>NC_088792.1:232850643-234179893 GCF_011386835.1 Chrysemys picta bellii
CAACATTTGGTGTTGATATATATATGTGTTCACAGAGCAAGGTAGAATTTTACCAAAGGAGTGAGGGATTTATCAGAATCACAATATATGCCTGTTACTACACAAAAATAATTGCTGAAACAGCAAGAAACATGGTCTTCATAACAATAAGTCTGATTTCCGCCTGCTTCATGAACTTTAAAATCTGAAATAGAAAGTTATATTTCCATCTACATAACCACAAAATACTGCATTAATCTGGAATAGGCACCATCTTAGAATAGTAGGGGAACAATATATCTGACATGGAAACTTCCTAATCAGATCTTAAAGTACAATATTATGAGAAATAGCAAACTATATATCCGTGGTTAGTGCTATTACTGAAAAAGTGCTTACTTTCTCATTTTTACTATATAATTATAAAATACATCAGTTGGAATATAAATATTGTACTTACATTTCAGTGTATAGTCTATAGAGCAGTATAAATAAGTCATTGTCTGTATGAAATTTTAATTTGTACCGACTTCGCTAGTGCTTTTTATGTAGCTTGTTGTAAAACTAGACCTATCTAGATGAGTTGATGTACCCCCAGAAGACCTCTGAGTACCCCCAGGGGTACACATACTCCTAATTGAGAACCACTGATCTAGACCATCAGAAAGATCTGGACAGGCCTAGTTAGGGTCCAGTTTCACCCCATGTTAGGACTTGTCTACACATAGTTTTTGTTCCCCGCTATCTACATTGCTTTAGAAACTGGGATTGTTCAAGCACTTACAACCCCCTTGTGTGGGGTGACCATATTTCCCAAAGGGAAAATAGGACACCACATAGGGCTGGCCCAAGGCCCCTCCCTCCCCGCATGAGGCTGGGGTTGCTGAAATCATTTCAACTACCATGGTATGCATATGATGTGGTTTCCTTTTAGAATAGACTAGGGGTGGGAAAGTTAATGCCTCATTTAGCAGGAGTCCTGCCCAGTGCTATGCTAATAACAAAGCATTGTTATTGGGCAAGAAAACAAGGTGCTGCCCAAGCCGGGATGTCTAGACTGGCCTTGGAGGGACGTTAGCCCGGCCCCCAGCAAGAGCCACTTTCACAGTTTCTCTTATTCACAAATCAAAGTGATCAGTTACCATGGCCTTGATTTGCTCAGCAATTGATCAGTGACTGTGCATCGAGATTCCAACAACCCAAGTTGCTCTTAGCCATAATACAGGGTTCAAGACCATTACAGGTAGGCACTGCACATACCAAGTTCTGTCAGTGCCCATTTTGGAGGAGATAACGATTCATTTCCAGGGGAATCAACTGATACACACCACGTGACCAAAGTGAGGCGTGAGTCAGAGTTAATGCTATCAAATTATCATTGGTAAGGCTACGATTTAGTCATAGAGGTCATGGCAGTCACGGATTCCGTGGCTCTACCGAACCTCCATGACTTCTACGGCTTTGGGCTGGCTGGAACCAGGACCCTGCAGCCCCAGCCCGACGGCCTCCCAGGCTTGGCGGGGGCTGCAGCAGGGGCCATGCACCCCTCTCACGGCTTCCCAGGGCCATGTTGGCGGCTGCAGTCAAGGCCATGCTCCTGTGCTGCAGCTGCAGCCAGCTCCAGAGCGGAGGCTGTGTGCAGGGCCAGCGCTTCCATTTAAGCGACCTAGGCGGTTGCCTAGGGCACCAGGATTTGGGGGGGGAGGCATTTTGCCGCCTTTGGCGGCAAGTTGGTGGCAGGGGGGGGTCCTTCTGCGCTCCGGGTCTTCTGCGCCCATTCTGCGGCGGGTCCTTCACTCGCTCCGGGACCCACCGCCGAAGTGCCCCGAAGACCGGGAGCGCGGAAGGACCCCCCCGCCGCAGAATTGACGACGACGACCGGGAGCGAGGAAGGACCTCCGCCTAGGGTGCCAAAAACCCTGGCGCTGCTCCTGGTTGTGTGCCCTCCATGGCTGTGCCCCCATTGTGGCCGCTGGAGCCAGGGCTGTTCCCCGGCCATGGCAGAGGGCTTGGCCTGTGAGTCCCCCCGCTCCCCACATGAGATACCATTCCTCCCCCAACCTAGCCCTGCCCCCTCATCCCCCGGTTATTTTTAGTAAAGTCACGGACAGGTCACTGGCTCTGTGAATGTTTGTTTATTGCCCATGACCTGTCCATGACTTTTACTAAAAATAACAGATAAAATCTTAGCCTTCATCATTTGTCCCCAGTGCTCAGGTATTGCAACACAAACAGAGGGCTTGGCTACAAGGGAACACTAAGACCATGTCTACATTATGGGCACTAGTACAGAGGCACAGTTATGGCACTGCAGCTGTAGCACCATAATGTAGACGTTTCCTACAAGGGAAGGGTTTTTTCCATCACTGTAGGCAATCTCTCTCTCCGAGTGGTGGCAGCCAGATAAACAGAAGAATTCTTCTGTTGACTAGCCGCATCAACACCCGAGGTTAGGTTGGTTTAACTACGGCATTCAGACGTGAATTTTTCACACCTCTGAGTGCCATACTTATATTGGCCTAACTTTTAAGTGTAGACCAGGCCTCAGGACAGTTAAGCTGTATTTACTACAGGTGTGAATGGAAAGTGCCTCAGTTAAAGTGCATTAAACCCCTGTGTGGACATGATCATTCAGAAGTTAAGTGACCTTGGTTCGTTTTATCATCATTCATGTGAATTAGACTGTCCACCCAGAGCTTTAATGTACTTTATAATTATATTTATTTGTACTATCGTAGCACTTTGGAGCCTCAGCCCCGGACCAGGACCCCGTTGTTTTAGGTGCTGTACAAACACAGAATAAGAAACAGCCCATGGGCAAAAGGGCTTGAAATTTAAGTTCTAACTAATACACTTCAAATTCACACCTTTAGTTAATTCGGCTTCCTTAATTTTCCAAGAAGTAGTAATGACATCCACAGTTCAGAGGGCTTGGCAGTACAGGGCTTTTCCTCTAAACAGGCTTGCAGCCATATCATGTTCCTTCAGTATAACAGTTTGGGGCCATTATTCAGAATTTTAATTATTATTCACAACATAAAAAAATTATAACTTCCTATAGAAACCAGGAGAGCAGAACTGACTAATGATTTCCTTGGAGCCACATGAAGGCATTCACAGAAGGTCGATAGGTATTCAGAGTACTGAGGCCTTTACACAGGCAGCGGTTTGTGTCTACAGTAAACATATTCAGACAGTTTAAAAAACCAACAACTCCTCTCTGAAGAGACTAGAATGCCTATTACGTAAGTGTGTACTTAGGCTATTGCTTTAAAAGGGGCTCTGTGCACAGTAACATTCCTTCTGGTATTATTCATTCAATGCCTCCATTTACTAGGTGCCACTGGCTTCCTCGCAAATGCTGATATAAGCAGGATTTGAGAGCAATCACCACCTTCCAGGGGATGCTCAGTCTCTTTCCAGAGAAGTCATTGGGAATTTTCCCGCTGAATTAAATGGAAACAGAATAGGGCCCTTAGACTCTGCTCCTGACAATACTTAAGCATGGGAGTAGACTTTATTTGTGTGTGTTTCCACTGTGTTCAGTTAGGCTACTTTGTGAGTAAAGTAGGCACATACTTAGCCTGGGACCCTAGACTATGTGCTGTTTGGTGCAGGAACTCATCTTATCTAAGGGCTCCCAGGGTCTTACAGCATTTGCTCATCAGAGCCCCATAGACTGAAGGTTACATTGTACAGTGTAATGTCGACTTATAGCACTACAAACATTACTTGAATTCAAAATAGTGCCAGTAACAGTACACAGTATCCAGTTGTAAAAGTTAAATATCTAAATAATTTGATTTTAAAATATTTGCCCAGTTGTGTTTTTTTTTTAATTAAGCCAGGTTTTTATGTGCAAGTTCAAACATGCACCTCAGATTAGTATTTTTATAACACCTAAATTGGTCTGCAAATATTTTCGTATAAGCAATTAGAAAGCTTTTTCTTTTTAACTTTTGAGAGTTTGTCTCATGGGACCCAATCATACAAATTTTACTTGAGTAGTTTCTCTTTGTTCGAGTCACCTCATTGATTTCAGAGGACTAGAGCTGGTCAAAAATTTTCAATTAATTTTTTGTAGGAAAAAAATTGGCCTTTTTAGGAAGAAAAATGTTTCATAAATTACTTTAAATTAAAAAAAAAAAGTATGACTCTTTTTATTGAAAATGTTATCAGCACTATTTCTGAAATGGCTACTGAAATATGTCCTTTACCAAAAACATTTTTTGCCTCTAGTGTGCAGATGAAGGACAGTCCAGACACAAGTTGTAGCTAATGTAGACCATTTTATTCAGAATGTTGTTCATAAAACATACACCCAGCTCAGTGACACACACATTCCTTTGGCTCTTGCCTTTGGGTGGAGCTGGCTTCACAAGAATGATCATCACCCACCCACAACAGATACCCAACTATCCACTCCTGCCTTCTAGACTCCCTTCTTTTTGGGCTGCTTCCCTCTCTGTCCAGCAGGGAGCATATCGGGAATAACACCCACAACAGATACTCAACTATCCACTCCTGCCTTCTAGACTCCCTTCTTTTTGGGCTGCTTCCCTCTCTGTCCAGCAAAGAGCATATCGGGAATAATGCTACTTTGCACTTCTATACCACCTGCCATGTAGGAATCTCAGGCCTGTTCTACACCTAAAAATTAGATCAGCCTAGCTACATCACTCAAGGCTGTGAAAAATGTTGCACCAAGCACTGTAGTAGATTGTCCAAACTGTTGGTACAGACCACGGCTAGGTTGATGGAAGGATTCTTTCACCTATCTAGCTAAATTAACTGCTTTGATGGAAAAGCCCCTTCCATTGATGTAGGAAGTGTCTACAGTACAGCACGATGGTGGCATAGCTGCAGCACTGTAGCGGTGGCTCTGTAGCGTAGACATGGCCTCAGAGCACTTTACAAACATCAGTGAATTAAGTCTCCCACTATCTCATAAGGCAGGGAAATATATATTGTTATTCCCATTTTATAGGTGGGGAAACTGAGACAGAGGGTTTGTGACTACAGCACACACGACAGTTGTGACAGAGTTCAGAATACAATCCAGACCTTTCTCCCCATTGTGCTTTGGCCACAAGACCATTCCTCCATTTGGGCAAAGGGTGTAGCTTAGACGAGAAGCAGTTACCCTTAATGAACTAGAAGCAAATAGTCACAGCGGTAATGCATTGTATGAGGAATTGCTTTAGGAGTCCAGCTCATTGCAGCCTCTAGGGACGTTTCTACGATAACTGGGATCTGTGATAAATAACCTGCTACAGCTTTAATCATAACCTGTTAGGGCAGATTAGAAACCAGAGTGTTTGGTGTCATGCAGGTGTTTCTTTAGAATCTTTTTAAATTTTGCCTGGAAGTAATAAAACCAACCATTCTTATAAAACACTAGTTTGGTTCAGAGACAAGAGGCAGGATTTAGGTGGTCATTTGTAGCATCCTTTTCAATGCTACGTGAATACATCTTTAGAAAGTCAGACTACTTGTAGAGCCAGGTGTTAATCGGTATGAGTAAGAGTGGCAGAATCTGAATAGGATGGAAAGTCTGATCTGTGAGACTTGATTTGCAGTTTACACTGTAAGAATCAAAGCTGTATGCATCCGAAGAAGTGGGCTGTAGTCCACGAAAGCTTATGCTCTTATAAATTTGTTAGTCTCTAAGGTGCCACAAGTACTCCTGTTCTTTTTGCGGATACAGACTAACACGGCTGCTACTCTGAAAGCTGAGAGGGTATATTTTCCACATTGCATTTAGGTTTCAATCATTCCCATGCATATGATGTGTACATAAGAATATGCCTATTCGTCTCATGAATTCTTGTTTAATGCTTTGTTTGCAAAGGGGACAAAAAAAATCATTCGCTCCTTTATCAGATTTTGTACATTGTAAATTGGTGGAAGGCAGTTGCTGAGACTTCTCAACTTTCAAAGCTAATACTATTGTCAAGAAATCTGAGTTCCTTCTAGAATGAATGCACTAACTGAATAATGAATCATGTTTTTCTCCAAAATCACGTTCAAACGGGGGGAGGGTCAATTCTTCTATTGATACACATGAAGTCAACGTGTATTTCTCCCTCCTAAATTCTCTTCAGAAATAACACTCCGCATCCTGTGATTCCTTGATGTGTAGATATTTGGCATAGCTCCTTCTAAAACTGCTATAAAATGACACAGCCAACATAATTGTTTTCTTTTAGAGGATCATAGCAGAACAGTTTCAGCTAAGACAAGAATATTGCAAGGTGTGTCTTGTTCAAAACAAGGACTTCAACATGAATAGTGAAAGGATGTCATTGCTTATTCATATATTAAGTACTCTTTGAGCTTTCTACAGTCATGTTTTAGTTGAATAAAAATAAGCACTTTTCCTCACTTCTTTCCTAGAAAAAGTTGATAGAACATCTTGACAGTCCAGAACTCTGACATTTGTTTTTTAGCCTAGACAACAGAGACCTCCAATAATCTATATCTACAGAATGTCTTAGTTTGCGTATTTGGTAAAGCATGGGGAATGGTAGTTCAGCGCCTTGCCAGTATGCCTAGGGTAATCAGATGTCCCGATAAAATCGGGACTGTCCTGATATTTAGTTATTTGTCCCGTGTCCCGACTGATGTACAGTCGGGACGCCATTTGTCCCGATATTTTGGCTCAGGGCTGGAGGAGTACCTCACCTGGGGTCCCAGCAGTGCTTATTTGGGGCGGCTCCCAGGAAACGGCAGGCTGCAGGACCCTGCGGCCCCTACGCACAGGGGTGGCCGGGGGGAGGGGAGGGCGTCTCTGCGTGCTGCACCTACCACAAGCGCTGGCTCCATCGCGGCCAATGGGAGCTGCAGGCGCGGACAGGGCACAGACCCCCCCTAGCTACCCCTGACCCTGGGGTGCTGCGTGCTACTCATGCCCCCAAGTAAATCCCGCCCCCACAGCTTCCAGCCAATGGCAGCTGGAGTCAGTGCTTGTGGCAGGCGCAGCATGAGGAGTGGAAACCCCGCTGGCCGCCGCTGACCTTAGGAGCCAGAGGAACCTGCCAGATGCTTCCCAGTGGGTGGGAATCATCCCCCAGGAAAGCGGCTGGGCTGCGGGTGGGAGCCATGTGCTTGTGGCGGGGGCTGGGGCCCTGCGCCCCCAACCCGCGGCTTGCAGCAGGGCTGGAGTGGGGGCTGTGGACCCCTGACCCGTGGTGGGGATGCAGCCGGAACTGGGGCCCTGCGCCCCCAACGGGGCTGCGGCAGGAGCCGTGGCCCCGCACCCCTGACCCGTGGCTTCCTCAGGCTTTGTATCCCCCTTCCCCCATGGCTCCAGTGAGGTGTGAGGGGGGTGAGCCTGTAGCTGCCCCCCAAGTGTCACAATATTTTGTTCTTGTCATCTGGTCACCCTAAGTATGTCTTACCCCTTCCTGGAAGGCCCTTCTATCGGTTAAAATTACATGCCATTCATCCTTGACCTCTGTTGAAACTGCCAAAAAGGGTGCCCAGTTACTGCCAACAGTGATGTGAAGAAATGTCGATAAGGAACTCATCTCAAATAGGCCACTTAAAGCAACGATTTTCAGTCAAGCCCAACCTCGGCAGGATTCAAAACATTTTTCTAGGAAAGGATTTGAATCCCATTGTCAAGTATGAGCCATCTAGTCCCCTGGCCCACTACTTTGAAAATTTAAAAATAAGATTCTTAGACTGAAAAAAGCCACCATTGTCCTTTTAAAAATTACAGATTGATCGATCCTCTTGTGTCATTTCAAATTCAACACACAGATTTGAGTAAATGAAGACACAACAGAAACACGTTGAAATCTCTAAAGCCATGTAAAACCCGAAGGCATTAAAATTTATTAAATGATGCAATAACAACAGAATTCTTTATTTACAATAGCATTATTTAACATCAAATAAGCAAATAGCATCAGCAAAGCAATATTAACTTGCATAAATGTATTTAAAATTTCTCTGAATATATCTACCTTTGCATAAACTGCTCACACTAGAAATACAAACATCAATGCAGGTGAACAAGGTGATGTTCAGAGTCAACTCCGCTTTGAAAATAAATCACAACCTGAAACACTGTAAGCTTTCTCCTGAAGAACCATAGTTTATATATTGCTTAATTTTACCCTTGTATAATCTTTTCATATACACACATCTCAGATGCAACTTGATGAGGAACTGTACAAATAAAACCCACAACTGACAAAAAGGGGAAAAAAATTAAATGACAGTAAATGTTTGAAGAAATGTGTCCATCTCTATTCAGCAACATAAAGGTAAGTGATGATACACTTATTCCAAAATTGTACACAATTCACTATACAAATATAATACATCAGACAGCTAGGTAGGAATATACAAGACTTAAAAACCGATCTAAGGCATTATGCTAGATTTTAGCATTTTGAGGTTCTTGCACATAGCTTTACCTGTAGTAAGAAACTGAAAAGATTTTGTTTTAGTCTACAAAGAAACACCAGGGAGAAAATTCTAATTAAAATCAAAGCCACTACAGTAATTTTCTTTTGTGCAGAGAATACTTTTGCTCTTCGGCAGCATACTACCATACAAATACTAGAAAACTTGAAATTCACACCAACAATTAATGGCTTAAGTTGCATTTCAAAACTGATTGTGTATCTTTGGGTTTTGCAAGTGGAGCTGTGCCACCCATTTCATGTGTTAAGCCCATATGAACTCCATTTTAAAACATATATTAAAAAATGCATTATATAAACTGCAAAAACATTGCTTTCAATTAATACAGGCCAAAAGGGATATTGGTATGGGACGAAATTTTAAACTTTGAGTACAAATTAATTCATTGTAGCAAAACAGCTCACTTCACTTTTTAAACTTACCACATTACATGAACACTTAAATGGGTCATATGACCAAGTTTATGTATGTATACTTTTCACATTATGTGCCTTTCACATTTAGTAATATAAGTAGAACACTGATTATTTGTTCTGTTTAACAAAATCCAAGCACTTTCTCCAACAAATTTACTGTGTACAGAATGAGAAATACTGATAATGAAGGGAATTGATTTGGCTATTTATTTTTGTTTCTACAGTGATCAATATGATCTGAAGATTCCTTCACTCGCTTTTCTTTTTAATTAGCTAGTCAAAAACTCAAAACACCAGAACCTAATTCTGAGCCAAAGTAGTAGGTATAATCTCCTTCCTTTTAAAATGGCAATGGGCGATGAAGTATCATAATTACAAATTGAATAGAAAGGTTTGCAGATCTGTCATGAATAGGGACAAATTTAAACCACTCATTTTGTCCACCGTGAAAAAGATTAATCTATTGAAAGAAGTTAGGGTCAAGTATTGAAAAGGAATACAATACAAACAAAATTAGTTTAAAACCCATTTACATTTTGTGTTGTGTGAAGTTAAAGTCCCTCTAATTTACACAATTCTTATATAAATAAATTTAAATCAGGTATATAATGTATGTTTAATAAAAATGTCATCATATCAACGAGACTATGGAGCTCAGGCTGACAGCTACTTTAAAGTTTTCCACCAGAGCTAAACACGATGGCTCAGTTGACTAAATATTTCCTTTTAGAATTTGACATACAAAATGGTGACTGCAGAAAAGTGCTGTTTCCCTGTGTGTTATGAGTCCCTCTGAGTGGGAAACAAATGGATTAGCAGATTTCCTTGATTTTCGGGAAAATCCTTCCATGGGAAACAACTCTTTTAAATCACCTTTAACATATTTTCTTCGGCTTTGTATAGAGATCAACGGATACTTTGTACATTTTAACCCCCACCATAAATAAACAATCAAATTACAGGGAAAGAAACCTTCCACTCCCAAAAGGCATGGCTGATGAGATATTATAAAATGCATTGCATTTTAAAGGACATCAAAAAATTTGAGTTCAGATAAGAAAGTGTGTGGATTGGGGGTTAGAGGAGAGAAATAGGAGGTCAAAAACATCATCAATTTCTTGGTATTTCAAGTCCTCAGAAACTGATGCCAGTTTAGTAAAAGATTATTCCAACCACGGTGGGCAAGAAAAAAAGCCACCTTAACAGTGGCTTGTTTAGTAACAGTTTCTCTAAGATTCATTAAGAAAGAATATAAACATACAAAAAATCAAGAATTGGTTCCTACAGTGGCTGCATATAATATAGATTAGATAAATGACTTTATGAGCAGAATCACAAGTTGAAAAGTCTCAAGCCTACAAATTAGGTCTAATCAAGGCATTGTGATCCTTTACAAAACACTTTTTCAGGAGACACACACGGCTATGAAGATATCTAATTTAATACTGAAGTACCTCATTTGGAATCAACTCCACAACATGTATACCTCACAAAAAAATATACAATTAAAACAGTTAAGTTCTCAACTTAAATTATTGCTTGTTTACATATAAAGTGGATTTTATGTACCTTACGAAACTTCCTCATAGTCCACACTGCTTTAAAAGAATTAAAAACGCACGATGGTAAATCTGTAGTGATATCTGCCATAAGTTTTAAACTAATCATTATTTTCCCAGCTAAGGGATGGGGAATGGAAATTAACATATTTTAAAGCAGGTGCTTTAGCTCTTTTTGATATTATGCCCCAATTCTGCCACTACCATCACCAATAAATGCTTTCTCATTGGAATTCATTGTTCAACAACTGGTTACGTACAGCCTAAACTGCAAGTAACACACCTGGGAAATGAAGGGCTTACCTGTTCTTTTATCCTATTAGAAGAGGAGGAGGAGGAGGAGGAAAAGAGGGCCAGGAGAGGCAGGCAGGAATTTAATTCCATAAAAAGGTAATGCATTTATATTTTTGGATTCATGATTTGCACTATAATTTTTTTTTTTTTTTTAAAACAACCACCAAAAAAGCCCCTAACGAAACAGCCCTCTCACAGGATGTTTTTAGCCAGTTTTATAACTTTAAACCCATTCAAAATTGATCTGTATAGTTTTCTACAAGATCCAGGTTTTCTATCTTTTCCTAAATCAAACCAATTGATTAGCTGTTTATTCCCCATACATTGCCCACACCCTCACTAGCGTCCAACCCACTAACGACCCCAAAATGCAGGCCTTAGTTCAAAACACTGATTTGCAGATGGAACTGAATCCGTTGCACCAGACTGAGTAGCCAGGGAAAACAAAAAGCAAGAAACCAAGGTCTAGAACTAAACAGGAACAGAACAAGAGCATGGTTGTTTTTCCTTAAATACATACATTTAAATACATTCAATCTGACATGGTTTATGAAAATTGCCTGTCAACATTTACTTCGCAGGAGAGATCTAAGTTGCACTAAGGTGAATGCAGTGAACAGACTGAGCAACTGTCTGTACGCTAGCTTCAGACTGTCAGAGAAGAGGCTGCTCTTCCAGCAACAACTGTTTTGACTCCACTCTGGAAGGCAGAGCTGAATCCTGTCTGCAGCGTTTAGCTGAGCTCGCTCCAGTGGAACTGGCTGGCAGGTCAGTTGGGTCAAAACCAATAGATGCAAGTCTTCAAACTGGTAAGTGTTTTGGGCTGGTGAGCCCAGGCAGCTGAAGAAAGGAGCAACCAGCAACCGTCAAGGTCAGCAATATTTCTGAAAAAATAGGAAAAGGAAACAGACATCAATGAATTATCTCCAAGTGCTTCGTGGATAGTGAGAAGACAGTCAAGAATACTAGGCATTGTACACATATGATGCATTTAAAAATACCAACCACCTATACAGAACTCAGTCAAAATATACACACTACAAGCCGGGTTCAAACATCATTGAAGGGACCAAATTTTTAAAACTGTTGAATGAGTGTTTATGTTTGCAATTATTTGTCTTGTGGCTTTAAGGCCCCACTTTAGCCCCTAAGCAGGCATGTTATGTTAAACACTATTGGAACCAATGGGAGTTTTCACAGGCTTAAAGTTATGCAAAGGCTTAAGAGCTTTGCTGGACTGTGGCTAAATCTCTGTTTATGCGCGCGTGGACACACACACACACACACATACAAAGACAGATGGAAAATTAGGGGGCTAGCTTTGAAAAATCTGTCCCTACAGATCTGATTTAAGTTGACAAGGCAAGGCATTTCATGTGTGTGTGTTGATACTGAATGGTCTTTGATCTTTCAGACATGTGCAGGCAGAACTGCCAGTGAAGTCAATGGGAGTTTGCCTGCACAAGAACTACAAGTTAGACCACAGCCTTAAATCATTCAGATTTGTCTAAATAATGCAGGCCTCATGATCAGTAGGATCACCCAATAT
Source organism: Chrysemys picta bellii (assembly GCF_011386835.1). Classification (NCBI taxonomy): domain Eukaryota; kingdom Metazoa; phylum Chordata; order Testudines; family Emydidae; genus Chrysemys; species Chrysemys picta. The sequence continues at coordinate 232,862,877 of NC_088792.1, forward strand.
TTGGAGACTGTGGATAACAAGGTTGTTTAATGAGAGAGTTTATCTCAAATCTGAAATGGTTGTAACCAGACCCTTTGTTCACAATTTTCTTGATGTTTCACTTTTTAAAAGTGTTATAAAATTAATAAAAAAGGAGTGAGAGAAAGGAAAGGTGTCAACTAGCAAGGCACAGAGTTCAGGGCTGGGGGGGGGGGGGGGAGCGGGGAAGCGCAAGGTGAAAGTTTCGCCTAGGGCGCAAAACTTCCTTGCTTGACTCAGTTTTTCAAACTCTTCTTTGCAACCATGAGGGCTGGAAATAGCATTTTCAAATGAAACCTTAGTTTATGAAAAGCCAGTGTAAGGATCCATGGGGCTAGAACCTGGGTCTAAGCAGCCAGGGACAACAACTGACAGTCCCACTGTGCCACCTCCAAGAACCACTGTGGAGATAAGGCACTGCAAAAAGTACATCCCAAAGGGTCCAGAGTGACAGCACCCTGCAGCCCTCTGATTGGTTAAGCACTCTATTTAACCCTGGATGGCGGCTCAGGAAGTTGTCTGAGCAGACTTCCAGACTGTACATTGCTTTCTGGTCTCTAGCCTCCAACTCCAGCCTGACTCTGAGCCTGACTCTTGCCTCCTGGTTCCAGCCTGGTAACTACCTCTGATCTCTGGTCTCTGACTCAAACCTAACTTTGACCCTGAGTCTTGCTTATCAATCCCAGCTCTAGTGATACCCTGATCCCTGCTTGCTGACTACTGCCTTGTGGGCTGTCCTCAACTTGTGGATATCAGCCCAGCTGGGACTGCTAGATCAGACCACCTATGTCCTGGTACTTTATAGCCAGGGCCCTAGGTTTGTGTCTGTTCATCAATCCAGCCCTGCCTGTGGGTATAGCTGAACCTCTCTGAGGGGGAGTCAAGCCTGAGGAGCCCAGTGGAATCCAACAGAGCACAGGTGATCAAACTGTGAACATACATATAATCTATTAAGTGAAAACATCACACACACTCCCCCCATTTGAGCCCTGGCTATTAGGAGTTAACTACGCTTTGGTGGTTATTCTTACTACACTGTGACAGTGTACACTGCAACAGTATTAGCACATTATGGATGCAAAATGACAAACAAAAGTAAAAATTCATAAGGAATCATGTCACTACACTTTTGGTGTAGCCACTTTGCTAAGTGAGGATTTAAAAAATATTGCAAAAAGTACCCAGCCCACATTGGGCCAAATTTATTCTAGTAACTCCAAAGGACTTTTGCAGAGGATGAATTTGTTTCACTGTGACATAATAAAGATTAAGCCATGTGAGTAGGAAAAATATATATACAAAAGGAGAAAAATTATGGATATATATAGCGATCCAACATCTTGAGAGATGAAAAGAGACGTGACAAAGTCGGTCCATCAGCGGTGCTTAGTAATGGTATAGGAAGAGAGCCCCATGCACAAGCGGCAAACCTTCCCACAGTGGCTACAGGTCCACTCGCCAATATGATGCTATAGCGAGGAGGTGTGGCTTCCCTCAGACACCCAGGTACACCCAATGGGGAGAGTAGGAAGCAGCCCAGGGAAACCAGGCAACAGTCTGGTTGACAGGTGGCTTGCGGCTTGCCAGGGTAAGCCGGTTTGTTTACCTACTGCGTCAGCAGGTTCGGCAGATCACGGCTCCCACTGGCTGCCGTTCGCCGCTCCAGGCCAATGGGGGCTGCAAGAAGGGCAGCCAGCACATCCCTCGGCCCGTGCTGCTTCTAGCAGCTCCCATTGGCTTGGAGCAGCAAACCGCGGCCAGTGGGAGCCCTGATCGGCCGAACCTGCGGACGCGGCAGGTAAACAAATCAGCCAGGCCCGCAGGGTGCTTACCCTGGGGAGCTGCATGCCAAAGGTTGCCAATCCCTGGTATAGGAAATGTGGCGGCTTTGATGAGATAAAAAGAACACTAGAGGTAAGATATGGTAATTAACACAGCAGCCACTAGATGGTGCTTTGGGATCATACTACAGAAGAACAATCCCTGCTTAATATATGGTATTCTGACTGCATATTGAAAGTTTGAGGGTATCAATATAGTTTTCATATGGTTTTAAATCCAAGTACATTTAATCATTTCTGATTTAAAGTCTCCTGGGCAAGGACATTTCTACTGATACTGACCAGTTTTTTTATATTTGCGTGGGTTTCCACTGATTTGATGTTTGGATCACACAGAGAAAATATTATATCTTGTCTCCAATCACACCAGGTCCCAGAATATCATGTTTGTTGTAACAAGATTTCTTTGAAGCCGAGGAAGGTTATTTTCTATGAAGAACCTTCCAGTGAGGGGACACTTACAAAACCCACCTCATTTACTTGGCTACTGTCCAAGAAGACTACAGTAGGTTCTCTTCAACACTACTACTGCCTGGAATGCAAATCAGTTTTGTCCCAAGTAAGTGCTAAGTACTTCATCAACTGGAAATTTGTGCTTAGTCAGCTCAGTACCATCACTCTCCTTGAAGCAAGTACTGTCTATAAGGTAACAACTTAAATAATACTTGAAATTGTTGCCCTATGTACAACACAATGAAAAGAGGAGTAACACTTAAACAACATTACACTTGAAATGGGTTAAATAAGTAGCAGTGGACATACAAACTAGCAGTGAGGCTTCCCTCCTTCTTCTGCAAACACTTGTATCATTGTTCCATAAAAAGCAAATAAACTATGAATAAAAGTTTGATGAACTTAATTGTCTATTTGTTACCTCAACAGATGTTAATGGAAAAATACAGACGACAGATGTAACACACCATTCGGGATCTAAACTAGGATCCTTAATATAGATGGCACCACCAGATAAATTAAAAATAACATTTACTGTAAAAGCCTTTTAAAAAAATACCATCCAGAGAAAGAATGATTAAGTCACTGGTTATCAAAAAGAAAAACTACTAGTACCCTAGCTATCGTCTGCTCCTTTAAACAATAAGATACCTGTACACATTTTAGTCCTTCAAATATTCATGGTTTAGTTGAGAGAGAGAGAGAGAGAGAGAGAGAGAGAGAGAGAGAGAGAGTGAGTGAGTGAGTGTGTGTGAGAGAGAGAGAGATCTTACCCGAGATGCATCTCCCTCCTGCTTTATCATATCCATTCCAGGCAGCTGGTTTGGAAAAAGATTGCCTCCCCTCATAGCAGGATCATTAACCTAGTTACAATGAGATATTGAAGCAGATTAGTTCAAAAGTATGTCAGGGAATTTGAAGGGAATGTAAAAAGAGAACATTAGAAACTAATAAGCCATGTTCCAAATGTACATCGTCTCCCGCCTCTGAAGAGAAGCTAGGGTCAGAGAAGTGCCTATGTAAAAACGACACCTTTCTGTGTGCGCGTGTATCTGAATCATATTATCTTACTTGACTGACCAAAAAAAAAAAGAAAAAAAGTCTTTCCTGGTAGTCATCTTGTACATGTTTTCTTAATCTGCTCTATTTATTAAGTTGGTGTCATTCTAAGAGGAGCTGCCTGCTGGGAAGGGCTTGAAGCTATAAGCTACCTGCTATCTTCCGAATCTCACTGACAGAGGCAGTTGTTACTGCTGCACCTACACATCACAACACAGCTTTTGGAAGGAAGTACAAAGAGAAATCATGGGTGCTGCATCCCATTAACATTGATTAGGGAAAAGAAGTTTTCTGTCTCCTCTCCTCCTCCAGAGCCTCCTGGCTGCTGGGAGGATGAGATTCTTTCACTACACTACCCTTCACCATAGTTTTGGCTGCAGCAAAGGGAGAAGAGGGACCGGCATCCACTAATCCCTTAGTCCCTCCTTCAGTGTGGTCTCTGTTGCTATTCATTGGTTTGCCAAGTAGAAACAAAGCAATGAGCAGCAGCATAGACAGTGGAGCATTTGCTCTGAAGAGCCAGGAAGACACTCCTGCATGGTTTACAGGCAGTTCACAATCAGAAAGTTGTCTTTTCCACTAGAAGGGTTAGAAGCTTAATTATTTTTAGCATGAAAGTTTAAAATCTGCAGAAATTGATGGTTGAAGCCCCTACACTTGTTAGGGAAGGTTTTCCCATCTCAATTACAAGCAGGGGAATGGATTTTTCAATCCTTTATTGAAAAATTAAAATACAGAAGATACTGAACTGTGCTCTGCAAAGAAAGGGCCTGGAGAGTGTTGCAACTCATTCTTCTGTGTTTGGGTTAAACAACTGCATTTTACATGATGAGTATTGCCTGTTATTGACAACTGTGCAGTAGAAGATTTGTTATAACATGCAAAGGCTGAATGTGTGAGTTCTTTTCTATTTTGTTCCAAAGTGTGGGGAAGGAACTGGAAAACAATTTAAATTGCGAAAAATCAAATCACATCCAAATGAATCCAAAACAAATATTGGTAACAAAGAAAGCAATATGATTTATGTATGGGTAAGATTTATATGGTCACTGCAGAGGCAGTACAGCTATGGAAAAGCAAGCTGGCTCTAGTCTGCCTTGCACAATATCAACACAATCATCAGTCATGTTCCAACTGCAGAATTATTATTATTGCCTCTGGTGATGCCAGCATTCTAGTTTGCAGTGTTGGCAGTTAGAAAAATAATTTTTAGCTTTGTAAATGAAAAACATTTTATTTGGAAATTACTGAAAGAAAAAAAACCAAAAATATAATTTTTACACAGCGACAAAGAGTCCTGTGGCACCTTATAGACTACCAGACGTTTTGTAGCATGCTTCAAAAAGTCTGTTAGTCTATAAGGTGCCACAGGACTCTGTGTCGCTTTTTACAGATCCAGATTAACATGCCTACCCCTCTGAATTTTTACACAATAGCTCTTCTGACGACAACTGCAGTTTAATCAGAGAAACAAGGTGACATAGAAATTAATAATTTTTACATTTAGCTGAAGGGTCTTCCAGAGCATTACAGATGATGCCATAAAAAGACAGGTCTAATTGTGTTACTAGATATTAAACCCAAATAAAAGCAAAATGTGGACAAATTTGCAACCTTTTGCTCTGAAGCAAGTTACCATGCCTTTCTGCCAACTGAGCTGAGCCAGGTGGAACATTCGCAATATTAGGTCTCTAATCATTTCCTGACTCCTTTGTTTGATTCTATATGCAGGATATCCCAGATACCTTGAAAACAAATTCTTAGCAAACAGCAGGCCAGTTTTGACTTTGGCAGTAATGCATCTGTGTGGACTAAGAAAGTTAACACCGAACAGAGCAAACCTTGAGTAGACAGCTAGTTAATGGTTCATTTAACATATTGCAAAGTCTCTCCTGCACTGCTGCAGACATTTTAAGCTGGCTCTCAAACATCCCAGTAAATAGATCTGTACACGACTCAAAATTCCAAACAGGAATCACTAACCCCATGCCTTAAACAACAATAGGATGGTTTGGCAAAAATGAGTAGAGGGAGTAGAGTGGAAAATCAAATCTGTAAAGAAACCTCTGGCCAAATAAACACTTCCTTCCCACCTCCTTTAGTATTGCAAGACATTGCAACCACTTGCTCTGCCTCAGTGGCTTGGAAGGCAGACTTTAAAAAATGCTGTAATTCGTGAGACTGGGATTTTGAAATAACCTTGAAATTCTTGTTCTCCAGATAATGAGACGGTTTAAATGTTTATTTTGAGTACCATCAACAGCTAGAGGGTTGGTGTGTTACTGATGTTAATAAAGAACAGATGAAAACCCTTAGGACTCATTTAATAGTATAAAGCTCTGGCTTGGGGAAGTGACATTCACTTAGACGAAAAACAAGAGACCTTCCACCTTTCTCTCACTATTGTCCCCTTCAAATCTCTACTTCCATTGCTTTAATTAGTTTTACTGCATTGAACATTATTTGAAACTTGTGTGTTGTCTAAGTGAAATTTCAGTCCCCAACTACCATGTTGTTTGATAATTTGAGACAATCTTTTTCTCAAGCCCTTTTTATTTTAATGTGTGAATTTCGTCATGGAGATTCGCATGGACAAAACTGAAAATAAAATGTTATTTTACTGGTTATGTACATCTTAAAGGGGAAAAATGTGTTCTATGTCATAGCCCCGAAGAAAAGTACATGTGTAAAGCTCTTCAGGGTGTAAGAACAGAATTAGCTACCTGCCTTAGCTACATTACATTATAAACAATGTGAATTTTGTGCTCATGACAGATGCCAGATTAACAGTCCTTGAGGCTGAAGTCCTATTTATACATAGAGCAGGTACAGCCTGGACAATGACAGCTTAATCATCTCCAAAACACTACTTTGGCAATGTGCCTCACCCTTACCCGCAGAAAATACCTTTATGCCTATTCTGTCCTTGGCTCCATTGCTGAGATGATTAACAAGGGAACCAATAAGTGTCAACTGTGCTGTGGAAACCCATCTACTGGGAACTGAACTAGATCACCAAATTAATTCCACAGAAGCTATGGAGCAACCAAGCAGATGCTAACTACTGTGGAGCTGGATTTGAATCAGAAATCCAGATATGAAAGGTGCATTAGTCATCCAGTCCTTCGAATGCAGAGCTAAAACTGAAGCTTTTCTTTTTAACATACCATTTTCAAAATAAGCTAGCCGTTACAGTCAATCTCAGCTTCCCAGAAAAACTACAAGTCAAGTAAATCCTCTAGCTGTGGTCTCAGATCCTTAAATTCTCACCTGCTCAGGACCCATGGAGGACAACCCTGATGTAGGCACAGAGGTCGCTGAGGTCATGCTGATCTGCCCTGTCATCTGGTTCATGTTGTTCATGCCACTTGTGTTGGTTGCCATGGATACACTGATGTTCATGTTGTTATTGTACATGCTGGTGTTTGCTTGCTGCCCAAAATGTGGAGGGGACTGCTGTGAAAACATGCTATATCAAGGAATGAAAAAAAGCAATGTGTCAGACTCAGAACACTGACATCACTAAGAAATCATTCTCTCAGAATATTTCTCAGACTAAAATGTATACATGCAATATACACGAACTTCCAAGGACAGCTGCTTTGCAGGCATCAGGGGGCTATATTTTCAAACTTGAAGGCCTGATGTCTGTGCACTAAAATGCAGGCCTTTGTCCACAGGCAGAATTAATGTGGCTGAGTGTACCAATCTGTTGTGCGTGCATAATAGCAACTTATATGTCTTGCTTTCTACTTGCTACGTAGGTCTAAAGCAGCTTGGGATGAGGAATTTTTGGAGGGGATGTAAAATACTAGTTCCCCCCAATTATTATCATCATAGTAGAGGGGAATCAAGTATATTTAGCATCTGGACAGGTAAGTTTTCATGATCATTTTCCATGCTTATTGTAGGAGGCCATTTGCACACATGAATACCAGATTTGAACGCATGGTTACAGCAAGTGGACTCAAGTGTAGGCATGCAACTGTGCAGAAATTTTTGCTGACAAACTTCAAGAATAAGGTTTTGAAAACTTGGCCCGCACAGCATAAAGTCTAGAGCAGACGTCTTTCACATTCATGAACAAGACCTTGGAATAACTGAAGAACCATGAACTGTGGAAGATCCCCTCCCAAGCCTTATACAAAATCCAGTGTGTGTAGGAGCAGAACTTCTACTCAAAGTCACATTAAAGCTTTTCACCACATCTTATATGCTTTACACTATTTACATGTCAGCCCTTTCTCTGCATAGTACACAGGCACTAAAGCAGCATAACTAAGGCATCTTTATTAGCAGTAGGATTATTAATACACAGAATAATTTTTTTTTAATTACATAAGGGGTCTATTATAATAGAACGAGTGTAAGATGTCTAGTAAGCAGAGTAAAGACAAAATGTAAATACTTCCTCTTGTGAACACTAATTGAGATAAACACAAGGCAGAATTTAATAATGAAATTATGGCATTTGTATTTTTGTAGATTTACCTGTTTCCACCCATATTCCCTTGTGCCCACCCATTCATCTCTGTAGAGGATTGGTAGGCAGGAGTAGCCTGAGACTGCTGTATCATAGGACTCTGAGTATGAGCCATTCTTGGGGACATCAGTGGACTCTGGGGAGTGGTAGCCCCTGTGAAGCCTGGATCAGGTTGTTGACTTATTCCTAAAGAATAAAACAGGATTTTTAGTCATTGTACGTTGTAAACTAATACAAACCAAAGTCTTGATTTTCCAGAGAGATCTATGTGGACAGATGCTTATGCCTTTGTGGCTTCCCATGGATATCCACTGGAATCCACATGGGTGGACTCTAGCGCAGGATCTGAGTTAACATCAGGACATTACTATCGAAACGCTACATACACAACCTTTTAAAAAATCATTTCACAGCTGCACTTTGGCTAACTGTATTCCTTACTGAAAGTTATAGTGACAAAATGGAAAATCAGCCTTTTTGTGGAAATCAGGTACATTAAAATAAATAAAAGCCATTCTTCTTCACAGTCTCTATAAAAAGCTTTTCACTGCAAAAATGTTGTGCACTAGTTCCTAACTACACCATGCCTAAAATCACCTTAATTATGACACCATCTTTTAACATATACACCTCTACCCCGATATAACGCGACCCGATATAACACGAATTCGGATATAATGCGGTAAAGCAGCGCTCCGGGGGGTGGGGTGGGGACGGGGCTGCGCGCTCTGGCAGATCAAAGCAAGTTCGATATAACGCAGTTTCACCTATAACGCGGTAAGATTTTTTGGCTCCCGAGGACAGCGTTATATCAGGGTAGAGGTGTACAATGTTCTTGTAGCCATGTTGGTCCCAGGATATTAAAGAGAGAAAAGGTAGTAGATGAGGTAGTATCTTTTGAAAGCGTGTCTCTCTCGCCAATGGAAGATAGTCCAATAAAAGATATTACCTCACCCACCTTGTCTCCTCTTTTAACATTCAGAAATTTTTTTCCATACGCTTCTGTAAGTTTCCATAACATTTGTGTCTGTGTCCTTTTGTGCATGCAAAACAGGTAATGTCATTTTGAACGATTAGTTCATTTTGCACAGTCAGAGCCTGTTTATGTGCAAAGATTCACTGGTTTAACTTAAGGTGTGATTTTACTGATTTCAAAGGCTAAACTGGCACAAAAGTCTGCATGGACACATAGGGTACCTCTACACTGCAATAAAAGACCATGGCACAGCCCTGGCTCAGGTTCATGGGGCTTGGGCTGCGAGGCAATAAAACTCTAGTGTGGACATTTGGGCTTGAGCTGGAGCCTGGAATCTGAGAGCCTGGGAAGAGAGTGGGTCTCAGAGCCCAGGCTCCCACCTGAGCCTGAATATCTACATTACTATTTTTAGCCCTGCAGCCCAAGGCCTGTGAGACCGAGTTAGCTGATCTGGGCTCTGAGATTTGGTGCTGAGGGTTTCTTATTGCAGTGTAGACATACTCTTATTTTCTTTTAAACCAAGCTTTTTTTGCTTTACTTTAAGTCAATCATGAACAGGTTTAAACTAGACCAAAATAAGCCACTCTGAAAATGAGAAATAAGAATATCCGCATTGGGGTTTCCACTGGCAAAACAAAGATCAATGAAAACTTGTGTTTAGACAAGGCCAATATATATTACAAAATGTGTCAAAGGCACCCCTGAATTTCAAATCAACATTACCAAACAATTACAAATTAACAGAATGTAACAGAATTGCCTGCTTGCCTACACAGTGTAAAACTGCTCAGAAGGCTGAATGAAGCATGTACAGCAACATTCGACACTGCAAGCGAGTTCACTAAACATCTCTATTCTTGTAATATTTACAACAAAAAGAGTTAAAAAATAAACTAAAACATTTTGTGATATACAGAAAAAATCAAATACAAAGATCCCCATTAAAACAGTTCGGTCCCAATTTTCTCCCTCACCACAAATCTTAAAATGTTGATTGAAAATTATAATCAAAAAGGAAAAAATGTTATCATCTGAATCTTTGCCTGGACTGTAATAAAAATTCACTTCTGGTGACCTGTAAGTGTGGAAATCCATAGCTCAAAAAGGCACGTGCCCAGTCCTATCTATAGTAAGTCAAAAGAAGCCTCCCACAGGGTATTCTTTTCACCAAAAAATGAGCAGAAAATGTCTTGTCAGATTATACTGTTTGCACAAATAGATATTTTAATGCTCAGAGAGGAAGCATGGTCCAGCGAAGAGGACTCTGGAGTGAGAGTCAGTAGACATGGGATCTACTCCCAGCTTTTCCACTGAAACTGTGCATGACAGTGGGCAAGTCATAACTTTTCTGTACCTCAGTTTCCCCATTATAAAATGGGTATAATAATGCTTAGTTACCTTTGTAAAGCAATTTGAAATCAATGGATGAAAGGTATGATATCGGAACAAGAGACAGGAAATTTAAAAATTCAGCATGAGATAGAATGAATTTTTGTTAGTTATATCAGCAGAACATGCACATAGTACCTATAACTGTTACACGGGAAGAGGAAAGGTCAAGGCTATGCAGTAGTAATAAGCTGTATCTGACCTGTCCACCCCCAGAACAAACCTGAAGACTGCTTAGTTAAACACAAGAGCATAATGACATTGGCAGCTATATGCATATAAGTTTGGACATAGGGAGGGGAAGTCTTTTCTGATATTAAGGTAAATTCAGTTAACTAAAAGTCAACACTTAAGCTGTTAATTTGACATTAATACATGCACAAAAATATTAGAAGTTACACACCTAATGTTAACTAATCTCTCAAGATCAACACATAAAAACAAATCAGTATAATGATGATATAAAGGGATTATGAACAGTTTTGCTTCTAAAATGATTTTTTACACAACTTCACTCTGTTCACCAATACTGACAACAATTAGCATATTTTTATTCATCTTCACTGCTGGAGTAAATATTGATTTATTTGTTTTGGTCAGAATCCAAAGCCTTTCAAGCCCCTTTGTATAAATATAGCAATATTTATATGTGTGTGTTTATACACACACTTCTGCCATTCAGCAGAGAAGATCTGCACTCAGAGAGAAGGTGGTACCTGAGCTGAGAATCTGGCAGGTACTGTACTGCCTTTTTGGGACTCATGACAGGCCCAAAGTGTCCTCTCATATTTCCCATCATTCCCTCATTAACCGGATTCATCTGGGAGCCATGCAAGGAGCTGTAAAAGAGGAGCTATGACCCAGGACTGGGGACACTGGGGAAAAAGAACTGGTGAAAGGTGTTGGGGATGTAAGTCCAGTACCATAGTTTGGAGGAAATGGAAACTGCTGTGCGTTTGCCTGCGGAATCCGTGGGTTGCTCATGGTTGCCGGTATGCCACCAGAGGCCACCATGCTTGGTGACATATTCAAACTCTGTCCTCGCATCATCAGAGTCCGCTGTTGCACCTGCTGTTGCTGATGCATTTGTCGTTGCCTCAGGTGCTGGCTCAGTATCTCCCTCTGCCTCTGGGCCAGCATCTGTGCATTGATAGGTGCCTATAAAGAAAATGATAACTGAGAATCAATACATAATATTAACTACAGAGGCATCTCTATGGGAATGACTCATAAAATTCAAGTTCCTTTCCTCACCACATGCCTAACTATAAAATTAGATGGAAGGTGAAATTCCTAGCATTACTTCTGACATGTGCTGAAGAATTTCAAAACTGAAATAGAGATTAACATAGATAATTTTAGTATTACAAGTTTAAGATTACAAATCATTGGAATGAATTGTTCCACTCAAATTGCCTTTTCCCTATGAGGTGAGGAACTCAGGTTAAAATGTAGATTTGTCACCATTCCTTCTTCACTCCCAGGAACCAAATTACCACACAGGTTAGAGATGGAAAAGGACCTTAGGAATGCAACTTCCACAAGTTGTTTTTGTATTTTAAATCTGGAAATAAATACTCTAATTTAGGGTTGTATTGTTTTGTTTACAGTCTCTGCCTTATGATTTATTACTTGCATTTACTATGTATTATTGACATATTTAAATTGAAGAGTCTAGGTTTCAGGAGAAACTAAACTTGGGACAAATGGAAAATGCAGTGAACAAAACAGAAGTACCTACAGTACTAGCTCCCTTACCTGTGTGGGTACTCCAGGTCTCAGAGACAGGTTCATATTGGAGACGCTGCTGATTTGATTTATCAGTGGCTGGCGATTCTAAATCAACAAAATGAAAATGAAGGTAGAAGAAGAATGCTAAACAAGGGAACCTGCATGCAAAAGGAATACAAACAAAAATTCTGCATGCCTTGCGGGTTCTGGTGGACAGTCTCAGTTAAGTATTCATTGTTTTAGCTGCCCAATTCCCATTAATGTTAAAAAACAAACAAACCTCATGCTTCAAGGAGACAATATGCCATATGATCTACAGTAACTCATGCATGCACCCCCCAGCACTTTGAAAGTCAGCACCTGTGCAGCCCTGCATGTGCTATCAGGAGGAGGGAGTGGTGCGCTCCAGCTGGATAGCATGGGCTCATCATCATGTTCAGTTTGTAGTAGGGAAGTGTTTGTAGCTACTGCCCTGCATCTATTGTGTTTCCTCCCTCCTGCCTCAGTCCATGCTGCCTTGCAGAGTGTGAGGCTACATTAACAACAGCATACTAACCCTTGAGGGCTCAGCCGAGTGCTAGTTCATCATTTAGCAGCAAGGCATTCCCTGGGAAACATTTTGTCCTCTTACTCCTCCACCTCAACCAAGCTTCACAATCATTCATTGCTTTGTACAATATTAAACTGTTTGTTTAAAAAATGTATACTGTATATGTATATAATGTCTTTTGTCTGGTGAAAAAAAATTTCCCTGGAACCTAACCCCCCCTATTTACATTAATTCTTGTGCGGAAATTGGATTCGCTTAACCTCATTTCGCATAAAGTCACATTTTTCAGGAACATAACTACAACGTTAAGTGAGGAGTTACTGTATATGGTATAGCAGCCTGAGAAATTCCAAATGCAATGCCTTTATAACTCTTATCTCTTATGTGCTTATAATTAAATTATTAGCATTTTCTCTAAGCTAGAATTTATCCTGATGTTTAAGCTGGAAATGATCTTAATGTAATGTGCATAACATTTTTATGTTCTATGTAAGACATGAGAGGCAATTGTCCTGTTGTACTAGGCACTGGTGGGGCCTCATCTGGAGAACTGTGTCTAGTTCTGGGCGCCACACTTTAAGAAAATTGTAGACAAATTTAAGGGCGTCCCAGAGGAGAGAAACAAAAAATGATAAAAGGTTTAGAAAATCTGACTTCTGAGGAAAGGTGAAAAAAATGGGCATGTTTATAAAGAGAAAAGAAGACTGAGGGGGACCTGATAAGTCTTCAAATTCGTTATGGGCTATTATAAAAAGGACTGTGATCAGTTGTTCTACTATCTATAAAGATAGTTAAGCACTGGAACGCACTGGTAAGGGAGGTTGTGGACCAGTTAGACAAACACATTTCAGGGATAGTCTAGGTTTACTTGGTCTTGCCTGAGTGCAGGGGGCTAGACTAGATGACCTCTCGAGGTCCCTTCCAGTGCTACAATTCTATGATTCTGTGATTTTTAAATGTATATCAGTAAACAATATATGGCAAAAGGAATGGTGAATTAAAACAGTCACAAACTGGAAACAGTGACAAAAGAAAGCATTTAGGAATCTGGCAGCAATTCAGAAAACAAGTATATGATTAGGGTTCTGAATACAACTGAATAGAAAAAAAAAAGTCCATACATCAAAAGACATCATTATAGCATTGCACAAAGGGCTAGTGAGACCAGGATTTGAGTACTGGGCACATTTTTTGCACCACATTATTATAGAAAAGATAATGACAAGCTGGTAAAGGTGCAGAAGAGGCCAACAAGGAGAATAAAGACACTATGTATTATCTCTGTAAAATTCATTATGGCCAATATTTCTATTTCAACTGTGGAATTCAACAGGAATATATATAATAGGGAACACACTTAAGAATTAGACTATTCAGAGCTAGCTAAATTCAATGTATTTACTCTATATTAAATTACCATAATCTGACTGAACCAGTGGTCGATAACACATAAACATAGAATACCTGCTGTGCTTGGAGTCTATGTTGAAGCTGAAGTCTCAGCTGATTTGGCTGGTTCTGCACTATACCAGTAGGCCTGAGACCAGGCCTAGGCTGCATACGCAGTGTTGCGTAACCAGGCCGTTGTCCTATTGGGTGAAAGTTTGGGTCCTGCATGGGTGTATAACTACCCTGGGCCATTTGAGCCTGAGATGCATATTGTTGAGTGAAAACCGGTGTCTTTTGTTCTATTATGATGTTGGATTCCTGACTTGAGAATGGCTCTGGATCTACAGCTTGGCTCTGCAGAAATATACAAACCAAAATGTATATAAACACATAGTAAAATATATTCCAGTCTAAAAACCCAGTCTTCCCACAAAAATATGCCATTATTAAAGGGACACTGTATAGACAAATTTGCCCAAAAAGACTGGTACATTTTTTTACTGATTTTTTAAACAAAACTTAAGATCAATAGAATTGTTTCCATGACTTAAAAAAAAAAAATCAAGCAAAAAACCATTCCAATGAAAGGAGAAATTCTCTGCAGTCTTTTCAATGCAAACATCGCAACATTGTGCTAGTGCAGGAGAACTGAAAGTGAAAACGACTAGAAATTCTAAACAGTGAGGACTAGCCTACTTTTATCACTGAAACTGGAAGAAATTCAAAGAGTAATAAATACACAAATAGTGAAAGACAAATTAGATTTCAAAATATTTTCAGTGTTATTAAGCTGAGTTGCCATTTGCAATATAAATGTCTCAGATTTTCAAAGGAGCCAAAGGCAATTAAAAGCTCAGCTTTCATTTCAATGGGGGATGAGCACCTAACTTCCTTTGAGTATGTCTATACAACAGCTTTTTTACCTCAAGTTAACTGACTGAGAATTAACGCAAGGCTGCTGACACATTTCTAAAGGCTATTCTGAACATTCCCTAAACATCTGTTCCAGGTTACAGTCATTTGAAGTTTACCTTAGACTGCTCAGTAGTTTACTCTGGCAATCAATTAACTCGAGGTTAAAAATCCTAGTGAAGATTAAGATTTCATCCATAAAAGCTACGACTTTCAAAGGTGACTATTCTTTTTATAAATTGTTAACATCTTAAATTTAACAGTTTCCTTTAAATCTGTAGAAGTCTTAAAACCATTTCCATGGAGACACTTGTCAAAAGAAATTCATATATCATTTTCCTTCAAAGAAATCGTTCTTTTTCACACTGATCCTTTGGTAGTGCTCTTGAGGCTACTCACTACTACATGAATTACTTATGAATACAGAATGAAAGTTTCACCTAATGAAACGATCACCAGAATCTTGTCCCTACTAAAGCACTGTATTCAGTATTCTATCAGACAGGTGCATCTTTCTCATGTCCTGTTCAGGATTTTATTGACTTTATTTTACCACTTCAGAGTCCATAGATAAAGGAACAGATGCGGAGAAAGACAAAGGTCATATCTGAAATACAGGGTGATTTCAGAGGTACAGTTCTGACAAATGGGAAAAGAAATGGCTATAGTCGGCTACACAGATGAGCCACAAGCACCAACCCATCTCAGAATGTTAAACATTTATACAGGCAAGACTGACTGTTTTGATAATGCAATTTCAATTAAAAATTGGTTCTTGGCTCAGTCTTGTATCTAAGTCCTATTTTTTCCTAAGCCTTTACTATATTTCTATTTGTATTATTTTATTTAGCATTGTGTAACATTTTTTGTATTTGATGAGAACTAATTGAAAGTTAATAAAAACAATTAAAAACAAAAAATAACAGATTAAGGACCCACTACAGCAAGGCATATAGGCACAATTCTAACATTAAACCAATATTGTTTTAGGTGGTTATGATAAAATCAGCTGTTGCAGGTGGAATATAGAGCCCTTAACTCAGATCTTGGCACTTAAATAAAGGAGGAACTAACTTGCATGAAATCTGTTTTACAATTAAATATACTGGCAATTTCTAAAGCTACACTCAATTCTTTTTACTGATCAGAATATTAAATGTTGTTGTTTTCCAAACTGAGAGCATGTGTGTATATCACATCAATCTTTATCTCTCTCACTTTTAAGGGATTTAAACTTTTTAACTAGTAATTTAGAATTTGATAGTATCAAGTATACCTGGCTAACCAGTTCTGGTATTCCGAGAGCCCTGTCAATTTCTTCTAGGCCATCAAAATTCCTTAGTGCCAAATAAAGCTGATCCAGGAGCGTTCCCTCATCACTTGGTGACTCTGTTGAAGGATGCGGGCACAGCAAGTCATCTGGTGAGCTGCCAAATGGTTGCCTGTGAAGACATGAATATAATCTTGGTAAACAGGTGTTGGAAGAAGAGTACCCACTTCATGTACCCATTTATTTCTCACAAATTGAGCTAGTGAGTCTTGTACTACAGGTGACAATTATTTCCATAGCTGCCAATTTTGTTTGGTAACTTCTCACTGTGTAATCCCCAAAGAAACAGCTATACAATTCTCCCTTAAGTCACCAAGTGTTGTATGCATGCATGCAGAGGGAAACACAAATACTGCCAGAGATATTTCTCAGAACTAACTTCACAGAATGGGATCAACAAATGAATATGGAAGTCAATGTAGAATATGTTTAATGAAGACAGACGCAAATCACTTAGCTAAATAAACAGAAAAGGAATGACATCTTTTTACTAGTAACTCCAAATTACATACACTAGATTAAAGATACTACCATGAGCAGATATAAGGACATAGTCATATAGAAAGCTTCCTTAAGAATGGAACCACACTCACTCTTATTTATCACCCTTGTGAATCAGAGTCAAATATAGTCAAAGGGTAAAATTCATCCCAACTCACCATACCAAGCTCAAGTAGCCCAGTTTTGTGCCAACAAAGAGAACAAAGGAAGACTTCCTCTACTCCATGTCACAGAGTGCAATAGCACCATTGAAGCAACAGCCCCGTTCACTGGGAAGTGGTAAAACCACGCAGCAGTGGATCCATCAACACCCACTCTTGCCCAGGCTAAAAACACTTTACTTTGCAGGGATGTATGTCCTGATTCAGCAAAGCACTTAAGCACGTTCTTAACTTTAAACATGTGTTTGAGTGCCACTGACTTCAGTGAAAACTTAAGTGCATGGCGCATGCTTAAATGCTTGATCGAATTGGGCCTTAGAATGGGGCCACGAAGGAGATGGGCATTCTGTCATGTAAAGAGCGCTGAGTTTCCAAATCCTGTTCTCCATCCAGTAGAACTGCACTTGACAGGCAGGCACCTAACAGCTGCAAAGGCAGGAGGAAGTTTTATCCCCAAACTGGAAGATCGTACTTATTTAGAAATAAAACTGGATTTGAAACACCATTTCAGCTGCAGCTAAATATCATATCTCTTCTGGGTACTTCACACAGAAATGTTTCAGGACCCTATACAGCTTACAGACATATACAAACATACTACAGAGGATGCAGCCTGCTGGAAGTGCAAGGTCACCCGAGGCACTACCTTACATGTTGCAAGGGAATGTCCTGTCAAAGGCAATTACTGAGAGTCAATGGCAAGCTTTCTGTCAGACTTTGGGGGGCGAAAACAGATCTACACAATACACTGATACTCTTGGCAAATACCTCACCATGCACCCAGCTTTGAGAAGATATCCTGCCAGAGTTAGCATTATGTTAGCTTCCATAATGAAATTATTATTTGCCAGTGGGAGTCTAATCTCCACACCACAGTGAAGGCTAAGAGAAATACGGCCAGACTACACACTGGAGAAGAAAACATATTCCAGGGATTATGACCAATTGGATACCCATTCACTCAGCAAAGTAATAAAATATACTAAACAGCTCATATATATACACTAAACAGCATTTTGCATCTTTCAAGCACTGCACAAATATAAACTTATTAATCATATAGAGAGAAAATTACTAACATTCGCTCTCCCATGGAATTAGAAATAATTTTAGGAGAAAAACAATAGAAAAATCCTACAACCTTTATCCAAGTTGATATCAAACTCAACAAGTGACCTTGTTAAAAAAAACACTCCTGGAGCCAAAAAAAAAAAAAAAAAAAAGAAATTGTGAATGGATATGAATATATACAATGAGAAAACAAAAATAATAAATCAAAACGTTGAATGTCAAAAATTGGAATTATTTACTGATAATTCATCTATTGTGTACACACTGATGCTAAGATCAACTCTTATCTATACAAGTGTATTCTTTTCTGAATAATTAATTTTGTAACAAACTGTATGATATATGACTCCTGATAATAATTAATCAAATTATTTAAAAAAAAAAAAAAGACAACTCAGTGCTTGCTTGACAAACAACTAGTTGGCTTCCTTATTATGTAGATTGCAGATCACTATTTGTCCCAGATAACATACAATAATATAAAGATTGTGAAATCTAATCCATCAAGAGATGATGCAAACAAGCCAGGTAGATGAAAGGGGATTGGCAAATAATGATGCAATAATAAACTATTTCCTAATTACAATGTACAAAATAATTGTTTGACTTTTAGATCCATTGGAGAAAATAGAGAAAAAACTGTAGTTTACATAAAAGGTGAAGGGAAGTTGGCTCTGGATTCTGCTAAATATATCCCATTATATCACAGCTGAAGCTTACAATATACATACTTCTTTACCTGAATGAAATTCAATAGTAAACTATTGAAACTGAAGATAATTATTTTTCAATATTATGAAGAGCTAATCTTTGCAGGCCACAATCTGCCAGAGAAGTAAACTATGAAATGATTAGGCCCATTAGTGAGGGTGCTCCACATCTTGCATAATTGGGCCCTCAGTTTGTAATCTGCTAGGGGCAAGGAGCCTGGGTGAAAACCTGTCTCCACTGAAGTCAATGGGAGTTTACCGTTGACATCAATGGAACCAAGATATCATGTTCTGTCTTTATTGGGTTCTGTACGAACCCTATGTCACTAAATAAGTAATGACAATGACATTCTCCAGTCCTGATTCCAAAATGGAAGTTCTGGCCAGCACAAGTTGAAAGTCTGCACAGACTCCTGAACAGTCATTTGATAAATACATGACAATTTTCCTTGTGTGTGGACTCTCTACCTAGTAGTACAATGCATCATGAAAGTATTAAGAAAAACATGCTTTATCAATTACTGTACCAGAAACAGGAAAATTCTGAATGCTTCCCACTGTGTGTAATACATTAAAAAACCCACAAATCTCCTTCTAACAGGAATATATTTATCCTCTGATCCTAACCATAGCAATATTAGGCCACTGCAACATGCTTTACCAGACACTACACATTACAAATATCCAGAAACTGAAGTTGGTACAAAATGCAGACGCCTTCTTATTTAACTGTGTATCTTGCCACAAGTGTATCCAATCTGCGTGTCATTATCTACACAAGCCATTTATGGGTTTTCCAGTGGAGCTTAAGGCATTGGTTCTGACCTTATAAGCCCTAAATGGCTAACCGAGAGGCTGCCTCTCACCTTGTGCCATACAGCCACATTTTAGATCAGCATGTTCAAGCTCAATTTGAAACTCCACAGGTAAGAACAGGAAAAGGCTGCTGGAAGGGCATTTTCTCGGGATCCCATGTTCTCAGAATTTACTCTTCTCTTGGTCCTATATAGTTCAAATCTATTGCCTTCAGGACATGCTGTAAAGTGCAGCTTTTTTCCTCCCTCAGACATTTGCAAACGGGAGCAATGTGAGGGCAGGACTTTGTGGGAATACAATTATTTTAGCTTATTTACCTGGTTTGTTGGCATTGCTGTGATTTAGTTATTTTGGAGAGATATTTCTGCTGGAAGTACTTTTAAGTAGGGCTGTCGATTAATCGCAGTTAACTCACGCGATTAATTCAAAAAATTAATCGCGATTAATTGCAGTCTTAATCACAATGTTAAACAACAGATTACCAATAGAAATTTATTAAATATTTTGGATGTTTTTCTGTATTTTCCATATATATATATTGTATTCTGTGTTGTAATTGAAATCAAAGTGTATATTATTTTTTATTACAAATATTTGCATTGTAAAATGATAAACAAAAGAAACAGTATTTTTCAACTCACCTCATACAAGTACTATAGTGTGATCTCTTTGCCGTGAAAGTGCAACTTACAAGTGTAGATTTTTTTTGTTTTGTTTTTGAGTACAGTTATGTAACAATATAAAACTTCAGAGCCCACAAGTCCACTCAGTCCTACTTCTTGTTTAGCCAATCGCTAAGAAAAACAAGTTTGTTTACATTTACAGGAGATAATGCTGCCCGCTTCTTATTTACAATGTCACCAGAAAGTGAGAACAGGCATTTGCATGGCATTTTTGTAGCCGGCATTGCAAGGTATTTATGTGCCAGATATGCTAAATATTTGGATGTCCCTTCATGCTTCGGCCACCATTCCCAAGGACATGCTTCCATGCTGATGAGGCGCGTTAAAAAAATAATGCATTAATTAAATTTACGATTGAACTCCTTGGGGGAGAATTGTATGTCCCCGTTCTGTTTTATCCGCATTCTGCCTCATATTTCATGTTATAGCAGTCTCAGATGATAACCCAGCACATGTTGTTCATTTTAAGAACACTTTCACTGCAGATTTCACAAAATGCAAAAAAGGTACCAATGTGAGATTTCTAAAGATAGCTACAGCACTCAACCCAAGGTTTAAGAATCTGAAGTGCCTTCCAAAATTTGAGAGGGACGAGGTGTGGAGCATGCTTTCAGAAATCTTAAAAGAGCAACACTCCGATGTAGAAACTACAGAACTCGAACCACCAAAAAAAGAAAAATCATCCTTCTGTTGGTGGCATCTGACTCAGATAACGAAAATGAACATGTGTTGGTCCGCACTGCTTTGGACTGTTATCGAGCAGAACCCATCATCAGCATGGACGCATGTACCCTGGAATGGTGGTTGAAGCATGAAGGGACATATGAATCTTTAGCACATCTGGCATGTAAATATCTTGTGTCGCCGGCTACAACAGTGCCATGAGAACGCCTGTTTTTACTTTCAGGTGATAAACAAGAAGTGGGCAGCATTATTTCCTGCAAATGTAAACAAACTTGTTTGTCTCAGTGATTGGCTGAACGAGAAGTAGGACTGAGTGTACTTGCAGGCTCTAAAATTTTACATTGTTTTATTTTTGAATGCAGGGTTTTTTTTGTACATAATTCTACATTTGTAAGTCCAACTTTCATGATAGAGAGATTGTACTACAGTACTTGTATTATGTGAATTGAAAAATACTATTTCTTTTGTTTTTTTACAGTACAAATACTTGTAATCAAAAATAAATATAAAGTGAGCACTGTACACTTTGTATTCTGTTTTGTAATTGAAATCAATATATTTGAAAATGTAGAAAACGTTTAAAATATTTAAATAAATGGTATTCTATTATTGTTTAATTGCGCAAATAATTTTTTTGATTGCTTGATAGCCCTACTTTTCAGGTATGTCAAAGGTGCCATATGGAGCATATGGAGAATAGCATCGGGAGAACTACTGGAAAAACATGATAAAGTGGGAAAGCATCAGGAAAGACTGGAACTAAGGCCATGTTAAAGCTATAAATAACACATCATACTCTGAAATAGTCACAGGCTATGTTCTCCCCCCCCACCCCCCCAGCGCTTTCATATCATTCCTCAAAATTCACTTCTTTCAACTTATTTCCATGCTGATTTCCTTCCCTGTGCTCCTCTCCTATCCTGCCCTACTTCATTCTCAATTTGAAAATGTGTTCCTCTTTCATCTGCATGTTCTATGTTTATCTAATTTAAACTGTAAACCTTTTGGGGGCAGAGAATGTGACTTTTTAAGATATCTGTAAAGCCCCATGCACAGTTATGGCACTATAGGAAATGTATAGTAACAAATATAAAGAAAAACATACAAGTTTAATATGCACTGATCAGACTGTAATTGTGCATTTGGTACTGCGAAAAACAGACTTAGATAATTTTAACCCAGGGAGAGAGAGAGACTTTCAATCTTGCTTTATTTATTTATAGGATTCTAGCCTGAATAAAACAAAACATACAAATAGAAAAACCCTCCCCAGAAGTTGAAGGGTGATCTACACTAGAAAAAGTAGTACCCACATTAGAGCAACAGGCAGCAATATTGTAGCTGCACTCATGGTAAGTCACTAATGTAAATAGGGCTCAGGCATCTTTTCCATCTGTTCACCTTCTAGTTTTCATGACTTGATGGTAAAAAAAATTCAGAGTCCTGCCTATATTAATTCTTGCACTATTTCCACCACCTGTGCATCTGCACAGAGTTGATGCAACATGGAGGCATAAATTCTTTCAGTGTACACATGGCCTAACCAGCAGAAGGAGTAATTGGAGGTAATGCTAAGTCATGAATGCATATTGTAGACATATAAATGTGCAACAAGCATAAATCGACAATTTTGTTCCCTGAAAGCATGCACTACATACATTAAAAAAAGAGTTTGTTCCCATGAAGCTCATAAAATGTGGACCTACAAGTTTTCCTGTAAAATATGACTTTTTGATTTGCCACCAAGACTGACCTGTTCTGATTACCAAAAGATGTCTGATCTATAGGCAAGATGCTGTCCGGCCATGGTGCGGTCTGATTCGGAGGAGCTTGCTGTTGGCTGTATTGAGGTCCCCCCATATTCATCTCCAGTTCAGATGGCCCTAAACAAGAAAAACCAATCAAAGAACATCTGTGACAGTGAAGGGCCACTACCTTACTGTTGGTGCTTTCAAATATAACTTATTTGCTTTGAGTGAACAAAAAATTGTCAGCATCTTCATTTGTAAAGAGGCATATAGACAATAGATCTTTTGTCTCAGTTTAACCATCATTCCAATTTAAGACTTTGCTTTCTTCACGTTACACTTTAACAATTCCAAAGCATCATGAAATTACTGGTCAATAAATCTTCCACTTTTTTATTTTATTTTTTAGCATACATCAAAAGAACTCTGCAAATACAAATTGATGAGTATGGTACTACATTTGATGTGACATAACAAATGCAAATATGAACAAAGACTAGTGCAAAGGGTATGAGCATTCTACATACAATCTGTATCCAAATGTACTTGCTTTAGTATTGACCTAGTACAAAGGACGTGTTAGAATATATATTTTCTTTTAGAACCTTATTTTCTCATAAACTAGAAAATCTTTCTATCCTATTCCTTTGGTCACACATTTCTGTGTGGCTAAAGAAAGTCAGAAACTGTCACATAGTGACAAACATTAAAATACACACCTTATATAGGCTTTCTCCTTGTTGAATGGGATATTTCCACTGTAGGGAGCATCTAACTTGCTCAACACAATTTTAATCAAGTCTATATTTGAAGCTAGATGTTACCTTCTTCTACCTAATCAGACAATGCAGTAACTGCAAAATAATATACTACAATAAGGCACTGGGGCTTACCCATATTCATGACTTGAGACTGAAGCATCTGTCTTGGGCCTGGCTGGCTGCTGGGTCTCATAGGAATGCTGGCTGTTGGGTTACGTATCATGCCTCCTTGGATTGGCCTGTTCATGGCACTGGTTGTAGCAGCACAGGTTACCCTCACAGCAGAACCCTGAGCACCCCAGTCTCCAGATGGCATGGCGGGCCGAGGGGTATTACCACCAACCATTCCTGTATAAAATCCAAATACAGTGAAACCCAGATGCAAGCCTTGAAAACATTTCCAAATATTCCTGTTGGTTGATTAGTTTAATTTTCCAGAGAAAAATGTACTAGTTTGTCAGGTTTTATTCAAAGCAAATTATATCTCAACTGCCCGTTCAGACATGTAACTCTGCAGGCTTGTGCATTTTGCCGTTCAGTTGGGGAACTGGGGACTACTACAGGTTTTACATGAAGGTGACCCTTTTATCATTTCTGAAAAGCTGTTAAGCGTAAGTGTTCCCATATGTACTCCACAACAGGTGCTGAGGGTGTGTGGATAACCCTGACTTCCTTCCTCAGGAAATGAATCATGTTTGCTGGCATACATGTCAGCGATTTACTTTTCAAGTCCTGTGTGAGAACGTGAAGATCTGGGCAACAACACGATATTAATATACATTTATAAACAACAAAAATGTAAGTATTAATTCTTATCTTTTTTATTATTAATCACTGATCTTTTGAAAAATCTTGTCATCCATAACCAGGAGCTTTCCTAACTACAAGACTTACCCGGACAAACTTGAGTCAATAGATGGTGCAGGGAAATTACTCACAGGAACTTTCCGATACTTGGTGCAGTTCATTACGGTTATATTAGGGGAAGTCCTCCTACACCTACTGTAAACCACTAATATAATTTATTTACACTTTAAATTTATAGGCTTAGAGTACTGTAGTAATCAAAAAACTAAAACTTGTAGAAATACAGCATTGGTAATCATTTCAATACTGTACTAATATAGGAAATGTTGGCTCAGCTCAGGTGGCTGGTACCCTGGCTAATCTGGTACCCTGAATAATCAGTGGCCAGTGCCTTCAGAGGGTGGTAAAAATAATAATTCACCACGCCAATTGTGCAATGCAATATATTGAGGGGGAAAAGTCCCCTCCTGATCCTTGCAGGCAATCAGCTTTCTACCTGTAGTATGAAATTTGCTTCCAGATGACTTCTGGTTTTTTTTTTTTACATCTACACAATTCTGTCAGCTGAAACACATGGCGAACTAGCACAAATGGCAAGAATATGGATGGCAAGCTCCAACATGCATGCTTAGTAAGGAGAAAAGTAATTCCCCCGAAAGCCTTCAAGACAATCCATAAACTGCTCTATAAGATATTTTAATTGCTGGCACAGTAGTACAATTTGTATTTCCTGATATTGATACAAAATGAATATATAACTGACCTTTTGCTGTCAGCATTTAACATGCTTTACACTAGTGGTTCTCAACCAGGAGTCCGGGGCCCACTGGGGGCCCCTGAGCAGGTTGCAGGGAGTCCACCAAGCAGGGCCGGCATTAGACTTGCTGTGGCCCAGGGCAGAAAGCCATAGCCCCACTGCATAGGGCTGAAGCCTGGGGTTCCAAGCCCTGCCACCCAGGTCTGAAGTCAAAGCGTGAGCAACTTAGCTTCACAGGGCCCACTGTGATGTGGGACCCCGGGCAATTGCCCTACTTGCTACCTTCTAATGCTGGCTCTGCCTTTTATATGCAGAAAAACAGCTGTTGTGGCACAGGTGGGCTGTGGAGTTTTTATAGCGGGGGGAGGGGGGGAGGGGAGACTCAGAAAGAAAAAGCTTGAGAACCCCGACTTTATAGCATCTGACTATTCAGAATTCTTAACTGGAGTTTCATACTTCATAATCGTAAAACGTATGGTATCTGATGTAAGTAACGAAACAGAGACACTTCACCCAAACTTTTCCAGTACGTTTTCCCCTGTGGTAACCTTTGTAAGGTTTAGAGGCAACTTACAGAAGTCCATTATAGACATGGTACAATCAATAATCAAGTTTTAAAAAGGTAAATTCAATTACAGATTTTTAATGCTTCAAACAAGACCAGGTTACCTGATTCATAAGTCATAAACCCAGTTTCTTTTACTTAAAGTGAATCTTAATGGCCATGGAAGTAGACAAACGGAGAGCAACAGAGACAGAAGTTCTGTTTTTAATCATGGAACATACTTAGTATGGGCAGCAATATCACCAACATGCTTGAAATTCTGTTTTGAAGGTGATATTTCTGTGATGGAGAGGACAGCTCATTCTCTGTGGTCATTTAATTCTTGACCAATAAGGGTGCTCTTTTGCAGTAGATACACCAAACTATTAACAAAGGGACAGAGATCACCAATTCATTTCACACAGACCACTGAAAAGCCAATTGGCTTCTTCTTCTTTTGGTTTCTACCAATTTTGGTGACATCTGAACCTGGAAAGCTGACGCGAAAGAGTCCCTATTCCATTAGGAATCCAATGAGCCTTTTAGTATCTCCACCCATGCCTTTCACATGGTAAGTGAAAAAGGACATATTCTTGTGCACCACTTAACCAACAAACATTCTGAAGTAGTCCAGGGCAAAACTGATATGCCTCTATGGTTTGCTGTTTTATCGTAACTGTCCACTGTGTGGACAATTTTGCAGACATTTGAGGTTTTCCATTCAGGTTGTGCTTGATTAGGACTTTAGATACATACAGGATGCATCTGTAATGATTCCTACCTTGATTATGTTACACATAAATACGTCCAATTAATTAAATAAGTTAACAAAAATAGGAAACAGTATTTGAATTCTTACCTGTGCTATTGTTCCCTAAAGTTCCTTGATTTCCTATCATCCCTTGACTGCCCATCATTCCTGGCTGAGGTATCACTGAATATGGACTACTGTTTCTTATCGGTGGGAATGGTCCTGAACCTGATGGGTTTTGCAATGTGATGTCGAGTGGTAAATTCTGGTTTGGTAATAACCTGCCCAGTTGTCCTGCCCGTGGGTTATTAAAAGCTACACCAGAGAGAGAGGAAAAGTGAAAAAAACAAGGTTACAAGAATAGAAACTTAACTTATAAAAATACATTCTTCAAACAGAGTGGTTGTGATATACAGCGTTGCATGCGCATATCATTCCGTAGCTGTATTGGATATGCCCCATCCAGACAGCATTACAAAAAATGCGAGGAACGACAGGTAGTGATTTGTATTTTAAATAGTAAATGTGTAAAGTTAAAATAATTTACTGAAGTACAACTACAGCATACGTGTACTACCAGGTGACGTGTGCTGCACTGCCAAACAACCATATCGCTAAAAGGACTGTGGCTGAAAACAGAAGTGCAGATGTCAGCCTGAGGCAAAACTGTTATGAAATTCAGAGTTTGATAGGCTTCAAAACTTTCCCCATATAAACTGTATCCCCAAAGGCACCAAAATCCGTGAAGAAGGCCTCTGGCTGTATGTGGTCATTTGCTGATACTGTTACTATCCCTCCTTACATAGAATTTTATTTTTTTTGCCATGAGTGAATACCTGTACTTTCAAGGTTCAGCAACAATTATTTCAGGCTGAAGTCTTAGTACTATACCACCAGTGACAACAAAACTACCAGGAAAATAGTTTTCCTTAAGTTCACTTCTAACTACTTTAACAAGTACATCTGAATTTCAAGACATTCCAACACATCCTATTTCTTAAAGAAACTTACTTGTCCATTACCCCCACCTTTTTTGTGAATCTATTCCTCTGCTGGGGCTAATTTTAAAAGAATTTTTGCTTTAAAAATCAGCCTCAACAGAGAAAAATGCATATAGGTTTTATTAGAAAGGTGAATGTCAACTCTTCAAAAGAAAGCAACTCAGGGACAGTTATTCTTTGAGAGATTTTTAAAAGGACAGCAACTACTTCCTAGAATCTACTCAAGTGGTTCCCAGCTGTGCTCTGTAGACCCTCTTGCTGCTCACATGGTACTGGCTCTTCCTTTCTTGTTACCTGCATCACACATATACTGCTAAAATACATTAGGAAAATATTTAAAATTATTTTTTCCATATAAACATTTTCAGCAACTGCTCCAGGGACAGTCTCTGACTGTGGATGGCAAGAAGTCATCCACAAAACAACTTCATTTTGATCGAACCACACTACAAGAAAGCTAGAGAACTTCTTATTTACTCCAAACTATAGTGCAGACATTTATAAATCTGAGAATTCAGATGAAGTATTATTAAGCTAGTTTAAAAAAATCAGAAACATCTTACTACAAAAGGTGTCTAACTTGTCTTTCCTCTTTATTGTGTCATATGACAGGAAGCACCTGTGTGAATTATTTTCTTCTGATGTTTCAAATTCTTTGCAGTAACTCTTTTATATAAACCTAAGGTGAGTCAAAACTTTGTCCACAGTACCTCACTCCTGACCATCAGATCCTGAAACACCATATTTAACATCAGTACAAACAAACAAACAAACACAAACAAACAAACACACCAAGTTTGGTTACCAGAGAGACCAACTGGCCCTACTGATTTAAGATGATTGGGTACCACAAAGTCCAACTCAGAACTGAGTCAAAACCTGATTTCAATAGCAATCCTAGGACACTTGCACTCTGAGCCAGCAAAGGCTTGAAATAATGCAGACACGGAGAGAGGTGTTATGAATGCAGCTTTATAATTAGCCAATGATAATAGAAAGGAAACACTGGCAGCCCAGAAGGAGAAGGGGGCTGAGGGAACGCAATCAGATTGAAACTATATGTACTACTGTTAGTCAGCCACAGAGAAAAGTTTTGATGGCATTTTCTTCCTGAAAAAAGTTCTAGTGGCTACAGTCAATTTTTTTAAAATAAGTATCAATGTATTCTTAAGTATTGTAACAAAAAACCTCAATAAAATATTACAGGCAATTTCCAGAGAAATCTGATGAGGTTCAACAAGGACAAGTGCAGAGTCCTGCACTTAGGACGGAAGAATCCCATGCACTGCTACAGACTAGGGACCGAGTGGCTAGGCAGCAGTTCTGCAGAAAAGGACCTAGGGATTACAGTGAACGAGAAGCTGGATATGAGTCAACAGAGTTGCCAAGAAGGCTAACTGCATTTTGGGCTGTATAAGTAGGGGCATTGCCAGCAGATCGAGGGACGTGATCATTCCCCTCTATTTGTCATTGGTGAGGCCTCATCTGGAGTACTGTGTCCAGTTTTGGGCCCCACACTACAAGAAGGATGTGGAAAAATTGGAAAGAGTCCAGCCAAGGGCAACAAAAATGACTGGGGGGCTGGAGCACATGACTTATGAGGAGAGGCTGAGGGAACTGGGATTATTTAGTCTGCAGAAGAGAAGAATGAAGGGGGATTTGATAGCTGCTTTCAACTACCTGAAAAGGGGGTTCCAAAGAGGATGGATCTAGACTGTTCTCAGTGGTACCAGATGACAACAAGGAGTAATGGTCTCAAGTTGCAGTGGGGGAGGTTTAGGTTGGATATTAGGAAAAACTTTTTCACTCGGAGTGTGGTGAAGCACTGGAATGGGTTACTTAGGGAGATGGTGGAATCTCTTTCCTTAGAGGTTTTTAAGGTCAGGCTTGATGAAGCCTTGGTTTGGATGATTTAGTTGGGGATTGGTCCTGCTTTGAGCAGGGGGTTGGACTAGATGACCTTCTGAGTCCCTTCCAACCCTGATATTCTAGGATTTTGAAAAATAACTAAATGTTTTTATTAAAATAAAAACTCTTTTGGAATTGAATACGATTTAACACGGATTCTGTATTAGTTTTGTAGGTGTTTATGGCACGACAAAAAAAAAAAGAGGAATCCACTCACTATTTCAGTGCACATGTAATTTTCTCTATAATACTTAAATTGCAAAACTAGGCAGATGATTCCAGGGGACATTGATGCAAGAGCAGGCTGGGGAGAAACCATATTTTGTGATATTACCGGGTAAGGAAAACAGAACTGCCTGGTTTACAAAACTACGGGGGGGGGGGAGAGGGATAGCTTAGTGGTTTGAGCATTGGCCTGCTAAACCCAAGGTTGTGAGTTCAATCCTTGAGGGGGCCATTTAGGGAACTGCGGTAAAAATCTGTCTAGCGATTGGTCCTGCTTTGAGCAGGGGGTTGGACTAGATGACCTTCTGAGGTCCCTTCCAACCCTAATATTTTATGATTCTAAAACCCAATATGACTTCCTGGCTCACAACTGCTTTGCTGTTGTGCAATTAGGAGCTCTGGAAACAGACTTAAAAGGTGCAGGTGTGACTGTGTCTCCAAGGTTCCTTTCTGCAATTTAATACACAGAAACACTTAAAATATAATTTTATTTACATTACAAAGTAGAATAAAATAATAATATCTAATGTTCCTGTGAATGAAACAACTTCGGTACTGCGTAAAGTTTGAGCAAGTCATGTCAAATACATGATTTTGCCTAAATAAAAGCTGAAGGAAGTGTGATGTCAAAAGCAGACATTGAAGGGCTAATGTCCTAGTGAAAGGACAAAAGATTGGCCATGAAGGGGCCACTTAGGGATCTGGGGCAAAATCAGTACTTGGTCCTACTAGTGAAGGCAGGGAGCTGGACTTGATGACCTCAGGGTCCCTTCCAATTCTATAAGATAGGTGTATCTCCATATAT
Organism: Chrysemys picta bellii; assembly: GCF_011386835.1. Lineage (NCBI taxonomy): Eukaryota > Metazoa > Chordata > Testudines > Emydidae > Chrysemys > Chrysemys picta. The sequence goes on from NC_088792.1 coordinate 232,892,941, forward strand.
TAGTGGTCTTTGATTTTGGATCCTCATCCGGAGATACCTTAATTTCTGAAAATTTAAATCTTGGCTAGGAGAACCTTTTGGAAATGTGCCACTGCACGTCCCTTTAAAAAGAGGTCAGGTAAGAGGAAGTAATGTCAGCCAATGCAGACAGTTAACTCAGGAAAGCCACCAGGTGTCTGGACCACATGGGAGGGGACTGTCAGACCAGGACTGTCACACAGGATGCTATTAAGACTCAGGAAACACAAAGACTTCTCTTTGAATTATGTACTGCCTAGGATAGTCTTCCTCCACTTACCAAAGTGAGTATATTAAACACTGTTTAAACCACATCCACACCATGACACAAATTGACCCCAGGCAAAGCATTCACAAGTACAAATAAAATGTTAGTCTTAGCTCATGAAAAACAAAATAGGGAACACATAATAATGTAAACTAAGAAATAAATTTGAAAATTGACTTCTTTGGCTTTTGTCACGTAATATATTACATTTAAATATAATGGTCAGTAGTGTTAAGTATATATCTAGCTTTTAAAAAGAATGTTAAGAAAGTTTTGAAGGGTTAAAAATGTGAATTTACCTGACGGGAGATGCCATTGGTCTTGAATAAATACGTGTTTAGAAAGTTTACAAAAATCCACAGAATGGTTCCAGTTTTTTAAATAAATGGGTATTTTAATAATATGTCTAAAAACTATATTTAGGAGGTATTTAGAGCCCAGTCTATAAGGGTAAATATTTAAGCAGGATTTAAAAAAACAAACCAAAAACAAACCAAACCAAAAACCAGGTTTATCTCAACTTTCATTTTTGATAATACACCGACCTTACTTGCAGTAATTATTTTTCACAATCAGCTAAATATTTCACTTACAACATGTAATTTCACTTATAGGGACATTGTCAACTTGAAATTGAGTCAATTAAAAACAATTGGTTCAAATTCAGTGTAGGTATTAAACTTGGCCATAAGTCCTGCTGAAAGTTTTGTAATTTTAGAAGCACATTTTCCTATTTATCCTAATAAAAAATTCCTCCCTCCACCCCCATTTTATTGTGGGAAACAGTAAAAACAACTATACAGAAAATGCTGTCAAATGTACAAAGTTAACAGGCTGGAAAAAACAATATATTATTATTGTTATTTATAACAATAGCAGGTAAAATATTTTCAAACAGACATGTGAATTTTATTTTAAATTGAGTGTCCCTTTAACCCTTCAAAAGGACACTGACTTTCAGCACAGTGCAATATTTGGGTTCCAATTGATCAGGACAGCAGATGGCGCTGTTGTGTCAATGCAGATCTGAAATAGCTCAACTGCCTACTTCACGGCCTGCCAGCCCTTGGGGCATCATTGCAAAACCTACATTTTCATCTGACAATTTCATACACTTGCATTACCAGTTATAACACAAACTCACTGCTCTGTGAAATCCTCATTGCTGGTTTCTGGGTTCCAACAGATGTGCCAGGGCTGTTTTCACCTGTGAGCTGCATGAGGTCATTGATGATGGCTTGCTTGTCGACTGATCCAGCTGAAGCACCGGGCCGGGTATCTGGGAAAAGCTGTGGTAACTGACTATTCTGTAGATCATCCAGAATCTCCTCCAAGTTATCCAACTCACTGCCCGGCTGCAATGAAAAGATAGCAGTTTGTTCTCCGTATGAACAGTAGATAGGGTCCAATCATAGCTCTTAGAGCCAGTGGAGCACTGAGAGGAGAGTGAATACCTGTAGTGCCTGAGAGGCATTAGGTATTGTCTCCAAGGAGCCTGGTGAAGCGATGGGGGTTGGGGGAGGACTCACTATACCTGTAGAAAAGGGGTAGGGTGCACTCCCTCCAGTGTTTGCCACACATAGCCAGTCAGCCCAACCATCCGTTTAGGTTACTTAACTGTGCCAAGAGTCAGAGCTGTCCCCTTGGGTACGGCGAATTGGGGCGACTGCTCAGGGCCCCACGTTTTGGGGGGCCCTGAGAGCCAGTGTGATTGGCCGGCGCTTTTGGTCCCAGAATTGATTGATTCATCACTTCCACCCCAGGCCCTGCACCCCCCCAAGGACGGCCCTGCCAAGAGTACTGGAACTTCTCTCTCAGCTGAGGGTCAGAGGGCCTCATGCACAGGTGAACTGTGTACTGTTCCCCCAGCACCAAGGCAATGATAATTTGGCAGAGAGAGAGAGAGAGAGTTAGTTCACAGCGGTGGCAAGGATGCTGATTTGTGTAGATATAACAAATAATAAAGTCCTCACAATCATATTGCTACTCTTTTTATGACTAAGACACACTATAGAAAAATTACTTTATATTTGACTAACAAACCCTCAACATTCATATTTTCCTTGCTAAGCTTAAAAACGGAATACTGTGCATAAGCTAAACATTACAGCTATGTAGAAATTAAATTCAAAAGAAATTGGCAATAAAATGAAGTGCTGTATATTAAACAGCTGCTAATTAGTTACTAGATTTAGGAGTCTATCTTGTTCTAGTTATGCACACAACTCCCAAAAACATCAGTGGGAATTACCTATCTGCAAGCAAGAAGAGAACAGACCTCTAATTAGATTAAACGTCTACAACTAAATTCAGTTTACTCAAAAAACCTCCAGAAAATTAAAATCCAACAGATAAATACAAAAGTTGAACAGTGCGTTTTTCTTGGAGGTGTCCATTTCATCGATTTTAGCATTGCTTAACTCCTTCTCTTCCATCCTTAAACATATGTAGTTAAAATTCTTCACACACAAACTTTGAAAATTGTTAAAAATTATGACCTCCTATTCTAGCATTTTCACCACAGGAGACTTTAAAATCTTTGGATATATTTTGCATCACAACATATATACGAGGCTTCTCCCAGGATCAGGACCTTTCTTAGGCATTGTACAAACACAGAATACAGATTCAGTCACTGCAGTCATTTGAAGGGAATACAAAAACAGACAGACAGACAGACACACACACACACACACACACACCTTTTATATACAATTCTTAATGTAATATTTCCTCCCTTACTATTCCTCTAAATTGTGAGCCTATACACTTATTCCTAGATTTCTTGTAGGTGAATCACAAAGTACTACTACCCTCTCCTCCTCCAATTTCCACCCATAGCCTTATAGATCAGTTCAGAGAGCATGATCCACACAAAAGGAGTGGTGTGAAAGAAGGGGGGGGGGTCAAATTTGGGAAATATAGACAGGAGCGTGGTCAAGGCTGGCACTGTTGGACTGGCTGAGTGGGTGGGGAGCAATGTGATAAGAGATGGAGTATTAGTAAGGAAGGCAGAGCTCTGAAGAGCATTGAACTTGTTATGGAGGAAGTTGATGAAGAGATACAAATATGGGGCAGGCAAGGAAGTTGATTTTAGAACCTGCATTTTATATGAATTTAGGGACGGGGGGAGAAGGTTGAAAGAGTCATGAAGGAAGCAATGATGGGCATCATAAATATCAGAATACAGTATACAGGGGAATTAAGACATATGGCCTTCATTAAATAAAATTCGTGTAAACTGGGGGGAAAGTTTTGCATGTGCAAGTTGTATTTTTGTTCTTTTAATACTCTGGCTACTATAATTCTGGGTTATACAACAGGCATAACAAAAGCTTGGGATGAAAACATTGGATCCAATTTAGTCACAAAATGTCACTCTTCCCTAGAAGATATTTTCATTTCCCCTGAGGAAGAGGCAACGAAAAACCTGGTAAGGAAAGGCCAATGATAACAGATGTCTTATAACAACGCAACTAGCTAACTACCCCTTTTTGTTGTAGTGTAATCAGTGTTGCTGCTTTATTTTCACTTTTAACTGTGAACAGGTTTCAGAATTACCAGGCCAGTTTCAAAGATAAAAACAAGACACTACTGTTAGAGCCAAATTCTCCCCTCACATGTGTACAAAAACCCTTTGATATCCACCCTCAAATGGCACCACATGTGAAGAAATTGGTGCAAAAAATCTCTAATTGGCTGCCTTTCATAGGATTTCTCCACTGATTTTAATTCTGTACTCAATTTACTTCCTTAGTGGCCTAGTTTGAACTTTAGGTAGGGTACAAGGCACACCTTAAACTCCCTATGTAACAACAATTTCAAAAGTGCTGTTCCCAGGGCCGGCTCCAGGGTTTTGGCCGCCCCAAGCAGCCAAAACCAAAACCAAAACAAAAAAAAAAAAGCCGCGATCGTGATCTGCGGCGGCAATTCGGCAGGAGGTCCTTCACTCCCAGGCGGAGTGAGGGACCGTCCGCCGAATTGCTGCCGAATACCTGGACCTGCCGCCCCTCTCCGGAGCGGCCGCCCCAAGCACCTGCTTGAGAAGCTGGTGCCTGGAGCCGGCCCTGGCTGTTCCTGATACAGCTCTGATGATCACAAGAGAGTCAAACTGTGTACAGAAAACCTATCTTTACAACAAAGCAATGACACTAAACCCCACAAAATACTAACCCAGTCATACTTAAAAATGGTCACAAGTATTTTACAAAGCACCTTTCCAGACAGTACTGTATGGATGAACAGTGTTCCAAAGCTGAAATTAACTTTGTTTTCATCTACTCCACTAATACCAATGTTTCTTTTGTAAAAATAGATGCTATTTCATCTGAAGCATTTAAACAGTTTCAAAATATATTGGTCTATAAGCACTATTGTATCAACTTTAACCCCTGCTAAGTCCTTCCATTTATCTTAATGGAATTTGGATCAGACCCTAAATATTTCATAGTCAACGTTTTTGTGGTTCCCCTCTTGTCTGCCGCGGGCAACAAGGCCATTTCTTCTCATCATTCATGAGGCCAATATCATATTTCCCCCACCATCATGTGAAAGCCGCCAATAGGGGCCTTTTTAAAAAATTGGGATTTTCATGCTGGGAGGAACTTTAAAATATATTGTTCCTTAAAACCATAAAGGTGACTACACCTCTACCCTGATATAACGCAACCCGATATAACACGAATTCGGATATAATGCGGTAAAGCAGTGCTCCGTGGGGGCGGGGCTGCGCACTCCGGTGGATCAAAGCAAATTTGATATAACGCAGTAAGATTTTTTGGCTCCAGAGGACAGCATTATATTGGGGTGGAGGTGTATTTGTTAATTATTTGTTTAGCATAGACAACATGCTCATTGCTGAACAACATACAAAAATAAAAAGTCTCTATCCCAAACAGGTTATAAGTTAAAAGACACAGAAAAGACAAATGACTGGGGAGTGAGGTTGGGAAGGAGGGAGAAACTTTGTGGGGGATGATTTAGGGGTGTTCACTTACACCCAAGGATGCATACACTCATAAAATGAAGGCTGTGGAGCTAAGAAAACTTGGCTCTCTCTGTTCTCTCTCTCACCCTTTCTTCTACCAGCTGCACCACTTCCCTTCTGCATTTCTACACTCTCTAAACTCTGGAATACAATGCTTCGATCCTGCCTCCAGCCCATGCAGGAGTCTGCCTGATCCTCAACAGCCAGACTTCTTTCCCTGCCTTATACTTTAGAACAGAGCTGCTTCTGATCTTTACCAGGAAATCTCCACCCCAGTCACAGGGAAGCAAGGGTCTAGCAGCGGGGTAGGCAGAGCAGAGTAAGAAGATAAACTGGGTTGGGGGTGGGACTGATCCTGCCCAGGAGTCCTAACTCAAGTCCCTTCCTTTCTTACACAGCATTCCCTAGCATCCTTCCCTGCAAGCCAGGAACCTAGTGAGTCCCTGGGGCTTGTCTATATGGGGACACTCAGGAAAGTTAAGATGAATTAACTAAAGCTGTGACATTATAGGCATAAGTTAGAACACATTTTAACTTCAGACTCATAGACTTTAAGGCTAGAATGGACCATCATGATTATCTGTCTGACCTCCTGCACATTGCAGGTCACAGAACCCCACCCACCCACTCCTGTAATAAACCTCTAACCTCTGCCTGAGCTACTGAAGTCCTCAAATCATGATTTAAAGACTTCAAATTACAGAGAATCCACAATTTACACCTGCAAGTTACCCGTGCTCCATGCTGCAGAGGAAGGTCAAAAAACAACCCAGGGTCTCTGCCAATCTGACCCATGGGAAAATTCCTTACTGACCTCAAATATGTTGATCAGTTAGACCCTGAGCATGTGGACAAGACACCCCAGCCAGAAACCTGGGAAAGAATTCTCTACAGTAACTCAGAGCCCTCCCCATCTAATGTTACATCACCGGCCACTAGAAATATTTGCTGCTAGCATACCATTGCATGCAGTTTCATCATATCATCCCCTCCATAAATTTATCAAGCTCAGTCTTGAAGCCAGTTAAGTTTTTTGCCCTCACTTCTCCCCTTGGAAAGCTGTTGCAGAACTTCACTTCTCTGATAGTTAGAAATCTTCACCTAATTTCAAGCCTACACTTGTTGATGGCGAGTTTATACCCATTTATTCTAGTGTCCACACTGGCTCTTAACTCCTCTCCCTCCCTGGTTCTTATCCCTCTGATGTATTTATAGACAGCAATCATCTCCCCTCAGGCTTCCTTTGGTTAGGCTAAACAAGCCAAGCTCTTTGAGTCTCCTCTCAGAAGGTAGGTTTTCCATTTCTCAGATCATTCTAGTAGCCCTTCTCTGCACCTGTTCCAGTTTGAATTCATCTTTCTTAAATATGGGAGACCAGAATTGCACACGGTATTCCAGATGAAGTCTCACCAGTGCCTTGTATAATGATATTGCCTTGTACTGTATAATGATATTTTCCTGTCTCTACTGGAAATACCTCTTTTGATACTCTCATTCAGATGATCTTAAATCTCCTCAAACTACAGAAAACTATGGCCACTTTACTTCTGAGCATCCACACAGAGGTTTAATGCACTTTAATGCACTTTAATGCTCTGAAGTTAATGTGCATGAGTTAATTTGTCTTAAATTTCCTGAATGTCCCATGTAGACAAGCTCCAGAAGATGTAAAACACCTCTGGGCTTGTCAGCATTCTAAGGGTTAAGACTAAAAGCTTTACATGTACAGTATTTACTGTATCTTTTTCTTTTATCTTTTACCTCATTTCCTACTCACAAAAGTCACTGCTAGATAAATCAAATATCTGGGTCCCTCACATTCTATCTCCTCCATCTTTTGATCCTCTGGGCCTGCCATGAAGTAACAATGTAAAATTTGTGGCAACACAATCCTTTCCATAGGAACAGACTAGGTCATAGGCCTATAATGATGACAACTGCAGGACCAACCAGGAAGGGAAGCATGTATGCTGCCATTGAAGATATTTATGTTTCATTGAGGGTTTTCTCAGGTCACAGGAAAAATAGTAACGCATTATTCCAGATTGATGCTGTGCCTGGATCTCCACATTGTGACAGGATTACAACAGTATTGCACTGGCACCACTTGTCCCTAACCGTTAAATCCTATGTCAGGTTTGCTGTCTTCTGTCTTTCTAGTGGTGGCATGTTAATCTTTTTAACCTCATCTCCTATAATTCACATCCTACCAGAAGAATGACCTTAAGTAAGGCTGGAAATAGGTTTGCAAAGCTGTAAGTAATAGGTTTCAGAGAGGAGAGGCTCCCCTTTAAAGATTTAAAAGTTTGAAACTGAAGCAAAATGTTCTTCAATAGTTGCAGCCAAGAGGAGAAAGGATGGTTTTGGTTAAGGAAGAGGACTGGGACTGTAAGCTTTGGGCTCAGTTCCTGGCCCTGCCACAGACTTCCTGTGTGATCTCTTTCTGTGCCTTGTGATGATCAATTTGTCAATGTTTGTGAGGTTTCCTGATACTAGTGATGGAGACTACATAAGTACAATATCTATATAAAAAGAGAGACAAGTTATTTTGGCTGATTAGTATGTGCAGTAGGGAGAGACAATGTGGTCCACTGGTTAAAATAGGGGACTACAATAGGTGACCAGGGTTCTATTTCCTACTATGTATGCCAGTGGTTTACTGTGTGATGCTGGATAAGCCACTTCACTCCTGCGTGCCTCATTTTCTTCTTTTCAAAGCACTTTGAGCATATATCATGAAAGGTATTTTATAAATGCAAAGCACCTTTGTGCATCTTGAAAAAATCAATTGTTACTGAAGGACACAGTCTTAAAACAATATTTGAAGATCTGTGCATATTTGCATATTTAGTTACAATAGCAAATAGGCATTATATAATCACCTTGTTTTTCAGGGGCTCATCAAAAATTTGTAATGAGCAGTTTTAGTCACACACATATAGATGTAATTAGCAACTATCTTAACTCCTTTGTAGCATTTTAAACATTGTCCTCAGATTATTTGAGGGACTTGATAAGGTAAATATGAAACAAACACCAAGACAGATGCTGAAAAATGTAGTCATATTTATGATATAAGCAAAATCTCTTTAATAAATTATTTCAGTTCCAATAATATAGCTAATCAAACTGTTTCTTTTTTTTAATCACGGATTATGGAAATATTGCTCATATACCCAAAGTACAACATTTCTAGTTAAATTCTGTTTTCATTTTCATGGAAAAGTGTTCATATTTTGACATTTGTATAGTTTAAACCTTAGGTCACCTATATGGATATAATCTACAGCTCCTAGCATTGCCAGGATATTTTCTGTCTACATTCCTCCAGATTTGGACCTGTCTGTGTCTTAAATGTCTAGTAACAGAAACAAGAGAACTGTCTAAACACCTAATGCTACTCAGTAACAATAAATGATGCCTTATGAAAACCTTGTTTTAGAAAACAAGTCTTCTTTTCTCACTCACCTCCCATAATTGCTTAAATTGGAATTGCAGGCCATTTAATAGTGTATGGGTAAGATAATCATCACATTGAGAGGGAAAAATGGTATATAGACACTGGAAATATTTTCCACTATTTGAGAAAGGTTTCCTGTCAGTTGCTGGGCTCAGTAGACGTATACGTTTAAACACACTACCTAGAAGAATGCTATTTTTAGTATGGTGGTGCACTTCAAAGCATTTCCTGTTCAGAAAGTGTTACACTAAAAATAAAAGGAGAAAACGTAATGGCTCTTTTTGCATCAGAACACGAAGACTCCCCCTTACCCAGAAACCACTCTCTTATGGGGTTGCTTAAAAACTTCCTGTGACATGGCACAATGAAATGAATAATTAGTTAAAAATACAACATCCCTTTGGGGGGAAAATCTTAAATAAACCTGCACAGTAGGTAACAAAAGCACAAAGGAGGAATATATATACATATACATATAAATACATATAAAGGAGGAAGAAGAGGGGGAGGGAAACGACACAGGAGGATGGAAGAATTTAGAACAAGAGTCTGTGTCCTAGTCTTGTATTAAATAGTTCCAGCTTTGATCTAAATTTAGGTAATGAGCACTTCCTGTGAGAAACTGTTTTCCAAAGCTGAAAAGTTTTTGATGCTAAAATATTTTCAGTGATTTTATAATTGGGATAAAGTGGTTATTTATATAGGGTACTGGCTTGCAGTTAGATAAATGCTTACATTGTTCTATACTCATCACCACTTCCTTTCCTACTCAATGCTGGATTTCACTTGGTTATTCTGGTCAGGGTTTCACAGAGTCTTAAATAAGGTTTTCAAATTATCTTTAAAAAAAAAATCTTCAGAGATTCAGCGTTCTTACAAAACAACTGCTGCCATTTAGGGTATTTTTGACATCTCCTTACTTGCCACTCAACTAAACTTCAGTATTGCCAGCTCATGATTTTTTCATGAGTCTTGCAACATTTGGTGTTTTTCTTACAGCCTCAGCTCTGGTAGTCATGTGACTGAGAATCTCCGCTTTCACTATTATTTAAAAAAAAAAAAAAAAAAAAAAGAAGTTTCTAGCTCCTATGGCTGTGGAGAAGAGCTTGAAAACATGAATATTGTAGGCTGAAAAACCAAAAGGAAAAAAACCCCCAAAATTTATTATTTTTAAAAGTCTCAAGAGTTTTTGGACCCTGACGTATTTTTGAACACTTGGGATTGGCAATACTGAAACTTAAACTTCTTCACTGAAAGTTAGTATACTTACACATTTAAATTTAGTGGATGGATACCTAGCACAAGTCTCTAAGCAATTTCCTCTCCACAAAATATATACATTCACCATTGAATATATGAAACTGAAATTTTAATTAGTGGAAAGGATAGCAACCGGGAACCATGACAGTACCCTATTACCTCTTTTAAGAGCACCAGGCATAAACACTCAAATAATTCTTCTAGCGACTACCAGATGGTATATTCTTGTGCTAGTTGAAACTTGGAAGTTCTTCCTTGCATCCCAGTGTAAATCTGACATAATTCCATTGACCTCAGTGAATAACTCCAGATTTCCACTGGGATAACTAAGAAGAGAATTTGGTTCGGTACATTTGAAGTGGTTTATTGTTGTCAATTTGGTTTTAACATTCTGTACATCCATGATTTTTCTAACCTAATGAAGTATTAAGTTCTCATTTAGAATCCGATTGCTCCCATTCTAGCTATATTTAAGGCATTACAGAATATTAGCTGTATAGAGAACTGCATTAACATCCAGGCCCGAGGATTAATCACTAAGGAAATTAGTATAATTTGGCTCAGTTTCCCTCCTGAAGGGTACGAAGGATTGAAAAATTATAGTCACTCCTCAGGGATGGTAGCAGCTGTCAAGACTTATCCAAGCAAAAGAAATAAAGGCGGCTTAGAAAATGCTTAGTTGTATGTGCTCTGAACAGTGGGATAGTGCCCTGCTGTAATAGCATTTTTGGCTGCTGTGTTCCATGATTATTACCTTTTCTCTAGAACTGCCTATTGGTTAGAATCTGCTGACACAGCAGATGGTGTGCAGTGGTTTAGGCTTAGGACATGCGGTCTATCCCCCAAAATCAGGTGGGGGGAAATGGTAGACTAGAATTCCCCACAAAAACAAGCAAGCAAACAAGCAAACAAATCCACACCTAAGAATCAAATTAAATATGCACAATATAAAAGGAAAAAAAACACGAGTTTGAGAGAGTCATGCAGGTCTACATCATTTCTTAACTGATCATGATTTACAGAGTAAGGATTGAGGCACAAAGCATTGCCGAGGGATTAATGACCAGCTGGGAGAGTTGATGGCACAGGCTGAAGCTATGGATCATTAACCCAAGCTAGTCATTAATTCCCCAGGAATTGCGCTGTGCCAGAGCTGTTATTGCGATAACCCATTTTTAAAATAAATAAATAAATAAAACATATTAAAGGGGTTTACCTTTTGTGCAGTGTCATTATTTCCACGGAGCAGTGAAAACAGAATGATTCTGACTGCCACTCCTGCCACTGTACAGGATATTTCTGGGAAGTGAACCATGCACAGAAGCCAATAAAGTGTATTCTTCTGTTTTGAACAGACCCATCTACTTTACTCCTGGGCATTTTTATTTGGATTGAGTAGCACTCAGAAACCATGATCAGGATCAGTGCTAGTGCTGTGCATACACAGGAAGAAATGATCACTGCCCTGAGAAACTAAGAAAGGAACTGATGGTTGAATTTTAGAGCTTTTTGAGTTAATAACTAATGGGGTTGAACAAGGAAAGTCCTTCTGTTTTGTGTCTCATCTACAGGTCACATTCAGTACAAGCAACAACAAGGCAACGTCTGAATCAGCCCTGCAAACATATCTTTGGGAAAGCATTCATTCTAGATGTGAGAAGTATAAATAAGCATGTGCTAAGAATTAATTCAAGGTATCACAGCTTCCCCCTATTCTAAGGATACGTCTACACTTACCGGAGGGTCCGGCGGCAGGCAATCGATGTTCTGGGATCGATTTATCGCGTCTGGTTTAGACGCGATAAATCGATCCCGGAAGTGCTCGCCGTCGACGCCGGTACTCCAGCTCGGCGAGAGGAGTACGCGGCATCGACGGGGGAGCCTCCCTGCCGCGTCTGGACCCACGGTAAGTTCGGACTAAGGTACTTCGAATTCAGCTACGTTATTAACGTAGCTGAATTTGCGTACCTTAGTCCGAAGTGGGGGCTTAGTGGGGACCAGGCCTTTGTATAGATGAGATACCTTTTTAGTGCAGTGTCATTATTCCTGCAGAGCACTTTAGGTATCAGAGCACCTTAGCTATCAGTATGTGGTAAATGTTTGCACATGTTGACTTTTGAATGGTCACTGCTGTAATTCAGTCTGCTTGCTATTCAGCCGCATTCACACCACTGGTCTGTTCTCCCTAGAAGAGTGATGATCACAACCTATTAACCCATTTGGGTAAATACCACCATTTGGAGCCAAGACTGGAACTCAGGGAAAAAATGCTTTACCTACTAAGCTACCGACACTCTCAATGGAGCTATGGAAACGGTGGAAAAGGGAAGAAATGCTAGATTAGAACATCTGATTTACACAGAAACATCACCCTTGTAAGAATGAATTATCAAATTTATCCAAGAGACTTCTTACCTGTTCATTAGGCTCAAAGTTTATCTCCTCCTTTTCTGTCTTCATAGCTATTAACTTTGTGCTACTGGAAGGGTCTGTTTTACTGTCCAACCGCTCCAGTTTTGGGGTTATGTCCGGTAAACCAATATCTTTAGTATCATCTTTATCTAGCAAGTAACGAAGTAGTGCATTTTCTTTCTTCTTGGGACTCACTGGTTCCTGTTTAACAGTCACCTCTGAACCAGGAGCTGTGCTATTGGACTCCTGGTTCAGTTCTTTGCCTGTGGCCTCTGCTGTAAGTTTGGCCAAGTCTACAGGAGAACTGCTGTCCTGCAAGAGTCTGTGCAAAATTTTATGCTTCTCCTTGAGCGAGGTTCCATGTGCTGAACCAGAACCAGATAAGCCTCCGGTGGAGTCCTTGTTAGCATCTCCCATAGAATTTGACAAGGGTGAAGGCTCCATCTGATCAGATTTGGTGGTCAGCAGCTGTAAGAGCTTTGTCTGGCTTTTGCCATCATGCAGTCTGTTCTGTCCATCAGGCCTCTCACCACTGATAACCTGGGGCACATTGTTATCATTACTGTCTTTCTGTTCTCCTGAATGGCAGCTGCTCTCTGTTTGTCCAGTTGTACCTTCTGATTGCTCCCCATAAAGTCCAAAACAGTCTTTAGAGTCCAGGCTTCCCATTTTGCTCAGCTGGGGAGGATTCATATTAACGGGGGAATTTTGTAAATTACCCATTTTTAGGTCAGGTGAAGCCAACGATGACCCTAGAGAAACTCCATGACCCTCACTGAGGGCTTGAAGTGCATTTAGGGAACTGTTGGTGTAACTATGGCTATTTCCTGTGCTGCTGCAAACTCCCACAGGTGAATGCAAGCTTCCTGCAGGGGAAAACTGACTGGGTGGAATTCTAGGACTTCCTGCCACTCCAGGACTCACACGATGCCTTGGGGAAAGCATAGAGTTTGGCTGCCCTGGGTTCATGCCAGGGCTGCTTTGTGAGGGACTATTCATTTTTAGTGCATAGTTACTACCCTGAGGAGTGGATGCTTGTATGCTTGACACATGGTTCATTCCCCCTGAACCACTAAACCTGCCTGCTGGCATGCCCATTTGTTCCTTTGGGCCATTTATGGCAAAATTTATATTGCTACTGATGGTCATATCCTGACCTGGGTTCCCACTGCACATGGCCTGATGGGCAGGGCTGCTGGAGCTAATTGGGTTCAATGTCTTCCCCATTGTTTGTCCAGTCAAATCCTGATTCATTCCACAGACATTTTGCTCTCTGTACCGTGAAGGGAAAAAACAACAGTCTATTAGCTAAAACGAAAGAGATCTTACAAGTTGCAATTACATTTTAAAATCTCTTAAAAATATGAGAGCAGACCTGCAATTAAAAATCTACAATTACCAGCATTGCTACACATGCACAGTTTTCAATGAACAACTACAGTATGTTTTTCAGTAGCTTATTAATACATCTATGGTTTAAAAGAAAAAAAAATTACACTTCAGTTAAATTACAAACAGTAGATAAAAGTAGATAGGTTACAATTACAATCTCTCTATATACCCAATATATCTCTTCCCTCAATACAGAATGAGTTACCTTCCATAACTGAGGGAGGTTTCAACTTCTTAATTTCACCTCCTTAAAAAAATGTCCTAGAAATACATATTTATATTTGTATTTATTTAAATACATATTTATAGGACAGCTGTGGCCAGCTGGTCACCAGAATTTTGAACTTCTGTGAACAAACCTTGCCATAGGCTTGGAGCTTCTGTGGTGTTTGCCAGCTAGGCTCCCAGTGAAAAGCAAGTTTAAAAAGTCACATCAGTGAGCTGCCAGAAATGTCTAAGCTGCTCCAAGTATGGGAGCCAAGAAAACTACTGGAAAAAAATTCAGAATGAGACGAGTGTGCCACCATTCTGGTTCTGGACAGATTTTTCATATGCAAGGTGGAGCTCATATCACAGAAGAGGGTAGAAAAAAGCAGCAGACAGAGAGAAAGGAAACTTGGAAAAAGTTCTTTAAAGAACAGCTAAGTAAAATGTAGACTAATTATATTCTGTGAGAATGCAAGGTATTAAGCTTGTTAAATCAGACATTTTTTTCAAGCTCTCAGAGCTTTAAAGGGACACTGTCAGGTAGTTTAGATCAAAAAATTTAGATTCGGGGGGGGGGGGGGGGGGAAATACACCAACAAAAAAACCCAAACCACCTGGGTTTTCAAGAACAAATATTAATGGAAGTGTGTTCATTAACTTTTTAGTTTAACATATAAGCATTTTTGTTTGGATTTAAACATTCCTTTGCAGTATTTGCCCAGTGTAAGAACTTCAGCCAAACATTCAAACCTTGCAGTGCTAGCGCATGAGAACCAGGAAGAGAAGCTGACTACAAACCAACCCGTAGCTATTTTTATTAGCTAAGTGGAAATAAACAACATAAATAGTAAAAACTGAAAGGATATTTAAAGCCCATCTTGCTATACCAAAATGTATAATTTTTGACCTGACAATTCTTCCTTAATTTACAACTTTGGCAGACACTCATGAAGTACTAATCCAAACAAAACACGTTTCAAGTTGTTAAATAGCAGTTTTCAGTGAGGTGAGTGCAATTCCCAAATCCATAACTGCCATAAAATTGTTTCAGTTTGAATTAGATTTATAGCTGTATTCTTCTCCCTAAACAAGTAGTAACATAGATATGCAGTGAAACAGCACAGTGATGAAAAACCCTGACTAACAGTTGTACATTGAATATGACACAATATACAAGTAACTTTAATGACCTAATTCATAATTTATTTTTGAAGTGATAGGCTCAGTGATTATTTACTCTTGAATTCAATACTGTTGACTTGTCTCTCAGGTTTTGGAGGCAATGCTCTGGAATTAGGGTGCCATATATTAATGTATTTTGCATCAGAGTGTGTGGTTGTGAAATCATTACTCCAAGCACCAACATGATCAGGTGATGTGACTGCCAGTCTTGCAAAGTGACATATTTTGTGCGCCCAAAGCATGCTCTAGTAGTCACACTGCAGTCTTTCACACACAGCTATGCCCAGGCCCATGACACACCCTGAACTACAGGAATTTACCTCTGACGTTTTTAACAGGTAGTTGTGTCATGGCAAAGCAAGGCAAGCCAAGTTTCTGGTTTCCATCACGCAAAATGCACAGGGAACTAAAATACTAAAATTAAAAGCATGAGCTCAAGATAGATTTTGTGATATTTAACAAGAGTCCTAGAGGGGAAAATCCAGCATGCTATTTGCCTAGCCATTGAGCACAGCCTACACAGTCTCTTACTGCTTTAAGAGCTGATCTCAACAACTTTTATTTTGCTTTAATGGTAGCAGTGGTAGACCAGCTGAAATGTCGATCAGTCTAAACAATCTATACAATACAACTCTGTACTCTCACTATGTCTGTGCGCAGAGTGGGGAAGTAAGGGAAAAGGCTTATTAAAAATAACAAATATTACCTGTGAAGCATATGCAAGGATATTACAAGCTGAGGTTCACTAGTAGTCTGAGAACGGATGAGCTTGCTCTTCGTTTGGGCAGCAACTATAGTGCCATCAGACAAGGAAAATCGATAGACAGAACTGAATGCTAGTCCCTGCCTCAGCACTGTAAATAAGCAAACAGCACAATTAATGAGGAACCATAATACAAGTAGATTATACACATAAAACCTAAATCCATCAGTAATGGCTGTTTGGTGCATCCTTATGGCGCAACAGGAGTTGTGTGATTCACTTTACACAAGAAGTAAGGGCTATTAACGAAAAAACGATGTTTTGAGGATTTTAAACATTGAGGTGCATGATGTAAAGCAGGGGTCGGCAACCTTTCAGAAGCAGTGTGCCGAGTCTTCATTTATTCATTCTAATTTATGGTTTCGCGTGCCAGTCATACATGTTAACGTTTTTTAAATCTCTTTCTATAAGTTTATAATATATAACTAAACTATTGTTGTATGTAAAGTAAATAAGGGTTTTAAGATGTTTAAGAAGCTTAATTTAAAATTAAATTAAATGCAGAGCCCCCCGGACCAGTGGCCAAGGCCCGGGCAGTGTGAGTGCCACTGAAAATCAGCTCGCGTGCCGCCTTTGGCACGTGTGCCATAGGTTGCCTACCCCTGATGTAAAGTATATACAGTAAAGGAACGAGCACGTGCTGTAGAGCAATCACATCAAGAGGGCAGATGAAATAACAAATCTGCAATATACCTGAGAGAGAGAGAATCCACAAAAGCAGCAAAACTAGTACTTGGGAACACACTGCATTTCAGTGGAGGAGAGGCCCAGAAGCCAATTCCTCCTTTGAGTTAGCAGATATGCAATATCTTTTCTTTAAATATTTGTCTAATTTCTTTTGCTCCTGTCATAATTATAAAGGGAAGGGTAACAGCTGTCCTGTGTACAGTACTATAAAATCCCTCCTGGCCAGAGACTCCAAAATCCTTTGCCCTGTAAAGGGTTAAGAAGCTCAGGTAACCTGGCTGGCATCTGACCTAAAGGACCAATAAGGGGACAAGATACTTTCAAATCTTGGGGGGGGGCTGGGGGGGGCTTTTGTTTGTGCTTTTTGTTTTGGGTTGTTCGTTCGCTCTTGGGACTGAGAGGGACCAGACATCAATCCAGGTTCTCCCCATCTTTCTAAACAAGTCTCTCATATTTCTCTTGTGTGCCTCCTCTTTGGCTTTTTCCAGCTCCATCTCTCTTTCATGGGCCTCCTTTTTGGCTTTCTCTTCTCTTTCTCTCTGCTCTGTCTCGAGTTTTGTTAATTGAAGCAGTCTCTGATGTTTTCTTTCATTTTCTTCTGCTTCTAGTTTGGCCAGTTCTATTTTTTTAGCTACTTCTTTGGTAGTCATTTTCCTGTTTTCTTGTGCTGGGTCACCCCCTCTGCAGTTGACTGAAACTGGGAAGCTCTCAGCTCTGGCTGCTGCTGAGTTAACAGAGACTTTCTAACTAGCTACTCCCAAGGATGTAAAAAGAAAAAAAAACAATTCAGCTTGTAAATTCCTTTTACCAGTCGTTTGTTTGCTCATTAATTGAACACTTCTCTTAACAAAGGACCTTGTTAAAAAAACTTAACACCTCTGCCTTCAGGCAAGGAGAGATAAGATATGCATCTACCTTCAGCTCTGTTTTCCAAGCAGCTAGAAGGAAAAAAAATCTCACTGGCTTTTGGGTTTAAAATGATCCCACCTCTGCCACCATGTCAAGGCTGTATCCCCACTTTGAACTTTAGGGTACAAATGTAGGGGCCTGCATGAAAACTCCTAAGCTTAACTACCAGCTTAGGTCTGGTCCGCTGCCACCATCCCAATGGATTCCCTCCCTGGGAAGCCTGGAGAAACCTTTCACCAATTCCCTGGTGAATACAGATCCAAACCCCTTGGATCTTAAAACAAGGAAAAATCAATCAGGTTCTTAAAAAGAAAGCTTTTAATTAAAGAAAAAGGTAAAAATCATCTCTGTAAAATCAGTATGGAAAATAACTTTACAGGGTAATCAAACTTAAAGAGGTCAGAGGACTCCCCTCTAGTCTTAGGTTCAAAGTACAGCAAACAAAGATAAACACTCTAGTAAAAGGTACATTTACAAGTTGAGAAAAACAAAGTAAAACTAAGACGCCTTGCCTGGCTTTTTACTTACAAGTTTGAAATATGAGAGACTTGTTTAGAAAGATGGGGAGAACCTGGATTGATGTCTGGTCCCTCTCAGTCCCAAGAGCGAACGAACAACCCAAAACAAAAAGCACAAACAAAAGCCTTCCCCCTCCCAACCCCCCCAAGATTTGAAAGTATCTTGTCCCCTTATTGGTCCTTTAGGTCAGATGCCAGCCAGGTTACCTGAGCTTCTTAACCCTTTACAGGGCAAAGGATTTTGGAGTCTCTGGCCAGGAGGGATTTTATAGTACTGTACACAGGACAGCTGTTACCCTTCCCTTTATAGTTATGACAGCTCCTCTTAGAATTTTTTCCCCATGCATATCACCTACTCCTCATGAAGACATCTTATGTAAATGTCGTTGCTATCCAGCCCTTTATCATATGTCCACCTCTTTTTTGTTCCTTGCTTAAATCGCCTGTAACAGCTATCCTCTCTGTTCCCTTTAAAAAATGCAGAAGCATCTCTAAAAGGGACACTTATCTGCATAAAAAAGCAAATATTAAAAAAACCCCAAAACATACGATGAAAGTTCTTATACAAGTTATTAAAATTATTATTAAAATTAGAGATGAGTCTCAGGCCTGGTCTAAACTAACCTCCCAATTCTAACTAAGGTACGCAACTTCAGCTACGTGAATAACGTAGCTGAAGTCAACGTACCTTAGTTCGAACTTACCGTGGTCCAGACGCGGCAGGCAGGCTCCCCCGTCGACTCCACATACTCCTCTTGCCGAGCAGGATTACCGGAGTCAACGGCGAGCACTTCTGGGTTCGATTTATCACGTCCAGACAAGACGCGATAAATCGAACCCAGAAGTTCAATTGCCTGACGCTGAACCAGCGTGTAAGTATAGACAAGCCCTAAGACACACTTCCCCAATGTTGGGGTTGTTTGGATTCATGATTTTGTTTTGATCTATAACACAGAGATATGCCGGGGCTCTTATGTTTGGATCTAGATCCGAATATTATCAAATTAAGCTTTGTGGCTCCAGGTCTCTAGTTGTGACCCATCTCTAATTAAAACTGAAATATTTTTAAAAAAGCAAAATCTAAGCATTTATGCTGTTCGCTTACATTTTTGCCCTTAGATAGTGAAACTAGATCAACCAGTTTCAATTTCTGATTTTCATGCACAATCTCAAAGCTGTTACGCTTCAGTAGCAAATATTATAGGGAATGTTTAAATGCCTACCCCTAATTGATTATTTCCCCAGAACTTAAAAAAAAAAAAAAAAAAAATGTTTCTGTATCAGGTACCATCAAACATATTAGCTAAACAGCAATTAGATGAGATTTTGGAACTAAATTCTGACAGTCTCTCTCTCTCTCTCTCTCTCACACACACACACACACACACACACACACACACACACACACACACACACTTTCTGTGTATTTTTATTATTATGAATAGTATCTGTCAATCCCTGAATTGTTTTCTTTTTGTATGCTTTTTAATTTTCCCTGTCATAAAGAAATGATTATCACCAAGCACAGATTTCCAAGTGTGGCTTTATTACTCCCTTATACAGTGCTAGAAGAGTTTCTTCACACTTGTAATTCTGGTATGATTGGTTTCCTTCCCTGCCCCCACACTGCTCTTATATAGAGTGTGCTGCAAGGTTTGAAAGTATTATTTTGGCAGTGAGGAAACAGGAAACACAAGTTAGACAACCAGAAGAGCTTTGGCAGAGTAAAAATGTAAAAGAAAAACAAAAACCAACAACTATGAAACAATGCAAAGCAGAATTTCACTGCAAGGTATGTCATTGTTTAAATTTAACCTTTGGACACCACAAAGTTCAGAGCTCTCAACCTTAGCAGCACAGGCATACACCACATCAGGAAATTCCAACACTTCATGCCAGCAGGATAGATGTGAAATCGCTATTTAAATAATTTTTTGAACTAATGCTTTAAGCAAACAAGAATGTTTCCGTAGTCCTCTTCCGGAAATGCCTTGTTTCTCACTTCGGCCAATAAAAGGAGAGTACATTTCAACGAAACCAGCCACACTTTGCATTTGTCACTGAGAATCAGCTTGAAAGACTTTCATTTTTGATTCTATATCCATAGTTCCTGTTTTCTGACAATGACCCAAAGTTGTATCTGGACTGAGTGTTCTCCAGGCATACACTCTTTTGCTCTGTCCCCAAACTTCAGCAAAGCTGTGACCTGATGAAGTCTAAAGAGTCTGGGCCTAATAGGGTGGCCAGATGTCCCGATTTTATAGGGACAGTCCCAATTTTTGGGTCTTTTTCTTATATAGGCTCCTATTACCCCCCCACCCCGATTTTTCACATTTGCTGTCTGGCCACCCTAGGGCCTACGACTACATTTCCTGTATGCCTAGCCAATGTGCTGTAGATTAGAATATTTTTTTAAATGCACAGTTTGTGAAACAACATGCCTGCTGTGTATGTGGCCATGCAGACTGTTATGTAAGTATAGGCAACAAATTTGGAGCCAGATTCTGATGACCTTACATGTGGGAGTACTTTGCTCCACAATCAGCTACTCAACATAAGTAATCAGTATTTGGCTCATGGTTAGAGCTAGTGTAAATGATGTCTGAATAAAAATAAAATCACCTCACCCTAAGAAACATCATGGGAGACCTTCCTCTACCCTACACTATCCTGCACTCTCCCTCCCTTTTTATCTATGTTCTTGACTGCTAGGGCAGTGTTCTGGAACACCTCCCAGCTGGTGGTCTGCCTTCAATGTAGTACAACATGCTACAGCTTACACTAGCTATCAGTGCTGCAGCTTCAACGGGTCACAGTGAAGTTTTCTTGTAGTGAATTTTGATAGTGAATATCTATTTTTTGTAGAGAAGTAGAATTAGATCCTTGAATTGTCTCAGTGCACTGTAATGTGTACGCTGATAGTATGGTGAAATAATGTGTAATGAAAGTTTTCGGTAACCCCTGCCCTGATTTCTCTCTCTAAGACAGCTGCAATGATTTGAACATTTAAGCACAGATGGCTGATGAGTTACAAGCATATCACAAAGCACCCCTTTAATTTGTCAGAGTAGTAACAAGAATGGTAAGACTGAGACAGAAAAGTGGTGCAAGATCTCCCCAGAGATAAGTTTTCTTTACTGTTCATTGGAGATATTGGTTTAGAGGGAGGCTTTCAACATCCCTTAATCGTCCCATGTGGATGTAATGTAAAGAGAGCGTGACCAATGCCCAAAGCAACAAACACACAATTTAAATACAGAAAATACTGAAATATAAACCTAACCTTCCTGATGATGCCTCTTGGCAAAAGATATATCTCCCTCATGCTGTGCATGGAATCTTTGAATGCATCTTCTCACCAAATCCTCCCAGCCAGGTTTCATGGCTGCTCGCATAGTGCTAGTGTCTAGTGAAGTTATCTTGCCTGGGTTAAATAAAATAGTTGTTAGTGATTCTCTTAAAAAACCCAAACCAAAAAACCCCAACCTCCCAAAATTCTGTTTTCACAATACCTTGCAGATCTTGGCGAGTAGAAAAGCTCTCTGATGAGGGAGGAATTGGCCTTTCCTTCATTGGAATTCTTCTTGCCACACAAATCAAGCAAGACTGCAAATCTTAAATGAAGCAATATTGCGTTAGTATTTTTTGAAGCAGGGAAATCAATGAAGGGAAAGATTTTTTTTTTTTTTTTAAAAGAACACAAAAGAAATATATCTTTCGTTACATTTTTGGATTAAACCTAATAGGTTTAGTACTCATGAAAGCAAGGGATGGAAAGCATTGATATGGTCTATGTTGTCCTCGCCTTCCCTGAAAGTCACAGACTGGGAGGGTTTTCTGCAAGAAAATCTCTGTGAGGATTCCTTTGTGGATATTACCCTACATCAGCCATAACATTGCATTCAGTTAGATTCCGCTCTTAAATTTTCTTATTCTTGAGAAAAGCCTATGGTTCATAACTGATAGCACATGCAATAAACTTTTGCATTTATTTGCATGTGTATGTTTTTAGCTGTAGCTGGACAGGTTAGAAAATATTTAACAGAAAATAACATATTGCACGTATAGAGAACACAATTATTGAACATTTATATAACTTTGCAATTTCTAAACCACATTCCTTCAAACATGTCTAAAGTACTTGTGCTTCTTGAGGAGGAAATTTCACAATTAGCCACTCTGAGTGCTCAAAATGCATCTGAGAAAATTTAACTGATGGAGTAAATACTGAAGGAAATGCTGAACCACAATAGTCTTCACATTCTGATAACTCAAAAATTGCCTAACAAAATTTTGCTGTCAATGGGCCAAATTCCTCTTATAATTACACTGGTGTAAGTCCAGTGCATGAAACACATGACGTTACACCCAATTTATATTAGTGTGTCTGAACAAATTGTGGGCATGCCAGCCTATGTAATGCAAATTAAGAGGAAAGTTACACAGTTTAAAGGAAAAGGGAAAGCTTGCATATCTTCTGTTCCCTGCTATGAAGAAACCACTTTATCTTGATTTCACTGCAGATCGCTACTGATCTATGATTTTTTGGGGTAGGCCTGGAAGGAGAAGGTCAAGACATCATTAAAATAAGCAAAATAAAAATATACACCATTTACCTTCACCATCTTCCTTGATGGACTTTGGTTGAGAAACTGCAAAGCACTGCATAGTTTCATATTTCTGATGAGCTTCCTGGTTATCAGGGCCTTCTTCAGCATCAGTTAAAGGTTTTACCAGCATCCGACAATTAAAAGTATGGCTGTTGCGCCTAGGGGCTTCACCAGACCAAGGTCCCCCATTCACTGAGCAAAGCAAAGTTCATATAATAAGATTAGTCTCAGAAGTAGTCATTCCTACCAATCATCCGGAGTGCACATGTAAAAAGAGAATTAATTATGGTGCTTTGTAAACTGGGGGAAACACTCATTTAATAAACAATACAATTTTGATATTAGAGTCCTATCCAGCTGGTGCAAAGTAATTTCATCCTTGTCACTTAAATGGATCACAGTCCCTAGTTTGTTCTGCCACCTAGTCTTTCCTTAGTTAAGCAGCTTAAAAAGAGAACAGAAAGGCAATACAAAGTTCTAAATACCTGCACCGAAAAAAGAGATGAAGCACCCTGATCAACTGTCTGACACAGCCATCAGTACTTGACAGATTATGTTAACTCTATCTTCCAACAGCCTAGAAGAAAGTGTGTGCAGTAATGTGTTTGCCAATACAAATCTGGGAGTGCATTGGTTAATACAAAAGAGAAGGGCAATATCATTCAAAATGTATTGGACAGAGTAGGAACTTTGGCAGATAAAGAATTAACATGCAGTGTACATAAACATGAGGCAAGGAGGCTAGAGACAAATTAGAATAAGTATCCTCAGCTACGATGTAGAACACCGTAGGAGGATGACCTGGGTCCAATGGTGGATAAAACTAAAACCTTTTCCAGAGTGCTTAAGAGAAGTAAAAAAGGAAACAAAATCCTACGATGCATAAATATAGGTACTGAACAAAAGTCAGAGCAAATTATTCTAACACTGCATAAGGTACTAAAGAGGCCATATTTAGAATACCATGCACAGTCCTGCTCAGCTATTTGTAAAAAATAATTAATAAATGGAAAAGGTACAAGAAAGGCTGAGAAGAACAATGCAGTGACTTACATTTCTTAGCCATTCAAAAATGCTTCATAATTTTCTATTCTTTAATATTAATCTTTAAAAAGAGGTTATGACGACCTCACTGACATAACAATGTTACAACGAACAGTAATGCCATAATTCTGTTCAAACTATTGTGAACAAAGGTACATGAAAATAAGCAGTACTAAAACGCTAAAATATAAGAAATAAGTAGAAATAAAGTATAAACGAACATAGCAATAGCTGCAACTAATACAAACCATTCTTAAAAAGAAATGGGATAAACATTTGGGATAATAAAAATAAGAATGAAATAAAACATCTAATCACAAGGCAGTTTCTGTCCTTCTATTGTAAAATGTCCTCTCTTCCTTGTAGTTATGAATCATTTCTTAGAATAACCAGTTTACATGTGGGAGGTGGGGGAGAACTCACACAGATAACGTTATCTGTGCTTGTAAGGATTCACTCTAAAGAACTTGCAGCAATGTCAGTCATACATCTGCCAGTTACTCTGAGCAGCTTTGAACAAAAGCTGAGAGAAAAGGAGGCTGGTTTTGAGAAACAATCATTTGTTACATAGCCTATGGACATACTGACAAACACAGTACATCTGACATGGACTTTAACTTAAGTAACTGAGTGCTATTAAGCGAAGCAATGAAAACACTGACAAATATAAATGAGCAATTGCAAATTTTTGTTGGAAATGAATATACCTAAAGATTTTGGCAGCAGGTTTCTGACAAATTCATTGTGGTCCCCTACATGCAGGATGCTATATACACTTGTGTTCATCAGCTCTTCTTGGTTGTACCTTAGGTATTGTGTCACATTCTCAGAAACAAACACAATGTTACCTTCCAGGTTCACTACAAAGAAGAACCCATCTAGGGCCTAGAAGAAAAACATGAAGAGAAAAGCCATAATCTGATTAACAAAAGATATACAGGAAACAATAACCTCTTTTAGAGGACAGATGTCTCTTCTCCTCCTCCCCTCTCCCCCAGCTAGCTTGTACTGAAATGATGAGAAGAATACAAAATTCCATGTAGTGGATCAAATTCTACTCAAGATATAAAACTAACAAACTGAAAAGGATTGTAAGATGTAGATTTCATATCAACAGTATTGTGAAATCAGTACTTAAAAGCAGAAAGAAAAAATTGTATTTTGAAAGTCTACTGTGACAGCCAAGTTACTGGACTTTTTGAAAACTATTTGCTGACTTCCTTTTAAAACATATGCTGAATATTATATTTTTGTTTCTCCCCTAACCAGGAGAAAACAAAAGTTCAGGCTCAGTAAGACGTTCTCATGCAAAGATAAAAGCATTAGTTTGTTGCTTAGCAATGACTGTTCTTATGATGCAAGCATGACTGTGCATAAATGCCTAGGAATAACTCAGAACCTTCCTCTCTGTTTAATTTTATGACATGTAAACAGACCGGGGACAGAGATTTAAATTCAAACTATCAAATTCATTGGATTCAAGCATTCAATTACCAGCTCAGCCCACACGAACCTTCTGCCCTTTTGCCTGATATACTGACTCTTCAGAAGGCTGCTCTGAAAAAAAGTGTTCAACTTCCATTTTGATTTGGAAATGCAAGAAGGTAATTTTGTACCGATAGTCAGAGGAACAAACCACTGACAGGACAACAGGGTTATCCATGATTTTTTAGAAATAAAAGTGAGTGGATCCACACTATTGATAAGACTGAGTACAGCACAAGGAGGAGTTGTTACAGCACTGTACATTGGCATGTGATATAAATGACTAAATCTTTTATAATACACAACCTGCAATATCCTTAATATGCATTCACAGCATAACTAGACTGTAGATGTGTATTACAAATACTACACAGCACTGAGCTGTTAGCAGATCCAGATTTTGAAAATATATATAAAAAAATCTAGCCATGGACCCCATAGCATATCAAAAGGAAATTGCTTGTTTTATTATTTATATTACAGTAGTGTCTACAATATGCTTGATGTTGCACAGATATACTGTATACAAAGACACAATCCAGGCCCCAAAGAGCATACAATATAAAAACAGAAAGAAAAAAAAAACCCAGAAGAAGATGGGTAAAAGAAGGCACAACATACAAGCAGAGCATTCAAGATAATGACTGGCAAATGTCTTGTTTGTTCCATTTTTAAATTATATATAATAAAAGTAAGATTGTAGGTGTATACACACACACACACACATATTTATCATCTCCAATTGCTTTTGAATTTAGATATTTTAGGTTCTTGTTTGTTCTGTCAATTGTCAGAATTTTTAATCCTTATGTTTTGTCTGTTTGTTCTTTGCATTGTGTCCACTACCTTCTTTCTGTTTCTAATTATTTTAACCCTTGCCTATTTGTGAAGACTTGCCTCCTTTCTATATAGTTTCTTAACAGTTATTTATTTGTAAACTATACCTTTAAAATGTTTTAATTTATTTAGGCCCCAATTCTAATAGCAAATCTCCTATTGACATCACTGGTGCAGATCAATGTCTTTTTGTATTTGTATCTATGCATGATGGCAGAGCCGTAACAAGGAATTTTTGCGCCCAAGGCAAGGGCTGACTCCAGGCTCTTCGGTGGCAATTCGGTGGCAGGGCCCACAGTCCCTCTCGGAGGGAAGGACCTGTCGCTGAATTGCCGCCACTGCTTCATTCATTCTTCGGCGTTAATTCGGCAGCGGGTCCCTCAGTCCCTCTCGGAAGACTTTCAAAGACACAAATTGCAGGTAGTTGTCTAACAGGGTTTTCAGCATCTCAGTGATTCCCCTCAACTTATATGGTCCACAACCTAAAGCCTCTTATTATAGCAACCTCCTTGGTGGGGGAGCACTCCATGCAACTTCTTCACTGCTATTTCTTGAGCTGACTAGAGGGATCGGTAAGTAGTAGCATGAGTCTGTGTAGTGATTATGGCCTATCTAGAGCGTTCTCATCTCCTAATGTTCAGAAGCAAAAGGCAAAATCAGTTTACTTTTAGGGTAACTGCTAGGCTATCAAACCAGCTTATGGCATCAAATTATTTAAAACTTATCAAGGTTTCTACTTTGTAATGCTGATTTCTTCTCTCTTCTCCAGATATACTGCACCCGTGCATTATTGTTGGAACAATAATGTAATCTTGCACCCTTCCTTTCAGGACTCTTGCTCTGACAGGGGATCATATAAGGGGCAAAGAGGTTGGCAGAGAGAATAAGAGAACAGAAATTCTTTTAGAGGACGTACTAGAAAAGAAAACAAAGTTTTGTTCTATGGGTTGCTGTGAATTATTGTCTCACTCTCTTTTGCACACACACTCCCCTGCCTTAAACAGGAAATCTGTGAAAATCCCATCAGAACTAGCAAATGATGATGAATTCTATTTACTTTCTTCAACAGGAAACACTTGCAAGTATGAGGACACCTCCCCCCAATTAAATTGTTTAATAGAAAAGAGAATTACATTTCTAAATCAGATAACTAGTATGCAGTCAGTTGCCTTTGCCATTATCTTCCTTACTTCATAAAGAGAAAAAAGTGGACTCATCAAGCCTATGAGACTTTTAAAGAGATGAAAATACTTAATTGCATTTCCTTACAAAGATAAAGATACACAGAATACATCTGTGGTCTTTTCACAGAGAATGCATAATAACTTTGCGACCTTTTAAGAATCTGTTGCGCAAAGGCTTGAGTTTATTAATATCATTTCTTAATTTTTTATGGTCAATGCAGAATGGTTTCACGGTAGAGGAGAAAAATAAATTAAATCCTAATAAAGTAACACAAGGGTATCACCTGTGAGTTTAAATGCCCTGTGTACTGCAATAGTTAAGCACAATAGGGTGAGATAGGGATAATTTTTTAGCCTTAAATTAATTGTGTGTGTGTGATTAAATCAGATCTTTATGATCAATTAACATCTACATGAAGACTGGAATTACTACACTGCCATGTATGAGCTCTGAGGTTTAACTTTGCTTGTTAGCAAAAACAGCAACATTCAGTTCAGTGAGCAAGTGTAATAAATATTAAAGTTTTCATCTATTGAGTGTAATGTACTAGTTATTCAGGGGACAACTTCTTCAGTCTGTCTAATCTGTCTAACCTATCTAGTGCTCTGCCTAGTAGTTGAGAATTTTTTAGTGCCCTAATTCCATATACAGCTCAGGAAACAGTGTCAAATTTCTGTGTTTTTATCTAATGAGTCATGGAAAGTAATTCAAATATTTATCATTGGTATATTTATCATTGGTGTATTGGCCAAGCTTTGCTAAGCTTGGCCAATGCTACATTTTGGGAATAATGGGGTAATTTATATATCTGTCAACCTTGGTTCCTCTAGCTAGACTCAGGGCTTTTTGTTTAGTTTTGTCTAAACCAACATTTATTCCTCCTTACAGATAAAGATCACTGTCAGAATGTGTATTAAGTGTTTGTAACAGATCTTAAACAGATAAAATATCAGTGACAGAGAGTAAATGACAGTAGTTTAATATGTTAGCGTCCTAGATGACATGTATGCACTATAGATAACAATGATATCAACGGTGCATTTAAGAGTTAAGGTTTCAACCATTCAGCCTCTTCTGATATCAATGGAAGTCACACAGTTAAAGTCATGCAGAATTCTTTGCTAAGCTAATCAAAAGATTTATCCTGAAGAATTCTCATGGATGTGTGTTTTTGTAATCAGGAGGGAAAACAATCATGTTACCTATGCAGAAATGGCAAAAGTAATTAAAACAATGTGTAGCAATGATGCAAAATTTTAGAGAAATACTCCCTCCCCACCAAATGTATACTTGTTGTAAGTCAATGTGAGCATACAAATGGGTTTACTAAATCTCCATATTCCAGAAAGGCACACAAAATTAGGACATTTCATAAAAATATTGGAACTCAAGAAATATCCACAACTACAGTGGTTAAATATATAATATGATGCTATCGTTCTAATCCTGCTTCCCTGGGAATCAATGTTTTGTCACTGAATTAAATTCAATAGGATCAGCAGCATGCTCTGTATTTGTGATATGGAATGGCATCCTAAGTAGCAAGGATGACTGTTTTATTGAAGTGATAACATTGATCATGCCTTTAAGAGTGAGTTACAATTTGATTTTTTCACTCCATGACATTCATCTTGATATTATATGTAGCAGAATTAACTCCAATGTAAAGAAAACTTTGTGAACTTCACCTCAAGCATCATTGGTCCAAGTGCATCCTTGTCAATGACACTCTGACCTGTAGATGATACATCCGCTTTTTGTACTTCATCTTCATTGGCCGCTGCTGCTTTTTCTGCATTAAAGAGAACTATGCATTACATGACAGAACAGAGCTCTTAAAAAGGTATTATCATTTTTCAAGTCCACAGTAGTTTGTGACAGATACCAAGCAAACCACTATGACTGAGATTAAAGAAACCTCCATCGTGATATGGGGAAGCAGGGCTAGTGGGTTAACTTTTCAACTCTGGAATTGTAGGCTCAAATCCTTCTGTAGGATAGCAATGAAATAGATAAACTGTAGTGGTTTCATCATGGTCCCTAGTAGATATTTGACTAAAGTACAGAGCAAACACACACACACAGTCTGGCATGACAGGCACTCTTTGCTTACAAAGAGGTGGAGAGCAGACTGGAAGACCTTGCAAAGCACCTGTCTCGTTGTCCCTGCACTATCTTTTCCTGAGCACTACATTTAAAAAGAAAATGGAAGCTAACAACATTAGACTGATCTGGAGTTCACGCATAAGTGAAAGAGTCTTTGCACTCCCATTTCCACACCACACAATTATTACTGTTTATCATTTTAAATTCACATTATATTATTCACACTATAGTTTCCCCGCCCCCCTGTCATTTATGCATATTTACCAATATGCACATAAAATAAATATAATTTCAAGAGCACTGCCTGAAAATTAAATGATAAACAGAAGCAAACAATAACAACTTTCTGGGAGCATACCACCACCTATGCTAATGTTTCAATTATACGCATCTGAACACTTTGCACCCTTGTTTGTGCTACATGCTGCAGTACTGATTAAACATCCAACCCAGAATTTTGGCCTCAAAATATCTTATAAATCAAATTAATTTAGCAAATCTGCACTCACAATCATGCCAATCCATATTAATTATTCTGTATCTTTTTTTTATTTGTATCTTGGAGTTTAAATGGGAACATTAGCAGAAAAAATATTACCTAAAATTAATGCAACATCTGATCATTGCATTATCTTAATAATCCTCAATTCAAAATACATTTTTAGTGACAGCGCAATAAAACAGAAGATCTAAAAAGTAACCCAGAGTGACAACAGACTCCTAAAAATGCTTGGATTTATTATTCAATGAGACCTATGTAATATTTAGTCTATTGCTACATATGAGAAAAACTGAATGTACAGTTCCTGTGTCTCCTCAAAACAGAGAGACTGGTCACCAAAATCCTGGATTTCCCCAAGATCAGTGTACATCTATTAGAGATAAGGTGTAACAGAAACCTCGGTGGCTCCCCGCTCCAAGGGTGGGTGAATCTGACTGAACACACCCAGTTATCTACACTAGGTGGTTCTAACACAGTCTCCACTTCCTTATTATTTGCAAGGGGGGCTCTGGCCTTTATGGGAATTCTTAAGTCTCTCCAGATGGGGGATCAAAATGAAAGTCACAAACACCAACACATTTGGGGATACTCCCTCCCTGTAGCTCCAGAAAAAGGGGCGGGGTGTGGCGTGTCTGCTGTGCTCCCAGCAATCCAGCACTAACATAGTGGGTTTCAAGGCTGGGTCTCTGAGTGAGGCTCAGCCTGTCTTACTGTAGGAGTCCACTGTACTCTCCTCAGGGTCTGGATGAAGGTTTCCAGGCTAGGGGTTCCCTCCATGGCTTCAGGAGTCACTCCTGCAGTCCTCTACTTGGAACAATCCTGATCCTTCCTCACTGCTGACAGCAGTTTCCTTCCTTTTAAAGGCCTCCTCCTATCATACATGATTGACAGGGCTGGAGGGGTGGGGCTAGCCCTACCACCAGGTCCTCTCTGGCACCTTCCTCATCTATGTGGGGTCTATACACACAGTGACATAAGGGTCCGTGATATGTACTGCTTCATCTTAAATTTATACAGTACTTTTCATTCTGCTGGATCCTTACATGTCTAAAAGACACAGGCCTACAAGAATCACTTCATCTATTACTGAAATACAGCCTGGGAGCAGAAGATAAGAGAGAATCGGACAATGGTCACATGGCACAACAATGGAAGGGTAGAGGATTTGGCAAGAGACACACATGTAAGTCCCTACGCCTTTTACTAAATTTGAAAAAAAAAAAAAAACATTTACACAGTTTTTGTGATGATACAGCACCCTTGATGTAAAATTTGTTCTTGTGACTACAAAGATTATCTACAGTAAATTATAAGCATGGGATTTTCAAATGCATCCAAGCTCCCATTGCCTTCTGTGGGAGATGTGTTGGGCCAATACTGAGTGCTTTTGAAAATCCCATATTGTTTTTACAATATGTTCATGCACAATATGATAGCATTGCAAACAACTTCTGAAATGTAATTGTGTGTATGATTGTTATGATTAATAAAAATAATTTAAATGGTCTCTTAAAAGAAGTATTATAATTAAGACAATATAATGTCCTCATTCTGTAACGGCAACTGACACAAACTAATAAGAGATTCCCATGCGTGGACTGAAGATGGCACAAGGCCTTTTTGGAAAGGGCAAGGAAGAAGGGTGGGCTGGTATCTGTCCCTTTGCTGAAAAAAAAATATTAAGTGTGTGTGGGGGAAATTTAGCTGTTCTCCATATGCTACAGGACAGCAGAGTTTGTACCATATTATGTTAATGCTGGAAATATTTTAACAGAAAAAAGTTTACTGGTCCTGAAAGCTGGGTCCAGTTCCTAGCAAAGTCTGGAAGGCTCAGTCCCAGGTTGTAGCTGATATCATAAGCAGTCCCTGTTTTTTGTATTGCAGAAGACCTATAATCACACAGTTACATTTTTTAGAATACCATCTTGCTGTCCACTTTAATTCCACAGTAGCCATCAACATTCTCTTGACCCCCTAGAGCTCAAGATTAATTCTCTATGCCATTTGAAAGATGGGATTCCAGCTTTTAGACAACATATAAAAATGGCTCTAGCTCCAAATTTTCTTGACATAGGGACCCTAAAAAATCATATCAGATGTGGAACAGCTTGGGGATAGGCAGGAGAGAGGCACTAAGCTAATTAAAACAGTATGATGTTAATTTCTTTTGTGAACAATTATGGCTAGATGAATGTTGCGGATCATAGAAAATATCTGGCGCAGATCTGTTCAATGCATTGGTGCTTCCTAGTTGTTTCTTTATTGGATATACAAGGACAGGTTAAGTATCAGGAGGTAGCCGTGTTAGTCTGTATCCACAAAAACAACAAGGAGTCCGGTGGCACCGGACTCCTTGTTGTTTTTAAGGACAGGTTAGTAATTTTCACTGGTTATTTCTCACATACTACTGATCAGTTGCTAAAGAGTCTTCAGACTATTACAACCACAGAATTCACATTGCTCTTAATGCTCCTGGCTTGACCAGTATGTTGTATCTCATTTATATAAACACCTTCTATCCCTTATGCTCCCAAATGAGATTCTGAGTCAAAAGAAAGTGAAGGATGTTTTTAATGTCTATTACAGTAATTAATTTTGAAAATTATACATGGATACACATTAAGATTATGCATACTGTATCAGTCACTGAATAAAAACAACATACCCTGCACTGTGCACTATAGACATATGAAATACACTCTTTAGTTTAAGGATTCAAGCATTCCAAGGAGCATTACAAATTCAAAAGGGGTGCTCAACTGCACGATTTTATAATTGGATCTGCGATTTAACTGAAAGGTGTGTAAAAAAATCACATACTAGACAGCTCTCTACTGGCTAACACATCTAAGCAGCTTCACGCATATAAGTTATTTCAGCTAAGGGTCAGCATGACTTATGCTCATGAAATGAACTAAAGATCTTCAGGTTTTGCAGTAGAATTATACACTTTTGATTGAACGATAGCCTATTTTGGGGAATCCATCAGCAAATACAGAGAAAGCAAGTGGACCTGGAGATCAGCAATCACTGAAAGATGCCAGCAGATTGTGTTTTTAACAGAGAGGTGAGATAAATACTTGAAATGAATAATTTATTTTCAGATAAAGCACACACTGTCAATTGATAGCAGAATTTTGTTGTAAGAAAGGATAGAAAACACAAGCAGCCCTGCTAATTACAGTGTTACCAACTCATTATTTTATCATGAGTCTCCCGATAGTTGGTGTTTTAATTAAAGCCCCAGCTCCTGGAGTCATGTGATTATGTGGGACTCAAAGCTTTTCCATATTTATATCTATAATATATTTGGGAGCCCCACCTAATGATTTTTGAATGCCCCGTAGGCAAAACTGCAATATAGGGCCCAATACTGCAAAGCCTCTCTCTTGTGAATAGTCTTGAAATCAATGGGACTACTTATATGACTGAAGCAGACCGACTAGATTCTTTACTGCAGTCAAGCTCTGTTTGGCACAAGGGAGAGGGCAAGACAAATCAGGGAGCCAGTTATGGCTCCCTTATTTTGCACATGCTGCTATCGTGTCTGGTGCCGGCATATCCCTGCAATCCCTAGGCCTGCACCCCCTCCCATACCCAAATCCCCTGCCTTGAGCCCCCTCCCACACCCAAAACTCCCTCACAGAGTCTATACTCTGCACTCCTTCCTGCACCCCAACCCCCTGCCCCAGCCCTGAGCCCCTCCCACACCAAACTCCCTCCCATAGCCCGCATCCCCTCCCCCACTCTGAACCCCTCGGCCCCCACCCAGAGCCCCCTCCTGCACCCCCAGCAGAGCCCTCACTCCCTCCCGCACTCCAACCCCCTGCCCCAGCCTGGTGAAAATGAGAAAGTCAATGAGGGTGGGGGAGAGCGTGTGACGGAGGAAGGGGGGGATGGAATGAGCAGGGGCAGGGCCTCGGAGATGGGGCAGGGAGTGGGGCAAGGGTGTTCGGTTTTCTGAAATCAGAAAGTTGGCAACCGTATTCACACCAGTGGAGAATTTACCTCCATAAAGAGAATTCTCTGCTGGCTGTTTAGGTTCAGAACCCATCCTAAGTGCTGCAGTGGTATCAGAGTGCAAACCAGAATCTGGACCTATTCATATGAACAGGGATAACAAGACTGAGCCCATATTTACTAAATTAAACTGGAAAAGAATTTATGTAATTCAGAAACTACACATGAAATAATTATCAACCCCGCTCAATGAAAAGTTTAGCCTAGAGACTAAAAAATAAAAATAAAACTCCTTTGAGACATACTTTTATGCTAAGTAAACACATACACATGCAATTATGTAGCATTTTAGGTATGTGTGTAGTTTCCATTTTAAATTGCGGACAGGTTTACAGCTGTTTAAGTATTAAGATACCAAAACACACTGATTCCTATTTGACACTAGGCCTTTTTCCAGTGGTCACCAATGATATTTATTTTTGTATATCCACAAGTATAAACAAACAAACAAATATTTTTTCAGTATGCTCAGAACTGGGAGTGTTTCAAGTTTTATTTGAAGCTTATCCCAGATTCAGATACAATCAAACCTTTATTAAAGCACATTAATTTAGTAAGAACTCTGAAATCAAATGAAGAGAAGTCAAGAGCAATCATTTAAAGTCTCTTGACATATTTTTAAAATTTCCCTACCTCTATCCCCTACCTCCATCCGCAAAATATTTTCTTCTATACTTTTTTTTTTGGTCCCTTTAGAACCCTGAAAGATAAATAAAACATGAAAGGATTTGGATCTCTCTCTCTCTCTCTTTTTTAAACAATACATCCCTGCAGTTGCAGTACCACAATTGGATGCGCAATCCGAGGGTTCTCTTTTGTCTGTTTCTATGCTTTACTCCCTCTCCCTCAATGAAACTGCTTTGAGGAACATCCCTCCTTGACCCTTCCTCTGCCTTGCAACCCAGAAATCCAATACAAATTAATGAGACTTTCATTTTCAAAACAAAGAACAAAACCTGAGTCTCTTCAGGGACTATGTTAAGATAAGTCAAACTACCAAAAAAAGAAGAAGAGATTTTCATCAATATATTTTATATATTTATGTTTTTCTCATTGTAGTCACTATTATGCGTATTTTCTACTGGAACCGAAGGAGCAAAAAAGGGAGAAGTGAGTAAGGAAGCATTAGACAGATAAGCAGTACAAGTGTTTTGAAAATAAGGGGGGGAAGAGACCAATAGATTTGCAGAACATCCTGATTATGTTGTTCTACATCACAGGCACCATCACGCGTACATTTGAAAGTGAAATTTCATACTATTTCCTGATATGAACAGCAGCACATCACAAAGCGAGCCTCAAGCAAAAAACAAACAAACAAACCAAAAATCCTGTTGCCAAAGAAAGCAGATCTTTTATGCAACACTTCTTTAAAAGAGAATTTCTCAGCTGGAACATACATTTCATTCTCTTCATAATTTTCTAGAGTTGCTATTGGAATGTCATGTGCATCCAAAGTCATGTATCCTTATTTATTGAAATAACAGACCAAAAATGCAAGTAGAGACTTTTCTTGTCAGCAACACCAGAACATTCATTTCTCTACAGGAAAACAGCCATGATTCAGGAGACATCCTTATAATTTAACCAACTGTAGCAGCACCAGCATCAATAGCACTGATTACTGGAAGGTGATTTAAATGCTATACAGCATGTCTGAATCTACAATTAAAATTAAATTCTACAGTACAAATGCTTTTAAAACACCAAATTTCTCTCCATTTTTTCACATTTGTTTATGTATTAGACAGCCATTTGTGGGTAGTCTGTTGGCAGCTAGTCTTTCATAAAGCAATAGGGAAGAGACTAAAGAAGTAAAACATAGGAAAGTGTGATTACAGAAGCATATAAATTGGCAGAGGACAGATATAAAAGTAGTTTCAGGCACTAGATCTAATTACTTTAAAAAAATTGACTAGACTTCTACTTGACTCTTTAAATTTCAGATTTCATAATGATATAGGTTTATAATCACTACTAAATACTAATTGTGTGTACTATGGCAAGAGACAATATGTTATGAGTATAAATAGGACTATAAAAAAGAGCAGCTTCATATTTACAGACTTTAGAGTAAGAAAGAAAAAACATTTTTATTAATTCCGTGTGTTCCAATCGCAGATTAGCAAATACAATACAAGGCACGGTAAAGCAAAGCAATGAAGAATTGTTAAATTATTCCAATGCCTGGTTAACAATGAGGATAGCAGTTTTCCTTGTAATTGTACAATTCACAGAATTAGAACCTATAACTAAAATGGTACTTGATATACTTAAACATATTTGTTAACCAGTTCCTAGTACTTCAGCATGAGCAAAGTTGTTCCCTCCAAAATCTATCAATTTTTCAAAAGACAGTTACCATTTTTTGACAAGAATCTCAATAACAAACTGTAACACTCAGCAGAAAGTTTTTGCCCCTCCTCCACGAACACGCCTACCTGTTATTTAGGGAAGTGATTATAAATCGAGGTTGCTGTCACACTTTACTCCGTGCAAAGATATGCTGTAAAGAACCCATTAGATTAGTGTATTCATTTTCCACTTAAACTATAGATCAAGTACTATAGGAAAAGCTATGTAATATCTCAGAAAGGTTTTAGGACTTAAAACAGGGAAGAATTATGCATCTGCACTGAATTAAAATTAGAAAAGCTGCCATATGGCTCTGTGAAACCAGCAGCACATTCTTATTCATTAGGAAGTATTCTGCTAACATCAAAACACAAGGCCCTTCCTGTGCTCTCCAAATGTGTTTATCTTTTCAACATTAATGTACTACAGATCATCAGGTTGCTGAAATCTCTTACAGTACACATTAAAAAAAGGACAGATGCACTTTTTCTCAGCACTTTTATTCACTATGAGTAGTCTAAGAGCAAAGCTTAAAGCTGCCTCCTCACACAACCTCTCGTTAGTAAATCATGGTTTCCCTTCAGCATCAAGGGGACAGCCTGATCACCCAATCCCAGCTCAAACTGATATCAGAATCCAGTTCCTGTGAGAACGAAACAGACTTTGTTTCACTTTTACCACACTGGTGATATAAAAATCACTTAAACTTATGACACAGGACTAAGCGAAGAGAAGATTGAAAGCTGTAAGCTCGCTTATTCATCCAAGAACAGTGATAACACTACGTTTAACACTCTGAATATTATATTCTTTTCAGAATTTCCAACACACATTTGGCCTGATTAATCACCAAACCCCCGCCCCCCGAACTGTGGAAAGCAGCTTCTGTAAAATATTAGCACCATCATATAAGCCTTCCCTTCCCCCAAAGACAAAAAGCGGAGCTAAACTCTGACACAACCTTTCAAATTTTGGGGAACTTCTGATCTTAGAAAATGAAAGTATAGTATCTAGTGTTTAAAGTTTTCTGACATTCCCTGAAAGTATAATTTGCACTCTAAAAGCCTCGGGGGCATTTTTGGATATAATAAAACAAACAGTTCAATTAATACATAAAATAATGAATATAAATGTATCTTCTCCTACCTCACCATGGTTCTCTCTTTTGGTCTACTCACCTCCAATATTAGCTTTTTCTAACTCCATATAACTACCATCTGGCACTATCCTCTGCAGTACAATCCCCCGCCACCTAGGCTAACCCTAACCCTAACCCTAACCCTAACCCTAGGAAGTATAAATGGAAGTGGAGGGTAAAGTCATGAAATAAACTCTGGCAAGAATGAAGTCCAAACCTGGGCCAGCAAATGGTCCAGCTTGAATCTGTTCCTCCATGAAGGCTCTTTTCTTTCCCCATGTATATAATCCCCTCCTTACAAACTGTGCTCACAAACTTTGTTCATCACACCTGTGTTTTCCATAATTCTGTGACTGTGGAACTGGCTCCAGACCTGTTACAAAATTTGTTTGCTGAATCTAAGCTTTTAATTATAAAAAAAGAGTTAGTTTCGCAAAAACAACAGCTAGCTTCCAAATGTGAAATGACATGACATTATCCTAAACAGACAAATAAACAGCCTTAAACAACTGCTGTAAGGGGCATTAACTCTTGATCTTATTATTACTATTTCACTATTGATCATTTGCAGAAATATCGACCTAATCTTTAGGTTTATCCGCTTTTGCTGGACACAGTGGTGGATGCTACTGAAGGGGGGGGGGAATGTGATGGGACACCTAGTTTCTATCAAAAGTTGGTGGGGCTGTGAACTAGGAATTGATGTTCTCTCCAAAATTTCAACTCACTTTCTGCCTCATAACGGGGAGCAGAAGAGGAGATGCATTCTCTGAGCCCCAAAACCTCAAAGATCAAAACCCACAGTTTTTTTTTTTTAAGTAACAAATGTAACAAAGTCCTATTCCTGTTCAGGTCACCTCTAATATGTCTATCACTAAAAGCAGAGAGCCTGTTTGGCATCCTGATATTTAAGTGAAACCATCAGAGAATTAAAACCAAGATTAAAATGGTTACCTCAGAAACCTTTTCTCAATCTATGTCTCAGCAGTGAACAGCAGAAGTGCTCTAGCCTACCTTGTTATGAGGCTAGCTTCATTCCTCATGAAGGCCCCTTGGATCTGGAATTTACTTTTCCTGGGTCTGCCACAGTCTGCATTTGTGGACTTTCTGGACATTCTGCAATGCCTAGCTGTTTTTCCTAAGCATTTGGGAAGGTAGGTGTGCAGGGATGGCAGGGTGTAATTTTGTTAATATGGAGTTAGTATATGGTGTTTAATTTGTTTTTTTTTTGGCGTAGACTGAGCAGTTTCATGTATACTGTTAAGTATGAATTTTTATATTATATGAGGGTGCACAGGGTACTTATCTACAGTTTCACAAACCAAAAGAATAAATTAAAAACCACATTCTTTGCAACTACAAAGCTCACCATCTCTGCTATGAATCTGCACCTAAATGAACTGAACTTATGTCTGTATGTATATTGATCTTTTAACAATACTCTCTCTTTTGTTTTTTAATAAATTTTAGTTTAGTTAATAAGAATTGGCTGTAGCATGTATTTGGCTAAGTTCTGGAACAAGGGTCAGCACCCTTTCAGAAGTGGTGTGCCGAGTCTTCATTTATTCTCTCTAATTTAAGGTTTCATGTGCCAGTAATACATTTTAACGTTTTTAGAAGGTCTCTTTCTATAAGTCTATAATATATAACTAAACTATTGTTGTATGTAAAGTAAATAAGGTTTTTAAAATGTTTAAGAAGCTTCATTTAAAATTAAATTAAAATGCAGAGCCCCCAAGGACCTGAGCAGTGTGAGTGCCACTGAAAATCAGCTCACATGCCGCCTTTGGCATGCGTGCCATAGGTTGCCTACCCCGATCTGGAATATTCAATAACCTGGGAGGTAATGTGTCCGATCCTTTGGGATTGGTAGAACCTTTTCTTTTATATGATGAAATATGATTTTCAGAAATCATCATATTTGACTTAGGTACCTGGATGGAGGCCTGAGGCTGGATCACTTTACGGGAACTGTGTTGTTTGGACTTCTGAGTAACCAGTGAGGTAATAAAGAAGCTGTTTTATGCTGGTTTGGTAAATCTAAGTATTGGAATATCCACCAGCTTTTTGGGGATTGTCTGCCCCATTCTTTGCAGTTCATCCTAACTGAGTGACCACAGCTGGCCTACACTGGAACCCCAGTCACAACACTCAGTTACTACTGAGCTATTCTGTACATCAGGTTAGAAGAAGCACATTTAACCATCTAGATTCAGAAGACATTTTACCTTTTCTGGTATTAAAGAAATGCTGAGATGACACTTCAGAAAACTCACCATAAAAACTGCTTACCTTTATATAATAATAGAATGCTATACATCTATCTTGGGTGGCTTAGAAATCCATTATATTTATTTGACTCGGTGTGAAAATATTTTAATAAGAAGTGCCAAACTAAATGACCTCTGCTCTGATACATTA
The DNA here is from genome assembly GCF_011386835.1 of Chrysemys picta bellii. NCBI lineage: Eukaryota > Metazoa > Chordata > Testudines > Emydidae > Chrysemys > Chrysemys picta. The sequence goes on from NC_088792.1 coordinate 232,932,707, forward strand.
GATACAAATATTCAGCATCCCTCACCCTAACAATCTAATTATTTTCTTTGGTATGTGTGGAATTAGGACAGAAAAATATAAATGTACTTTTTGGCATTTGCAAATTTGTGTTAGGGATTTGTTTATTTAATGAATAATCTCAGTTGTTTTGATAACTCATCTTTAAAAATAGCATTACCCGATGTCTCAGTGGTGAAAGTCCCTAGTTCTACCAAAATTTTGGCTGAGATGATGTTTTTAAAGACTTGAAATATAGCAGGATCTGATCATTTATTAGAAAACAAGGCTCCTTCATTGCCCCAGGAACAATGTGCAACCTTCAGGAAGTTAATGACTCTCCAATTAGTTCTTTGAAATATAACAACTCAGAAGAGTTTTTGAAAAGAAAGAGGTGAAGGCTAATGATCTTTTGGACTAGACTTCATAGATCTAATTGCCAATTTAATTAAACATACAGGTTTCCCAAACTTGGGCCAAGAGAACATACTCTGCAGGAATGTCAATAATCTATCTACACTCATTTTCTCCATTTTGCTCTCCCAGATGACAGTGAATGTTAGGAGAAAACAGATGATATCCTTTTTCAAACACCTCATCAACATGATTTAAGAATAGCTCCTTTATTTTAGGGCACGGATGACAAATCTGTGATATACAAGGTCATTAACAGTAGCATGAAAGTTTCCTGCTGTATTTGCATTACCAATAGAAGATTTTCAACAGGCCTAACATGGTACATCAAAAAGCATAAGATGCATAAGGGAAGGCCAAGCGAAGACTCAGACTCAGACTTTAAGGTCAGAAGGGACCATCATCATGATCATCTAGTCTGACCCCCTGCATATTGCAGGCCACAGAACCTCACCCACCCACTCCTGTAATAGACCCCTAGCCTCTGGCTGAGTTACTGAAGTCCTCAAATCATGATTTAAAGACTTCAAGTTACAGAGAATCCACAATTTACACTAGTTTAAATCTGCAAGTGACCTGTGCCTTGTGCTGCAGAGGAAGGCAACCCTCCCGCTAGAGTCTCTGCCAATCTGACCTGGGTAAAATTCCTTCCTGACCACAAATATGGTGATCAATTAGACCTTAAGCATAGGGGCAAGACCCACCAGCCAGACACGTAGGAAGGAATTCTCTATAGTAACTCAGAGCCCTCCCCATCTCACACAATGAACTGCAGGCAAAACTGGAAGGTAGATAATTGAAGCCAGCTGACAGAAAACAGAAAAAAGTTTAAATATATGTGAAGGGATATAGCAGCTCCTAATGCCTCCAACAGTCAATAATTCCTTTTCTAGATAGAGGTATTAAGCATATTTAATCATGCAAAAAATGTATAAGCAATGAGGACAGGTGAACCTTCCTGTCCAAGGCAGCCCAGTATTTGGAACAGGGCGAATTTAAACCTTGCTTGTCCTGACCCTGGAAACGGTACATGGCCAAATCCCAAATCCATTTTTCTGTCTTGGGAAATTCAGAGACTGAAGTGTTTTATTATTTCAAAGATGTCCAAAAGAAACATGACAGCTAATAACCTGCTTTTCCTAAGGGCATCTCTTATCCTTTTGTATATAATTCATATAAGGAGAAATTTTAATACACAGGCTATACGATGCTCTGCTTAAGAGCATTTTTATGTATTCTAACCATAGTCAATGTCCTCAAGGAATGTTTAAAGTATCTAAGTATTGGAATATCCACCAGCTTTTGGGGGATTGTCTGCCCCATTCTTTGCAGTTCACCCTGTTACGGAGACCATACTGGCTTAACATGGTATTGGCCAATAGATTACTTGAAATGGAAAACTATCCCCTTTCCACTCACACCAGAAAAATTTTGCTCATCTTGTTGCTAAGAATGACATCTAGACAAAGTAAATCTTCATAGATGTCCCAAATAGATTCACCTGTCCTGTCAGACTTTAAAATGCGTACTACTGGAGCTGATGGGTATAAATGCTGTGCAATAGCCTAAACCATATTTGCTACTTAGGTGCTATGGGTTCCAGTTTTCTAGTTCAAAGTGATGAAGTAGTCTTCTTTAGCTTCAGTCCCCACTTAAATGCCTGAATCCTTCAGGCACAGCACAAATAGAAAAATAGCTGAATTCAAATAGCTCTGCTTTATCTATTTCCTTTGGGTCCTTTATCATTTTTCCTCTGCAGGAAAGCTTGACCTGCCTTGAAAATGAACAGCACACCCACAAATAGTGAGTTATGAAAAATGACTTTTAATGACTGGTGACTAAGCCCTGGTGCTCAAACAGCTAATAAAAAGCTCTGAGTTGAGATAAAGAGTATACCCTCTTGTCTGAGCTTCACAGAAAAAAAATAACTATTTCTTTTATAAACACCATAGAAACTTAAGACAGAACAAAAAGAAAGCAGTAGAACTGTGGTAATACACCAGCAACAAACCTGAGGAAGCCAGAGTGACAACTGTATACATAGCATTCTTTGTCAGTCAATGAAAGGAAGGTCTCAGAGAAGCAAGGCCTTCACTGTAGCACTGCTATACAATGAGAAAGCATAACTTTAGGTTTTACACTGCTCACTGACTATATTTTTAACACCAAATATAATGGCCCAGACTAAGTGCACTGTAAAGTTTAATTAAGATTCAACATCTCTAGAAGTGGACACTAGTGACAAACAGCTTAAAGCTGTAATTTTAACATAATAATTCTTAATATTGATCATTGCAGTATTCCATAAGTCTTCTGTATGTGATACCACATTCAACTGATTTGCTTAAGGAGTGCAGGAAGGCACATCAGAATAAGAAATAGAGGCAAGGACTGAGGGAACTAGAGTGGAGCTGGTCCCAGTGCCACAGTTAAGGCAGCACTTACGCAAGAGAGACTAATAACGGAGAAAGGAGTGTAGAAAGAATATGGGAGGATGAGAGAAAGAAGGTTGGGGGAAGGAGAAAAACAGTAGAGAATGGGGTGGGAGGGGAGCCCTCAACAGAAGGAGAGAGCATAAAACAGAAAGAAAATCCATCCCACCAGAAATACCACTTCTGACAGCTAATGACAGGAAATGCTTATTCCTGGAGGGGGGGGGGGAGAGAGAGGGGAGGGATTCTTCTGCACCCCTGCAGAAGTGCAGAATTCATATGGCCTGCATTTTTCTGTGCCCCCCGCACTGAAAAATGAAAAAAAAAAATCCGCTGGGGGACACACGCCTCTTCCCCAGCAGCCCAGGCAGCAGGTGTGTTCCAGCGTGCCTGGAGCAGCCTCAGAGACAGGGGAGGGAGTCTAGGCGTACGTGCATGCCAACAAACGAGAAAAAGAGAGAGAGACTCTGTCCCTCTCCCTTGCTACTGCAGCTCACTGGCATGGAAGGGTAGGGCTTTTTATTATGCATGAGGCAGGCTAGAGGCACAAATATAACAGCCCTGCCTGAGTTAATTGATTCATTCTCTGAGGCACTAGCAGCCTGTCTGTGTAGTTAGTAACATGATTAAAGCTGCTGTTGATGGTTAATTGATCTCATGCTCTGAGGTAGAAATGTAGCAGCCTGACTGTTAATGTTAATGTTGTTAATGTTGCTATTGTTAGTTAACCGTTCCCATTCTCAGTCAATTCCCCCAGGAGACTAAAACCTGTGAAAGTTTTAAGGCCTCTACTTTGCCAGAGTGATGTAAAGGAGCCTTATTATAAATGACAGTAAGGGAATCCTCAGCTAGGAAGATGTACGTGCTTTCTCACTTTTTTCCTGTGCCAAAGTGGCACAATGGGGTTAGATTACAGCTCAGGATTTATTTTACTTACCCATTTAAAAAAAAAAAAAAAAAAAAAAAAAAGACTTTGAGGACAAATAAAACACTACCAAACAGTCAATTAAATGTCAGGACAATCAAAACCAAGCACTTCCCAAAGTACCCAGCCAGGTCCAGGACAATGATTAGCAAAACTGTATGACTTTCATGTGTGAAAGTCTGAGCAATTTAAAATGGCATTCTACTTTTGTTTTTGCTGTTTGGTGTTCTGTAATGTAATTTAAATGAAAATCCAGGATTATAACGGGAATGCAGAGTATTAGTTACCAAGTGTTTGTAACTTAACTTTCATGTGTTTAGGAAATGCTGAATAGTTATTGTGATTTTTCTCCATTTATTCAACATCCTTTTTGAAGTGTGGACACTATGACCCCTAAGACCTTTTCAGAATCACTGCTTTTCAGGACACAGTCTCCCATCCTGTAAGTGTGACCTACATTCCTTTTTCCTAGATGTGAGACATTTTATTTGGCTGTATTAATGCTTATTGTTTAAATGAGCACAGTTTACTAAGTTTGTTCTGGTTAACTGGCCTGTCCTAGTAATTATTTACCATTCCCTGAGTTTATGTGTCTTGTGAAAAATTTAACAGCAATGATTTCTTTCATTTTACTAATAAAGATATTGAATAATATTAGGTCAAGAACAAATGCCTGCAGGACCCCAATAGAAACCCCTCTGATGGTGTGTACTACGCCCTGAGGCCCCCGGCTGGAGGCCTCACGGCCCTGCCACACCCCACCCCAGAAAAGGGCAATGGAGAGAATTCCGCAAGTTGCCCAGAGAGGATGCAAGGAGCAGTCAATATAAAAGGAGCTGCAGTGCAGAGTAGAGATCAGTTCCTTGCTAGAGCTGGAGGACAGTGGATGGTGTGCCTACCTGGCTGAGGGAGCTACAGGACCTCAGACAGAGCAGTGCTGGCAGAGACTGGGGGGAACACGAAGGAGCTCCGGGCTGGCTATTGGGACTAAACTCGCACGAGGCCCAGAGGTAAGGGTGAAGAATGTGCTGGGGTCAATGGGAAGTGGTCCAGGGAATCATAGCAGTGACACAGTATATTTAAAGGGACTTGGCGGACGTCTGCTTCTATAGGGTCCTTTGGCTGGGACCTGGAATAGAAAACTGGCCCGGGTCCTCCTCTCCCCACCCCCAGCCACTGGGAAAGTGGTCTAGACTGTGATGCACCCCAGAAGGGAAACTGAACTCCTTTAGTAGCCCAGCTGAAGAGCAGTGGCCAGAAAGACCCACAAAGGCTACAAGTCTCCAGGGAGGGAGCCCTGGGGGACGTGGTCCCACAGCAGGGCTAGGACAGCTTGAAGAGCAGGAACCATTTGAAAAAGCCTAGAAAGGTCTGAGAGAAAAGCCAACCGAGGGGTACTGGGATAGGCCCCCCTGTCAGACTGTTTCCCAGGAAGGAGTTTTTATTTCACACACACACTTTGTGACTCAGCCAGAGTGCTGAGTCCCCAAGGACCCACCACAAACAGAGAGAGAATGCAGGCACACCCACTCGGACGGGGGAACTCGCAAGATTACACACCCCCATTTGATGATGATTCCCCATTTAAAACTACTTTTTGAGATCTATCAGTTAGCCAGTTTTCCATATAATATGGAAATGCCAGCTTCTCAAGTTTAAAATGTGCTACATTGATTTGTTATACTGCAAATTTTTTTTTATTAATTAGTGTTGTACCAATACTAAGGGCTTGTCTACACTTAATGCTACAGTGGCTCAGCTGCACTACTGTAGCACTTCAGTGTAGATACTACCTATGACGACGGGAGGGATTCTCCCGTCGACATAGGGCAATCTATCTACCTGAAAGGCACTAGCTAGGTTGACGAAAGAATTCTTCTGTCAACCTAGCGCTGTCTATATGGGGACTTAAATCAGCTTAACTATGCTGTTCAGGGGTATGGATTTTTCAAACCCTGAGCGACGTAGTTTTCTACGTGTAAACCTAATTTTCTAGTGTAAACAAGTCTAGTCAAAGAAGTTCTCTAAAGAAGTTAGAGTATTTTATGTCAAAACAGTTGCCTTTATCAACCAAATTTGTATTATCATGAAAAAAGATTGTTTGTTTAACAAGACACAATTGTCATAAAACCATCCCGATAGGCATTAATTATGCTACCATCCCCAAGTTATTTGCAGCTTGCATCTATCAGCCTTTCCCTGGTTTTGCCTAGGATTGATATCAGGCTAATCAGCCTGGAGCCACCCAAACAGACCCTCCGACAAGAGGAAAACTGCAGCCCAGGGAAAGGAAACACTTGAGATGGGAACACTGAGCATGGCCATAGCAAATAAGGGAAAGGTACCTGCCTAAAACGCCCACCAAGTTTTTACCACTATTTGCTGTTTGAGGGCTTAAATCAGACTGAAACTTCATCTTTTCCCAACCCCTAGAAAACCCCCGTTCTTTGTTATGCTCCCCGCTCCAGTCTAAAAAACAAAACACCATGTGCACTGCTGCTTCTGGGCAGGTTGTATTGTGCTTTTCCTGTGCTAGACTGCCAACCACCATATGCATGAGGGTGCCAAACTGGGCTTGTTCAGGACACTGTTGTACCAAAAGGTAGCCCTGAATATTATTTAATGTAGCAGAGCGGTATCCCAAACATCTCTGATTATACAGGAACCCTGAATCTCTAATATGTGCCTGTTTCTATATATTACCGAACTTTCATTACTAGCCATATACTCCTCCCATCTGACAAATGCTGTTCAAATTTGGATGTTGGTTCTGACCAAAGTACTCTGGTAAATATCATTACTTGCAGAAAATGAAACCAAACTTTTACAGAAGATTGGGATATTTGGAGGAGACTCTAGTAACATACATTGAGTGGTTAATTTTGGAGGGTAGGAATATTGGATGTGTGTGTACACTAGAGAAGTGGGTGTCTTGTGAAGAGCAAACAGATGTGCCAATTAATTGCTTTGCATTCAGCTGTCTGGTATAATATGGATAAGAAAAAAATGCATAGCAGACTGCAGATTGGAGGAAAGAAAGCATATGTCACACTCAGCTGATAACTGGCTGCCTCTTCCTAGGAACATTCACATGCAAATTTACCAATTCCATATAATGGAGCAAATAAATTACAGCACCTTCCTCCCCCCCCCCACTTTTTCTTGAGAAACTTTCAACTATAGGATTTGTCAGTTTAGAGATTTTCGGTTTGCCTACACAGAAACTGGACCCTCTACCCCAAAAATCACTAAAATGCTTGTAATTCACAGCTTTCATTATTTTAGTGTAAATCTGGGTGTGGCACTTATTTCAGATTAAGAATGTCCACACACACTGACACCAGCGGGTGCCACGATCCAGTTGGATGCAGGCTGTGTGAGCTCTGACACAGTCCACGGGGAATCCCCAAACACTGTTCCATCCAAGCCTGAGAAATATTGTGTCTGACTACTGAAATCCCTAAAATGCCCTCTAGCTCTGAATCTTCCTCTGTGAATTCGAATGCACCAAAAAACCAGAGGAGATCTGCCTCCCCACTTCTACAAACAAAATGGAAGACAGCTGATGGCTGCATTACAATAGGTAGTTGCAATTACTGTTGAAATTGAATCTACAGTTCCCACCCTACAGAGAACTATCCCTGAGATTCACAGTGCACTACAAACTCTATCTAGATAGATGGGTGAACTAGAATGTAGAAATTTTGAAGTGAAAGATGATTTCAAAGAGAACAAATTACAGGTTATGAAGAACTGTAATGATATCAAGACTATTAAGACCAAGCTAATTGATCTAGAAAGCTACTCACAACGATGTAATATCAGGATTGTAGGTGTCCCTGAGGGAATAGAGACAAGTAAACCCTTTGAATTTGTCCCTAAACTGCTAATTAAGTTGTTGGATGTGCTGGTAGATCTTTGTTTTGATACAGAATAGGCACACTGGGCCTTGCCCCCAAGCCAGCTCCAGCTCCAGACCTAGAGGTTTGATTGTGAAGTTCTTGAAGTTTACCACTAAGGAGCTTATAACTCAGAAATGCAGAGGGGAAAAAGGAGCTGTTAGAGGAAGAACCAGCACTTAAAATACTGCTCTTTCAAGATTATGCCCATGATGCGGTTGCAATGAGGGCAGCTTTTAAGAAAGCAAAACGATTCACCAGGAAGATGGAATTGAAACATTTTCTTAAATACTCAGCAATGCTCCATATTAAGAATGGTGAGACAATAATATTCATTTCCCCTCAGGAGGCAGAAAAATACCTGAAAAATCTGCAAACTCCTCCTTTGCAAGAGGAGACATCTATGGCAGGGGTGGCCAAACTGCACCTTGTGAGCCGCATGCAACTCTTTAACTGTAAAAGTGCAGCTCCTGGTGCCCCCGCCCACCTCCCCATTCTCCGTCTACCAAACTGGGAGAGGGAGCTCGGGGCTTCTGCCCTGTAGTGGGGTGGTGGGGCTAACCACTTCTGCCAGAGATGACTGGTGCCTGCTGAGAGTGGGAGGAGCACAATTTAAAGATTTGTACCCCTCAACAGCCTGAGTCACCCCCCCAGGCATGTCCCCCTTTTACCCGCAGCGGCCCCACCAGCTCCCAGGTGTTAGCTCTAGGTGGAGAGGCAGCAGCAAATAGCTGGGAGCTGCAGGGAGGGGCCGCTGCTTTAACTCTGTGGGGAGAGGCAGCAGCAAAAGCAGCAGCTCTCCCTGCAGCTCCCAGCTGTTTGCTGCTGTCTCTCCCCAGGGCCATAGTTCCCAGTTTGCCAGCTCCAGCAGCTGCCATGCAGGGAGGGGGCCCTGCAGCACCATGTGACTGAGCAGGGCCAGCAAACCCTGGCAAAAATAGGGGGGGGGAGGGCATGTGGCATGGCCCCCATGCATCACCTCTGGCTTCTGTCCAGTGAGTAGGCATGGGGAGCTCAGTGCTTCAGTCCTATGGGGCATGCCAGCTGAGGTTCCCGGCAGGTGCGTTCCACAGAGCTGAAGCCCCAAACCCCAAGCAGGCATGCCCTGGCTCTCGAACTTCCAAAAATTGTCGTATGCGGCTTGGAGGGTCAGTAAGTTTGGTCATCCCAATCTATGGAATAATCTGACCATATGGAATTTGTGTGCTGCTCTCTGATATGATATGGCTGCTCTAAACAAGTTGATGGGCACTTGTTGATATGTTAGTACCTTCCTCCCACCTTTCACTGGGGTTGAAGGGTTATCTCAATTTACTTCCTGTTGCCTTAACTCATGGGAAAGGACCATCAATGTAAAATCTGTCATTTGATTAGTAATATATCTATACAGTCTCGCTTTATTAGATGGTGCTTCCTTATGGACTAAAGTTTCAAGGTTCTATTGATAACAGGTGATTACTATAGTTGAAATGTTTGGGGCCACAGGAGTTGTGAAGGATCTCCAAGTTTTATCTGATCTGGCCAGCCCTCCCGCCCCCTCCTCCTCCCCGTCCCCCCGGTATCAAGTGTGTATTTTTGGACTGTTTAAATAGATTATTCTCTTTGATTGTATGGTACTAAATGTGTATTTCTGTCTTCACTATCTTTTCAGGACCCCCCACCCTCCCCACACACACTTATTTAATTCCTCTTTCTCCTCACCATCTTGTTACCCTCCCATGCTGGAAATTTCCTTCCCATTGCTGTATAATATGTACCATGAAGTGACACCCTACCCTGGATTATATAACTTTTCCTGATCAGATATGCAAGAATCATATGCTGCTCAAGAAAATATGCAATTTCTCATTTATTGTCAAAGCAACTTTATATTTTATCCAGAATATTTTAACAATGATGACTCTGATAATTAACTGTGTCTCCTGGAATATAAAATGTCTTAATAACCCTATTAAAAGAAAAAAATATATACTCAGTGCTTAAAGAAAATGTTGACATTTCTATGCTCCAGGAGACAGAACTTGAAGCTTGTAAACTGAATAGAGATTGGGTAGGCCTCTTGGTTCTAGTTGCTTTTATTCTAAAGCAAAGGACACTGCTATATTAATACATAAAAAGTTGAATGTTACTATTCTGAGCACAAGGTCTGACAATGAAGGCAGATTTACTGTCCTTAAGGCTGAAACTGAGGGTTCCGTAATCATTTTTGCCAGTCTCTATAGGCCAACCTAGGATCATTCCAAATTTTTTCATAAATTTTTATGAGTATAAATGACATGGGCCACCATCCTATTATTATAGCTGGAGACTTTAAGGAAACTCTAGACCCGGTCTCTGATAAATCTTCTCCACCTTCAGATAAAAACACTAATACTCGTCAGGTTCTCATACATGACTGATTTAGGTTTACAAGATGTGCGGAGATTAAAATTACCCAATTTGCTAAGATTTTAGCAAAAGCTCTTGCTATGTGACTCGTCAATGTTCTCTTACACATTATACACATAAATCAGGTAGGCTTCCTTCATAATAGACATGGCTCAGATAATTTGCGTCAACTGATCGATATTACTGCAGCTTCGAGAGATTTTAAAGAACCCTTAGCCGTCATTTCTTTAGATCAGAGATTCTCAGATTTCATTGCAACCTGACTCCCGTCTGACAACAAAAATTACTACACGGCCCCAAGAGGGGGGACTGAAGCCCCAGCCCGCCTGAAGCAAAGCCTGAGTCCCACCACCCTGGGCAGGGTGACCCAAAACCAAAGCCCAAGGGCTTCATCCATGCGCAGGGGGCCTGTAACCTGAGCGCCACCGCCCAGGGCTGAGGCCCCTGGGTGGTGGGGCTCAGGCTTCGGCTTTGGCCCCAGGTCCCAGACAGTGTAACACCAGCCCTGGCAACCCCATTAAAATGGGGTCACAATTCAATTTGGGGGTCACAACCCACAGTTTGAGAACTGCTGCTTTAGATGCTGAAAAGGCCTTTGACCACATAACCTGGTACTTTTTTTCAAGTGTTAGCAGAATTCAGATTCGATAACCAATTAATTGCTTGGTTTAAGCTTTTATATTCTAACCCGACTTCCAGGGTAGTTACCAATTGTATTATTTCTGCCCCATTTCCATTACAGAGAGGTACAAGGCAGTGTTGCCCCCTTTCTCCTCTTCTGTTTGCTTTACCTCTAGAACCTGTAGCCATTACCATCCAAGCAAATCAACATGTACATGGTATCAGGGTGAGCCAAAAAGTACAAAATTAATTTTCTAAGTATATGATGCTCTTGTATTTGTATCTAAGCCTGAGGTTACAATTCCTAACCTTCTAACCACTATTAATAAGTTTGGACACCTCTCAACAATTAATTGTGGTAAATCAGAAATCGTAGACATTGACAAACATGCCCACAAAGGCCTCTTCTCAAATTGGGACTTTCAATGGCAATCCTCTCATATTAAATGTTTAGAATACTGATTCCCAATAATATTCAGAACATCCCAAAGATAAACATAGAACCAATTATTCTCCAAACCGCTAACAATTTGGGGAGATAGTTTGTTAACTCTCAGTTTGTGCGGTAAAATTAATATGCTGAAAATGAATGTCCTTCCAGAATTCTGTATGTCCTGAAAGGCCTCTCTATTTCTATTCCTCAAACTTATTTTAAGAAATTCAATAATATTTTCAGAACACTCCTTTAAGGCACAGGTAAGAAACTTAGACTGACTCTGAATGAATTACAGCTCCCCCTATTTCTGGGAGAATTTTGTTTCCCCCAACTTGGAAAATTATCACACCTTCTTTTTGTTAAGCCAGGCATCTTTGTGGCTGTTAGATATGACTGTACAGACCCTACCTTGGATTCAGATTGAATGAAAATTAGTATAGCCCCTTTCAGGCATTGTAGGTTCGAATTATAGATTTGATGGCTCCAAAGCTCCCACAATAATGGCTGTGAGACAAGCTTGGTCAACCCTGAACAGAACGGTCTGCTTCCATCCATTCTTCCACACAGAAGCGGTCCTATGGGGGGTAATCCTATCCTTAAAATGAGTGGCAAAACCTTGATGTGGAGGGAATGGGTGGAGAGAGGAATTATGACTATTGCAGCTAATTGACAATTATAAATTTAAACCATTTGTAAATCTTCTGCAGCAATTTGGTTTGCCCTACTCCAGAGCATGGAAATATCTCCAGTTAAATTGTTTATTTATGAATGTATTTGCACTGGGAGCTCCAGTACCTCCAGAACTTTTATTATTTTGAAGGAAACTTCCTGGATTTACTTAGGTACCGGTATCCTTTTACGACTGACTGGCCCAAAAAACACTGCCAAAGATTGATAATTTGAGAGTTGCTTGGAATAGTGATTTGGATATACAACTATCTTTGACCCAATGGAATACAATTGCATCTAATGTTAAAAAAGCAATTATAGATCTGTGACTATGTTTTATTCACCAAAAGACACTTTTTCAAACATACTAGTACCACATAGACTAATGATAATGGTTCTCATAAATGCAGCGCACCGCTGTTGGAAATGTGACTTCCTTGGTGCTACATTGGCTCATAAATTTTGGAAGTGCCCCTGTTATCAAGAATTTCTGGTATGAGGTGGGTCAAAGGACCAATTTGATATTAGTTGGAGCCATCCCCCTTAGGTTTCCTTCTTGGATGTATTCCTGATACCTGGAGGTTACTGGTAACAATGTGGCATGGTTTCAGAGCTCAGTTTTGGTTGCTAAAAAATTAATCCTGCAAACATGGAAAACTTGATCCCCACCAAATACTGATGCTTTGCTCAGTGATATGGCTGATCTTGCAGCTAGTGGATGACTGGAATTCTGCAGAAAGAGAATGCCCAAAAAATTCAAAGCAATTTGGGATGACTTTTTAAGAAGTGTATGATTAATATAGATCTTGAAGATAGATATGTCGCTTCCCCTCCCCTCCCTCTATCCTAACCCTCTGTATTTACTTTATGTATTATGATGAATCTGGTATTTTGGTATATTTGTTGTATTTGGAAAGATTACATTTAAAAAAAAAAAAGTGTCCACACAGACTTGTATCAAAATAACAGAAAGTGTGATTTAAATCAGATTGTTATTTTGCTTCCAGTTTGTGTAGAGACAAGCTATCAAATTCATAAGACATTATATTTTGATCATTCAAATGTCTTTAGTGCACTGTGAACCCTCAGGTGTTTTGGGCTCTCAGGGCTTGTCTACATGAGGATGCTCAGGAAAGTTAAGGCAAATCAACTAAAGATGTGAAGTGAAAGCTGTAACTTAATCCTCTGGCTTGTCTACGGGAACATTTCTTTTCCAGCAAGAATCTACCCTGCACTAACCTGCCATGCACTAACTGTCTGCTGGGCCCTGCTGAGGTGCATTAAGAGTTCATTAGTGCACTTTGATCTAGTCCTGTTTCAAAGAGCACTGGATCAAACACGCTAATGAATTGTTAATGCACATCAGCAGGGTCCTCACAAACAGTGCATGACAGGCTAAGGTAGGGCAGATTCACACCCCAGCTTGCTAACAACTCAGGCCAGAGCTACACTAAAAAGTTAGGTCGACCCAGTTACATTGCTCAGAGGTGTGAAAAAAATCTACACCCCTGAGGGGCATACTTAAACTGATTTAATCCTCGGTGTAGATAGAACCCTCTTGTCACTGTAGCGAGTATCTACAGTGAAGCACTACAATGGCACACCTGAAGTGCTACTGATGTGTCACTATAGTGGTTTTAGTGTAGACATAGCCTGAGTCTTTGGGCTTGTCTACGCTACCGCTTAAGTCTATGTAAATTATGTCGCTCAAGGTGTGAAAAAACCACACCCCTCCCTTCCCCCCCAAGCGACGTAACTTACATCGACTTAAAGCAGTGTCCACACCACGTTATGTCGGCAGGAAATGCTCTCCCACCAACATAGCTTCTGCCTCTCATTGAAGTGGCGTAATATGCCGACAGGATAGTGCTCTCCCGTCAGCATACCACGTCTTCAGCAGATGCGCTACAGCAGCGCAGCTGCACCAGTGCAGCTGTGCCAATGTAGCACAGTAGTGTAGACTTGCCCTTTGTGTAGGTAAATCCTAAGTTACAGGGAACTGAGTCTGTTTAACTCCTGAATGACAACATCGAATTAAGCCTGGACACGTTCACACGACGAAGCCCTTTCTTTCGACTTAAAGGGCCCTTTAAACCGGTTTCTTTTACTCCACCTCCGACGAGGGGATTAGCGATAAAATCGGCCTTAGCGAGTCGGAATTGGGGTAGTGTGGACGGAATTCGACGGTATTGGCCTCCGGGAGCTATCCCACAGTGCTTCATTGTGACCGCTCTGGACAGCACTCCCAACTCAGATGCACTGACCAGGTAGACAGGAAAAGCCCCGCGAACGTTTGAATTTCATTTCCTGTTTGCCCAGTGTGGAGAGCACAGGTGACCACGCAGAGCTCATCAGCACACGTAACCATGATGGAGTCCCAGGATCGCAAAAGAGCTCTAGCATGGACAGAACGGGAGGTACGGGATCTGCTCGCCATATGGGGAGATGAATCAGTGCTAGCTGAACTTCATAGCAGTAAACGAAATGGCAAAATATTAGAAAAGGTCTCCAAGGCCATGAAGGACAGAGGCCATAACAGGGACACACAGCAGTGCCGCGTGAAAATTAAGGAGCTAAGGCAAGCCTACCACAAAGCCAGAGAGGCAAACGGAAGGTCCGGGGCAGAGCCGCAAACATGCCGCTTCTACGCGGAGCTGCATGCCATGCTAGGGGGTGCAGCCACCACTACCCAACCGTGTGCTATGACTCTGTCACTGGAGAAACACACAGGGAAGCGGGTTCGGGGTACGAGGAAGATGAGGATGAAGATAATGTAGATAGCTCACAGCAGCAAGGAAGCGGAGAAACTGGTTTCCCCAACAGCCAGGATATGTTTATCACCCTGGACCTGGAGCCAGTAACCCCCCGAACTCACCCAAAGCGTGTTCCCAGACCCTGAGGGCACACAGGGGACCACTGGTGAGTGTACCTTTGTAAATATTACACATGGTTTAAAAGCAAGCATGTTTAATGATTAATTTGTCCTGGCAATCGCGACCAGTACAACTACTGGAAAAGTCTGTTAACGTGTATGGGGATGGAGCGGAAATCCTCCAGGGACATCTCCAGAAAGCTCTCCTTCATGTACTCCCAAAGCCTTTGCAAAAGGTTTCTGGGGAGGGCTGCCTTATCCCGTCCGCCATAGTAGGACACTTTACCACACCAGGCCAGTAGCACGTAGTCTGGAATCATTGCATAACAAAGCATGGCAGCGTATGGTCCCGGTGTTTGCTGGCATGCAGACAACATCCATTCCTTATCGCTCTTTGTTATCCTCAGGAGAGTGATATCATTCACGGTCACCTGGTTGAAATGGGGCAATTTTATTAAGGGGACATTCAGAGGTGCCCCTTCCTGCTCTGCTGAACAGAAATGTTCCCCGCTGTTAGCCACGCGGTGGGGGGGAGGGGTGAAGTGATCATCCCTGATAATTGGGTGTGTGGGGGGGAGGGGGGTTAGTTGGGTTTGTGCTGCATGTTAACCTGGAAACCGCAGCCCCTCCTTTTACATTGCAAAACCATTTTAAATGGCCAACCCAACGGGTGCTTGGTATGGAAAATGAGGGCGCTACTGTTTGAAACCATTCCCACATGTTAAGAAGGTTAAAAAAGCCAAAAGACTGTGGCTTACCATGGCTGCCTGCAAGCCGAAATCTGATGCTTGGCCTGCGTGAGTGATCTCTCACACCAAACCGGCAGGCCCTCAATATAAGAGGAAAAATGTGACCTTGTAATGAAAGCACATGTGCTGTGTAATGTGAACAGCAAAATTTAACGTGAAAGAGTGTACCCATTGTTCTCTAAAATGTGTCTTTTTTTAACCACCTCTCCCTTCTCCTCCACCAGCTGCAAATGTTTCTCCTTCACAGAGGCTAGTGAAGATTAGAAGGAGAAAACGGCAGACTCGGGATGACATGTTCACGGAGCTCCAGATGTCTTCCCACGCTGAAAGAGCACAGCAGAATGCGTGGAGGCAGTCAATGTCAGACTACAGAAAAGCACAGTATGAACGAGAGGAGAGGTGGCGGGCTGAATCGCGGGATGAACAGAGCAAGTGGCGGGCTGAAGATGATAGGTGGCGTCAGCTTGCAGACAGAAGGCAAGAATCGATGCTCCGGCTGCTGGAGCATCAAACTGATATGCTCCAGCATATGGCTGAGCTGCAGGAAAGGCAGCAGGAGCAGAGACCGCCGCTACAGCCCCTGTGTAATCAACAGCCCTCCTCCCCAAGTTCCATAGCCTCCTCACCCAGACGCCCAAGAACACGGTGGGGGGGCCTCCGGCCACCCAGCCACTCCACCCCAGATGAGTGCCCGAGCATCAGAAGGCTGGCCTTCAATAAGAGTTAAAGTTTTAAACTGCAGTTTTCAGAGTAGCAGCCGTGTTAGTCTGTATCCGCAAAAAGAAGAACAGGAGTACTTGTGGCACCTTAGAGACTAACAAATTTATTAGAGCATAAGCTTTCGTGGACTACAGCCCACTTCATGCGGGCTGTAGTCCACGAAAGCTTATGCTCTAATAAATTTGTTAGTCTCTAAGGTGCCACAAGTACTCCTGTTCTTCTTTAAACTGCAGTGTGTCCTTTTCCTTCCCTCCTCCCCCACCCATCCCGGGCTACCTTGGCAATTATCCCCCTAGTTGTGTGATGAATTAATAAAGAATGCATGAATGTGAAGTAACAATGACTTTATTGCCTCTGCAAGTGGTGCTCAAAGGGGTAGGGGAGGGTGGGGTGGTTGGTTTACAGGGAAGTAGAGTGAACCAGGTGGGGCGGAGGGTTCATCAAGGAGAAACAAACAGAAGTTTCACACCGTAGCCTGGCCAGTCACAAAACTCATTTTCAAAGCTTCTCTGATGCGCACAGCGCCCTGCTGTGCTCTTCTAACCGCCCTGGTGTCTGGCTGCGCGTAATCAGCGGCCAGGCGATGTGCCTCAACCTCCCACCCCGCCAGAAATGTCTCCCCCTTACTCTCACAGATATTGTGGAGCGCACAGCAAGCAGCAATAACAATGGGGATATTCTTTTCGCTGAGGTCTGAGCGAGTCAGTAAGCTGTGCCAGCGCGCTTTTAAACGTCCAAATGCACATTCCACCACCATTTGGCACTTGCTCAGCCTGTAGTTGAACAGGTCCTGACTACTGTCCAGGCTGCCTGTGTACGGCTTCATGAGCCATGGCATTAAGGGGTAGGCTGGGTCCCCAAGGATAACTATAGGCATTTCAACATCCCCAACGGTTATTTTCTGGTCCGGGAAGAAAGTCCCTTCCTCCTGCTTTCGAAACAGACCAGAGTGCCTGAAGACGTGAGCATCATGTACCTTTCCCGGCCATCCCACGTTGATGTTGGTGAAACGTCCCGTGTGATCCACCAGGGCTTGCAGCAGCATTGAAAAGTATCCCTTGCGGTTTACGTACTCGGTGGCTTGGTGCTCCGGTGCCAAGATAGGGATATGGGTTCCGTCTATCGCCCCACCACAGTTTGGGAATCCCATTGCAGCAAAGCCATCCACTATGGCCTGCACGTTTCCCAGAGTCACTACCCTTGATATCACCAGGTCTTTGATTGCCCTGGCAACTTGGATCACAGCAGCCCCCACAGTAGATTTGCCCACTCCAAATTGATTCCCGACTGACCGGTAGCTGTCTGGCATTGCAAGCTTCCACAGGGCTATCGCCACTCGCTTCTCAACTATGAGGGCTGCTCTCATCCTGGTATTCTGGTGCTTCAGGGCAAGGGAAAGCAAGTCACAAAGTTCCATGAAAGTGCCCTTACGCATGTGAAAGTTTCGCAGCCACTGGGAATCGTCCCACACCTGCAGCATGATGCAGTCCCACCAGTCTGTGCTTGTTTCCCGGGCCCAGAATCGGCGTTCCACGGCATGAACCTGCCCCAGTAACACCATGATTTGCACATTGCTGGGGCCTGTGCCTTGTGAGAGGTCTATGTCCATGTAAATTACCTCATCACTCTCGTCGCCGCGCTGCAATCGCCTCCTCGGCTGGTCCTGGTTTTGCTTTGGCATGTCCTGGCTCTGCATATACTCCAGGACAATGCGCGTGGTGTTCATAGTGCTCATAATTGCCGCAGTGATCTGAGCGGGTTCCATGATCCCAATGCTATGGCGTCTGGTCTGAAAAAAGGCGCAAAACTAGTATATGACGGAGGGAGGGAGGGAGGGAGGGAGGGAGGGGCGAGTGACGACATGGCGTACAGGTACAGGGAATTAAAATCAACAAAGGTGGCTGTGCATCAGGGAGAAACACAAACAACTGTCACAAAGAATGCCCCCCCCCCAAAGATTGAACTCAAAACCCTGGGTTTAGCAGGCCGTTTATTTCACGCAGGGAGGGGGAAGCAAATGAATACAGAACAAATCTATTTTTTACATCTTAAGCTGGCAGACGACGGTGCAGCATGACTGATAGCCCTCGGCATCTTCTGGGTGCTTGGCAGAAAATACTGGGCGCTTGGCTGAGAATAGCATACTACGACTGATAGCCATCATCGTCGAGACTGCCCAGGTGCCCATGATTGACAGCCACTGCAGTACGACGACGACGGATATCAGTCGTAATATACCATCTTCTACCAAAAGGCAAGGGGCTGCTGCTGTGTGCAATGCAGCTCCACGTCTGCCAGCCCCATGTCTGCCAGCACCCAGATCGCTGATGAAGGCTACCAGTCATACTGCACCATCTACTGCCAAAAGGCAATTAGCTGCTGCTGTGTAGCAATGCAGTACCACGTCTGCCGGCACCCAGAAGGCATATGGTGACGGTGAGCTGAGCTGAGCGGGCTCCATGTTTGGCGTGGTATGTTGTCTGCACAGGTAACCCAGGTAAAAAGGCGCAAATCGATTGCCTGCCATTGCTCTGATGGAGGGGGAGGTGCCTGACGACATGTACCCAGAACCCCCCGCGACACTGTTTTGCATCATTCAGGCATTGGGATCTCAACCCAGAATTCCAATGGGCGGTGGAGACTGCGGGAACTCTGGGATAGCTACCCACAGTGCAGCGCTCTGGAAGTCGACGCTAGCCTCGGTACTGTGGACGTGGTCCGCCGACTTAATGCACTTAGAGCATTTTATGTGGGGACACACACAATCGGCAGTATACAACCGATTTCTATAAAACTGGCTTCTATAAATTCAACCTAATTTCGTAGTGTAGACATACCCTTAGTGTCCCCACGTAGACAAGGCCTCAACATAGCAAGTGTAGCATCCTGAACAGTCATAGCTTCAGCAACAGTTTTTATATCACTTTCCACTTTTCTCAGAATGCATGCATTTTACATCAGACACACCTTTTAAAGCAATTGAAACAATTATTCCACTATGGTTTTGTGAAAAAGCCTTCGAACAAGGAAGAAATAGTTAAATGATTTGACATAGCGGCATGATGCACATCCAGAAGTGGAAACTGAATTACTGTACTCAGAAGCAGCTCACTTTCTAGAAAGTGGTTATTTTTGACACACACTGTTTCATTAACATTTTCACCCTCTTACTCTACAAACTTTCATATGACTGTAGTGTTGTGAGATTTTTTTTTTATAGCTTGTAACAACTTATTCATAAACTTTAAGTCAATATTTTTAAGCAATCAATCGTCTAGAGAAGCTGAAACAAATCAGATATCCATTTCTTTTTTATTGCAACTAAAGCAGTGAGGCAAAGTGTACCTCCCTAATAAATACCTATGTTGTCCTCATTTTTTGTAAAGGAAATATGGTATGTTTTAGGGAAATGAACAGCCACTATTCAGATTGTATTGCTGAGAAAAGTTACATGATAGCCAGGTTTCTTATAGCAGATGATTTTTTTTGACTGAATCATCATCACTACCATGAAATTAATTTGCTATTCCATAAACTCAGCCCCACCATGGCAGCCTGTATTCTTATACATTAATGCCAAGACCCATTTATAAACTTGCTTAAGATACTACCCAAAAGTTGTATGTGGAATGTATTAACCTATTTGCCCTGGTATTCCTGGCACCAACAAGATAATGCCTTTTATTCTGCATACTTTTCAAGTGTAACAGAGGCTACTAATGCAAAAAGTAAGTTTCTATTCTTTATACTGTACATTTGGTTTACAAAATTTAAAACACTAATTAAATATTTTTCCAGGGCTAACTGTACATTATGATTGTGCTTTAGGTTTGGCACAACACATTACCAAGTAGAAGCTGTAAAGTTTCAGAATTCTTGGTGTCCTGATTGAAAACACCAGGAAGACAACATGCTTTCTCTAGGAAGAAAGCTAGCTCCCATCAACTCACTGTATTTCCTAGTAGCCAACTTTGGCTGCAAGTGAATATTACATATGCCATGCTAACAAGAAGAGAGAAATAGGAGGAAGAGAAACCTCCATCTCACCTATGCAAGGCACTTGTGTATTTGCTTTTCAACACTGGGAGACATTAAAGAACAATGGATGTTCTGTGTGGATTAGATGTTAAAACAAAACATTTACATGGCATCATTCACAGAAGTTACATAACAAGGTGATCGGTGCCTTAGGCCTTGGCTACACTGGCAATTCACGAGCGCAGCAAGTGCAGCGCTGTAAAGCACCAGTGTAATCAGCGCCTGCAGCGCTGCAAGCTATTCCCCTCGGAGAGGTGGAGTACTTACAGCGCTGTGAGAGAGCTCTCGCAGCGCTGGCGGCGCGACTACACTCACGCTTCACAGCGCTGCCGTGGCAACGCTGTGAATCCACGAGCGTAGCCAAGGTCTTAGATAGATCCCAAAGACAGCATTAAATATGATAATGAACTCAAACCCATTTAGCATCCCTAAAAGTATGGCAGCACTGGAACAGCATGATTTGGAGTTTAAGCTTCTTTGACACTGCTTTCCTCTACACCCAAACACCATAAGAGAGACAGACAATACTAGAAAAAAAAGAAAAAAAAAAGATAGATTTATATCTTTAAAATATTTTACATTCATGCCCTACTAGTCCTGAAAGATAAAAAGCAAAGCAAAACAGGATGCAGTTACAAATGAGTTAGTTTTCCTGTTATGCCCTGCCAATAATCGCTGTTCTTTCTTGAAAAAGACCATCTTCCAAGAATACAGGTTAATTTAGCTTCTCTTCAAGTTTAATGCAAGGCCACTACTGATCTAAAGCTGTATACTCATTTGTTAAAACCACAGTGGTTATCTGATAGTGATAAAGCTGAAATAACTGAAAAGATAGGTTTTCCACTTCAAGTACATTGTTTCAGGTATAGCATTGCTCAGCTTTGTAACTCTTCAGCTTAATAAGAAGCTCCTGAAGCATGCTGGTAGTGGCTACTCTTGATCTATAGCGTAGTAATTTACATGCTGCACAAGTGACCAACAATATTGAAAAGGTAACTACAACACAGTGTGAACCTCTTTAGATGATCTCTGCTCTTCAGATGATCTTGTTCTTAGTTTCTCTGTCAAACACCAAAACTGAACAAATCTCAGATATCTCATCAGATTAGGGAACAAGTTAATGGTCCCAGTCAGATCAGAAAGAAGGATACATTCATCCTGAAATATTAGGGTCTTGTGTACACTAGAGAGTTTGCTGGTACAGCATATATTCATTCCCTGAGCAAATTAAGCTATGCCAGCAAAAGGCCCACTCCTCACCCCCATTATAACTTCATCTACACTAGGACCTTTGGCTGGTGAAGCTATGTCAGTTAAGGTGTGAAAGCAAAACTTTCAAGTGTAGACCAGTCCTAGGCTTTTACACCTCTTCTCAGACAGGAATAAGCTATACTGTTATAAGCACCTTTATATCAATAAATGCATCCATGCTGGGGGTGGGTTGTACCGCTTTAAATATACTAACATGGTTAAAGCGGTACAACTTTTATGTGTAGACAAGGCCTAAGCCACCAGTCTCCAGATTACTCAATTCCAGCAACATTAGTAGAGACCTATCAAATTTCACACTTACTGACTATGCTAATGACTACAAAACTTTCATTTCATCAGAGCCAGAACAGAAACTGACATTTTGCATCATCTAAATGCAGCTTAAATTGTTCAGTGAATCAGTAATTCTCCGGAGGCTAGGAAGTAGTAAAGTCAACCTAACTGGATATTTAGCCAAAAAGCTTTATGATACACAACAGAAGATCAAAGCCCTTTTCAATGCTCCACCGTAGGTAGAGAAGACAGCAAGACTAATAGTTCTTTTGTAAATTTTACTCACACATAAACTGCTTTACTTCACAGAACAAATTCCTTTGGCATTTATAACTCAGGATTAAATAAAACCCTATCAGCATGAAAATAAGGAGCATATATGGAACAGCAGCCATACAAGTCTTTTTTTAAAATCAATTTTCTCCCTCCAGAAATTAATATGGATAAAATTGTCAGTTTTAAATGTGTTGAAACCTCAGATGTGACTTACTTAAATTTATAGATCAAATTCATCCATAGAACCATTTGCATATTTTTTTGTCGGCATATTAAGGCCCTGATTTGGCAAGGTACTTATGTACATGTGCAACTTTAGGCACATGAGCAGTTCCATTGACTTCATTGGCACTACTTAAATGCTTAATGTTAGGCCCGAGCTTAAGTACCCTTGTTGAATAGGGGCCTAAATACAAACCCTGGCAGTTTAAAAGAAGTAGCAGCCAAAGTCCTGATTCAGTATGGCGTTATGAGCGTGTTGTTCTTCCAATTCTGGAGAAAGGAAACATATTCTGGTTGTGTACTGTTGCTGAAGGAGGCATAGGAATATCCACTTGATTCAAAGTGCGAGTCACACAAAAAAATTCATTAGGGATATAGAAGTGTTTATTCAGTCTTTTAATTAACAAAAAGAGTGGGGTTTGTGTTTGTGTTTTGTGTGCGGGTCCAATGGCTCTTACAACCCTGTTTTTCTCAACTTCTTCTCTTTGTTTTTTGTTCACAGGATGGCACACACAATTCAGGGTCTGACTTGTGAGGCTTTTTTGAAAATGAAAACTGACAGTTCTAATGTGGATATTAACAGCTAGATTGATAATCACCATCTTGATACCCATGCAGCTCATTACTGCATTTTTAACATGCTGAGCACGAATGTTCTTCAGTGGACTTTTCACTAGTAATAAAGCAGCTGAAGCTGGCGACAGCTGAAAGTCGGGAGGCAAAGCTGACATGTAAAGGTGCATTTAAAGCCAATTTAGCCATGAAAGACCTGCGTAGGATCTGGAGCAAAAAGGTGAAACTGTACACAAAAGTACAGATTTATCAAATCCGTGTACTTCCAATTTTCTTATAAGGATGTGAAATACGGACATTGTTTAAACAAGACATCAGGAGGCTGGAGACATTTTATATGAGTTGCCAGAGGTGATTACTGGTATAAGATGGTTTGATTTTATCAGTAATAGGGATGTATCATTGAGAACTGACCTCGAGAGGATTGAAGTCATCATTGGCCCATTGCTGGCTGGCCCTTTTTGGTCATATT
Organism: Chrysemys picta bellii; assembly: GCF_011386835.1. NCBI lineage: Eukaryota > Metazoa > Chordata > Testudines > Emydidae > Chrysemys > Chrysemys picta. The sequence continues at coordinate 232,955,955 of NC_088792.1, forward strand.
GCCTGCCTCGGCGATAATGTCACTGCACGTCATGCTCTGAAGATCGGGACTTGAGGACAAGAAGGGACACTACCTGGTCACAGACTGGTGGTGGCTATGCTGTCACCTGCCATTAAACTGGCACCAGATCAGCAATAACCCTGTGGAGCTCTTAGACCACCTAGACCAAAGCCATACAGTGTGGTCACAGTCACTAGGCACTACAGACCTCCACTGTATAGGCGTGTTGTTGCAAACATCCTACTGCATATGAAAATCAAAACAGGACAGGCAAGTCCCACCATTGAAAACCTCCTCTATGGGAAAACACATACCGCAGTGCTGACAGCCTATATCAACTGGGCTAGAATATAGACTACAAAATTACTTTTCCTAGGTGTTACTGTTTCAAGTCCACTGAAAAGAATGAGCTAAAGAATGGAAAATGTGTTGGGGGAGATTGGGGGTGGGGGAAGCATTTCATAAATAACTTATTAAGTTATCATGTAACTTGTTTCAAAAGTCCCTCATGGAGAGTGTTAGATAAACTGAGCTTGCTTCATGATGTCCTATCTTCCTTGATAGCCCAATGACAGTGCCTGATTATACCCAGTGAATTTGCTCCCTTCACATAACACCCATTCATGCCTGTCCCCAGAAGGATATTTGCATATATGGGTCAGGACCTGAGACCCTTCCCATCCTATTCCTTGTAGACAGGCTTGGGTAGACAGGATTGGCCTAACCAGCTCAGCCTCTTTCCCACCTGCCTCTCCTCCTGGCTCCCTCCAATGCATCCTTTCACTCGGAACCAGCGATGATCCATTCATGGCTGGATTCAGTACCCACTTTCATCTCTCTTTGGTCTCTCCTTGGCTTGCAAGACCCTTGTTGTCAGTCTCAACTAACGGTCTGGATTCTGGTTCCCAGCCATTATTCACTGGATTCACATGCAGGCAGCAGTGCAATATCCAGAAGTTTCAGGTTGGTTTTGCACGGGACAGAATTCAGAAAACCAGGACATGAGACAGGACAAATGGATGTCCCACTGTTGTGAGCTCCAGCAGCAACACGCTCCCTGGTATCATCATTCTCATCTTGGAGGCAGCTATTTGATGACAGATATGAATGTTGAACTCAATTTGTGTAAAACAAGACTAAGCTGCATCAAAATGTATTCCTTGCTGTCATGTTCACGTACTCTGAGCTTTTACCACAGCAGGCCTGGATAGGTGCCTAAAGATCTGGGACTGCAGACCAGGACAGGAAGGATATCCTTTGTGAGTGCAGGAATTTTGTGTAGTCTACTAAGGGTGAAACATAGACCCTCAACAACATTACAATATAAACTGGTTGTTTCTTCCTAATGGCATACATTTCTTGGAAATCTGCTCAGTCATGGACTGAATCTTGGCTGAATTTTTGGGAGTGGGGTATGCCAGTTACAGTTGAGGTAAGCAGCATTACTGATGGTATATCTTCACAGATTAATCATCCAGTTAGGGTTACAATCAATGGTGGGTGAAGTGGGTCTCATGACCCTGCAGCGGTGGGAAGGAAGGGTTTAAGATTAAGCATAAAACTACTTTACTGTACTGATGGGAATGCGTAGACTCTCCAAGCAAGGGTCTGTGGATTTCTTAGTGAAGATCTTACTGCATGCCTGTTAAGGCTTGGGTATCAGAAGATCCCATTTGGGCCTTGGTCTATGTTATACAACCAGTGACAGAGGGGAGAGGCCGTCCGTCATTGATAGTTCACTTCCTCTTCCCCCTTTGAGCCTCTACCAGGATATGTTGTCTTTAGACAATAGGTGACATTTTCAAAAGCACTAAGTAATTTAGGCTCCTAAGTCTCAAGCGCCTAAGTCATTTTTTAAAAATTGGACTTACACTGTTAAGTCACTGAGGGTATGTCTGCACACTGAATGGCAGTGCGTCTCAGAGCCTGGGTCCACAGACTCAGACTGGCAGGGCTCACGCTACGCTGCTAAAATAGCTGTGCAGATTTTATGACTCAGGATGGATCTTGGACTCTGAAGCTCACACCCAACCCTAGACTTCAGGGCTTGAGCTCCAGCTGGAACTACAACGTCTACACAGCTATTTTTAGCCCCATAGTGCAAGCCCAAGTCTGTTGACCCAGATTCTGAGACTTGCTGCTGCAGGCTGCTGCTTGCTGTGTAGACATAGGCTTAGGTACTATTTTACTCAATATCTTTCTTAAGTACAATCCAGTAAAGTAGTAGTCGTGGTTGCTCTGCACACGCAGTGGTATCTGTCCTCAAAAGTTCCTTCCCCCAGCAAAGGCTTGATTTTCAAATTAAAATATGCAAATGTGCACCTAGTTTACCTGTGCAATTACTGCTGTAAGCCCTATTCTGGTACCTGTGTGAGCAAATACTTTGTTAGGGCCGGTCTACACTGGCAATTTACAGCATGGCAACTTTCTTGCTCAGTGGGTGTGAAAAAACACACCCCTGAGTGCAGCAAGTTTCAGTGCTGTAAAGCGCCAGTATAGACAGTGCACCAGCGCTGGGAGCCGCGCTGCCAGCACTGGGAACTACGCCCCTCGTGGAGGTGGGTTTTTTAGAGCACTGGGAAAGCTCTCCCCCAGCGCTGTGCCGGTCCCACACAAGCCACGTTAAAGCGCTGCCGCATTTAGCGTTGCCAGTGTAGACTAGCCCTTAGATTCACCTAATTTAGGTTCTAAATGACAGACAATGTGTTTTGACATTTCTATCAACATACCAAAGTAATGCTAACATTTAAACACAATATGCTGATCTACAATAACCCTTTCACATCATACATGTACAATAGACTGGGAATTTTGTTCTCCTATCTTTATAAAAAATATACAATCAAGGAGATACCGTACACACATTTGCATTTGGGATTCATTTGAATAAATATTTTACTTGATCTTCCTGCTGAAATCACACCCTGCAATCTCTCAACCTAGCTGGATATCCCCAATCTTCTGTCCAATCATTGTAAAATAATACAATCAATCAGAGACCTCACAGGGAAAATAAGTTTTCTTGCAGAAGCGCCCCTTTTTTCCTCCAAAGAACTAAAAATATTCCACCATTATCAACACTAGTTTCCAGGCTAGAATTACATGCAGTGACTACAGCCTACAAAATCTTTTGACTGATCCAATGAAGTTAGTTACACAGACATGTTCACTTATAGTCATGAAAACTATAATAAAACGAATCTGTGCAATATTGCATTTTAAAAGGGTTTAAAATAGTTCTTCTCTAAGACGTGACTACAAAAATGTTGTTCCATATTTACTGTCTCTCAATAATTTACATATAAAATGTGCCAGGATAAAAGATAAATTGTATCTTTTTTCAGACTGCCCACCCTACAAACTCAACCTGGGAACTGAAAACCAAGCTACATTTTTTCTTTCTTGTGCTTCATCACCTGTAAGAGAGATTCCACTGATCAAAGTTTGCCCTCAGAGACAGCTGCACGACCCACTGCTTTTCAGTGTAGTCTCATGGTGTAAATGACTGCCTTGTAATTGGAACTTAATAAGCAATTCTGTTTATGATGCACAAGGAGGAAGAGAATCCAATTCTGTCTCTCAGCTTTATTGGCTCTGCAGAATAAAAAGTAGTAAAAATGTAATTAAAGTAATTAAATCCAACTCTGAATACACACCAGGAACAGATCTGTTGAGTATAAATGTGTCATTTTTACATTTGTCAACTGTCTCTTTAGGGCCTCTACTTAAGTTCATGTTTATGGGGGTTCAGGAGCGTAACAATATAAAAAATGCCTGACTATAAGGAAACAGCATCTTTCTAATCTCTGTCTACGGCTTGTCTATCTACAGGTTTTGCACCGCTTTAACTATACCAGTTTTGAAGCAGATGCAGTTAAAGCAGTACAGCTCCCTAATGTGAGTGCAGTTATACTTGTATAAAGGAGCTCATACTGGTATAGTTCAAGAGGAATAAGCTATACTGGTATAAACACCTTTATATACCAGCATAACTGCTTCCACCCTAGGAAGTGTACCATTTTAAATCTATCATTGTAAAATCACACCAGTAACCAAACTAGCTGAATCATTACAAGAACTCTATGTAGACCAGGCCTTAGAAGTACAGAATCAATTAGTAAGACTTGGAGATATTTAAAACTTATTATATTTATATAATGAATGCAACCAAAGCTCAGAATTCCCAGTCTGACATGATGAAGTACTTGCCAAAAAATGAGGCATTTAAAGCAAAATTAAAATCATAATTAGCTCTTAAGTATGTTGCCTTGATTAGGTCCCTGCTTTCTGTGACATTAGGCATAGATATATTTGTACTGTATTGTGAGACTGACTTTTATGTTTAATTTATGTAACTTGTGTTTGGTAACAGAATGTCCCTTGTAAATCAATTGCTGCATTCCAGCCTGTCTTAAAATGATAAAAAGTAAAAATTAAGCCATTTCCACTGAGGTACAAACCAAGATAAATTTTGCTTCCATCCAGAAATCTTCAAATCAGTGCTGTAGTATCATCTGACTTAAAGGAATGTTCAGTAAGTCCTTTAATCACTATTTCTAGATCCTGAGACTTTGTTAATTAGCACATTGAAGATTTCAGTGTTTTGCAATACCCCTGAGAAAGGATTAAAGTCTGCTCTATAACAACTATGAGTTTTAGGTAAAGGCTCAAATGGCAAACAGACACAGTCTAATTGTTCTCAGGTGAAGACTCACATGGAACAAATCAAATTCATCTAGGATAACTGATTTAATGCATATCTTTCATTCCCCCAGGGCTGCAAACTATTACCACTTGTTGCAGTAATTATTATTCATAATATTCTAGCCCGCCTCAGAAATGTTTTCTCAATTATTTATACATTAAGCCTTTGAGCTCGGAAAACTAAGTACATAGTGGGCTTCTGTAGGTGCTTTGTTCTACTGTTATCCCATGTTGACTAAGTAGTGCATATCTGCATATGAAAATCAGGAAATTAGATGCAAAATTACCTTAAATACATAAATCCACTGATCTGTTAATCTAGCTAAGGATGTTCATGGCAGAGGATGCAGGCTATCATAGCAGCCCACAGGCCAAAGCGTCTCACCTTTTCTCCCATAGCATCAAGACAAGCTGTAAGAGCATATTCAAGTACCTTCATAGAGCTACCACTGGACTCCCTCACTTCAAGAAGCATGTTATCTTGTGTTGAGTGGGAAAAGGGAGAGTGAGACACCAAGCGAGAGCAAAATAAGAACCAAAAATAAAATTTTAAACTGTTAAAAAAAATAAAAGAGAGAGCGGGAGAGAGTCAGAAAAGCACTAGAGAGAGCAAAAAGTGGAAAAGGTGGCACATCCATCTGATGTAGGGTGTGGTAGCTCCACCAGAAAAAAAAAATTGAGAGGCACTATCCCAGCCACAGCTATTAGCCATAGGAATAAACTGAGAGCAAATCATGTTCCCACACAGAACCCACTTATCAAATGTAGGTGCCAATCAGCTCTGAGAAGTCATTGTGATAAATTGTTACTCAAACACGAAATAAAATGCTTTCTCTTTGTCATTAAAAGATAACATTTAAGATTACTGTATTCTGACTGACCCATAGGTAGGGTAATATTCAAGACAACTGGTGGCAAAGCTGCATTGTTTATCAAACCATATTAAAAAATAATATCCATTTGATTATAATTTCATTAAAAATAGCTATTGACAAAGCAAATATAACCACATCATTGTCAACGGACACACAATCTGCCATTCAGATACTTTACATAGAAAGGGAGTGGACAGAGGCACAGTTGATTCACACTGCTTTTTGTCAGTAACAGTTGTTCCTCCTCTAGCATTCTTTGTTTAATTTCTATAATATGTAATTTTTAATTTTTTTCTCTTTAGGCTCCCTTGATTTTTCTGAAGACCATTACCTTTCACCTGTACTATGCACAATCCAAACACCTTTCCCCCAAGCACTGCCTGATTTGCGATATGTGGGAGAAAAAATGAATTGAACAAATGTTTTCCAGTATTTCTGATTCAACTTTTTAAACCAAACAGCAAGTGAAAGACTCTGGTGACACTGCGAGTGGCTACTTCTGTGATGGGAGGAATGGAGAGAAACAAGGAATTAAATTTGGCATATGATAGTGGGAAACTTGCTTTCTCAATGTCTTTTCAATCCCAGATACCCATTTGTAATATTACCAATCCCTCACATTAAAAAAATCGTAAATCACACCACTCAAAATCATAAGATTGGCTTAAATCCAGGAGATTTAAATTTGGGGCTAATTTTTATTTATTCTCTGGTTTCTGAGCCATTAGGGTGCACTCAGGGGACATTTTCAAGATTTCCTCCACAACCATGAGGATTTTTTTTTAAATGAAAGCTGAGATTTTTACATATTCAAATGGGTTCAAGAGCCAGGATTATAAGAAAATTACCCAATATTACAAGACTCATAACAGAATCACAACAGTTAGCAACACTAATAGGCTGTTTCTTTGCTCTTACACAGTAACACTTTTCTGGTGGCACCAACAGAAATATCTTAAAACCGACTGGGACAAAATGTTTCCTGCTGCCAGAAAATTGCTGCTATGCAGTACAGATGTGATCACACCCAAATTGTGGTGAAAATCAAATGCAACACATATCCTGGAATATCTTACTTCTTAATTAAGACATCTGGTTTCTAGAACAGACATCAACATCATATTTTCATGTCTCCATTAATCCAATCTCCAGTTGGATCAAACTAGCTATCTATTACAAGGGTGATTCTATTGCAGAGTCTCCCTCAATTAAGCATCCTAGAATTTACAGCTGCGTAGTTCTTTACCTGCACACACACTTGATATGGAATAGGGAGCATTACCTTCCCTAAGAAAGTTAAAGTGGTGAATCACATACTATTGATAATGTGAAAGATGTAGATAAAAGAATGTCTCCAAAAACAGATTATAAAGAGATAATTTCCTCTTAGCCCCAAAAGAAAGCAATATGCACATACTTCAGGAGTACAAATTGGCTCCATCCATTCAAGGTGCTGTTCAAGCCTGTCCAACATAGATTGACTGGCATCACAAAAAACACTTAAAGCCATTGTTTCTTAAAGTTTTTTCTTTAATAGGAAAAAATTACAAAAGAAAAGAAACAGCTGATCTCCTAGACAAAACCCGGAAGAAAACTGTCATGTTCTCTGGTCTAACATTTACAATGGAATTCTGACTAGAGATTAGGGTACTTTTAAATCTATTGTAGTTCAGGATATGATGTTAGGGGACAGGGATAGTTTAGTCCACAACATCTATTCATGCGTGCAAAGGAGAGCAAGAACTGGAATGAAGAAAACTTTCATACTCCACACTTTTGGATTATTCCTTATGCTAAACTAGCTCATCTTTTGTGTATTACAACTCTTTCACCTGTACTACAACTTTAAACTCGATGACAAACAAATACCACTCAATTTAGTTCCATTAGAAGGTGAATACACACATCAGGCTGACTCACTCTCACCACCCTCCAGGCAGCGGCTAAATTTTATATGAAGCCTATTTTAGACACCACCGAAAATGATATTTAACACCTTTTACCCAAATTAGATCACTACCTACTTCACTAGTGATTTAAATAACCAGAAATAAATTGAAGAGAATTTGAAGTGAATACCAGGCTTGCCAAAAACCCCAAAATAAACAAAGCAATTAAATATTCAATTAACTAGTCTTCTTACCTTGTTCTTTTATCTGACGAATTTGCTTCACAGTTTCTTTCAAGATTGCACATTTGTCAGGTTTAAAGTTAAAGTTGTCAATATCATTAAAATTTGCAAAAATCAGCTCTGCAAGTTCTTCTATGTATTTATTCTCCTGCTCACGATTACGTTTCTCAGTGCTTCTTTTAGGGCTGAAAGAGGAGTTTAAAATGTGTTATTTTTAACAACAGTTTATTCACCTTCTGACAGTTCAAAATTGAGATTAGGATTTTGAAGAATATTGAACATCAAAGAAATAAAACAAAAAAAACCTCATCGACCTACTGTTTCTTCAGTAGCACCGTCTATGTTAGAACAAATTAATTAGCTCAAAAATGAACATTTTAAAAAGGACACCATCCACTTGTTTGTTCCCCAGCAGTCAGCTTTTGGAGATGGGGTTCAAAATTAAAAAAAAAAATATGCAAAAAAAGTTTAAGCAAAATACAAATGCACTTTCCTGCCATGTTAAGAATTCAAGCAAAACAACATTTTGTTAGTACTTGAGAAAGTGAAAGTGCCCAAAAACAAAAGTTAAACCAACCAACCTATTTCCATTGTCCAACCCATGTGAAATGCAAAGATTAACCACTAGCATAAATGCTGAATACTAAGTTAGGGTTTTTAAATTCTTTCAGTTTTAATAAAGTAATTGAGGTAATTTTTTATTATTATTTTATGTTAGAAGTCTCTAAAATTTCATAAAAGACAAACGGGCAAATCCTACACTGTAGTTTGAGATGATTGAAGAATTACCCTTCATACTGAGTGCCAGAGAAAGCTATTTACTCAAGCTACCCAGGCTTTATCCAGATGGCAACATGAACTGTACCTCCTTTGCATGAGTAGGGTCTCAAAAAATATATTCAATTTATAACAAGGGTTAACAGCTTAGATTTGTCTGAATGGAGTAGTTGTGTAGTGACTCCCTGCTGGAATGAGAATTTAGTTGGCCATTGCCTAACGAGTGTGAAAAGTGTGTGGACTTTATTTATTACTTATAAGAAAAAATATAAAAAGATTGATTATCTTGCAGTAACTGTGGTTCTTTTGTCCATGTGGATCCCACTCTAGATGTGCATGCATGAGATTGGCATCTTTGAACAGCAGCATCTGTGGGAGCTGCACCCAAGCCCATTGAGGAAAATTTGGGCCCCCTGTCCCCATTTCACTTTACTTCCACAAATGTTTGGGGGGATTCTCTGAGCTCAGGGCCTCAATAAAATTATCCCTGCCTTTCCGCTCCTCTCATCAGCCCTGGCGGCACCTATGCCCTGCATGCCCCCAGGCTCCTCAGCCAACGGATATAAAGGGCACAGCGGCCACAACAGTCCCTCAGTTCCTTCACCAATACAGAATCTCAGCAAATGAGTCTCTGAAATAGCAGAGATAAAGGGTGGGTCATGGGATCCTCACAAACATCTTGAAGAACACAGTTACTGCAAGGTACGTAACTGTTCTCTCCTTTTCATATATTTGTCCATGTGGATGCCACTGTAGGTGACTGGAAGTACCCCACACCAGAAAGGTGGGACCTCCTAGCTGCCACTAACTAAATGATTGTAACGCTGCCTTCCCAAAGCTGATATCTGATCTTTCAGCCAAGTCAAAGGTGCAGTGCTTAACTTAGAGGGGACTACTCCAAGTAGCTGCCTTGCAGATCTCAAATATGGAAATATTTCTGAAACATGCATGAGAGGTAGCTTGAGCTTTAGTTGAATGTGCCTTAATGTTTGGTGGCAGGGCTATGCCGGACATGTGGTAGCAGATTGAAGTAAACTGGGTAATCCATTTAGAAATTCTCTGAGAGAAGAAGATGACTTGCCCTTTAGCAGCACTATTTCAAACAACAAAAAAGACTGAGGGAAAGTCTAAAGGATTTTGTCCTACAAACAAACATCTACGTTTCGCTAGGAAAGACTGGGGTTTTGGAAAGAACACTGGAAGATTAATTAACTGGTTTAAAAAGAAATCTGAAACAACTCTTGGAATAACTTTAGGATGAGGTCTCAACATCACCTTGTCTCAGTGAAACGGGGTAGAAGGAGGAGGATCCAGCCATGAGGGCTTGGAGTTCACTGTCCCAGGTGGCTGATGTAACAACCACCAAAAAAGGCAGTTCTGAGAGTAAGAAGGTAAAAAGAACATTCAGAAAGGGGTTCAAAGGGACTCCTCATAGGACCAGTGAGGATGATGTTGAGATCCTAAGACAGAGGGGGGCTTCCTAACGGATGACTATTTTCCACAGTATATTCTACTTGTGGAGGGTTTCATGCTTTGCAACAGAATTTCTCGTATCTGTAGTGAACATTGTCTGCCATTAGCACTTACCAGCCAACATGTAGGCTCCTAGGTGCAGTGAGATTTTGGGTCTGGATATAGAATTTGTCTCCGGTTCTGAGATATGTGTGGACAGTCCAGAAGTGCTACTGGGTGCAGAGTTGACATTTTAAGTGTTGCGGAATCAGTACCAGATTGAGTAGGGATCAAAGTAGCCCTAGGGCCTTTTGGTGGTGAGCCAAACATTGAACCAATATTGCTTGCTTCTGTAGCATGAAAGGGCTTTGTGCTCAGTTCTCAGGAACAGAGTGAAGGCAAATAGCTCTTCTTAGACTTTCCCTTTCTTTGGAGAAGATGACAGTTGCCAGGAACCATGTTTGGTCCACTCCTGTGATCTATCTTGCCTCACTGCAGTACCAGTCTTTAGTGCCTGGAACTAGCCACAGATGCTGAGGTGGTCTTTGGCAGCCATGTCTTTTGACTTGTCAATGGTGCCAGTCAGACGTCTTACTATACCAGTCTTGGGAGTTGGATCCTGGCTGATAGGGACACAGAGAGATTGAAACTTGGAAGCAGAAGGTCCCATCTTAAGAGACTGATGCCTATTATTCTAGGTCAAAACTGTCTCTCATAGACTGGTCTGGTATACATAATTTCAGCAGAATGTCACTGGATTTTCTTGTTCTTGAGAAGGATTGGTGGACAGAGCACTGGTCAGGCACACAGTTTTCACTGGGTCAAAATTAACCATGATTGTAACAATCTACAAGAGTGGGTGAGACTGTCACAAGATGGGCAGGTTCGAAGCCCGAAGGCTTTGAGTCCACTATTGAAGTGATTGTGGCACAGCACACCAAGGGGGAAAAGAGGGAGTGTGTTTACTTGGGGCTTTTTTTGGGGCAAGGAATACATTTAAGGGGAAAAAAATTAAGAATGCTTTGGGGAGATTTATAGGAAAATTAACCCTAATTGGTTAAATTTATAGAAAATGTGCTACAGATAAAGGAATAACAGAATAGGAAATCTTAGAGGCAATAGAAAGTATAAAAAGTGGTAAAATTCCAGACTGATGCCTTTCCAGGTGAAGTTTACAAGGTATTTAATAAGTTATTAGTGGGTTACTTGTGGGGTACCTTCAATGCCATTCTGTTAGGGAAGAAACTTCCACAAACCTATGAAAAGAAACTACTGCTGTTGTTCTCCCTAAAGTTGAAAAAGACCATACCTTATGCAGCTCTTATAAGTTCATGACATAAACAACTTAGCAAAACTACTAGTGAGCCAACAGCAGTCCATACTCTCAGTTTTTATATACTAAGGCTGTCAAGCGATTAAAAAAATTAATCATGATTAATCACGCTATTAAACAATAGAATACCATTTATTTAAATATTTTTGGATGTTTTCTACATTTTCAAATATATTAATTTCAATTACATCACAGAATACGAAGTGTACAGTGCTCACTTAATATTTATTTTTTATTACAAATATTTGCACTGTAAAAAACAAAAGAAAATAGTATTTTTCAATTCACCTAATACAGTAACTCCTCACTTAACGTTGTAGTTATGTTCCTGAAAAATGCGATTTTAAGCAAAACGATGTTAAGCAAATCCAATTTCCCCTAAGAATTAATGTAAATGGGGGGTGGGATGGTTTAGGTTCCAGGGAAATTTTTTTCACCAGACAAAAAGACTATAGATAGATAGATAGATAGACAGACAGACAGACAGACACACACACACACTATAAGTTTTAAACAAACAATTTATTATTGGTACACAGCGATGATGATTGTGAAGTCAGAGGGTGGGATATTTCCCGGGGAATGCCTTACTGCTAAATGATGAACTAGCAATTGGCTGAGCCCTCAAGGGTTAACTCGTTGTTAATGTAGCCTCACACTCTACAAGGCAGCATGAATGGAGGGAGGGGAGACAGCATGGCAGAAAGACACAGAGACACACGCCGTGTGTGTGTGTGTGTGTGTGTGTGTGTGTGTGAGAGAGATGCGCATTGCTCCTTTAAGTACGCTGACCCCACTCTAAGCACACTGCCTTTTTAAGTTGGTCAGCGAGCTGAGATAGCAGCTGCTGCCAGGAAGCTCCCTCTGTCCTGAGCCCTGTCGTGTGTCCCCCTGCTCTATGGAAGATGGAGTAAACAGGAGCAGGGGGGGAGGGAGACACCCTGACATTAGTTCCTCTCTTTGCCGCCCCCCCCCCCCCCGCACAGCAAGCAGGAGGCTCCGGGGAGCAGCTCCAAGACAGAGGGCAGGTGCAGCACATGGCAATAGGGGGCAGGCAGCCGGCAACTGATAGTCTGCTGGGCGGCTGCCGCACAGGGAACTTAGGGGAACGGGGAGCTGATGGGGGGCTGCTGGTCCACCCTGGTGCCAAGTCCCCACCAGCTAGCTGCAACGGGCTGCTCTTCCCGCAAGCAGTGGACAAAGCAGGCGGCTGCCAAATGACATTATAAGGGAGCATTGCACAACTTTAAACGAGCATGTTCTCTAATTGATCAGCAACGTAACAACGAAACGTTAACCAGGACGACTTTAAGTGAGGAGTTACTACAAGTACTGTAGTGCAATCTCTTTATCATGAAAGCTGAACTTACAAATGTAGAATTATGTATAAAAAACTGCATTCAAAAATAAAACAATGTAAAACTTTAGAGCCTACAAGTCCACTCAGTCCTACTTCAACCAAACGCTCAGACAAATAAGTTTGGTTACAATTTGCAGGAATAATGTAAACAAGAAGCGGGCAGCAATATCACCTGAAAGTGAGAACAAGCGTTCGCATGGCACTGTTGTAGCTGGCGTTGCAAGATATTTAGGTGCCAGATGCGCTAAAGATTCATATGTCCCTTTATGCTTCAACCACCATTCCAGAGGACATGGGTCCATGCTGATCACGGGTTCTGCGCGATAATGATCCAAAGCAAAGTGGACAGACGCATGTCCATTTTTATCATCTGAATCAAATGCCACCAGCAGAAGGTTGACTCTCTTTTTTGATGGTTCGGGTTCTGTAGTTTCCGCATCGGAGTGTTGCTCTTTTAAGACTTCTGAAAGCATGCTCCACACTCCCTCCCTCTCAGATTTTGGACGGCACTTCAGATTTTTAAACCTTGGGCGAGTGCTGTAGCTATCTTTAGAAATCTCACATTGGTACCTTCTTTGCATTTTGTCAAATCTGGTGTGAAAGTGTTCTTAAAACGAACATGTGCTGGGTCATCATCCGAGACGACTATAACATGAAATATATGGCAGAATGCGGGTAAAACAGAGCAGGAGACATTGAACTCCTCGGAGGAGAATTGTGTCACAAATTTAATTTACGCCTTTTTTTTTTTTTTAACAAGCATCATCAGCATGGAAGCATGTCCTCTGGAATGGTGGCCGAAACATGAAGGGGCATACGAATGTTTAGTATATCTGGCACATAAATATCTTGCAACGCCAGCTACAAAAGTGCCAAGGAATGCCTGTTCTCACTTTCAGGTGATGTTGTAAATAAGAAGCAGGCAGCAATATCGCCCATAAATATTAACAAACTTGTTTGTCTTTGCAATTGCCTGAATAAGAAGTAGGACTGAGTGGACTTTTGGCTCTAAAGTTTTACATTGTTTTGTTTTTGAGTGCAGTTATATAATAATAAAAAAAATCTACATTTGTAAGTTATACTTTCACGATAAAGAGAGTGCACTACAGTACTTGTATGAGGCGAATTGAAAAATACTATTTCTTTTATCATTTTTATAGTGCAAATATTTGTAATCAAAAATAATAATATAAAGTGAGCACTGTACTTTGTATTCTGTGTTGTACTAGAAATCAATATTTGAAAATGTAGAAAAACATCCAAAATATTTAATAAATTTTAATTGATGTTCTATTGTTTAACAATGCTATTAATTTTTTTAATCACAATTAATTTTTTTGAGTTAATCGCATGAGTTAACTGCGATTAATTGACAACCATAATATAAACCCAAATCAAACTGTATTCGTTCAGGATAGACAAATGTTAGACAATATTCGGAGAGTACTTGGAATCATCCATAATGCCAGATCAAAAAGATCCATTTCTTTTGTTATCACTTGATCCAGAGAAAGCTTCTGATAGACTAGAGTAGAGCTTTTTGTTTCAAGTCCTGTCCCAGATGAACACTGGTCCCTTAGTTCCTTAAATGGATAAATGTTCTTTATATCAGTCCAAAAGCAGTGGTGCAACTTAACGGGATTAAATCTGCCCTGTTTGAATTACACAAAGGGAGTAGGAAAAGATGTCCATTGTCTTCTTTACTTTTTTCATTGGCCACATAGCCTTTTTCACAGAAGATAAGGAATAATGAATTTATCACAGGAATAAAACTTGAAGGAACACATCAAAAAATAGCTTTATATATGCTGATATATTATTTTTATCTAACCCAAAAGTTTCCCTAAAATTAGTGTCTAAGGAAAATCCATGACTTTGGGAAAGCATTTAAAGTACGTTATGCCAAATCTGAAATGCTAGCTATAAAATTTGCCAGATCCTCAGAAGTCATTCCTCTAGAAAACATTTGGGTAAAAATGGTCAACAAATTCTACAAGAACCCTGAGAATTCAAATCTCAAACAGTGTAGAAGAGCTCTATGATTTAAATGTCAAACCACTACTTCAGCAAATGAAAAAAACCTGGAGTGTGTAAGGGGAAGTATATACTTTCTTGGTTTGGAAGAATAGCCTTTAGTCAAAATGAACATTTAATCCAGGATATCTTTCTTGTTTCAAAATCTTTATGTAATCATCCCAGATAACATCTTAGTAGGAATACAGAGGATGTTGTTAGAATTTATATGAAATCAGAAAAGACCAACTGCATGCAGCTATTTTGTACAGACCAATTAAACAGGATGGACTAGCTGTTCCAAATATTCTATGGTACTAACAAGTCAGCCAGCTCAAAGCAGTAATGGATTGGGGTTCTCTAATTCAGCCAAACACTGGGTCTTTATTGAATAAGATCATTGTGCTGGTGTAACTATTGCTAGACTACCATGGATTAATTCTAAAAAATCATGCTCTCTGGAAATTTATACACATCCTTTAGCAAAGGCTACTCCATGGGTGAGGGATAGAATTAGAGATAAGATAAACTTTTCTCCCGCACCAATGACAACCATTGCAAATAATCCAGATCTTAACCCAAATTATGAACCACAAAATTTTAAAGATTAGGAGAACCATGGAATGACTATTCAGTAAAGAAACTTTTCGAACCTACTTAGCGATCAAAACTAACTTGAAATGAATGGCCCATTCTCCCTTTGTACCAGTACTTTCAAGTTAGGGAATACGTTGTTTTATACAAAAATCTTACGTTAGTAGAAGCGATGGTCAATTGGGGGGAAAATATAACTAATTTGTAACAATCTTTGCAGATCACTTTCTTAGCAAAAAATATCTATAAATGATACACTGGGAAAAGGAACTGGATAGATAAATTACACCAGAGGAATAGGATTTGATCTGGAAGAGAGGACCAGCAACCTCAGTCTGTAGCATGATCAAAGAATATTTCTTTAAAATACTGCTTCAATGGTTCCTCATACCAGTCAAATAAAAAAAAAAACCCACAGAGATTGAATGGGGACAAATGTTGGCGATGTGGTGGTGAAAAAGAAGTCTGTATGCATTAATGGTGGACATGCTTTCCCAAAGTAATGATTTTCTTTAGACATTGATGCTATCTATAAACAAATATCAACAATTGTTGGATATTTATTACCAAATGATTCTTTAGTAATCCTCCTGGGGCTTCCTAGCAGACAGACATGGTCACACAAAGAGAAATGAAGAATTAGTCTTTCATCTGCAGTTCTGCAGAAAAGGACCTAGGGATTACAGTGGACGAGAAGCTGGATATGAGTCAACAGTGTGCCCTTGTTGCCAAGAAGGCTAACAGCATTTTGGGCTGTATAAGTAGGGGCATTGCCAGCAGATCAAGGGACGTGATCATTCCCCTCTATTCGACATTGGTGAGGCCTCATCTGGAGTACTGTGTCCAGTTTTGGGTCCCACACTACAAGAAGGATGTGGAAAAATTGGAAAGAGTCCAACGGAGGGCAACAAAAATGATTAGGTGGCTGGAGCACATGACTTATGAGGAGAGGCTGAGGGAACTGGGATTGTTTAGTCTGCAGAAGAGAAGAATGAGGGGGGATTTGATAGCTGCTTTCAACTACCTGAAAGGGGGTTCCAAAGAGGATGGATCTAGACTGTTCTCCGTGGTACCTGATGACAGAACTAGGAATAATGGTCTTAAGTTGCAGTGGGGGAGGTTTAGGTTGGATATTAGGAAAAACTTTTTCACTAGGAGGGTAGTGAAGCACTGGAATGGGTTACCTAGGGAGGTGGTGGAATCTCCTTCCTTAGAGGTTTTTAAGGTCAGGCTTGACAAAGCCCTGGCTGGGATGATTTAGTTGGGAATTGGTCCTGCTTTGAGCAGAGGGTTGGACTAGATGACCTCCTGAGGTCCCTTCCAACCCTGATATTCTATGATTCTATGATCTTCTGGAACCTGCTACGCTACCAGAAAAATAAAAATAATCCAACTCTAAAAGAATGGTTCTGAATAATAAGGAATGTTATGGAAAAATTAATGCCCAAATTACGCACCCAGCAAAACAGACAAATTTGGTTACTTTTTATTCAATATTCAAGACAAAGTATATTTCACCTGTAAAAAAACCCAGCAAACTTGTCCAATTTTTTTAATATTAATATTTGCTAGACATGCTTGGTCTCAGTAACTTTAATAAACCCAATTTAATAAAATCACCAGAAACAACTTGTTGTGGGTAGTATAAAGATGCTCACTCTTGTATATGGTATGATTATATTACTGTATGACATTTCCCTAAACAAAAGCTCACTGTTGTAATGATTCTTGTTTTGTCACAGCAAGGATTTGTAAGCCTGTTAAAACTTCCTAAACAAAACAAACAAAAAAAGAAACTAAAAAGAAAACAAGAAACTGCGCTAAGGGGCAACTGGCAGACATAGCCTGATTCTGTCTCGCTGCTATGAATGGGAGAGGGAACTGAGGGACAACTGTGGCCATTTTGCCCTTTATGCACTCACAAGGGAAGCTTAGAGAGGCACACAGGGTGCAGGTGTGCCCTGACAGAAACTGGTGTTCAGAGATTTCAACCTTGTGCACATGAGGTGCATGCACACCTAGAGTAGGAGCCACGCAGACAATACTTGAAAGAGAAGAATATTTAGTTTTTATGTAATCATCTACTTCTTCAAAATATTAATGAACCACTTCTTCAAAACACAAGTGAACTAACCTGGGTCCAAGCTGATCAGGGCATTCCTTGCGCTTTCTTGACTCTGCCCTGGATGGGTCAGAGGAATTTTCTCCCATCCCACTCATCTTGAACACATATCAGCAACTAAAAAAGAAGGGGGAAAGGGTTAGAGTAGATGGACATCTTTTCTTCTTGTCTATAGTTAAATGAAACATAACTGACCTAAAAAGCTTTAATTAAAAAGTTAAAATATCAAGTTACACAAGTCTAAATGCAGTATCATGGAATGAGTATGTCAGTAACAATTGCTATAACCAATGAACACACGTCTAATTTTGGATGTAGAGTTATTAAATCTACTTCAGAGGGTAAATAACCTGTAAAATCATAATGCATTAGAGCAACACACACACTGGTAATATTTGTATCACAGTAATGCCTAGAAGCCCCAGTGAAGAATCAGCAGAGCCATGAGTGGATACAAAAATTTAGATCCACATTCAATCTGCATCCATAGTAACTAACCACCAGCATCCTCTAGAACAGCAGTTCTCAACTAGACATCCATGACTCCCTGGGGAACCACCAACCAGTTTCAGGGGGTGCACGCCCCACGGGGCTTCAGGTTCCACCCCCGCCGTGGGTGCCAGGGCTCGGAGCTCCAGCTGCGCAGGGGGTACCAGCCCCTTGGACAGACCCCCTGTGATGGGGCAGACTAGGTTCAGAGGCCCGGTGCCGGAAGACAGCTCGCCTCAGAAAAGGGCAGTAGAGAGGTTTAAGTGGTGTATAAACTTCATAAGGGCTCTCTGCATGAGGATGACTTTCACCCCTATTCCTTGGGACTGAAGTAGCAAAAGACTAAGCCTCCTCTAAAGCAGCTTTGCACAGTCTTAAGACTAGAGTTCTTGTGGCAGTCTACTTTGTGAGAAAAGGATGCTTCTCTTTGCAACCTCATACTGCTGGGCTCAATTTCCTACTAGAAAACCTTTTTTGAGACGAGAATTGTCAGTTCCGAAATTTCTTTGTTACCTATTGGTTCCAAATTTAATAGGATGCCACTGTATAAATATCTCAGAAATCCACAAAGCACTATATCAAACAATTCAAAATTCCCACCACAGTTAATGTACCAGTTGGTACGCATGATGATAGAACAACAAGCACTACTAAGTTACAGACACTAAAGAAACCCCCAGTAACATTTTCATCCACAAAACAAAGCTTTGGGGCCTTTTGAGATGCTATACTAAATCTGGCATTAGTAATATTCAAGTTTTGCCAACCACCTGAATAAGTTTTTGCCCACATCTTGTGTAGAAGTATTAGTAGGATATGCAGTACACTTTAGTTTTTTGGATTTTAGTCTTCTTTTGATAGTGGAGCCCTTCCTTAACAAATACAATAAAAATGGTGCAAGAAATCTGGTCAACTTTCCAAATTTAGGAAGAAATAAAAATGATCACCTGTGTTTATTTTTCTTAAACAGCTATAGGACTGTCATGACCCAGATCTAAAATTATCTTTCCTTACAAAAATTAAAATATCGGGTTTGCAGCTGCAGAACTTTTAATCATGTTACTGTCAAATATTGATAGAAAAGGCTAATTGACAACTTGTAATTCCACATCACTGGAGACATCATTTGATCAGATTCTAGGACAAGATAGGTCAGGATTCCCTTTGCTAGCACTTAAAAATTTTGGCCCTTGTGATAGGGTGTACCAGGTCCGTTGAGGCCCTCCGGAAGGCCCTGCAGTCCCTGCCATACCATGCCCCGCAAAAAAGGCCAGTAGAGCTGGGTCCTCCAAGCTGCAGGGGAGGCAGCCAATCAGAGCCTAGCAGGCTCATATGAAAGGAGTTGCAGGACCTGGAAAGCTCAATTGCTGGCTGGAGCCAGAGGAGGAAAAATGGTATTCCTGGGTGTCTGAAGAAAGTGCAGCAGCTGGACAGAGCAGTCGCTGGCTGGGACCAGAAGGAGTGAAAGGCTGGGAGATTCCATAGGTAAAGAGATTGGGGAGAAACCCTGGGATAGGACTGTGAAGTTCTCCAGGCACTGTGGCCTGGGAGAAAGAACCCTGAGAGAACAGGGCAAGGACCATGGGCGGTGGGTGACCTGCCAGCTCGGGGAGGCTGGCCTCTGGCCAGCCCCATCCCTCCCCTGCTGAAGCACAGAGCCGCCCCTCCCCGAGCGCCGGGTGGGTGGTACGTGGCTCCCCGAACCGCCAAGCGTCAGGTGGGCGGTGCATGTCCCCGAGCGCCCCCAGCCCCCCCCCGAACACAGGGCAGGCAGCGCCCCCAGCCCACCCCCTCCCCAAGCAGCCCCAGCCACCCCAAATCCTGGCCACGGCCACCCTAGCCCAAGCCCCAACATGCTTCCCTAGAAATAGCCAGCCTGCCTGCGCTGGGGCCAAAGAGGAAGGGCAAGCCAGAGGGAGCCTTCTGAGCAGATTGTGGGCAAGGCCACACCAGGTGGTTTGGGGAGGCGTAGCCTCCCACAGCCTACAATACACACCACCCATGGCAAAGACTGTTAACAGACTCTCTAGGTAAGAAGAGGAGAGACCCTGCTTAAACAGGGAACATGCCAAGGACCTAAGAAGCTGATGGGACAGAGTAGGAAGCAGCCCAGGGAATGCAGCAATAGCCGTTAATGAAGGAAGCAGCATGTGGCTGTTAGTCATAGGTCCCTGGGTTGAGACCCAGAGTAGTGGATGGGCCCATGTCCCCCCACCAGCCACAGGCAGAGTGGCCAAAGGTTGAGGAAGCAACAAGTTTCGTTTGGAGCCCGAGAAAGGGGCAGTACCTGACGTGGTTACATTAATCAGGCCCAGAGATGGGCCTGAGGGCCTTAAGGAAGGGCCAACCGTTTGTTGGATTGGGTTACTGTCTGTTTTGTTTGTTTCACATACAGACCGTGTGTGACTCAGCTGGAGGGCTGAGTCGCTGAAGACCTACTGCAAAGTAGAGAGTGGAGGCAAGAACCTGGCCAGCAGGAGGTGTTTACAAGGGGCAAGTAGCCACACCATTACAGCCCTGTACCATCCATTGTTTCCTATGCACAAACCTGCCAGTGCCTCAATGCCTGCTGGACTGTTCAATTATTCTGTTCCTTGACAAGCAAGAATCAAACTTCAAGCATAATTTAGCCAGAATTGGTATATTTTTATATTATGTAACAGAATGACCAAAAAGGCGGTTTTGAAAAACTTTTGGCATAAGGGAATCCAGTCAATCAAGATCTTCAGAGAAGTCAAAATACAGATAGGTTATTTTCTCATTTCTAAAGAGGCTAGTTTATAGTTTTGGAGACCAAAACGCTCAAGGGAAGTTTCCATAAATTCTCTAATTCAAATGAACAAGCAATGCCTGAAGTGGTTTAATGTAAATTAGAAAACTGTGGAGACTTCCTGAAGCTCCCTCCACCCAACAAGAGGTGGGAGAGTTGTGGAAAACAGACCAGGTAGCAAATAGCAGCATGACCATATTATCCCCGAGATGACAAGAAAAGGATGTGCATCCCTTTGCATAAGTAGCAGGCTGAGGAGCTGGAGCATAGACACTAACAAAGTGGCCCCCAAAGTCTGCTTATATTCCTAATTAGAAAATCTTAATAAAGAATCATAAGAACTTCTTTCCATATGAGCTAGTTTGGAGAGAAAGATCCTCAGATTATAAGAATCACCTTCCTCTCGTGTACGTATAGAGCAAGTCCCAAAATCAACTGGAATGTTGTTTTCAAGGCTAAAATAATCCACAATGAACTAGTCTTAAAAAAAAAGAATACAGACTCCTTCAATTAGGAAATTAAAGGCTAACTGTTCAGCACAAGAGTATGAACCCCAGATCTGATTCAATCCATATTAATACAAAAATGAACAACAAGCAGTAAGAACGGCCACACTGGGTGAGACCAAAGGTCCATCTAGCCCAGTATCTTGTCTTCCGACAGTGGCCAATGTCAGATGCCCCAGAGAGAATGAACAGAACAGGTAATCATCAAGTGATCCATCCCCTGTCACCCATTCCCAACTTCTGGCAAACAGAGGCTAAGGACGCCACCCCTGCCCATCCTGGCTAATAGCCATTGATGGACCTATCCTCCAGGAATTTATTTAGGTTTTTTTTTTAATCCAGTTATAGTCTTGGCCTTCACTACATCCTCTGGCAAGGAGTTCCACAGGTTGACTGTGTGTTGTGTGAAAAAATACTTCCTTTTGTTTGTTTTAAACCTGCTGCCTATTGAACATATACTCAAAGTTCTTGTTGTAACAGCCTCTCATAATGGGGGTCCCCTGAAGAGGGATGGGCAAAGTGGATGAGGTTTAGGGAGCATCTGGAACTGGATAGAATATCCAGTATCTATGATTTCCAAGGTTATATTGTTCCAGGTTTCCTCAAAATAAAACAGTCTCCAAACATGGTGGGGAAACAGAATAGTTCCTTTATGATTGCTTCTGAACAGTTCCTGATTGAACCATCGTCTACCTCGAGGAACGCATTTGCCATGCTGATGCGTTAACTGAAGAAGCTGAGGGTCTTTTTTTTTTTTTTAAATGAAAGCATTGTTTTTTTCCTGAGTGGCTCAGCAAGTCTTTGATAAGGATGGTAATAGGAAAATGCTGGAGCCTGTCTGGGAAAAGTCTGATGCTTAGACTGTTTCTTTCTGGGTTGATACTCCCAGTGATCTTAGCGTGGCCTGAAAATCTTTCACGGAGTGCAAGACATTGTCTGTTTTGCAGCTAAATAGATGAGAATCCTCGAAGAGAAGAACTTCAGTTGTGTTCTGCACTTTCTGGGGAACTCCTGGGGATTGCAATGATGATACTTGCCCCATTGTCACAGCAGTTGCCATTGACCTTGCTGCTGTGTCCGGAGCATCTGTTGCAGCTGGCAGTGAGGTTCATGCCACTAACTGCTCCTCAGCAATAAGAAATCATAATTCCTCTCTTGATTCCTGCAGCAGCCTGTCAACAAAGTCTGATACCTTATGCCAACTAAGGAAGTCGTATTTGGAGAGGAGTGCCTGGTAGCTGGTAATTCATAACTGGGGGCTGTCAAAGGAGTAGTTCTTCCTCCCAAAGATGTCCAGAGGTTTAGGTTCATTTAATCTGGAATGGACTTGCAGCTATGTTTCAAGTGCTTCTGGGCAGCAGTGACCACAAGTGACCTAAGTATGAGGGTAATCATAAAAATACTCAATCCCAAAGAGGGAACTTGGTTCTTCCTATCCGCTTTCCTTGATGTTGGAGGTAAGATGGCTTGTAACTGCCACACCAGTTCTAACAGGCCTTTGTTAACTGGCATTGTCAGTCTTTCCAGTAACAAAATGTGCAAGGTGTCTAATAACTTCTGGTTTTTTATGTACACAACCTCCACTGAAATCTCTAATGTTTCATCCATTCTTCTAAGAAGACCCTGAAAAATGTTGTAGTAATCAGGATGTGATGGTGTAGATGAGACTGCAGACTCATCAGGTGATGATAAAGGAATGGCAGTACGGCTAGTTCAATAGGATGATGTTGTTCTTCATGAGAGGCCTGTAGTTGTGATGGCTGAGCATGGGACACCTGTGGCTGATAAGGCTGAACTCCTCTACACACCATAAGATGGGGTGGGCTGATCCTGGAGTGGGTAGAGAATGCCCTTCTAAGGTGATGAGGGCCCCAAAGAGCCCAGTAAAGCAGGAGTGAGGTCCACAGGCAAACTGTGTAGAAGGCCAACGGGGTACTAGGCAGATCTTCCTATATCCCTATACTTAAGTTGATACACATATGCCCTAAACTCCCTCTTAGAGATACCGGAGACTTGGGAATAACTAGAAGAACATTCTCTACTCTGGTTTGAGGCTCATGAGAAGAAGGAAGGAATATTTCCCCTCTAGTGCTGGAGCAGACCTAGCAGGAGTCCCTGTAATTTCTTTTGGGACATTTCTTATATGCACGCAATACCGACATTGGAATTCTCTCTGGTGATGAAAGGATGGACACTATCAAATTTCTTGCTGCCAATAGAGTTGGTACCACTGACATTAAACAAGTAGCCTTTGGTGCCGGAACAGACTGTGCAGATGACATTTGTATTGATGGAGCCAGTATTCATATGGATAGCTCTATGGTCATTGCCAAGAGCCCGGAAGGCAGCATTGCACCAATAGTGCGGACAACTGTGAGGGGCTGTTCTTTAGCTGGTACAGATGAATTTGGCAGAGGGACCATAATCAGGCCTTGTGCTATCCCTTGACAAGGTTGAATAAGGTGATCTCTGCCTCTTTTTCTTAGAGGTCCCTCAGATGGTGACCTGCACTTATGATTTTTGAAAAAGCACTGATGTCTTACTCCCCTCGGACAAGGACTTGGGAGGCTGAACCGCTGCAGAGTACATTGAAGAGGCAGAAGCCCAGGACCTGGAAGCAGAACCAGTGCTCACCAGTGCACTCTTGGAAGAAGATTGCTGGACTGTTGCTCCTGTTTACCTGGATCTGGGGCAGGTCTCAAAGATTTATCCAAGAGAAAATGTTTCAAGTGGGTGTCTCACTTTTTGAATTCATTTTGAAAACAAACAACAAATAGAGCATTTGCTTATGATGTGTCCTTCACCTAAACAACAAACTTTTTGAGTGGCTATTATTAAGAGGTATAGCTGCCTCACTTGTTTGTTCATCCATGAACACCCGGTACAGGGTAAAAGAAAAAAGGGCAAAAAAATGTTACTCAGTAGGAAACCTAATAACCAACACTAACATAACTGTATATACTTTAATATAACTATCCTAAAAGCTATCTACTCAATTTTTAGAACTAGCTATACAAATATGTCAGAGTAAAAGGACACTGTTTAAAGTTCTCTTTCAGCTATTGGAGGTAAGAAGGACTGAGAAGTAGTTGGTGCTGCTCTGCCCTTTTATGCCTTCGAGAGGTGGATCCAAGGGCACTTAGAGCACAGGAATGGACCAACAGACGCTGAGGGCCAAAAGATGATGATCTCTGGTATTTACATACTCAAGACAAGCACTTGAAGAAGCTGGTTGGTCTGGAAAGGGTTATCACCTTTCATAAAATTATAGCATAACTCAGAGTGTCAATCACAATAAGTCTAGCTGAAGATATGTACAAATGTGCACACTGTCTCCCAAGTCAAATTAATAGATTCCAAAGCCAGAAGGGACCATTGTGATAATCTAGTCTGACCTCTTGTATAACAAGGCCATAGAATTTCCCCCAAAATAATTACTGGAGCATCTCTCTACTGAAGTGTACTGCAATACTGGGGTGGCTAATATAATCCATCTGTATTGCAAGCATATTCACAAAGTACTGCTGTACTCGCAGCACATTTAATCACTGCAAGAGAAGCCTGCAAAGAAGTCTCAGTTGCTAAAAGTGAGCCAAGAAAAGAGAAATGTACCTAATAGACCCTTAAGAGAACTTTGACACTAACTAAAAATGATTTGAGGCAGTATCAGTTCAAAACGTGTATGACGGAGATCCTGAACCAGCCTCGATGGCTCCATTCCAATAGAAACCTTATTCGCTGATCAAGGTAAAAAACAAAAAAAACAAAAAAAAAAAACCAAACAAACAAACAAAAAAAACACATGGAAGCTGAACATTTCAGATATTATTTGGTCTGTGCATGAAACTCAACTGATGCCTCAAAGGGTCCAAAAACTTTTGAAAGCTTAGGGGAGTCCCTGACTACTTAATGCTATAAGTACAAACTCCAATAGTAGAAATCAGTTCAATGCTATCTTCAGAGAAATTCCTTTACACAAAAACATAAGATCACAGAATGATTTTCAGACTTTTAGTGGGTATTCTGAAAAGTAATAAACGTTAAGGACACAGGTGGGATCTCAGAAAACATGAAAAAGCAACTAAGAATATGTACAAGGGGGATCACCTCACATAGGGTATTGAGCTTACTTCTAAGAAAACTTGAACTATTTCTGGGGGACTAAAGTTCAGTTTGAGACAGCACACACTGCCAAGTCAGATTCTGCTCTCAGAATAACAGTGATGTAATTCTAGAGGAATTCCACTGGAGTCTTTGCAGTCAGTTCTTTGGAGGAACCATATAAATTACAACTGTATCTCCCTGTAAACCGATTCAAGGAAAATGTGGTATCATTTACCAGGAAACTAGCTACCCTCTGCCTCCTCCCCCAAGTTAAATATAGTAATCAGTTTTGAACAAATAGTTTGTATTTTACTTTCACCTACTCAGGATAGGTTTACAAACCACTAAATTTGTTTCATAGCAGCATTATCAGCTTGCTCTTTGAATGAATTTGTGTAAGTGGAGAAGGGTTGTTTTTAAAAAAAATCATAAAGTTTTTAAAAAGGCTTCTCTGGAAATCCACAATCTACAAGCATTCCTCCCCCCACCAGCCCCCAAACATTAAATCTCTTGCCCACATTCTTTATACTTTATACCACCTCCTCCTTCCTGGTTATTTATTGTTATTAATTTTTATAGCATCCAAAGTTGTGTTGGGCATTTCACAGAAGACATAGAAAGCTCTGGTCCCCGACTGAAAAACACTACAACTAAAATTCACTTTTCAGTATAAATTCTTTAGACACTAACCTAGAGGGGGGGAAATCTAGAAATTTTAAACATATGTTTTTAAAATGTTCTTCCTAATCTCTCTCAAAACACCATTGCCTGTACCAGTAAATACCAGATCAGAAAACACAGAATTCAAACTTGCAAGCCCTAAATCTGTTCTAGATACATGGGAACTCAAACTAAAGTAACTGAGAGCAGAATACCTATTACAAGCTGTAGACCAAATCTTACAGTCTTTATTCAGACAAAACTCCCATAGTCAGTTACAGCACATTATCATGACAGCAGAAGCAGCACCAATTAAGAACTGCTCACTTCATCCCACTCCCCTCCCCAGCTCTCAGGCATTTCTAGAGGGACAGCTGTAAGTAAAAGTTACTTTAAAATAATTGAACAGTTCAGTTTGTTTTTTAAGAAGCAATTAATATAATGGCTCCTCCTATAGAGCTCCTCTAAAACAGAGGACTATAACATATGGATTAAAATGTAATAAGACATTCACAAGTAGAATTTGTTAAGAAAAATAATGTTCTCTCTAAATTACGCAGTTTGAACTAACCATCTCCAGACAAGACTTACTCTAAGAAAATCATTATCACATTCTGATTTACACTGATCTTTGTATTATATTTCATTTTAATTATAACTCCTGTATAGTTCTTAGCAAAATGAACTTCACAAGCAAGTTATGAAGGTCAAGGTGAAGAGGTTCAAGTTTATTCTCTTTAGCTGGGAACAGGAGAAGGGCAAACTGACTTGGGAAACTTAAGAGAGAGTTGGGATTAAAAACAGAAATGCTGGCTGTTACTGAGGTGGAAGGGATGGCATTTTTATTAATGAAATAAAAGCTTAGTAACAATGGTAGTAAATTAGAAAAGGCACCCTGTTTTACAAGAGATTCATTAAGGTGCCTCTTCAGAATAAACTACAGCACAAGACCAAGGTACCCTCTTTTTAACTTTGAGCAGTTTGGAGTGCTTTACTGTACTCCAAATCTGGGATTCAATATCCCACTAAAAGGGTAATCAAGTATTTTACCTTCAGTGTTTCTAATGGATTTTATCTCAACTTGATATATGGGAATTTATATTTATCCTATAAAAGAAAACAATCTTTAAAATTCAGGGCATATATTTCCCCATCCAATCTGTTTCAGCATCATGGGCACGAGCATTAAAAATTCTTGTTAATTTCAGTCTGATTTCTCTGATTGTTAAATGTAAATCACAAAAACAGAAAATGACATGAGTAAACTCTTGGGTAGTATGTGCTAGTAATTATAGTCATTGAGAGCAATCTAGTTTCTACCAGATGTTGGGAGGTTGTGAAAGGACAGAGCTGGCAAGAGGTTTCAATTCATTCTTTCTTGTTATCAATAACAAAACAATAGTTTCTGCTTTCATTGTGACAGCACATCCTCCTTCACATCCTCTACCAGCAACCACTGTAAGTTAGAATGCACACACACACAAAAAGTTTTAACCTGATCGTGCAGAGAGCATAAAGTGTGTTTTAAACACATTCATCTTTCAAGTGAAAAAACAACAAACAACTAAAAATAAAACACGGGGAAGAGGGAGGGAAGGGGTTTCATGGAAAAGGCACACAGGAAGCAAAAAAACCAGCACAAATCAATTACACAAGTCTTTAGTGCCTCCTCCACCCTTACATTTTCATCATCTGCCATCAAGTTACAGCAAATAGCTTAGAGCTTCAAGTACTGAACCTCAGCACCACTGAATCCAGTTAATCATCCAGAGTCAAAGTAAAAGAAGATAACGTGCATTTTATCTCTTATCAGTGCAGGTCATCTTCCAAACAAGGCCTGTTAAATTGTCAGATTTATTATAACCCTAAAATGCAGTTAAAGAATAGATGGGAATAAAACCTTAAGAACTACTGCTTCAATATGAAGAGAAGCAAACAAAAGGCGGAACACCATGACAGGTAAGCAGGTAACAGAACTGCATTCCACCAATACACTGACATGAAATACAGACTTAATTGCTAAATACAGTACTTATTTATTACAATTATTGGTGTTTTCAGCAGTGTACCCAGTTCTTGATCAAAGAAGCTTACAATTTAAATGCAAGCTCTGATTAAAATTTTCCAAAAGCCTAATTTAAACTGTTCTGAGTCCCACACTACAAAGAATAATTACATTAGTAAACTCTAACAGCTACATCAGTTTTCTTATACTTTTCTGCTGTACAGTTCACACCACCAGAAGGCTACATTCTTGCTTTAACTCTATTCAAGTAAATTATGAGTTCTTTTGCACAAACTACAATAAAGTTGGAAGCCATATGAAACTTGCTTCTTGCTCCTCAAACTTTTTTTTTTAAAGAATGTAAGCACTTTGTTTCATCAGCTAATTTCTCTAAATCTATATAAAAATATGGAAACACAAATATTTTAAATATTTGCATATATTGTATACCTCCCAACATTTCAAGTAGCTAATATAGGATGCAGTGCTACTCAAGTCTGGCCCGTCCACCCTTCTGTCTCCTACTACGGTGGGGCAGAGAGGTCAAACATGAGTGGTGCTGTGACCCTATGCGCCATGCAGTAACATTACTCAGGTTTGGGGGCCCTCTCAAACAGAGGCTTGGGGCCAGCTGCCCTTCAGCTGGAACAGCAAGTTTGGGGGTCAAAGCAGGGCAGTCCTACTCCTATGAAAACTGAAACTATTGGGAGGTATGATACTGCACATTTCTACCTCTGAAAACAGGAAATCATGAGTGTACCAGCTACTAACTTTCCCAGATCTCACAGGAAGTCACTATTAGAGGCAGGGTTTGAATCAGGTCCCTGATTCCTTGCTCCCATGCTTTAGCCACTAGGACATGCTGCCTTGCAATCATTAACTCACCACAATTATTCAGTTCTTTGAGCACACAGCACTTCTGGCTCCTGGTATATATTCTTTAATGAAGAACACATTCAGAGTTATAAAAAACAATTTGAGACTGCTGACTGCAAGAATATACTGTGCGTATGTGTGTTTTTATATATACACATACATACATACATGCATATACACACACATACGCAGCTTCCAACCCTAGAACAGCTCAAAGAGTTCCTCTGCACGTGAGCACTCTATTGCGCTGCTCTTATGAAAACACAGCAACAAGAAAGGCACAGACAGTGATTTGGGAACCAGTGAGCTGGAGTAGAAATCAAGGGAAACAAACAAAAAATGAGAAGCATCTGAATATCACCTGTCAAAATTAAACCCAGGTGATTTTTATTGCAAACAGCTTACCGAATCTAAAATCTCCACTGCCACACTACTAAAAAATGTAATAGAAAATAAAGGTCTGGATTTATAAGCACTCCTCCCTCGTCCACACACCCCTATTTGCAAACCACATACTCTACAACCAACTCATTACAGCCATCTATTACCACACAAAATGTGTGGAGTTAGGACACACCCGAAACCAAACAATTCTGCCAAAACAAGCAAGATGTCTAATACAAAAGTTGGCTGTGTTATATTACATACCAGGAATACAAACTGATTTATTCAACAAAATGGTCTATTGTATTCCAGAAAACTTGACTATTTTTGCTACAGCTGTAACTACTCAAAATCTTCACGCTTCAAAATTATCACATTTCATATAGGGACACTCTTGCAAGTAGACATAATAGTTAAGTAGCAAAACTTGTGAATCTAATTTTTAAGCATTTATATTGAAAGATTATAGGTTTCCCTGTTAATTCTATATTTAGCCACTTCTATCTGAAAGTAACTTCAGTGTTTTTACTTAGACAATATAATTTCTTTTAAAGGAAAGCAGTAACATTAAAAAAAGGTTTATGGTAACCATTACCAAATGTGACTTTATATATGTACTGTGCAAACAAGGAATAAAGAGGGGAATATTAGTTATTAGCTAATGTAATGGAGTTTATGTATGTGTAAGAACACTCATCCCTCTCTCTGGGAAACTCTGGGAAAGTTGGCTCCAGCACCTGCCTCATATTTTTGTTCAGTCCAAGAGCTATAACAGACTATAAACAAATGTTAAAGCTAAAGGTTCCTTCTTCCTCAATATGCTTTTCTCTTACATTTACTTTTGCATAATGGCTTTAAAGTGGTGTATTAGACAGTAACACGAAGACATATTCCATTTTCAGACGGAAAGCCAATAAATGCTCATGAATTTTTTAGTTGAGAGACACTTCAAGATGCCACTGGGAAGACTGTGTAATAAACACATTAGGCTGAAAATGGGCAGCAGCAGCTCTTTAACACACACTGTAACAATAAAAAAAATGACTAACATTCATGTTCTGTGTTACAGACGGATATTTAAGAGCACATTCTTTAGCTTCCACCTGAATCTTGAAAGGTAAAAAACTTCCTTTCAGTTATTCAAAACTTCAACTCTGACAAAACCAAGTATCATAGTGCTGGCAGCTTTAAACAATGATTCCAAGCAAGCAAAGTAATAAAATAAAATAATACTAGTAATAATAATAATAATAAATTGTATAATCTAACACCAACAATATAAAATGGCTTCTACTTTCTGTATTCCCATAGGCTAAATCTCTTAATATAGCCAGTCACTGAGCTGCTTACATATGAGACTACGTCAGCCAGCTCTAATATGCCCAGGAATAGCAAGACTAGGCTTTAATAAGACACCAGAGAGTAACATATCACAGGAAGAAAGTTACATTCTTTGCATAACATACACGATTTCTGTTGTTACTACGCTTACTCTGTCTTAAAGATACAAAACCCTTTTTTGATCAAAACATTACATTCTCAATAAGAAGATGTTAAAGACTATTAAAAAGGGAGTCTATACCCTAATATTACTCATGATTCTGGATCAAAACTTCAAGATCAGAATTCTACTATCTGACATTATCCTGGGAACCATTTCAGTTTCTCGTTATTCAAATGATAAAAACTGAATCTCAGTTCCATAGGAATAACTGCTGCGATGCCAGGGGCAAAAAACAGATTTGTATGTCTACAAAGCACTCTTATCCACCCAGTTTGTGACAGTTATAACCCTATTTAAAAACCAAATGTACAAACAAACAAACCCTCCTAGATTGCAGCACACATGGTGAATATCAAGCCACAGCTACAGAAACCGTATTAAGCCTGCAAATATTTTCATTGGAAAGAAAAAAAAAATCCTTAAACAGATGTCTTAAGAAATTAGGTGTTTTCTTCTCTAAAGTGTCACAAATGCTAACATTTTTAATCATTAGAATCATTTTGCAGCACAATATTTAAGAGCTACTAAAACTTGAAATAGGTTTTTATGGACAACAAAAGCAGATAGATGAGACAAAATGAATACTGTATTATTGAAAAAAAGTGTGTGTTTAAACAGACAACCTTCAACTTGAAATGTAGTCAATTTTAAAAGTGTGTTAAGCATATTTAAAATACTTCAATTGCCACTGAGAACCCCATGCCAGCTTTTACAGGTTTACAACCACATTTGCCTGTTTTTAAAACATTTTTTGTCTCCTCAGTTGATGTTTGAAAAAAACAACAAAACAACCGGGGGAGAAACTGGACGGATTATATAGCGTGAACAGTGGAACTGACCATACACTAAATGCTATCAAGTAAAATTGCAAAACAGAGAAAAGTAGATTTTCCTTTTAATTCTTTCACTTACAGTAATTTTGAGGGTTACATATAGCATTAGTAGGTTAATAGCTTAAAAATCACATTTTGAAATCTGACATTCGCTGATTGTTTTTTTAACTCAAGTTAACTTGAGGTAATTGGCACTGAGTTAACTAACTTATTTGTACATACTCTTCTGGAGTTATTCACTTCAGCTGAAATCCATTATACTCACAGAAAGCCCAAGGTGGAATACTGAAGGGTTAAGGAGGATAAAACCCATTTGTTACCCTAGGGCAGTAAGCAGGGCGGCCTGATGGGCAGGAATAGTAGCCACAGCCCTGCTGAGCCAGTTGCATGGGATGTCATGGTTCTACGCATCTTTGGATCCCATAGCCCAGGGGTGGGCAAACTACGGCCCGCGGGCCGAATCTGGCCTGCAAGCCGTTTTAAGCCAGCCTGCAAGCACCCACTGGGGAGTGGGGTCAGGGTCTGGACCATGCAGCTCCCAGAAGCCGCAGCATGGCCCCACTCTGGCTCCTACGCACTCCAATGGTCCGCTCCTGCGCTCCAATGGGAGCTGCAGGGGTGGTGCCTGAGGATGGGGCAGCGTGCAGAGCCGCCTGGCTGCACCTCCGCATAGGAGCCGGAGAAGGGACATGCCACTGCTTTCAGGAGCCGTTTGAGGTAAGTTCCACTCACAGCCTGCACCCCTGAGACTCTCTCCACCCCCCAACCTCCTGCCCCAGCACGGATCCCCATCGCGCTCACCAAACCCCTCGATCCCAGCCCAGAGCACCCTCCTGCATCCCAAACCTCTCATCCCCAGCCTCACCCAGAGCCCGCACCCCCAACCAGAGCCCTCACCCCCTCCCACACCCCAACCCCAATTTTGTGAGCATTCATGGCCCACCATACTATTTCTATTCCCCGATGTGGCCCTTGGGCCAAAAGGTTTTCTCAGCCCTGCCAAAGCCCCACCCCCATTACAGATGTCTATACCCTTGTATGTAAGTGCCAGTGCAGAGATGCTTTCTGAAGCTCATAATGGATGCACAAGCAACCCTGCATAGGTTCCACTCATGCACTCCCCAGTCAGCTTCTATGCCAGGTTTAAGAAGTGCAGAATGCCTTGCGCAAGCCCCCCGTATAAGAGATTATTAAAAATGGTATGCAAAAAGGGAGAAATTAAATTCCAGCCTGGCCACCAAACAAACAAAAAACACTCCCTAGTAGCAATATTGGTTATTACATTTTGTAACAGCATGTGTGGTTAGTATGTCCTTTGCTTACATTTATAAAGTATATCAACTTGATTTAATAGTGCTAACCCAATGTCTAGCTGGATTCTAGGGCAGTCCCATTAACAGGCTTTAGACCCCTTCATTTCAAATTCTGATTGCAGAGTATATAGCAAAGATTCTAATGTTCAGGAACTGTAGATACCATGTAATCTAAATAATACAACATCTTTTACCATTTTTATCATTGAGAGTTAATAACCCATCAGACAAAATAGTCACTCTCTCTGTGTGTTTGTGTCTCACACACATCCTTCCAAAGTATGTAGAGTTGTCCATTCTCTCATCAACAC
The DNA here is from genome assembly GCF_011386835.1 of Chrysemys picta bellii. NCBI lineage: Eukaryota > Metazoa > Chordata > Testudines > Emydidae > Chrysemys > Chrysemys picta. The sequence continues at coordinate 232,989,071 of NC_088792.1, forward strand.
ACACAGGATTTAATTGTGCACGTCCTCATAGTATTAAAGGCCCAATTCATGAAAGCATCCTTATTCAGGGACACCTTAACACATGTTTAACTTTAAGGACATGCCTAAACCCCACTGAAATCCATGGGATTACCATTAAAGTCAATTAAATATTTGCTTTGATTAAAGTCTCTTCTTCTAGCTATATGAATGGCTCTGATGAGAGTGACTTACTTAGGCCCCAACTCAGGAAAGCACTTACACATATGCTTAAATCTATTCTATTTAGGAAGGGCACTTAAGCACCTCACTTTAAACACATGTTTAAGCCCCAAAAGCTTTCAAAGAGACTTCAGTGAGACTTAAGCTCATGCTCAGTTAGGCATGCGCTTAAGTGCTGTCCTGAATCAAGGCCAAAGTGAGTCACCAACAATCAGTGCCATCCATATAGATGGGAGAAGAAACAAAATCTCGAGAGAAAATAACGACTTATTCAGAATTACACTGTTAAAGAAATAGAGATCCCAAACATTGTGTAAAACAGACACTGAAAACCGTGCCCTTAATTTTTTCAAATTTCAATCAATGCAAAATTAAAATCAGAACACAATCTTAACTTGGGCACACATTTGAAATAATCTGTAAGAACCACTCTCATCCATTACAGCATGTATGGCCTGGCGAGCAGTACGCAGTCTTGGTAATTATTAAAACCAACACTACTAAATGTTAATTGCAGATCCATAAACAAGCATTCAAAACCACAAGTCATTCAAACGTGGAACGAAATTTTGTACACCCACAACTAGGGCCCTGCATGGATACAAAATTTGTATCTGCATCCGATCCACAAAAATGGTCCGCAAATATCTGCATCCGCAGATGCAGATATCTGCAGATATAAAGCGGCTACCTGTGGATTTGCAGGGCTCTACACACAACAATGCTCAACCAAGGAAGAGGTTTTAGGATGATGGTGGACTTGGTAGTGAAATAAATAAAAACATGCCTATACATGCACACTGTTTGGCCTGTCCCAAAACAAAGACTTTTACCAGTTCCTTCCTAGAGCACATTTGATCATTTAAAAATACATATTGCAGGAACTTCTTCAGTCAATAGCCATTTTTGGAATTGGTGGGGAAAACTTCAGCTAAGTTAACATTTGAAAATAGTCACTATATTTGGAGAGGATATTTTAAAAAATATAGTAAGACTTATTTTTAATACACCTCTACCTCGATATAACGCTGTCCTCGGGAGCCAAAAAATCTTACCGCGTTATAGGTGAAACCGCATTATATTGAACTTGCTTTGATCCACTGGAGTGCGCAGCCCTGCCCCCCGGAGCGCTGCTTTACTGTTATATCCAAATTTGTGTTATATCGGGTGGTGTTATATCGAGCTAGCGGTGTGTTTCCAAAGAGTGCGAGAAAAATATAATGCTTTGTAGAAATCTGTATTATGATTATAATTCAATTCTGGTCAGAGGTATCTACAACATTACATATGCATTTTGTTATAGGCTGTATAAATACAAATAAATAGCATAACTTATATCAAAGGTCCTTGTGGCAACTTCTTTTAAGCATTTATTAAGTATCAGGTAAAAAAAGTAACAATAAAAGTTAACTGAATGCAGCTGTATGTTAGACCCTACTGGAATCTGTGGCCATTTTTAAATGTCTATTAGTTTATAAAACTGATCTTAAGTGTGAATGTGTACAGTAGACATAAATGGTTTCAAGGAGGCCTTTCAAAATCTCTCACATCAATCTGTCTTCATACTCTTTCACAAGAATAGAATTTCCTATACCACAGCAGCAGCACCAATAACAAAAGGAAAGTTCAACTATCATTTTTGAAAGATGTAATGTCAAAACTCTGTCATCTGAATGTATTTTTAAAATTTTGTATCCATTAGCAAGGAACACAAACCTGTGGATATAAGTCTCCTATTTACAGGGATACAGAGCATGAGCAAATACAATGTTCCATAGGCTTTACTATACCACTCCCATTGACACACAAAAAAACCCTACCCCACCTGTTTTTTTTTTTTTTTAAAGAGAGTTAAATTAGCAATGGTAAGGGGGGAAACACTCCACATTCTTTTTAAAAGGAAATGCTTGACTAGAAGTCTGGATTACACTGCTTGAGAGAGTATTAAATCCATAATATTTGTGACCAGTTGTGATTAAAGGCTTTGAGTAGTTTCAGAAGGACAAACACACACACACACACACACACACACACCCCAAAAACAAAAAACCACCTAGGTAAATATATTACTATACAGTTATCACAGAAGCTTTTACTAGTCTTGCTTTAAACAGCTGCTTGATCAGAACAATTTGTGGACCAACTGTTATCTGAAATGACAAATCCACTGAAGAGCTCAGTCTCTGTTGTCACATACCTTGTCTCTTGTATGAGGGTGTACAAAGAGGAAATGAAACTGGAATGGTGAGTACAAGGGTACAGTAAAGCACACACATGAGATTTAAATCCCTTAACATAAACTAGTTTTGATTTTGTTTTTTTAAAAGTTTAATTTCCCTCTGACATTTCCACATGCTTGTTCCCCCTTTGATTCTTCTGTACATTACCTGTTCTCTGGTTATCCACTAGGTCAACCACAATCTCATAACAGTTAAGTGAAGACATAGCCCATTGCTGGAAATGGGACGTACCCTAGGACATTTTTACTTATAACTTTCAGAGGGTAAAACTTTACCTCCCAATAATAGAAAAGTGCAAGCCAATGAAGCCTTCTCTCTAGCCCTGACACCACAAAGTGTCCATGAATAAGGACAAACTAAAGAAGAGCTTATACAGTAAGATGACTCTTGAGGGATTTCCTGGCAGTGACTATCACTTTATGCATTTTATTTTTCATGTATCTTCAATCACCTCAACTAGCACAGCTTGTGGAGCCATATCAGATCCTTAAGTCTGGCTCAAGCTTCATAATTTGTGGTTTTTTATAACAGCTTTACCAAATACCTTTCATTTATTAATGAAGTTGGCTCCAACTACCAACACTGCTGTCACACCTCTCCCTTCTTTTCTTTATATGATAAATGGATGCTGAAAATAACCCCCTCAACCTGACATGATCAGACATGACTATAGCATTTGCTATTAATTATTGTGGCTTGAAACTCTGGGTTCCAGCAGGATTTTCAAACAAGTCATTTAGCTTGTTTAGACACTGCAAAATTTTTGTCTTTCAGGCAGTCCTCGGACTTATGACACCATTGGCCCCTGAAAATCACTTCTTAAGTCGAAAACATTGTAACTTGAATTTCCCATAGGAACAATGTTGGGTTGAGCATCGTAAAGTCGAAAAAGGATGTCAATTTATAAACCTAAGTGCCGTTTGTCATAACTTGAACGTCATAAAGTTGAGGGCTGCCTGTATAAGAGATTTTTCGGAGTAATTTTTTCCTTCCTCAAATATAAGCAAGAGGCTTATCTAGAAGAGATGATAGAATAAGGAGTGGAAGAAAGAAACATCCAGTGAACATTGTAAGTTAAAACTCTTTAACTGTACTTATAGCTTGATTTTTGAAGCATAATATCTATAGTGGACAATGGACTAAATGAAATTCCTCTGGCCAAGAAAGAATACCTGAAGTTTTAAATACTCCACATACAGTAGTTATTGCACAGTGTTGCAATGCCACTGAAATTTGGCCCAGCCACTCCTTCCTCATGCCTAAGCGGCCCCCGGATTTCTGGGTTTTTGAGTTACAGTGTTGGCAACCCTATGAAGTCCTATTAAGCAAATAAAGCAAAATGAACTTTGCCAGCACCAGAAATATACTGCTTATTCAAGAAGCTTCTTTTATTCCAATTATTTCTGTTCGTTTAATATTCCCAAAAGCATATCACACAATTAAAATTAGACCTGGCCAATTCCAACATGCAAGCAATCAAATATATTTGTTTATAGAAAGTAGGTGCTAAATCATCAGTATGCACAGCAGAGCCTATCCTATATCTTATTAGAGCTCCTATAATGAAATAAGGAAACAAACAACACAACAAGTATACAGGAAGTTTCATTGTTCTTGCAGCTTTTACATTTGCTTCTGTGAACATGACAGGCTCACCAGGCCTCAGATCAGTCATGCCACGGGCCTACTTGGCAGAATGTAGGTACGCTGCAATTAAAATATTCAGGCTTAAACAAAAGAGAACAAGCAAATAAATAAGGGTCATTTGGTTCCATTTCTATGTCCTGTCAGCATGTAATAAAATATCTTCAAACACACACTATATTATTTAAATAATAATAAATAATAATAATAATAAAAACACATGTTCCTTCTGTTTCTGTCTCAAAGTAGCATGAGTTTTTAAAAATTCCTAAATAAAATAAACAAAATCAATTCTTGTATGTATATAATTAATTATTAGAAAGCTTATAAGCATTACCACCATCACTACGATTTCAATATGTATCCGGGATCACACACTTTTAGAACACTGCCAACTGGTACTGCAGTAATGTTCTGTTAAGACTACCTTTGTCATCCTGCCCTTAAAAGGAAAAAAATATTGCAGAAGTTCAGCTTAGTTTTCCTGTGAGTGCTGATCATTAATTTTATTTTACCATTTTTGGGGGGGAGGAGGCAGGATTATTACTATTCTTTATTGTTAAACTTCAACAATATTCCCAGTGCTGTACAAGACACAAAAACAGACAGACAATCTCTTGAGTGTTGCACCCTGCAAGGTTACGAGAAAGGTAAAACACTATACTGCCGAGATAGTTAATGGCATCAGCATGTACAACACTAGACAAATACACAGTGAAGATTAACTGAATGTCATTCTGCAACCTGGATCATATAACTACAAAGAAAACAAGGAAGATTAGAGAACAGAGAAAGTTATATAACAACAGCAACATGAAATTCATTAATGTTACAGTGTGTTTCACCTGTTTTAGGCCTTGGTGAGAAAAAAAAGTGACTATTATTATTACAGATTCTCAATCTGCACCCTCCTTTTTTTCCCCCTGTGATCTGTGCATAGGCATTACCAGTTAGTTTTGAACAATGAATAATAATGACTGCAATGGAAAAATAATATATTGTACTTGGGCTCCACCTTCCTACATAGGTGGGTTTGTATATTTCTCTGGGCATTAGCAAAATCCTTACAAGAAATATTTTCTCTATACTGTACAAGACAACTGCAAGTCACCTGTAGTAATTAAAGGAGGCAACAAATAACAAATCACTGAGAAATCAGTTTAGAAAATCCCTATTTACTACAGAGGAAAATTAATTCACAACTGTCATGATTAAAATAAAAAAAAAAAACACCCCCACACACACCCCCACACACACCCCTCGAGAATATTACCAAATATGAAGTCACAGCACTTCAGAAACACACCTTGTAATCTTCCACAGCCTCTGCAGTTCAAGGTAGATCTCACCAGTTTTTCCGTGCCTTTAGATAGGGATGTAAATAAAATCCCCATCCATCACACTTGCTTTTTTATTTATCAATATATATATATAAATAAAAAATAAAAAGGACAATTAGCAGTAAATTTATTGCCTTAGAATAACAGCCCTCCATTAACCCAAACCAACATTATGTCTTGATGTAAACCAAAGCACATGCTGAGTGAGGACGTGCACACACAGCAGCTTATCTCCTCTGTCATCTGCTTCTAATGACAGCTGACAAACTAGCCACGCTAATCCTTTTCTAGCTGCTGATCAGATAGATCCCCCTTTGACAATCCAGCATGGTGGAGCACTCGAAAATTCCTCCTGCTTCTGTTCTTTCTATTGCTGCTCTAAAAGGCAGTTTCCTTTTCATTGAGATAATAGCCTTTTCTGCAGTCACATGACTCAGAAGCTACATTAGGAGAGCTTTATGATAATAGACTGAATAAGCCCCCTCCTCCATTCTCCTGCTTTTAAGGGTATGTCTCAAAAAACCCCAAACAAAAAAACAACCACCCCCACTTGAAATAATTTGCATCTTTTTGTCAGAAATTAAACATCATTCTATCATATTAAAGAGAAATATACACATGTATACTTTCTGTCCTAAAAATAATTAATGAAAATATTCTGATGCACAATTCTCTCTTCACTAGGGAACACACACTGGTCACAAGTATCAGAGGGGTAGCCGTGTTAGTCTGAATCTGAATCTTAAAGGTGCCACAGGACCCTCTGTTGCTTTTTACACTGGTCACAAACACTTCACATGAAATGAAACTGAATAACCAAGCAGGATATTTAGCAGGCTAGATTTACTCTCTTTTTCCCTATGTAATTTTCATCCTGCATTTAAATTTAACTGCAATGAATATTTTTTTCTTAGCAACATTTTATGGATTAATTTACTGTATTATAAAACACACAAAACTACAAGCAACTAACAAATTGGAGTTCATCCCTGATGCTTTCATTTTTTTAGACCCTCCCTTCCTTTCACGGAAAAAGCCTCCAACTTTATCTTAATTTACATAGCACCCAGAATAAGCAATTTAAGCTTTTTAAAAACATATTATATATATTCTAAGAAACAGGAGTAGTTATGTAAGCATCAGTTTCAGAATTCCCAGACTTCCTGAAATCACAGGTTCAAATCCTAGAAGTTCAGCACCACACCCATCAAGAGTTTTCCCACTTATTAATGGTATGGTGGTCTGAACAATTCAAAGGTGTGTATATGTATACACACACACACACACACACAGAGCCAATTCAAAGCTATATAATACAGTTTCTAAAATATTATTAGACAAATTGAGAAAAATGCTCCCATGAAAATTTAAAAGCAAGAATCTATCTTTTCTGCGTGGAAATTAAATATCACTTCAAACATGGCACTTGTTGTAAAGAGATGATAGCCCTACAACTTGCTCTGGTCCACCCCAAAGCTACTGTGCAGTACAACACAGTTTATTGGTTAGTGGTCACCTTCTACCCCCAAAGTGGCTGCATTTCAGTGCTGGTGTAAACATATATAGTTTGGTCAGAAAAGGCACGATGTAAAATATTGCTGGAGTTTTGCAGCACACAGTTGGACTATTTTATGACCCACATCTACTCTTTCTAAATCCTTGCAGGGGGGATACGAAAGAGTATTTCCCCCTCTTTCTCTGGGTCATATTATTCCAAATTTTCCTCCTTAGATAGACACGTGTCAGAATCAGAGCTTAAGGCCAGAAGGGACCACCAGATCATTTAGTCTGACCTCCTGTATATCACAGGACACCAACATCACCCCACACACTAAACCCAACCACCAAAATTAGACCAAAGTATTGCCGCCCATAGGAGACTAAACTGTTATGTGCCACAGAGAATAGGAGGGACTCAAGTACACCAGTGCTCGAGGCCCCCTCAGTGGCAGGGAAAGAATTAAGTGAGATATACTACGATAATCCTGGCACACGCTGCAGAGGGAAGTAAAAAAAACCCCAAGGTTACTGCCAATCTGACCTGGGGGAAAATCCCTTCAGGATCCCACATATGGCAATCAACTAGACACTGAGCATGTGAGCAAGAACCAAACAGCCAAGCACCTGGGAGAGAGAATGCTCTGTACCACTTCTGAGCCTTGGCCCTTCCCGTCCAATGTCCCATCTCTAGCTGTGGCCATCTCTGATGCTTCAAAGGAAGGAAATAAAGCAAAACAAAAACAGAATACATGGGGTGGGGGGGCTTCCTGCCCTGTGCAGGTGGCCAGCTGAAATAGCTTTTACAGACATAAAAGACAAAGTGGAAGTGGGCCCCGGGCTGCTGAGCCCCGCCCCCTTATCACAAGCAACCCCATCGTACAATTGCACTCATAAATTTGTCCAACCCTCTCTTGAAATTGTTTGCCCCCACAACTCCTATTGGGCAAAGAGGTCTCAGACACCTCCACAGCATTATTCCCCAGGTCCTGTAAATGGGGTTCTGCACAAGCAGACGGGATAGAAACTGCATGGGACTGGTAGATATGTTGGTAGGGCATACATTGTCCCAATCCAGCCCTGCAGCTGTTGGAAATCCTTTTCTGCTTGTATCTCCCTTTCCTGTGGGTCTCCACATCAAGGGAACAGTCCCATTATGGAGCTCCATTGCAGCCATATGGTGGCCACAGAGCTGGACAGGAAGGCTAGTACTAGTGCACAGGCACAGGTTTCCCCTGAATCCTTGAAATGTGCCAAGTTTGGAGGAGTTGCAGGATAGCAAATCCCACTTACACCCTTCCCCTCCAAAAGAATGATTTAGAGAATCTACATGAGGGAGATTTTAATGTGGGAGGGGACACTCTGGCCCACTGAGAGGAGAATATAATTGTAAGATCCACAATTAAGCAGACAAATGCCAAATACCTAGGTTAATTTTGTCATTTCCTCCTTAACATGTCCCATTGTATCTACATATTGCAGTATATATGGTACGTAAAATCACCAACTCTTCTGAGACGTCTGAGGCACTACTTAGCAATCTTAACTCTATTTCTTTTTATCTATGCAAATTAATGACGTAACATTATTCTTCCATATTTATTCCTTATCTGGAGAAAAAGGTGGCAAAGCACACTGATTAAATTTGCCAGTGATACGAACATGGGAGGAATAGTGAATTTGCAGAAGGCAAATCTAATATTCAAGAAGCCAGAGAAAGATTAGAAAGATGGACACTAGAAATAAAATGAGCTTCCACAAGGACAAATGCAAAATAGTTCATTTTAGAAGTAAAAATGGAAGTATAAAATGGGGGCAAACTGACTAGACATAATACTGTACTGCAGACAGTCTTACAGGCAATAGATGAAAATTTCAGAAAAACAATGCAATGCGGTAATAAAGGCAATACTGAGATGTAAGATATAAAGAAAAGATTTACATGTAAATTAAAAAAAAAAAAAAGTCCAGATAAGCACCACCATAGTGGTAAGAGGCCTATAAAGGATTAAAAGAATTGAAACCATACAACCTTTAAAAAGACAGCTCAGGGAATTACAGTTAAAAGACTAAGGAAATGGTTGAAGGGGGACTATATGATTGCAGTACACAGCAGGATGATAAACAAAGAGGGGAAAAAAGAGAAATTAGTTAAAAAATAAGATGTCCAAGACCATAAAATACCCTGTTTTGAATTGAAACAAGGAGATCTCTGCAATTAAACACCAGGAAAAGCCATCTTTGGTCTGATCAAGGATGCAAATAACACTTTCAAAGGAAGTATTGAAATCAATGTCATTGGAAATCCTTAAGACCTTTTAAGTAGTTTAATAGGAATCTTACTACTGCTTGGGATGACTAGATGTCCCCCAAACCTACACAGTTTTGAGACCATATAGGTTCACACTGCATTGAAGACTGGCATCTCTACTATTAAAGGGATGCCTTAATGAAGCACCTCTCATTATATAGCATCTGAAAAGAGTTTGGGGCTTTACAGTAGACACAGAAAAACAGTTCCCACACCAAAGAGCTTACAAATTATAATTTCTGACATGATAAAATGAGTGAGGGTGTCAAACAGCAAAGAAGAGGAAAACAATCATAGCAATACAAACACAGTTATTACGTGCACATCCTGAGTGGGTCAGTTACAGCTATGTTTTTCTTATTTTAAATAAAGGGTTTCTAACTTTGCTTTACTTGCCATCCTTTGTAGTCTTGGACAACTTGACTGAAAACAAAAATAATTTTTTGGAACAATACACAGAGAGATGGAGACTGAAACTGGGGAAAGGCTTCCCCCTATCTTTGCTGAACACACAAAGGGATGTAATGAGCACAAAGGAAGCCATTCTACCCTACCATTACTATTTATGATTAGTACCTTACCATCAGTTGCAACCCCAGCACCTAGAGAGTAACCTGGACTTGACTACTGAAGCTTTCCAAACAAGGAGGCATGCCACTGCTGGTGCGCATAGGACACCTCATAAGGTGGAGCCGGTCTTCTGGCCCACCCCCAACAATCCAGTACCTGCTGATTGCGCCGGTGCCAACTTTCTCATACTATTTCACCAATATGCCTCAACCCTGGCCTGGAAGGTAAGACAACAACTCTGTCTGCATGGTCATTCAATTCAAGCCTTTCTACTGAGAGGGCCAGCATGGGTACAGTTATTGCCCGTTACGGTGACACCTGCCAAGAGAAGTCAGAGCCAGGAGACTGAATAAATTGGACCCTCCAAAGGAGGAGTGCTTTAGCTAACTTTAGGTTGTGTTTTTGAGTGTATTGAGGAACCAAGAGGGGAGAAACAGAGGCATGGAGGTGCAGAGTGACCTCTGACAATGAGGAGATGCTCAAGATGACTTTGTTACAGGTTTATTCACCTGCATAAGGACTATTTCATAGAATCTCAGGGTTAGAAGGGACCTCAGGAGGTCATCTAGTCCAATCCCCAGCTCAGAGCAGGACCAATCCCCAGACAGATTTTTACCCCAGTTCCCTAAGTGGCCCCCTTAAGAATTGAACTCACAACCCTAGGTTTAGCAGGCCAATTCTCAAACCACTGAGCTATCCCTCCCCCCTCACAAATCTTTGTGAGACCAAGATTTAAAAGTACAGCTCTACATCAAGTAGTATAAAAAGCATGCAAAAAATCAAGACTTACTAGGATTTGGCTCTGAAGAGCTTGATACCATAGAAATGTAGGACTGGAAGGGACCTTGATAGGTCATTTAGTCTAGTCCAGTGCACTGATGCAGGACTAAGTATTATCTAGACCAGTGGTCCCCAAACCATGGGGTGTGTCTCCCCTAGGGGGCATGGAGGAACACTGGGGGGGGAGGGGGCGCGCGGGAACATAGCAGAGCCCAAGCCAGTCCCTCTGGGGGACAGGGAGGGAGCACCACCCAGCCCAGCTCTACCCTCAGCCCAGCTCTATCCCCAGCCACAGCTCCACTCCCCAGCCCAGCTCCATTCCCAGCCACAGCTCCGCTCCCCAGTCCAGCTCCTGCCCAAGCTCCCCTCGGCCCCCAAGCCACAGCTCCACCCCCAGCTCCACCTTCAGCCCAAGGTCCTCTGCTGAGGAAATCTTGGCTATGCAGTAATGGAAGTGGGGTGCGGATAGATTTCAATACTGGTAAGGGGGAGGGGTACGACAGGAAAAGTTTGGGCATCATGTATCTATCCATCCTCACTGGTGTTTGTCTAACCTGCTCTTAAAAATCTCCAATGATAGAGATTCCACAACCTCCCTAGGCAATTTATTCCAGTGCTTAACCACCCTGACAGTTATGAAGTTTTCCTAATGTCCAACCTAAACTGTCCTTGCTGCAATTTAAGCCCACTGCTTCTTGTCCTATCCTCAGAGGTTAGGGAGATCAATTTTTCTCCCTCCTCCCTGTAACAACCTTTTATGTACTTGACAACTGTTATGTCCCTCCTCAGTCTTCTCTTCTCCAGACTAAACAAACCCAATTTTGTCAATCTCCCTCAAAGGTCATGTTTTCTAGACTTTTAATCATTTTTGTTGCTCTTCTCTGGAGTTTCTCCAATTTGTCCACATGTTTCCTGAAATGTGGTGGCCAGAACTGGACACAATACCCCAGTTGAGGCCTAATCAGTGTGGAGTAGAGCGGAAGAATTACTTCTCGTGTTTTGTTTACAACTTTCCTGCTAATATATCCCAGAATGATGTTTGCTTTTTTTGTAATAGTGTTACACTGTTCACTCATATTTAGCTTGTGATCCACTTTGACCCCCCCCCCCCCCGACTCCTTTTCACAGTACTCTTTCCTAGGCAGTCATTTCTCACTTTGTATGTGGGCAACTGATTGTTCCTTCCTAAGAGGAGTACTTTGCATTTGTCCTTATTGAATTTAATCCTATTTATTTCAGACCAGTTCTCCAGTTTCTCAAGATCATTTTGAATTCTAATCCTGTCCTCTAAATGCTTGCAGGTCCTCCCAACTTGGTATTGTCCACAAATTTTATAAGTGTACTCTTTATGCATTATCTCCATCATTTATGAAGACATCGAATAGAACCAGAACCAGGAGAGATCCCTGAAGGACCACACTTGATATGCCCTTCCAGATTGACTTTGAACTAGTTGTCTAACCACCTTATTATAGGAGGTTCATCTAGGCCAGTGATATTCAGACCTCAGTGGTTGAGGAGCCAAATTAGCAACCAACATTACCCAAAAGAGCCACAGTAGTGTGAATGCATTGTTTCATATTATATATTATTATTTTCACAAGAAAATGACAAACCAAGTATTCTACAATTGGTTAATAAAACAGTAAAAGCAACTTGATTGGTTAATAATTAAATGACATGGTATTTTAATATCATGTGCTGCAAAGAGACGCAAAGAGACATGTTAAAGTGCCACTTGCAGCTCCCGAGAGTCAGTATGAGTATCATTGGTCTAGACTATATTTCCCTAGTTTGCTTATCAGAAGGTCATGTGAGACAGTATCGAAAGCCATACTAAAATCAAGATCTACTACTTCTCCCCTTCCCCCATGGCTTGTTCCCTTTGAAAGAAAGATATTAAGGTTGGCTTGACATGATTTGTTCTTGACAAATGCATGTTGACTGTTACTTATCACCTTAATATCTTCTAGGTGCTTACAAATTGATTGCTTGATTATTTGCACCATTATCTTTATGGGTATTGAATTTAAGGGAACTGGTCTATAATTCCTTGGGTTATCTTTATTTCCCTTTTTACAGATAGGTGCTATATTTTCCCTTTTCCACTCCTCTGGGATCTCTCCCATCCTCCATGAATTAATAGCTCAGAGATATCTTCAGTTCCTTAACTATTCGAGGATGTATTTTGTCAGGCCCTGCTGACTTGAAGACATTTAATTTGTTTAAGTAATTCTTAACTTGTATTTGCCCTATTTTAGCCTCAGATCTTATCCCATTTACATTGGTGTTTACTAATTAGTTGTCCAATCACTGCTAACCTTCTTGTTGAAAAACAAACAAAAAAGGCACTTAACACTTCAGCCATTGTTGAGTTTTCTGTTATTGTCTTTCCCTCCTCATTCAGTACCTGGCCTATCCTGTCCTTGGTTTCCCTCTTGGTTCTAATGTATTTGTGAAATGTTTTCTTGTCTCTTACCATATTTCCTATCTTTCCTTACTATTTACTATCCATTGTGAGTTTTCTCTTGTACCCTTAATAACAGTATCTTCTTACTTTGCTATTGGAAGAACAAATACTCAGACGACACAACGTATCAGGAATACTAGACAATACATTCTTATTTTTAATATGCAAAATCTCAGTACATGGAATAGTATTTCAATGCATACTACTTTCAGATATGGCAGTAAATTATCTAGATACTGCTACTTGGAGAATACAACAATTATATAAAAATCCAGGATCAAAATGGGAAAGCTATTCCATGCTGACAACTATAATATCTTATTGGGTCAGCTACACTTGATACAATGTACTAAGTTCCCTATAACACCTAGCAATAAGAGGGTGAAGTAAAGATAGGAACACAGCATCAACTCTGAATCTCCTTGTTGTTACTGTTAACTTTATTGAACAGGGAGATATTTGTACTTCATTACCAAAACCAAACAAACGAAGAGCTCAAGAAGCAACTACACTCAGTCTTCTGCTCATTCTATTACACTTGCAAGTTTTCACAGTATCTAAACAATAGGTATTTCTAGAAAATTCATCACTATAGTATCTGAGTGCCATACACAGCAAAAAGATACGCACCTAAACATGTCCCTACTGGACTCTGCTCTTTGTTCCTCCGAACTTTGGTAATTCTTGTTTACGGCGCTTTTGGGTTTGGATTTTTTTAACTCTCCCCCCCGCACCGCCTCTCTGCTGCCCAAACCATCGTTGTTGTAGTAATGTATTATCCTTGGTTAGCTCAGGAAGGCTTTTGAAAAAAAGGTGAGTCTTGTAGTGTATTCTGAAAATAAGACTCTGGTTCAGCTGTATCTCCTCTTGTAAACTCCGCTATTGGAGGCAGCTATCAATTGAGAACATCTAATTTCTGGTTCTCAAGTGATTTGCTCTGGGTACTTGCCAGAGGTCTTAAAGGGTCATGGATGGAGGAGAGGTGGGCTCTCTAGCTGGGTCCCAACTGAACAAGGGCCTTAAACATTAAGACCAGGGCTTTGCATCAACACTGAAAATATACTGGGAGTCTGAGAAGGATGTATAAGCAGGGGGAATATTGAGGAGAAGAATGGAGGACGTATTACCTTTGTGTATGGCATTAGTGAGACAATTACTGGAATACTGTGACAATTTCTGGTGTCTATATTTAAAAAAAAGAATGTTGAGAAATTGGAAAGGGTCAGAAAAGAGTTTACAAGAATTATTTCAGGCCTGGAAAATCTGCCTTAAAGTGACAGATTTAAAAATTCAATCTACTGAGCTTAACAAGGAGAAAGTAAAGAGGTGACTTCATTGTGGTTTACACACATATGTAATGGGAAAAAGCAGAAGGTTCTTTAATCAAGCAAGATCTAATAGCTACGAGCTGAAGCTAGACAAAAATCAGACTAGAAATAAGGTGCAAATTTTAATAGTGAGTGTAATTAACTATTGGAATAATTACACTCACTATTAAAATTTGCAGCTTATTTCTAGTCTTATTCTAGTCTAATTAACTATTGGAATAATTTACTTAAGGATGTGATGGATTCTTCATCACCTGAAGTCTTTACATCAAAACTGGATGTCTTTCCAAAAGATATGCTGTTGCTCAACCAAAAGATATGGATTTGATGCAGAAATCACTTGGTGAAATTCAATGGCCTGTGTTATTCAGTAAGTCAGATGATCATTGCATCCCTTCTGGACTTAAAATCTATGGCGAGATGAGGACACAAAAAAAATCACTGATATATTATCTGGTTTTGCCTGAAATAGATGCTGTATTTGGTACAATTTGGAGTCGCTGTGCTGTCTCCACCTTTAGTCCAGGATACAGTGAATTTAGCCTGCCCTGGAGGTAATGAATGCATGGGCCACTGCGGCTAGATCCTCATCTCTGGGGGCGGGGGGGAGGGGGGGGGGCGAAGTAATTTCCTAGGAAACTGGAGTCTTCAGTCTTGCCTAAGTTCAGTTTGAGTCAGCTGCTCTTCTTCCAAATGCTTCTTTCTCACAGGCATTGCAATGAAGCAGGAACAATCCAAATCAAACCACGTGCTAAACATAATAGCATTCACTGACTGAAGGATATTACTGAATGTTTAAAACAATGACATCTCATTTCTTGCTAACATAAATGGTCCTTGGTAAAATTACAAACTACACACAAAACAGGGATCACTTCCTATTCCACAGAAATGCAGCCTTTCTACTGGTGACAGTAATGCTGAATGGCAGTTTTAAAAGCTGAGAAGTGAAGAATACTTTATTCAAATAAAGTGACAGCAAAATTTAGGTAGGCAGGTAATTATCCATATTGAAAATGAGGCACTGTGGCAGATGCCTCTTACTCTTGATAGAAATGCCGTGGGATCTTTAAAGAACCCAAAGTATCAAGGGTCTCAGCTTTAAATCTATGATTAGACTGGCAACTCCTTAATGTCATGTTATGACATTGAATCAATTCTGATTCAAAAAGGAGAAGTTCAACCCACTGAACTCCAAAATAGAAATATAGCCAAACTACATTTTTTTCTGTATTTCTCCCAAATTGAATGGCTGAATATTTTGTGTGTAACTATAGCCAAAGGCTGGAAAACCACATACAGCTTAACATTAAATATTCAAAACATACAGTAACTACTGCTCATATCCTGAAAGATTTTATACATATAAATTAGTGTAGTATTCTATTGTTCATGCAAAAAAAGTTAAGCATTCACAGCCTGATATCATCTTTGCAAATAGAAAATGTGTACAGGTTACAATTAGGGCTGTCAAGCGATTAAAAAAATTAATCACAATTAATCGCACTGTTAAAGAATAACAGAATATCATTTATTTAAATATTTTGGATGTTTTCTACATTTTCAAATATACTGATTTCAAATAGACTGATTATACCACACAAAATACAAAGTATACAGTGCCCACTTTATGTTATTATTTTTTATTACAAATATTTGCACAGTAAAAAAAGAAATAGTATTTTTCAATTCATATAATACAAATAATGTAGTACAATCTCTTTATCATGAAAGTTGAACTTACAAATGTAGAATTACATACAAAAAAATAACTGCACTCAAAAATAAAACAATGTAAAATTTTAGAGCCTGCAAGTCCACTCAGTCCTACTTCTTCTTCAGCCAATCGCTCAGACACACAAGTTTGTTTACATTTGCAGGAGATAATGCTGCCCACTTCTTGTTTAAAATGTTACCTGAACGTGACAACAGGTGTTTTAATGACACAGTTGTAGCCGGCATCACAAGGTATTTATGTGCCAGATGCTCTAAAGATTCATATGTCCCTTCATGCTTCTGCCACTATTCCAAAGGACGTGCTTCCAGGCTGATGACGCTCATTTAAAAAAATGTGTTAATTGAATTTGTGACTGCATTCCTTGGGGGAGAATAGTATGTCTCCTGCTTTGTTTTACCCGCATTCTGCCATATATTTCACGTTATAGCAGTCTCGGATGATGACCTGGCACATATTGTTCATTTTAAGAACACTTTCACTTCAGATTTGACAAAACGCAAAGAAGGTACCAAAGTGAGATTTCTAAAGATAGCTACAGCACTTGACCCAAGATTGAAGAATTTGAAGTACCTTGCAAAATCTGAGAGGGACAAGCTGTGGAGCATGCTTTCAGAACTCTTAAAAGAGCAACACTCCAATGTGTAACCACCAAAAAAGAAAATCAACCTGGTGGTGGCATCTGACTCAGATGAAAATGAACATGCGTCACTCCACACTGCTTTGGATCGTTATCAAGCAGAACACGTCATCCGTGTTTAGCTTATCTGGCACATAAATTCCTTGCAAGGAAATGCCTGTTCTCACTTTTAGGTGACATTGTAAATAAGAAGCAGGCAGCATTATATCCCATAAATATAAACAAACTTGTCTGTCTTAGCAATTGGCTGAACAAGAAGTAGGACTGAGTGGACTTGTAGGCTCTAAAGTTTTAGATTATTTTGTTTTTTTGAGTGCAGTTATGTAACAAAAAAAATCTACATTTGTAGGTCACACTTTCATGATAAAGATATTGTGTTATGGTACTTATATGAGGTGAATTGAAAAACACTTTGTTTATAATTTTACAGTACAAATATTTGTAATAAAAATAATAATATAAAGTGAGCACTGTACACTTTGTATTCTGTGTTGTATTTGAAATCAATATATTTGAAAATGTAGAAAAGCATCCAAAAATATGTAATAAATTTCAATTGGTATTCTATTGTTTAACAGTGCGATTAATCATGATTAATTTTTTTTAATCGCGTGAGTTAACTGTGATTAATCGACAGCCCTAGTTACAATGTATCATACAGTTAGAATTTATAGGCATGCATGGCTTCCCTTAGTGCAAAAGAAATGGGATTTACCATACTTTCACTTCTTATACCTTCCTTTAAAGCTTTCCCATCATTACCTTAGTCTAATATAATAACAAATGTAAACAATATAAACTGTGCTTTTCATATTTCTGAACTCTCAGTGATTTAGTGTATTGAATTAGAGAATATGATGATACAAGGCCAGTGAGATGGAGAGAAAAGTCAAGCATTGATGATTCAGACCGCTGCTTATTTATTTGTGCATAGAAAGGAGACTGCACGTTTTTCTTTTAGATGTGTGATTGTTATGCCTTTGATATCGTGAGGTTGGAGTATTGCAATACACACTACAGGGGCTATACCCTTAAAAAAATATTAACAGTCTGTAGCTAGTGCAGAATGTATCTATCTATCTATATATAGAAGCTCTTGTATCCTCCCCTTTCAAAGCTTAAAATTCACAATTTAATAATAAATATCATTTTAAAATCACATACTTTGACTGCAAATGTCCTCTCAATCACAGTCCAGTCCATCCCCCAAACTATAATTTGGCCAAAAAAATAACCCCACCTAGCCCTCATTCCTTCCTCTGCCCAAATATCTCATAGGTGGGACCGGAGGGGGTGAGCAGCTGAGAACCGCAACACACCTAAAGTTAAAGGGCTCTCACAAGGAAATGTCTTGCTGACAGCAGCAGCATCAAATCAAGAAAGCTCCAGACCGAGCAGCAGTGCTGACCACAACTTCAGCAGTACAGCACAGAACGGGAGAGATGATCTCTCAGGTAAACTGGACGTAAACCATTTAAGAGACTTTCAAAAGTCACTATCAGTGCCCTATTTCATCTGCAGACAACCAACACAGCTTTCAGAGCACTCGTGCTGTGTGCTTACAATATTTAGCCCCACATCAAAAGCAGGAACACTGCACTAGCTTCAGTGGCTGAATTGTCTTAAGTTGTAACCCCATGTACAGTCACTACAGCACACTCAGTGGCCCTTATTGTTAAGTAGCATTTCATGCAGAGAACACATTACACCTTTGTCCCATCATTTGTATTGGCTACTGAGTGATTTTTTGGTGAAGTTTAAGATGATAGTTTTAACCAATAAAGACACAGAGTAAATAGTTTAGGGCCCTGGACATTTAAAATATTGTCTTCCTTTCAGTGTTATACCATGGCAATTTGTCGATCTGGGATGCTCAGGCTTACAATGGGCCTAGTTTAAAAAGGAGAGTTGGCAGACAATGAGGCTTCCCATCTTTGCTCAGCAGAGCCTAGATTTGGTGACATTCAAGCCGAGAACTTAAACTGTTGCTTGAGAGAACAAGTGAAGTGGAAGTGACTGGAAACTAATCTGAGCTAACCAAGGGTATGAATGAATATTACAGTAAGTTTGTACTGGAGCTAGTGAATTCTTTAGGCAATCATGTTGTGCACTGTAGGTATTCATTGATCTTACTACTCCAAGAAAGATGAGGTTCACCGGGATTAAGGGGTGGTTGTAGGAGAAGAGATTTTTTTGAGGAAGTTACTTTTATTTTTTTATGTGGTTTTTTACTATGTGATTTTAATACAGTATGTGCTTAGTGACTCTCTAGATGCTCGAAACTCTGCAAACATCTACTCAAGGTATCTAATCAAAATAAAGAGGAACATGCTTTTAATATGGATACACCAATATATGTCCCTATTTGCCTGGTGAGCTGAGCTTTCACTTTTTACTATTTGGAGAATTGGTATTTAAAGTAAGGCCCTCTTTTATGTTCTCCTTAGTCAGGACCAAAGGAGCTAAAAGTGTGAAAACATTTTGTCAGGAATAATGGGTGAGATTGTCTCTGATGGAGACAATACTGAAGTGGTGATGATAACAGCCAGATTCACACATTTGTGAAGTAAAGCATGGGGCCAATACCTCGATTTTGAAAATAGAAAGATGTGAGTTTTGAGTCAAGGAAGGAGATGGAGTCAGTACACTTCCGGCTCAAAATATTCTTCTCACTGACAAAACTTGTTGAATTAAAAGCTGTTGTACTGGAACTATTATTTTTGAGTGGATGCCTGGAGGTGGACAGAAAATAAGAAAGGATCTAAAACAGCAAAGAGAATCTCCTTCATAATAGTGACACTAATGGTTGCATTCAGAAAAAAAAGGTAACTAAGATGGATGGGGGAGAGAAGAGGAAATAAGCCAAGCATCTATACATCTGTCTTTGGTACTTACATGGTTCCCATGACTATTGTATCAAAGCACCTCACAATCTCTAATGTGTTATATACACACATTGTATATATTATATTTTACTATACTTTATATTATATTGTTCATTTTTTTAACTGATATTTCCTGAAATGTCCATGTGCTAGTCACTTTCTAAAGCTAATAAGTCTAGTGGTAGAGGAATATCCAATTGCTACTCACCAAAGCAGTGGGTGGATAGGTAGAAGCAAAAATCAGGTCAGCAATGTGTCTGTAACTCTAGTGGAGAGTGCCAGTTGATGACATCAAATAAACAGTGAGAGCAAGAAAGATGATCTCTAAATCCAATTCAAGAGGGCAGCAGACCACACCTAAAGGGATCATTTCAGTAGAGATTCCTTTTAAACTACATGTGAACTATTTGAATAAAAGCCCAGTTTTACAATACAACTGTCTTTCTGTGTTTTAAGAGTCCAGAAATGATTTGTTTCCTCCAGACTTTTCCTGGAAAATATCCCACTTGGATGTAGCACTGCTCCCTCTCTCCACAGTGGTTTTACTCTGCCACATCTTCTCATACCCATCTCTTTTAAAATGGATATGGGTAAAGGTGAAAAACTGGATTTTGCCTGATGTTAGTTTACACTGAGCGTTATTATTAAGTTGCAGTAAGAAAGCAGTGGATAGTAAAAATCATCTAAAATCATCAGGTTTCCTAATCTAAGTGGTTACAGGCTCAAAGTGTTAATAAGGAGTTGGGCCTGCAACAAACAGCCTAGATTACCTCAAAAAGAAATAATGTCCTTTTAAATTCCACTACAGCCATTTCAAATATTAGATAGCAGGTAATGGCCCAAAGACATTAGCAGTCATGCTAACCTTTTACTAAGTCTGATTCACTATAATATGTAAACACACATATTTTGGGTTATTGAAACAATAACTATTTAAATTCAAGACTTAATCTCCCTAACTTTCAATATTTTTTCAAAATCTATTATGTTCACTCTTTATTCTTAAAATGTTTCTCATTTTGCAAATTGCATTTGTTCCTGATCATATTAAGCTCTTTATTAAAACCTGAACAAAAATTCCCATGACAAAGCACAATTTCCCTATTATATGCTTATTATCTAGGTGAAAATTAAAACATTCTTAAAGAATGCCTCCCCCCGAAAGAAGAGTCCTGTAAGCATGTCTTCAGTACACTAAAGCCATATAGTGTGCATGCTGAAGGGGCCATGTAGCAACAAACACCAAAATATGATTTATTTTGTCATAGGGTATGTCTATACAGCAAAGAAAAATCTGAGGTAGGCCCGCAGGACCCTGCAGGATGAGAGGGTCCCAGACCTCAGGCTCTAGCCCGAGCCTGGAAGTCTACACAGCAGTGAAACAGCCCCACAGCCTGAGCCCGAGTTGGCTGGAACAGGCCAGCCATGGGTTTTTCTTTGCTGTGTAAACATACCCATATTTCACCCAAGGAATTCCATTTTGAGCTTTCACTATCCCCACCAAAAAGCTTAACAGACATATGATGTTTTATACCAGGAGTGGCCAACCTGTGTCTCCAGGCCATATGTGGCTCTTCAGAAGTTAATATGCGGCTCCTTGTATAGGCACTCTGGGACTGGAGCTACAGGTGCCAACTTTCCAATGTGCTGGGGGGTGCTCACTGCTCAACCCTTGGCTCTGCTACAGGCCCTGTCCCCACTCCACCCCTTTGAACCCCATCCCCTGAGCCTGCCGTGCCCTCGCTCCTCTCCCTCCTCCCACCCCAGCCTCCTGCATGCCACGAAAAAGATGATCGGGAGGTGCGGGAAGGGAGGGAGAGGCACTGACTGGCGGGGCTGCTGGTGGATGGGAGACGTTGGGGGGAGCACATGGGGAGTTGCTGACATATTACTGTGGCTCTTTGGCAATGTACATTGATAAATTCTGGCTCCTTCTCAGGCTCAGGGTGGCCACCCCGTCTTATACATACTACATCTAAAATTTATTCACTGGGCAACAGAGGAGGAAAATTTACTAACTGTAGGAATGTGCCAGATCAGGTCAGAATAGATATAGATCCTTGGGGCAGATGTCTCAGATTAACCTTGCGCAGTGAACTGCCACTAACTCAATGGACAGAACTGTCAGGATCTGTTGAATAAGTATCTACAGAATAGTCTCTCTCCAGCTCTCTGTGGGATCAGCTATCATCCACTAAGATTCAGAGCAGGTTTGACAAAAGAGTAGTAGTAAAGGAACCTTTTATATTAATTGTAAAAGATAGCTACTCTTGCAGGTTATTTTCTGGTATAAATTTTATGACTCCTTGCACAGAGTGCAACTTGAAGACTAAATATCACATCAGAAAGATTGTCTATATTGTCAAAATAAAGTGCATTACAAAACGTAGCATTATTATGCATTAGAAAAAAGACAAAATTCACTATTTTTTGTGATAAATTAAAGAAACCTCCAAGCCTTCATTTAACAAATATAAAAGAGAAATATTCTTTCAAAAATACTTTTAAATACTAAGTTTTAGGTAAATGTTGCAAGATAGATAGTGAAGGTATATGGTGTTTGTCACAGACCCAGACCAGTGGGGTACAGGAGTCTGCTAGAGGGCAAATATACTGGTCACTGGATGGGTAGTTTTCTGTTCCCTGAGTGACCAGAGCAGGGGCTGCACTAGAGTAATCAGGAACCTGCTAGAATGAGTTAAGGCAGGTAGGCTAAGTAGGACACATGGAGCCAATTAAAAAGAAGCTGCTAGAATCAATTAAGGCAGGCTAATCAGGGCACCTGGGTTTTAAAAAGGAACTCACTTCAGTTTGTGGTGTGAGTGTGAGGAGCTGGGAGCAAGAGGCGCAAGGAGCTGAGAGTCAGAGGGTGTGCTGCTGGAGGACTGAGGAGCACAAGCGTTATCAGACACCAGGAGGAAGGTTCTGTGGTGAGAATAAGGAAGGTGTTTGGAGGAGGCCATGGGGAAGTAGCCCAGGGAGTTGTAGCTGTCATGCAGCTGTTACAGAAGGCACTATAGACAGCTGCAGTCCACAGGGCCCTGGGCTGGAACCCGGAGTAGAGGGCGGGCCCAGGTTCCCCCCAAACCTCCCAATTGATCTGGACTGTGGGTTCTTCCAGAGGAGAAGGTCTCTGGGCTGTTCCTCAACCCACATGGTGAATCTCTGAGGCAAGAAAATCTGCCAGTAAGCGCAGGACCCACCAAGATAGAGGAGGAACTTTGTCACATGTTGTACAAACAAGCCATCTGCTACTAAGCAATTTTTATACTAGTTTTGATAATGATTTCAGAAGTGAACTTTTAAGCGTTCAAAATATAAAATAATTCTCAACACTGAGCAAGTGATACATTCTTTTGTGGAAACAAGAGTTCTCCAGACAGTAAAATGAAATCAAAATTCCCTTCATAGGATTCACAGGAAGCTGTTAAAAGTATTTATGTTCATCTGCAAAAATATTTTAATGTAATGAACAGAAGAAGTAATGCTTCTCAGTAGGGCCCATCTTTGATTCCCATATGACTGAGAAGTGTAAACAGTGATAGCGGCACCAAGGACAAAAATTAACACAAGCCTATGCACGGAGGGACTTGCAGCTCATTGTGTGAGGCTTGTTGTTATTACTAAACATGGAATACATTTCACCAGTATTCTTCACATACCATTACAGTATTTAAGCTCCTTACCAATTTTTTTTTTTTGCTACTACTTTCACCACCTGTGCAGGAGATACTATGTAAATTATTATAATCTTATTAGCTTTAAGTGGTCACGTCTCCAAACATGGGAACTGCTGCTGCTTTAGCCAATCAGCTTTCACTAATCTGCACACTAATAGTTGCTCTTGCTGTGCTTTGGGATTGACTGTCATGAGGTCAAAACAGTGATCTAAGCTAAAACGGATAAAGAAAAAACATTCCTCCCTCCCTCCTCCCCTTGGGTAAAGACTAGCAGCAATCGAATTCTGAATTGATATAGAAAATGTCAAAATTCTGCTCTTATTTTATATTTTAAAGAAGTTACTTGGTGCATATATATATCCATTGTTTGCAATAGCCTCTTTGAAGTTTAAAAGTAAAAGTCTCTCTAATAATACACACATCAACACTACAGGGATGAGGTCCAAGTACCTAGATTACAAATTAACGGAGCTAAAATTAACAGAGTTACTTTCTTTTAACAAATATTGCAACTTCATTTTAGTGTCTTACATGAAAATAGCTGTATCTTTACCACCTGTATCTGGTGGCATTTAAAGTTCCAAGGACAGCGTTCAGTTACTTAGGCCTGAATTCATCACTTGTTTTGAAATCCTCAGATGGCCAGCAATGTGTAAGAGCAAATTATTACTGTTAACCTCAGCTACAGAGTAAATACAATAACTACTGCTTTTGTGGGTGGCACAAAATAGCAGCTAGTATGTATTAATTATGTGGCAAAGGAGCAATTAGAATTTTTGTTTTCTTTTTTAAAGCCATCTGAATATTCAGAATCTAGGACACTTCATGTAAGACTAACTGATCTGAGGCAGACTCAATGTTCAGTATGAAAACCTTGAAGGTGTCCTTTAAAACACTAATTATAAAAAATCTTAATTAGATTAGGTAGGTAGGTAGTTATAACATGCAAATGTTGGCTCAATACAAAGTAATATGAAATGGTACAAACATTTCTGTAATTCCTATTAGATATGTAAGGCTATTTTGTTAAAAGTACAAATAGATAATCTCTCTTCTTGCAAAAATTGGAAGTAGAAGACAAATACATGGAATGCTTTTCTTCTAATTGTAGCACAAGAAATGTCAGTCATATTTTCAAAATGCATACAATAGAAAAACTAAATTAGATATATTGAGATGCACTGCAAGGAAACTAAGCTTATCAACATTGTACAACTAAGTTTTACCTACTCATGAAAGTATAGGCAAGAACTTTTTACACAAGTCAAACAGGAACCCTTTATGCTAGAATTGCATAATTCTAGAAGAGCTGCTTTAGCCTTTTTGCATACAGTTGAATATATAAAATAGATTAGTCTTTAAGTAAATAACAGAATCAAGAAAAGAAGAGAAACTAAAGAAAAGATTGGTATTGTAAAAAATGCAAGTCACACTTTTCTGATTTTAATTATGCCCTTAACTTTGTTCATATGTTAATATATTTTACATATCCCAGAAACATATAAACAGATTTATTAAACTGGTGGATTTTACTTTTTAAATTATAGCAACAAAATATTAATAATTCTATCATATCCAGAATAATTGTGTGTTGAACATAAAAATGTTACTGAAGAATGAAGTTGAGATTTCCATTTGAATCAATGAAACCTTGGGAATACTTTCTAAAGTTATTTTAAAATATATTTTCACAATTTAAAAAATTCAACAGACAAAATAAACGTCAAGTAACTCATCCCTTTAAGTGTGAAATCTGTTCCCTGACTAAATTTTCCACTCCATTGTACACACTGAAAAAAATAGTAGTATTTACATATAGTTTTTACATCTTCAAAGCATTGCACTAGCACTACCAAAGTAATCCCAACTACCTCCTTGTGAGGCAGGTAAGCAGGTAATCATCATCCCTATTCTACAGATAGAGATGTTGAGACAATTAAGTGATTAACCCAAAACCATACAATCATACAACAAGCCAGTGACTGAGCTGAGACTACAACTTGACTTCTAATATCATGCTTATTTCTTTAGACTATTTAAAGAATATGCACAGGAAGCCTTTGAGGGATTTGCAAACAAAGCAGTATTAATTTGTACAATTTTGGGCTGACACAACCCTCTTCAAGCCTCTACCTACCTAACAGAATCTGTTTATATCCTTTAGTATTTGGGAGCTAAAGTTTTCATTTCAATCTATTTTAATTATAGAGAAAATTTCAAAATCTTCTGTGACTGAATTCATTAAGCTTCTGTGGTAGTCACTGAACAATCTAAGTGCCTGAAAGCTTTCATCATCGGCTCTCTGCTGCAGGTACAGACATGGCTAAAATGCATTGATTTTTGTCTCAGGAGGAGAGATGTTTACTGGAATTAAACCCCGCTCAGTCAAAGCACAGCACAAGCTTCAGCATGAACTTTTTAAAAACTTTTCTA
The DNA here is from genome assembly GCF_011386835.1 of Chrysemys picta bellii. Lineage (NCBI taxonomy): Eukaryota > Metazoa > Chordata > Testudines > Emydidae > Chrysemys > Chrysemys picta. Next base: position 233,014,825 of record NC_088792.1, read on the forward strand.
TTCTTGTTTGAAACTTCCCCCTTCCCTCAAACAATTTATCATGTTGATCTTATCATATGCTTCCAATTTCTACTCTTAGTATGTCATTCTGTAAACTTCAAGAAAATATGAACCACCGATATAATAAAGTAACCTCCCTCAAAGCCTGGATTGACAAGAAGTCTACACACACCTACATGTGTACACCCCTCCTTCTTCAATCAGTTCCCTGAAAGCCAGTTACATGGAAAAGGCTTGGATGACACTAACTGTAGCTACATGGCAAAAATATAATTTGACATTCATTGGACTTTTGTTAACTGAGCATTTAAACTTCAGAGGGAGAGGACAATCTTTATTCCCATGTTCACAAAACTCTTCAGTCTTACAGAAGCCAAAAGTCTAATTTGCCAAATATTTCACAGGTAAAAACCACAAGATACCAACTGTGCTGGTCTAAATGGTATAGATACTTTCTGGCAACATAATAATCATGACTTGCTTTTTGTTTAGGTTTTACACACTTAAGATTGTTCAGCCAAGTTATTTGTTTAATTTCTTAAACCAAAATAAATGTTTAATAGGTTAATGCTGAGGTTTTTTTTTTTTTTTTCAAAGCCCTTGCTAAAATTTGCTTGTTTTTCACCCCCTCCCTCCAATCAGTAGCAGAACAGTACAGTATAAAAAACTTTCACAGGGCATTTAAAGCTTAGCAAACCTCTGCAGTCCAAAAGACTTTCACTTCAAAACCATTTTCTATTCAAAAGCTAGCTTGGCAAACGAGTCAGGAAATCATTAAGTCAAACTACAACAACAAAAATTGAATTATTTTTGCTAAACTACTTGATGGTTTTACAACAATTAAACACCCAACTGCAAATTCAAAACCTTCAAAAAAACACTATTACAGTTACAAAACTGACTTCCCCAGTATGCCTGGTGTAATATGATCATAATTGCTGTAAAAAGACAGAAACTGACTGTATGTTAAGTCCTGCCACATCTAGGTGCTCTACACAGCTCCATTTGGGACTGCAGGGTCAAAAGTTTACAGAATTTTTCACCAGTCGCAGAACTCTTTGCTATGTGTAATCTCTGATCCACTCTCAAAGCAATTTTTGTATTCCAGTCATATGATTTCCCCGGGGGGGGGGGGGGGGAGAACATACATTTTATTAAGAATACACTTTTTGTTGGTTAGCTTAATAATAATTACTATTTCCATATTCAGTAAATGGACTCAACTTGCATTGTTATTCCCAGTTAACTCCTGTGGAATGTAGCAACTTCACTTCATTCTCCTCTTAAATTACTGCAGCAGCTCAGGCTGTTTGCAATTCTGAGCCATATGCAGAATGCGGTTGGAAGCATTCACCATACCTGTATTTTTAAAGTGGGTAGACCCAACTGTTCCCTTTGTACAGACAGACAAGATTCTTGCTCACTCCAATTATTTAAACTAGTGTTCACAATGAAAACACTGAAGCACTCAGTATCCTGCAATGGGAATTAATGACTTGAGAGGTATCACAGTAAATTATACCATTACTGGGCATAGCAGATTTATATAAAAGTTCTAAATTATGTAAAAGATCTCTTAAGCAGAAACAATACTGGATGGTTGAGCTTTGTTTTTAATAAAAATAAAGGAAATTTGCCATTGCGGTAAATTAGGGTTCTGCTAATTAGATGCTAAAGGAGACAGCTGGGTTTACCACCAAGTTCTTTTTGATGGGCAGATCAACCAACAGAAGCATCAGAATATTTGGTTCTCCCTTGATCCCCTCCAAACCACCCTTTACTCACCCAATCCTTATTATCTTAATAAGTAGTGATTAAACACATAGCTGCTCCAACACAAAGCAAAAATAAGACAAATGAGTGAAGAAAGGAAGCTAACTTCAGAAAAAGGTAAGATCTGAATTAGTGTATCTGTTTTTAATTGGTTTTCTACTAATAATGGCAAACTGCATCTAAAAAAACAGGTAGCAGTACCCACCAGAGAATTCTAGAAGAAAACATACAAATCACACATCCTCTAATACCAGAGAAGGGTGAGAACAGAGATACACTTTTATGAAAAATGCATTTGAATACCACCAGTGAACACGCTTTAATTAGGGTTACCATATTTCCACAATCAAAAGAGGACACGGGGGAGGGGGGGAGCCCTGCCCCCCTCAGAACCCACAACCCTAACTGCCCCCCCAGGACCCTACCTGTCTCCTGACTGCCCCGACCCTTATCCACTCGCATGGGTGCAGGGTTGCAGAAATTTTGGTGGTGCCCAGAACACCCCCCCACACCTGTCTAAGGCTCTGGGAGGGGGGTTGGAGGTCTGGGGTGCAGGTCCTGGGCTAGGGATTAGGGTACAGGAGGGGTGCAGGTTCTGGGATAGAGTTTGGGTGCTGGGTGCAGGCTCCGGGCTGGGACAGGGAGTGGGTGTGCAGTGCAGACTCTGGGATGGAGTTTGGGGGGTAGGAGGTGGTGCAAAGGGAGGGGGTGCAGGCTTTGGGAGGGAGTTTGAGGGCAGGAGGGGGTGTGTGGGGAGAGGGTTTGGGGATAGGAGGGGCTGCAGGGGTGAGGGCTGTGGGTCTGAGGATGAGGGGTTCATGATGCAGGAGGGGGCTCAGGGCTGGGGCAGAGGATTAGGGTGCGGGGGGATGAGGGCTGGGCTGAGGGGTTTGGGGCATTGGAGAGGCTAGGGTGGAAGGGCAGGGGGTAAGGGCAGCCTGTCTTCCCATTAGTGGATGGAGGACGCTAGGACCCGGGGGCAGCAGACAGCAGTTGCTGCTGGCTCTGGCAGTACAAGCAGGGAAGGAGGGCCCACGGGGTGGGGGGATGCACGGAGGCCGGGGACCTGTCCAACACTCCCCCGCTCCCTGACTGCCTCCCCTCCCCCCGGACTCCCCTTACCATTCTGGCTCCACATGTTTGCAAAACACGCTGGCCGGTGGGTTGGTTTGTGTGTTACACAGGGCTGCAGACAGAGGGAGGGGGGAGCAGGGGAGGGCTCTGGCTGCTGGAGGCCAATAGGAGCAGCTCAATCGGCCAAGCGGCCTAATCAGCAGCCCCACTCTGCATGGAAGGGAGGGAGGGAGGCGAGGGAGAAAAAAACCCTGGACATTTTAACCTTGTTACCAATTCCTCCCGGACGGCTATTTAGAGACACAAAAGCCGGACATGGCTGGGGAAATACGGACGGATGGTAACCCTACTTCAATGGTATTTGTGACCTCTTTAATTTAATTTGTTGTCTTCAAGCATTTATACAAGCAGATTTTGTTTGCAAGAATGTACACTAAATGCAATTGCCTTATGAACAATTATATAAATCTCTGTTCACGTAAAGGTTTGAAGTTCTGCTCAAGCACTCATATTTATCAAAGTTTTACAAATCCAATCAGGGAACAAAAAACTGTATGATGCGACTAAGATTACCAACCAACCAGTCAACAGTCAAATGACTAATAGCAGTAAATAATTTGAAAACAATTCATAGGCTAAAATATGTTCACATGCAACACTCAAATAATTGTGAACACAACACACTTATCAGCATGAACACTTTGCAGAAAGATTAATATATTTTAAGGAACCATTATGATCATCTTGTCTGGCCTCCTGCAAAACACAGGCCATCGAATTTCACCTATCAGAGGGGTAGCCGTGTTAGTCTGGATCTGTAAAAAGCAACAGAGTCCTGTGGCACCTTTAAGACTAACAGATGTATTGGAGCATAAGCTTTCGTGGGTGAATGCCCACTTCGTCAGATGCATCCGATGAAGTGGGCATTCACTAGGGTGACCAGATGTCCCGATTTTATAGGGACAGTCCCGATTTTTGAGTCTTTTTCTTGTATAGGCTCCTATTACCCCCCACCCCCGTCCCGATTTTTCACATTTGCTGTCTGGTCACCCTAGCATTCACCCACGAAAGCTTATGCTCCAATACATCTGTTAGTCTTAAAGGTGCCACAGGACTCTCTGTTGAATTTCACCTAGTAATTCCTAAATCAAATTTCACTCTGTGCCTGCACCAGATAAAATATCTATCTTTGTGGAATCAATACTCTGTTATAAATGGTTTTCCCATTTCAGGAATGTCTGCATCAGAAAACTTACGTTCAAAGGCAGCATATGCAAAAGTTCATACATCCAAACCAATATTCCATAGCTGGAGAAGTGGGAAGACTTCCAAGCATCCATTCTGAAAACTGCACACTAGATGCATTTTCTTGATCCATCCCCAAGATGCCATCATTCTTGTCCAAAGACTTTTAATAATTTTGAGGCAATATAAACTTTTGACCATATATGCCTCCATAGTACATGAGGTTATTCATACACCTAGGGAAGATCTGGAAGCTTTCTTCCATATACTGGAACCCCATAATAATATTAGTAGTATAATTGTTTCTTCAAGTCTTAATTTTATCCAAACAGAATTTGACAATGTCTGAAGCATCCCAAAATCACACCCATGGAAACAAAGGGAAAGGAACACAGACCAATGGCAGATACCAAATTAAAAGGAGAACAGATCCTGGGAATTAAACTTGGGACAGGGGCCAGAATAACCCCGTAGTTATGAAAGATTAAAAAAAAAGTAATCTGGGAGGAAAAGGAAATAAACTCTCCCATCCTCCTAGATGAGGTGACTGCTATGAGGAATATTACTTTAAACAGGTTTACAGTAACTGATGCCAAACTGAAGAACAATATTAAACTTCTAAGGAGGGGGGCAAGTGTAATTCTGGTGTGTTTTAACTTATAGTTGCCTCTCTGGAAAAACTGTAAAATGACCAGATGGAAACATACTGGGGGATCCCTAATTTTGCCTCCAAAAGCTCTAGATAAAGGAGACTGATATTTCAAGGTGCTTAGATGGACTTTTATCCAGCCTCTCTGTAGGAAATTTTAATAGGCGAGAATACTTCAAGGATGTGACAATTTGAGAAATCTGTCTATGTAAAACTTATGAATGCTGGTTGATTTTATAAAATAACTATATCATTGAATGCCTCAATGTACAGTGAATCAGGCTGGTGTCTTGTATGTTTCAGACTAGGAACAATTGAGGGTCATTAACCTGAATAATGTTCATTCAAATGGAAGCACCTTTGAACAATGTGATGGCTGCAGCCTAGGGGAAACCAGTTCTTCCCACGTTGACTGCAGGAGAAGGGACTGAAGCAATGGAAAATGCTCAACAGAAAAGAAGGACCAAAGAAACAAGATGTTAGAATTGGCTTGTAAAGAATACAGATTCTGGAGGTTCACAGAACACAAAGAGACATACTGTTGGAATGAAAGGAACCTTTTGACCTCCAGACCTGAACAAGCTGTAAGGAACTCATTGTAGAAGGCAGAGGAGGATTCCATGATCGGGAACAGAACACTGAGCCAGAGGATTGGGGTCCAGGAGAGGGGGCCTGGGACCCCTGAAAGGACTGACCAAAACCTAAGAATGATCATGAGTGGTGAGGACACTGGAGGGAAGGGTTCTGCATGAGGTTATTGATGAATAAAGTGAGATTGGCTTAGATTCAGAAGTTCCTCTGCAAAGTCTGTACGTTACTTGCTTCACCTGTCATGTGTTCCCAATGGGTTAAGGGGTAGTCAATAGGCTGCGGGCCAAATCTGGACCGCCAGACGCTTTTGAATGGACTGTGAAATCTTTTTATTTACTTATTATCATTATTGTTATTGCAGTGTGAAAAATGTTTCTTTGGAGTCTGAACCATGACAATACCTTGACCAAGAAATTTGTACAGTGACAAAAAATAATTGAGTACCTGTGGGTTAAACTATAAACTGGAGTGCACAAGAGGGTAGATAGAGTTCTTGGGAGCTTGTGCTTGAGTGACTGTGCGGTAAGTTCATTTCTGGTCTCAGACCTAGGGCAGTTGGACCATGAGGCCCCATTCCCTAAAAGAGGTACTAGACACTCTGTGGTCGGGAAATGTGCCTGAGACCATGGCTAGAGCCTGCCCAGACTCAGAAGCACATAGATCCAGCGTTGGGTACAAATACAGCTGCCTGGTGAGCATGCACAAGGGGGAGCTCAAGGAGAACTGTGGCATAGGGGATATAGTATTTCTGCTCAATTTCAACTAGAAAAAAAAACACCTCTGCAAGACAACTTAGGAGCCAACACAGGACTTCATATCAGCATAGTTGCAGAGACCCTTTATAACAATCCCTTTGTTCTTCTGTTCAAATTCCAGGTCCTTACAGTGTTTATTTGCCACAAAAGTGTTGCTCCTGTGATAGTAGGTATGAGTGCACTGGAAGGGAGAGGTGGATTTGAGCATACCTGCCTAAAATCAGTAATTTATAAGCTTGAGATGGTTTTGTTGTTATTTCCTTCTGACTCCCCCTATTCAGTACTTGTTGTATAGTGAACGAAAACCAGTGCCAGACTTCTCTCATCTATTTGAAAATAAGAGACAAATACACGTACTCTTTATTTTATAACTGGAAGAAATAATATAGTCACTATTATAGTTTCAGTTAGTCTTCCAAAGGACATAGGGAAATAGAGACCGGAGAAGATGCTCACATTGGTTTTGCAACTAGGAAACTAAGACTACATTATTGTTGTGTCTGTTTATGAATCTCTAATGCCCATTCTCTGCCCTTTCACTTGATTTTTAAACATGAAAAAGCACAGAACAGGAAAACTCATTTCTGATGGCTTATGTTAAATACAGACTTATGGAATATATAGAATAGTCCACCTGCTAAACTTGCCTGCCCTCTCATTGAATACCCGCAGAGCTCATAAATGTCCTGTGTACACCAGGATTCTATTAGAGACAAGCTCAGTGTTCTTCCCTGAAGATTCACATGAAAAATATCTGGTCTTGTCTGGTCTAAACACCACCATTTTAATAAATCACATGGAGACCAAGGGACAATGCGTGATCTTAAGAAGTTGACAATCTTCTTCCTTTCCAATAAATTCTAGTTCCTTGCAGTTATAAAATGTACAAGATGGTCTGCCAACTCATCCTCCAAGAATCTGCTGTGGTTGTTTTTTGGACAGGTTATAACCAGGGTGCGCCTTTTAGAAGAACTGCTGAAATTCCCCATTATATAAGTTAGGCCCTTACCATATTAGGTATTACAATCTCAGTCTTATGAGCATTCTTGTGGCCACTAGGACTGGAGAAAAGTCACTGAAGGAGAGAATATGGATGTGAAGAGAACAGTGTCCACACTGGGAAAAAAATCAGTCCTAGATGATGTATCATGTTATGAACAGACATCATAATTCTCTCTTTCCAAGGACTTGGGTAACATGGAAACCAAGAAGGTGTAAACTGTTGCAGAAAATTATTATGAGACTCCCTTACAAACTTAGGAAGGCATTTCTTGTTCACACCGAGGAAAAGCTCCTAATTCAGATATAATATTCATATACACATTTAAATTGTTTTAAATAACTTTGTTTTTCTTTTCTAAAATGAACGAGACTCACAAGTATCAATAGTGTATTAGCATGCTTTTCTCGGTTCTTCTGGAAAAAAAAAGTCTTCAGACACTATTGCTAGGAGGTGTAGAGAGAGCATTCTGCATCAAACAACAACTGATGGTTGAGAGCTTGGGCAAGAGAAGATACTTCAAAGGAAAGAACTAGGGTGTCTAATATCTGAAAGTCGTACCACTATTTCATTTCCCTGTTAGATGGACCCAAGGAGGAAACACAGCTGTTCAAAACAGTGTGCCCTATTAGACAGGAACACGAACACACACGAGGGAGCATAATGCTATTTTATAGATCTCAAAATGTTTTACAAAAGTGCTTGAGCATAATGACCTACTTTATATGATGTCTACTATTATGGACCTCTATCAGAGGAATCATAAAACAGAGTTTATCATCGTTTTCTGTCATGAAAGATCCTATGGCAATTTCATAAGTTCTGGAAAACTTGTCTTACGGTGAGTCTTAAGAATCGCAATCTATTTTAAAGAGGTGTTTTGATCACAGTCTGTAAGTACCTACATGGGGAGATTTGTTATAGTAGGTGTGACTTTTTTTTTATCTAGTAGACAAGGCATAACAAGATCCAACGGCTGGAAGATGAAACTAGACAGATTCAAGCTGGAAATAAGGCACACATTTTTAAGTGAGGGTAATTAACCATGGGGATAAATTACTGAGGGTTTCAGTGGATTTCCTATCCGTTGAAGTCTTGATTTAAAGACTGGATGTCTTTCTAAAAGATAGGCTAGGTAACCAAAAGTTACAGGCTTGATGCAGGAATTACTGGGTAAAATTTTGTTATACCGGAAGTCAGACTAGACAATTATAATGGCCCCTTCTGATCTGAATCTATAAATCCCCTAATAGTTTAAAAGTGAACTGCAACATTATATAGGAAGCCTTGCTCCTCATTTAAATAGCTGATGTATTTCTCCCCAGTGGTGGATGAATTTGAATGATGGGTGAAGTGATCCAAATTTTAAATTGTGGATACATACACCTCACAGCAACAACAGAAGAAATTTCTTTATTTCTATATCCAGGTGACTCTAAGGAACAATATGATAAACACTATTTATTTTTTGCCGTTGCCCTTCTCAACTATGCTTTGCCTGTTAATCCATTTCCACCAGGAACTACTTCTATCATTCCAAACTTCTTAGCAGCTTTTTAACAGCCAACATTTTAAAAATAAACAAATATGACAAATATTTCTAAATATAACTTTACTGTAGAATATGTAACAAACATAACAGACAATTGTGTATGGAGACAACTGTTGTCGGGGCAGTTGTCTTGGATGACTTGCCTAGCTTACTTATGTATTCACCACTCATGTGTAAAGCTGCCATTCTATGTTGAAAAAACATTTGTGCCATATTACACACATACAGGGTGATACTATTTTATATATAAAATAATTAATCTATAAAAATACACATACGTGCATCTACCATCATAGGATTGTTTTTGAGGCTTACTTAGTTGACATATCTTACTGGCTTTCAGATACTCAGATAAAAGGTAAGGTAGAAGTGGAAAAAAAATCCTTTTAAAAAGTATTGAAAATTGCCATTTGAGGGGTCTGGGATATTTGCATATACAACATCTGTTTGATTTTGAATCACTTCACATACCTATTATAGGATACTTTTCGTATAGCTTGGTATCTTACAAACACTGAAGGTATTTTTCTATAAGTAGTTATAAGAGATGTGATACAGCATTTAGCATAAGGTGAATGCAAATATATTTTCCATTAATAAGAACTACCTATTTCAACATATGTAACTAGCCACAATCCTATTTTAGAGCTGACTACCCTATCCTTTAGCCCAGTGATTTACAAGACACACTTTTAATGCAGAGCATATTGGGAAACAAATTTCACAATGTCAATTATATCTCTGACTTATACATGTGCTTAAGTAAGGAACCAGGCTCTGGAGATAATAGAGAAATATGGCAATAGCCATACTAAACAAGGAAATACACGAGTAGCTATAATAAGTAACTAAGATAAGTTGGAATGCTTGGAGATGATATTTTAATTTTGTTATAACATATATAATTAAATAGCCGCACAAACTATATACCATCTCTCTCAGAGCAGTAGCTCTAGCTTCCTTTAAAACAATTAAATCACTAGGGCAGAGTGGGAGGGAAGGAGTTTGGCTCCATTTGTAAAAAATGGTTCAAATTAACCAGATAAGTCACTGCTGTAGTTCAACATTTACAATCTTCACTTGGAATGTAAAACACTTAGTACGACAAACAGTGCATTCACAGGACAGAGTCAAAGCAGTTTTCATAATCTTTTCTCCCTAATTATAGCTGTCACCTCCTTGGAAGATTGAGACAGAAATCTGTTCTCTTCATGAAGTTTTTTCTCCTCCATCATATGACACAGTTAGCATGAGAATGCTGACATTTATGTTACTTCTTAGAAAAATAGGATAGAATAGGATAAGATACTGGCCATTGCTGTGGCCTCTTTGTGCTATTCCAGTGGTGCAAAAAGGCCTTAAAGATGGCTTAACCTGACAGCTGAGAATTCTTCTAGCGTGGGGGAATACCTGGGTGGCATGGAGTGGAGAATCCTGATGCAGGTCTCTTCCCCAAGAATTTTAAGGGTTAACCTATAAAAAAGGATTGGCCATGTGGGATTGGCCTGAGGCCAGATCTCATCTGCATCTTGGTGTCTCCACTAGCAATATCTAGCTGCTGAAGAGGAAAGGAGAAGAAAAGTTTTCTTCCCAGGATATCAGGTGCAGGAAATACCTACATAATGCCTGTGGCTTTTCTGGATCTTGCACAGTGCTATGCTACCCCTTAGAGGGAGAAGGCACCTTTTAAAAGGAATTTTGTATGGAGCGAGAGCTCATGGATCTCCCAGGTGAGTGCCGCTGCTTCAGCAGCAGAGGAGAGCTTCCCCATAGCTTTCTTCCTTTTGACAGCAGTTCACCCTGAGCTCCTCCAAACACACAGCAGAAGCAGGGTGCATAGCAGCATCCTTGAATAGTTGCTGTTTCAGTGTCTGCATATCAGCAGTGCCAGAGAGCACAGGTAAAGGCAGGTCGCATTTGGCTAAAGATGCAGAGCTCTCTTCAAGGACACAAAGCAGCATAGGATGTCTTTGATACAACGTGGAAGTGGACAAGAGCAGAAGAGGCATTTTCTTATCCTCTTCTTGCTCTCCTTTTCTACAACATTAAGTGCCTCTGCAGTAGGAAAGTGGAATGGGTGAGGTACCTCACAAAAGGGCTGTCCAAAACAGCAGGACAATCAAGCCTCAGAAAACAGTGATAAGAGATTTTGAATAAAGCCAATTTGTAATGGAATGTAAAAAGTGAGGTCCCCAAAGAGAGAGAAATTGTCCACCAGCTCTGTAGCAGGTTTTGCTGCCCCATGCAGTTTACAGTGGCAGGAAGCCAACTGGCAAGCTCCTCTAGGAGGAGTTTGGAGCCAAGCCAGTCAAGCTCACAGGTCTCTTTGCTGCTGCCAAGCTGAAGTGGAGCCTGAAGACTGTGCTGCTTGGATCTGTGGACCTGGTTGTGACCATGAATATTCGTTTATAAAAATGCTCTTAAGCAAATCATATACTCTCTGTTTATAAAGTGACTGAACATATAAAACAATATACTTAACCCAGCTAGGGAGAATGAACCACAGACTTTTAATTACAAGGCTATTTGCACTCTGACTAGAACAGGAAGTATGCTGGTTATACATTGGGCTCTACTCCTGCCACTGCACTTAAACCACATTTATGATGACTGAAACTTTGCAATTTATATAACTATATGTATTTCCTGTTTTGAACAGTGTTCCACTACTATTTAGTTAGCTAAATATTAACATTTCAAATACCATATATTTATTAAAGGTGTTACATTTTTGGAGAATATATATTCTTCAAATTATTTTATCTTAGTAACAATCTTTTAAAAAGTCTAGATAAAGTGTGTCCACTTGAAATTCATTGTTAAATCTCTATATTTCCAGGGCTCAAACATGCTTCTTAGGTGTCTAGAAGCATGTAGGTTTTGCATGTGTCATGTAGTTTCAAAAACATTTATGTCCAACAGGGCATATAGAATCTGTGGAGGCATCGTCAACCACACACTATTGGGCACATACTTCAATTACATTGCAGAGTGGCAAGCAATATCACATTCCAAAATCCATGCACTGACAGTTGTGTCCTTATCCATTCAGTATACACTATTAATCACAAACTCTTCGTAATAGCAGTTTTGCTACTTTAAACAATATATCACTAATTCTTAATTATAGCAATTTGCAAAGTTGATGCACGTTCAGTTTTATAGGGAATCCTTATTCTTTAGGCTGAACACACACACGGCGAGTGTGCCACACACAAGGAAACTTGAATCAAAACCATTTTAGTGTCAGACACTTTTGAAAATACTCTAACACAAAATGTAACAGTCAGAAGCAGATGTAAATTTCCTTATGTTTAAAAAAACAAAACAAAACAAAAAACCACTTCCCTTCATTATATTAACTGGAATCTCACAAAACCTAATTTCTTCAATGAATACAATCACACAAAATCAGTGCTCTGCCTTTCCTGACAATGTAGTTATTTTCCTAACAGACTGACAAAGGATGCACACACTGACTTATCACATCATTCAATTAGCAGTAAATGGATTGTGATGGAGAAAACTTGTCCTTTCTTACACATCTAGTAATTCCTCATGATAAAGCTTGATGATATCCTTCACTATAAAACAAAGACTATTATACATTTCTTCAGATTTGTTTTGTGAAATACCTCTCTGGAGCTCTAAGGGTACATCTACACTGCAATTAGACACCCTGGCTGGCCTATTCCAGCTGACTCAGACTCGCAGGCTCAGGCTATGGGGCAATTTAATTGCAGTGTAGATATTCAGGCTTGGGGTGCAGCCGGAGCTCTGGGAGCCTCCCATCTTGCAGGGTCCTAGAGCCCAGGCTGTACCCCAAGCCTGAACGCCTACACATCACAATTAAATAGCCCTGCAAACCCAGGTCAGATAGCACAGACCAGCCATGGGTTTTTAACCAGTGTAGACATACCCTTCTTACGAACTTGAGATACACATAATCAAGGTCACAAAAAAATCTTTAATGCAAAGGGGTGTCATTGTTTCAACCCCCTTCAGTTGTTTTGCCCTACAAGACTACAACCTCCCTCTGAACTAGCCATCCGATCCCTTCCTCCCGGAATATCCATGAAAAAGCATTGGCCTTGCAATGTCCTTAGAAAGCCAACAAACACAGACTACGAATCCCAGGTTGGGGAAGGAAAAGGAAATTCAAGAGTCAAGGTTCCCTTACGAAAAATGCCCTTGTACAAGCACCCGCTTTCAAGCACCTCTGCTAACCACAACTGAAGCAGGAGAGAGAGATACAAAATCTGCAGACTCCATATTCCAGGAGAGTTTATCTGTTACAACCCCTTTAATTGTCTTTCCCAGAACAGACTGACAGTGGCTTTACAAAGCCTTGCTAGTGCCTCCTGGAGGACGCTGCCTGACACACCTTGCTTCCCTACTGAGAATAATTGACAATCTCCACCAAAAGTGAGACCATCTTTTATCAACCATCCTTAACAAGCCAGGAGGGACAAGGGTCCAACTCACAGGTTGTAGTTGAAAACTCTCCTAGCATCTTTTGAACCTCATTAGTTCAGACCGAAAACAGACCAAGACTCAAGCAGAAAAGACTCACCTTTTGTACCCCTTGGGAGCCTGCTATGTCAGCACAAGGCAGACGACTAAGTCCAGATCATGTTACTTTTGTGGACACAATCACAAAGAACATTTCTAATAGCAAGAAAAAATTGATGTGAGTGGAGGCAACCCAGATTAGTCAGGCTATCCATCACCCAGGAACAATCCCGCTGTTGAAGATTTATGAAGATGCTATGCAGTGATGGAGGCAATAAAGCCCTTCTTCAACTCCAGCACAGCTGCAGCTTAAATCTTCAAAAATTCTTTAAGTCACAGTCAGACTTGGCATAGAACTTCAGCCACAGGACTTCCCTCTCTCTCCATTTCACGCATGTCATCTGTAAACCTCAGTGATCTGTGAGGACAAAGCTCACGAAAAGGGTGTTTTGGGCCATCATATCAATAGCAAAGGACAGCCCCACTCCCAATCTTACTTCCATGCCCCCCGATCCCCACAGTCCTCTGCTACCTCAAGTCTTCACATGTCCATTCTCCTCTTCATACCAGCTGTCCTTCCTACCTCCTCAATATCCCATATACACTATCCCCTGCTTCAGGGAACAAAAACAAGCAGATTACCACACAACTAATAGAGTGTTGCTCAAATGTATTTCCTATCAACATAACCACTAAAAAACAAGGAAATCATCTGTTAAGGCAACATTAACATTTACCTCAACCTCAGTTGAGATCCCTTACTGCCCACATGCCATGATTCTTGGGCTTGGTCTATGCTTGTGAGTCACTATGTCAGTTAGGGATGTGATTTTTTTAAAACTAGCACCAGTACAAGGCCCAGTGTGGATGCAATTACATGAGTGAAAAAATGCCTTATATGGTATAATTATTCCTCTTTCTGTACAGGATTAACTATACCAGTATACAGCATCTTTATATCAATGTAACTCGAAGGATGTGTGTGTACTGCTTTAACTATAATAGCATAGCTGAAACAATACTACCTCCTTAGTGTAGATGAGGCCTTACACATTTCAGCTCCCTTGCACATCTATATAGCCAACCACAATGCACACATCCAATTCCTCACAATCACACTCAAATGCACAGGTTTAACTCCAATTTCATACTTCCATGCACATATAAACAAACTTATCACTATAGAGTACATATCATAATCCTCCTAAAATCAGTTCCGGTTGTGTATTTGAACGTGATTATGAGGAACTGGATGTGTACATTATGGCTAGTTATATGTAGCAATTTAAGGTTTTGAGTTCAGGATTTTGAGTGTGTATTTGGTGTTGGTACTAAGGCATATGGAATTAAGTTTTGTCTAAATGTTAATGGTGCATTTACTTGACACTAGATGATTAGGTTGATAGGAAATGTTCTTGAGCAACCATAACTCTATATTAATTTCTGTGCACGAGATTATATTAAAGAAATCCTGATGCATCATGAAAGCACTCTAGAAACATTTAAATACTGTACATATATTTTCTGTGATTTTTTTCTCTTTTAGAGACTGTCTCATGATTGCTTATGAATTTCTCTGCTTTTTGCATCTGAAGTCATAATCCTATTTGTGACATTACAATTCTCTCTTTACAGCAACTAATTGTGATATCACAAACAGAGGATAATTACTGCAAATTGGGAATCAGCAGCAGGAGCATCTGAACTCTTAAACTACAAAGGTTCTGTTGGCATGCAAACTTCCCTAACAATGGAAGTGCAACAGAGAAGTAGAAATATGGAAAATGGGATATGCTAGTAGACTTACCACTAAATATATATTTTTTCTTAAGTTTTTCTATGAGGAATTAGTGAGACATCAACAAATAGTTAGGACTCAAAGCTCAGTGACTTCATAAAAATATTATTTATAAATGTTACATAAATAGAACAAAAGACAGAAACATTAAAATTAAGGAAAATCTTGATGTAGTAGAAATATTAACCACAACGCCATTATACTAATGGAAAAGCATGTACAACTCCAAAAGCATCTAATTTAAAGAAAAAAGAAAACATGGGCAATGAACTGCAAATTTCACTGAGTTCATAAAAACACAATCTACTGTTCAGTATTAATAACAGACTCATGAAACTGAATCAACCCAAAGGAATTTTACTTTTCTATTGTAGAAATAAGAGTTATGAATAATTCCAGTATGGTTAACAGTTTTCAAAATATTAGCCTAAGATTAGCTTCCATTTCCATTATTTCCCCCCCTACTTTAAAACACACATAACAGAAACCATTTTCCATACTGCATTAAAACTGCTACTGAAATAAAAGAGTGGGAACATTGATAAAACAACCTTTTTTTGTTTTATAGAATGTACAGAAACTGTATGGTTTTATTTTTCTTGGCACTCCTCTCTCCACATTAGTCCATAATCTTCCCCATACAGCTCTGCCAATGCATTGCCCTCTGGGCCCACAACACCCCTACTGTTCCAATCCCTTGCTTTTCTTAAGCAAAGCCTGAGACTTGTGTGACTGTTTTGTAATATGTACTACTGCATCAGTCTAATTGCAACACAATTGTCATGCTTTCGGTAGAGAAAATAGTTTCCTTTTTAACTTCCGCCCATGAAATTCAGATACATGTTTGAAAAACAAGGCCTGGGAATTTAAAGAAAAGACACACACCAGGGTAGTACTCAAACAAATATAGTCTGGTTTTCTTAGAAAGCAGCACTGAGAAATACCGTACTATGGCCTAAAGCACTACTGCAACCTTTCATAAAGCCACGTACATTAGGTCCTCTAAGAGCTGACTGCAGTGGAATGTGTATTCTTACTTTGTGTATTTAATATCACATTTAGCTATTATTAATGCTTCATAGTTTTCTTTGTCTCACTATTCTGTAATGTAAGTTGGCTGGCTACATAGCAAATGCATTTCCCATTGCCTTTAGGCCCCAAAGATAAAAACCCTTGATTCATTCACAAAATCTAAGATGATGCTTAAGTAATTTTAATACAAAAAAATTAGATTAACATTTAATGGCCAAAAACTACGTTAATGCAGAATTAAAGTTGCTTGCTGGTGAGTCATCCTCTTGCTGAATGCTGAGTTGAGCAAAACTCAGACTTCTGAAAATCAGTAAATGGTTTTCAGACTTAAGGCTGCTTATGCAGCCTTAACTCTGCCCTCTTTCAGCAATGCCCCAATACGCCTTGGGAACACACATACCTTTATTCTGAAGGTAGCTGAAGCATACAAGCTCTTCACCTCTTTTTACAAACATCTGCCTACACACCCACACCAGCTGCGCCCCACTAGCCCTGTTTCAGCACACCTCTCCAGCCATGCCCCCGACCCATTCAGTGTGTTCACTCCCCCAACCAGGTTACTCCCCAATCATGTACCCAGGCCTCTTCACCGCAAGCAGGGAACATATCTCCCTAAAGATTTCCAACCCAGGTATACAGTACAAGCGTTTCTATTGCTGTTACTTTCCCCCTCCTATAACCTGACTCACATCCTGCACCGGGAGCAAAGGCCGAGTATGATACAGTAGAATAGTGTCCTGGTTGTGTTTCACGGTTGTTCAAGGGTAGAATTTGTGGCAGGATTGGCGAAAGAAATTACAGACAGGGTTTCTGTTCCAAAATACTCACTTTTATGTTTGAGAGGAAGATCCTTTCATCCCTGTCCAACAGATACACCCCATCTCTGAGAAGCATTCGGAGCTTGTAATGGTGCTATGCCCTATAGTACACATTTTCCAGTCAGCCATGAACCCTCCAGTTTCCCGATTAATATTCTTCCAACTTATTAACAGTTTATATGAAGTGTTGGAGTACACTAGCAGAGCTAGAGTACAGATGACGGGGGGTGCAGGAGGGTTGGGTGTGCATGGCAGAATTGGGGATCCACGGCGATTGGGGTGGTGGGGCAGAGCTAGGTATACAGGGGAATACTTTGGCAGACCTGTGGAGCACAGGAAGGTTGCATTGCAATTGCAATACTGGCAGACCTGTCAAGTGCATGAAGGTTGGGGTACACTGCCAGAGCTAAGGGTTGCAGGGCTTGGGGTACATTGGCAGAGCTAGTGGTGCCACACCTCCCTCACCTGAGCCTCCAATCTGTCCCCTCCCCTCGCTGCAGCCCTAAACCCCTCTCCTCCTACTCCCCCACTCCTCTGCACCCTAACAGCCCTCTCCTCCCGAGAAGCACTGATTCCCCACAAAATACAACTGCCACCCTCAGTGTAGACTAAGGGCTGGTCTATTCTACGAAGATAGGTCATTTTAACTATATCAGTCAGGGCTGTGAAAAATTTCATGCCCCGTGCAATGTAATTAAGCTGACTTAAGCCCCAGTTTAGATGCCGCGAAGTTAACAGAAGAATTCATCTGCACTTACCTGCCGCTTCTCAAAGAGCTGGATTTACTGCAATGACGGAAGAACCCTTTCCATTGCTGTAGTAAGTATCTACACTACAGTGATGCCGCTGCAGTGTTTCTAGTGTAGACATACCTTAATTGCAACAATCTCCTGCCACTCGGTGGGGGGGATTAATTTATCCTTTGAAGGGTGACATCACAGTCAGACATCTATGATTCCTCCAATCATTAGTGCCTCTCAGTTTAGCAATACAAGACAGCAAAAGGAAACCATTTTTGGGGAGAGTAGGGAGGGTTGTAACTCAGGAATCCCTTGGTCAAATTACCCCAAATATTGGTCACTAATGCTACCCTGTGCCTTTATAAGGCACACCAAATTCAAAGCAATCTGAATAACAGTTCAGCTTTTAAAGTGCTTACAAGGGTCGAGTTTAAAGCATATGAAATGGCAGGAATAGGAATCCTCCAGCCATTTTCTGGACTGGTAAATGTGTAGTGTACAAAATGTACATTTTCTTAAGTACTGTTCTCAATATGGGTCCCCAAAGATTTAGTGGGTGCCATGATCTACCTTGGGTAAAACTCAACAGTGAGACCATTTGCCTCAGAGCTCATCAATAGTTTGATCTCTAGCTCTTTGGAAAAAAAAAAAAAAAACCACAGAGAAACATTTTTAATGCCATTTTTATTCCCCCTCTCTACTAATGCCATTAATATGGAGGGGGAAATAAAGTTTCTGTGGGGTTAAAATATCCCTGGGAGGATATTTTTGGAAAAGTCATGGTATTTGGGTCAACCTGGTTAACTCAAAATTCAAAAAAATTGGTCTTCATATGTATAAATAAGAAACAAAGCATCCTTGTGAGGGACAGTTCAGCAATATAGAGAAAGGAGGAAAAAACTTCCACTATAGACAAGAGATTGCCTTTCCCCAAAAATCCAATTTACAAACTAGTAAATTTGCTAGTTCCAGATTCCTGTAAGCTAGCAAGACACTGAAATTCTCCAGCTCAGAATTCTTGTAAACATCCACACAATGCTAGCTTACAAGAACAGAACAGTGGAGTACAGGGACAAAATGTCACAGATTTATGTGCAAGACACCAAGGCTGTGTCTATGTTACAGCCACTACAGTGGCACAGCTACGGCTCTGCAGCCATGCCAC
Source organism: Chrysemys picta bellii (assembly GCF_011386835.1). NCBI lineage: Eukaryota > Metazoa > Chordata > Testudines > Emydidae > Chrysemys > Chrysemys picta. The sequence goes on from NC_088792.1 coordinate 233,033,529, forward strand.
TGTGGCATCGTAGCATAGACATTTCCAATATCGATGGAAAGTCTTGAATAATTTTCTGATCATTTGTAGTTAAAGTGATGACCAGGATATTGGACCAAATTCAACTCTGTTTCACCACTGTTTCATCAGCAAGCCTTCAAAATGATACTTGTTCTTTTATCATCAACCAACCCAGATTTTTATTTTTAAATTAAAATAATTACTCATAGGCCAAGACACTGCAGGTCAAGTTGTAGTAAAGAGTCAAGTTTTACACTCAAATCCATGAAAAACTGACCACCACAAATGCTTGAAATGACATGATCCTAAAGAGAATGGTGCCACACTAGCCCTGTATGTGATTATGATGAGTTTTTAGGTATATCCAGTGATGAGCTCCCAAAATCCTAATAACCGGTTCCCTACCAGGTCCTCGGTGGCACTTCGGCGGCGGGGGGGGCCTTCACTCGCTCCGGGTTTTCGGCAGCAGGTCCTTAACCCGGAGCGAGTGAAGACACACACACCCCGCCGCCTAAGTGCCGCCAAAGACCCGGTAGGGAACCGTGCGGTGAGTACAAGCCCCACGGGCCTGTCTCCCCCACCCCATTCTGCCCCCAACTGCCCCCCTCAGAACCCACAACCCATCAACCCCCCCCCCCCCCGCTCCTTGTCCCCTGACCACCCCCTCCCGAGACTCCCCCACCCTAACTGCCCTCAGGACCCCACCCCCTACCCAACTCGCACCGCTCCCTGTCCCCTGACTGCTCTGACACAATCCACCACCACCCCGACAGACCCCCGGAACTCCCACGCCTACCCACCCATCCCCGTTCCCCGTCCCCTGACCCACCCCCAGAACCTCCGCCCCCTATCCAACCCCTCCTCCCAGCCATCTTACCATGCTGCTCAAAGCAGCAGGAGCTGCAGAGCTGCCCAGAGCGCTGGTGCCAGCGGCACGCTGGGGCTCTGCGAGGGGGTTGGGGGTGGGGGAGGGACCGGGGGAGCCTCCCCAGCTGGGAGCTCAGTCGGACCGGACAGGACTGTCCCGTGGGCCGGATGTGGTCCACGGACCTGAGTTTGCCCACCCGCCAGCCCCTTTACAACCGGTTCTACACTGGCTTCTAAATTTAACAACTGGTTCTTGCAAACCAGCTCCAGCTCACCACTGGGTATATCTGAAGACTGCTAATTATATATTTAAAAAATTGAGGTCTTCTTATAATACAGTGAAGTCAACCAATCATTCAAAAAATAAACAAGAACAAAAAAAGGTACATCTTTTATAGGGTTTAAGCCAACTGGCAGAAATTTAGGGAACTCATCCAAAGTCAATAATGCATTATAAAAGAGCATTTTTAAATTTTTATTTCAGTTTTAAAACTGCTCTCAGGGTTATTGGACTAACGTGTAAATTACTCCTTTGATTCCCTAGAAACTTTCAGCAGCCCATATTTTCTCTCATAAATATAATGTACTGTGGAACTGTTACCTTCTTGCTACATTTTAAGGCAAGTATTGTGTATCTGCTGGCGTCAACTTTTTGGTACCATTTGGTCTCTTTTTATGTGAAAAAACTAATACTATTAAATTTATTTAAGAAAGCTGCTCCTTAAAATGTCACAAAATATATCATTTCCTGCAATACCAAATATATTTGGGCAGTAGTTAATCCACAAGAGACTGTAGCTATGTTGATGGGAGAAGCCCTCCCCCATAATGCTGTCTACACTGGGGGTTAGGTGTGGATTTTTCCACATCCCTGAGTGATGTAGTTCTATTGATGTAAGTGTATAGCGTAGACCTGACCTATATCTACAGGATATATTTCTTTTGCATATTTCCTATGGATACTTTCTAATTCAAACAGAAATGTGATTGTCCTAAGGAAATGTTGCTATATGTTACACTGTTCTAAAAACAGACTATTTCATGCATTTAAGAAGGATGAAATAAAAATCTAGTTTAAGAATTTACTCCAATTAGTTCAAATATCTAAACAGTATATGAAGCACAGAAAACAAAGCCTGAATAGCAAGTATTCAACTAAACAAATTCTGAGTTAAGGTTGGGCATAAGCTTTCGTGGGCTAAAACCCACTTCATCAGATGCATGGAGTGGGGGTCAGGCTAATTAGCACTGACCTCCCACTTAGTAAGGCAACTCCCATCTTTTCATGTGCTGTAATATATATACCTGCCTACTGTATTTTTCATTCCATACATCTGATGAAGTGAGTTTTAGCCCACAAAAGCTTATGTCTCTAAGGTGCCACAAAGACTCCTCGTTGTTTTTGCTGATACAGATTAACATGGCTACTCCTCTGAAACCTGAGTTAAGGTTGCTGCTCTGTGTTCAGTTTTCCCTTTAAAGCATAGTACTTCATGTTAGCAGAGAAAAGTACATTAAAAGGAGTGGCAATCTTATATTTGTATTCACTTGATTTTATTGATTTAAGCCGTAATTAAAAAAAGAAAAAGAAAAAGAGAGAAGCTGAAGGAATACATTTCCATATTGAAAACAGTGCCTACAATCTCCCCTTGGAATGACAGTGTGTCCGTATCCTCCACAGATGACATCATATTAAATTAACCATTTTGTATCTGAGATCGATAGTGCATTACTACTACACAGAAAGAACACATTAATAGTGTCACTATCAATACATACTAAGGGCCAATTTTGTCCTAAGAACCATGGTGAGGATCTCGGTATGGAATTTGGCTTTATATGTTTTCAGGGCTGACTGAAGCGTCACTTCTTTACTAAGGATAAGGATCTTCAGGAATTTGGGGGCAAATCCTCAGCTGGAATAAACTGCCATAGTAAACTCTATTGACTTCAATGGAGCTATAAGAGTTTACACCACACAAGGTTCTGCGTCTTGGCCTCTATAGTTTCATTCCATAACAACTTAATCCAAGCCAACATTTAGGCAGGCCCTGTATGGTGACACTGTGTAGGAGCGGTTCTGTTCCTTAGTCCATAAATGAGAGCCAGGGAGAACTAGTTTCTGTGTGTGTTCAACAGCCTCAATAAAGAATCCCCTTTGTGTTTACTATATTTTAGTCTCTACTCTATCTCAAGGGACATTGTATAGTTATTCTTCAAAAAGCGTAGATCAAAAGATCTGCAAGCCTTTGACAGACTCCCCCAAGTGGTTACAGAATAAGCAAAAGGGGCATTGGCAATATGTTGCTCATATTCTATTAACTGAAACCAGTTTTATTAGCTTAAATTCCTTAATAGGAATAATTCACTTGAGTCTCAGCTTTGTAGAGAACAGAAAGTTGTCTGACTTTGTGTGATTTTACCAATCTTTTATTAAAATCAGAGAAATGCAAAACCTAGCAATATGAATCTTGTATAGATTTAGAAATATTCTGGACAGAAAGCAGAATAGAAAATGCTTATGCAAAATGTGAGTAGAGCTGTAGTATTCTGTGACTTTTATGGCATGTGTCTCAGTAAAGCTGACTCTTTTGGCACATCTCCCCTCTCAAATCTGCATTGCCACACAGTCATTTAGCAGCATTTTAGAGTCAAGCCAGTGCCAGTTACCATTGTATTTCTGATGCATTCTAATTTATTCCTTTTGTTAAATGAAAGGCATAGGATAGCAATTGTATATGCAAATCATTTTTCTTTATGCCCACAACTTTTTCCTTTGACATGCCAGTGTTTTGTTTTGGTTTTGGTGGGGGGAGGATGTTCAGTAACTCACCATTATTTTCAGACTACTATATTTATGTTTTGTTTTTCAAATAGATAATTTTTAGAAGCTTAAAATGGAAGAGACTTATTAGATCATCAATTCCCTTGTTAAACTATAGTTCCCACATTGAGGACATATCAGACAAGGTTAGGATTAGGAATAGGGGTTTCACTTAAAAAACAAAAACACACAACAAAACCTATGTTATTGCTCCCAAATGCATTAAGTAAAATGCATGCCATCCTCTGGCTTCTTTTAAGGACATGCTGTGCCTTCAATATTAGCATAAATGATGTGTGCCCAGCTTGTAAGATTCCTGCACCAAAATCTCAGTTTTTCAATATCAGTTCATACTTTACACAATGTATAAACGGGGTTCGCACTGGGGACTTGCAATTATGGGCCTCAACCTGCAAACATATACACACAAATAACTCTACATACCTAAGTGTTTGCTCTATTGGGTCTTACTTATTTGGCCTAACTTTTTATTATCAACTCTGTCACTGGCTCCATGTGTACGTTGTCCAAGAAATGGAACCACACTACTTCAAGATTTCTCCCCATCCATAAAATAGTTTTAATACTTACCCATGTAAGTAAAGTACTTTAGATGCTCAAATGAAAGATGCAATGAAAGAACAAAATATTATTAGAAATTCAGAGGATTAATTAACTCAAACAATTTCAAAAAAGAGTTTATTTCTCTCAACTTGCCATAAAACCAGGTTATGTGTTAGTTATATTTCTGTACATAGCTTTAATATTTGTTTCACCATAGGAAAACCCTGCTAGAGAAAGGAGCATTGCTATGCAATGCTTTTAACACTTAGAACAGTTGCAGTTTTATGACTGCACAATGTTTCTAGGCTGTTACCCCCAATCCCCATTCCAAAAGAAGGGATGGGGAAACTTTTGTTCCCCCAGAAAAAGGGAGCAAGCTACATCCCTCAGTAGAGCGCTCAAAGAGATTTTAATTAAGTGCTCCTCGCAAGGGACTTTATATTCACAGCTCATTGCAATGCCAAACCACAGCTCTCACCAGGTAAAATGAAACCTCCAATGCAGCAAAGAGGGTGAAGAAATTCCAATTTCTATACGTTAAAGGAGTTCAACTAGAGGGTCGCACACTTTGTTGCTTCTTTAGGCTGAGCTCATATCAGAGGCTCCCTATATCCCTCCATTCTCCCTCCTAAGCTCCATGTGTGTCATCCTCCCATCCCCCAATCTCTGCAACCTCCCCTCCACCTCCTCTCTCATACCAGGGTCTTTATATGTCCCCCCTCCTATTCCCTCTTCATTCCAGGACACTATGTGCCCCCATTTTCCCCATCACCGCGTCAGAGGCTCTGTGTCTCCCTCAATGTCCCCCTCCCTCCACTCCATTGTTCCCCATTTCCCTCCACGCTAGGGTCTCTGTGTACCTGCCCTAGGGTGACCAGATGTCCCAATTTTATAGGGACAGTCCCGATTTTTGGGTCTTTTTCTTATATAGGCTCCTATTACCCCCCCCCTCCACCCCCGTCCCGATTTTTCACATTTGCTGTCTGGTCACCCTAACCCACCCCCATTCGCTCCTTCCCCAACATGAAAATGGCTCTGTGTGCCCTCTATTTTCCTCTCCACCACATATCCAGAGCTCTGTGCGTCTCCCCCATGTTCCACTCTCCATACTATTGTTTGCCATTCTCCCCACACATGCCAGGGGCTCTTTGCTTCCCCCATGCAACTTTTCGCCCAATACTCATTGTGCCAGGGTCTCTGTGTGGCCCCATCTTCTCTTGCAGGGTCCCCCTTTCTCTGCCTAACAAGTTTTGTGCCCCCCAGTCTCCTCTTCCCCCATGCCAGGATACCCCAATTCCCTCTTCTCTCCGCTTCCCCCATTATTATTAGTCTTTTCTTTCTGTCTGGGAATAAGCTGAGGTGTCAACTCTTTAAACTCTATTGGGAGGACAGGCAGAGCTGAGATGAGGGGTGTTATGGTGGAAGGTGTTAATGGTTGCTGTTAACCAGTCATTTGATCTACAGACAATCACAGAGCTGGTTTAAACTGCTGGATCTGCTAATCAGATACAAGGGGCTCTCTATGTCCCCCATTTTCCCCTTCAGCATTCGAGACAAACAAATGTGTGTAAATCTTTGGAAGCTCAACCGATAAGTTTATTTTAAGGAGGGAAAAAAATAGAAAACAACTATTTCTGTTTGTCCGAAATACTAATATGAACAAAAGGAAAGGCCTAGAAGAGCTTGCAAATCAATATGACAATTTTGAGAGGCACTTTTTTTTGTGTGTGTGCAAAAATTCCTATAAGTTTACAGTTTTCTAAACTGCTCTCTAAAGTACATATGTAATGTAATATAGCATCTGTATGCTAAATTACAGTCCAGTTTTCTAAAGTTCTCTCATCACAATCATGGTCAAAAAGAGAAATGCAGATGTTTTTAAGCCTTTCAAATAATATGCAAGAATTAAAAAAAAAAAAGCACATGAAATTGTCTTAATGTGTTCTACTAATTAGTACTGCTTTCATTTTACAGGGTGAGAAAATGACAAAAAAAAATCTAAACTGGCAGGGAAAAGCCAATTCAGTAAGCTGCATTTTGTTTCCTGTGACAGGCAGCGGAAAAATCTCTTTCACTTATTAGGTCTACAGAGACAAAAACTGGCCGGGTGTCAAACCTGCTTTGTAAAAAATCAGATCCATTCAGCCTTGTGTAGATAGATCATGCTGCAATTTTTTACAACCTGTTACCAGTATCAACTTAACAAAAAATAAACCTGTGGTGTCTTCCAACCAGTGTTAACTACAATGATAATCGTCTATAAAAGAGTTACAAACGGAATTGACTGTTCAACACACACACACACACACACCACCAATGACTCTGCCAAATCACATTAGAAATCCAAGATCTATTCATATTTCTCTAGATTATTAACATATGAAGATGCTAAATTGAGATCAAGTATAAATGATGAATAAGCAAAATGGAAATACATTTTAATCAAATTGAGTGCTGCTAGCCACATTGTGTGTAGCAATGATTTCTATGAAGGACAAATTTCACTGCCCCATTCATAATCCAGAGTGTGGAGGCCTGTCAAGGGGACAGGGTGGAGTATTCCATGGGAAGGTAGCAGTGTCAGTTTGGGCGGGTGGGCGGTTGGAAGAAGAGAAACCTTTCATAGGAAGAACAACAAGGAGTCCTTGTGGCACCACAAGGACTCCTCGTTGTTTTTGCTGATATAGACGAACACGGCTACCACTCTGAAACCTTTCATAAGAAGGCAGCTCTCAGGAAGGAAGGAGAGCAGTCTGATCTGATTGACTGGCTGTGCTGTTGGAGAGAGCTGGGCTGTATAGTTGGATGAAGTTCGCTGAACTAAATAACTAAGATGCATTGCCCTGCTGCTTGGCCAAAACTCTGTCAGTTATGACAGAGGAGGAATCAATTTACTGGCAAAATAATGATATGGCTTGGTTAGATTCAAATTTCACGAAGGATGAGAAAATGACCGAGATTAATCTCTGGAATGATTTGATATTCATTTTCCACTTAAAAAATAATTTCAACAAATGTATTGTTATCTGGTACACTGTTAAAATTCTAAAGCACGTTACTTCAGTAGGGGCATAAAGTCAAAATTCCATTATTTTGGAATTTTTAAAGAACATATTACAAAATTTTACACTCTGTACCTTCAAAAAGCTTTTCTCCTGGTCTAACAATCTATCATCTTTAACAAATTCACTCATTTTATTTCATTTTAAAACATTTATTTTAATTTAATTAAATACATAATATATTGCTCTATGGAAAAATATCATATTGATCTCTTCAGGAAACCAAAGAAAATATAGATAACAGAATAATCTGGTCATTTGTATTTTTCTATAAAATAGAAATTGGCTATTTTTCACATTCTACTCTCAAACTTTAAAATTGTTCAGGATGAACCATACTAATTATTTCTTAAAATAAAAAACAAATTCTTCTCATTATCTTTAAAATGAATCCAGACCAAATGTTTTTTACTACTATTCATAAGGAAATTCAGACATCATTCTCCTAGTTATTGGTTTCCTGCACTCATGGTAAAGGCACTATTACAAAAGAAGATTTTTCTTGAATTGACCCTTTTTCTTATAAGGCATTACATTTCATTATGTCTTTTAAAGACTATCTTCGTTAGAATCCATACCAGACTAAAGATCAAAGTAGTGTCACGGTTCCAGATTTAGAAGGAGAGTAGGAAGAAATAACAGAACACTGCAAGTCTGACACTTTTACACTTATCAGGTGGAATACCCCGATGTCCTGTTTAATTTTTAAAAATCCCCTAAGCAAAGCAATGGGAACAAATATATTGTACAAAAAAGTAACATGTTCTGGCAGCATGATGGACCTGATGACCTAATACATCTCTCATGTCTACGGTTACTTTGATTTCATATTTTACACACTTAAAATCCATCAGCCTTTAAAAAACAATTTTACTTGTGGAAAAAGCTTGTTTTATCCTTCATTTCTTTAAATTACAGAAAATGACAGAATGCTCTGGGTAAGAACTCATACTGTAATTAACGATGAACAATATAATGGGAGTTTTTTCTATAAATATGTAAAACTGAACAGTTTGTAAACTAAATCACAAACAATTCCTGCATTAAGAAGGACTATAACTAGTGATTTTTTTACTATAAAAAAGCAAACAATTGCTGCCAAATGTTTACCATAATTTGCTTAAGATGAAAATATGATGTTCGCAACCAATGTTTGCTTCCACACACACGTGTATTTTACATTAATGTAAAAATCAAAACCATCACCAACCCCTCCACTATTTGTCTATAGCTAAGCCTATAAGAAATTTTAAAGAAGAGTTCATAAAAACTGCAGGGTTCTGTTGGGCTCCTGAGTGAAGGTGTGATTTTTACCACCACCACATAAATAATCCGCTTTAATACTCCTCTCCTAAGTACACCATAAATCACAGAACATAGAGACTCTCTGATCCAGTTTTATTTGCACAAGAACAGAGGAAACATTACATGAGGCCAACTTTTGTGTAGGGGGAAGGGAAACTGTAATCCTCTCTAATAGTTTCGTCAGAGTTCAAATTTAGATCATAATTTGTTGGTATTTGCAAGGTAACTAGCTAGAATCTTAAAAAGCCACTGAATACAAATTAGAAGCTATTTAACTCCATTTTAGGAGGAGAATGTACATAGTTGGCTTATCTGCTGCTCTTTAGAACAGTTTTAACATTCTACAGCAGTTTTCTAATCTTTGTCTCTCATTTGAAGCAAAACAGCTTTGTGTAGCCTCTAAAAATAGGAAGAGTAATGTGGGGGGAGGGGCGGAGTGAGAGGATAAGTGGGAGTGAGAACAGTTATACCACGTTGACATGAATTAATAAGAATGCCAATTAATTGTACTCCTAGCATATGACTATCCTAAATCAAAATGAGACACATTCTCTATTATTAAGCAAAAATTATTGTCCTAACATTTTTTGTACATATGAAGAAGAAAAGAAAAAGTTCTCTTATCTGCCACCAAGACCATCATTCTGCAGTCGCATTTGTAATGAAATGCAGGCCAAAGGATTAGTCAGAGCTAGTTCATGGGGGGGGGGGGGGGGAGAATCTGTATGCAAATACAAGACTATCACAGTAACTAAAAAAAGAATGAATCCTACTCAAGTACCAGTGAATGTTGTCCAACAGGATTCTGTATAATAGCTTTCACTCAACCCACTCCCTACAGCACACAGTAACCATTTTAATGAAAGCCTCTGCCCTAAAGTAGACCAGCAACATCAACGTCAAGGTTAGGGAATAGGGATGCACAAAATAAAATGTCCTGAGTGGCACAAATATCAACCATATTCATTAAGCAGGATCCTGCTGTGAGACAGGGCTCTAGAGGGAGGGGGTCCTCTCCTTTTCCTGAACTACCCAAAGACTAAGGGAGAGAAGGGGCAGCTCTTGCAGATGGGTTCCCCAAGCAAGGGATAAAAATGAGTGAACAGATGTTATTCACATTCAAAAGTTCAAATATTAAATAGGAGGCACCAAATGAATCAGGCGAATCAGCTCATTCTTGTTATAACACGACAAGAAAACTAGGCAGCCATGAAGAGTCACTGGTTAGCTCATCAAAAGGCACTGGATTGCTAAGTGATATGAGTGTGGGTGGGGACTTGAAGAAGGGGCTGATTCTTTCCATTTTACGTCATTAGGCAGATCTCACTTGTATGGTGTCACGAAAAAAAACAACCAAGACTATAATAGTTCTTGTCAGAGGGCTACTGTTTAAACACCCAATCATGTGAGCTTCCTTGGGATAGGAAAAGAAAAACATAAGCAAACTCAAAATATTTAAACTATTGATATTCACCCTCAGTTTATTTTACTTTAAAGTTTGCAGCACTTGTTGTGGATCAAAAACAGGCATATTCTAATTGCAATGCAGCAGTGTAGGGTTTCTAAAACTGGTCTTTTAAAAGATTCACTTACAAACTGAAACAAATACCTTGTCACTTTGCAAAGTAGCTGTTTTGTTTTGACTCATTATACAAACAGGTGCCCAAGCCACTCTAATCTAAATGGGAAAAGATCAAAGAGCAAGGAGAATAGTAATGAATTCACAATCAGAAACATGTTGTTGTACACAGTGCAATTAGCAGCAAGATCAACAAGTAGGGACTGGAGATTTGAGTCCATGCTTTCTAGATGGTATTTTTTCATTTAAGTAATGTTCACATTAATGCCAACAAAACACTGTTCAGTCCTTTATGTATTTCTACTCTAAACGTTAGAAAAACAAATCCAGTTCTGTGTAAATCATCTTTAGACACGTAATAGTTGTTAAGATAAGGCCTGATGACAATATCATAAGGAAGCAAAAATCAACGAAGAGAGCAAGTATTTAATGCTTACAGATGCATTTCTGGAATAGGATATTAGCATTAATTTATTGAAAGGGGACTTACATAGTTTACTTATACAGACTCGGACAACTAGATCTGAGTAATACACCTCTACCCCAATATAACGCGACCCGATATAACACGCATTCTGATATAACGCGGTAAAGCAGTGCTCCGGAGGGGCAGGGCTGCGCACTCCGGTGGATCAAAGCAAGTTCGATATAACGCGGTTTCACCTATAATGCAGTAAGATTTTTTGGCTCCCGAGGACAGCGTTATATCGAGGTAGAGGTGTATCTTTTAATATACTTTTATTTATATTTTGTAGCACTTCATAAAAGGTTACAAAATTTAATTCCTGGAAATGTGTCATAAATCTTTGTTTATTTGGAAAGAATATTTTCACGTGGGGTGGAAGGGAAAAGGGCAGAGCTACATATATCAATTGAAGCACAATCCATGGTCTTCCTTTGTCTGCATGATTATATTTGACTACGAACAACAACATCTGCAGAAATGTGCACAGCTCTGGAAATAGTGTTTGTTAACTAACTGTTTGCTGATATTCTTCTGACAAAATGATTGTATTTGTCAAACAAATATTGTGGTTCTTTTAAAAAATATAGCTTCCTGACAACGGAGTGGTAGAATTTAAACATTGTCATTATATGTAGTTATAAGATCCCTGTATGTGATGGTAATATTAATGTGCTAAATTGAATTTATCATACTTTACTTATTACCTTTTATTTGGTCACATTCACTATACCCATTTATCTTCCCCAGGACACCCTACCACTGCAACCTCTGGGAAGCTTCTAACCATCAATTTTTAAGAAGCGTGTACATATACTCATGCACACATACACATCAGAGAAAGGTTTCCTTCTTTTCTCCCAAATGTCCTCCCAAAATTACACCTGCCTGAGGCCCAGGACAGGCAGTATTTTGTTTTGGACTATGGACATGTTAACTATCTAGTAACTCATACCCTATAAGGTAACTTATACCATTGGAAAGAGTTGATTCCCAGCATTTGAAAAGGATACATCAGTAATTCCTCTAAGCTGTGGAAGTTCTCAGATATTGGATTTAAAGTCATGGCATGTACAGAAAAGTTATACTAGGTAATTTTTAGAGGTATATTTTTTTTTAAATAATATTTAAGTTTAAACAGCAGAGCTCCTGTTACTAGAGAGCCTGGCTTTATAGGCACAGGCACAGAAGGAAACAAAAAAAACCAGTCCTAAGACATTTTAAAATATTTATCAAATAGTTGGTTTTCTTCTCTTAGATAAGAGGCATATAAAGAATACATTGTATTAGTATTCATTTAAGATGACCTTATAATTCACTTGTGGCTTTCACTATGCATGAGTAATATGGCTATTTCCAACTCAGGATAATAAAACCTTTATATACCGTATCACATTATCATTTATACTCACTCCACTTTATGTATAAAGTGGTCATGCTTAAAAAGTCTGTTACAATTTGAGAGATATTACTAGTTTCCGTGATATTTCCCATTTTAAGTATATAGAATCTCAGTAGAATTTTTCAAAACAGATGAAAGTTTAAGTGTGCCCACTGTATCAATATTTTGTGTGTGTACACACACACACACACACACACACACACACACACACACACACACACCCCGTACCAGGTCAGACCAAAGGTCCATCTAGCCCAGTATCCTGTCTGCCGACAGTGGCCAATGCCAGGTGCTCCAGAGGGAGTGGACCAACAGGCAATGATCAAGTGATCTCTCTTCTGCCATCCATCTCCATCCTCTGACAAACAGAGGCTAGGGACACCATTCCTTACCCATCCTGGCTAACAGACATTAATGGACTTAACCACCATGAATTTATCCAGTTCTCTTTTAAACGCTGTTATAGTCCTAGCCTTCACAACCTCTTCAGGTAAGGAGTTCCACAAGTTGACTGTGAGCTGCGTGAAGAAGAACTTCCTTGTATTTGTTTTAAACCTGCTGCCTATTAATTTCATTTGGTGACCCCTAGTTCTTGTATTATGGGAATAAGTAAATAACTTTTCCTTATCCACTTTCATCCACATCACTCATGATTTTATATACCTCTATCATATCCCCCCTTAGTCTCCTCTTTTCCAAGCTGAAGAGTCCTAGCCTCTTTAATCTCTCCTCATATGGGACCCATTCCAAACCCTTAATCATTTTAGTTGCCCTTTTCTGAACCTTTTCTAGTGCCAGTATATCTTTTTTTAGATGAGGAGACCACATCTGTACGCAGTATTCGAGATGTGGGCAGGGCCGGCTCTAGGCACCAGCAAAACAAGCTGGTGCTGGGGTGGCACATTTTTAGGGGCGGCATGGCCGGCACCAGAATGCCGCCCCTAAAAATGTGCCCCGGCCGCCCTAGCTCACCTCCACTGCTGCTGCCACGGCGCGCGAAACAGCTGATTCGCGCGCCGCTACTCGCCCTCCCTCCCAGGCTCTCAAACCTGGGAGGGAGGGGGAGATCCCGAGCGGCCGTTTCGCGCGCCGCTGCTCCCCCTCCCTCCCAGGCTTGGGAGCCAGGGAGGGAGGGGGAGAAGCGGCGCCCGCGCCGCGGGCACTCTGAGTCTCCCCCTCCCTCCCAGGCTCTCAAACCTGGGAGGGGGGTAGACTCCGAGTGGCCGCGGCGCGGGCGCCGCTTCTCCCCCTCCCTCCCTCCCTCCTAGGCTTGAGAGCCTGGGGGGAGGAGGAGGCAGGGCTGGAGATTTGGGGAAGGGGCGGAGTTGAGGCGGGGCCGGGGGTGGGGTAATTAAAGAACGGGGGGGGGGGGGGGAGAGGCGGCCAAAATTGTTTTTGCTTTGGGCGGCAAAAATCCTAGAGCCGGCCCTGGATGTGGGCGTACCATCGATTAATAGAAGAGCAATAATATAGTCTCAGTCTTATTCTCTATCCCCTTTTTAATGATCCCTAACATCCTGTTCGCTTTTTTGACCGCCTCTGCACACTGCGCGGACATCTTCAGAGAACTATCCACGATGACTCCAAGATCTTTTTCCTGACTTGTTGTAGCTAAATTAGCCCCCATCATATTGTATGTATAGTTGGGGTTATTTTTTCCAATGTGCATTACTTTACATTTATCCACATTAAATTTCATTTGCCATTTTGTTGCCCAATCACTTAGTTTTGTGAGATCTTTTTGAAGTTCATCACAGTCTGCTTTGGTCTTAACTATCTTGAGCAGTTTAGTATCATCTGCAAACTTTGCTACCTCACTGTTTACCCCTTTCTCCAGATAATTTATAAATAAGTTGAATAGGATTGGTCTGAGGACTGACCCTTGGGGAACACCACTAGTTACCCCTCTCCATTCTGAGAATTTACCATTAATTCCTACCCTTTGTTCCCGGTCTTTTAACCAGTTCTCAATCCATGAAACGACCTTCCCTTTTATCCCTTGACAACTTAATTTACGTAAGAGCCTTTGGTGAGGGACCTTGTCAAAGGCTTTCTGGAAATCTAACTACACTATGTCCACTGGATCCCCCTTGTCCAAATGTTTCAAAGAACTCTAATAGATTAGTAAGACAATTTCCCTTTACACACACACATATACACACACACACACACACACACCACGTGTACACAAAAGAGAGAAAATTGAATTAGATCACCCAGATCCAGAGAACAATTTCCCATATCAGCAACATTAACACAAGGCAAATGTGGAGCCTAAACTAAATATTAGGCCTGATCCCCACTAAGCCCCCACTTCGGACTAAGGTACGCAAATTCAGCTACGTTAATAACGTAGCTGAATTCGAAGTACCTTAGGCCGAACTTACCGCGGGTCCAGACGCGGCAGGAAGGCTCCCCCGTCGATGCCGCGTACTCCTCTCGGCGAGCTGGAGTACCAGCGTCGACGGCGAGCACTTCCGGAATCGATCCGGGATCAATTTATCGCGTCTTAACCAGACGCGATAAATCGATCCCAGAACATCGATTGCCTGCCGCCGGATCCTCCGGTAAGTGAAGACGTACCCTTAGTTTGTCTTTATACTTGTTTGTTTATCCAGTTTTTCCATGTAGCTACAAATGAATAGTGAATTTAGCATAGGTAATGATAGCGACGATTTGGCCAATCTTTCTATGCACAAGCTACGAATTCTGGTTGAGGTCATGAAACTGTTATTATGAAACTTCTGTATCATGGATTGCTTCTATATGGATGTGCAACCGACCAATTGCTGACAGGGGCTGCAGTAAGACCAGGGATAATGGAGGTTGTTAATTTTAATGACTACTCTAACCAAACAATGGATATGCTAAAGAGGTTGCCTGAGTGGGAAACCATTACTACCAAGTTTTTTTTGCAAGGGGCTGGTAAAGTGGAAAATCACAAACAGCAGAACAAAGAAACCAGGTAGGTGGGAGAGGGACTCATAGAACAAGACACAGGAAGCTTTGGTCAGGAGAGAGGATGATATGGGTGTGTTTTCATAGTAAGGGAGGCAGTTTAACTCTAGGACTAACCCAGGGCAGAAAAAGCTAGCTGTCCTAGAAAGTTTCCATGATTCTGAAGAGAAACCATGAGTTGCCAGAGAAGGATCCTAGACATCCCAGATGACTGTGCCCAAGCCCAAAGAACTCTCCAGAGAGATGAGAGATCTGAAGCAGGGAAATGTGTATACGTGTGTTTATTATTTTGTATAGATTGTGTATTTCTTTGCTAAGTAAAGAGCAATGGTGTTTTAGAATCTTGTGCAAAATTTTCTGAGCATCTGTTGACTGTCAGTATTACGTGCCCTTGAAGAGTTAAACCTAGGGTTACCATATTTCAGGTGCCCAAAAAGCTGTCAGAGCAGCTCCTGAAAACAGTTGGAATGGGGAAAGGGGCAAAATGGAGCTCAGCCATGGCCACTCCTATCCCTACCAGCATGCTTGGACCCAGAACTGTGCAGGGGAGGAACTCCTCCACTAACACTGCCACTGAAAAAATGAAAGGATTTAAATAACCAAAGCGCACAAAAAAATGCAGATCCAATATAACATTTGCCACAATTGTATTATTCACTCAACATTAGCTGCCATCACATTGTTCAGCTTGCATATTACATACAATATGCCAGCAATGCCCCTCTGCTATGTACATTGGCCAAACTGGACAGTCACTACGCAAGAGAATAAATGGACACAAGTCAGATATCAGGAATGGCAATATACAAAAACCTGTAGGAGAACACTTCAACCTCCCTGGCCACACAATAGCAGATGTAAAGGTAGCCATCTTACAGCAAAAAAACCTTCAGGACCAGATCCAAAGAGAAACTGCTGAACTCCAGTTCATTTGCAAATTTGACACCATCAGATCAGGATTAAACAAAGACTGTGAATGGCTATCCAACTACAGAAGCAGTTTCTCCTCCCTTGGTGTTCACACCTCAATTGCTAGCAGAGCACCTCACTCCCCCTGATTGAACTAACCTCGTTATCTCCATACTGATTTATACCTGCCTCTGGAGATTTCCATTACTTGCATCTGAAGAAGTGAGGTTCTTACCCACGAAAGCTTATGCTCCCAATACTTCTGTTAGTCTTAAAGGTGCTACAGGACCCTCTGTTGCTTTTTACAGATTCAGACTAACACGGCTACCCCTCTGATACAAAGACTATGTTAACAGAACATTAAAAAGTTGCAAAATCAAGCACTCAAAAATTAGGAAATGCCAGATTTAAGGTTGCCTGTGCATTCTCTCTTCAGGGCAAGGATTGTCTCTTACTGTATGTTTGTACAGTGCGGCCCCGTTCTCAATTGGGCCCTCGACACTGCCACAATAAACATGACAAATATCAAATTCCAAAAATAAATTTCAACATGAAAAAAACTGATTAGAATAAGGAAAAAAAGGCAACACATACTACCCAAGTTACAGCAAATGTAAAAAATACTACATTCGGTTTGGGAAAATATACATTTGATGTAAATAATTTCAATTAAAAATGAAATAGAGAATTATATGTAAAAGGCAATCCCAGTAATGGTTGTTTGCAATCATATTTATTGCTAACCTATTCATGTATGGACTACTTGCATGAGTTTGAATACAAATGTCCTGAAGAGATTACAAAGGCAATCTTAATAAAAAACACAGCCTCATCAGAAGGTGTCAGTGAACTAAAAATAAACTCATTCAACTCTGATAAGAAGAACCAGATGCTTATCACGGGGGGGACGAGATACTGGGTTTCATACGAGGAAGCTTCCAATCGGCCTTTTTGCACATGAAGACACACACCATTATTATGGGTTGTGAACAAATGCCAGATCACATAATCTGCTCTTGATAATGTGATTTTGGCTGGACCCTGAACTTTCTGAATACTGCTCCACCAGATGATGAAGAGGAAGCTCATGCATGTACTACACCAATCAGTATTCAATTTCTTCTTCTAGAATAATTACATTATTAGTTCCCAGATTCTTCATGATCAAAAATACTCTCCCTCTCCTAGGGATTTTGCTCATTGATACGGAAAGTAAAAAGAATCCTTGTGCTTTAACATAAGAGAGACAGTCACGGATAAAAATCACACAAAAAAGCCAAGATGGGTCCTACAGCTCAAACCCAAACCAAACTAAAACCAAAACCAACACCACAGTCCTTTAGTGCGCAGTTAGGAAATAATTCAGTAGTAGCAGCAGGACCCCTGTAATACTGTATCTGTGGGCTGCAGGCTTTAGCGAGCACCGTTCTACACTTGCTACACACAGTCAGTACATTCCAAGAGGATGTGCTCTACCATTTTAAAGGAAGTTTAGGGCTGGTCCACACTAACCCCCCACTTCAAACTAAGATACGCAACTTCAGCTACGTGAATAACGTAGCTGAAGTCGAAGTATCTTAGTTCGAACTTACCACGAGTCCACACGCGGCAGGCAGGCTCCCCTGTTGACTCTGCGTAATCCGCTCGCGGAGCAGGAGTACTGGCGTCGACGGCGAGCACTTCCGGGATCGATCCCAGAAGATCGATTGCTTACCGCCAGACCCGGAGGTAAGTATAGACGTACCCTTAGACTCTCATCCTTGTTGTCTCTCATCCTCATCTCATACAGTTCATATGCCCTCAGTTTGTTTCCAATTTCGGCAGCATAGGTAAAGCTTCTCAAAAGATACAGAATTTCTAATACAGCTCTTCCCCATTAAGCTACACTTCAGCTTTCTTCCTATGCTACCAGTACTTCAGATGTGATCGCTAAGACCAAGAATCAAAAAGAACCTGAGATAAAATCTCTAACTGGCATTACTTTTTCAATTATTGTAGACTTCTCTCATAAGTGAGAGATATTTAAGATAAATCAATTAGTTAAAACTAAATGAATATAAACAAGGGTTAAACCAGTTTAGGTACAACTACATTAGGGGTTTGCACTTAATTAAATTGGTCACTCTTCTATTACAGACAGGCCTAAGTAGTGTTTATAATTTTATTTGCAATATATTAGTACCCTAGACCAGGGGTTTGCATATTGGAGGCTGTGGCCCACAGAGTCCACAAGCATTTGCCAAGAAGTCTGTGTTCTTGATGCTCCCTGGCTCAGTTCAAGGCAGGAGCCTAAAAACATAGCCAATCAGCATCCTGTGCTGAGTAAAACACACGCCACTGCCCCCACCTCCATTCTACTGGAAAGAGAAGGGGAAGAAGCACACCCCCTCCACACACCCCTTCCAATGAAGAGAAGAGAGGGGCAGAGATGGGGACCACTAATTCCCTGCCACAGAACAAGCTCAAGCAGCTTTAAATACAGGCTTCTGTATAGGGCTGGCCTTAGGGAAAATAGCACCCCGGGCAAACTTGTATTTTGGCACCCCTAGCCCCAGCTACCTTCCCAGGCTCCTTCCCACCCAACCCCCATTGCCCCAGCCACCACTGTCTCTTCCCCCATCTCTAATTTCCCCAAACTCCCTTCCATGACCTTGCCCTCCAAGCCCACCCTGCTTCTTGCCTCTTAACCACAGCACCCCCTGACCACATCATCCACGCCTAGGGCCGGTCTTGCCCTGCAGTGACTCACATCTGGATGCCAAGGTGATGGGCAGCACAGGAAACCCCAGAGCAGTCTCTTTGACTCCCCCAGACAGTGCTACACGGACCCCTCATCTGGTCGTTGAGCAGGACAGCCAAGACAACGTAGTAGGTGGTCTTCCGCACTCTGATAGATTGAGCAGGGTCTGGGGCAGTCGTACCTCTCCTGCACCTCCCAAACTCTCCCACTCAACACGGCATCCATCTTCTCTGCCAGAGCCCCAGAGGGTCAGCAGCCCAAGGGGAGGCACAGTGACAGGAGGGCACCAGAGGGCTGTGGTGGCAGGGGCGCCTGGTGACCTGAGAGCCCCAGAAAAGGGGGGAGGGAACCAAAGGTGTATAGATAGAATCACACTGGTGTGGAAATACCAGGAGGAGAGAGGGGCAGTGACATGGGGGCTCCAGAAGGGCAGATCTCTCCCCACCCCAATACTGAGCATCTCCAATATTCAAATGCCCTTCCCCAGTCCCAGGGAAGGTGGGTTATGGGGGGAGGAGAGGGAGTATAAAATCCTCCAGAGCACTGAGGGTAGCGAGGGTGGGTGCTGATGGTGGAAGGTTGGCTCCCGAAATATCCAAGCCCCTACACTAAACACCTCCCTTTGGGAGGAGTAAGAAAAAGGGGGAGCCCCTGAGAACTGGGGAGCATGGGGAACTCTGGGGTCAGAGTGTGGCATGCAGGAGGGGGACCTCGAAGATGTGATAGACACCCTGAGAACTGGAAGGCTGGGACCTGTGGGGCTGAGGAAGAGGCCTCCTGGGTGCTGTGTGGACATGGAGGGTGGGGGGGGGGAGGGGGCTCGGAGCTATGGGCACAGGCAGGGGTCCCTGGGAGCATAGGTAGGGACCCTGCAGGCTCTACGAGCACAGACAGGGGCCCCTTGGGAGCTGGGTGGGTTGGGACCTAGAGGCACAGGGAGGGCTCCTGGAAGCTGGGGGCACAGGGAAGGGGCCTTCAGGGGTTGGGGGCACAGACAGGGGGTCCCCTGGGAGCTGGGGCATGGGATCAAGACCCCCTAATACTTACTGGTCTCTTTGCCCTGCAGTTTTAGTTTCCAGTCCCTTCCCTTCCCCTCCCAACCTGGAAGAGGCCGGCCCCCATTGTCTGACCGAGATGCCACACTCACCTTCCACTGGGCAGCATGGCTTTCCATTCAGGCCGCCCATGGAAAAAGGGATGCCAGGGCTGGGACAGTCTGGGGGGAGGAGGGAGGGAAAAAGCCAAAGACAGCATTTGTCCCACCCCAGTGGGACAAATGATGTACACAAGCCAAAATTTCCTTTTCAAAGCACATAATTAGGTTAGGGGCATCTCTGGAGCCCAAAATTTCTTCCATTCTTTTTCAATTTTACCTCTTTATTAAGAATTGTATAAAACAACGATACACCAATAATACCAATTGGTGCAGTTACACCAGTTATGTGCCTTCCAACAACTTTGGACTGCACCAAGCCATTAATATACACTATTCATAGGACAATGTGTATAGTGCCAATAATGTTAGAATGCAGGAATGTAAACAAGGAACCATATCGGTTTCTTTAGTTCATTAAATACATACGAGAAAAAATAACCCAACATCTGTAAAATAGAAAAGGACAAAATCATTGGCAAATGGTATTTTATTTTCAAGTTCCTAAGATACTATCCCAAATAAGATTTTTTTTAAATAATTTATCAAAATATTTAACAGGATATTAATTGAAAGCATCCAGTGTAAGTTTAACACTGCTGTATTTCAGACTCTATGTGCTTAGGATGAAAATATTTCAGATGAACAGGTGATGTTTAGAATCAGATAGCATCAAAAAAAGATCACACACTGCAGTATAGCAATGAAAAAAAGACATTTGAAGTGCCCTGTAAAATTGTTTTGATTTCAAGATTAATCTCTAAATTGACATCAGGAACAGAACTACAGCAACCCTGCCAAAATATCTGCTAGCATGATCTTATATTTTAACTCCTGGCAATTTCAAACTTACCTTTGGTCTTCCCTGTTGAATCACTGTGTTAAGTACCTTTGATGTCTCAAAAAAAACCATAAGAATGGCCATACTGGGTCAGACCAAAGGTCCATCCAGCCCAATATCCTGTCTACTGACAGTGGCAAATGCCAGGTACCCCAGAGGGAGTGAACCTAACAGGTAATGATCAAGTGATCTCTCTCCTGCCATCCATCACCACCCTCTGACAAACAGAGGCTAGGGACACCATTTCTTACTGATCCTGACTGTGCGCTGTGTGAAGAACTACTTCCTTTTATTTGTTTTAAACCTGCTGCCCATTAATTTCATTTGGTGGCCCCTAGTTCTTATATTATGGGAACAAGTAAATAACTTTTCCTTATTCACTTTCTCCACACCGCTCATGATTTTATATACGTCTATCATATCCCCCCCCCCCCCCCCCCCAGTCTCCTCTTTTCCAGGCTGAAAAGTCCTAGCCTCTCTAATCTCTCCTCATATGGGACCCATTCCAAACCCCTAATCATTTTAGTTGCCCTTCTCTGAACCTTTTCTAATGCCAGTATATCTTTTTTGAGATGAGGAGACCACATCTGTACACAGTGTTCAAGATGTGGGCGTACCATGGATTTATATAAGGGCAATAAGATATTCTCTGTCTTATTTTCTATCCCTTTTTTAATGATTCCTAACATCCTGTTTGCTTTTTTGACTGCCGCTGCACACTGTGTGGACGTCTTCAGAGAACTATCCACGATGACTCCAAGATCTCTTTCCTGATTAATTGTAGCTAAATTAGCCCCCATCATATTGTATGTATAGTTGGGGTTATTTTTTCCAATGTGCATTACTTTACATTTATCCACATTAAATTTCATTTGCCATTTTGTTGCCCAATCACTTAGTTTTGTGAGATCTTTTTGAAGTTCTTCACAGTCTGCTTTGGTCTTAACTATCTTGAGCAGCTTTGCAAACTTTGCCACCTCACTGTTTACCCCTTTCTCCAGAACATTTATGAATAAGTTGAATAGGATTGGTTCTAGGACTCACCGTTGGAGAACACCACTAGTTACCCCTCTCCATTCTGAAAATTTAGAACAAATTATAGACTTTCTTCCAAGAGCACCTTAGTCTGATAGAGACTGCTTAAGGGAAACCTATCTACCAAATGCCACTATAATTGTAAAAAATGGGACCTCAGAATTTCAAGAGCAGCTAATTCAAATATCTTTTTGAGAAAAGTACAATCAATGCACAGGGTAACTGCAAGACCCCTTCATCAGATCTATATTAACTCCAACTTCCAAAAGATGATCAGGAAATGAAAAATCATGTTTTCAAAGAGAAAGTGAAAACTTTTGGTGACACACCACTAAGACTTTGTCTAGCCTAAGATTTAGGGCTTCTCTACACGTACAGTCCTGCAGCGGCACAACTGCACCTTAGTGAAGATGCTACTATGCCGAAGGAAGAGCTTCTCCCATTCGGAGTAGCTAATCCACCTCTGCAAGAGGTGGATTCTATGTGGATAGGAGAAGCTCCTCCTGTCGACACAGCACTGTCTACACTGGGGGATAGGTCAGTATAACTGGAATGTTCAGGGGTGTGGGTTTTTTTTACACCTGTGAGCGACACAGTTATACTGATGTAAGTTTGTGGTGTAAACCTGGCTTTAGAGATGTGATGCTAGATCAAATTACCTAGTTTGATCTAATTAACATCTTAAAATGCTAGTGAAGAAAAAGCACTTGTGGTTCTCAACCAGGGGTCAGGGGGAAGGGAGGGGCACAGGCACGTTTCAGAAGGTCCACCAAGCATGGTTGTCATTAGACTCGCTAGGGCCCAGGATAGAAAGCCCTATAGATAGATGTGGTGCCCCTGGTGACCTGGGGCTCCGGGCAATTGCCCTTCTTGCTACCCCTTAATGCCAGCCCTAGATTTTATATGCAGAAAAATAGGTGTAATGGCACATGTGGGCCGTGGAGTTTCTATAGCATGTTGGAGGGGGCCTTCAATAAGAAAAAGATTGAGAACCCCTGCTTTAGAACAATGCTAAAAATGTCAAATTAAAGTCCAGGCTTCCTCCAAGGGCTGGTTTATGCTGCAGAGTTAGGTCAGCTTAACTACATCACTCAGGGCTGCAAAAAATTTTACACCCTGTGCAACGTATTTAAGCCAACCTAAGCCCCAGTGTAGACACCACTAGGTAGATGGAAGAAATCTGTCAACCTAGTTCCCAACTCTCTGAGAGGTGGATTTACTACAGCAATGGAAGTAACGTGTTGCTGTAGTAAGTGTCTATACTACAGTGCTACAGCCGCACAGCAGTGTTTCTAGTGTATATATATTCCAAAGCTTCTACTCAATCACCTGAGCGTGCTCTAAAATACAATTGCTTTGTATTAACTAGACTTTTAAGCAGGTGATAATTAGATTGAGCTAGATAAATCAATATAACTTCACACCTTTAAATCTACTAAAAAAACTAGACAAGGGCTAACACTAAGTAAATTTAGTTGACGCATTTTTTGTGTAACAGGCTGGCAAATGTCCGACATGTTCACAGGCGCTGATCCTGCTGGAATAATGCAAGTGGGTTCGGCAGACTAAAAGGGTTTGTCTTTACTAAGGCCTGGTCTGCATTCAAAAATTAGGTTGGTTTAACTATACCCCTGAGGCTAGGTCTACACTGGGGGGGGGGGGGGGGAAATCGATTTAAGATACACAAATTTAGCTACGCGAATAGCGTAGCTGAATTCGACGTATCCGATCCAACTTACCCCACTGTGAGGATGGCGGCAAATCAACCGCCGCGGCTCCCC
The DNA here is from genome assembly GCF_011386835.1 of Chrysemys picta bellii. Lineage (NCBI taxonomy): Eukaryota > Metazoa > Chordata > Testudines > Emydidae > Chrysemys > Chrysemys picta. Next base: position 233,057,012 of record NC_088792.1, read on the forward strand.
CGTTGATGGCGCTTACTCCTACCTGGGCTGGTGGAGTACGCGCGTCGATTCGGGGAACGATTGTTGCGTCACGACGAAACGCGATAGTTCGATCCCTGAGAGATCGATTTCTACCTGCCGATCCAGGCGGGTAGTGAAGAGAAGCCCTTAGTGGCGTAGTTAAGCCGACCTAAGTCCCCACATAGATAGCACTAGGTTGTCAGAAGAATTCTTCCATTGACTTAGCTACTGTCTCTCAGGGAGGTGGATTACCTATGCTGATGGGAGACTCTCTCCCATTAGCGTAGGTAGTGTCTGAGCCACTGTAGAGTTTTAAGTGTAGAAAATTGGTTCAACCTACATCAGGCTTAGTTAACACATGCTCACTAATCCTGACCTAAACTTGGACCTCTTTCTTAGTGTGGCCGCAAGGAAACACCTTGTAATTCAATTTAGCCGGTTGAGTTCAAAGCTAAACACAACCAGGAAAAAAAAAAAAAAATCAAGGTAAAAACGTTACTCTGCATCTACTCCAGAAAAAAGGTCCAAGATTAGGTCAGGGTATATAGCATCTAAACTCAGCCACCTTTCTTATTCAAGACAAACCTTAACCAAAACATTGGTTCATTACCCCACCTGTATAGTGGGTATAAGATGATCTAGGATGTGAGCTGAGTAGATGGAATCACAGACCGCCTAGGACCAGCCAAGCCTAGGGAGAAGGTGTGAGCTGGACTGAATGTTGTTAGTTATCTTATTGTTAGTGTTTTTGTCATTGAACCTAAACCTCAAAATGGGATACGTTTGATAATACAGTGTATGGACTATTTTAGAGCAGACTGGAAGAAGCAGTTCGTTAACGTCATAACAAGAAACTTGAAGGTAGAAAACTACTTTACCAGATTCTTTTCTACACCATCTAGTGTACAGTCTCTGGAGTTTTTTGGAGATGGTCAGCAGCATCATGTTGATCACATTACTACATTTGTTCAATCCTGTTGACCTAAAAACCTTGAGGACCTTGAGGCTTTTCTAAAACCATCCTCTAAAAAATGTAGGCCTTAGATTTATACTCTTCCAAAGAGGTTTAAGCAAGTGCTACAACTCTGATTACAGGGTGCAGAAAGTTCACCATGGCCCAGACCCCTGCTATGTTTAACCACACTAACAAGGAACAATAAGGAGTACCAAGACATAGAGGGCCACTTCTACCAAATAAAAGTACAATGTAAGCGTTCATATGTTGGTATCTAAACTCCAAATACACCTTCTCCCATCTCTCTACCACATTAGAACCAATCTAAAGTACTGATCCTAATATTTTTAACATATAAAAATCCTAATTAAAGTTTTTCATTTTGATAAAAATGAAAAATTATAAACAAAAAGACCATGGTAACAACTATTAAAAAAACAAACCCCAAAGCAGGGGTGGGCAAATTACGGCCTGAGAGCCATTTTAAGCCGGCCCGCAAGCTCCCACTAGGGGGCGAGGTCTGGGGCTTGCCCTGCTCCAGTGCTCCAGCCGGGGCGCAGGGTCAGGGCCGCACCACGTGGCTCCTGGAAGCTGCAGCATGGCCCCGCTCCAGCTCTTAGGCACTCCAATAGCCCCCTCCGGCGCTCCAATGGGAGCTGCAGGGGCAGTGCCTGCGGACGGGGCAGCATGCAGAGCCGCCTGGTTGCGCCTCCGCATACGAGCCGGCGAAGGGACATGCTGCTGCTTCTGGGAGCCACCTGAGGTAAGTGCCACTCGGAGCCTGCACCTCCGAGCCTCTCCCCACGCCCCAACCCCCTGCTCCAGCCCTGATCCCCCTCTCGCCCTCCGAACTCCTCGGTCCCAGCCTAGAGCCCCCTCCTACACCCCACACTCCTCATCCCCAGCCTCACCTCAGAGCCTGCACCCCACTCCAGCCTGGAGCCCCCTCCTGCACCTTGAACTCCTCATTTCTGACCCTACCCCGAAGCCCAGACCCCCAACCAGAGCCCTCACCTCCTCCCACACCCCAACCCCAATTTTGTGAGCATTCACTGCCCACCATACAATTTCTATTCCCAGATGTGGCCCTCGGGCCAAAAATTTTGCCCACCCCTGCCCCAAAACAATGAGACCCCGATGACAGAGAGGCATTCATTATCACAACTGACATTATTTTGATTTTTCCCCATCCACACAACTGGTTAAACAAAACGAAAAAAAGAAACATCTCCATGTATTTCAACCTACAACTAAACACAGTAAAAGCCCACTGCAAACAGTCAACAAGGACACATTTTTGAAGATACTTGCTTTATCTACTAACAACATATACATTAGTCCAAACCCTCTAAAAATTTCATAGTAACGTAATATTCTATAAACCTTAGATGAATTAGGTCAGCAGACTACTTATCTGAAAAAAAGAGAAACAAGTGAAAATTATTGGCCCATGTAAGACTATATGTAATCATCTTCCTTCAAATTTGCTTGGGTACAGCAGACACTAACCGGTGAAAGTATGATAACTTCCTAGAAAAAATTATATTTAAGCACAATTTGCAAGAGACGTTCTAATATGATTTCACTACCCAGAGTAGACGGCCACTTTCCAGCTTCAATTCCAGTGCCCTTACCTCTCCCTTCCAACCTCTAAAATCCTCCCTCTGCACAAATGAGCACTTCACTTGTAAGGTAAATAAAGTAGAGGACTTCTTAAGCTAGTTTCTTACATATGCTGTGGAAGAAGTGGGTCTTCAAGAGGGATTGAAATGAGGCTTTGTGGACCAAATCAAGAAAAGTGTTCCTTTGTGTAAGTGCAACATGGATGACAGTGCTTTAAGTCCAAGATATCTCACATCTACAGAATCATCCCAAGTTACGCAGAGAAAAGAGAGTTCTGAGATTTAAGAGGCTCCACATTCTTTCTGAATTAACAACTCACTCCTTACTTACTGGATTCTGTCATGTACATTTGGAGAAGACAATCATCTTCCTCAAGTCATTCAACAATAGCGCTCTGTAAACCTTCAGACTGAACTAATTTTTGTCATGCATTCTAAAAGCAGACAACAAAAAACGCAGCTCTGGTCTGTTATCAATGCTTTGCAAGAGAATGTTTCCATTCCGTGTCAGTCACTTTATCTCCAGGAAGGACAGAGAGGATAAACATTACAATGAGCTGCCACTACTCTCTCAGCAAATTCTCTCTCACTTTAATGTCCTGAACGTAAACCTTCATGAAAACCAAAAATATAAGACTTCATTAATGAGCAGTTTATCCACCTAAGCAGGGGAGTTTTCCTGTGGGGGCAACAACAAAGGTATATCAAGTAACCCAATGAGTAGATTCCATGTACACCTCAATGGCAGCGATATTCAGGCACTCTTAAAAGCCTTAGACACCACCTAGTGTTTTTGACATCTCTATATAGACTCCTCTTACCACAGGACACAATTTAGCACATACACATACAAATCAGCTTCTGTAGCAAAAAATACACAAAGAAGTAGATTTTGGAGAATTGGGTTAAGGTACAGCTCCTACCAAGCAGCTAGTCCTAGTAGTCTTATTTAAAACCTTTATTTTCTTCCTAGCATCAGATAACTGAATTCTAAATGATTCTTTGTGGAGGTGGGTAAGGGACTGATCTGTAATGTTTTACCAATTAAAATTCAGTGAAACATGTTTCTCAAGTGGTGCACAATGCTTAACATACACCTCTACCCCAATATAACGATGTCGTCGGGAGCCAAAAAAATCTTATCACATTATAAGTGAAACCGTGTTATATTGAACTTGCTTTGATCCGCCGGAGTGCGCAGCCCTCCCCCCCCCACGGAGCACTGCTTTACCGTGTTATATCTGAATTTGTGTTATATTGAGTTACGTTATATCGGGGTAGAAGTGTATTTTACATTTCAGCAGAAGTGAGCAAGCATGATTTGAAATGCAGAAAATAACCAAGTTAAAATAACTTAATTCGTATAGAGAAGCTGGAAAAAAAATGGGAATTCCAAGTTAAAGTTAACTTTCTGTTCCTATCTCATCTCCATTGTGCCTAAATACTGCAAAGATCTCAGAGCAGAGGCCAGTTTTACACCCAGCATTTAACTACAGTCCAACAGAGAGAATGCAAATTGGTTAAAGGCAGGGCCAGTATAAAGAATTTGAAAAGAAAGAAGAGAGAATGAAAATCTGAAGATCCAATGACACCAGCAAGTGACCTGCAGGGCTGTCCATGCAGCACCTTTCACGAGCTTGAGATTTACGAAATAATTAGATAAATAGAGAATAGACACAAACACAACTTCAGTAGATAATAATCTTTCCTTTCACTGAACAAAATTAAATGTAATCAAAGTTAAATTTCTAATAAATGCAAGGGCTCTCAGTATTTCAATTAAATAAACCTCAATATATAAATCCTCCAGTTCCCAGTGCCAACTCCACCCTACCTACCCCTCAGTACTTCACTGAAAAATGTAGAAAAATGAAGCAAGAAAGTTTCATAGCCTCCTTTTGCTTCCACAGTAAACAATATTTGAAGCTTTGCATACATTAAGTTCACTTTATGACAAATATTCTATTATATTAACATTTATGAACCATTTCTTTTTATACAAACTGATAATTTCAAGCAGATATATAAATGTATACACCACAAGAGCAGTTTTTAAATCAGTATAATCAAATTAATTCCAGTTAAATGTCCGCCTGTTTAACCATCTAGAGGGGTCGGCAACCTTTCAGAAGTGATGTGCCGAGTCTTCATTTAATCACTCTAATTTAAGGTTTCACGTGCCAGTAATACATTCTAACATTTTTAGAAGGGCTCTTTCTATAAGTCTAGAATATATAACTAAACTATTGTATGTAAAGTAAATAAGGTTTTAAAAATGTTTAAGAAGCTTCATTTAAAATTAATTTAAAATGCAGAGCCCCCCGGACCGGTGTGGCCAGGACCCGGGCAGTGTGAGTGCCATTGAAAATCAGCTCGCGTGCCACCTTCAACACGCGTGCCACAGGTTGCCTACCCCTGATTTAGAGTCTGTGTGTTGAATGCATTTGGAATAAATCTGCAATCCGTCAGCACTGGTACATGAGTGAGTCATGGAACACCCTAACCAAAGTGTGGAGAAATCTTACTACAGAAAGAAACTTTTAAGTGCAGAAAACTTTAAATGTCTGTCTTGTTTTACCAAAAGGAAAAAAAAGGAAGAAGTTAAGCTTAAAATCAAAACCATAGACATACAATCCGCAGTGTTACATACCAAGCTGTTCCAGCAGTATCTTGTCATTCAGGACGTAACATTTTCACGCATCAGCCATACAGATCCCAGAGGCTCAACCCACATTTCCTGATTTCTACAACAAAGATTGTCATTAAGCTACCAACATCATCAGGAATGCAGTACTACTGTAACCATACTTAAATTAACCTTTCATCCACTTTGAGCAAAACAAAAAAACTGTAAGACTGGTATGGCAAGTTAGTCAGCTTCTAAGCTATTATCCATAAGTTTCAGATGAGACAGCAGATCTATTAAGAGCACAAAGCCCTACATATATGCAACTTGCACTGAACTTCACTCAAAATAAAATGAACCCTGTTCAGTTTAGCCAGATTATTGTAATTCTCTCCTTCCTTCTGCTTTCATTTGGTTCACATATCACATAATGCACAGTTTTATAGGATTTTGCAGCTAGGATAGTATCTAAGAGCAAGCTTTCCTTGCCATGTCGCTCTAGCACTGGTTCTTTATTAAGCATACAGACTTGAAAATTATTTTGCTAATATTGTGCTGCTATGGCAATATCAACCAATGTTTTTGCGTTAAGGTTATGACTTTTCTAGGTTATCTTTTTTTTCCAATGCACTCTGCATAACTGTTGATTTTCAATAAAGAAATAGTGCGTTAAAATTCTTTTCAATGCTTAGACTCTTCAGAGCCTTATAACTCTTGGTAATCTCATGACTTTTAGTTCCTTACATTCCTCATAGCCACAATCAATCTTCCATCGACACTGCAGATATGAGCCAGATCTCTGTATGCAAATTATTTGGTTATGCGTCTCATTTGCAAAATACTTTGTCATTTCAAGATAGATCTGCTAAATTAGTAATAGTGCTTAAACCAAACCCTGAAAAATATTTTTACTTTACACTTGTTCCTACATTCCCTTTTCCACAGGGCACACAGCCAGAACAATTTGCATGAAGGGCACTGCATTAATATATGTGAGTGAAGCTCATGTTCTCCTCTCCCATGTAAAAATGCACAGAAGGGAAACAAGAATGAAAAAAATTGTATAGCTGTTGAGGAGCTGCATTATTCTTGCAGTAGCTGCATGCTGTAAATTGGAGGATTCAGGAAAAACCCTGACCCAAACCCCGATCACAGATCCACAGTCAGCATCCTGGAGCAAAGCTCCCCCCCCACACTCCTTCCAAGCGAAGCTCACCTCTCATAAGGTAGTGGACTGGCTGAAATGCTGCAACCCTCTGTAGGTCATAGAGCACATAGGATAGATGATGCTGATCCAATCAAGAATAATTTATCCTCCCCGTTGTGCATTATGTGGACCTACTAGATGGTGGAAATATACTGCATAAAGTGGCTCTCGTTTTGACATTGGAATCTGGTGGTGGTCTAGCAAATGGAACAAACATAGTTGCACAATAGAAGATGCTACAGGCTCCAGCACGCTACATTCTCCCTCCACATAGCTCCATCCACCTTATTTCTGCATTTTTGCTCCACACTGCACAGTGGAAGGGGATATTGGAACCCAAACAAATGATTCCATAATAAGTAACAATCACCTTCAGCCATACATTGCTTTCAGAAAATCTTTAGTCAGAAGTACTTTAAGTGAAAGACATTTCTTCCTATGCAGTATCTAATCTGTCTGCACACAAACTGAAAGGAAAAAAAAAACACTATTTCAAGGACATACTATCTGCACTTATTATTCTGAGAAACAAAGAACAATTTAACATTTTGGGGAAAGTGACACAGAGGTCTGCAATCTTCATCTGCACTCCTCTCCCAAGCAGACTGCATTTCACCAAGTCACTCATTCTAAAGTCTATAAAAAAGAGGCTACAACTGAGCTACAATTACTCAATAGAGGCATTCCACTAGCGAAGCTAAGAGTCCCAGACATACCCTGATTTAATCAAGACACACTGAAAACAAAATTAATTTTCATAGTAAAATTATCAGCCAGATTTTATTTGCATTCTTCAGTTTTAGCCAAGAGGTCTATTTCGTTATAATAGGCATGATCCTGCAAGGTGCACAGTGATCTTTCATTATTGGCAGTAAATATTTTTATTATACGGCTCTCAAAGGCTCCATTCAGAATTAGGACTCCACTGTGCTGGGTGCTGTACAACTCAGAGACAATTCTTGCCCTGAACAGTTTATAGACTAAATATTCACCTGCAAGGGAAGTTAAGGGCACCTTCCAGTAGTGAGCTCCCTGTCAATTAACAATAACAAAAAATTGCAGGAATAAAATGTAGACAGGTAGCAGTGTTTTATGCATTTGAAAAACAGTATCATCTTCCATTATATTCCATAATGCTTTTTTGCATCAGACCAGTTACTACTGGGTACATAATACATTTTCATTAATATGAACACAACCCAATCAGACACAGATTAGATACAAATATAGTGTGCCTAGGAATTACAGGCCCTGTGGTATGTAATCTCCTGCAGTATAATCCCTGAATACATTGGAGCAAAATTCCCAGCTCTGTCTTAGGTGAGTGCAATTCTTAATAACTTCTGTGCAGTTGTTATGACAGAGATGAGGTTTGTCCAGTGTGAATGACACCATTAAAATGTAAATATTGGGCAAACTGAAAAGTTACCAATTCACAGTAGCCTTCCTACAACTGAAAGAATACCATGTGGCTTGAACAGCAACACTGAAAATTATAGAACAAAAAGTCCTATTGAGTTCAATGGAATTTTTCATATTAGCAGTTCAATGTATATCATACTGGAAGCTGGTAGCAACCCCTGTATTTAGGTTGCCTAACACTTTCCATTATAAAGTATTCTTGCAATCTCATCTTTGAGAAGCTCTCATGCCTCCATTATTTGCAGTAGACCTTTGGTGTTCCACACAGGGAATCTCCCATGGGCTACAGAAGTGCTTTTTCTTCGTCCCATGAAATTCCATTCAGATTTTGGCAGAGATATAAACTGTTAAAAATTGCCATTTCCCTTCTCTTGCTTGGGTTTCTCAGAAAAATACTAGCAGCATGCCAAAACCACCACTGAACATTCAGAAGCAGGGCTCACACCCCCAGAAGCTGCTCCACTGGAACACCAGGGAGCTGCCAGAGTAGCTGAGCTGTAGCAGATGGTGGGAGAAAGGACTCTAGCCCCCAGATACTCTCTCTATCCCCACTTCCAGGGCTCCCAGGTGTGCATCTGGCATGGCGGTAGAGACAGACACAGGCTGGGCTCCCCAAAATCACCACTCTTCCCAGACTCAGCAAATGGCACCATCAGCCAATCCCCCATCTGGGGCTTATACAGGAGGAGGAGCTCCCCCCAACGCTGGGGCAGATATAGAGAGTGCAAGGCCATCGTAGGCCTCCTCCTGATCACCCACTGGAACTGCAACCCATCTCCCCCCTCCCCCCCCTCTCAGGGAAATTAACAGTCTCTTGTTGCCAGATAATATTGTTAGTCTTGTTGCTCAAGTGATAACAGTTTGTGCTGCAATGCTGAAGGCTCAAGGTTCAAACCCTACTAATGATTCATGATTGTGGGTGAGGGGGGTTGTTACAGTTGTACATCATGATTTTTTTTTATTTAATTTCTTTCTTTTTAAATTTATTTCATTATTGTTCATCATTCAATAAAATTGAGTAATTTTTTTTTCCACTTAAATAAAAACCTAGGAAATTACACTCCACAAATACTAAAATAGCATTATTAGGTTGCAAATTCAAGCACTCAAAAGTTGGGATATGCCAGTTATACACTTGTCTGTGCAGTTTTATTCAACTCTCTTGTGCATATGCATTATGATACACAGTCTTTTTTAACTAAATGATATCATACCATTATTTCCACAGGATCCCTGTGCACAGGATGCACAAACGTGCAAAATTAAGGTTACATAGGCTACTGTAGGTCTGACATTTCCTCATTTCTGAGTGCTTCATTTTGCAACCTAAATAATATTCTTTTAACATAGTTTCTGTGTAATACTTAATAGTTTGTAACACTGATACATGATAAAAATAATGTATGAAAAGGAATCACTCAGCTCTTGGACAGGAAAAGCTAGTCCATGATTGGATGCCCAACCTGAGATACCTTAAAGGGATTTGATTTTAGGGTATGACACTGTAGCATGGTTAAGTTATCAAAGTGAGTGCACGGGAAGATATTTTACAGTATTAAGATATTTTTCAATTACTGTGTGCAATCTGATAATTGTGCACTGTTTAATTTTTTAAAGATCAAACATGCCATGCCCACAGCCATCAGTTAGGAAAGCAGGCTTTGCTAAGTTCATGAAGATTGATTCAAAGATAAACGATGTTGTAAGTGAAAACAGCATACTGCACTAGCTCACTAAACCGGAGTTCCATAACCATTTAAGGTCCCAATTCAGAAAACATTCTTATTCAGAAAAGCATTTAAAGCACATGCTTAAAGCCCATTAAAGTTAATAGGACTTACACATGTGCTTAAGTCCTGTCCTGAAAGAGAGATGTGGAGAGTCCATGTAGGTATACTAGTTATTTGTTAAACAAACTCGCATTACTTTAGTGATTCCATGCTTGGATAAATACAATTATTTCATTTATTACAGTGTGTGATAACAGGAAATTAAATGTAGAACTACATTAATATAAAGTAATGGTGAAGGGTTTACATACACAAAGTCAGAAAATTCAAAATTATTAATTTAACAAGAGAACTCTGCTAAATTGCACATACACATTAAGATAAAATTATATTATAAAATAACAAAATATTATATATGTGCAAGAAAGCAGATTTTTAAAACTGGTATCTGAATCAAAATTTAAATTTCCTTACTTCTGTGTGTAAAATCTCAACTATACTGTGGCAATACCAGTTTTTTTCTACACAATACATAATTTCTATGAGGTTTCTATGGTGTCACTATCAAACTTACATAAATAATTATTTAACATAGCTTCTTCAAACATGTCCACAGTATTTTGGCAAATAAGTGGCCTTGGAACTATGTTCCTGGTAGCTCTCAAAATCTGAATGATTTCACTTGCTCATATTAATCATTAATGTAACTTTTTTTCAGCTCTTAAAAACTAATGTAAACTCTTAGGACTTTTCAAGAGCTAAAGCCTCCCACTAATTAGCTTTCTAAGCCAAGTAAAAGCCATTCTACACTCTACTCTAAGCAATTTTATAGTTTGTTTAGTATACAATATTTAAGTTTACATTTTGGAAGTGCTTCATTGTAGTCCTGTACCAGGCCTTAATATAATTTAACCAAGTCAATAGTTTGTTTTTGTTTCTTCTTTCTCCTCATTCAAATAATCCTTATCCATTGAATTCAAATCAGAAAATGATGAGACTTTTTTGAGATCAGTCTGGCTGCAGATCTTATTAAAAAGCCAAACCAAATAAATGATTACTCACCTTCTTGTAACTGCTGTTCTTCAAGATGTGGTCCATCAGTGCAATCCCTGCGGTGTGCTGGCTCTCATCCAGCAGGGCCTTGCCCTCATCTCATTTCAGGCCAGCACTGGCTGCACAAGGCAGAGGCCAGTTATGTGTCACCTCTGTTGCCCACCCATCACCCCTTAATATGCTCCCCCTCCCACTGTCCTCGCCTTGCTTTGCCCTTTTGCCCCCACTCCCACTGCTCCTCCATAGTCCCACTGGTGGGGCTCGTCCCGCTCCCAGCACTGTGTGGAGAACCAGCCTCTGGTCAGAGCACTCAACTCACCTGCAGCCTGGCCAGCAGGCTCCTTCCTTCCCCCAGTGCCTGTGGCTGGGCAGGCACCCTGGGAAAGCCCAAGACTCCCCAGCTCAAGGATGAGGTATAGGCGATGAGGTGCTGAGACCTGCATGTGCCAAAGCCCTCCCAGCACTGGCCTGGGGAATCCTCTCCACCCCTCAGCTTGGCTCTGGAGTGGTGGTGGGGTAGGGGAAGCCATTTCCAGCCTGTTCATGCCCCAAACCTGCAAGCTCTACAGCAGCCCACGGAGCGGGGCTTAGCACCCTCGTCACCCCGCCACCCCTCCGCCCTGGGTCCTGCCCCCAGGGAGTGCGGGGCTGCTCCGTCCCCTAGGCACCCTCCCCTGCTGAGCCACCTCTCTGGCCGGTTCACTGAAGACCCTGCAGTCAGGTTCCCTGGACCCTGGTGCACAATCCATCCTTAGGGCTTAACCCCTTCCTGCCCGCACTGTAGCCGGGGGATGACAGGAGGCAGCTGGGTTAGGTTGGTGGCCAGAGCAGCCTGGAGGTGTTAGCTGCCTTTTGACACTGTGCGAACAGGAAGGAACAAGCTGGAAAGACAGGGGGGTGGGAGGTGGAGAAGAGATGACCTCTGCAAAGACACGGGCCAGGTCATCCCTCCCCCCACCCCCCTCCCCTATGACTGGAAGCCGCCCCTGTCCCCTCCCTCCCACACTGTACCGAATGGCTGCTGGTGGCTACATTCTGGTGTGAACCCTAGCAGAAACTGGGGGGGGACGGGGACGGACACGTGACCCTACATGCCATCCTCTCCCCCCCGCACATGTTGTCTATGAAAAGAAACATTTTTGTTTTAACTAACAGATACAAAAATATCAGAAAATGTTTATTTCAGGCCTAACAAATATTTTCTTCCTGTAATAACTTTTTCAAATCTCTTTGGTTAAAATATTTGCAATTATAATCTCTACAGGTTAGTAAACATTTTCAAGGTACAAAGTTACAATCTGTGTGGAATCGTGTTCAGTGTACTCTGACATTACCAGAGTATCTGCTCCAGCAGCTCACACATTGTCTAAACACAGTTAACAGCTCAAAAGTTACATTTTTGTCCACTGATGTAATATTTTAAGTTTTGTTAACAGCAGAGCATAATCATCATCCTTTTTCAGGGTATCCAATGCCCAAAGCAAGTAAAAATCAGTGTGCCCTGCCCTCCTCCCCCAACCACTGAAGTTTCAAACATGATTCAGAAACTCAAGAAATCAGGGGATTTGTACAGAATTAAATAAGAGCTAACTGATAAGAAATATAAGAGCAGAGGGTGTTTCTTACTTCCTGACATTCAGGATCAGATTGGGAGCACCATTTCTACTTTAGAGTTGACCAATTTTATAAATATGACAAACCAGAGAAGTTGTTTCAAGATACATATCAAAATAGAAATTAGGAATGAATTCCATCACTCAAAAAGGAACATACAAAAATGCACACTTCTACTTGATTATACTTTGAATAGGATAACAATAATACATATTTACATCTAGGAACCAATAGTAGATCATGTGCAAAGTAACATTTACTCTGTTTAGGTCTATTTGTAGAACTGAAGTTTTGTAGTATTTATCATGGTCATTGTGATCTATAAGCTATTTTGTATCAAAATTTTCAGTACCACATGGAAACATTTAAGTTTGCCAGGCCATATATGTTAATACTTAGGAAATGGGGCCCCAAAATAAGCAAATGTGCAAAATTCAGATTAATGTTTCAGAACATTCAGAAGGTTCCCAAACAACAACAAAGAGCAAGACAGCTAAAGAAGCACTTTTTCCAAAGAGATATATGAAATGTGTGGTGGTATCTGGAATTCACATACGGAAATGGCAGGACTTGCTAAATAGGTGCAAGATCAAAAAGCCTGCAGAGGCTGCATAGTATAGAGACTGAAAACTGAGGTAGAATCCGCAATTCCTGAATTCTAATCCTGGTTCAAAAACCGACCTCTCTCTCACCCGTTTCCCGTCTGTAAAACTGGGATAGCACTTGCCTATTGTAACTCTCTGTTTTGCAATAACAGTGTTTGTAAAGCTCTTTGAAAATGTAAGTTATGTGTCAAGTACAGCACAGTGATGGGGTGTTCACGGCACAACAGCCTGAAATGGTTAAGGAAGCTGAGAAAAGTCCAGTTAATGTGCTAGGCCACACGAGGGGATTAGTCTGAAGAAGCAACCCCGATTCAGGATGAAGTTAATCTGAACGGGCGTGGACTGAGCTAGTATAAAGCCAGGATACTGGCAACAGAAATGGTGACAGCGAGGAAGTCTGCAGCCACCCTGGGTGCATTAGAGAGGGAAAGAAGCAGGGGCGGCTCCAGGCACCAGCGCAGCAAACGCGTGCCTGGGGCGGCAAGCCGCAGGGGGCGGCCTGCCGGTGCTGTCAGGGCGATAGTCAGGCGACCTTCGGCGGTGTTTCTGCCGGAGGTCCACCGGTCCCATGGTTTCGGCGGCAATTCGGCGGCGGGTACGCCGAAGCTGCAGGACCGGCAGATCACTCACAGAAACGCCGCCAAATCTGCGTGACTGCGGACCGCCCACAGGCACGCCACCGAAGGCCGCCTGATTGCCGTGCTTGGGGTGGCAAAAAACATAGAGCCGCCCCTCTTAAGAAGAAACCCATGGAAAGAGTAGGACTCTGACCCTGAAGGAAGGGTGTACCCAGAAGAGAGGGGGGTAAAGAAGGAAGCATGTAGGTGGTGAGTAGAAAGCAGCCCAGGAAAAGAGCAGCAAAGTTGAGGACTGAACAGATCTTGGCTACATGTTGTAGGGTCCCTGGGCTAGAACCTGGAGTAGTGGGCTGGCCAAGTTCCCCTACTAGCCACTGATGCAGTGGCATTGCCTGGACAGCAGGACAAGTGAGATTCTATACTCCACAAGGGAAGAAAGCTGCAGCTCCTGGAGTGAGAGAGGGGCTGCAGAGTGAGAAAGAGAACAAAGGAGAAAGAGACCACTCAGGGAGGTCTTGGACCTGGGAGACAGCTAATCCCCAGAACATCCAGAAGGAGGCACCACCTGCAGTGAGTGAGTGAGTACAAAATTTTCCACAATAAACCACAACCTCCTCTATTCTTAATTAGCTTTGGCAGCAGAAAGTAGTAATATTAAAGCATGAAACTGTGTTCTCTAGAGAGAAACTTCTTTTTACTCTAACTTGCTTCTATCACTTTACTAAGGAGTCATTTTTATAAGAGAATAAAAGGGTAATTTCATCTTAAAAGACTGTACAAATCAGCAAGCCAAAACAAACAAGAGATTGAAGTCATGACAGACAAGTATTTCCATAATTTTTCATACTAAAAATGTATGTGATAAGATGCATTGGGAATGGGTCCCAAGTCTTTACTATCAGTAGTAGTCACCCCAATGTCAAGGACGATGTTGACAATCACAGTTTATAGGCATATTAAAATGATGAACTAACCATAACTTGGTTATGTATTACCTTCTCAAACCCACATTCTAAAACATGCATGAAGTCCTCCTTAGAGCTGACTTCATGAAACAAAATTTAAGGAGTTAAAGGACACTAGCAAGTTCTCTCTTTAGGCACTAACCTGAAATTCTTAACTAGGGTGCTTAATTTGAAATGGGTGTACACACAGTATTGGGAGGCAGGAGTTTAATATAAAGATCATAAAGCACAAACTGATTCAGGACCCACAAATCTCAGATTATGCTATGGAAAACTATATTAAGAAATTGTTCTGAAATCTATGTTAAGAAATCACCAAGCTGGCATTCAGAATTTCTCATTCTGTTACGAGAGACTTGATACATACAGCTCTGAATACAGCTCTCTTGATTGGTTGGCAAGAAGGTTCTTTTTTTTTTTTTTAAAGTAAGAAAAATATTTTGTTACACTAATTTCATCTGTTTCATCAATTTTAAAAAGTACATACCTTGATACCAATTAAATTAGCTCAAAATATCATAGCTGGTATTTTGGGCGGTGGGGAGAAAACATATACCATCACATGCATAATTATAATTAAGAAACACATTCTGCCCATAGCCTTGGATTAGTCCCAAAATACAATGAAAAAAAACAAACAAACCCACTGGATGGGTGAGGCTAGTTGCAGAGAGGCAATGCAGGAGGACTCTGCAACCCAGTGCGTAGAATTGCGCTTTATAAAGGTTCTCAGCATGGGAATACAGAAGAGTGAGTGGAGCAGGCCAGAAAAGTGGAACCGACTTGTACACTCCATCTACTCACAGAAGATTGACTAGTCCAACACCTGATGTGATGGGACTGCAAAGATACAGAGCCATAATTACAGCCCAATGTTACAGTAATAATCATTGTTTGACTGAGGGTGCACCTTTAATCTAACTCACAGGTTAAAGAGAAGATGCTCACCCAACCCCCATGTAGTTCTTTGGAGCACTGCCTACAGGAGACAGCAGCCTGCATCAATTTGCATATACATTAAGAATGGTTAATGTCATCCTACAGCTCAGTATTTACCTCTGATCAATATTGATCAAACTTAATGATTCATCACATGGCTGTTTTCAATTGATCAAAAGCCAGGATTTCTCTTAAGTACATCATGAGAAAAAAAAAAAGAAAGTGCATGATAGAGAATTCACACGTTTGTATGGCCAGTATTCTCTGTAAGCCCTTACTGCTTTTAGTTTAATATCCTGATGCTTCTAGCCATTCAAATAATCAAAGAAAGCTAGACAAGCGTACTACCTCGTGTATGTATCAAAACAGAGCAAATGGTGGGGGGGAGGGAGGGAGGAAGGTACTAAAACCTGTTCACCATACTGTATATACATATTTAGAATCTGACTTACAGTGCTAACTACTCTAACCACTGAAAAGCAGTTTATTAGTAAGTACTAGAATTTCCATACCATACACCAGAGTAGAAACTCTTTAAAATCCATTTTTGCTACTTAAAAGGGACACCAGAGTGTGAAAGCCATGTTTTTCTTTTCTTTAGTAAAATCTAGTCCATAATAATAATAATAATAATAATAATAATAAAGAACTTGAGAATTTTCCTTGAATTCTAAACCAAGTGTATCAGACATACAGAAAATACTAAATTGGAAGTATCAAACAAAATGTTTTGTTAAG
Organism: Chrysemys picta bellii; assembly: GCF_011386835.1. Classification (NCBI taxonomy): domain Eukaryota; kingdom Metazoa; phylum Chordata; order Testudines; family Emydidae; genus Chrysemys; species Chrysemys picta. Next base: position 233,073,066 of record NC_088792.1, read on the forward strand.
AAAGCTGACATATCCCAGATTTCAATATTTCGGTATACAAATTTAATATTTTGTCAAAATAATTGACTTTGAGTAAATGGTTTTGTGGGAAAATTTAATCATTTACATGGAGCCTTTTTTAGCATTTGCAGAGCTGTAGAATGATGCCACACTGAAAAGAAATTCCAATTAAAACAATTTTAGATGAAAATAAGCAATCAATTTGTACAGTTTCAATTCAAAATCTGCTCCTCAGAATCCATAAACACAAGAAAAGTGAAAGAACCAACGAAATTTACAACCAAAATTAAAACTGAGAAAATTTGTAACCGGAATTTTGTTGCAAGTATTTGCAAGCTTTAATATTTTCATTGATTCTTTAGATGAACCTTACAGGAGGTAAATCTTAACAGACTATGCTGCTTAGGGAGGCAAAATAATTAATCAATCAAAGTCTGCATGGATATTCACCAAAGCATATGAGGACATAGTAAATTTATTTCTATAAAAATGAATTCAGAGCAGGAGAAGTATCATCACTAGACAGGGAGTTTGGTTACCCGAGATTTTATTCTGCTTTTGATTACACTATATGACCACTAAATGGAGTTACTGATATCAGTGCTGAGTATTAAGGCCATGTCTATGTTACGGGGAATATAGCAGCATAACTACAACGCCATAGTTATGGCAGCATAACCCCATCGGTCAACCTACCTGTGTCTACAGTGGAGGGGTTAGGTCAACATAATTATGGTGCTCTGAGGGGTAGTTTATTTCACACCCCTGAGCGCCATCGCTATGTCAACCTACATTTTAAATGTAGATTAGGCCCTAAAACTGACACTAGAATAAAAACCATGTCCCATGCCGTATTTCCAAAATTCTCTTGTTACTTGCATTAGTCTCAAAACACAGAACTCTGATAAAATCCTAACTGATCATTACATCATTCCAATGCTGCTTTTAGTTGGTTTAAAAATGAAAGTACAATACATATTTGATACAACATGAATGCAGAAAAAAAGTACTTACTCCATGGCCTGTAAAAATTTGTAATTTTACTTGCTTTTGAAAGGAGAAAAAACTAGTTTAGGCCATTTTGATTAGTTTCCTATGGCTTCTGAAAGCAGTTCCTCTTCCTGTCCAGACACAAATGTATTTTGTACCAGCTGTTTTAGAGGCAAATTTCTCATATCTAATATTATATTTAATGGGACAAGCTAACATATATGGCCAACAGCTATATAAAAGGATGAGATTAGTATTTGAAAGCCATCAAATCCTCCATCGCCATCTCATGTAGTAATTAAATATTTGTACCATCATTCATTGATAGGCTTACAATCAACTCCTGACATCACTAATATAGTGTATGAGAACGAGCATTGAGCTTTAAAAATCAGTTGTTCTGCTAACGGGGCTGTGACTGTTGTGAGATGTGACCAGGAGAGCTGCTGAGGTGCAACTTAGTACTTATTGAATTGAAAGTAATAGAGCAATACCTCCAAAAGAGCATTTAAAATCAAGTGTGCAAGTGACATAACATAGGTAGACAGAAAATGGACATGGTAACAAAATATACTGGTAGATGGAAAATGAATTTATGTTGAATAGGAAAGCAGTTATGTTAGTAAATGATTCCTTTTTTCTACTCTTAACCTTTTCCCCAGCCAGAACAATGCCTATTTTAGTAGCATTCACTATTGTGTTTTGAGAGATAGCTAAACATTTGTGTAATGGTGGAACTCTGTTGAATATAAAGTACAGCATTAAAGTCTACTGTTCTTGATCCCGCTGAAGCCTATAGCAAAATTTTCATTTACTTAAATAGGGAAAGAATCAGCCCTTTAGGTTGTTTTTATCCTGACCTCCTACTACTATCAAATGCAGAAAATTTCCAAGTATTGTATAAACACTTACCTTAGGCTCACTTATGTTGAAATAATGTTCAGCATTTGGTCTAAAATAAAATAAAACTAGGAAATTCAGGGCTAAATCCAGATCCCATTGAAGTCAATGGGAGCTTACCTGTGATTTCCATGGGTTCAGGATTTGATCCTCAACCCTTAAAACACATGTGTGCAGGAAAAATAAGGTCTGGTCTATACTACCCGCCTGAATCGGCGGGTAGAAATCGACCTCTCGGGGATCGATTTATCGCGTCCCGTTGGGACGCGACAATCGATCCCCGAATCGGCGCTCTAACTCCACCAGCGGAGGTGGTAGTAAGCGCCGCCGACAAAAAGCCGCAGAAGTTGATTTTGCCGCCGTCCTCACAACGGGGTAAGTCGGCTGTGATACGTCTAATTCAGCTACGCTATTCACGTAGCTGAATTTGCGCATCTTAAATCGACTCCCCCCTGTAGTGTTATTTGTACCCTAAGAGTAATATCTTAATTTTGAATTTCCTAGCTCTTATTGATTTAAACCAAATCATGAAAACTTTGTTGTATTTTAATACTTTAAAAGAAAAATCTTAGAGGAAGCTTACAAAATATGCTGCATTATTTAGTCAGTCAAATACATGAGTTAGGTATGTGTACAATTTAATTAATAAGTTATAACAACTATTTTGTTAAACTCAGTTGTCATTTGAGTAGAACAAACATGCATCTTAAGCAGTAAGCTTTTATAGATTTTCTCAGTTCAAGTTTCTTTTTAATTTGCTTTTTCATATCAATAAATTTTCTTAAATTTATCTACATGACTATGTTAGGTTAAAATTAACCCAGAACTTTGTACTTGGTAGATAAGGGGTTGGGAAGGTTTTCCATGCATTATGTGCTAAAGTGTATTTGGTCTGTTTAAAATTTACAAATACATTGTTACCAATTCTGGAAAGTTTACAGAAACAAGACCCTACAGAATGATTATAAAATTGCCTGAGGGAGAGCAAGGGGGAGCTGGAAAATAACAGCATTGCATTTGGCACTTTAAACATTAAATAAAGTAAGTTTCAAAGTTCATTACAAACTAGTATGTACAGATGAGAAGAGGAAAAAGTATTTCTGAAAAAATTAACTACAGACTTTTCAAAGAGTGATTTAAGGTCTTTAAAAGAGAACTCTGAAGGGAGAGGTCGGGGGAAGGAAGGACGGGGTTACAGCAATAAGACTACATGGATATGCAGCACAGTCTTGTACACAGCATGCTGGAGCACAAATGCATGTGTGTGGGGGTGGGGAGAGGGAGGGTGTTAAGTAAAAGGAAATACATAAATGAGCCAACAATGATATTTATTACTTAAAAAAATACCCACAAATTTTTGCTCCATCAAGTTGTGCACAAGCCTTTGCTGAATATCCACATAATCTTACTACTTCATCTCCCGGTTTTCCTGCCAACCATTTTGTTACACATACAAACATACCCTTGCCTCCATCACTGAGTCGCAACTATAATGAGATGGTAAACTTGTCAGGGCAAAGTTCATGGCTCCCAGTTCCACTGTCCCTGTTTAGGCACTGCAATGGAGTGGGGGAAAGGGGGAGGCAAAGCTGATTTAAGGCACCTTTGCCGCTCCTGATATGCCCACTTCAGCAAAGGCTGGAGGTGACTGGCATAGAACCATTTCAGCAGCACTATGATAGCTGAAGAGAACCCCATTCTGCTTGGGTATTCCCAGGGAGCTGGTTCCACATGCTTTAGGCCACCAGAACGACACAAGGGCTGAGGCAGAAGAGTGAACCAGGGCTCATATTTTTTGTTTGCACTGTCAGACATAGCATATTTCTTCTACTACCTAACTACAAAATAAAATTAAAAAAAACAACTCCAGAATCACTAAAAGACTCTGTGCAAAGTTTAAAATGACAAATGCATTTTAACAGAAAATGCAATTTTTCCTTATCTGCAAAGTACAGAGTTCACGATTCTATTTGCTCCTTAGTGAGGCATTATATGGAGAAGCAGCTGAGGACCCATAACAGGGCTAAATGACAGCCTTGCCCTTCTGCATGAAGGAAAATAAGCTGTTTGTGTGCTCAGAATGCCCCTTATCCTCACTACTGGGCACATTCAACACCTCTCAAGTGCATGGGATTTTACTGAACTCCCTTGCAGTCACCTTTTAGGCAAGATTTTAGTTTCTGCCTAGCAATTTAAATTCCAAGTGAATTTTGTGGGTTAGCTTTTATCTACTAAATATAGGAGGGTATAAAGAAAAGTGGACAGGCCTTTATTTCCAGCAACATGAAAGGTGTCAATATAATGCACATGTTTATGGAAAAAAGTTAAGCTTATCAAAACATAAAATAATTAAAGGTGTCTGGCCCAGATGTCAGTCTTTGCATGTTTGGTTTGTCAGCTGTCAAACTATGTTAGTATGTGATGGTAATGGGCATGCTGACAGCAACAGCGCTAGCATTTTAAAATAAATCATAAACTGCATCCAGTTATCAGGAAAAAAAAAAAAGGGCATGGTTACTAAACTAAAGTTGGTGATTTGTGTAAAAAATAATGGCCAACACCAAGAGCCGCGGTGGGACTTCTGCACCCAATTGTAGAGCTCTTTGCAGAATCAAGTACCACATTATTACTTCTCTGCATAAACCTTTCAAAACAAGTTACATGGAGTTCTGAACAACTGTAATATGATAGGTCTTTATATATTTTTCTTTATATGTAGAAGTTCATCTGCCTAGTAAACAATACAGTTAAGGTTAAAAAGTGCCTTCCATTCTATTCCTGTCTTTAGGAGGAATTTTCTAGTGGGGGGAAAAAAATTCCTCCTAAAAAATTCCATGCTTGGTCTTAGCCCAAAGATGAATTATTTTGAAACATTTGACTGAAATCAATTAAGACAATTTTAAGTTATGAAAATGTAAAACAATTATTTTCCTACTGTAAAACACATATCCCAACCGGAGTTTGTACTCGTGTATCTTGTGGCAAAAGCGAGAAAATTTAGAAACCTCAGATTTGGCATTCTCGCCCTCACAAAGAACCAGGGAAGTCTGAAGAAAAAAATGCAAGTTCTAACATTACATTAATGTAAGCTTTTGCGTTTAATAAGTTTCAACTCAATAACTCAGAGTCAGATCATGCTACATACTCCAAGATTCTACACAGCATTATAGTAATGAACTCCTGGAAACCAAAGGAGCAGTAGTAATAAGAGTTAGTCATAAAGACTGCAACCTGGTTTCCTGTTAAATATATAATCATACTGCAACGAAAACTCATTACTTTAAAATATGTGTTCCTTAAAAAGTACAACTATATTTTCTTTTGCTGTAGTCAGGAAGCTAATTTGTGCTTAGGTTTATTCATGTAGCAGGAACACTGTACTGTTTTATTTTTAATGTTGAAGAGAGTGAAAGAAGAATTTTTGGTACAGGATAAGTTGTTTTCTGTCCGTTTTTGTTTCTTTACAAAAGAACCCTCTGATCTCAGCTCTGGGTAGTCAACACAGCTAAATTATTGTGATTCTGGGCCTAATTCATGCTGATTATGTGGTAGTGGAGGGAGCAGAAGAAGGAGAGAGAGGAGAGCCAAGGAAAGAATGGTGGCTAGCAGAGATCTGAGGGATATGGAGGACTTTTGATGATTCCATGCCAGATTTGATAACTTTATTGTGAGTTCCCTCAGGAAGTCTTATAAAAAAGTTTTGCACCAGCACAGTGGGTTTATTATAAGAACTAGTTATTTAAAAAAATAATAAAAATTAAGCTGTAAGTTTCATTTTTCAAAATACATTGAATGGCCTTCAACCATCTGAATCCGGGATTTTTTAGGAATTAAAAAACAAAACTAGGTTAAATTGGACTTCTAAATATGATGGATAGTCCCAGGCTAAGAGGGCATTTGAGCACTGAAAACAATGAAGCATTTCATTTTTAAGTTTTCCTGAAGGCCAGCCCCTCTTTGCACTGCCGTGAAGTCCATCAGTCTGCAGTATCACAGCTACGAAAAAATCCCTTTTGGAGTATAAAACTGGCCAATAAAGGCTCAAGTAAATGGTACTTGTCTATCATACCATATTTAGTGTTCACAGGGCTTTTTTATTTGGTATCATGTAAGTATAAAGTAACTTTTTAAAAAGAGAGGCTTGATACACCTCTGTTTTCACTCATCTGAATTGAAGTTAAACTATTATCTGATCTTTTTCTGATGGTCTTATGTCTACACTCACTCCGACTGAAGGGTATACATCTCCATCCCATTCTTTTCAGTGAGCTTTTTTTTTTTTTTTAATCAGAAAAATTATAAGAATGAAGCTTCCCACATGTCCAATAGTTCAGTGAAATATCTCCCCCATTTCAAATGTTTTCTCCATAATACCAAATACTGACAAGTGGTTTGGTCATATCCATTATTTGAGGCTGAAACAGATCAAACACAGCATCGCATAACCTTTGTGATAAAAATGGGGGGTGAGGCATAGGCCTCAGACTGGAACCTTTGATGTACCCACGCATTTATTTTCCTACTGCCTTAGTCTTGGAAGTCAAAGAGCATTGCCAAGAAATAATGAATATGTCATATACTAACAAACAAAAATACAACCTGACTAAGTGACTACTTCACTTAAGTACACAAAAACAACAAGGATTCCAGTGGCACCTTAAAGACTAACAGATTTATTTGGGCATAAGCTTTCGTGGGTAAAAAACAGTGTCATTATATAATGCCTGCATCTATAACTTTCACACCAATTTTGGATCCCAACCCACGGGTTGAGAAACCCTGCATTAGACAATGCTTGTACTGTGACTGGGGCTAATTTGGTATGACCTTTGTCTCTAATTTTACCCCATTATACTTTACCAAGTTTCAGTCCCAGATATGTCTGAAAAAATACATCAGTGCTGGTACTTGGAAGAAAACAGCTGAAGTGGCAGAGATATTTCAGCAAGCTACCACTCATGCTGAAAGGCTACATTTTTATAATGGTTCTGTGATAAATGCCCATTAAAATTAATTAGACAGAATACAATACACGTCAGCATGAGTTATTGTCCACAGGTTGGCCAGTCTTTTTACATCAAGGTAGAGAACTGCATGTTGGGTACAGAAGTCTTTGTCTGATGAAACTCACATTAAAGAGGAGGGTGGTTGCATGTGAGGCTTAGTCCTCCATCTCCTGGCAGGTTGGCAATGCTGACCCCCAGCCCCATGCTGTAGCTTGACAGGCATTAGCTAGATACACATGTCGTTGTTAGAAAAAAAAATTACTTAGTGGATTTCCAAGATTTCTATAGAGCCCAAAAGAGCAGAAAGATTAGATCAGAAACTGAATACTGCTTTGAAAAAAAAAAAAAACATAAAATGATGATTTTTGGAAAGTTCCAAATATTAATACAGGAAAATATTTCCAGTTTTGACAACCAATGTAGTCATGGAATAAAACACTTCCATCTTCAGTAGCTGCTAAAATAAGCACTCTTTTACGGGCTTTGACAGAGAACAGAATTCATTTCCCCTTTACAGCTGCACTGTTTCAAAGTCAGTTAAACATCAATGTGACAGCCTTACTTTCTAGAGCTTAGGCATTTACTAGATTATTTTAGTGGGACCTGACCAGAAAGCAAAGATCATGGAAGCAGGCTGGGCAGTGGAAGAAAATCCAGGTCTATTTTTCTTGAATACCTTATGAAGCGTTTATTTTAGTTGTTGCCACAGAGTAATCTGTCCTGTTCATTTGTAATGTTTCTAAATTCCTGCCTGGCACAAACACAACTGCACTGAAAGTAGTACATTCAATGGATTTGAGACCACTTACAGAAGCAATTAATTGGCAACCAGATTCTACCCTTAAATTACAATATGTCTCTAGAAATGAAGCTCAACTGATTTAAATTAAATAAAATAATTTTTGTACATGTATTATTATATTAGATGTTTATCTCTACTCCATTTGCCACTAGCCATCACCTTCTGGTTAAAGGACAGGTCTAGAAGTCAGACAATCTGGGTTCTGTTCCCATCTCTGCCACAGACTTTCCTGTGTAACCTTGAGCAAGTCATTTAAAATCAAGGATATTTCCCTACCTCATAGGGTTGTAGTGAAGTTAATTAATATTTGTCAGACATTCATGTACTTCAGTGATAAGCACCACAAGAAATGCCAACAAATAAAAGTATATATATTTTGGAGGAATCATAGGCCAAATTAATGGGGACAGTTTCTACAGGCTACTAACAACTGTAAGATCCTGGAAAAAAAGACATGAAAAATGACTATAACTAAGGGTTCCCAAACTGTGATCCATAGATCATCTGCTGGTGTTCTGGGGAAAGCTATTGGTCACATGATGCTGACTATCCTTATTTGCAAAAAGAAAATTAAAAATATATCAAACACTTTCCTATTACTATTTTCCCATGTAAGCAGTTGCTGTAGTTGTCACATGGACATTAGGAGAGCATGAAGAGGAAGCGGCAGACCTATAAGACAACTTCTATTAAAACATGCCCACAATACTATCTGGTCAGTGTTAGATTGAGCCATTCCTCTCATTAGGTCTAACCACTGCCTATAAAAACCATACTGAACTGTATTGTAGAGCTTTCCATTTGTACTTAAGTATATTCTTCATTTTTCCTATGCACACTATATCAGAGCTTGAAATTGCTAAATTGTTTCTGAAGAGGAAACTTGATATTCTGTAAGTTAGCTATTTGTCTACTCATTCATTTAAATGTGTCTGTATAAATACAGGCCAAGAAACTTTACCCAGAGTACTGACTATGTTACTAAACTACATCTACTGCTTTAGAAACAGCAGCTAGCAAAACCAACGTGTGTGTATGTGAACAGCCTGGGTAGATTAGAGTATTTAAGTGCTCATTTTTTCTGACTTGAAACCTCGCAGTGAGCCAAGACAAAGAAAGACTGGTGGTTTATAGTCACATAATTTGGCACAACTATCAAGTCTTTATTCAGAACAGCTCCAGGTCTTGGCCAACACTGAGAATGACCCACCTTTCAGGACAGATCAATTATCAAGACACAATTCATCTACCAATAATAATGAAATCATTCTTCTTCACACTCCTGGAGTAGCTGTGATCTGAGGATTTCCAAGGTACAACTGTAACGAAGTAAGCCTCATAACACCTAGGGTGACCAGACGTCCTGATAAAATCGGGACCGTCCCGATATTTCGGTGTCTGTAAGCCGGCAGGACTTGGCTTCTTTTTTTTCCTTTCTCTCAGCCGGGGCAGGACTCTGCTTTTTTTTTTTTTTTTTTTTTGCACACCCCATGTGTCCCGATATTTTCTTCCCCTCATCTGGTCACCCTAATAACACCCCTGTGTAGCAGGTACTTATATAGAGAGCCCTACCAAATTCATGGCTGGGGGGGCGGGGGGTGGAAACCTAACAGATGGTAAAATCTGGTCTCCCTTGTGAAATCTGGCTATTGTAGACAGGGGGAGGAGGTCATAGGATTGCTACACTTACTTCTGTGCTGCTTCTCGCGGCAGCGCTGCCTTCAGAGCAGCATGGTGGCTACTGGCCAGGAGCTCAGCCCTGAAGGTACTGCCATTGCCAGCAGCAGCGCAGAAGTGAGGGTGGCATGATATAGTATTGCCTTACTTCTGCGCCATCACCAGCTTGCTGCATCCAGGGGAGGTTCCCGGAGGTGGGAGCATGGAGCCCAGTGCATGGTAGGAGCCCTTTGCTGGGGTGCCCTCAGCCCTGCCCCTCCCTGGCTCAAGTCCCAGCACCCAGGGGTTAAAGGGCTGGCTGGGGGGAGGGGGGGAAGAGGCCACAGCGCCCCCTGACCACAGCACCCTGCATAGTCACCCACCCATAAGGCCAGCCCTCCCTCCCCCTAAAAGTGACAACCCTCCATACCATGCCACCCTTCACTTCTGTGCTGCTGGTAGTGGCAACACTGCCTTCAGAGCTGGGTTCCCAGCCAGCAGCCACTGCCCTCCCGCTACCCAGTTCTGAAGGCAGCACCACTGCCAGCAGCAGCGCAGAAGTAAGGATGGCAGTACTGCAACCTCCCTACAATAGCCTTGTAACCCCCGACAATCCCCTTTAAGGTTAGTACTCCCACGGTTTCATCACCGTGAAATTTCAGATTTAAATATCTGAAACGGTGAACTTTACTATTTTAAAAATCCTATGACCATGAAATTGACCAAAATGGACCGTGAATTTGATAGGGCCCTACTTATATAGTTAGTGTATAGGTGGCATTCAGAGCTTTGGCTTGGATCCTAAAAAGCCTAGAACCTGACTACCTGAAAGATCACCTCTCTCCCCATGCCACATTACCGGAGTTGAGGGCAGCACCTGAGCTTTAATTTCCCCTCTAAGAGAGAAGGTGGCAGCAGGTTAGGCATTCTCCACAAAGGCCTCTCGTCTCTGGAACTCGTTCCTACTCTTGATCCAAAATATCCCTAATCTCTTCACTTTCAGGGCATATATTTGGCAGGGCTTCTGCAGAGAGGTGAAGGCATGTAGAGTGGGATGGGGTATACACTGCTGTGGTATTTACTGGCCAGAATGTTACTTTTTATTTAAATGCTGCTCCACTATTTCTACTCTGGCACCATTATTTTCAGTAAATAATGAATTGTAGCCCCAGCAATAGCAAGATATCTAGTTTGAAGTTAAAAGCAGCCCAATTCTTCAGCCACAGAAATACTTCAAATACAAGCTCATGAGCCTGCTTACTTCTGCTACAACCAACTAATCTTACTTCAGTATCCACCTTTCCCCAGAGCAAACAGAGGGTTTCTTGTGAATGAATTGAAATAAATTTTAAAATTAGCATTTGATGAGAATATTGTAAAGAATGCTGTACATTTTGTTTAAAAAAAATCTTTGTTCAATAATGTTATTAAAATTATTTCCCCCTCTCTTAGAAAGCATGGAAAAGTAAAAGTAAGATTTTTTTAAACTCTCCAGGCAGCCGGTGATTGTACTCTATTTCACCTACTTTCACCTCACAAAAAACAAAAGAGAACAAAAAAAACCTTTGAGGTCAGGCCTCTAACTTTCACAGCTGTCACCAGTTACAAAAAACAAACCAAGCCCAACCCATCAAATATACATTTAAATTAAAAAACTGAATTGTTTGGGCCTTATTTTTGTAAATTATTTTTGAAACGGCAGTAAGTTACAATAATTATATGGTGAATTAACAACATTAACCAAAGTTATTAAAAACTGAAATAAATGCATCTGATGTGTGATAACATGATAATGGAACTACTGCACGATGGGCTATGCTCCTAGCAGTGCTGGAGCTCAGCCCACAACTCATTTCAAAACTTATGTTAAAAAAAGCTTATGATATTTCTTAATATCTGCAATGCACAGCACACAGCTTGTCTCCGCTCAAGAATCCTAAAGAGACACTAAGTGCAGTTTAAATGATTTATTCCACTAAGATTTTCATTGTATTAATTTATACTTTATGACATCAGAAACCATAGATGTTCAAAAATGCAATTTAATTTGTAACAAAGATATACGTAGCCTGCTAAAATATGGCTAAGTATGTTATGGATCTTTTAAATGTGATCTGCAACAGAACTGTCCCTCTCTTCCCACCCCTCCCCAAAAAACCTCACTGACTATTATGCACTGAATGTCCAACATAAACAGAGTAAAAGGTAGAGTGAGTTCATTGGGGGGGAAAAGTTAGGTTTAAAGTTGCAAGCTCAAGATACTAATGGCTGAATGCAACTCTTACTTTGTTCATGTGGGATACTGTTACACATTTTGCTTAATTTTTTACATTTTCAGATTAACTTTAAAATGTTTATACAGGTTAAACACAATGTATATAAATATGCAGAATGCTTGGTTTCCTTCTTTACGTTGTCAAAATGCAGAACTTATGTGTGTTCATAATCTTAATATCATACAATAATTTATGAGTTTAAGGTATACCATTAACTTGAAATCTATTTTTATAAAAAATGAAGTAAAATTAGTTGCAAGTATAACAACACCTGTCTGAGTCCTCCAGTCAATTTATGTGGTTTAATAATCATTTTCTTTTAAACAAAAAAGTTTCCTTTGTTGAAGCCTGAAGGATACACACAAACAAGAGTAAGCTAGCTTACTATACATATACAAAGGAAGTAGTGAAATTGACCATACACAAAGTGAAAGCTAATACACAAAGTAAACAAAAACCACAACAAAATCAGTAGAATTAAAAATTAAGATGTTACTTGTAACAAATAGTAAATTAAAAATAAAAACCCTCGGTGTGTTTTTTTAAACTGGAAGGATCTCTTAAAAAAACAAGCCCCGTTTATGAAAATACTTGCTCACTAATCAAGTAACAATCTCATTTGAAAATAACATTCCCTACATGGGATTTTATTAAGAGATTATATATGTAGGCTCGGAAGGATTAGATTTTTGTTGGTAAATATCAGAATACATACACCAACAAATGAAAAAATATTTCCATTGATGATAACTGAAATTTACATATAGCAAATGCTACTTGAGTAAAATGCGACTTGAGAAGTGTTTAGAGTTTGATTTAAAGATATTTACTTGGTATATTTTGACATTGACAGCTATAAAGGGTTAACTTTTTGAATTTCAATGTCTACTGTCATTAAATAATTGTCTGACCCCCCCACACACACAAGTTCCCACAGTTGTGGGAATTTAAGTCAACAAAAACTGAAAAACAATTAACCCATAATTTTGCACAACTGAAAATTTAAATTGATAAATATTGAAAAAAAGTTTAAAATAAACATTATCCATCCTTTATTTAAAAAAAATAATCAAATTCTGCCACGCCTATACATATACAGTAACTATAGTAATTTACAGATATCCCATTTTCCTTGAGCTGAGCAAGACCGCATTGTATATTTCCCCCCACTCCAGAACTTCCAAGTGCATTTTGTCAAATATAGTAAAACTCTTCGACCAATCAAACTGCCACTGATATGGATACAAATTCCATGCTTGAACAGTTAGAGTATAGCTGCAGGAATATACTACTGAGCACCTGACCAGGATGGTGACAGAGACTGTGAAATGCTCAGATAGATTAGAAAGGCTACAAAAATAAAAATCCCCCATTATTATTGGGTTTTCAATCTCCATATTGACTGGGTACATGTCAGGATGGGATGCAGAGATAAAATTTCTAGATACCATTAATGACTACTTCTTGGAGCAGCTCCTGGAACCTATAAGGGGAGAGGAAATTCTTGCTTTAGTCCTAAGTAGTGCACAGGATCTGGTCCAAGAGGTGAATATAGCTGAACCGCTCAGTAATACCAATCATAATGTAATTAAATGTACCATCACTGTAGGAGGGGAAATACCAAAGAAACCCACTACAGTAATATTTAACTTAAAAAAAAAAGGGAACTACACAAAAATGAGGAAGCTAGTTAAACAGAAACTAAAAGGAATAGTAACAAGAGTGAAATGCCTGCATCCTGCATGGAAACTATTTAAAAACACCATAATATATGCTTAAACTAAATGTATACTTCAAATAAAAAACAAAAACAAAACAGTAAGAGGACCAAAAAATGCCACCATAGCTAAACTACAAGAGTAAAAGAGGCTGTTAGAGGAAAAAAGGTATCATTTAAAAACTGGAAGTCAAATCCTACTGAGGAAAATAGAAAGTATAAATTCTGGCAAGCAGAGTGTAAAAGTGTAATTAGGCAGGCCAAAAGAGAATTTGAAAAACAACTAGCAAAAGACACAAAAACCAAACAGCAAAATTTGTTTTTAGTATCTCAAAAGCAAGAAGCCTGCCAAACAATCAGACTGGTCAAGATGCTAAAGGAGCACTTAAGGAAGACAAGGCTGCTGGGGAGAAGCTAAATGAATTCTCTGCATCAATCTTCACTGCAGAGGATGTGAGGGAGATTCCTAAACCTAAAGCATTCTTTTAAGGTGACAAATCTGACGAACTGTCCTGATGGAAATGTCAGAGGTGGTTTTGGAACACATTGATGAATTAGAGTAATAAAATCACCAGTACCAGATTGTATTCATCCAAGAATTCTGAAAGAACTCAAATATGAAATTGCAGAACTATTAATTGTGGTACGTGACCTGTTGCTTAAATCAACCTCTGTACCAGATGACTGGAGACTAGGTAATGTAATACCAATTTTTTAAAACGGGCTCCAGAGGCAATCTTGGGAATTACAGACCTGTAAACCGAATTTCAGTATCAGGCAAATTGGTTGAAACAATAGTAAAGCACAAAATTATCAGACACGTAGATGAGCCCAATTTTCTGGGAAGAGGTAACACTGCTTTTGTGTTTTGTGTAAAGGGAAATCATGTTTCACCAATCTATTAGAATTCTTTGAAGGGGTCAATAAACATGTGGATAAGGGTTATCCAGTGGGAAGGTCCCTCAATAAAGGCTCTTAAGCAAAGTAAGCAGACATGGGATAAGAGGGAAGGTCCCCTCATAGATCACTGACTGGTTAAAAAGACAGGAAACAAAGGGTAGGAATAAATGGTCAATTTTCACAGTGGAGAGAGGTAAACAGAAGGGTCCCTCTAGGATCTGTACTGAGACTGTTCAACATATTCATAAAATGATATGTGTAGAGGTATAAACAGTGAGATAGCAAAGTTTGCAGATGATACTAAATTACTCAAGATCATTAAGTCCAAAGTTGACTGCAAAGAGTTGCACAGGGATTTCATAAAACTGGGTGATGGGGCAACAAAATGGCAGATGAAAACTGGATGTTGATAAATGCAAAATAAGGCACACTGGAAAACAGTCTCAAAACAAAATGATAAGGGTCTAAATTAGCTGTTACCACTCAAAAAAGATTTTGTAGTCATTGTGGCTAGTACTCTGAAAACATCTGCTCAATGTACAGCAGCAGTCAGAAAAGCTAACAGAATGACAGAATGTTAGAATCATTAGGAAGAAGATAGATAAGACAGTAAATGTCATAATGCCACTATAAATCCATAGTACCCCCACATCATGAATACCGAAGGCAGTTTTGATTGCCCCCATCTCAGAAAAGATAAATTAGAATTGGGAAAAGTACAGAGAAGGGCAACAAACATTATTGGGGGGTATGGAACAGCTTCCATGTGAGGAGAAATTAAAAAGACTTGGTCTGTTTATCCTAGAAAATAGACAACCGGGGGGTAGGGGGGAAGGAGAGAATATGATGGAGGTCAATAAAATCATGAATGGTTTGAAGAAAGTGAATTGGGAATTGTTACTTACTCCTTCACATAACATAAGAACCAGGGGCCCTCCAATGAAATTAACACACAAAAGAGGTTTAAAACAAAACAAAGAAATACTTCTTCACATAACGCACAATCAACTTGTGGAACTCGTTTTTAGGGCTTGTTGTGGAGGCCAAAAGTGTAACTGGGTTCAAAAAAGAATTAGATAAGTTCATGGAGGATAAGTCCATCAATGGCCATTAACCAAGATAGTCCGGGGCACAACCCCATGCTCTGGGTATCCCTAAATCTCTGACTGCCATATGCTGGGATTAAACAAGGGATGGATCACTCAATAATTGCCCTATTCTGCTCATTCCCTTTGAAACATGTTACCAACCACTGTCAGACACAGGATACTGGGCTAGATGGACCACTGGTCTGATGGACTATTGGCTAGTCTTATGTTTTAAGTGATACTAATCAACAATGAAAAATAAGACTGAAAAAATTCAGCTAGACCCTAAATTCAAAGACTTCCCATTAAAAATCTTTATGAAGAGGAACCAAACAAAAATATAAATAAATAGAAAATTAATTAACCCTGTGAGAAATTTCACACCCATTGGCCACTTTCTTCTAAAGAAAAACAGGTATTTATGCATTTCAAGCCCATTTCGAATGCAACCTAATTACAGAGTTTTTACCAGGCACTTCCCTAATACGGTCCCTGCCCCACAGCACTTACCATTTCAACAGATAAAGAAAGATGTGAGAAAGGGAGTCATCCCCCTTTTAAGGGTGAGAGATTGCCCAGGTCACACAGAAAACCTGTGGCAGATCAAGGAACTGAACCCAGATCTCCTAAATCCAAGCCCAATGCTTTAGCCATTGGATCATCACTCCTTCTCCAGGTTTAAAATTAAGGTGCATCTACTGGAGCACCAAAATACCATTAGGAAGAGAACCACATTTTAGCCTGTTCTTGTTGGCAAGGTGCTAGAATAGTTATCCTCACCATTGGCGGTCAAGGATGAACTGATTTGCTGGCTAATGACCCTCCTAAACTATTTTACATACTCCTAGACTGGTCATCACTATAGCTTCTAAACACAACATAGAAGGCTAGATGTAGTACCTTACTGCAGTAAAAGTACCAAACAATGTAAGAGGGGCAGAATATGGCCGACAGTAATAAAACTAGTATAGTGCTGTCCAAAAAGTGACTTCAGGGTGAATTCTTCTCCCCCCGCCCCAACCCCGCCCACGATATTGCAGGCTTTTTAATGCAGATTTATAATATACATGTAATAGCTATACTTTGTGTGTATGAATATTAGTATGTCTCACCTTTGTCTATGGTGGGACGGCTACAGCATGATTTTGTAAAATGGTTTTAACACAGTTTGTCCAGTCCACAACAGCAGAGAAAGTTACTTCATATTATCTACTAGCCAGAACCATATTTGAAACAAATTTCAACATATCTGTAGATAGAAATGGAAGCTACAACTCAATCACCTCTTACACTATTGTACAATACTGCTGTAGCCAAACATTTAAATTATTTGAAAGGAGAGAAATAACTTCACAAAAAAGTCAGAGTCAATTTGCAGGTTTCCAATGGAACCATTATATTTTTAAGAGCTAAGTATCTATTTTTTTAATGAAAGATTAAAAAGGAATTTAATTTACATAATAGAAGTGTTTCCCTCCCTTCTTGCAGATATGATTCATGGAACTCCATGCTATTTTGATAAAGCGTTTCAGGGGAGAGGAAGGACGGGAAGAGGATGAGCTAAAAAATGTGTAAAGGGGAACTTCTAAATGTGCACACTAAAATCTGGTATTTGAGCAACATGCCAGCCACAGATGGCTATAGACACACTACTCAAACTTTGGAAAATACACTCACGCGTATGATCAGCTTCCTTAAAATCCCCAAAATTATTTTGGTCAAGTACATGGGATCCTAGAAAAATGTTTAAATGATTAAGGTAAAATTAACTTTTTAAAGCCCTGGTCTACACTACAAATTTATATTAGTCTAACTACATCACTTAGGGATATGGAAAATCCACCGCCCTGAGTGATGCAGTTATACCAACTGAATTCCTGGTGTAGACAGTGCTATGTTGACACAAGGAGCTTCTCCCGTCAATGTAGCTACTGCCTCTCAGGGAGGTAGAGTACCTACAATGATGGGAGAAACTCTACCGTCGGTATAGGTAGCATATTCACTAACCACTGCAGCTCTGCAAGTGTGGGTAAGCCCAAAGCCGATAAGACTTTAGTGATGATAGTTCATTTTGAAACTGGATACAGAATAAAGCCAAACTTTATTTAAAAATAAGTTGTATAACTTTTCACAATAAATCTTTTCATATAAAAAATGAGGTTGCAATGGCACTTTGCCAGACATTAGCTTAATAAACTTGACCTTCACTTGGTACTTTAGCCAGTAAAGTTAGTTTTCTGTTTGAGTATCTGCTACTTTAATGCCCGGGCATTGTGGCATCATTATAAAAATAGAAATTCAACCACATTAACAAACAGACATGTGTCTGTGGATCTTTAATTTACTGTACTGTAAAGCTGCCAGATAAACAGATCAGTGCAATTCAATTTTCAGAAAACCAAGGCAAAAATCTACTGGCCTTGATCCAAGTTATCAGTGTCATTGTCAAGCCCTATATTTAATTAATACTATTTACTGTCAAGATCTGAGTTGGGCAGATCTTTCACCAGCCTCAATTTGGAGGCCAAGGGCAGGCACTGAGGAATATTTGCCTGAGTAAATGTATGTCATCTTCCTTGATGATACAAGTGCTCAGTTGTCCTGTTCTTGACCCCGTAGCATTCCCAGGCTCTAACACTGATGACACAGTGCAATCAATCTACATGTGTATGTGTGTGTGTGTATCTATCTATATATATGTGTGTGTGTGTGTGTGTGTGTGTGTGTGTGTATCTATATCTATATATGTGTGCGCGCACACACACACACACACACACACACACACAGATTTTCCTCGGAGGATGGCTCTTTCTTCTGCAAATGTGTATATACTGTGCCTTTGTTAATATAAAAAGGTTGTGACCAAAATAAGGAATACAATTAAAAAAAACTTATTCAAGGCCCATTATTCAGCTATAGTTTAATTCACTTGTTAAATACTGGTTAAGTTAGTTTCCAGTTATCCTCTTATTTCCAAAATACTTTTCATTTAATTCATTTTAAACTAAAAAGTTAAAAGTAACTAACTATCTTAATGTAGCTACTTAAGAAAAGAGGATCTCAAACATAGGTGTTTATCTTTTAGAACAGTCCTATTCACATATAATATTTCATATCCACATTTCTCCCACACAATAAGCAGCTCAGTTGCACAGCACCTGCTCCCATGCAACAAATCCATTGAATTTAATGTGAGTTTTACATGTGTGGCGACTGTATGCTCAGAACCGGAGACAGACTTGTATATTATTTAAAACTATAATTTATTTTTTAAACAATCTGCTTCCCATTAACTTAATTTATATTTTTGCTATTCACAGGGTTTTTTTAAAACAATAAGTTTAACACTTCAATAACTGATCTTCTTTGATTTTACAGGGACGTCAAAGTGTTAAATTTATGATATCACAATCATTTGCACATCACAAAAAAAACAAAAAGGTCAATGCCCACTACCAATGGCTGGAAATTGATCAATGGGATGCACCCGTCTAATCTTAACAGAAGATCACTGCTCAGAGTTTCAAACAAAGGTGAAAGGCCCTGTGGTCACTGCCAATATGCCCTGCAGAAAATTTCTTTCCAGACCCCAGATTAGGCAATCATATTAACCCTGTTTGTGTGAAAATCACTATAGCTAACCATCTAATTCAACCTTGATATACCACTGGTGTACAAGTAATTGTTTATTTTTTCTTGAATACTAGTAAACTAGATTTTTCTACTACCAAGAACAGAGAATTCTGATCATATTTGGAGAAAAACAAAACTTCTCACTTATTTTTAATGTCAAAGAATGGTCATGTGTTCTTCTACTGCCTCGTTTGATTTTTTTTTTTAACCTAAATCTCTATACATATATGCTGCAATAAGATCCTCATATACTCCTCTTCAAACTTCTAATTAAAACACAGCAAAGATTCTTTATACCTTTGATCAATTAGTAGACTTTATTTTATTCCAATTTATTATACATCTTCTCCAGAATTTGTATATCCCCCTGGAAAGAAGGTGCTCATAAATGGTTGCAATACCAGGTATATAAATTATGCTACCATAAAGCTTTTTATGAACTGCAAAATACCACACATACTTTAAGATTTTCACTTACTAATTGTTTTGATTTTTGAAATGAGGGAAAGCACTACTCAAAATGTTTAGGAAAATAGATGTATTACAGAATTTTCCTGTCTACAGAGAGACTGTGACCTGCATATTATAATTATGCACATCAAATTAATAATGAGCTTCCTAGAAACACACAGTTTACGTTCTGCAATTTGTGGTACAATAGTTTAAATGAAGAAAGACAGGTTAATATATGTTTATACGATTTAATTGAATATCAGATTATAAACTTTCATTGAATGAGTCTGAATTAAGAATTATTCTGATAAAAGACTAAATAAATAGTTAAGAAAAGCAAAAAAGAGGTAGCATACAATCCATTTAGTCTTTGTATATTTTAATCTTTGTGGTATTTTCATTTACTGACGATAAAGAACAAAAAAATATCCACTTTTCTTTATTTATTTTAAGGAAAATTCTTTTTGCTCTCCAAAATTTGCATAATATAACTGTAAAAGAAGAAAAAGATACCCGACACAGATATACATATTTTAGCCCATAATTTTTCAATGTTTTTCAAACTGCTAAACACATTAAGAACCCTGTTACCTAGCGTAACTACCTACCTGCATACTTAAATATGTGCAAGTCTCAAAAATGCGCATTTATAATTAGTCTTCAGTAAGTCATTCTGCAATGCATTAAAGGGAATATATTTTCGTGGGAATCCTGAAAGGGATCTCACACAAAAAGAAAAAAAAAAAATCTCTAGATTTTATACAGAACCTTCTAAAGTAGTATGGAGTACCTTTCTTACGTTAAACAAGCCTAAAATAAAATATAGTATTTATCTTCTGCTGCTAAATTTTGTTAAACTACAAAATTATCATCAATTTTAAACAAGCTACAGGAGGTCTCTTTTTACTCACTGTCAGAGGTATTATCCCTTCTCGTGAATGGATTCAGACAGGTATATCATTCCTGATCAATTAGTTGTTTGGTTGTCATTATATTTGTTTCAGCCACAATGCAAGTAGTTTATTAGTGCTGGTAGAAGGAAAGAGTTCTATTTTTGCAACATAACCTTTTACTATAAGAAAGACCACACATTTGGAAAGTAAAAAGTCCATTAGGTAGATGATAAAAGTATTTATTTGGTTTAATCTTAAAATATACTACTCCTTGAGTAGCTTCAGCATATATTTGCTTACTTTCTTTCCCAACACAGAACCTCATCCTGGATCCTACACTCTTGTGAGTAGTCCTTACATGAGTAGTCCAGCCAAAAATATTTTCACAAAATGAGCCTCTGAAATTTTCTTTTCTTACTCGCATTGTATTAATTAGTTTGTATGTTATCTAAGACAGGTGTTTTTATGTCTGTGCCCTAAATATTCATATAAAAATTCCTTACTTGATCATCAAATTCTCTACTGAAGGAGCTATAACTGTAACAACAGTATTTAAATGTATATAGTTCATAGATAACTTACCAAGACTCAGTGAGGCAGTCAAATCAGTTCTGTAGGTCATGTGTGTGTGTGTGAACTTCAGTACTCAGATACATCTCAAGTGTGCTATAAACAAAAGTAAAAGAGAAATGTTAGTCTTTTTGAATAGAGAAATTGAAATTACATTATTACAGTATGTTTAACATAATATACTGATCATTAACTGAAAAAGTGAACTTTATAAACTTTGCAGTATAATATCTGGTTCAGAGATCATGGTATAATCCTGTGCAGCTGTCTGAATTACTCCATATACACACCATTCCCTTTACAGGAATTACTGCTGACTGCATGCAAACCCATGGTGACAGCAACTAATAGGTTAAAATTAATTTGAACCCTGTGTACTTTATTTTCTGTGAAAATAAGTCCAGGATAACCAAAATTCTCAACTAGCTGTTCCTCACATATATCAGAACTCTAATCCTTTCTTAAAAATCAGAACCTGAAGCAGAGTTTACCAAATCAGTGTAGAAAATCTCCATGACAGCTACTGCTTCCTTTATTTGTTGGTCTGATTTGCTTTTTAAACAAACTTAGTGTCTAAATCTCTAAAAATAGGAACTAGTATAAAAAAGCCTTGAGTCAATATTAAAAACTTAAACTTCATGAAAATTATATCCACATTCAGTAAATTCAGTTATTCTCCACTCTTCAAAGTCCACTTTAAAGCAAACATTTCTGGCCTGAGTGACGGAAGCATTACAGTTAGCCAACCAATGAAAAAATATGCATTTGCAGTAGCCTTTAGATTCCAGGAGAACAGAGGACAAGCATTTCTGTACCAAAGCAGTGCCCAGTCTTTCAGAGAAAAGGAGGTGCAATATTCTTCTTGGAGTACTTGCTCATGTCTATGGGCAGCAGATGGAGCCCCAGTTTGGGAAGGCTAAACCCCGGCTCTGCCTCTTCCACTCCCACACCCCACCTCCCGCAGCCAGAGCCCCAAGACCCCCTTCCCCCTCCCATGGCTGGAGCCCCGAGGCCCCCTGCCATGCCCCCCGCAGCCTGAGCCCTGAAACCCCCTCTCCCCTCCATGGGGAGAGTCCCGGGACCCCCTGCCTCTCCCTCCCCTCCCCCGCCCTGGGGCCAGAGGAGCCCTAGGCCAGCCAGAGCCCCGAGCCACAACCTGCTCAGAGGAGCCCCAGGCTGGCTGGAGTCCCCGTAGCCGCACCTCACCTCCGCAGACCCAAGCCACCCTGCAAAAATTCAAAAGCTCTTTTCTTCTTCTCTCTTCCGGAAGAAGAACCTGAGCTATTGCTATGCTCCATGCAGGTTCCGGGGCGGCTGAGGAGGCGGTATGTGTTACTCAGCATCCTGGGCTCATCAGTAATCTCCCTGGAGTCCACCGAGATTACTAATGAACCTCTGGAGTGGCACACATATGTGCCAGTATAAGGGGCGCTGCCAGCTTCCACCTCCCTCAGTTCCTTTACCGCCAGTGACGGTGCTGGGACATCTCCTTGCTTTGGCGAGCTTTTCTGTCTCTACTGTGTCTAACAACTATATACAACAAATTCACTACTAAAGCGTAATCAGTTTTGTTCCCTCCAAGGCCTCAGCAGAGGCTCACTATCCGATGCCTTTCTCCTGTTTTGGTCAGGAGACCTGATGTACGCCTTCCCGCCAATTCCGCTTATCAACAAAGTCCTCTCGAAAATCAAGAGGGACAAGGCATGGGTCATTATGATTGCCCCAGCATGGCCTCGTCAGCATTGGTTCAGCATGCTCATGGACCTGGCCATTGCAGTCCCGTGTCCACTTCCCAGCCGCCCGGAGCTACTCTCACAGGATCATGGTCGACTCCTGCACCCAAACCTCCTTCTGGCATTGGTGCATGTAGTGAGCACACACACCTACAATGGAATGGACATGAGCAACATATCTTGAAAAACAGTTACAGAAAGGTAACCGTTTTTTATCAACTTCACTCTATCATCCACATAACCTTTATAAACAGATTCTGTTTGAGGGCCAAATGGCATTTGTACACACCAAACAAACTACCAAAGAAGCATTTACACCACACCAATACTACCCTTACTTCTCATTCTAATTGACAAAAAAAACAGAAGTATGAATTAAAGCTGCACACCTATATTCTAAGACTTATGTAAGGCGCCCCCCCAAAAAAGCAACCAACCAAAAAAAAAAAAAAAAAGTGCTTTGAGAAAAATGGTATTTAGACCATGGGAAGAATTACATTCTTGATGATGGTCCTATTCACCTTTTAGAAATAAACTTTTAACTTTTTAAACTTTTTACACTCACAAGTGGTATATCACCCAGTAATTGGCCATTCTCAGAAGCTATCACCAAGGAATAGATGACAATCTGGACAATACGTTTACATGCACTGCAATTAATTTGGTAGGTGTTTTGGATACATATATTTTCACTACAGTATTTAAAAAGCATGTTGGTACTAGAGAACACAAATATGTGGTACTTTAAGTTTGTCTTCATTCCTGCTTGAGTAACAAGTTTGGTTTGATTTAATTATCTATAACCCTGTTTTATAGTGACAACTAATACAACTAGGAGAAGAGATGGTTCAGAAGATTGGTGCAAAGATAAAATGACTTTAATCTTTAAACATTTGAAAAATATTATTAGACGGCTACAAGCCAGAGGCAGATAGCAAAGTTTAGTCTGTCCCTAATGAGGCAGGTCCAGGGACACTACTACAGCTCCAGTCATCAACCACTGAGAAAGCGGAAGAGAGTGCTGGATGCTGTCCCTAGAACCTAGCTGGGAAACTCCATTTTTCATAGAAGTGTTTCATCTGAAGGTTCTCTCTGTAGCCAGAAGGATGGTGTAGGTAGAGGAGGATGTCTTCTTCATCTTCCCTTGAACACGATCACCAGTCAGTCTCCTAATTTTTGTAGGGGATGAGATCTGCTACTCTAACTCTCTTCCCAGCTTCCTGGCTGCTACAAGGTGTGGGTGGGGGGAATACAAGGGAATGTTCTCCATTACTCTCCTCCTCCAAAGTCATTTTTGGGTCATCTTCTCTTTTTTGAATAGATCCAGAACCATCTTCTTCTGCTCTTCATAGCAAAGTGAAATTAACCTGATTCTTGACAACTTCACTGCAGCCCATGTGGTTCCAAATAGCAGCAGTGGAACTGACCAGTATTTATTAAATTCAATCTGTCCCACTTTGCAAAGTTATGAGAAATAGCAGAGGCATGGGAGCTGTCTGTCTGAAGACTACGACAACACTTGATGGAAAGGCTCACAATGGGAAGGTTATCGTCACAACTTAAATTTTGTAGAAACTAGTCACTTAGCTTGTGCTCCAGAACAGAAATGTAATTGGGGCATTCAAGATAATTGAAAAAATATGGAATTAGTTAATTTTAATGAAAAGTGTCAGCTAGGCGTGGAGCCTGAAATTCTCTTGTTGGCCAGAGAATAGGTACTGTATGAACATATTCGCACCAACTCACCTCCCAATGTGTCTCAACTGCAACATAGGTTGTTGAGGAGAAACAATTTCTCAGAGGGAGAGGAAAGTTTAGCATCTTTGCACATCCATTCCTTGACTTAGATACTGAATTGCAAACAAAGATGCCACTGTCAATTGTGGTGATGGTTCTTGGGACGCAGAAACTCGTCTCAAGAAAACCAGATGGAAACCACCCAATTCATATCGAACAGGTGACTCATCAGCTCTTAAATTTGAATTCAGTGTTTGTATTACGGTAGTTCTCAAAGGCAACAATCAGGATCAGGGCCCCTTTGTGCTATTATTACGTGTATATTATAGCAGCCTAGAGCCTGTCATGGACCAGGCTCCCACAGTGCTAGATGCTGTACAGACACAGAACAAGAAGACAGGCTAGGTACTGTACAAAACACATGAATAGACAGCATCTGCCCTGAAGACCTTACAGTCTAAGAACAGTGGTAAACTTTCAGTCATTAGCCAGGGCTGTATTTGAACTTGAGGTGAAAGATACCATGACTGGGCAGAGGGACTCAGTAGGACATCTCGTTATCCCAGGGAAACCTTTTTAAAGCTAAACAGGAAAACAAAACATAGCTGATATATCCCAGGTGTAGCTAATATTACACATTTTTATCATTTTGAACAACTCTTCCACTCAAGCTGCAATATCCCTTCCATGCACAATGCAATCACAATGGAACATCATTACACACCAAGTACATATGGCAGTGCTGAAGGTGCATTTTCCCCCAGTGACCCACCAGTTAAACAATTATCATCAAACTTCTGTGTACTACTGCTTAATTGAGAACAAGACAGTGAACGACTATCCCTCTCAGAGATGCACCCAAAAGAGATCCCCATCTTGAGTGGGCAAGAGAAGTGAATTAAGTATTTCTATCTTTGGTAATATACATTTAGTCTTCAGACTCTTGCAACATGAGCATTAACAGCAATAAAAAATTAAAACAAAACTATGTAATTAGAGCTACAGTATCTTTACAGTAATTAAAGAATCAATAGGTCAGCCCTCAAAAAAAAATCCTAACATTTTGGCACTAAAAAATTAAAATATTATAGTCCTGACTTTAATAGTTACAAGAAAAAAGATTGAGTTAAAGTGAACTTTCATACTGGAGAACACTTTCAAAAAGTCTTGAAATAAATTTAAAAAAGTCTGTTTACCTATAGCATTCTCATAACCTTTTCCTTGTCAGAGAATTTGTGCTGGAGACTCTGATATGAAAATAACAGGTGAGCTAGCCTTTCATCTCTAAAGACGCAAGTTTAATTTTGTGCATCAAGTGTAACAAATAAAATGATTTTGATGGTCTACATGCACATATTTGTGGACATATCTGTATAACATAAGCACTCAGTCAGTAAGTCTTGAAATTTCTGGTGAGAGGCCCAAAGACAGAAATAACAGAGGTGCTACAGGGCAAAAATGGGAAAGTTGTGTAGACAAGCTTGCACGTGTCTCCCATTAAACTAGACAGTATTGTCAGCCTCTCACTTCCATGAGTACTAAGAATACATCCTCTTGAAACATTTTTTTAAAAGAGCTTTTCTCTTCACAGGCCCACTTTTACCTCATCGTGCTGTTGTCATAACGATGAATCCATTAGCTAGTGAGAACATCCATGACAAAAAGTTAGTGGAAAAATACGTTATTAAACTTATCTGCAGACCAAGATTCTCTCTAAGAACATTTGATTTAAAAACAAGTACCTCCAATATCATTAGTAGGCAATAGACAACTGACACACTAAACTGCTTTTTGTGGGAGTGTTTAAAATTAATATGTAGTACACACTAGAGGTGCCATATTGACAGAACTAAAATACTAAGTCCCATATTCACACACAGCAGAAATACAGCATGTTCAGATGTGCGAGCGACCATAACATATGCCTTAATTCCTAATAAGCAAGAAATTATTTCAGTCTCCATAAACCAGGGGTCTGCAACCTTTCAGAAGTGGTGTGCCGAGTCTTCATTTATTCACTCTGATTTAAGGTTTCGCGTGCCAGTAATACATTAACGTTTTTAGAAGGTCTCTTTGTATAAGTCTATAATATATAACTAAACTATTGTTGTATGTAAAGTAAGTAAGATTTTTAAAATGTTTAAGAAGCTTCATTTAAAATTAAATTAAAATGCAGAGCCCCCCCCAGACTGGTGGCCAGGACCCGGGCAGTGTGAGTGCCACTGAAAATCAGCTCGCGTGCCGCCTTCGGCACCTGTGCCATAGGTTGCCTACCCCTGCCATAAACATTCTTCAATCCTGGACTTCCCCACTGAACCAGTCGCTCAGAGTGCCAACTGTGATATTCCCAGTCGAAATCCCACCAAGAGCAACAACGTTTTACACTCAATAAAGAATCATCAAAATAACGAATTTCAGTCCCCAACACATAGGGATGTATTCTATCCAGCAACTTAAAGGTGAAAAGGCTCTGTGTGCTAGTTATCTTTAAATTTTCAGTTTGGTGCAGTGTAAATTATTTTTCTTCAGGGTTCACACGGTTCTTTGTCCATCCACATGCATCTAGATATTGTAACCCGAAGAATGTGCAATCCCGTGGTTTCCATACCATCGGGCCCGCATTCTGAGTCTTATCGCTATTGAATATGCAAACGCTAAATAAATAAATTACTGCTCATAAGATATGTAAATTCACACAATGTTCTAAAACTCCCTAATAGAGGATCATGTCATCTGTACTATGTAGGACTTATGAATAAATCAGTATCTTTAATACTGATTTGCCCCTTGATTTATGATCTTTAAACTCTTTCCGTTTCATTTATATATAAATATAGATTTAATATTTTGGAGTATTATTTTAGCACAATATAAATTATCTGTTCCAGAGAACAAGTTTAATAATATACAAAAAATATAATTCGGCACTGCAGAAGTTATGTTTTTAATCTAAAAATACACATAAAAAGGCTTTTCAGAACAAAAATTGTTTGAGTTCACTTAAGAAATAGTAACATTTTCTGTCACTCATAATTGCCAAAATGAGAACAAAATAAAAGTAAGATCAGCTAGTGATTATACTAATAAAAGATTTTGTTATAGAAGTCATTTAAGGAAATTCAAGACGGTCATGCAGTTGTATCATTTTATTTCTAAGGGAAAAAAATGGTGTAATGTTAGTATGTTATGTGGCTTTAAACATTTAAATTAATTTATTTTAAGCTTTAAAAAAGCAATAATGCATTTTTCAAAGGAATTTGTGCCAAAATTACTTACATAAAACTCTTAAAAATAAATTTTTTAAAGTCCTAATTCTAATGGCATCTAGTATATTAAAAAATAAACTGAAAAAAAGTCATAGCTGTGAACAAAAATTATACTTGCTAGGATCTGTGCATATTCAATAGCTATTTTTCAAGCTCTCCACTATCTCATAATAAATAATAATAATAATATAACAACCAACAAAATGACTTGAGTGAGAATACTCATGGGAGTAACATTGGATAGTAAGTATTTGCAGGGATCCAGCCCTTGGTCCATAAAGGATTAACTTCCTCAAATTAATTCTTTTTTGACCTTGCAAAAACTGCCCAAGACTGCCTGAAAATGGACAACAGCTAAAAACCTGCATTTTTTTTTAATCCCGCACACCAAATTTCTCAAACTACATAGGATGTCATTTTACATGTCACATTTTTGCCTGATGTGATTGTAAACAGCTAAGATACTGAATCATTAAATATAGGGTGTATTTGTGCAATGGAAATAGTGCTGACAAACCATTAACTGTAGTGAAATGAGTAGACAACTAATAAAATACACCTACTGTTGAAACAAATATGAATTATCTTTTATCCACACTGTACTCCATTTTACCACTTGCTAAGATATTATTTACATCTGCTAAAAATACTGTTTTAATGCACAGCAAGTGTTCTGATAATTATATTATCCACTGTTAAATCTGCAAGCTATTTGCTACCCTAAGCTTCATTATCTTGACATCTAAAAGCCAAAGAATTCTTCTGTAAGACTGCAATTCCCAAGAAGAGAAATGCTCAGATCGTGTCTGCAAGCACACAATGGAATCACAGCTGACGGTGCACATCTTTTTCTGGATGTCTCCATATGCTCAAGAGTTTTCTCCCTCTCTCCATCCCCCAGCTATGCATTAAGGGACTTACTATCTGCCAACAGGAGCACAGTTGCCAACTTTCACGCGGTAAATAAGCACCCCGACTTTCACAATAAGCCAAAAATCAAGCTAATCACATTTCAAAACAAGGCCCAAACAAGGGAATCCCTAAGAACCCCAACACTATGTAACTAGATTCCCCTGGCATGCAGTCTGGGACTATGGTGGGCCAGCTGTGTACCCCTGACTCTCTGCCCCACTTGGCCCTGCTTGCCCCTGCTTGCCAGGAGCCGATCAAAAAAAAAAAAAAAAAAGAAGCAACAAGCTATACAACAAGCTACAAGCCAAACAAGCTACAAGCCAAAAAAACTAGCCAACAAGCAACTCACAAGCCAATTAAGCCAAAAACAAGCCCAATTTCTGCATTTTTTTTGCGCGTTTGGCATGTCTGATCAGGAGTATTGAAAATAGCGAAGTGAAGAGAGAAATGCACAGAATTCTGCAAATACTACACTGAGACTTGATTGTATTTTTAGGTTATTGTTTTGAGAAGCCAATGACAGTGAAAGCATTAAGTAAAAAACAACATGACAAACATGAGTTTGATCCAACCACCCTTTTCATTATTCAATGCACAATCTTTTCCTCAGAAAATAAAGAGAATTTGTTTTTTATTTCAATTTAGCAAACACTGATTTTAAAAAATGAATGAACAGAGTTTCCTCCTGGCTCAGATTTGAGCAACCCCTGTAGTCTCAGGAATTCTCATCTAGGATTCTTGCAAGTGCTCCAGTTTAGCGCAGTACCACAGCTTCTGTCAATAAGCCAGTGACATCATCAACAAATGAAAAGAGCAGAAGACAGTGGGCATTGTAGTAGCAGCTGTCTTTCTAAATGACTTTGTTATTGCTGCAGAGTAACTTGTGCTCACTGCAGATGGAGCAGAGCCTGTTCCGTTTTATTTTAAAGTTGGGGGGAAGTTGTGACTATAGACTATAGACAGTTTAAATTTACCTTTCTCCATAGAACTTCACAGCCTGTTTATAAAGCACACTCTGCATCACAAGTAGTGATAAAAATATAAACACTATTCTTTAATAACACCCTTTTGAGTCTATAGGATTAGGGTAATTAGTATGCTACATAAGATCTGGACAAATCCTAGCGACCTGTCACTTTCCTGTGTGCAACTGATCTTTGACCATTTTCTCCTTATATATCATGGCTCTATGTTTAACAGCTTTGGCTTCCAACTACATTCTTTTATCCATCAGCATCATGCTTATAAAAAAAAAAAAATACCAACCACTCCTTCCTCAAATACCTGAGTTTCAGGCACTAAAGATGGCAGCACAGTGTACTAACGAACCCAAAGGGATTTACAAATTGCCTTTTTACAAAAGGGCCTTCATAGAGTGCAAAGGCAGTCATGCAACAATAGGACTATACAGATTCCTTTCTTTGCCAAATAAAGGCAAAGTCTAACCTAAAGCTTCAGAAAATAGGAAGTTGAGGGTTCCTCAAGGTTTTTACTTGAAGTGAACAAGCAACCACAATAATAAATAGTATAATCCACAAGATGATTAGGCCACGTTTCACCCCACATTAATAAATAACTCACTTATTTAAATATTTATGAGATTGGAGAGAAGATACTTATTTTGTTAAAAAAAAAAAAGTTCTCTTCTAAACATTTCTGTGGTTTGACTCTCTTTATAAGGGCTTGTGAATGAGACCTTACATCACCGAGATTGGCTGCATTAACATTAAAGACACCATGGCACTCTTCATAGACAGTAATTTGCCACAGTATCTTTGGCCAAGTTTCCTCTTCTCTCTGCTCACCCACTAATATAAGGAATATTGTGGAATTAACCCCTACAATCCACTCAACGGGAATGGGAGTGGGGAATGGTGTCAGTACCTTGTATTATATACATATGCATTCCCCGTGTGAGATACCTTCACTGTAGTCCATCAGCCAAAAGCTGTGCAAGTAGGGCAATAGCACAATCTAATTTTGGTCAAGTGACCGACTGCTTGCCATTCAGATTGGTCATGAAAATCTACACAGCTGTGTGCACATAAGAAGACAACAGAAAATCCTTGAGGACAATAGGCTCAGTCTAGGGTTGCCAACCCTCCAGGATTGTCCTGGAATCTCCAGGAATTAAAGATTAATATTCAGTTAAATATTATGTCATGTGATGAAACCTCCAGGAATATGTCCCATCAGAATTGGCAATCCTAGCTCAATCTGACATTATCCAGAGGTGGTGCTAGCCCACTGAGGCCCCTAAGCAGTAAGATTTCCCCCCACCCCCGCACAACACATACTAAAAAAAAAAGTGAATGGGGTCCCCTGGAGCTGCTTGGGGCCCTAAGCAATTGCTTAATCTGCTTATGCCTAGCGCCAGCTCTGACATCATCAATGATGTCAAACATGGACACTTCAAAAAAAAAGTTGGCCAATGCAGCAGACCAGCAATCCTTCAAAACCGTTGGGATTGCCTCTCAATATGTTTCCCACCTCTGCCATCAAGTTGAAAAAACCAGGAAGCTAGAGCTGATTTTATATAAGGAGTTCAGCAGATAAAAATCCAAAGATAAAACAAATGATGACAGTCTTCAGAGACAGTAGTAACAAAAAAACAAAAGCAAAACAATTTTCAGGTAAAAATAGTTCCTTCATTTGGGCAGACTACCCTCAGATGAGGGAAATCTCTGACTGTTTCTCTACTTGGGCAATATTGTATTGCTATAGCTCTCAACATATTTGTGTAGCTAGAGCCAAACCTCAAAATGTCATGAAATTTTGCTAGCCCAGAATAAAAATCTACTTGCCTGCCCCTTACCAGAAAGAAAAGACAAAAAATCCAAAAGATAATGATACTTTTTTTTTTGGAATGGTGAATAAAGAATTCACCTTTGGCAAGTAGAACTTTTTAATAGCTGAATTGCATGTATATAGAGGGGCATTTGTATGCATACTATGGTTAAAGGTAAATATATTAACATGCTGAGCATCTGCTATCATTATTACTTGGTGCTGGCTAGCAATCTTGTTGATTTTTAAACAAAATTTCTAAGACTCCAATAACCTTAAGCAGGCTTCTTGCTTATGGTAGGAGTGAGCTGAACTTATAAATGCACTTACCCTTCTCTGTAAAGAGAAGTATGTGATTTCTATGCTAGGGAGAAATATTCAGGCCCATGAGTAGTGGGGCACATAAAGACCAGGCTCCAATTACACCTCACACAGGATTCTCTGGAAAGCAGGGGTACGAGGGGGATCTACATTAGCTCACAGGGTCCCCTAGGGAATGGGTGGAGTAGGGTTTAAACACACACACTTGGGTCCTCCAGGCAGGGGGGAAGGAACTAGATACCAACCCCCTATCAGGCCCTTCCACATACATTGGGGCTCAGGTGGCTGAGTGAACGTGGGAGAGGTAACTCCTCCCTCACACACACAGGGGCCCAGAGGCAAGGACAGTGGAACACAGCATGGGGTGTAATGCTACCAACTGCTACCGTCACAATTTGTTACCAGTAGCAATTACTAAATCTAGGTCTTCTTTTTGTTGCCCTGCCACAATTTGCTGCCTCTGCCTTTCCTCATCCTCTGTTCCAGAGGTAGCAAACTCTGATGTTTCAGGGCAACCCAGTCACAATTTACTACTATTTTAAAATATACATTTTAAATTTGGACATAAATAAAGGTATTTTTGTCATTTGCAAGAGCATTTTACAGAGTTAAACTGCATGGCTACTGTATGTAAAACCGTAAAGAAAAGTACTGTTTTTTCTTTATTCGTCTTTTTCCATTATAGATTAGAAACCGCACGGCCTACAGTAATTAAACATCGAATGTACACAAAACACTGAAACTAGTGTAAAGCATTGTAAAAAGGTATTTGAAATACTTATGAATACCTTTTTAACAAAAGTTATTAGGCAGAAAATCTACCATTCTTCCTTATACAGACTCTCCCCCATCATCACTGTTACACATATTGATCAAGTTTTCAAAACAAAATTTTCATTTCGCTGCTTTGGCACAAACATGAGTATATTGCCCTCGGATTGTCTTCCAAAGACATTTTCTCAGGCCTTTTCCTCACTGCTAAAACTGAGTGCTTTCTCCTTACTGAGCTTTTCCCTCAGAATACCCCCCATCCAGACCTCAGTTACCCCTTGTTAAACAAAATCATCTTTTTTAGCAGTGAGGAAAAGACCTAAGTGCTAGATTCACAAAGGGACTTAAGCACTGAACACTCGGAATCACAACACCTAGTTTTTAGGCACCAAGAAAGTCACATGAACACCACTGCAATTCACAAATCCTGAGTTAGGTGCCTAACCCCCTATACAATGAGTGGGGAGAGAGAGGCACCTGAGAGTGGGATCTCAAAAGCCTGCTTACTAGGTAGGAAGCTGCGTAAGACAGCCAATGGGAGATGCTGACCAGAGGGTGCTAACTCCACCCCCTCACCCCCTTCAGAGCCTAAGTCCCCACTGCAAATAGACACCTAGCTCTGCCTGGTCATCCACGAATGAGAACCCCGCTCCTGGAGTTAGGTGGCTTAAGTGCCTAACCTGTTTCTTGAGAGAATGAGCTAGACAGGTGCCTAACTCCACACAAAACAGCCGGAGGAGGAGCCCACCTTGTACTTCTAGACCAATGGTTACAGCACATACCTGGAATGTGGGAAACCCCTGTTCAAATCCTGGAATTGAACCTGAGTCTTCAGGCAAGTTCTCTAGCTACTGATCTAGAAGTTATAAGGAAGATGATGGTACTGTGTCCACCACCTCCTCCTCCTCCAGTCAGATTCTGAATGGGACCCGATCCAGTACACAGCCTCTGAGAGCACCTGCCCAGATCGGGCCCAGCAAGCAAGATATGCATAGCCTAACCATCCTCTTCTCTTATTCGTGAATCACTCTGGGGCTTAGGTATGATATTGGCATCCTAAGGAAGCCTGGTGCATGCTCAGAAGCAGAAACTTAAGTTTTACCCTGAATATGTAGGTGCTGAGTTTAGGCACCTAAAAAGTTTGGTGAGAGTTTGGGGAATTGCAGGGGAGCCTAAAATTGGGATTTAGAGCTAGATTCACAAAGGTTTAATTACCTAAGTTTCAATTAAAAAAAAGGAACAAAGAGGACCAGGAATTACAGACCAGTCGGCCTAAAATGTCAATACCTGGAAAGATACTGGAACAAATTATTAAGCAATCAATTTGTAAGTACCTAGAGAATAATAGGATTATAATGAATAACCAACATGGATTTGTCAGGAACAAATCATGACAAATGGACCAAATTTCCTTGACAGGGTTAATAACCTAGCAGATAAGGGGAAGCAGTAGATATGATATATCTTGATTTTAGTTAGGCTTTTGACAGTCCCACACAACCGACCCATAAGCAAACTAGGAAAATGTGGTCTAAATGAAATTGCTATAAAGTAGGTGTATGACTAGTTGAAAAACCATACTCAAAGAGTTGTGAGCAATGGTTCACTGTCAAACTCCAAGGGCATATCTAGCGGGTCCCACATAGCTTAGTCCTGAGTCTGGTACTATTCAATATTTTCATTAATGACTTGGATAATGGAGTGGAGAGTATGCTTATAAAATTTGAAGATGACACCAAGCTGGGAGGGGCTGCAAGCACTTTGGAGGACAGGATTGGAATTCAAATGACCTTGACAAACTGGAGAATTGGTCTGAAATCAACAAGATGAAATTCAATAAAGACAAGTGCAAAGTACTACACTTAGGAAGGAAAAATGAGCACCCAGGGGCGGCAGGTGGGGCCAAGGGAGAGACTTGGCCCCAAAACTGCTGGAGCCCCGCAGGTCACATTGGGGAGGTTCGCTGGCCGCAGATGGCCAGCGGGCCACGAGTTTCAGACCCCTACTTTAGACACTTATGGACAAATTGGACAGAGTCCAAAGGAGACAAAAATGATAAAAGGTAAAAAAAAAAAAAAAAACACACAAAAAACCCCCCCAATCTATGAGGAAAGATTAAAAACTGGGCATGTTTAATCTTGAGAAAAGAAGATTGAAGTGGAACCTGTTAACAGTTTTCAAACATGGTAAGGGCTTTTATAAAGAAGACTGCGAACAATTGTTCTCCATGTCCACTGAAGATCAGACAAGAAATAATGAGTTCAATCTGCAGCAAGGGAGATTTAGGTTAGATATTAGGAAAAAACTAATTATAAGGGTAGTTAATATCTGAAATAGGCTGCCAAGGGAGACTGTGGCATTTCCATCATTGGAGGTTTTTAACAGGTTGGAAACACCAGTCAGGGATGCTCTAGGTTTACTTCCTACAGCACAAGGGGCTGGATTCTCAGTCCTTTCCAGCCCTACATTTCTATCATTCTATAATGCGGCCATAATATACAACACACATGCCCAGCTTCTTCAGATGTTCATAAGAATTTCAGCATCCTCCTCCTTTTCAAAATATTTCTCAGTATTGTCAGCAAAACCATCCCTCACAGTGTGCACGTGTGTCACAGGGCTGTCATCAGCAGATATATTTATAACATTTCCCCCTCTTGAGATTGGATTACCTCAGCGATAAGGTGAGTAAACAGGGAGTGACCTGCCAAGCAGCTTTCCTACAATGAAAACATCCTATACAGCTTCACAAATACAGAGCATGTCTAGTAATTGCCACTCCCTATTTATGGATGTTTCTGGGTCAGGTGATCAGCCCTGCACAATGCAAGTGTGCTGAGACACAACATCACAATGTTCTAAGTGAGCTGAAAACACTTTTGTTGCAGCTTATCATACTGTGGCACACCTTTTTGGGTATCGCAATAACGGACTGATTAATACTACCATCATAATGCAAAAAAGATGTAAACATAACAAATGCTGTGTTTATAAGTTAAATTTTCCTGGGAGAACATGAGTAGTACAAGATAAGGTTTCGAACATGTGTGGTTAGCAAGCAGGTAGAGGCCGAGATCAAAGAGGAATCTTTACAGTTAAAGCACCAAATACATGGCTCAATTGGTTAATTCTAATGGGACTTTGTATGCATTACTGTACTCATAGTGAGGATCAATGTACAGATAGGCCAATACTCTATGTGTGCACAGCAGGATCTACCACGACACTATCGGGCCTTCAATCTCCTGCTCATGAAAGATATCCTGACCAGTGCAGGACAAAAAGAAGGAGCAAGATCATCTAAAAATTTCTCCTTAAACCATTTATTGAAATTTTGTCAGGCCAAAGGTAATAAAGGAAATTGATGGGGGGGAAAGCCTCTTAATTCCTTTATTTTCAAATGCTTTAACTGATTTTCCATGACACCCACACAAATGTGGGGCTGCAGACATTCAGACACTAATACATCTGATGGCAAAGGAGCAGTGTTAGCAACACAATCAGTATCGAAGTTGTCAGGAGATAATGCTGCCCACTTTTGTTTACAAGGTCACCTGAAAGTGATAACAGGTGTTCTCATGGCACTGTTGTAGATATTTACGAGCCAGATGCGCTAAAGATTCATATGTCCCCAGGGCCGGTGCAAGGAAGTTTCACGCCCTAGGCGAAACTTCCACCTTGCGCCCCCAGCCCTGTGGCAGCTCCCCACCCCCCCTCCACCCTGAAGTGTCCCCCCCCGTGTGGCAGCTCCCCACCCCAGCTCACCTCTGCTCCGCCTCCTCCCCGAGCACGCCGCCCTGCTCTAATTCTCCTTCCCTCCCAGGTTTGTGGCACCAAACAGCTGATTGGCGCTGCAAGCCTGGGAGGTGGGAGAAGTGGAGCGGCGACCGCGTGCTCAGGAAGGGGGCATAGGAACGCTGTAAAAAAAAAATAAAAAATTGGGGGCACCGCTTTTTGGCGCCCCCAAATCTTGGCGCCCTAGGCAACCGCCTAGTTTGCCTTAATGGTAGCACTGGCCCTGTATGTCCCTTCATGCTTCAACCACCATTCCAGGGGATATGCGTTCATGCTGATGACAGGTTCTGCTCGATAACAATCCAAAGAAGTGCGGACCAACGCATGTTCATTTTCATTATCTGAGTCAGATGCCATCATCAGAAGATTGATTTTCTTTTTTGGTGGTTCGGGTTCTGTAGTTTCTACAGCGGAGTGTTGCTCTTTTAAGACTTCTGAAAGCATGCTCCACACCTTGTCCCTCTCAGATTTTGGAAGGTACTTCGGATTCTTAAACCTTGCATCAAGTGCTGTAGCTATCTTTAGAAATCTCACATTGGTACCTTCTTTGCGTTTTGTCAAATCTGCAGTGAAAGTGTTCTTAAAATGAACAACATGTGCTGGGTCATCATCGGAGACTGCTATAACATGAAATATATGGCAGAATGCGGGTAAAACAAAGCAGGGGACATACAATTCTCCCCCCAAGGAGTTCTGTCACAAATTTAATTAACACATTTTTTTTTTTTAAATGAGCGTCATCCGCATGGAAGCATGTCCTCTGGAATGGTGGCTGAAGCATGAAGGGGCATCCAAATGTTTAGCATATCTGGCACGTAAATACCTTGCAATGCCGGCTACAAAAGTGCCACGTCAATGCCTGTTCTCACTTTCAGGTGACATTGTAAATAAGAAGAGGGCAGCATTATCTCCTGTAAATGTAAACAAACTTGTTTGTCTTAGCGATTGGCTGAATAAGAAGTAGGACTGAGTGGACTTGTAGGCTCTGAAGATTTACATTGGGTTGTTTTGGGGTTTTTTGAGTGCCGTTATGTAAGGGGGGGGGGGGGAAATCTACATTTGCAAGTTGCACTTTCACGACAAAGGAATTGCATTACATTACTTACATGAGGTGAATTGAAAAATACTATGTCTTATTTTTACAGTGCAAATATTTGTAATCAAAATAATATACATTTTGTATTCTGTGTTGTAATTTAAATCAATATATATGAAAATGTAGAAAAACATCCAAAATATTTAATAAATTTCAAATGGTATTCTATTGGTTAACAGTGCAATTAAAACTGTGATTAATTGTGATTAATTTTTTTAATCACAATTAATTTTTTGAGTTAATCGTGTCAGTTAACTGCAATTAATTGACAGCCCTAGTATTTAGGCAACTAAATTTAGATTTTCAAACGCATCTAGATGCTTCCAACCTGTAAAAATCTGGCCTGTACTGACTATCTGGGAATCAAGTTCTACACAAAAATGGTGATTCATGAAAGAGGACAAGAGTGCTGGATAGATAGGCTAAACAATGTTGATAAAAGCAATCCCCATTGTTAGATTAAAGGAAACTGAAGAAGTTTTGACATCAACACAGGAAATCAGTCAGCACTGATGTCATATGACCCAAAGAATAAACTTGTGTACTAAAAACCCCCAAAAAAATTAGAATTAAGAGCTGTCATAATACAAAGAGGAAGTGCTATAGTAGAAACACTGAGATACGATTGCTGAAGCTACTAGCAACTATTAATACTTTAAATGATTAGTTATTAAAAACATTAAATAACACAATACCATCTATCTCCACTATGTTAAATAACATAAATGAGGAAAGAAAAAGAAAAAGAAAAACATTTTAAACAACTTAAAGGAGTGAAACTCTAGTTACAGTGTATTGCAAGGAAAAAAACAGTCCCATTCAGGCAATCAGAACAGCAGATAAAACAAGCCTGTGAATTTATATGAGGTTTTATTCAGCCATATAAACTAATAAATTATTCCTTTAAACACTAAGAACATCTATGACAACTATAATTTGTAAGTGGGTGGAGATAGGTCAATGTTAAATATTTCACTGAATCAAGTCTCGTTTAGCAGCTCAATACAGCATATCATATAGGGAAGTGCTGCCCTGTGGGAGCATTGGACACAATGTGACTTTAGGAGCACAGCCCTGGGCAGCCAGAGCTAAGATGTCCCCTCCTCGAGGGGAAAATGCTGCCCCCGCAACACTCTTTTTTTTTGCAGCCACTGCACGTGGTAACTGTAACTTTCCCCCCGATTTCCCCACTACCACCGCCTGAACCCCAGTCCCTACTCCACATCCCTGCTCTTCCCCCCTCAGCCCCTCCCCTGCCTCCAGCTGTCTGACCGGCCCGTGCATTCCATTGGGCCCCCTGCATAGACTCCGCCCCTCGCAGAAGGGGCAGTGTCGAGCCAGCGGCTTCACAAGCTGTTACTGCGCGTGCTCACTTGGTATGCGCATGCTCAGTACCAGCAACGCAGCAAATCTAGAGGGGTGGCAGTTTGTAACCTGACACCAGCCCCCCGCGCGCGCACCCGGGGTCCCGGCAAGCGGTGGGAGGAGGCGGCTCTAGTGTCACCCTCCCCCACCGCTCGGCCCGCACGCTGCGGGACACCCCGCCCCGCCACGGCAGCGCTGCCCGCGGCTGTGGCAAGCCGAAGCAACTGACGCCGTCACCGCCTCCTCCCCCCATCCCCACCCTCGGCGAGCGCCCCGCCCCGCGAGCGGCACCAGCCGAGCCCCGGCCCCGCGATCCCCTCCCCGCGGGCGGCGCCGCACACAGCATTGCGGCGGCCGAGAGTCCCGGGGCGTAGGCGGCCGCAGGGCAGGGGCCCGGCGGCGGGGAGGGGCTGCCCGGCTTCACGCGCCCACGCCCCCACACAGAAAGTTAAAGAGAAGTGAAGTTGCCCGTGGCCGGGCGCGGAGCGCTGGGAACTGGGGGGGAAGCCCCCAGCCCCGTTACCCTCCGGAGGGGGAGACAACGACAGTTTCCCTGCAGCTCACATACACCCCGACCCCAGCCGGCGGAAGGGAACGGTCCTCTGTCCCCCGCACTGCCCCAAGGCACCCCCGTGTCTGGGGGGGTCGAACAGTCCCGTCCTAGACCCCCTTTGCCGCCCGGCAAACAGCAGCCCCCCCCCCAGCCAGGAAAGGGGACATGCCCCCTCCCCCCAAGGGGGGGCTGCCCCCAGTGCACCCCGCATCTTCAGCAGAGGGGGAGTAATCGCCCCATTTCTACTGAGGGTGCAACCCGCCCCCCTGCTTGACCACCAGTTCTCACTGCACCCCGCTGGCTGGAAGCAGAGCTAACCCCGCTGCGACACCCGCAGCCCCCCAAACTCCTCTCCCTTCGCTGCGGAGGGGGAGCAGCCGCCCCCTCCCCCCTGCCATCAGCTGCCTTTCTGTGCCTCCCCCGCCACCATTGCCCGAGCCACGGCGGGTCCCCGAGCTTACACAACCCGGCTGGGAGGCAGCAGCGGCAGCGCTCAGCCAGAGCCCGGCCGAGGGGGCGGCATGCGGGAGTGTTTACCGGGGTCAGTCATGTCTCCGGCTGCCGGGGCTGCCGCGGACGCTGACCTTCGCTTTGCAAGATAAAGCTGTGGCTGCGGCCGCCATGTTCCCGTTTTAATAACTGGCTGCTTGTTTATTTCAATGGAGAGAGACCCTCCCACAACTCCCCCTCCGCCTCCCCCCCTCTAGCCGGAGAGGAGGAGGGGCGGGGAGCGCTGCCGCCAGGCGCAGTCTGGCCCTCCCTCCTTCCCCCGGCGCGGCAGCGGCGCTGCTACTCGCCGAGGCTGCCAGCGAGGAGGAAACTTCCTCCCCGCGCCGATGCTTTCCATGAAACACCCCGGGCTGCTTGTGGCCCTGCTCTGGAAGGGACAGCGCGAACGGGGGGTTGCCCAGCGCGCCTAGGTGAGGCGGGGGAAATGGCCCATTGAAACCTACGCAGCCCAAGAAGAAGCCCCTCAGTCGCCGAGCTGTGTATGTGGCCCTTTGCCCGCCGTCCTCCTCCTCCAAGGAATCGCCTTCCCCAGTCGCTGAGACTTGAGAGAGCGGCTCTGCGCCGGTTTGTACGGCCCCAGTGTTCGCCACAAGGAGGGAGCAGCCGTCGCTCCTATCTCCCCACCACACAAAAACAAAGCGCGCCGGGGCGGGGGGTGTGTGTGTTGGAAAGAGTGTCTTCAGCGAGCAAAGAGCCAAACTCCATGGGGTTCACAACATGGAAAGGCGAGTTTCTCAAAACGCAGGCACCCTTTGCTGGAGGTGGAAAAGCAAATGTAGCAGCTTTGTGAAAATGTGGTATGTACTGTAGTGGTGAGCACACAGCCAGTTCAGTTCTAGACCCAGCACACAGAATTGTCCCCCTCTTTTTAAAAAAGCAGCTTTATTTTTAATGCAGATTGGAAACATCAAACTATTCCATTTGTACCCACTCTACTTTTCCTCATTCTTAGATAAATACCATGGTGCTATATTTTTATGCTAAACCCCCTCTTCTCTCCCCCCCCCCCCTTATTACTGTAGGTGATACAGGTACCAAAGTTTGGTTAACGTTAAGTTTGCCCAATACTTTCCTCTATAATATTCCAATGTATGGTTACCACTTGGCTGGTATGGATTTGCCAGTTGCCAGAAAAATAATTTGCTGGAGTTTTTTTACATGGGTCTAAAATTTTGCATTATTATCACAATACACTGTGCAGGGGCAGCTCTATCTATTTTGCCGCCCCAAGCACGGCAGTGAGGCAGCCTTTGACGGCACGCCTGCGGGAGATCCATCGGTCCCGCATCTTCGGCGTACCCGCCACCCACAGCAACCGGCAGGCCGCCCCCCACGGCTTGCCGCCCCCGACACGCGCTTGCTGCACTGGTGCCTGGAGCCGCCCCTGACACTGTGATCTCTAATCTGAAAAGTTTATACATCCAGCTAAAGATGCTGCAGTGTTCCCACTTCCAGAGTTTAAGTAAGATTGATAACATCATTTTCTTATCTATATGTGTTCTCTCTCATATTATCAGTGGCTGTTGGGAGGAGGAAAGTGTCAGAGTTGCCTTGTGGTTGGAGGTTGGGGTTGCGGTGGACTTGTCTTTGTGGGGGGGATTGCCGCTTTTTGCATTTCAAAGGTGGTAACCCTACTCCAGTGCCATGGTGCTGTAATTTTCTGCTAGACCCCCAAAGGATATTATTGTAGATAATACAGGTACCAAAAGCCTATCATTAAGTTTGCCCAACACTTTCCTGTATAATACTCCATTTTAGTCCCTTATGACATTGCTAGATGTTAACTGTCTTGGTTGAAACTCCTCATGCTGCGTGTTTGCTGAAGACTGAATTTTTAAGTTTCAGCAAAAATGGTTCAACCATTTCTCAGAACACGACTAAGGAAAGCTATGTTGTTTTGTCCATGTTTTTAAAAAATCTTACAACACTTTTATTGAGAAGCTCTAGCACCTCCAGATTCTGCAGCCGAGTGTGTGTGGGGGGAACACTAGTGTCACTTTTTGTCATCCTTGCAAAAATTTACCAATATTTGCACAAGTTAGGAGCCTCTGTTTGCACATGCTCAATAAAGACTTGTTAGAGTTTGGCAGCTAAATTCTCCACAGCTTACACCAGCACTGAGTAAGCTCCATCCTTTCTCAGCTCTGGTATTTGACCGAACTGCTGTTTGCTGTCCCCACACAGCAACTGAGCCCACTCCATCCCAGGGCTGCAAGAAGGGAACAGGATACATCTCTTACAATTGCTCCTCCCATCAATCAGGCCACACACAGAAAACTGACAGCAGGGAAACACTCCTGTGCTTTCCATGTTTCCCCCAGAGAAGCCTGCCTGGCAAGAAAGTGGTGAAGAGGAAGACTGGAATAAAAGTGTGAAAAGGAAACAGGGGAAAGGTGAAAGTTTGAGGGAGGTAACAAGGATGAGAACAGATTGGCGGGGCCAGGGACAAAAAAGTTAGGTTTGGAGGCAGACAAAGGAGAAGAGTCTGTAACCACTAAGATACTTGCCACCTCAGAACCAGGATTCCAGTGTCTCATTATCCCTGGCCCTCATTTTCAATTAGCTGTGAATCCCACTGTCAAAATGTTTCTTATCTTCCTCTAGTGGCTGACCCATGTAAAGGATGGCAGTCTACTACGGCTACTAGTTACTATATTAGGGATCAGCAACCTTTGGCATGCAGCCCGTCAGGGTAAGCCCCTAGCGGGCCAGGCCCGTTTGTTTACCTGCAGCGTCTGCAGGTTTGGCCGATCGCAACTCCCACTAGCTGCGGTTCGCTGCTCCAGGCCAATGGGGGCTGCAGGAAACAGCGCGGGCCGAAGGATGTGCCGGCCACCCCTTCTGCAGCCCCCATTGGCCTAGAGCAGCGAACCGCGGCCAGTGGGAGCTGCGATCGGCCGAACCTGCAGACGCTGTAGGTAAACAAACTGGCCTGGCCCGCCAAGGGCTTACCCTGAGGGGCCGCGTGCCAAAGTTGCCAATCCCTGCTATATTAGCTCAAGTGGCAGAGGTCTGTGCTGTGGAGCAGGCAGTTCTAATCCTGCTGATAAGCCATGTGGGAATCATTATGATTCCACATGATGGAATTTTTATTCAGTTTACTTTTTTAGAAAGTTAGGAAATTATATTTAAAATACTGCATTAAAAACATTAAGGTTGCAAAATTGAGGGCTCAAAATTAGGAAATACCATGGCCGTCATGCATATACATTAAGATATAATTTTTAATTAATTGATTGCATACTATTTTTTCCACAGGCCCACAGCCTCATTCAGTGGTGTGAATTTAAAGCATTATAGTTAGATTGGTATAACTCCCCGTGTGGATACTTTTATTCTGGTATAGGGGTGTATTTTTCTAGTTTATCTTATGCCACTTTGGAAGCAATTTAAACTAAGGCCATGTCTACACTACCACTTATGTGGCTCAGGGCTGTGAAAAAAAACCCACCCCTAAGCAACATAAATTTTGCTGTCATAAGTGATAGTGTGCACAGCACTATGGTGGTGGGAGAGCTTCTCCCACCACCATAGTTACCACCGCTCATTGAGATGATTTTATTATGTCAATGGGAGAGCTCTCTCCCATCAGCATAGAGCATCTACATGAGTGATCTTACAGCAGCACAGCTGTGTTGGTACAACTGTGCCACTGTAAGCTCGCTAATGTAGACATGGCCTAAGTCAAAAACCCACTCAAATTCTGGAATAACAGTGTCCACATGGGGGAGTAATTTAACTTTACTGATATAATTACTATATAAAATTATACCAGTATACCTGGAAAAAATGTCCATGTAGATAAACCTTTAGAGTGGGATTTTCAGAAATGCATAAGTGATTTAGGAGCAAAAGTCCTAATGATATATCACTAACTCCCAATGTGGACACAATAAAATGACTTGTGTACCACTTTCTGAAATTTACCACCAGCCTCAATGTGCTCATGCTCCAAACACAAAATATTTGTTAACTTTCTATGAATGTTGTATTAGATAAACACGTATTTATAATATTTATTTTCAGATAAAAAATTAAGCTGGAGTTAAAGTTAAGAGAGCATAACAGTAATTTAAAGGATGGAAAACCTTACAAAAATATAATAATAAAAAGTATCAGAAAATAAAGAAAGCCATAGTTAAAATTGCACTTAAAAGGAATCCAAACGTTTGAAAGTGCAGGGATGCACAGTTAACAAGCCCCAAACCCCTTAGCTTTACTGCTGCTGTGGTGCCCTCAAAAAATAATTCCTAGACAACTTTATCCATCCATAACAAACAGCTTCATCTCAGAGATCAAGCACCAGAACGTTTTACTCCTAAGTGAAAAGTTGTGCAAAGTTCAGTCTGCAGAGCCATACACCAGGCACAGATAAAAATATACTTTATAAAATTGTAATTAAACAGATTGCACATTGAAAGCCATCATTCTACATTCTTCATTTAGATTTCTTGTGCACTACTTATCAGTAAATCTGTATCTATATACACAAATTTACTGGCTAATGAAGTTTTAGCACTTTACATAAAAAGAGCAAAGGTTAGTGTGGTGTCAAAGTATACACTTACAACTGGAATCATGTTTATAAGTCTGGTTCAAGATGTACAAGAATAGTGCACGCACCCAGATTTCATATCTGCTTCCTCATACTACAGGGTTCTTAAAGTCATAATGGAAAAAAGATGATGCTGAGATGGACAAATGGCAGTGATTTGATCATTTTTCCAAACTTATATTCACAGACATCGTTTGGGAACTTAGTTTCTTTAGAAAAAGTTATTGATCCACAAACAACATTGTTCAGCATAGGAGCTTGATTCTACAAACCCCTAGGATTTTCAGAAATAGGCCC
This sequence comes from Chrysemys picta bellii, assembly GCF_011386835.1. Taxonomy (NCBI): domain Eukaryota; kingdom Metazoa; phylum Chordata; order Testudines; family Emydidae; genus Chrysemys; species Chrysemys picta. Next base: position 233,117,648 of record NC_088792.1, read on the forward strand.
TAAGTATGAAAGGAACAAAGAAGAAAATATAGGAGGGTGACATCACAACAGGTGTAATAAGGTATTTCAGATGCATTCATTTCAAATTGTTTGCGTTTTATATTTAAACTTAATTCCCTGATGTGCTTTTTTATAATTACATTTTTTTAAAATCTTAAATTACTGATATATGCTCTCAACCATAAACTCCAATACAGATGCTCCCCAACTTATGCAAGCGTTCCGTTCCGGAATGCCTTACGTAAGTCAAATTTTGCGTAAGTCGGGGACGTAAACCCAACAATTACGCAAAAAAACCCAACACTTACGGAACTTTTTCCGTGAGTGCGGGTTTGTGTAACCCGGGGAGCGTCTGTATAATCAGGATTTTGTGTGGAAACTTCCTTACTTTTAAAAACATTTATGATCCCAGGCCCATACAGTGGGAAGTAGGGCACAGATTCTTTATTCCCCAAGACTTAGAATATCAGGGTTGGAAGGGACCTCAGGAGATCATCTAGTCCAACCCTCTGCTCAAAGCAGGACCAATCCCCAGACAGATTTTTACCCCAATTCCCTAAGTGGCCCCCTCAAGGATTGAGCTCACAACCCTGGGTTTAGCAGGCCAATGCTCAAACCATTGAGCTATCCCTCCCCCTTCTCCTTTTCCTTCTTCCTTCTCTTTCCACCCTCATGAACCTTATTGGGCTCCTTAGCCATTTGAAAGCTAGTTTGTTGAGGCAGTCAGACCTAACTTATTATGGCTCATCAGGTGGCTGTCAGGGAGCTGAAGAACCTCTTAATTCTCTGTAGGAGAAGAGGAAGTCTTTATTCCTTAGGAGTGGGCCAGGGAGTAGTAGGATGACATGAGAAGCTGGGGAATGATTCTATGTCAATCTCTCGCTGCAGGCTCCTCTTCCGCTTTCCAAGTTCTTTTCTGCTCACATCCTGTATACTCTCATTTGTTGATCCTGGAGGACTTCTGCACTCTTCCAGAATCAGAGAATAGTAGAAAACTGGCAGGACACTTTACAGGAGAAAGTAGTTTGTCTAGCACCTTATCCGTTTCCACTCTCTGGGTCTGCTCCAAAGCTCATTAAAGTCAAAGGAAAGATTCCCATTGATTTTAAGGGGCTTTGGATCAGATCCTATCGACCCAGTCCCTAAGGACAAAGATTAGTAAATAGCTTTATCTTGGAAAATGCTGTTCCATGTATAATAAACATCCAGTACTGAATTTGTAAAGAGCCATCTGGGCGCTGATATTAGGAGTTCTGAAAACCTACCACTGCTGAGAACATGTGAACTGAAAACTCTGAGACACTGGGAAAAATCTAAAACAAGTAATTTAAGAACATCTTTAACCCTGTACTTCCCAAAATCTCAGAAAAAAATTTTTCATACCCTACTTCAAGCATCCCAATTTGCAAGCAGTAATTACCCCTGTCACAAGCCTAAGGGATAGAAAATAAGACTTTGAATGGAAGTTCAGACCCAACTTTAACTATGGAGTCATGACCAACTCCTTCGTAATATAACAACATTGGTATGTATGTCTTTTTGCAGACATGTAATACAATATTAAATGTCTTCATTGCCCTCTGTTTTCCCCATTATGATATACTTATTAGCCTTTGGCTTCACAGTTCATCCACTTGGGAATTTCATTTTTGCCTTGTAAAACAAAGGGACAATGATATTACCACTTAATTATAAAGGGCACCACTCAAAGTTCTGCGATTATTAAGATCTGGAATTTTTCATTAATTGCTGCACCTCTCATAATGCGCATGCCATGTTTCAGCAACTAGTACCAGACTGATTCTGTGATTACACATCTATTGTAGAATATTTTTTTAATTTTCTCCTAATGTTGGTGCATGGTAGAAGTAATGCACAGTTCCAGTATAATAATTATAGTGCATTCAATAAGTAGTATGTCAATGTTTTACAGAATCAGAAGACAGGAACATAGGAATTGCCATACTGTATCATACCTGTGGTCCATCTAGTCCAGTATTCTGTCTGCAACAGTGCCCATCACTAGATGCCCCCGAAGAAGGTGCAAGAACTCCACAGAAGGCAGATGTGGGGTAATTTTCCCCTCATGAATGTCTCATCCCAATTCGTAAGAGTTGGAGATTGGTTTAAGCTCTGAAGCATTTTTATTCCTTCCAAATCTCTGTTTACCATAATTGTTATAATGCTGGATATTCTTGTTATCCACTTATATGTCCAATTCCTCTTTGAACCCTCCACTGATCAGCTATGGCAGTATGGCATGGTGAAGGAAGAGATTTTAGGTAGCTAGGTCAAGCCACTTAGGGCTCATATGTCAAAACCAACAACTTGAACTCCATGCAAAAAAATACAAGCAACACATGCAGATTTCAGAGCACTTAGGTCATGTGCACATGGCTTAATCAGGTTGCTGCCTTCCATACTAGCTTCATTTTCCAAGCTGATGAAAGGCATGTAGAGCATATTGCCATTGTCACTTCAAGATCAGCCAAAGTCATGGATGATGGTAGCAAGGTCTACTCCTGTGAGAACCTCATAACACATGTGGAGGAAAACTGTCCTGGTCACTACTGTTATATTGTCATCTAACAGCAGCTGGGAGTCTGACAACTCCCAGTTATGAAACCCTATTAATGAAAGAACAATTTAAAAAGAGATGATACAATCTTTGGCATATCTTCCAGTTGCTTCCTCCAACCTACCAAAAGCTCAGTTTTCACTGAATTCAGCCTCAGTCAACTCTCTCATCCATATTCAGACTGCTTCCATGTACTAAGAAGGATGCTCCTTTGAGCCCTGTTGATCAGATGAAATGAGCACTGAGGGTCGTTAGCACATGAAAACAATTTGACCAGTTCCTCTTAACTCATCCTCCCAAAGGTACAACAGAAGGGCTGATGATGTGGAACCCCACATAAGAACACCCTGCTGGCAGAAAAGCAATTACCCAGATCTACTCTGGAATCTCTTCAGGAGAAAAGAATGAAGCTTGTTCCACAAGCAAATCACCAACACTTCACAAACTACGGTATTGAAATCAACTTTTAGATCTAATAATAATGTAAAACACTTAAAACAAGGCCTATCAGAATCTGCCTAAAAGCACTATGTGAGTGGGGAGTTCCAGTGGGTATTGTGACAAGGGGTGTGTGTGTGTGTGTGAGAGAGAGTGAGAACACAAACAGAAACTGAGAACAGAGCAAAAGGAAGAGGCAAGAAAGCCAAGCAGTAGCCTAGGGGTGGGCAAACTTTTTGGCCCGAGGGCCACATCAAGGTTGCGCAACTGTATTGAGGGCCGGGGAGGGAAGGCTGTGCCTCCCTAAACAGCCTGGCCCCCACCCCCTATCCACCCCCTCCCATTTCCTGCCCCCTGTCTGCCCCCCTCTAAACCCCCAACCCATCCAACTGCCCCTGCTCCTTGTCCCCTGACCGCCCCCTCTGGGACCCCCGCCCCCTGACAGCCCCTTCAGGACTCTCACCCCCTATCCAACCACCCTCTGCTCCTCGTCCCCTGACCACCGCCTCCCGGAACCCCTGCCCCTAACTACCCCCCGGGATCCCACCCCCTTATCCAACCCCCCCTGCTCCCTGTCCCCTGACTGCCCTCCTGACTCTTATCCACATCCCCGCCCCCTGACAGCCCCCCCAGGACTTCCACTCCCAACCCTCCCTGTTCCCCATCCCCTGACCGCTCCCCCAGAACCTCTGCCCCATCCAACCACCCCCTCCTTCCTGACTGCCCCCCCAGAACCCCCAGCTCCCTTACCCAATCCCCCAGCTCCCTGCCCCCTTACCAGCAGCAGAAGCTTACAGCTGCGACACCCGGCCAGAGCCAGCTGCGCTCCCCACGCTGCCCAGCAGGAGCAGCATGCCAGAGCGCGGCCCACGCAGCGGCATGGCTGCAGGGGAGGGGCCAGGGACTAGGCTCCCCGGCTGGGAGCTCAGGGGCCGGGCAGGACAGTCCCACGGGCCATAGTTCGCCCATGTCTGTAGTAGCCTGTGAGCACAGTCAGATCCTGTGAAAAGCTAGAGAGTTTTTGAAAGAGGCTTGGGGCTGTAAGCATTGAAACTTCTCCTTTTGTTCTTGGATCCTCTTGTGTTCAGAGAAGCAGGACTTTGTACATTCCTTGTCAGTAAGCAAGATTGCATCAAAGAAAATACCAGACTCCGTCATCAATTTCTACTCCCATCTGGAACATTCCCAGCACCTCAAAATTTGACAAGCTGCTCAGGTCAAAAGAGGGCAACAATAATAGTAGTAGTAGCAATAGTGGCAAATACTTACATTATGGTAGCATCCAAAAGCCATAATCCTGACTGGGGTACCATTCTGCTGGGAACAGTACAAAAGGGACAGTCCCCTCCCTGAAAGGTTTAAAATCTAATGACAAAAACATATGAAAGAAAGAGAATGGTGATACAACATACAAGCAAATGAATGATGCAGCCTAGAAAGGCTATTGAGAGGCTTTTCTCATGAAAGGTGACTATGTATTGCCCTTGAAGTGTGCCAAGATGGGAGGAGGGTTTTCATTCCTATGTAGAAATCTCTATCACATTACCTGTCAGCTTAGATTTATTGAAGACTGGATGAGTGGAGATTCTTTGTATACACCAGTGAATCTAGAGAGGGAAATGTGTCATTCTAACTTTATATTGCAGATTACATTTGCGTCAACCTCATATTTTAATAAAGATAAACTTAAATCCACTGTTAATGTCACTATATTGGAACGGGGAATGGCCTATAACAATTGTGCCAAAAAACCTGCTCTGTCTCCTGTTTGCCCGGTCTGTAGTAACCCAGTATATCAAACTATTTTTAAAAAATTGTAAAGTTCAACTGGCATGAAATCCCAATGAGCATGTTTGTAGCACGGGTGTTTACTCATTTAAGTACACCTCTACCCTGATATGACGTGACCCGATATAACACAAATTCTGATATAACGTGGTAAATCAGCACTCCGGGCGGGCGGTGCTGCGCACTCCGGCGAATCAAAGCAAGTTCGATATAACGCGTTTTCACCTATAACATGGTAAGATTTTTTGGCTCCCAAGGACAGTGTTATATCGAGGCAGAGGTGTAATTGAAATTACTTTAGGTTTTTACACTTTTTTTGTTACCTTAAGTTAGGACACATAATAAGAAAACACAGCCACCACTAGCATGTACATAGGTTCCAGTTCTTCAAAGACTAAAGCATGTGCATTACCTCAGACACATGAGAGTCCTGTTGACTTAGGATCAGGGCTTATGGTATTAGAGAACCAAGCATTAGTTTTATTTTTAATCACAGGGACTGACTTTTATTTTTCCCCAGGGGTGCTTCACCCTTGCTCTGCCCAGAGGTCCCACCCCCACTCCTCCCCTTCCCCAAGGCCCCACCTCCCTCTGCCCCTCCCCCAAGGTCCCACCCTCACTCCGCTTCTTCCCACCCACACTTCTTCCAAGGCCCTGCCCCCACTCTGCTTCTTCCCGCATCCTCCCCGAAGCCCCCGCCTGCCCGCCACTCACTGCTCTCCCCCAACCCCTCCTGAGCATCCACTTTTTTTTCCACGGGCTCTCCGGCCTCAGAGCACCATGGAGTCAGCGCCTATGCTTTTAACCATGAAAAAGATTCTACTCATGTCACCTAAAGGCCCGATATTCTCTTTCTATAGTCTAAAGTTAGACAACATGATTGGCTAGAAAGCCAAGATGGGGAGGAATGAAATCTAAGGTCATAAAACTGAGATGACAGTTCAGATATATTTATATGTACAACTAATATCCAGGAAACAATTTAGACTATTGTGTAAAATAAAATATTCTTGAGGCATGGGAAGTTACTTACCATGCACAAGTAAATGCTTTTCTTTGAGATGTGTGGTCCATATGCACATTGCGCTGATAGTGTGCATGCACCTCATGAGCCTGGGGTCAGTGTCTTTTTGGCCAGCAGTATCCATAATATATGCCCCTCAGCCCTTGTGCTCCACAGTGAGGGCACGTAAGGGCAAAGCACACCAGCCTCCATTTGGTTCCTTCTTACTGCAGAACCTCCAAAAGAGGAACTCCAAGATAGAGGGGATTGAAAGAGGGATTGTGGAATGTTCATATGGACAACACATCTCAAAGAACTCCATTTACTTGCACTTGGTAAGTAACTTTCCATTCCTCAAGAAAATTTTATTTTACACAATAGTACATTCTTTGAGTGATTGTCTGCATACACATTCCACTGATGGTGACTCCTAAGCAGTGATTGTATTAAGGAGGTGGCAGCTTCATTCATTAAACAATGAATAAAGAACTGCTTTACCAAATGCAGCACCAGCTGGAGGCCTCATTCAGGATGCAGGGTCTCATGAACATTGATGCCCAAATGTCTGATATTGGTAGATTTCACAGCAATGTTGCTGATGCAGATTGTACTCTAGGGGAATAAGCTGTGATCGTGGAGAGTGGCTCTACCTTGGCCACCTCATAACATGTTCTAATATAGTCAGAAATCTTGTCTGATCGTTTCTGGGATGAAAATGCAGAGCCTTTCGACCTCTCTGTGATGGAGAGAAACAAACGGTCTTGGTGATTGGGTTTTGTTTTGTTTAAGTAGTAACCCAGGGCTCTCCTGACATCTAAAATATGCAACAGATTTGGCTGCATAAGGTTTCAGGAAAAGTAGTGGTAGGTATATTTGTTGATTCAGGTAGAATTCTGTCACTACTTTGGGGAGAAATTTAGGGTGTGTTCTCATGGATACCTTGTCTGTGTACAGTGGGCCAGCCAGTAGTTCTTGAATCTCCCCTACTCTTCTGGAAGAAGCTATGGCAGCTAAAAATAAGTAAGGCATAGCAGGGAAGAAGAGGCCATAGGTTCGAAGGGTCTCTCCATGAGAGCTAAGAATACCATGTTTAAGTCCCGTGCAGATACAGGTTCCTTGATTGGTGGGAATACCATAATTTGGCCCTCCTGGAACTTAACTACCAACAGATGAGAAAAAGTCCTTCACTGGTGGGTGATGACCTGAGATGGCAGCTAGGTTCACCTTAACTGAACTAAGGGACAAGTTCCTATGTTTTAGTAAGTAGTCAAGTATTTGAGGGATGGAGGAATGATGTGGTACCACTAATTTTTTGGTGGCACCAGTGGGAAAACCTCATCCATTTTGTCATGTTGATTCTTTTCCACTGCTTATTAGAACTTCTCTAACTAGAGTCTAGCATACCTGCTTTGTTGACAACATCCATCCAGCTGCCATGCTGTGAGATGCAGGGACACCAGGTTTGGGTGTAGAATCTGTCCCTGGTTCTGAGACAGCAGGCCTGGGAGCAGAGGTAAGGTTTTGGGTTGAAATATTGACAGGTTCAGGAGGTCTGTGAACCAGAATTGTTGGAGCCACGCTCGAGCTATTAGGATTAGCTTGACTGAGTCCTATTTGAGTTTTTGAAGCACTCCAGAAATTAGAATGGTTGGGGAATAAGCATATATCAGATCTTCTGATCATAGTATCAGGAATACATCTGCTATGGATCCTGGGCTTATTCCACCCCTCAAGCAGAATCTTGGACATTTGTTGTTGTATTGAATGGTGAAGAGGTTGATCTTGGGATTGCTTCAGTCCATGAAAACGTCCTGTAGAATTTTGTCTTTGATCTCATGATCTGGGAGAAAGTGTCTACTGAGGTTGTCTGCAAGAGGGTTCAGCAGTCCAGGTAAGAGTACAGCCGCCCTGGATATCTGCTGTTCGATGCACCATCCCAGAGCCTGATGGCTTCTTGACAGAGAGGAAAAATATCTGACTCCATCTTGATTGTTGATTTTGATTTGTACAAACTGCCCTTATATTAGGTGGAGAAAGAATGCCCAGGCCTTCTGTACAGTTCTAAGTTCTAGGAGAGTAATGTGCATTCTCTTCTTCTTCCTTAAGGACCATAGACTTTTTATCTTTAATTGGTCAATTTGGGCACCTCATCCTAACAAGGATGAATCCATCACAACAGTCTTGGACACGGGCACCCGGAAGGGGACAGATTTGCAGGCATTCATCGGGTTTCTCCACCATTTCAATGAAGATAGGACCAAGGGTGGCATAATGAGAGGCACATCCAAGTGATGTTTGGAAGGTGTATAAACCAGTTTCAATCAACTCTGCAAGTAGCAGAGGTGAAGTCTATTATGCAGCATCACAAAGGTGCAAGAGGCCAGAAGGGTGAGGCATGACCTTACATTGATACAGGGGTTTCCCTCAAATTGGATAATTAGGGTGGACAGGTTCTTGAATCTGTCTTGAGGTACGTAGGCCCAGGAGGTGGAGGAGTCTAGGATTGCACCAATTAATTTAATGTTAATTTATGTTTGTTGACTTTCGGGCATAACCTTTGAAAGAGCTTGAGCATGTTGTAGATGGCTTTAAAGGCCCGTTACGGAGATTTCCCCCTTACAAACCAATTGTCCAGAAAAGTGTCTATGTTGATGTTCAGATAAGTTCTCAGATAGTCTTCTCAGATATCAGAGGGGTAGCTGTGTTAGTCTGGATCTGTAAAAAGCAATAAGGAGTCCTGTGGCATCTTAAAGACTAACAGATGTATTGGAGCATAAGCTTTCGTGGGTGAATGCCATGTGTCTGACGAAGTGGGCATTCACCCACGAAAGCTTATGCTCCAATACATGTTAGTCTTTAAGGTGCTACAGGACTCTTTGTTGCTCTTCTTAGATAAATTGCCACAACTGATAGCACCTTGGCGAATATCCTCAGTGCCATGGGAGAGTCCAGAGGACAGTACTCAATACTGATAGTGCTCCTGGCCCACTGTAAACCTTAGGTACCTCCTGTGAGCAGAATAATGGCAATATGGAAGTATGCATCCTGAAGGTAAAGAGGTGCAAACTAGTCTCCTGACTCCAGAGTCAGGTTTATCGATGTAAGAAGGGTCCCTGAAAAGGGATGGGAAAGGGGTTATTGGTACCACCAAAACCAGCATGGAGTATGTGATGCTTCCTGGTTGTTGTGAGGCTCCTTGCTACCACCTGCCCTTAGCATTAGGGAGCCTTGCCCATGCCTGCCCAGGGGTCAGCTCGCTGACTCTACCAGCCATGAGCAATGCAAGCACTCCCTTCTCAGCTTACACAGACCCTGTCCTTCTGCAGGTTAGCGATAGGCACACTCCAAGCCCCGAGCCCTCTCAGCATTCCCTTGAATGCTTAGCCCCGTTCCAAAGGACACACACACTATTTACAGATACAGTATTCCCAAAGGAACAGTACACCTCAGCTGATCAGTTTCAGGATCACCACACGACTTAACTCACAGCACTTAGATTTGTTTATAGTAAAATCAGTATAAGGGTATTTTCCAAAGAACAGAGAATCACGTAATAGCAAGTAGAGAAAAGTATTGAAAAAACAAATGGTTATGTATAAAATAAAATCATAACATGCTTTCTAAAGCCTAGACTTAACTAACCAGACACTTTCCTAGTCTAATGAAGATTAGCTCACCCAAAGCCTTTCTTCCAGCGATTAACAACCAGACCAGTTGTGACCCTCCATTCATAAGCTAAACATACTAACAGGTTGTTCCTTAGGTGAAGGATATTGAGTCTCTCTCTCTCTACATTCTCCTGATTACCAGGCTAATTCTTTGATCTTAGTCATAAATAGGACACCCCCTGCTCTGTGTTCCTTCTTGTAGATTTTGTGATCTCTTGTCCACTTTGCAATCTTGATTAGTTGGTGGCTTTGTATGCAAATAGATGTATGTTGTAAGACACACACTGCAAAATGGTCAGCCAGAGAGAGATGAGTGTCTCTGACCCCTGCCTGAACAGAATCTGTTTATCACCTTCAAGTGACCTGCCTTAACTTTCCTACCCTAAGAATATAGTTTTCAGTATAGATACATAATTCCTTAAATATCATCCACACCTACATCTTGCAATGATTAGGATGGCCAGTGCTTCAGTAGCTGTTTGTAGAGACCTCACATGCCACCTTATGGTGCACTATTATTAAGACATCAGGGGATTGCTGTAAACTCATATGCACCCCTTATGCCCTCTGTCAGTTGGCACCAGGGTCCCTGGATGACAAAGTATCCATGTTTTATTGTATCTGTGGCCCATTGGTCATTGGTGAGTATGCCTGAAGTGAGCTAAATGACTTCCCAAGGGGAGGTCTGGTACCTCTGGAATCAGTGGAGGTGGAACTCATCTCTCAACTGTCCCATCAAAATGGGAGTCTCAGACTGGGAGAGATGGAGCAGTGGGTTGTCTCCTTCTGTGGATCTTTCCTGGGTAGTTCTGATGTCCTTTGGTGGTAGAAGGGGGACACTGGTTTCTGCAAGGGATATGGCTGTTTGACGTATCTGATCTTTGGAGCTGATGTGTACACCCTGAGGGAACACAGGGTAGCTCATGAGTCCTTTGATGTATGGAGGTCCTTGTCCCTTAGAACTTCAACTCCTTTGAAGGGGCAGATCCTCCACCATCATTTGGACTTCTCTGGGGAATCCCAGTCCTTGAAACCAAGGAGCCCATTGCATAACAGCTGCCATTGCCATAGATCTGGCAGTTGTGTTAGCCACAGCAACTGCTGCTTTCAGGCTTGTCGTGGCCACTAACTGGCTCTCATTGACTGGCCATATAAATTCCTCGCTAATCTCAGTTGGCAGAGTATCTGCAAAAGCAAGCAGAGCAATCTCATGTATGCGGAAGTCATACCTTGCCAATAAGACCTGGAAATTGGCCAAACGGAACTACAGGCTTACCAGGGAGTAGGCTTTTTGACCAAATGATTCTAGTCTGTTTGGCTCTTTCTCCTTTGGTGTAGACCTGAATTGTTTCGCCCTTTCATTTGTCACTGTAATTACAATGGAGGATGGGACAGGGTGCATGTAAAAGAATTCGACACCTTCAGGAGGCATTCTTTATTTCCTATTTGTCTTACAAGAGGTATGGTATGCCAAAAAAGGTATCTGGCATAGGATTTGTCAATAATAGCCTCACTGACAGGGAGGGCTATTTTTCCCGCTGAAGAAGTCCAGAGTATGTCTGCTCCTATACCTCCTCAACAGAAGTTTGGAAGGCCTCACTAATCTTTTTAATATGTTTTGGAAACCTTTGTATTGGCCTATTGTGGGGCTGTTGATGGCACTACAATCTCCTCAGGGACAAAGAGGACAGGGCCACCAGTGCCAGAGGGTTGCCTTCTGGTGTGATTTCTTCCATTTTTACCTGTGGTTAGAGTGGAACCAAGAGGGGTTGTTGGGAGGTCTGTGGAGCCAGTACTGTGGCTGAAATAACCTTCTAGTGCTCTTCCTTCTGGCTAATGCTGCTCTGAGCAGGCAAGGGTCCCCAGCAGGGTTATATGGGCATTGATGGATTAGAGCCTGGTGAGCGGGTGGTATTTTTCCTATTTCAAAATTGGGAATGAATTATAACTATGTATGTATTTGTCAATTCAATAAAAACAAAGGATCTCTGAGCAAATGTGGCATGTACCCGGTTACAGGTTAAGGGCCCAACTCTTGTGCAGAGTGTCTTGACTCTCTATGATGTTGAAGATTGCAGAGAAAATCTGGGTGGGTAAAAATGCTGTTGGTATGGATCTTCGTCACCGTCTGATGATGCCAAGGACAACGTATAACTTGGATCCATGAGTGGTTCTGTGGCCCTCAGTGTGTTAGAGCTTGATGATGCCGCATCAGTGGATAGGGTTGGTGCTGACTGTAGTGCTGAAATCTATAGCAAGGAAGATTCCAGTTCTGGATGCCTCTATAGATGCATCGATGCTGAGTACTTGTACGGTCTGTAAGATGATGTGGTCTGGATATGTGGGCTGGCGCTGGATTTTCTTGGGGCACTATCACAATTCCTTTTCAATAAGATTGTTAATTGTAATTTAGTATCTATTTTTATGTACTAATATTTATGGCTATCAGTAATTTATTTCTCTGTATGTTGTCTATTTCCTGATATAAAGCATTTAAAATTTAATTTGGTTTTCTATAGTGAAAACTACTTTATAACAAGGTGTATTTATCAGTTTATAATCTATTTACAGAACTGAGCAAAAAATCTACAGTTAGTCATTTATTCAGCAGACAAAGGATTTTATCTTTTAAATGTCGGTAATAGATCCCCAAATTCTCAATTATCCATTATTTGGAATTGTGACTTTCTTGGGTGATCAAATATTAGTCTGCAGTTTGCTGGTGAACAGTTTGTTGCGAATATTTGCTGATTAGTTACATAAGTCACATGGTATTGTTCCTGTTCATCCATTGGGTGAATTTATGTAATTTACCAACTGAATGTAAACTGTAATCTGGTATGTTACTTGTACAACATTACTACATTTAATATCCCTGGTAAATGCTAGTGAATAACAGAGGGTAATGGAGGACAGTCTAAATATAAAAATATTAATATTAGGAACTACCTTCCAGTATTGACATGAGTGTCTTTCCACAAGCTTTCTTGTCAAAACTGTTTTGTCAAGAAGTAGAAAGAACAAACAATAACCAAGATGCAAAAGACAGCAGAAACAGGGAATGGTAAATATCTTTGAATCAAGTAAGCCTTCCTAACCTACATAATTGAAACAGGAAAATCAAGTAAACTGAAAAACCCAAACAATGGAGTGAAAAATACTCATAAGAATTCCTAATTAATACAGAACATCTTCAAAAAGTGGGAGTATTTTATGGTATTTTAAAATATTTTCAATTTCAGATGAGTGACAATTCAGAATACATTGCTTTTATAAATATCAGTGATATATATCAGTTATAAAGTAATGCACAGCTTCTAAAGATCTACATATATATGGCACCAACCACAATTACTTTCATTCATTACAATGAAAATATTTAAGTCAAAGCAGGAAGACACAATTATCGAAGCTGAAAGATAAAAGGGTAAAACTACATGTTGTAGGGAAGATAACTTTTTAATCACACATTCAGGACATTTTTCATATTTTCATAGAAATCCTCGCATAGTAAAGAAGTTAAAGAATTCTGGAAATTACATTAAAATGGGGTGCACAGGGAATGAAGGATTTTTATTTTATTTTATTTTTAACTTTTAATAATAGTTTGTTTCTTGTGCACTTAATTTCCCAAATCTGGCCCGTCTTGAGAACTTCACAGACTATGTAAAACTCAGATACCCACTGATAAGTATGCAGCTGAGTAATCAAAGGCAGAACTGCTACATCACTGGAGAAATTGGGGGGGTTATTGCAAAGAAAATGACAGCACTGTCACATAAACTCTTCAAGGAAGAGACCATCTCTTACTATGTCTTTATAGGGTACCTAGCACAATGAGGCCCCAATGTTGGACGAGTCCCCCAGGTGTTGCTGTAACACAAATAAAATAACAAAAATACTCAAAAGTTCCACTGGATTTCATTTTCACCACCCAACTAATCAGATGTAAATCAAGTACAGATGCTCCCGGGTTACGCAAACCTGACTTATTCAAATCTGCACTTATGGAAAAAGTTCCGTAAGCTAAAAAGTTTTTTCTTTTTTTTTGTGTAATGGTCGGATATACGTTCACGACTTACGCAAAATTTGAGTTACGCGAGGCATTCTGGAACAGAACGCTTGCGTAAGTCAGGGAACATCTGTATTAGAAAATACAGGTTCCTCTACATTACAATAATGGTTGCCTTTAAAAAAATTAAACTATGTAGTATTTTGTAAACTTAATTATTACTCATCCTACAAACTTGGCAGGAAGGAACCTCGCCCTGCCTCAACTCTTGGTGTCTGCAACATGTCTTGAAACTGCTGCTCACAAAAAATAAAAGCACTTCTTTGTAGTTCTGCTGTGACTGATTCACATGCCGGAAGACAGAATCTTGTTTCAAAAACCAGCCTTGCACATCAGAGACCTTTTTATATTAAATGTCTTCATATGTGCAACAAAACTATGTAATTTGTACAGAAGCAAAATTATATATATACACACATATCTGCATCCATTTTTGGTCTGCCCTCTTTCCCAGCCAGTGGAGTTTTTCCCTAGTTCACAATTAAGATAGTCAGTTAATGATGTTCATATGATTGCCAAAAATGTGATATAGCAAATGTTTTCAGAAATGGGGTGATGGGAATCAAACAGATCTATCTTCGCATTATTTCAAGTATCCTATTAATCAAACCAACTAATCTATAACAAATTTTTATGAAACTTATGCACTACTTGATTTGGAAACTTGTTTTGTGTTTATAGTATTCCATAGTTAACTGCATGTTGTTTTATACATTAGAGCGGAGATGTACCTTAACCAAAGCTTCTGATCCAAACGCCTCCAAATTTATGGGTTCAAAATCTAATTTTGTAGCTCAAGCACATCTCTAGTCAAAAGCATGAATGGTAGGGTGTACATGATATTCATGTAAAGCACATGAAGTAAAAATGCTATATAAAATACATTTTCATTCTTGCTATAAACTAAAAACCTGATGGCATTTGCTGTGCCATCACTTTGCTTCGTAATGTCATCATAAATCAATCTGATATATATTGCAAATAATTAATCAAAACACTATAACTATAATCAACAAAAATACACCTCAGCAATATAAAAAACGCTGTATACCCTTGTACAAATCTCGTCTTACTACCACACATGATTATCCCCATTTTCATCTGTGTATTTCTTTAGTAATCAATCATGAATATTACATTCCTAACAATGGACAATATGGGTAATGAAAAAGTAAAAATAAAAAAGTAAATAAAAACTGTGAGATTAATTAGGTAGGGATAGAGAGAAAGGAAATGATAGAGAGTGGAGGAGTTTGAAGAAGCGCATAAGTGAGCAGAAAGACGATGTACAAAAGGAGACAGAAGGAGGGGGAATGAAAGGATGACAGAGAAATTTAAGGGTATGTATACAAGGAGTGTTGGAGGTAAGAGGGAAGAGCTAATTGGTGTGGGTGTGCATGGAGGGGAGTGCAGGGGTGCAGGATGGAGGTGGAATGTAGAAAATGAAATAGAGGAGGGAGCCAGGGTGTACACTCCAGCTGCATTACATTGCTCTAGTGCAGGGATCGGCAACCTTTAGCACGCGGCCTGAAAGTACGCATCAGTACATATCAGTAGGGTGAAAACATTAGAGGGATGTTGTAGTTGCTCCTTAACCACTCGTTATAAAACCAGGAAATTCAGAGTTGAGGTTAAACTTAAAAGACATGTTAAGGTATGGAAATGCACAGTTCAAGAACCCAAACTGCCTAAAGTCTGCCCTTTAGCAACACCATTGAAGCATGGGAGATGGGAGAATTTAATGTGTCTTTAAAAATCAGTTTAATGTAATCTGGCACCACACTGCATGATTTAACTACAGGTCAGACTTAATAGTTTTTATCTGGAGTACTGTATACGGTACACACACAAACACACACAGAGTACTTTCCATATGGGTGCTAGATATCTATACACACACACACAAGTGATTGTTCACATAAGGGGAATTAGTGACATATATTTTGGGACTATATAAACTCAAATATATATTTTTTGTAACACTCTTATTGCACACTTTTATAAAGGTACCCATTTCTGTATTTAAGTGGTCTTTTAAGTAGGTTATCAATGCCACATAAAAGGAGAACATCATGCTTATGCACAAGCTACAACTTTGAAAGTGAGTAGCTAGCTCAGATTAGTGATCTGAGCGCCCAGGATTTCACAGGTCAAATCCTCTCAAAGCCTGGGGAAAGGATGTGTTTAATAAATAGAGGCAGGTTTGTACTTCACTGTATTTATGGCAGGAATTAATTTTGTCTCTTGCTTTTGTTCTGCTTTTTCCCCTCCTTTCACTCAATTTTCCTTTCCTTTCACTGCATTCTGGTGTTTCTCTGCCCAATTTCTGTAGTGTTTAATAATTCTCTTTCCCCTACCTTTCATTATATCTCGTTCTCTCTCCTCTCTTTTACTTATCACTTACTCTTCTGTCTGTACCCACTGTTAATTCTCTGTCCCACATCAATTCCCCTCCTTCACAACTGCAAACCTACCACTCATTCTAATACCACTTATAGATATAGCTTACCCTCTGCTGCACATAGCCCTTGACCCCTGTTGAAAGTCCTCTAACATAAGCCCTCCCCATACACATCATCTCTCGGTCTCTATTTCCTCCTTTGAGGACAGTCCTAAAATTCCTGAGATTGGTCAAGAAGCTGCTGCTGCTGCTTCTAGTCTCCTGTAGAACAGCAGACTTCTCTCCACAATCTTGTAGAACTGAGGCTACATCTACCCTTATGGTGACATGTACAGAGTACAGATACTATGCAACTCCTAACACAGGTATAAATAGCTGTGTAGCCAGTAAGTCACTGCTTAGGCGAGTAAAGGCCAGGGCCGGCTCTAGGCACCAGCAAAACAAGCTGGTGCTTGGGGCGGCACATTTTTAGGGGCGGCATGGCCAGCGCCAGAATTTCACCCCTATAAATGTGCCCCGGACGCCCTAGCTCACCTCCGCTGCTGCTGCCACAGCGTGCAAAACAGCTGTTTCGCGCGCCGCTGCTCCCCCTCCCTCCCAGGCTCTCAAACCTGGGAGGGAGGGGGAGACTCCGAGTGGCCGCGGCACGGCGCCGCTTCTCCCCCTCCCTCCCTCCCTCCCTCCTAGGCTTGAGAGCCTGGGGGGAGGAGACAGGGCTGGGGATTTGGGGAAGGGGCGGAGTTGAGGCGGGGCCAGGGGTGGGGTAATTAAAGAACCGGGGGGGGCAGCCAAAATTGTTTTTGCTTTGAGCGGCAAAAATTCTAGAGCCGGCCCTGGTAAAGGGACACCAGAACCTTAGGGTATAAGCCCTACACCACTCTCTACTCACCCAACCCATTACTCCTATGTTGACATGCTATTTTTTAGCATTGTAGTGTCCTGCTACCTCTCTGCTGCCAGAGCCTTTGCTAGGGTTGCCAACTTTCTAATTGCACAAAACCGAACACCCTTACCCCACCCTCCTTCCCCGAGGCACTGCCCCCACTGACTCCAGTCCCCCTCCCTCCGTCGCTCGCTGTCCCCCACCCTTACTCACTTTCACTGGACTGGGGCCGAGGGTTGGGTGCAGGAGGGGGTGAGGGCTCCAGCTGGGGGTGTGGTTGGGGATGAGGAGTTTGGGGGGCAGGAGCAGGCTCAGGGCTGGGGTGGGGGTTTGAGGTGCAGGAAGGGATGCAGGCTCTGGCTGGGGGTGTGGGCTCTGGGGTGGGGCTGGGGATGAGGGGTTGGAGTGCGGGAGGGGGCTCAGGGCTGAGGTAGGGTATTGGGCTGCGGGAGGGAGTGCAGGCTCTGGGAGGGAGTTAAGATGCGGGAGAAGGTTCCGACCTGGGGCAGGGGGTTTGGGGTGCAGGCTCCATCCGAGTGGCGCTTACCTCAGGTGGCTCCTGGTCGGTAGTGCAGTGGAGCTAAGGCAGGCTCCCTGCATGCCCTGGCTCCGTGCTGCTCTTGGAAGTGGCGAAGTGGAGGCGCAGCCAGGCAGCTCTGCGCACTGCATGCTGCCCGCATCCACAAGCGCCACCCCACAGCTCCCATTGGTCATAGTCAATGGGAGCTCCGGAGTCGGCACTGGGGGTGGGTGCAACATGCAGCGCTTCCCTGATCGCTTCTGCACCTAGGGGCCGGACATGCCAGCTGTTTCCGGGGAGCTGCGCAGATCCAGGACAGGCAGGGAGCCTGCCTTAGACCCGCTGCACCGCCAACTGGACTTTTAATGGCCTGGTCAGTGGTGCTGACCAGTGCTACCAGGATCCCTTTTTGACCGGGAGTTCTGGTCAAAAACCGGACGCCTGGCAACCCTAGCCTTTTCCCACTGCAGGAAGAGGCTCTGACAGCAGGAAAAGGCTCTGGCAGGGGGAGACAGTGTGGAAAGACTTAGCCAGAATCTTTCCCTGCTGCCTCCTCCCTTCCAGAGCTTTTCACTGTCAGGGGTAGCTAACACCACAGTGTGGACACAGCCTGCTTTTCACTGCATCGTGTAGCTAACGTACCCTACATGCAAATGCGAGTGTAGACAAGGCCTGAGAGATGTTAGGAAAAGGAATGAGGAGTTAGCTTCTGAGACACCTGGAGGCTGGAGGAGGCACTGCATGTGACAGCAGCAACTCTCATGAAGCAGATACAGGGGTCAATGCCTGAGGCTACCCTTGTTTCTCATGCATGACCAGCATTAGAGGGTGTCACCTGCAACAACACAGTTTGCAGAGCTCCAAGACCAGGTCTAAATCTTGTACACAAAACCTGCCACATTATTGGCAGTGTCTGCTTAAGTGAGGACCATGACTGGAATAGTAGGCGCATCATAATTTGAGCTTTGAAGTTTGTTGCTCAAGCAGTAGCATAGCAGTTCCCAAACTTTTTGCCTGCTTGACCCTAGTTTGAGAGTTATTGATTCATGTGACCCCATATCTACATCACTAGACTCGCTGCTGGAGGTTGAACCAGATGCAGCGCCTCCACAGGTCCCCAGTAGAAATACTTGCTTTACAAAATAGCATCCTGCAGGAAGTGTGACCTGTTACATACAGTGTATGTGAGGTCACAGTAAGTGGAGGACACCATTTTGTAGAGCAGGTCTGGACACATTTGGACTTGGGTTTGTATATTCAAGTGGGATTGTGGCCCCATACACTAATGATGCAACCCCACGTGGAGGACACAACCGATAGTTTGGGAACCACTGTAATAGGGGTGTGGGTGTATTGCTTCGAACATGCTTGGCTGAATACTATTAGTTCCTCATTA
This sequence comes from Chrysemys picta bellii, assembly GCF_011386835.1. Classification (NCBI taxonomy): domain Eukaryota; kingdom Metazoa; phylum Chordata; order Testudines; family Emydidae; genus Chrysemys; species Chrysemys picta. The sequence continues at coordinate 233,136,395 of NC_088792.1, forward strand.
GTTCCTTATTTAGTTCCTCAGTGTATTCATTCAAGTTTAAGGCAATTAGTTGAATAGGAGAAGAAAAATAGAAGAATTCCCTGAACATTTTATTCTTTTTTTTAAAATGGTCATGTTTATTCTCTGAGTTGTTATTTGAAACAAGCCCGATTTGGTGGTAACCAAAAACCTCCATCTTCTGATGGCTGTTAAGTGCCTTACTTGAGGCAAGTTTATAGTCCACCAGTGAACCAATATCCACAATACAAGAAAAGAAACGTCTCATCTCCATAGTGATGGGACCATAAGAGGATGCTTGCAGTGTTACAACCCATTTGTAATTTCTCAGTGGATGTTAATCTGGTACTTTTCATAAAAAATTAATTCACTTACAAAGTGATTTGCAGAGGTGCAGCACCTCTAAAAATTAGGTTCCTAATGTTTTTAGGTTTATAAACTACTAATTCTGTTTGTAGAAGTGAATCTTCCATAATGTAATGACTATTTCCTCTGGATCTTAATTCCTCAGTTAATTTGATTGTGTGGATTAAGACACAGACATTTATTCAACAATAAGAAACGAAAACTCTTCAGTTTTTGTAAAGGGTAAAGAAAACTCATGCTTATATAGCTTTGCTTGGAAACTTAACATTTACATTTACTAAGATAAATGGTAAGGCAATTATATTCAGTGTTACTGAAAGAAAATGGCAGAGAGGTGTATGTAATAGTTCTATTTCTGAAAATCCACGTTTTTTAGATACTAGCCTGCAATATGTATTTTACCCAGTCATATCCCAATTTCCTCCCTAAGACAAGCTGCAAATTGAGTTTATAGTTTATTTTAATATTTCCTGCCATCAAATTATATGGATAAGAAATCCTCTATACTTGTGCCATAATCCCATTTCCGACAAAGAGAAGGATATGCAGGGCTGTAGTATAGTATTGCCTTGCAACCTAATCGGTCTCTTCATATCTTAGACCACTCAGACTTCAAAATCTCTTAAAATAAACAACTTATTTTCCTGGGGTTAGTTGGAGAAGGTACATAGGGACTTTACATGGAAAACAGATATGTTTCAAAATGAACAAAATAATTGATCATGAAAAACACCATGTAGCATGGGTTTGCTTACAATTCTATTAAGAAATGAAGAACAGTTCTTCAAGAACAGCAGTGAAATACTGCAGTATACATGAGACAAAACCCAGATCTGTGTTTTTCATTGTGGGTGGGGTTTGGTGACATATATTTTTACTTCTCTAGAGATTTAAACAAGAATCCATGTCTCAAAGAATATATATATTTAAATATTTTTGAAAGGAAATACTTGTACTCTGCAAACATGGCGTCGTTTAGGAGAGCAAAATCAACAAAAAATAAAACTGATTTTTGATAGACTGTCAATATACTCCCATTTACTAAGAACAGCTAAGTTAATATGAATAAATGTATACACAGAAACAATGTAAACATCATATCTTCGGTTTTCAACCATAAAACGATAGCAATTTATGAAATTTTAAGGAAAGAAAGAGAAATAGCTATTGTGAGTTGAAGTTAAATAGATAGGCAAGATCAAAATCATTGTATGGAGAGGGTTTTAAAATTAATATTTACTTTTTTTAAAATTTAGCTGAGATTTTAATTGCTCTATGACAAGAAAATACATGAATTATTCACCAATTAAAGTTTCTTAAATGCTTCACTTAAATAGCAAACAGGCAGCAACAAGAAAAGTAGCTAATTTTGCATTAAATATTATTTTAAGGCTACAAAAGAACAGTATATGATCTGTAGAAGTTACACGTTTGGTTGAATGTTTTACTGTAAGGATTGTGGTTAAGATGTAAAAACTGACTAGTGATTTTTAGTGTGTCTAACTTGAGAATCCTTGAAGGAGGCTGATTTTTCACAGCGAGGGTCTTCAGTACTTTCTAAAATTCAGGCCCCCTTTAAGGTGTTTCCAGGTAGGCACCCCAAAAAACTGAGGCACCCAAAATCACTAGCCACTTTTTAAAATCGTGGCCTGTAGCTACCATTAGTAATAGTAATACACAAGGTTTGATCCTGCATGCATGTGCCAGCTGACTTCACTGGGAATTTTGGGTACACAAGGAACACTGTCCAAAATGAGCATTAAAAGATGATCAAAGCTTCTAAAGGTAAAGAAACCCAGGACAAACAACTGAAAAGTCAGTAATGCAATGGTACGTTTAGTACAACCCCTACAAAGAAGAGCCAAACCCTACAGAACGAAATATAAAAAGATAATTTACACGAATTAGTTGCATAACCACTGTCAAGCAAGACAACACCACACCCACTGTTATTTTGGGTGCGTATGGGATTGGGAGCCAGGAACTCCCAAATTCTAATCCCGACTGCACCTTTGGTGTGTGGTGTTGGAAACGTGATCTCTCTCTGCTTCACCACCTGAAATAAAGGGCTATTAATATTAATAGTACAAACCCATTGTGATGATTAATTTTTGTACAGCACTTTATATTTTCAAAGTGTTAATACTTTTACTATTGTTACTTTCAGCCAGTGAAGTGCAGATAGAAGTCTCAGAAAGCATTTGGACATAATTGACTCTGTAGATTATACCTATAACAATTGTTTAAATACTAGGGCTGTCGATTAATCACAGTTAACTCACACAATTAACTCAAAAAAATTAATTGCGGTTAAAAAATGAATAGCAATTAATCACAGTTAAATAACAAACTACCAATTGAAATGTATTAAATATTTTTGGATGTTTTTCTACATTTTCAAATATATTGATTTCAATTACAACACAAAATACAAAGTGTACAGTGCTCACTTTATATTATTTTTATTACAAATATTTGCACTGTAAAAATGATACAAGAAATAGTATTTTCAACTCACTTCATCCAAGTACTGTAGTGCAATCTATTTATCATGAAAGTGCAACTTATAAATGTAGGGTTTTTTGTTATAGCAGTCTTGGATGATGACCCAGCACATTGTTCATTTTAAGAATACTTCCACTGAAAATTTGACACAATGCAAAGGTACCAATGTGAGATTTCTAAAGATAGCTACAGCACTCGACCCAAGATTTAAGAATCTGAAGTGCCTTCCAAAATCTGAGAGGAATGAGGTGTGGAGCATGCTTTCAGAAGTCTTAAAAGAGCAACACTCTGATGTGGAAACTACAGAACCGAATGCGATGGGTTGAATCACAGAAATCCCCTTTGGGAACTGCCAACTGATGTGCCTAGACTACCTCTGAGCCTGTTTTCCTTGGTATCTTGGAACTTCAGAACCTTGCCTAGTTTGAGTCAGGCACGCTAGCCTGCTACAAACATAGACCCAGGATCTGAACCACGTCCCCTAAAAGCTGCAGGCTTAACTGAAAACAGCTTAGGAAGTGTTCCTGTCTCCAACACTCAGATGCCCAGTTCCCAATGGGGTCCAAAGCCCAAATAAATCCGTTTTACCCTGTATAAAGCTTAGACAGGGTAAACTCATAAATTGTTTGCCTTCTATAACACTGATAGAGAGATAGGCACAGCTGTTTGCCCCCCAGGTATTAATACATACTCTGGGTTAATTAATAAGTAAAAAGTGATTTTATTAAATACAAAAAGTAGGATTTAAGTGCTTCCAAGTGATAACAGACAGAACAAAGTAAATTACCAAACAAAATAAAATAAATCACACAAGTCTAAACCTAATACAGTAAGAAAGTGATTACAGATGAAATCTCACCCTCAGAGGTGTTCCAGCAAGCTTCTTTTACAGACTAGCCTCCTTCTAGTCTGGGTCCAGGTAGGCACCCCAAAAAGTGCCGTAGTTCGCTGCTCCAGGCCAATGGGGGCTGCGGGAAGCGGTGTGGGCCAAGGGATGTGCTGGCTGCAGCTTCCTGCCACCCCCATTGGCCTGGAGCAGTGAACCGCAACCAGTGGGAGCCGCGATCGGCCAAACCTGCGGACGCAGCAGGTAAACAAACTAGCCCGGCCCACCAGGGTGCTTACCCTGGCAGGCCGCGTGCCAGAAGTTGCCGACCCCTGTTTTAAACTCATAGACTTTAAGGTCAGAAGGGACCATCATGATCATATAGGCTGACCTCCTGCACATTGCAGGCCACAGAACCTCATCCACCCACTCCTGTAATAGACTCCTAACCTCTGACTGAGATACTAATGTTCTCAAATCACGATTTAAAGATTTCAAATTAAAGAGAATCCACCATTTACACTAGTTTAAATCTGCAAATGATCCATGCTGCACTGTCATATTTAAAGTGCTCCAAATATTGATAAAGATTCAGCCATGATAAGTCTACGTTTGTTAATAAACATGGTGTTGGGTTTGTTCGTGGTCAGAAAATTAACCCAGGAAAACAATACCTTTGCGTTGCAGATCTATTTGGCATCCATAACAAATTTCACCCAGTTTACAAGTCAAAACAAGATGGTTTTCCTAACTGCTGATGCTGCAAGTGACCTCTACAGCTTTAAATTAGGTCTTGTCATTTCTGCTTTATGCATCACCACCAGAATATTCTGAAATCAGAATGCCACTGAAAACTCCTTAATGATGCAGAACTCAATCAGCTATATTGACTTTGCACTTCTCATTTGAAGTCAAAATGTTGTTTTTTGTCACCAAGCTAAGCATATGATTCAGAAAGCACATGGGGAGCAGCAGAAAGGTACTAGTTTTATAGTCCTTTTAAAAAATCTAACTACATATATTTATTTATAATATAAAGATATATATTTAATAACTAGCAGAAAAGTTTTAGAGCAATTAGATAAGTCACTGTGTTGGTTAATGCTATTTACTTTTCTTCCAAATCTTCCTTGACACTGGCCCAGCCTCCCTCATCTGCCTGTTGTTACACTGAATGCTGCTGATCACCTGGCTGCAATTCAGAATGAGACCAAATTACACTAAATTTGAACTTTAACCTCCTCCCAGCCCCCCCAATTATTCCCCCTCCCCCCTCCCACCCTGGCAGCAAAGATTCCAAAACATTAGGTAAAAGTGGATTTTCCCCCCATTCCATTTTGAAAACACCACAATTATGCTACATTTCATTTGACAAGAACCATTTTCTTTTTAAACACTGCTGCCGAGCATATTATCTGCAACTAAAAGTAGAGTATTTAGAATGAGGAGTCGAAATAGAAATGAAGGGGTAGGGACTGCTTGCTCAGAAGAGCCTTTTGTCTGGTGATAGTGTGACTAAAGATAATCTTTCTTTATCTTGTATGTTTAACTTGTGTCTGGTATATCCAAAGTGTTGAAAAAATGTGGAATTACAAGTGAGTTAGGGAACAAACCCATAATATAGGGTATAATTTCTAGGCATGGAAAGGCAGGAAAAACAAACTCAGCAGTTATTATAGTATATATTGTCTCTGTAATCGTTCCAAGACTTCTGGTACGATAATTTCACAATTAAAGTATACTCTGACTAACGATTTTATAGCAGAAAAACAAAATTATGTTATATTACTCATGCAGGCAACCACACTTGAAATGCATTCTTGTTACTGGAGTTTCTTACATAGTTTAATGATAAAACTTCAGGGGGGGGGGAAATGCTGGTAACTCAAGGCTGCAGAAAACAGAGAAGGATTTAAATATTTAGTGTCACCCAATCAGTGAAAAATGATTAATGAAACTTGGGGAGTACACTGCTTTTTATTCTGCAAAGTGGAGCAGACATGGGGGAAACATATTTGGGCTCTTTAATAATAAAAGACACAGCAAAATTCTGCACAGCTAAAACTACCTGTTATATCACAGTTGCTTATTTCTCCTCAGTGTGATTAGACCCTCCCGTTTCCCTCATTACAGGCTTGTATTATTGAAGCAAAGCCAACAGCAAGTTAGCAAGCCAGCAGGGGAGCAAACTGATTATATAGTTAGCTATGGAAAAACTGAAATTCTTTATTAAAGGGAAATGAAATACAGTTAATTTATTCTTCAGCTCAACTCCTCCCACACTGCACTTACTCTGCTAGTACTTTGATTTCTCCCTGAAGCTGCTAGACAGCCAAGAAATTACAGAAGCTTTACTGATTTAAAAATAAGCCAGACTTTGAGGTTTTATTCTGTGGGTTTTTTTTAAACAGGATGATTTTTTCCATTAACAATTACTGTAACTCACTCATAATACAAGACAGAATGGCAGAAAGAGGAGAGAAATAAGTGTGAAACATTTCACTTTATATAAACTGAAAGACTTTGCAATCTATTTTAAATGGTATTTATAGAGGCACCAGTAGCATAATTAAGGTTGAGCTGAGTTTTGCACTTAAAGCAGGGATTCAACCTCTTTTTTGTGTATGAAAAACCCAGTGTATTGTCTCCCAAGTTAAAGGACTTACTCTTTGAGCACCAAATTTATTTTCTGAAAATTTAAAAGTTAATCTGTTTATTAATGTCCAAGATAAAATTATTTTTTTAAATGACTCCTTTAAGGAATTTAGTACCCAGCATTAGGCCTTTTTTTGCTCCAGTGATCTTAACAGAATAATGCAGACTTGTCAAACTTCCCAAAGTTAAAAACCACAGACATTTTGTGCATAGGCTACATCCGAGGACCCACCACCTTACAAACATTTCCCTCTCATTATTCTTCAAAAATGAAATTTTCTTCTTCAGCTGAGGTTGACAAATAATATTCTTCTATAGAGAATGCCATGAAGAACTGCCCTCTTTCAAAATGGCTGCCATCTCCCTTTGTTCTCAATGGGACTGAGGCCTTTCCTATGCAAAGATGATCACTGCCTCTTTTCATCTACTTCACAGTGTTTCTTTTCACCTCCTGCCAGCATTGGAGGACACCTTGGTTTCTCTCCTACTAGGAATAATGGGTGGCAGTAGCCTTTCTGAAAAAGGGCATCTAAATATGGCCTTTTTAAGATTTGAACTGTGGACCCAATAATGTTGAGGGCAATTCTAAATGAGTTGGCTGTGCAGTGACATGAGGAAAAAATGTTATTAAAAATTAGCGTAATCTACTCAAATCTGGGACCATAAACACTAAAATGTCTTCATTTAAGACATCTGGGGGAGGGATAGCTCAGTGGTTTGAGCATTGGCCTGCTAAACCCAGGGTTATAAATTCAATCCTTGAGGGGGCCACTTAGGGATCTGGGGCAAAAATCTGTCTGGGGATTGGTCCTGCTTTGAGCAGGGGGTTGGACTAGATGACCTCCTGAGGTCTCTGCCAGCCCTGATATCCTATGATTTATATCATTATTGGATGGTGTAACTACAGAGTTTGAGTGCCTTAACACTGCATTTCCTGCAGTAACATTTAGATTTAACAACTCTGAATTTGTTAGATTTATGATGCTTGGTTTTGGGACACTTACCATACCCCTCTAATGTATTTTACCCTAAATTATTAGTAAGTGCTCTCATCCTTAACTCCATTTTAACAAAGTTTTTGTCTAGATTCATAGAGCTCCTGCAGTATTCTATGTCTGACAGAGAGCGCTAAGTACATTGAATGAAAGTATTAGCATAAAAAGCAATGGAGCCTACTATGTCCAAACAACTGAGCAAAGTAAGCAATGTAGATACTATTATCAATAGAAAGGTATATAGACTATGAGGTACAGTTGTATTTTTTTCTAGTTTTGGAAGTGGAACATCAAGTAAGAGAGTGAGGTGTCTAATTCCTCACACAGTATGATTGATCCATGAAGGGAAGAGAAAAGGGTGGAATATGTTTGTATTTTAAAATGCAGTATTGCTTATTTCAGTGAAGCCTGGTTAAAAAAAAAGATGAGCTCTAAAGTAACATTGTGCCTGCATGATGGATTTTTTTTAAAGTACCATTTAATAATTTGGGTCAGGTGAGAAATTGTTTAAAGGCCACTGCCAGCAGTGGCAGATCTACAGTTTGCCACATAATGACAGCAGGCCTATTTAAACGTTTTGGGGTCACATTAACCTCTGGTATAAGTCAGTGTAACTTCACTGACTGCAATAGTGGTGCCTCTTTATATCAGCAGTGCATTTGGCTAAGTCATATGAAGTCAATGGATGTATGCCCTATTATAACCTGTGGAGAATCTGGCCTCTTGAAGAATCCACAGGGTTTTTTGTTTGTCTGTTTGTGGGGGAGGTGAGCAGTGAGAATTTCTTGGATTACATTTTATTTGCATATACATATACTTACTTAAATATAGAAGCATGCCTACTACAAAGAGCAACAGTAAACAAACCACTGTATGTATACTATAACCTGTGCAATAACTCACATTTAATATAAAACATATATTTTCAGTCCAAGAAATTCAAAATAAAAATGTTTTAAAATGGGACCACAGTTCTGAGATGTTTATAGTGTCCTTTTGAACAATTTATCCTCTGATCCATATTATATATCTATTTTTAAACAGTCCATCACAGAAGAGAGAACTGCGTTGCCAACTGCAGCATCAAAGCTAGAGGCATCAACCAAGGCATAGTGTCTAGAGAAGGTATGTGCCAAAGACCATGTAGTGGCTCTGCAGATTTCTGAAATGGGAACATTTTTAAGGAGAACCATAGATGTAGATTGTGTTCTAGTCGAGAGCACCAAAATATTGATAAGGGGTGCCATGTTGATAGCCTGGTAGCAAGTTATAATATACTCAGAAATCCATTTAGAGAATCTCTAGGTAAAAATGGCAGAACCCTTTGACCTGTCTGCAATCAAAACAAACAGTCTATTGGATTTATGAAATGGCTTAGTTCTATCCAGATAGTGGGATAACACCCTCCTGACATCTAGAGTATGGAGAACAGTATCCAGGATGGAAGCACGCAGGTTTGGAAAGAAAACTGGTAGGTGTGTGCTCTGATTTAGGTGAAATTTGGAAGTTACTTTAGGAAGAAACCTGGGATGTGGTTTTAAGGACACCTTACCCTTGTGGAACATTGTGAAAGGGTCGGGAGTCCTGCCATTAAGGCCCCAGTCTCTCTAACTCTATAGGCTGAGGTAATAACTACTAGAAAGGCTGTTTTAATGAGGAGCAGGGGCAATTGGTTCAAAAATAGGGTTTTGTGAGGTTCTTGTGGTTGGAGAAAGGGAACCCTCGCCCCTACATTGCAATGAATCTTCCATCCATATAGAGAAGGCTTCACTCACTGTGGAATTGACACTCGCTTGTCTAGACTGTGTCTGTTTGGCAAGTAAACCATTCTAAGCCACCCCTGGAAACAGCAGAGGTGTATCCTCGCCTGCTCTGTCACAAACAGGGTCGGCTCCAGCGTTTTTGCCTCCGCAAGCGGAAAAAAAAAAAAAAAAAAAAAGCCACGATCAGCGGCCGCAGCTCTACTGCCGCCGCTTCATTCTTCGGCGGCAATTCGGCAGCAGGTCCTTCCCTCCGAGAGGGACTAAGGGACCTGCCGCCGAATTGCCGCCGAAGAGCCAGACGTGCCACCCCTTTCCGTTGGTCGCCCCAAGCACCTGCTTGCTGCGCTGGTGCCTGGAACTGGCCCTGGTCACAAATGTACAAGGAGCCATGTGACCCTGAAGCTGAAGGCAGTTTCTGACTGAGGTCTGGGGGCTGTCTTGAATCGTTTTGACAAGACTCAATAATATCCAGAACCCAGTCATGGGAAGAAATGCCTTGGATGTCAGAGAATCCAGGGATGACCCTATGAATTGTATGTTCTGGACAGGCGTTCGTGTGGATTTTTCTATATTCAGCTGAAGGCCCAGGTCCAAAAAAAAAGAAAGTGCTGTCCTTGTGGTGGACAATACCTCTTGATAGGATCGACCCTCTAAGCCGCTACTGATAGGACCTTCGAGAAAAAGTCTTGGAGCTGAGGAGAGGCCAAAGGATAGCACCTGATACTGAAAATGATCCTGGTCCACCACAAATTGGAGGGATCTCTTGTGAGACAGGCGTATCACTACATGGAAGTATGCACCCTGGAGGTTGAGGGCTGAAAACCAATCCCTTGAATATAAGGAATTATAGCTGCCAGGGTCACCACCCTGAGCTTCTGGCCACACCCTCTTTTGTTCTTCGGTCTTAGGAAATAGTTTGAATAGAAAGTCTTTCCCCTATATTAAGCAGGTACTGGTTCTATTGCTTCTAAACAAAGAAGGGTGTTTATTTCCTGCTTCAGCAGGAGCTCATGAAAGGGGTCCCTGAAGAGGAATGGGGAAGATGGATGAGGAGAAGGGAGGGAGATAAAGTGGATGGGGTAACCCGATGATATTACCTCCAGCACCCATTTGTCTGAGGTGATACATTCCCATGCATGCTGGAAATGGGAGAATTGGTTTCTATTGAGGGAAGTTGGGCAAAACAATGAAGGCTAACAATGGGGGTTGTGGGGGAATTTGAATCCTTAACTGTTCCATCAAAACTGGTACTCTGATGACAATGCCTGTTGCAAAGTTGCATCACATGCGTTAGAGGATCTATTTCTCTCGAACCTGTGCCTCTTCCTGGGGTTTTCTGTGGAATCTAGAGAATCATAAAGGGTGGCATCTTTGAGCCATTTGCAATATGCTGAACTTCCATTAGTTTGGAGGAGTATAGATACCTAATGCGTGTGATGTAGCCCTGGATTCTATAAGGGTATGTAATGACTCTTCAGTGTTCTCTGCTTCAAACTACTTCAATCCATCAAATGGGAGATCCTCAACCACATGCCATGGGAAGCAAGAAAGTTGTAGCCAGAAATCCCTACAGATCACCACTACCATAGAAACTAAACAGACCACGGTGTCTGCAGCATCAATCTCTGTCTGCAATGATGTTCTTTCCAGCAACTGTCCCTCAGCAATAGTGGCCTGGAATTGTTGCCTTTGATCTGGATGAAGATGTTCAATACACGATCCAAATTTAATGTAGTTGTGGAAGTTGTACTTGGCTGTCAGTGCTTGGTAATTCACAAAGCAGAATTGCAGCATAGCCAATGAATTGGCAGGCCTTCCTTCCCAGGAGGCCCAGGCACTTTTGGTCTCTGTCACATGGGGTGGACTTATAACAATGTTTGTCCCTCTCATTCACTGCATCAATGACCAGAGAATTTGCAGGTGAGTCAGAGAAGAGGAATTCAGATTCCTTGGTGGGGACATAATATTTTTTGTTGGCCCTCTTACAAGTAGGTGTCAGTATAGCCGGGGTTTGCCAGATGCTCCTAGCGGGTTCCAGTAGAGCCTCATTAACAGGGAGGGCAACTCTAGATGGTGTGGCAAAGTGCAGAATGTCCAAAAGCTTGTGTTAGGGTTCTCTGACTCCTCAAGGGAGAATCCGCCACCCATTTAACGAGGCTGCCAAAAATCATCGGCCATTGATGGAGGAGGAAGCGTCAGGGCCTCAACTGGTGAAAGGGACAAGATTGTGGTTAGAGCCATAGCTTCTTCATTCACCCTGGTCTCCTGTTCCTCCTGTTTAGATTAAATTTCAGGAAAAACTTCCTAACTGTAAGAACAATAGGACAATGGAACAGACTGCCTAGGTAGGTCATGAAAGCTCCTTCACTGGAGATTTTCAAAAGTAGGCTGGATAACCATCTCTTCTTGGATAATTTAGATACAACAAAACCTGCATCTTAACAGGGGGTTAGACTAGATGACCCTTGCAGTCTCTTCTAACCCTATGATTATATTAAATGCTTCCTCTTGTTGCTAGAGAAGCTTACGTGTCCCTATCGTCCTGATGGGATAGGGTCAGGGACCTAGAGAACTGCCTATGATAGGCTTTCCAGGAATCTCAGTATGGCCATTAGGAGCAAGGTGGGTGGCATCCAACGTTGCTCCCACCAGGAGTGATACAGTCCCGGAGCATCTTCCCAGCCCTTCAGGAGAGGGAGTTAGTGTAAGGTGTATTGGAGAACCCTGCACTGAAATGGACGACGCAGAGGGAAGGTTATTGTCCTCCTCCTTTTCTTCTAATGGAGGAGTTCCCACAGAAAAGGAAGGTGACAGTACTGGGGATGTAAAAGGATCTGAAGACCAAGAGGTTCTCGGTACCTGCCAGCAATGGAGACTGGTTCAGCAGACACGGTCAACTCTCTCTGATTTCTAAAATCCTGTGGTACCAAATGGTGCTGTGGCATTGACAGATGTAACGGTACCAGGTGTTCACCCTTGTCCAACAGTACTGGAGGCTTAAGGCACTTAGTAGAAGGTGCCAATGAGGTTGAATGCTTACAGGCTAACGCAACACTTGGTAAGGCCACTGAGAGTGGAGTCATGCTCGACAGTACCGATCTTCTGTGCTTGCTGCTGTCCCCAGCCAATAGTACAAGTGTTTTCCCAGAGCCCTGGTTACCCTTAGAAACATGGTGTTTTCTTACCTCACCTGTAGCAGAGGAGCCTTTCACCTCTACATTACCCATGCCTCAAAGAAGACCTCTCTGAGGTTGTAGATGTGGCCGGAGATCAAGGTCTTTCTCTGGGAGAATCACTGTGAAGGAAACTAGATCTCCTCTTCTGAGAAGATTTGGAGGAGAACTCTGAGGATTTCTCATTCCTAGGAGAGTGTTGTGCCAAGTTGGAAGCGGCTCTAGAAACTCCTGGAGACTGATGTCCAAGGGGGTTCTGACCTGTTTCCAAAGTGGGGCAAATGGAACACTCCATCATAAGGAGTTGAAGTTAGACTTCTTGCTTCTTCCAAGCCTAGATTTCAGGGCTAGACAGAAATTGCACTTCTGTGGCACTTGTGACTTGCCCAGGCAGCGAATGCACTTGGAGTGCCCGTCATTGACTGAGATGGCCTCTTTACACGAGAGGCAGTTTTTCAATCCTGATGAACTGGGCATTCTCTTCACAAGGAGGATTTCCCTGGAGAGAATAGAACAAGTCTCTATAACCAAAAAAGTTTAAAAAGAAGCAAACAAACCAAATCCTGGCTAACTAATTAATTAAAGGGAAGTGCCGTAATTGCTGGGGTAGGCAAGAAGCAGACACGCTAGCTCCATCTCAGGCTGAGGCAGTTGAAAAGGAAGTGAGGGCGTGGTTCATCCAGCCTCAGTCATAGGTGCCGACTCCATGGGGCTATAGCACCCATGGGGGAAAAAATGTTGGGTGCTGAGCACCCACTGGCAGCCTCCCTATTAGCTCCCCCCACCCCTCCCTAGTGGTTCCTGCCCTCTCCCTCCCTCCCTGTGCCTTCTGCCCACCGCAATCAGCTGTTTTGCAACGTGCAGGAGGCTGGGAGGGAGGGGGGGAGGAGCGAGGATGTGGTGCACTTGCGGGAGGGGTGGAACTGGGTGGGAAGAGGCGGGGTGGGGTTGAGTGGGGGCAGGAAGAGATGGGGTGGAGGTGGAGCCTTGGGGGAAGGGGTGGAGTGGGCACAGGGCCTTGGGCAGAGATGGGGGTTGAGCACCCCCAGCACTTTGGAAAGTCGGTGCCTGTGGCCTCAGTGCAGGGTACGAGGATACTAACAGTGCATGTGCAGCCTGAATGGACGCTGAATGAAATTCTCTGATCAAGGGCCTCTGGAGTGCATGCACACCAAGAGTGGAGCCCCCAGAGGGATGCTACTCGAAAAAACAGCTTGTTCTCATGATGAACGCATAGATCTGGGTTCCCTTCTCAGATCTATATTAGGCAAGTCACATCTTCTGTGTTGCAGTCCCTCCACACGTGAAATGGAGAGGAGTGAGTGGGGGGAAGAGGGAAGAGGTGGAGCAGGGGTGGGGCCTTGAGGGAAGAGGCAGGGCAGGAGTGGGGCCTTGGGAGGAAGAGGCAGGGAAGCGGGATCTGGTTTTTAGAAATTAGAAAGTTGGCAACCCTATACTATAGTGATAAGGTGATGTAAATGTTAATGAGAAAGCCTATGAAAAACGGGGCACCCCAAAAGAAGTGGGGTATGAAAGTTCAAAGAAGGAAAAGAAGTGAAAACCTTCATGAATATGTATGAGCACTAGTGGGCCTCAGCTTATAAAAGCTGTATTCCGGCCTGTGTGCTGTGATGTGGGGAGAGGGCAGGATGACAGCCATTGCCGATGACGATAATGATGGAGAGAATGAGGACTAATGCTTGGGTTTTTCCACATGGCATGGTGTGAGTAATGCAAATATGCTGCATTCTGTATTGGTCTCTCTATCCTTTACCAGACTGTAGTGTGTATATTGTTTGGTTGGCTAATAAAAGTAATTATTATAGAAAGAGTACTATGTGGTCTCCGTTGTGCACCATAGGGTCTATTGATAACCTCTCTACTGTAGTTGATCTTGGGGGCTGAACTCTCACAGATTAAAGTAGAAGTAAACCCTCACTAATTGGTTAAAGTAAACCATGGCTACAGATTTGGTGCCTGAACAGATTTGGCCTCCAACCCTCCCCCCCCCCCCAAAAGGGAACACACAGGGAAAGCACCCCATTTGCAAGAGATTGATGTGAAAATTAATCTGGATGGGAAATTTAGAGTTAAAATCATTTTGAGTTTTTGATCTTAAAGAGCCAGACTGCTATAAGCAATGTGATTAGTTAGAGCACAGTACTTCCCTTTTTAGTTTGATCCTCTTTTGAATTCCTTGCTCTTCTGATCTACTTCCTCTTCTTATCTCAAATTTCTGGAGTTTATAATTGAGAAGGACATTATTTTTGTTTTAAATGTGCAAATGTTAATGGGGAATATTGTGATTTGTAAAAGTGGTACTGTAGTAATTGAATAAGCAGTAATGCTGGGACCCAGCTCCTACTTACAGACCAGAGGTCTCTGTCTAAGTGGCAGAGGGAGCTAACAGACAATTCAAATGATCAGTAGGTTGAAAGGCTCAGATGAGCTAATCCTGATTATTCACAAAAGCTTCTCTGGACTGCGACACCAATGGAGGATCGACGGTATTGTATGGAGCCCTCCTTGTCAGGGGATAACCAATTGTAAGTTATCAAAGGGGGGAAAGGCACAGTAAGGCGCTCCATTGGGTACTGAGCTGTTAAAAGGTCAAAGAGGAAGAGACCAACAGACACTCCCTGTAGGGGAATTAAGGAAAAGTTTGGTATTGAAACCAGTTAACAGGAAAATTGTGGAAGGAATACCTTCCACTGAAGCAGTGTGTTAAGAGTTATGGGTACTAAATGAAATAGTGATACAAAGTTATGGTCAAATGAATAAGTATCAAAGGACCAGACGAATGAACCTCCATTCATCAGAAGATAACAAAACCTTAGTTACTCACATGTCTTCGAGATTTTGTAACCAAATATTTTGTAACCCATGGGAGATTTTTTGGAACCTGCCAGGCCAACTATCACTCATGGGTCATCTTACCTACCTCTCCTGAAGATAGGAGGATTTATGTAAATATATGTGTGAAATAAATTATCTTGTAAAGTGATTCCACTAAAAATCTGTTTGCTTTAATGATTAAATGGGAAATAATTTAAAGTCAAGGGTATTAAGGCATTCATTGTTCTCTGTGCCTTTAAACTGTAGTGTCTGTGCCTGAGTGACTTCCTTTTCTTTTTTTACATCAAAGCTGACAGAAACCAGTCAAGTGAAAGCTCTTTGGCCAGCACCAAATGTGGTGCTGTATAAAAAAGGGGAAGCAACTTCTCTAGACTGCGTCTGTGGGGAAAAAAGAACAGACAAAGCAATTTTTTTTCTCAACCTAAATTTAATGTAGGATTAAGATTTGCTGCACATGAACCAGTATTAAAATTTTTATGTTAAATGTAGTTTGAACAAAGCCAATTAACACTGTTTTTTGTGTAGGGGCATCTAACTTTAAGTATATTAATAATTTATAAAATTCACATTGGCTCCCAGGGCTTTGCCTGATGTAAATGTAAAAGGTAACTTAGTAAGAGGAAGTAGGGTAACGGAAACCCTACCCACTATTCCTCTAATCTGCAAGGTATGGCAGGGGGAAGAAAGTAGGAAAAGGAGCAAAGGTAGAACCCTTAGATAAAGTTAAAATATTAAGTATCTGTAATATTAATATTAATATATATAGTTTTGTTGTTGCACGTTTGCATTGGCCGGAATGCCAGCCACAGAACTTGGTTTAAATTCTTGATTGCTAATAAATGTATTTTTAGTTTAACTAATTGATGATTGTGTATCATTATCCCTAAGATGAGTATCAAGTCAGTTACGATTCTGGACAGATCCATGGCCGTGATAAAAGAAACCAGGAACATATGCTTTATACGGGAATTTTTTAAAGGAAGTATTAAAGCCTTACTTTATAAAAATAAGAATAAAAATCAAAAATGCAGCAGCCTTTGCTACCCACAGCATAACAGTCATGATTATTATTATGGATCTAAAATTTATCATTTTAGTAAAAGTGTCTAAAGTTATTCCTAATACATTTTTTTATAATTCCCTTTTATTTTATCTAGTCAAATAAAGCATGTGTTAATATTTTTGTTAAACCATTTTTTTAAAAAATAGGTTATGAACATTCAGGGAAGATACCTTTTTATAGGCAAATTAAGGTGTAATCTAGTAAAAAGAAGCTTTTTAACCTAAGTAGTTTTTTGAAAATGGATAAATTTCCAGTACTTATCTGCCTTATTAATCAATGCTGGTGTCAACTAAATACTTGAACAGTTAATAGTTGTAACTTTAGATTTCCTTGACCTGCCCTTAACAGCAATGTCTAATTTGTTGTTTGGTGGATTGTTTATGTATTTAACTTTTGTTTTCTAAAGTATTTTGTATTATGTGTTTATATATAACAATGTTGGAATTATTTGTCCCTCGGTTATATGTTTTACATCACGTGACCATGTTATTGTATTATTTTTTTCATTTGAGTTTTTTTTGTTGTTGTTGCAACAAAACTTTTGCACACAAAGTATGAAAGAATAATATTATTAAAACAATGTTATGGTGTCACACTATTTCAATATTATAACTAGGCTATAGCCACCATTGGTGTATTATTATAATACACTAATGGCAGTTCAATTTTTTTAAGCAAGTGTCAGTTATAAATATAGGTATGTTCGTCTCAATCAGTAATTTAAAAATAAATACTTTTTGTATTGATTCAACTTTTGTTTAACTAGTGATAATTTTGATATGGGGTTTGTTAAGCAATCTGGCCAGTTGTTTGGCATAACCCAGGTTAAAAATAATAAATTTATTAAAAGCAAACCAATATTAATGTAGTATTGGTAGCTATATTATCACTATGTTTTATAATGTAATAATATATATTGTTTAGTTATCTGTGTTATAAATTGTTAAACCAAATCAAATTAATGCAAATATAAAAATAAATCGGGTCCCAGCTAGGTAAGATGGTGTTGGGGGTAATTATCAGAATTATCACCCCTACAAGGGGGTGACAGGAATTAAGGAATCACCCTTAATTTTGAAAGATTTTGAAAGATTTACCTTGAATCAATCTGTGGTTGGTATGCTAGGGAGCCTGGGTTTGTTGATTATAGGTTGATTCAGCAGAAAGTCCACATTCTGCACAGTATATTCTGCACAACACACTGAAATGGACTTTTGTGTTAATATATTTATTGTATTTTTTTAGTGGGGGAAGAGGGGGATTCTGTTTGGGTATGAAGTGCCCTTACAAAAAACTTTTGTTACTCTGGTACTTTTGAGCATTAACCTGCTCAAATAACTCACCCTCAAGTATGTTATATTAGTGTTTTAACCTCTTGCCCTAGCAAACATCTTTATGTTCACAAGGTAAATGGACTCTTTATATGTCCAAACAATAAAGCTAATTTATCCTCCAAAATGGGATCTAAGGGGCTTGATGTAAACAGGCTATAACACATTTGTGAGCCAGCCTGTCACTCCCGTTCAATTTCTTTGATTAAGGAAAATCAAAAAGACTTAGTTCCTGACTTGAAAGCCCTGCACAAGGAAAAATAAAAGTATTGTAAAACCAATTTGGAGGTTAAAACTCTCCATGTTGATGTTCCCTTCAAAAAACATCAGGGAACTGATTAAACCCTTCAAATTGATTTTGTAGGACCACTCTCTCTTACACAAAAGGTGGCTGGTAGTGGATCAGTTTTACAAAGTGAGTAAAAAGCTTTCCCCCAAAAGATTAACTGCCACTGCTAAGGCTCTGGTAGAACAGATGTTTTTTCACTGGAAGGTCTCATCAAAAACATCCCACTTTATTAGTTATGTATTTCAAAACAGTTTATAATATAATTTAACAAAAGTTCCACTTTCTTTATCACCCACAGGTTTTGGGGATAGCATAAAGAACCAATCAAATTACCAAATTAAAAGCTGGTAAATGCTTATGGCAATTTGGGGTTTTTTAATTCCCATAATTTTAAATGGCTTTTAGAATAACTTTTGCTGCCTCAACTGGCTGATCACCTTTTGAGGTAATGACCAAAAGAGAAATGGAATTTGAGCAATCCAGTATCTCCCAAATTAAGAAAATTAAAATGGCTACATACCTGCAATCCTTGCACAACCATATACACAAAGTGCACAGGTATGTAGTGGTTTTAATAAAGCAAACAAATAAAATAAAATAATTGGGAAGTTGGTAACCAAGTCATGCTCTTTTCATATAATGTATTAAAGTATGATTGCTGCCACAGGTGGTTAAAACCATATAATGTTATTAAGGAGCTTTATTTATTTGAATATAAAATTTAAATCACTGGTAACAAACAAAAGGTAAATAAAGTTTTACCATGCTAAATCAACTAAAGCTGTACCAGGAAAAAAAAAAAAGACGTATCTTTGCGGGTATCCAACAATCCAGGATCCTCAGAGGAGACCGAAGTTGGAACTGGCTCACAGCAAAACGCAGCTGGTAGCATTGTTCCTCCTCTGCAGCAGCCTTGGCATCCTGACAGGTGGCTCAGTGTGGCACCGGGCCTGTCAAGTAAATGTAGACTCTTAACCTCCAGTATTTGACCCCCACATGGAGAAAATGGACGATTTCGGGGTCTGAACTCTCACATATTAAAATAGGTGTAAACCCTCCCCTTGGGGTGGATAAGTGGTTAAAATAACCCAGAACTATAGGTAAGGCTACAGGCCGTAGTTGCACTGTTCCACTTTGCTGTTACTCTCGCCTTAACAGTTTCTTTGCCTTCTTCCCCTAACAATTCTTTTAATTGTGTCACTCCACCCATAGACCTGGAATAGTTTGCTGCTCTACCTTCCTCCCTGCTCCATTGCATCTGAAGTAGCCTCACTCTCTCTCAAATTCCTCCCTCTTCTTTTGCTAGCTCTCTACTAACTAATCTATTCCTGATCTGGTATCCGATATTTTAAAAAGTTTCCAAAACATAAACATTTAAAAAATTGTCACAACTCTATGAAATGAGCAAAACAATGAATACAATTTGCTTTCTATGAATACCAGCCATCTCCCAAGAGCCACATTCTTTTCCATTCATAGCTGATGCCAGACCTTTCCAATCATTATGGCTGGCCATCATTCATTGTATTGTCTAGCTAATATAGATTGTAAGCTCCTCAGGGCAAGAACTTTGTCTTTTTAGAAGTCTGTAAAGCAGTGCACCAAGTACATCAATGTCATTCTGTGCATAATAGATAATTATGAATGCTGGGTCCTGTGGCACCTTTGAGACTAACAGAAGTATCGGGAGCATAAGCTTTCGTGGGTAAGAACCTCACTTCTTCAGATGCAAGTAAGATGAGGTTCTTACCCACGAAAGCTTATGCTCCCAATACTTCTGTTAGTCTCAAAGGTGCCACAGGACCCTCTGTTGCTTTTTACAGATTCAGACTAACACGGCTACCCCTCTGATACTATGAATGCTGGAAATATCCTCCCTTCCCTCTCTGTCTCCTCTGCACTGCCCTCATTGCAAGAATGAATACAGCAACACACAATGTTCACAACAGCTTCAAAGACACAAAGAAGTCCAGAATTTTTGATCCAGAGATACTACAGGAAAGGTTTTGTGTGTTCCTAGCAAGTCCCAGGAGGTAGTTAAGCTATAGTTGAACTTTGGATTCCAATACACAGACTTAAAAAAAAATCAGGCATCTCCTAAGGAACTAAACTGCCATTAGAATTAAGCTATTATAATTAGCCATCATCACAGCTGTTATTATATTGAGACTACAACAATTAGCCTTCATAACAAAGAAGTTTTATTAATGCCAGGCCCTTCTAGATATAACAAGACAGAACAGAACTACACAACCCCTTTCTGGTTTAAAAAAACCCATACAATTCTACTTTCACTTTAAAAAAAAGAGAGACTGACAGATGCACCCATCAGTAGGCACCATTTTGGCCAAGTTGACTGTCACACATGCACACAGAGCTTTGTTTAAGGGAAAATTTGATATTTCCAGACTCAGACTCTTATGATAGCTTAGGTCAAACCCTGTAATAAAAACATTTGCAGTGGCCAACTCTAAAATACTAAGATGCAAAACTTCTATTGAAAAAGATCAGTTCATTAGAGAATTCAAGTTATCTACTCTGGAGCCCAGCTCCCCATTCTCATCAAAGTTGTGTTTATTTCTGCTTGTTTTGCTGTCCAGTGAGACCAAGGTTGCAGAGTCTTGCAAGTGTAACTTAACTGAAATTAATAACTCTTGTTTACCTTGTTGGAGGAAAGCAACTCTCTTACCCTCAAAAGCTGTCAAACAGCAAACTAAATAGAGATGAGACTAGTGCTCTAAAACTGGATTTAAAAGTAACAGAATGAGTTCGCAGTATCGTGGTCCTTTTAACTGAATAGAAAAAAATGCTTTAGAGACTGAAATAAGAGCCTATGCCCAAATTCTGCCCTTGTTTATTTATATATGTACAATTTCACTGAAATCACTGAGGTTTCACAGATATAACAGAGAGCAGTATCTGATAAATTTGTAAGACATTTTAATAAGGGATTAGGCACAATCCAGAAGCCAGTTTGGCAGATATCATTAGAGAGAGACCATGGTTAGCTTATTCTCTAAAAATCAAATATGTGTGATTCCTTATTTATGTCTGAAAACAGAATATCTTGCCAATACAGAATATACTGATCGTTTAATGGAATGGCCAGCGGTACAGAGCAACTCTACAATTCACAATCAACAGGAGCATGAGACGCACAAGTGACCCAACTGAAGCTCAACACTGTGTACATTTTCTCTTCAGGTGCAAGTAGTCCAGCTCAAAATCTGGTTCAAGTTCACAGACTAGCCCATTTTGTAACATACCAGCACCACCATATAAATAAACATGATTTAAATGTCATTTTGTGAGAGTCCAAAAATATTGGCGCACTCATCCCAGATTAAGGAGCTGGAATTGACCAGACATTGATCACATTTTTAATTCAACCCAGTGATCCATAAAATTCAGAAAACTGACCTCCTATTCCAACCCATTCAGGCCATTATGAAAATGTGATGGGACTCAGACGACCTAGCACTGTTTGACTGACTAGGGACTTTGTAAGTCATCTAGCATTGAACAATGACAAGTTGGGTTACATAAAGTACTGTGTACAAACAGGGCGGCAAACAGGCAGGAAAACAGGGACCTATCACAGCTACAGAAAAAGGTTGAATCCATAGGTGCCCAAGATTGAGGAGAGACTGAAAAACCAAAGCTCAGTTTTTGTGCTTATTTTATCTTGTCTATGGGAGTGACTTCTAGCATGTTCTCTCTGGCCTGGTCTACACTATGAGTTTAATTCCAATTTAGCAGCGTTAAATCAAATTAACCCTGCACCCGTCCACACAACGAAGCCATTTATTTCTAAATAAAGGGCTCTTAAAATCGATTTCTGTACTCCTCCCCGATGAGCGGAGTAGCGCCGAAATCGATATTGTCATTTCGAATTAGGGTTAGTGTGGCCGCAATTCGATGGTATTGACCTCAGGGAGCTATCCCACAGTGCACCATTGTGACCACTCTGGACAGCAATCTGAACTCGGATGCACTGGCCAGGTAGACAGGAAAAGCCCTGTGAGCATTTGAATTTTATTTCCTGTTTGCCCAGCACAGGAAAGCACAGGTGACCACAGAGAGCTCATCAGCACAGTAACCATGCAGGCCGATAATCGAAAAAGAGCACCAGCATGGACCGTACGTGAGGTACTGGATCTGATCACTATATGGGGAGAGGATTCAGTGCTAGCAGAACTTCGTTCGAAAAGACGAAATGCCAAAACTTTTGAAAAAATCTCCAAGGGCATGATGGAAAGAGGCCACAATAGGGACTCAGAGCAGTGCCGCGTGAAAGTCAAGGAGCTCAGACAAGCCTATCAGAAAACAAAGGAGGCAAACAGTCGCTCCAGGTCAGAGCCGCAGACATGCCACTTCTATGCTGAGCTGCATGCAATTCTAGGGGGGGCCGCCACCACTACCCCACCTCTGACCGTGGATTCCAAGGCGGGAGTAATCTCATCAGCCACACCTGAGGATTCTGCGGACGGGGAGGAGGAGGAGGAGGAGCTTGCGGAGAGCACACAGCATTCCGTTCTCCCCAACAGCCAGAATCTTTTTCTCAGCCTGAGTGAAGTACCCTCCCAAGCCAGTACCCAAGACCATGATCCCATGGAAGGGATCTCAGGTGAGTTTACCTTTTAAAATATAAAACATGGTTTAAAAGCAAGCATTTTTTAATGATTAATTTGCCCTGAGGACTTGGGATGCATTCGCGGCCAGTACAGCTACTGGAAAAGTCAGTTAACGTGTCTGGGGATGGAGCGGAACTCCTCCAGGGACATCTCCATGAAGCTCTCCTGGAGGTACTCCAAAAGCCTTTGCAGAAGGTTTCTGGGCAGTGCAGCCTTATTCCATCCTCCATGGTAGGACACTTGACCACGCCATGCTAGTAGCAAGTAATCTGGTATCATTGCATGACAAAGCCTGGCAGCGTATGGTCCCGGTGTTTGCTGGCATTCAAGCAACATCCGTTCTTTATCTCGCTGTGTAATCCTCAGGAGAGTGATATCACTCATGGTAACCTGGTTGAAATATGGGAATTTAATTAAGGGGACAGAGGTGGCCATTCCTACTGGGCTGTTTGCCAGTGGCTGAAAAGAAATCCTTCCCTGTAGTAAGCTAAGCGTGGGGGGAGGGGCGAATTGGCGCTGAGCTTTTCACGTGTGGCTAGCAGAGATCTTCCCTGATACCAGCCACGCGGTGGGGGGAGGGATAAAGTGATCATCCCAGAGAACTGGATGGGGGGAGGGGGGATTAGTTAGTTTTCTGCTGCTGAAGGTTAACAGGAAAACCGCAGCACTCAACAGGCTTTGCCTGGTATGTGGGAAAGGAGGGCGCAGAAGCCAAAAGACAATGCCTTACCATGGCCACATGCAAGCCGAATTCTGTTGCCCGGGCCTGCGTCTGTGATCTCTAGCAGCAAAGCCACAGGCACTCAATATTAAGAGGCAAAATGCGACCTTGCACAGAAATCACATGTGCTATGTAATGTGAATAGTGTTGTTCACCATGAAAGAGTATAAGCATTGTTCTGTAAAATGTATCTTTTTAAAAAATTCTCTCCTTTTTTCCCTCCCTTCAACAGCTGCAAATTTTTCAAGCCTCCCTCCTCCGTCCCAAAGGCTATCTCAGATAAGGTGTCGGAAAAAGAGGACGCGAGATGAGATGTTCGCGGAAATCATGGAATCCACCCACAATGAAAGAGCTCATCTGAATGAGTGGAAGGACACGGTTTCAAAGTATAGGAAAGATGCCAGTGAACGTGAGGACAGAAGGGACCAACGTGAGGAGAGGAAAGACGCTTGAGATGAGAGGTGGCAGCAGGAAGATCAGAGGAGGCAGGATGCAACGCTGGGGCTGCTGCGTGAGCAAACAGACATGCTCTGGCGTCTGGTGGAGCTTCAGGAATGGCAGCAGGATCACAGACTGGCGCTACAGCCCCTGTATAACCCCCCTTCCCATGTTCCATAGCCTCCTCACCCAGACGTGTAAGAATGCGGGGGCGGGGGAGAGGGAGGCTCTGTGCACCCTCCCATTCCACCCCAGTGGACAGCCCAAGCAAAAGACTCTCATTATTTTAACCTTTTTTTAGTGGCCTTTTCCTTCCCTCCGATCCTCCTCCCAAACCCTACCCGGGCTACCTTGTCAGTTCTCTCCCTCTTTTTATAATCAATTAATAAAGAATACATGATTTTTAAATGATAGTGACTTTATTTCCATTGAAAGCAAGCTGTGATCGAAGGGGGAGGGTGGGTTGCCTACAGAGAATGAGTCAATAAAGGGGGCGGGTTTTCATCAAGGAGAAACAAACAGAACTTTCACACAGTAGCCTGGCCAGTCATGAAACTGGTTTTCAAAGCTTCTCTGATGCACCACGCTTCCTGGTGTGCTCTTCTAATCGCCCTGGTGTCTGGCTGCGTGTAATCAGCAGCCAGGCAATTTGCCTCAGCCTCCCACCCCGCCATAAAGGTCTCCCCCGTACTCTCACAGAGATTGTGGAGCACACAGCAAGCAGAAATAACAATGGGGATATTGGTTTGGCTGAGGTCTGAGCGAGTCAGTAACGTGCACCAGCGACCTTTTAAACGGCCAAATGCACATTCTATCACCATTCTGCACACCATTCTGCACCATTCAGCCTGTAGTTGAACAGCTCCTGACTCCTATCCAGGCTGCCTGTGTATGGCTTCATGAGCCATGGCATTAAGGAGTAGGCTGGGTCCCCAAGGATAACTATAGGCATTTCAACATCCCCAACCGTTATTTTCTGGTCCAGGAAGTAAGTCCCTTGCTGCAGCCGTTTAAACAGAGTAGTGTTCCTGAAGACGCAAGTGTCATGAACCCTTCATGGCCAGCCCACGTTGATGTTGGTGAAACGTCCCGTGTGATCCACCAGTGCTTGCAGCACCATTAAAAAGTAACCCTTGCGGTTTATGTACTGGGTACCCTGGTGCTCCGGTGCCAAGATAGGGATATGGGTTCCATCTATTGCCCCACCACAGTTAGGGAATCCCATTGCAGCAAAGCCATCCACTATGACCTACACATTTCCCAGAGTCACTACCTTTCGTAGCAGCATCTCAATGATTGCTTTGGCTACTTGCATGACAGCAGCCCCAACAGTAGATTTGCCCACTCCAAATTGATTCCCGACTGACCGGTAGCTGTCTGGCGTTGCAAGCTTCCACAGGGCTATCGCCACTCGCTTCTCAACTGTGAGGGCTTCTCTCCCATATTCTCTATTCTGGCGCTTCAGGGCAGGGGACAGCAAGTCACAAAGTTCCATGAAAGTGCCCTTACGCATGCGAAAGTTTCGCAGCCACTGGGAATCGTCCCACACCTGCAACACTATGCTGTCCCACCAGTCTGTGCTTGTTTCCTGGGCCCAGAATCGGCGTTCGATGGATAGAACCTGCCCCATCAACAACATGATCTCCAAAGCACCAGGACCTGCGGTTTGAGAGAATTCTGTGTCCATGTCCATGTCCTCATCACTCTCGTCGCCGCCTCCTCCTTGCTTCGTTTTTCTGGTCCTGGTTCAGCATAAACTGCATGATAATGCGCGAGGTGTTTACAATGTTCATAACTGCTGTCTTGAGCTGAGCGGGCTCCATGCTTGCCATGGTATGGTGTCTGCTGTGTTCACCCAGGAAAAAAGGCGCGAAACGGTTGTCTGCCATTGCTTTCATGGAGGGAGGGGTGAGGCTGTACCCAGAACCACCTGCGACAATGTTTTTTGCCCCATCAGGCACTGGGATCTCAACCCAGAATTCCAATGGGTGGGGGAGACTGCGGGAACTATGGGATAGCTATGGGATAACTACCCACAGTGCAACGCTCCGGAAATCTACGCTAGCCCCAGTACATGGACGCACACTGCTGAATTAATGTGCTTAGTGTGGCCGCATACATTCGACTTTATACAATCTGTTTCCAAAATTCGAATTCTGTAAATTCGGATTAATCCCGTAGTGTAGACATACCCTCTGCAAATTGGCTTCTACAGCTTAAAATCTCTGTGGGAATGCGCGCTCTGACAGAACACTGTGCCCTAACTGGCAGGCAGCGGCACAGCTGCGAGCAGCGGCACCGGAGGCAGCAAACAGGGCGGCTAACAGGGGAGTTTGAGTGGGAGTTTGCAGGGGGAGGTGGAAGGGGAGGCAGGAGGGCACAGCGCGGTGTGTGCTCTGTGTCCCCAGGTGCTGCGGGCAGAGATTGCAGCAGCCATGAGCCAGGCAACAGCAGACAGGATGCAGATGGCTGCATGTGGAAGCTGTGGTATGTATATACTCCTAGCAGGGGAGCTGGAAGAGAGGTATGTATGCATGAAGTGTCGCCTTATAGCATTACTGGAGGAAAAGATTAAGGGGTTGCAGATGCAGGTAGATACCCTGGTGGAGTTTAGACGGGGGTTTGAGCAGCTGATGGAGGACAGGCAAGGAGGGACTGAAGGGGAGGGCTCAGGGGTGCAGGTGGAAGCAGAGGTACAGGAAAGTGAGGGGGGAATGTTGGGGGGAGAAGAAGGGCAGTGGAAGCATGTGACAGTGAGAAGCAGGACAAGGAAAAGGAGGGCTAGTGAGGGGGAGATAGAACTCAGGAACAGGTTTGGGTGTTTGGATAACGAGGTGGAGGGGCAGCAGATGGTGACTGAAGGTGGGAGGGTGAGGAAGAAGAGAAGAGCAGCTAGCCCTATAGAGAGAGGGGAGGAGTTGATGGAGACAGCACAAAACCTGGGCCCCCGGAGGATAGAGGAAGGCACAAGGGGGAGTATAAGGGAAGATAGGAACAGACACAGGTCAGGACTAGAGGGATCGGAGACTAGATTAGTAGATCGCACTGTTGCCAGGCGGCAGCAGGTGTATGTGATTGGGGACTCTCTACTGAGGAGATTGGACAGGCCTGTAACCAGGGGGGACCCGGAGAACAGAAGGGTGTGCTGTCTACCGGGCGCAAAGATACGCGATGTGGACCTGCGGTTGAAAAGGATCCGAAAAGGAGCAGGTAAGAACCCCTTGATAATCCTTCATGTGGGAACGAATGACACGGCTAGGTTCTCATTAGAGAGAATCAAGGGAGATTATGCCAGGCTGGGGAAGACGCTCAAGGAGATAGAGGCTCAGATTATCTTTAGTGGGATTCTGCCTGTTCCTAGAGAAGGGCAGCAAAGGGCTGATAGGATTGTGAGGATAAATAGTTGGCTAAGAGAGTGGTGCTATAAGGAGGGCTTTGGGATGTATGGCCTCTGGGAGGCTTTCGGGGACAGACAGCTGTTCTCCCGGGACGGACTTCACCTGAGTAGGGAAGGAAATAGACTTCTGGGAGGGAGGCTGGCTCATCTCGTCAAAAGAACTTTAAACTAGGAAGTTGGGGGAGGCGGTTGGGAGATGTACAGTTAATCTCCACGCCAGATTCCAACATTGAAAAGGAGAGTGATGAGATAAGAGGAGATATAGCCGGGGAAATGGGATTGGACATAAGAAGGAGAGGGGGGATGAACACAAAGAGGCCTGTAACATATTGCGTTACTAATGGGAGACAGGCTAAACGACATACGTTAGGATGTTTATACACCAATGCGAGAAGCCTAGGTAACAAAATGGAGGAATTGGAGCTCCTGGTCCAAGATTTGAAACCGGATATCGTAGGAATAACTGAAACGTGGTGGAACGGCAGTCACGACTGGAATACAGGTATGGAAGGGTATGCGCTGTTTAGGAAAGACCGAAACAAAGGTAAGGGTGGGGGGGTGGCATTGTATGTAAATAATGAGATAAGCTGTAAAGAAATAATAATTGATGGAATAGATAACACAGAGTCCGTCTGGGCAATACTCACACTGGGTAAAAGAACTACTAGAGCCTCTCCGGGGATAGTGCTTGGGGTGTGCTATAGACCGCTGGGATCGACCCAGGATATGGATAAGGAACTATTTAATGTATTTAGGGAAGTAAATACTAATAGGAACTGTGTAATTATGGGGGACTTTAACTTCCCAGATATAGATTGGGGAACAAACGCTAGTAGCAATAATAGGGCTCAGATGTTCCTAGATGTGCTTGCTGATCAATTCCTTCATCAAGTGGTAGCTGAGCCGACGAGGGGGGAGGCCATTTTGGATTTGGTTTTGGTGAGTAGTGAGGACCTCGTTGAGGAAGTGGTTGTAGGGGACAACTTGGGCTCCAGTGATCATGAGCTAATTCGGTTTAAACTAAATGGAAGGAGTAACAGAATTAAATCAAAGACTAGGGTTTATAATTTTAAAAAGGCTAATTTTAACAAACTAAGAGGACTGATAAGGGAAGTGGATTGGGCAAACGTATTAATGGATCTAAAGGCAGATGAGGCCTGGGATTACTTTAAGTTAAAGCTGCATGAGCTGTCAGAGGCCTGTATCCCAAAAAAGGGAAAAAGGTTAGTAAGCAAGAGATTTAGACCGAGCTGGATGAGCGACCGTCTCAAAGGGGCGATTAGGAAAAAACAGAAAGCATACAAAGAGTGGAAGAGGGGAGGGATCAGTAAGGAAACTTACCTTAGTGAGGTCAGAGAATGTAGAGATAGAGTGAGAAAGGCCAAAAGCCGTGTAGAGTTGGACCTCGCAAGGGGAATTAAAAGCAATAGTAAGAGATTCTACAGCCATATAAATAGGAAGAAAGCAAAGAAAGAAGAAGTGGGACCGCTGAAGACTATAGCCGGAGAGGAGATCAAGGATAATCTAGGCATGGCACAATATCTCAACGAATATTTTGCGTCGGTGTTTAATGAGACCAATGAAGGGATTAGGAATACTAGCAGAGTGACAGAGGGGGATACAGGAGGGGAGATTACCATATCCGAGGTAGAAACCAAACTTGAACACCTTAATGGGGCTAAGTCGGGCGGACCAGACGATCTTCATCCGAGAATATTGAAGGAATTGGCGGGGGAAATAGCAGGCCCCTTAGCGAAAATTTTTAATGAATCTGTAAACTCAGGGGTGATTCCGTTAGACTGGAGAATAGCTAATGTGGTTCCTATTTTCAAGAAAGGGAAAAAAAGTGACCCAGGTAACTACAGGCCTGTTAGTTTAACATCTGTAGTGTGCAAGGTGCTGGAAAAAATTCTGAAAGAGAAAGTAGTTGAGGACCTTGAGGTTAAGGGCAATTGCGACAAATTACAACATGGGTTTACAAAGGGCAGATTGTGCCAAACCAATCTGATCTCCTTCTTCGAGAAAGTAACGGACTTATTAGATAATGGAAATGCGGTGGACCTAATATACCTTGATTTCAGTAAAGCGTTTGATACTGTACCGCATGAGGAATTATTGGTTAAACTGGAAAAGATGGGGATCGATATGAAAATCCAGAGGTGGATAAGGAATTGGTTAATGGGGAGAATGCAGCGGGTCGTGTTGAAGGGTGAACTGTCAGGTTGGAGGGAGGTCACCAGTGGAGTTCCTCAAGGTTCGGTTTTGGGACCCATTTTATTTAATCTATTTATTACTGACCTCGGAACCGACTGTAGGAGTGGGCTGATAAAATTTGCGGATGACACAAAGCTGGGAGGCATTGCCAATTCGGAGGAGGATAGGGATATTCTGCAGGGAGACTTGAATGAGCTTGTGAATTGGAGTATCAGAAATAGGATGAAATTTAATAGTGAAAAGTGTAAGGTGATGCATTTAGGGATGACTAACAGCAATTTTAGTTACAAGCTGGGGACGCATCGGTTAGAAGTGACAGAGGAGGAGAAAGACCTCGGGGTCTTGGTAGACCGTAGGATGACTATGAGTCGACAATGTGACGTGGCAGTGAAAAAAGCCAATGCAGTCTTGGGTTGCATTAGGCGAGGAATATCTAGTAGGAACAAGGAGGTGCTGCTTCCGTTGTATAAGGCGCTGGTGACACCACATTTGGAGTACTGTGTGCAGTTCTGGTCTCCCATGTTTAAAAAAGATGAACTCAAACTGGAACGGGTACAGAGAAGGGCCACTAGAATGATCAGAGGAATGGAAAACCTGTCGTATGAAAGGAGACTAGAGGAGCTCGGGTGGTTTAGTCTGTCCAAACGAAGGCTGAGGGGGGATATGATTGCTCTCTTTAAATATATCAGAGGGATAGATACCAGGGAGGGAGAGGAACTGTTCCAGCTCAGTACTAATGTGGACACAAGAATGAACGGATATAAACTGGCTGTGGGGAAGTTTAGGCTTGAAATAAGACGAAGATTTCTGACGGTCAGAGGGGTGAAATATTGGAACAGCCTTCCGAGGGAAACGGTGGGGGCGAAGGACCTGTCTGGTTTCAAGATTAAGTTAGATAAGTTTATGGAGGGAATGGTTTAATGGAAAAACCATGATTTTAGCCAAATGAATACCGTGCCTTGGTAGGTAAATAGTATAATGGCCAATGAGGGTCAGGCTGCAGTCTCTTGCCTACATGCTCGGGGTTTTACTGATCGCCATATTTGGGGTCGGGAAGGAATTTTCCTCCAGGGTAGATTGGCAGAGGCCCTGGAGGTTTTTCGCCTTCCTCCGCAGCATGGGGCAGGGATCGCTAGCAGGAAGGTTCTCTGCCAATTGAAGTCACTAAGCCACAGGATTTGGGGACTTCAACAGCAGAGTCAAGGGAAAGGGTAGGGACGGCTTTGTGGCCTGCGACATGCAGGGGGTCAGACCAGATGATCATAATGGTCCCTTCTGACCTTAAAGTCTATGAGTCTATGAGAACTGAAGGATTTGTTAGTTTGCTCAGTTGGTACTGGAAGGAACATCAAATGGCATTAAAGGTTTTCAAAGAGCCACATCCTTAAGGGTGCGGTCACATAGCCTGCTGGCAACTTTGTGAGCAAACAGGCTGCTGCCCAACTGTTGAATGGTGGCTTGACAAGCAGCTCTGTCAGGCAAGTGATCAGTAACCCAACATGGACCTTTACCCAATAAAAAGATTACTGCTCAATAGCAGTGCATGTGGAACCTAATAATGAGAGGGCCAATGTCAGCAGCAACTCTGAAACAACCCTAAGATGCCTTAATACAATCAACCAGGAAATTCTAGGGTAAAAACACATACTAATGGTGCACTTGTGAGCCAGAATGGAGCAGCAAAGAAAAGCAGGGCCTTTCTTTAGATTTGCCCTCCCATGGTGCTGCATAAGTGATTAAAACCTAACATTCCTGTTTTATATGCACATCCAAAAGGGAGGTATGGTCTTATGGCTAAAGCACTTAGGATTCAGGATATTTCAGTTCCATTTTCAGCTGTGCTGCAAACATTCTCCAACACAGGAAAAGAGGCAACCTGTTTCAGAAACGGGAATATGTACCACACACGTGCTTTGTGGATTAATTTATTAACGTTATAAACCCACTCAGATAGCTAATGGACAGTTGCTATATACCGGTAATTAGCCAAGGTTATTGCAGTGGCTTATTACAATAGATTGACTCCTGATCAATTGTGTTAACATGTTTTGTGCTTTTACTGAGTCTTTTTCCTATTAGTAGCTATGAGCAGAAGGTAAAGGAAGACAAAGTGGTGAGAAGAACTTCTGATCTTGGAAATAAAAATCGTACAAACTTTTAGTCAAACAGTTCCACTCTCACTGAAGATAAACTTTTAACTCCCTCTTGTGGTTAAAAATATAACTCCATTGCCAAAAAGCGCTATTTCAAATATTTTGCTATAAAGCCTTTAAAAAAAACCAAACAATTCCTCACCTAAAGTTGCATCTGAATGTGTCAAAGTATTTTAATTTTCAGAGGCATAGACATGCTTGTTATATAGGCATAAAGAAACCCCTCCTTTCTTCTGCTCGTACAAGGCTATGTCAAGTGTTTGCAGCCTTTGGCTCTTGAGCCATACATGATTCTTTGTTTCTTCCCAGTAAACTGTAAAACAGAAAATTTGTTACATCTGTTATCGCTACAGCATCAGATCAGCTGCTTAACTAATCTTAAATAGTTCAGTTTCTGCACATTTATACAGCAAGCAAATATAAGGGTAATTATAATGGTGAGTATAATAATGTATTAAATATGATGTCCATATTGGATACCACCAGTTGCCTTTCACGCACAAATACAACAGAAGGTCACAGAAGTATGTCTCAATCTAAAAAGTTTGCTAGATTCCTTCGCTGGACCAGAAATTCGATTACAGTAACTGCTAAGACAATATATAAGGTAAGCACAGATTAAGTCTACCAAAGACTATATACAAGCAATCCTAGAAGCAAATTTATGGGAATTTTTCCTATACAAAAACTGGTTGAATATTGTTGTGTTAACTTCCTGACAGTGCTGAATTAACACAGATTCAGTACTAAAATAAAAATCAAAATTCAGTGTTATTGAATGCTTCCAGACTGTTGGACCTCTCCATAAAACTCATTAAACACCCCTAAATATCCTTTTTCAGGATGCACAGAGTCTTAGGCCAAGCTTTCAGTGGCCCCTTCAGGATCTGCCTACTTCATTTGTCCCAAGGTCCTGGGACAAAAAAGAAGAGAACTTGCTTGAACGACCTTTACAAATATAACATGATTGCAATTTATGTGGCGCCTTATTATGCCTAGGCATATTACAGATGCATTATTAATGTTATTCAGTCCTTTAATACAGCCTGCAAGCCCATGCTAATAGCTTGAAAGCAAAAGAACAAGTCTTCCACTTAATTTGAATGGCAAATGAGTGGCAACCTCTCACTGTATGCAATTAAAGTGGTGGACCACCTGTGATAACAAAAGAAAATTTATGTTAATAATCCTTCATACGCTATTCTAAAGGAAGAGGCAAACCAGGACTAAGAGAAAGCGATACCATTTTTAAGGCAGATTGTACAATACATTTCCATCATGCAGCAAACATGGCAGGGTATGAAAAAGCTAACTCTTATGTTCTTATTTTAAATTGATGGTACATTATTTGAACGAGAGCATTATTTAGGATCTGATTCTATCACTGTTACTCACACAGAGTAATATCTTACTCCATAGATATTACTACTGACTTCAGGAATTCAGATTTAGCAAAGGCACATAGCTACTGTTATCTGCTGCAATGAATTCTTAAGGGCCCAAGAATTAAAGTAACTTACACACTGGGAGGCAGGATGTCAACGGATCATACTAACACACACACACACACAAAACCAAAGTAGATTTAAGATGACCGTACCTTACCTAAACTTCTATCAATGTCCTTTCTCTACAAGATATAAAATATACACAGAGTAGAAAACTGATACGAGCAGAGTTGATATTGATTGGGTAACTGTCCATTTCTATATTTTCCAAAGGTCCCCACCTATCTCTCCTCACATGCAACCTTAGCTCTGATTTTTTTTCAGGGCAATAGGATTTTCTTAAGAAAACTACAGTATTTACTTGAGGAATTTCACTCATGATTTATTGATAAACATAACTCATGCTTAAAGATTTTGGCATAAGAATTTGTTTGAATATGCATCAGTTTTCTTGTGATACACACCAGAGCAATCTAATTTTAGATCAGTCAGACAATATGCAGGAGCCCGTCATGTGTTTATAGAATCTATTTACCATAATCCAGACACAGTTGGAAATATAGTCCATCTGCTATCGAATGGCCCAATTGCACTTTCCTTTTGGGTGAAAGTAATCAAAAGTCTGTTCTGGGAAAGAGATGTTCAGGTGTTAGCTACAATTTTTATTTCTAGGCACCACCATAAACCTCTGTGGTCTAAACCAAGATCAAAAGATCCAGCTCTTTAGTGACTCGCTACCAAAAACCCTATAGTTACCGAGAGCTTGGAAATCTCAAGCCACACCAAATTATAGACTGGGATACAAACACTGCTAAAAACTGCCAACATGGAAAAGCAATCCTGTGTCAGAGTGGGAAAAACTGAAAAGTTTTTATTCCTCTGGGAACCCAGTCTGGACCATATAAATGAATAGACTGTAGCTCACAGTCTAAATTTAAATTCAGCAGCTCCTTCCTGGACATATTACTTTCTAAATTAAGTATATTTTTTGTAACCACCTGCAAACTCATCTGAAACTCAACATTCCGATCCCAAGACTCAATTACCTGACGAAATCTTGTGATTTCAGAGGGCCTTCATGTTCATCCTTTTTAGAACATATTTGTTAATAATTTGGAATCAATATTGCCTCTTTTGACTCCATATGCAATTTACAATGCAGATAGAGAAATGCTTCCTATTTACATATGCAGGGATTAGAGAATTGTCTTGTTGTTAGGACACTGGACTGGGACTCAGGAGAGCTGGGTTCAGTTCTTGGTATAGCCACATATTTTCTCTGTGATCTTGGATAAGTAATTTAATTTCTCTGTGTGTCAGTTCTCCATCTGTAAAATGGAGATAACTGTACTTCCCTTCTCAAACCCTTTGTCTGTCTTGTCTTGGGGACAGAAATTGTCTCTTACTGTTTTTGTATAGCACCCATCAAAGGGGTCATGATATTGGCTGGGGTCTCTCATAAAATAATAAATATAATCCTGATTGGCATCTGGATCATCAATTTTGAATTACACTTTGATATAACAAAGGATATAATGAGTTAGGGGTATGAAAACCCCAAGTCCTACAGCACCTAAACCAGGGTTGGCAATCTTCGGCACGCAGCCCATCAGGATAATCCGCTGGCAGGCCGCAAGACATTTTGTTTATATTGACCGCCCATAGGCACGGCCCTCCGCAGCTCCTGGTGGCCACAGTTCGCCATTCTTGGCCAATGGGAGCTGTGGGAAGTGGCGGCCAGCACATCCCTGTGGCCCATGGCTTCCCACAGCTCCCACTGGCCAGGAACAGTGAACCGTGACCACTGGGAGCTGCGGGGGGCCATGCCTGCGGACGGTCAACGTCAGCAAAATGTCTCGCAGCCCGCCAGCGCATTACCCTCATGGGCTGCGTGCCGAAGGTTGGCAACCCCTGACTTAGACAAACAATCTGGTCAAAAAATGATACTGGCTGCAAAATGATATAAAGTTGCTTTCTGGAATTCTGGCATTCTGGGATGGAGAAGAGAAGAGGAAAGGAGAATGGGGGTGAGGGAGTGGGAGCGGGCATGTGGTGTCCCCTTGGCAGTGGCTGGCCTCCTTAATTTTATAGGAAACAAGTGATTTGGGCTTTTAGTTTACAGGTCATGTATCTGCAATGCCTTTGTATATTATAGGATGAAATTCAATAAGGACAAATGCAAAGTACTCCACTCAGGATGGAGCAATCAGTTGCACACCTACAAAATGGGAAATGACTGCCTAGGAAGGAGTATTGTGGAAAGGGATCTGGGAGTCATAGTGGATCACAAGCTAAATATGAATCAATAGTATAGCACTGTTTCAAAAAAAGCAAACATCATCCTGGGATGTATTAACAGGACTGAGAAGTAATTCTTCTGCTCTACTCTGTCCTCATATTCCACAAAGGAAGGTCTGTTACATCTTCATGGCTCTGGAGATAAAACCTCACTGGCACGTCAGTGAGAGGAGCATCCAGATTTAACAAGTTTCAGAGTAGCAGCTGTGTTAGTCTGTATCCGCAAAAAGAAGAACAGGAGTACTTGTGGCACCTTAGAGACTAACAAATTTGTTAGTCTCTAAGGTGCCACAAGTACTCCTGTTCTTCTTTTTGCAGATTTAACAAGTTTTTCTCCACCTCCAAAACAGCACGGGCAATTGAAGCTTGCTGGTAGACTTTGCAGAGCTCCCAGAGAAAGAGGGAAAGCAGGTTCATCACATGCCCAATTATGGAGAGGGTTTGAGGGACCTATAGCCCCATCTATTCTGAGTTTGGAAATCATATTTGTTCTCTCTCTTTTTAAAAAAACAACAACACACAGTTCTCTAGAAAGGTGCTAACAGTTTCTCAAAATGTGTACACAGGGCTTAATTCTGCTATAAAACTGTTTTATAAATCATAGTATAGATATGTGCCAATATTTTCTAACAGGGGCACCAATATTTAGGGACCTATTCAATATTTAGGAAAACCAGTTACTTCTGCTGCCTCATGTTGTTGGGTGATGGTATAAAGGACAGAGCCGCCTCCAGCTCCCCTCAGTTCTTTCATACTGGCCAGACTCTGATAGAGAAGGGAAGTAGGGTGGGTTGTGGAATGGCCCCGTGCAACACATCTTGAAGAACAGTTACAGAACAGGTTAATAACCGTTTTCTCTTCTTCAAGTGATTGCTCGTCCATTCCACTTCCATTGACTCATAAGCAGTTCGATCTGGAGGTGGGGTCAGAGTCTATCTGAATGATTGAAGGACTACCCCACACTGAAATCTAAAATCCTCTCTAGCCTATTGACAGATGGCATAATGAGAAACAAAAGTATGTACTAAAGACCAAAGTTGCAGCTCTACAAATGTCCTGAACAGGCACGTGAGCTAGAAAGGCTGCAGAGGCCGTGTGAGACCTCCTTGAATGTGCCAGCACCCTGTCTGGCAGAGTTACTGTGACAGTTCACTCCATATTCTTTATGAAAATATGCTTATGATATCAATATGACATAACTGAGATGTACTTTATGCAATATGGGGTTTGTAAGATATCATTGGAAATGTTATAATTTGCTGAATGTGATTATCCAATTTGTGTGCCTGTATCATTGCTGTATCTGAAGTTAGGAATATTGACTATGTAGCTGTATTTCAGCTATGCTACTTTGGGTGACGCTCACTGCTAACTCCTCAGGTACAACAATGGAAAAGCCAGACAGGGCTGATGGCCCATCAGCAAGGACATTGAACTGTGTAAAGGCTTAGCCTTCCTGTGGACTCTCCATACTGCCACTGACTCATGGACGCTGTGATACTACAGAGTCAGGTGGTCTTGTCACCTGCTACTAAACATTACCTGGGACTTCTTGTAACTTTCCAGTGGAAGGGGAGGGGGGGTCAAGTTTGGGAAACAAAGGATTCCTGCCTTATGTAAATTCCATTTAAGGGTGGGGAGGAAGGCAAACGGGACTCCTCTCCATGGCTTTTCTGCCCAAGAAGAAAAAGACTGCTAAAGCCACCTGAAGAGAAGGCAAGGGGAGAGTCCAGACTGAGACAGGGGTCCAGTCTGAAAAGGAATATAACTGGAACTCTGAACCACAGAAACTTTGCAACCTGCCTAAAATAACATTTAGGGTGAGAATTTACATTTTGTAACCTGTTTCTTAAGTATATTGAGCTTAGCTTGTGTATTTTGTTTTATTTGGGCAGTAATCTGCTTTGTTCTGTCTGTTATCTCTTATATTCACTTAAAATTCACCTTTTGTAGTTAATAAACTTATTTCTTCTTTATAATATAACCCAGTTTATGTAATTTCCAACTGCGGGCAAGAAGTTGTGCATATCTCCTTCCACATTGAGGGAGGGGCAAATTTCATAAAACCTTTGGGTTTGTACCCTTAAAAGGAATAGGCACCAGAGTGTTGGAGCAAGCCCCTAAGGCTGAATCTTTCCAGAGCAGATCTCTGTCTCTCTGTGCAGCTGGGTGTGGCCCTGCCTGTGTGTTTGGCTAGAAGAGAAGTGTGAGCCTAACCCAGCAAGGCCAGGTAAAGGGGACCAAGGCTGGCAGAACAGGCTGACTCAGTGGCATCCCAGCATAGCAGGTGACACCCCAAAGGGCCCAAAGCTGTGACAATTACATTGGCCATGTCATAGCACAAACTTATACAGAGGAAATCCATGGTGAGCTTCTTTGAGATGAAACTACAAGGCCCTTCATCTGTCCACTACTGACATAAACAGTTGCAAAGATTACCTACACGGTTTAGTCCTACCCAAATAAAATGCTAAGGCTCCTCTAACATTCAACGTGTGAGAGTCTCTCCTTATCCTTATAAGCATGAGGGTTAGGGAATAAAGTTGGTGAGTCTAGTGCCAGATTGATGTGGAACTGAGAAACCACTTTGGTGAGAAATTTTGGATGAGGGCATAAGTATACCTTGTCTTTGTGAAAGGCGGTTGTATGCGATGGGTTAGATACCGGAGCTCTCAAATTCTCCCACTCTTCTTGCAGAAAATTGTCACCAAAAAGGCTACCTTCACTGAAAGATGAAGCAATGAACAGGTAGCCAGAGGTTCAAAGGTCAGGCCCATTAGCTTTGCTAACACCAGGTTTAAGTCCCAAGGAGGAATAGGATCCCCTACTTGGGGATATACCCAGTTTAGATCCTCCAAAAATCTTAGCATGAAGGGGCATACAAATATTTAGCATATCTGGCACTTAAATGCCTTGCACTTTCAGGTGACATTGTAAATAAGAAGTGGTCAGCATTATCTCCTGTAAATGTAAACAAACTTATTTGTCTTAGTGATTGACTGAACAAGTGGATTTATAGGTATGATGTTGCACCCCATAATGCTTTATAGAAATATGCTTATAAGTGTAAATATGACATAACTGGAATATGATTTGTGCTAGATATGCCATGTAACATATCTTTGCAAAGGTTATGATCTACTTAGTAGATTCATCCTATTTGTATGCATGTATCATTTTATATCTGAAATTATGAGCATTGGTTCTATGCTTGTATTTAAAGTGTTTGCTGTAGGAAGCACATAAGACAGATTTGGTCAACATAGTGTGAAGGGGTTATTTAAGTAATTGGGAGTACTTAACTAACAGTGGACTTTGGAAGATGCCAATCCATATGTGAGCTTTCCTGGGAATGTTCACACTAACATGTAAACAGTGGCCTGCAAAAAGCTGAAATCATTCATAGACTTGTGACTTGCCCAGGTGGCTAGAGACCCCATCTTGTGACTGTGATGTGGCACAAGAGAGAATATAAGAGGCCTTGGCAACCCTGCCATTTTGTCTTCAGCTGGTTCAAGAGATAGCCTCTCCACCCCAAAGAGATGCCTGAAAGAAACTGGAGCAAAGAACATTAACCACGGGGGTGTGAATGATTGCTGGACCCAAACTAGGAAGGAGTCTAGTCTGTCAAAGAAGCTTATTGTAACATCTCTGAGGGTGAGATATACCTGCATTTAGTTTCCTACTGTATTAGGCTTAGACTTGCGTGTTTTTGTTTTATTTTGCTTGGCTTAGAGGTAGTCTCAGCACATCAGGTGGCAGTTCCCAAGGGGCTTTCTGTGACCCAATCTGTCACAACAGGCCCTCAAGTTTTACCTTGTTTTGTTTTTGAGTGCAGTTATGTAACAAACAAACAAAATCTACATTTGTAAGTGTACTTTCACTGTAAAGAGATCGCACTATAGTATTTGTATGAGGTGAATTGAAAAATACTATTTGTTAATCTTTTTACAGTGCAAATTTTAAAATAATCCAATAATACTATAAAGTGAGCACTGTACACTTTGTATTCTGTGTTGTAACTGAAATCAATATATTTGAAAAAGTAGAAAAACATCCAAAATATTTATAATAAATTAAAAATGGTATTCTATTAACATTATGATTAAAACTGCAATTAATCACGATTTTTTTTAATCGAGTTAAATTGATTTGAGTTAATTGCTTGAGTTAACTGTGATTAATTGACAGCCCTACTAAAGGCTTTGACACTGGTTCCATAATCTAAGGTTTTGCAGTCTGAGATTTTCATTAAAATGAGTCTAACAACTAAGCCTCCAAATTCCATCATTTCAAATACAAAAGATTCATAATTTGTGACCAAATAGTGCTAGCCTTGCATATTTTAACATGTTCTTCAGTTTCTGGCACTGTATGTGTGTATAGGTACCATAATGAGATGCTAATTGTGGTTATTTTTATGGTTAATAAAAGGCATAAAAAGAAAAATTAAGGCTAGGCAAAAGGGGAAGAAACTAATGCACAGGCTTTTTGCCACTGGACATCAGAGTTTAAACAACATGCAGAAAATGACTGTGGTTTCCCCTACCCGATGTTTTTCCAATGTCATAAAATCACCACATGATTTTGGACTTTGGAGAGTCAATCTCTGCTCCAGCCACACACAGGACACCAATGTATATTTGGACCTGGCAGCAGGGTGAGATGAGACACAGTGAAAGGACTAGGGGAAAGTGAGCAATAACTAGCAAGGGAGAAATAGAGTAGGATTCACTACAGGCTGGCAGGAGTTTAGATCCTGCCTCTTCGCAGGCATCCAAACCCTGACCCCTTACAGTGCCTGCCTGTGTAGAAATCTCACCAATTATGGAAAATGTAAGTCAGCTCCTGGTGACAGCCACATAGCAAGTGGCTAGTTTTCTAACACTATACAATTATTTTTTCATTAAATTTTATGTGCAATTTCTTTTTAAGCTACAACTGTGTACTACGTGGAAGAGTAAGTTACATCTAGTTACTGAATTCATCAGGGAAAACA
This sequence comes from Chrysemys picta bellii, assembly GCF_011386835.1. Classification (NCBI taxonomy): domain Eukaryota; kingdom Metazoa; phylum Chordata; order Testudines; family Emydidae; genus Chrysemys; species Chrysemys picta. The sequence goes on from NC_088792.1 coordinate 233,176,516, forward strand.
GACAATGCATACAATTAACATTTTATTTCAACTTTTAATAGAGAATCTATAAACAAGCTATGGAAGTCAGGGTTAGGACTGGGAAAATAGTAATACAAGTTTTCTAGAGGGAAGTTGTGATGCCCTCAAAGTGCACTAAACGAAGACATATTACTGAAGATTGCCAAGAATAGTATCCGTTGTAGATAAACACTGTTGGCCTTTTGGTCCATGCACACAGCTGTCAATTAGTCACCTTAGAAGGTAACATTCAGGGCCCAGATTTTCAATAGTCCAATGCTCTACAAAAAGAACAGGAGTACTTGTGGCACCTTAGAGACCAACCAATTTATTTCAGCATAAGCTTTCGTGGGCTACAGCTCACTTCTTCAGATGCAATGCTCTACAGTTCCCATTGAGAACAAGCCATTGAACTGCCACCCAATGCCTAAAACTATCCTGAAATACCAAAACGGCCTATGGGATGGAACATATTTCATACATTAAAGTTGTTCTTTGGACCCAAACAGAGTTTTACTCCATCTGCATCAATGAAACCGGAGGTGAGTCTATACAATCTTCAAAATTTCACTCACCTGAGAAAATGGGGCACTTGGATTTGACCCGCTTGGACCCCAAGCTAATCTGAGACAACCTCTGACAATACTTGGAATCATACATATATTCTTGACGCAGCTGATGTTCCTACTGACATCCTGGCACAAACCCTTTGGTTCTGAAGCCAGGGATCCAGGCAAGATACTTCAAAGATGTGAAGAGCTGCATGAGGGTTTATAGTGATCAAGTCCAAGCTACACCAAAGTTGAAGCTTTAATGTAGTCTTCCAAATCTCAAAGTATGAGAACAAAACCATGTAGTCTTGATGCCTCTGTGAGCCTGTCTGGGTCGATATATGCTTTACATTGCTCAGGCTGAGCCTTTTCTTTAGCTCGTTATGTATGCTTTACTAGGAGATCCAGATGATTTACCTGTTTATTTTTGTATTACAATAGTGCCTATAGACTCCAAAATTAGGTATCAGAGCCTTACTGTGCTAGGCACTGTACATACAATTAGTAAAACAGTCCCAGCTCTAAAGAACTTACAGTCTAAATAGACAAGATAGATGAAGGGTAGAAATGGAGGCAGAGAGTTGAAGCAACTTGCCTGAGATCTCAGAGTAAGTCAGTACCTATTGAATCCCAGGGGTGGGCAAGCGCAAGCCCGCTCACATCTGAAGGCCCTCCCCCGGAGCTAAGGGGAGGAGCTACTGGGCTCAGGGTTCAAATGAGAATGGCGGCAACAAATGATAAAATGGGAATGAGCATGAGGGCCATAGGTTCAAAATCAGGGATCCAGAAGAAGACACTTACCAGAAAACCCGGACAGCGCCCACTGCTTCTTGAAGGTATCTAGGGAGCCAGCAGACAGGGCCCAGAGGAACTCTGCCCAGATGCATGAACCAAGGGTCAGAGTAAGTCAGTAGCAGAGCCAGGAACAGAACCCAGGATTCTTGATTCCTAGTCCAGTAATGTATCCCCACCACACGCAAAGTTTACCAGCTATTACCACAATCCAGAAGGATTCATTTCTAAATATTTAAAAGGTTTTGTAATGAATATAATAGAAGTCTGCTAGGTGCTTTATAGGCAAGGACAAAGTCTTTGCCCAGACGTTACAATCTTTGTTTGTTAATACATTTAGAACATGAGTTCACAACTTAGGGATTTCAGGGGTTCATGACCACCCTGTCCTTCCTCTTTTGCCAAATGACCATGGCAGGAGTAAGGCCCTTCAGCTGCACCAGCTCAGTCTCCTGCCAGCCTAACTAGTCAATTATAGGGTTGCCTGGCATCTGCGTTTCAATCAGAACGCCCGGTCAAAAAAGAACCCTGGCAGCTGCGGTCAGCACAGCTGATTGGGCTGCTAAAAGTCCGGCTGGCTGCAGCACCAGTGGGGCAGGCAGGTTCTGTACCCAGCTCCGCAACTCTCATTGGCTGGGAACCACGGCCAAAGGGCAGTGTCTGTGGGCGGGGGTAACACACTGTGACCCCAGCCACTCCTCCACCTAGGAGCCGGAAGGACATGCTTCCACTTCCCTGGAGCTGCATTGACTTCCTCCATCCCCAGGAAATGCCGGGCCTGCCTGAGGTCAGTGCCATCTGGAGCCTGCAGACTGAACCTCCTCCTGTGCCCCAATCTCCTGCCCCATCTTGGAACCTCCTCCCACACCCCAACCCCTCAGCCCCAGCCCAGAGCCACCTTCTGCACCCCAAACCTCTCATCCCCAGCTCTATCTCAGAGCCCGCACCCCCAGCTGGAGCCCCCACCCCTTCCCGCACCCCAACCACCTGCCCCAGCCTGGAGCCCCCTCCCACACTCTGAACCCCTTGGTCCCAGCCCCATCCCAGAGGCTGCACCCCCAGCTGGAGCACTCACCCCCCCCCCCCCAATACATCCCAACCCCCTCATGGAGTCTCCAAGTAATCCAGTTCTGACCCTCAACTCTGATTCCTGAGTCTGAACCTGTCTTGACTCTTGGTGCCAGCATTCAATCTCTGACTTCGGCTCCAACTACTGGGCCTGATCCTGGCTCCAAACCTCTGACAGAGTGGCAGGTGAGTGCCTCAGTATGGAGAAGATTGAGATGGACAAAACTGTCCATGAACATAGAGTGGTTGCTTACTAAGTAGCCATCACTTGCCAGTGATTACTTCACTGTGATATTTAATACAGCACAGTAGTTGCCTATTCTTAGGGTAAAGAAATGACTACAATATTGCAGATGCAACTCTCTGGCAATCATTGATTTTTAATCACAACCACCATTGTAAAAAGAAAAATAAATATTGTAAAGCTGGCAACTAATGTCTAAGACTGTGCCACAGATGCTCTTGTTCTGTGAAAACACTCAAATGTATGATAAGAAAAATGTCATTTTTGGCACGCAGCCGTGAGCAGTTTTACCATCACTGATCTGGATGCAACGAAAATATTTGCAGAAACCCACAACAAAAATTGATAAGAGAAAACTCAGAGAAAGACACACCAAGAGGAAACTTCTTCTCTGACTCAGAACCAGTATTGCTGTGTTCGAAGCCCGCAATCAGAGTTGGCTCTCTTTATATTGTTCTATGCAAAAAGAACTTCCCCCTAAGACAGCTGCAACCTGGAGCGCCTCACCCACCATTCCTAGTAAAAGAACTGACAGTTGTGGATGTTAGTAGCACACAAGCTCTTGGCATCCGAACGTGAATTGTGTTAGAATGTTATACTTGGAAAATGACAATTGTATTATAACCACCTACTTACCGTTGGAGAAGTTTCACTTCCAGAAATGGGGTGGGGGAAACCACATCCCCAAATAGCAACGATGATCATGTCCAAGGGCCTCAACAGTTAACAAAACAATATACGTAAGATATTTATAGTCAGACATCACTTATGTTTTGTTTTTTGGAGTATTCCAACTGCTGTAACATGCATGGGCATGCACACGCAGTGGACCCAAGATGTTGTGCTCTCCTTTGAGGGAAATTTGGAGGATAACAGGGATAAACCTGAGCAGTGCTGCAGTCACCACCATCAAAACAGTCCATGATATGAAGCATGGAAAAGAACTTGGGTATGTTACAATAAAATGTATTATTTCAAACTTTAAGGATTAAAGAAATGGTGAAAAATTCTTCAATATTAAAAAAAGAAAGCAAGGCAGACCAGTGGCAAAGGGACAATTCACTGCCAACATGGTGATCTGACTCAGACTTGAGCTGGGCCCTGATTAGTCACAGGAGAGCTACATCCTGCCCTTTGCTAAGAGAATAACTCATGGGCCTTTGAGGAATCCCCACAGGTATTTTGTGTTTGAAGTGAGTTTCTCCAATTCCTCCTCCCAAAGCCTAGACTTTGTACAGGGAACAAAGCACAAGTGGCAGAACATAGGCTACCTGCACTGTCAGGTTGAGGCTGTTACTACAGCCCATGGGCAGTAGCCACAATCCACTGCAACCACCTTATGCTGTGTAAGCCATGAGTGGGTCTGAGAGTATCACAAACCAGATGGCTGTCTCGTCTCCCCAACAACAAACCCTCTTGGATGCTTACATTTTCAACCATTTCAAGAGGTTGAAAAATGCTTCTACCAGGCCTGTTTGCAGTTAAGCCAGGCTTAGTTCTTGTTCGACGTGTGGCTGGGTTATTTCGAGCCCCTTCGCAGTCCCAGAAAGCCCAAAATGCAGCAGAAGCAACAGTTACACATTTCTAAGTGTTATTTCTTTAAAATAATGATCATAGGGTAAATTAGTTGAGTACTCTCGATAGAAGAAGAGAACACTGCAGAAATCAGAGGAAAGGTTAGTTTCCTAGCCAACGTTGGTTAGATGAAAAGAGGAACCACTCCTTTTGACTTCCATCTTCGTATGTGCAACGTCAAAAACCATGACAGCTCAAGTATAACCCTCAGAGAAGAACGTATTGCCATTTTTCCAATTAGTTGATTTTAACCCATAAAAAGCTTTAGTTTGGGGTCATCATTTAGACATCAACTCCTCTCTCAGTTGAGATGTTAAATAGAACAGCCTTTCTAGATAAATGTTAAAAACTGCCAGCCTTGCAGTAATGGCTCCAAACTCTAGGATTCATCCCCCTCCCCACTCCAACAGAACTCAAGTCTGTGCACTTTCAGAGCTATTTACACAGGTATTTTCTGAGTGGAAGTGTCTTAATTTAAGCTTGTGGAAAGTCTAATTATTTGTGTTAATTGATCATGATGCGACTAGAGTTCTCGATAGTGCAGTTTTATAAGCTGAAATAAAAACTTCACATTAATAAGAGAATAACTTTCCTTTGAAGTAATTAAGTTGCTTACTAGTAACTGCAATTCTCCAATTACTTTCCTCTGCTTCATTAATCTGGGACTGTCTGAAGAACATACAAAGTGAGAAGGGTTGATGTATACTACATTTGGTAATGGGATCCAAAAATAGGCTTAGTGATTTTAAAATGTTTTTGAGTCATGTACAGTTCAGATGGGACTAGTTACTCTTTGGGGCTAGCAAACAGTAGGAAGTCTACAGGAAGAACCAAGTACTTTGAAAATTTAATAAAGTAGATTGTAGAGAATTCCACCTAGAGTTGCTTTTAAAATAGACAGACACAAATAAGCAAAGAAGGTGTTTAGGAAACTTGCGGAATGAGCCTTTGGCTCTTCTGGAGTGTGAAATATCTTTGTTACAAAACATTGCACCACACACTTGGTAAGGTTCGAGGCCTTTTTCTGCAGCAGCCATGAGCCAAGAAGCAGAAAGTCATAGCCTCACGATCCATCTAAATTTAAACAAAACAACAAAATATCAGTCTGTTAAGAAGCCAATCCTGTACGAATAGTGCCCACCACCAGATAAAGAAACAGATCTTAAGATGTTTAAAGAAAACTTTGTTTGATAGCATTCTGTCAAGAATCACTTATCAACAGTTGTGGTTGTGAAATCTCTACTTCTTTATTGTTTTGCCTTTATGTCCCTGCTTCTCTATTGTTTATTTGTATGGTTTCTGTCTGGTTTTTTTTATTTGTGTCTGTTGCATAACTAGTTTTGTAAGGTTCAAATCAACTAAGGTGCTGGGGTATGATTGAGTAAAGAATTATTTCACAATGTGTTAGGATTGGTCAAAGAATTATTTTGTAATATTATAATACAGGGGTAGGCAACCTGCGGCACGCAAGCTGATTTTCAGCGGCACTCACACTGTCCAGGTCATGGCCAGCGAGCCGGGGGGCTCTGCATTTTAATTTAATTTTAAATGAAGCTTCTTAAACATTTTAAAAACTTTATTTAATTTACATACAACAATAGTTTAGTTATATATTAGACTTATAGAACGAGACCTTCTAAAAATGTTAAAACGTATGACTGGCACGCGAAATCTTAAATTAGAGTGAATAAATGAAGACTCGGCACACCACTTCTGAAAAGTTGCCGACCCGTTATAATAAAATGATTGGTTAAAGTATAGCTAAGCCGGACTCAAGTTTCACGATATAAACTGAGATCCAAGAAGACCAGCTGGGAAGGAAAAAGGAAAAGGTAAAGAATAAGGAGGAAAGACCTGGAAGAAAAACGACTATTCACCTGCAAGACAGCCTGAGAACAGAGCTGCTAGAATCCTATGCACGAGCATGATGTGAAGCAACCAGAAACCAGGTGAGAATGACCTTGCCTGGTCAACAGGGAATGTAAGCCTGTGTGATCAGGATTGGTGAGCATAGCATTGCATGCTTAGCATGTGTATTATACTTGGTGATTGTTAATAAGATATTACTGTATAAGTCTCTTCCGCTGGTAAAAGGTCCTGCAAACCTGCGGACTGTTATGCCGTGAGCCCTTGGAAGGGTAAGGGTGGGTGCCCTGGAGTGTGGGATTATGCCTTGAGCCCTAGGAAAGGATAAAGGTAGGTGTCCCCTAGAGTGTGTGGGTAACAACCTGGATGGATTATTTGAAGATGAACTCCATTAGGACAATTACCCTATGGACTTTAAATGCCTAGGGCAGTTCATGACCGTTCAGCATTGGTCTTACATTCCTATTTTCTGTATAAAGAGAACATTTTAAGTCCAGCTACAGAGAAGAGCTGGTTTTCAGGCAGAACACTGACAAAGGAATAAAATTTGCAAGAATATATTTAAGAGGTATCCAAATCCATATGAGATAGAACAAGAATTTAGGCTGGAAATGGGTACAATTTTCTCTTTATGGGATATATGGGAACTTACAATTAACACAGAAAGCGTAAAGGTCTCCTGCAGCCTAGGAACAAAGTTGTATTAGGGACAGGACCAGACTAGATGATCGCATAGGTCTTGCCCATCTCTAACGTCTGTGATTCCATACCTATGAAAGAATGGACAAACATCCAGATCTTTCCCCACCCTAATTCTTCACAGACATACTCCATCCTGATAGCCATTTGCTCAGACTCACAAATGTAGCCCAACCTCATAAATCACAGAGGATCTCACAGTTTTCTCTGCTCCAGGATCAGCAAATCTGGGCTTCCAGCTCAGAGCCGCAGAAACTAAGCAGGCTAAAAAAAGTGGATAACTTCTTGCACCTGATTTAGGTTAGGACAGTGATTCCCAAACTTGTTCCACTGCTTGTGCAGGGAAAGCCCCTGACGGGCCGGGCCGGTTTGTTTACCTGCCACAGCTGCAGGTTCAGCTGATCGCAGCTCCCACTGGCCGCGGTTTGCTGCTCCAGGCCAATGGGAGCTGCTGGAAGCGGCGCGGGCCGAGGGACGTACTGGCCACTGCTTCCAACAGCTCCCATTGGCCTGGAGCCACGAACCGTGGCCACTGGGAGCTGCGATCGGCCAAACCTTCAGACGCGGCAGGTAAACGAACCGGCCTGGACAGCCAGGGACTTTCCCTGAACAAGCAGCAGAACACATTTGGGAACCACTGGGTTAGGAAATAGAGCAGAACAAGGGGAAAAAATTACAATTTCCAACCATATTTGTAAGACATGTTGCTAAGTCTGCACTAACTTACTTTGCTCAGGTTTTGTAAATTCCAGACTGCCACTGAAGAGACAAATACAGAGATCATGATTTGGAAGTCAGAAATTTAAGCAACCGAGAGTTCTCTGAGCAAAGCAAAAAGGATCTTAATACATGAATTAAGAATGGGTGGCAGCAGACTGGAAATAAGAGACATCAGGATCATATCGTCTTGGCATCTTGATCAGAATACTTTTCAAAAGACTATGGAGAGAAAACAAAAGCAATTACTTCTATAGTAAATCAGAAATACATTCTTCAAGATACTACTTGACCTTTCCTAGTTACAAGTCAGACAACTACTGCTAGCTTTCAGCATGTTAAAATAAATAAATAAATACATAAAATTGGGACTTCCCATTACCAGATAAGAAAATGACCATTCAGAGGGGTGAATTTGGAAATGCAGACCTTCTGAAAATTAAAAGCACTTTCATGAACATCCATCAAGAGTGAACAATGTTAGTAACCTGTACTAACAGACAAAAGTACATAACTCTGCAGAGGATTTTGGAGGTGAAGCCAAAGTTTACACTTTAAGGTGTAAATCTCAATCATTCTGTAAGACACTCAGAGTTCAAGGAATAATTTCTCTGGAAACCAGTTGATATTATAAACCTCAGGCTCCAATAAATCACTTAAGGGAAAGCGCTAAATAATTATGTTCAGAATGGTAGCTAGTTAAATAAAAGGGATTCATGCATCAGTAATCAGAACCTATGTTTCACTTCTGCTGACAGAAGACTCCACTCCTCGAAATTCCTCTGGGTGAAATTCTATTGCCTGTGATATGCAGGACATCAAACTAGATGGTCATGATCATTCCTTCTCATCTCAAGATCTCTGGGGGGAAAAAGGTTACCAGGAGGTTGAGAGCTCTCTTTATGACTCCCCAGATAGTACCAACATGGCCAAAAGAGGGCAAACTCTCAGATGACAGTTTTGGAATCACACATGATTAGTGGTTTTAAACATTCTTCCCCCCTCAAGTACAATCTTTGAACAAGGCACCACACTCAAAGAATGTCCTGGTGTTAAACATCAGACATAAAGCACGCTGGTCCATGGAATGGAGATTTTACATGTATATTTATCACTTTTTGAACTCTGATCTTACAGTTTTATGATCAGATGTGATGGAATCTTTTTGCCCTAGACAGCTTTTTAACTTTTTATTTTTTAAAAACCAAAACATGACGTAGCTATTTCCATAACAATACAAATTTCAGGGTATACAACCCCATAACAGAGCTACTACTGTAACAAGGTCCATGCTTGCCTGCAATTCTAAGCAGGGGGGAGCTGTTGAAGCAACTGCATCAAGAATTAAGAGTCATGTTATACAAAATTTACAATAATTCATGTAAAAATAGCTATACATTATTTAAGAGTGGATAATTAAGTGCAGCCCAAATTTTGTATCAGTATACAAAACAAAAAAAATTATAAGGAACTAAAGGGGAAAAGAAAGACAGTGAATGCAGTTTTTATTGTTATTTTGTTGGGCTCAGTTTAATATACTCAATTTATAATTGTAGGCATTTTGTTTTGCTGAGCTTAACAGATTTCTCATAAGGGCTCCTATTTATCAATAAGTGGTCTAACAAAAGCTATCTAACTAGCAATTTCATTTAAGGTAAACTATTAAGTAGGTTTTTCTGGAATGAAATGAGCTGGGCTTATATCTATTACAGACTACAAAGATATGAATGCAAATATTAATTGCAGATTCAACTAAAAATTTAATTATTTGGACAAACCTTTTTGCCAGAAAGTTTGCCAGAACTTGATTTGTCTAAATAAATCCCCTCCCCACAAAGCATTAAAATATATCCTAAATTAAAAATCTGACCCATTTAAAAAAAAAAAAGATGCAATCTAAAAATCAGAGACAAAATGAGTTTTCAAAGCAGGGCTATGTCACACTAGTACTCTGCGATATGCACATGTATAAGCACAATTATGAGTTATTTTATTACCTTAAAGTAGCGCTATGCAAATCACTCTTCTCTGTACAACACATTCTCTATTTTCCACTTTTCAAGAGCTAAAGCTACATCAGAAAGATTTTGTTCCTTACAAGTATTTTATACAAGAGATTTCCAGCCAACATAGACAATAAGACACTGCAATGTTTCCAATCAGTTAGATTTTGTTTTAATGACATGGGCATTTCTTGAAACGAACGCAGCTATTACCTACAAAAATAATGCACATTAATTTTGATGGTCTTACAAAACCAGTACTGAGCTGCAAATCTGATTCAAAGTAATATACTGAACGTTCGAGAATATCTAAAAACAGATATTAATTTTTTTACTTCAATTTTGCAATACTTCTTGAAGAACTTGAAAAATATGACATTGCTGTAACAAGATATTACCAAGATTATAAAAACTGGAAGGAATAATACACTGTATCACTGATCCTCAGTAAGTAGAATTCTGATTAATATTAATCACACTAAGTGTTTAAAAAAAGTGTTCATGGTTATTTAAAAAGTGTTGTGGCCCCCTAAACATTTGAAAACAGATAACCTTTCCACTCTTTATTTAAAGTCAAAATGTTTTTTTAAAAAAAGTCTCACAAAACAATAGCAATAATCAAAAAGCATGAATTGTATTTTTGTAATCAGTAAGATCTCTAGTGCTGAAGGGCTTTTCATAGTAAAAAGCAGATTCTTTGGGGACATTAGTTAACTTGATAAAATTCAGTTTTATGATGATTTTTCCTTCCTGCTACGAGGCGAGTCTGCTCCATTTGAGGTTACTGTTCCATTTACTCCATTTTCTAGGAACAAGAAAAAAATTGATGATTTCCCAAGCAAAACAACATTTTATATTTGATTATCTTTATGTCGTTTCTAAGTCAACATATAGCTTTTGTATATTTTATTCTAATGTAAGTATTACTCTGCTAAATGCTGTCTTAAGAGACTTTCATGATGCAATAATTGCAATAGCTTAAAAATATTCTGTGTAAAAAAAAAATCTGTTTTACATAGTTTGCAGAAAAGATTTTAAAATAGAGACAGATTTAGAGTTCTGTACAACTAAACTCTTAGTAACCAAGATATCCAACTTTACAGATGAAGGGTTCTAAAGAGATAATCCCAATACAATTTTTTAGAAACTCAAACCTTTTGCTTTTCTGCAATGTGTGGAGAATACATAGTATAGTGCAGCAAAAAGCTTTACTGGCATTCATCTGGGCTGACTTACATAAGTCACTCATGGATTCACCTTTCTTAAGTAATGTATCCATTCCAAATTCATGTTAACAAAACTCTTCTACCACAGCATCAAACACATGTAATAATGTATACAGTATATTATGTGCAGTTCATAAATATATGTTAGTACTAGTGATCTTTTCTCCTGCCTCTTTCTCTGTAGACTTTCCTTCCATGTGAAGTGCCAATGGAAAGTTGCTGGATTGTTAGTTTATTGTAAAGCAAAAGCCATATGCATGCATCTAAGTACATTTTTAAACCCCTTATAAATTAGCCAGAAGATTGCGTTTTTTACCAGTACACAAAGGCAGATCTGTGACCTGAGAACTATGCCCCTGCCAAAATTCAAATTGTCAATCTCCCCTACTGGAATACTTAAGCTGTTCAAGAGATTGCAATGTTGAATTTTCTTTTCTTTGTTAAATCATGGCAAGAGCAGTCATTCCCCTTTCTCTTTGTTCTTGAAAATGCCTGAAATACTTGCTCAGACAGACATTTTGAAAAATTTAGTTTGAGAAAATTCCATCCTGGAAGGCTACAGAGTTTGAGGAAGCTCTAGTAATCCAAAAATGACCTTTCATAACAAAAGCACTTACGCAACCTTAAAAGTAGAAAATGTAGCTCTAACCCCCCCCATCCCCCAGATTCATCCAGCTCCCAAACAATCTCTGTAATATGCTTCTATAACAACAGGCTTTGGAAATTAAGCCTTTTTAACCCTTGACTGTCCAATGATAGGGTTTCCTTAGGCTATGGATTTCTTAAACCTGCTGTATCCTTGCAATTAAGTTAGGTACGTTCTGCAATGTAAACCATAGTAAACAACATCTGTCTGCAGATGCAGGCAAAGTGTGATAGGGGCTTAAAATTTCTTTTCCTTTCCAAACTGCTTTCCACACCACCACCACCGTTTGGTACTTTCCTACACTAACTCTGGCATGGTGAATCCTAAAAAGACACTCACCATCGAAGTGGTGCTTCATTGTTGCATCCTAGAAACCCCAGCAGAAGGAGCAGCAGCAACATCACAGAACTGTAAAAAGCAACAGAGGGTCCTGTGGCACCTTTAAGACTAACAGAAGTCTGAAGAAGTGAGGTTCTTACCCATGAAGGCTTATGCTCCCAATACTTCTGTTAGTCTTAAAGGTGCCACAGGACCCTCTGTTGCTTTTTACAGATTCAGACTAACACGGCTACCCCTCTGATACATCACAGAACTGGGAATTCATGTGGTCTTTGCCTTCAGGCAACCACCACCAACACTACCACAAAAACACCCAGGAGCAGACAAGGGTACAGTCCCAATAATCACATCCATAAATTTGACCTGTACAGCAGTCATCCGCAACCAGCTCAAGCTTCTGCAGAGCTTGCATTCAACAATCCCTATATCACTCCAATTTCAGATTTAACACTCAATTTTGCCTGAATCACAGGTAACTAGCTATATCACTCTGCCCTACTGGTCCCTATTGGCTTGCTCCTGGCTTTCAGCTGAAGTAAGTAAAACCAAGCAGAAAGAAAAAAAAAAAAGGGGGAGGGGGGAGAGAGACCTGGAGTCGCACACTCTCGCACAGGGAGAAAAGAGCTGGGACCAAATCTCTGTAGCACCAAGACCTGCCACACGGATTTCTGCCCTTTTCCCAGTGGAAGGGTGACGTACACCAATATACCCATCTAGCCCCAACCCCACCCCATCACCAAAGTCTCAATCTCACTATATGTACATTTTAATTCTACAGCTATTTCTCACACACCCAGATGCTGTTGGCAGGTGTGGGGTTTGGTGCACTCAAGCACATGTGCTTGATACATACCGCTGCCAGGCCTGAGCAGCTTTAAGTCTTCACAATGGAGATAAGGTTGTGTATAATATCAAAAGGAAGGAAAGACACTTTTGGGAGGGTTTTAAGTCACTTTTCCCTTTAATTTGCACTTCTCCCATGGTTTTTCACATAGCAACAAGACAGACAAAAAATTAAATGGGAAAGGTAGCTATAAACTCTCCAAAATTGGCTGTTGGCCTTCAGGGTAGGTATAACATCTAAAATTACTTTATTTTGTGAAATACCACAATTCAAGTAAAGTGTCTCTTTTTGTTGTTCTCATGATATATGTATTTACCAACTAATATTCACCTTGAAGTGTGTGTTGCAACTCACCTACATTACACATAGGAGGGTACTACAATGATTTAAATCAAGGTGATTTAAGTTATTGAATTGTATTATGATTTAAATTACTTGATTTTTAAAAAGAGTCATTAAGTCATGTTGAATCTTTGCAAAACTAATTAGATTACAATTTAAATAAACTGAGGTGTTTTGTTTGTTTGATTTTTGTAAAATACCAGTACTGGAAGCGTATCTTGAATTTTATAAAACGATGGCAAAAATTACTGCATTAATATTACCAGTAAGAATTATTAAAACTTTCAATACATTAGAATTGTGATTAAAACAAACAAAAACAAAATCATACAGACTAAAATTTACAAAACTAAGAGCCTAAAGTTAGGGTCCTAAGCAGCATGGAAGCACAAGTCCCATTTACTTTAACCTGCAAACCCAGCTGGAAGAACCTGTTATTTACTTAAACAAAAAGATAATTAGAGAACAAAGTCTCACACATCACACCAGAACTCCAAATAGGGCCAATTGTTCCCTTAGGCAAATTGCCTACATACTGCTTGAGAATGTAAATGTTAATCCACCCTAGTGTGTCGCATGCTAACTGTCCTGCATGGACCCTGCTGGGATGCACCAGAAGTTCCCTTGTGCCTGTCACATAGCAGGGCCCCCGCAGGACAGTTAGTGCACGACAAGCTAGTGTGGATTAACGTTTACACCCCTCTGGTGCAAACTAAAGCACCGGGGGGAGGGATAGTTCAGTAGTTTGCGTATTGGCCTGCTAAACCCAGGGTTGTTCAACCCTTGAGGGGGCCACTTAGGGATCTGTGGCAAAAATCAGTACTTGGTCCTGTTAGTGAAGGCAGAGGCTGGACTCGACCTTTCGGGGTCCCTTCCAGTTCTATGAGATAGGTATATCTCCATGTACACAAAGCCCATAGTCAATTTTAAGAGACATTCAAAAAGGATTACTCTCATGTAATTCAGGCCAAGAGTGAGATAGGTAAAAGTAGAATGGAATTGAGAGGTGACCTGCAAAGTCTTAAACCAGCCACAGATTTTTAGATATCCCTTTAACCTGGCAAACTGGAACACATTACCTTAATTTTTACAAGTCAGGTGGGTATTTGAGAGTCACCTTTGAAATACTCAGGTAATTTTATCTGGTATATTATTTTATATTATCTGGGTTATAAACAGCCAGTGAGAACAATTTCGGAGGTATTCCTCCTTGATATCAACCACCAATATTAGTTTCCATCAGTATGAGTTCAAGTATCAAAACCAGAAACATCTCATTTCACACAGCAAACATCCAATAGCACTTTACCCAATTATGCCATATAAGTTTTTCATATTGGTTTAACTCTATCCTCAGAAAGAAAAACCTTGCAATACAAACCTCTCTCTTTTTTGGATGGTCTACCTTTAGTTGTTACAAATTTCTTCTTCAGTGACTGAGGCTGAGAAGAAGAATGTTCTCTCCACCTTCTAAGCTGGAAATTAATGAACTTCCACATCATAAAGGCTTGAGTTCCACAGATTGAGGACAGTACAATGATTCTATAAACAGATTTAAGAGAGAGCAGAGGTAGTCATGTAAACAAGTATCAGATGAAGGCATGTCAACAAGTTTGTCAAGTTTACCAAACAGTTAACCCTCAAGGTTTGTACTTGTCAAGAGAAGCTGCCTGTTTGCTCACCAAAGTATATAAAATTTCCTCAGACACATGCAAGCAATCATTCTTTTGAACAGGCAACAAATTAGAAACTCTTCCCAGTAGGCAAATACTGATTTTTCTTGTGCCTTTTTATGAGGCACAAGTCAGCCTGGTTCTTGACTTTACTTCCTTATTTTTTATTACCATTAATAGACAGATGTTAACACAGATATGGAAATAGCATTTAGCAAACGAAGAGCAAAATTAGAGTGAGAGACCTAAAGAGGGTGGAGACTGGTCAAATGTGCAAAAATGGACGCAGTAGCAGCTTCGTGGCAATCTCTCTCTTTTCCCACGTTTGTCAGAAAAGCGCCTCAGATTACCAGCGGGCTATGGTTGGGGGAAAAGGTGTGGATTGGCATTTTACTCCCCCTAAAACTGTGAAGTTATTCGATAAGATGATCCCTGACCCTAGCAGTATTTTCATACATTCCTTCCTCCACAAATTAAAATCCTAAAAGGTAGAGGGTGCATAGGGTATGACAACAGCACGGCTCCTAACTGTGCCATGTTACTGCAGATGAAAGAAACACCTCACAACCAGCAGTGAAGACTCTCTAGGCCCCTGAACAAATGCCCTGTCCCTTTTATTGGTGCCTTCAGAACTTCAAGACTTCCCAGAAAAACCCACAGCTCATTTTCCTGGGTGAGGGAAGAGAAATGCTCCATTCTTCTGTCTGAGAGGGTGATCTGTAGGTAACTCCATATGTTAAAGCTTGGTTTACTGGAGCTTACAAGATTTTTTTCAGTAGGATACATCTAGAGGCCAATCTACAGATTTTAGGACAGTTGAGAGACTTAAAACTTTTGTATATCAGAGGGCCCCTTTAAGTCTAAAATTGCACTTCTCTCACAAGACAACCAACACCATGCTCTATAGTAGTACAAGAATTCTTCAGTGAATAATTTTGTTATGGAGTTGGGCAAATGCCTTACCACTGCTACCAAAGCTCTGGACTTGAGGATATGAGCTTTAAGTAAATTAATAAATGTCCTCAGTCTAATATGAATACAGAACATTCCATAATATGCATTAAGTTGTATTTTATTCCTGGAACCCCCCACTGAGGCCCCCCTGCATTGGGAGCCCCTGAACCCCCCCACGCCAAGCCTCACACCCTGCACCGAACCCCCCTTGCACCAACCGCCCCCAAGCCTCACCCCCTGCATTGGGACCCCCCCCCCCGCAGACCTGGACCCCACCCCACTGAGCCCCAACGATCTGCACCCTGACCCCCCAGCCAACCCCATACCCCCAGCACTCAGCCCCGTCGCTGAGACCTAACCATCTTCACCTGGACTGCCCTGCAGAGTACCATTCCTCCTGCGCCCAGAACCCCCGTGCATCCAGACCTCCCACACAACTGCCTGCACCCAGATTCTGCCACACAGAACCCTGGTACTCTTGAGGGAATTCTTCGCCACAAAATTTAAAATTCTGCAAAGTTCTGCATATTTTGTCAAAATAACACAGTAACACAACAACAATATAATGACACCATTTTCAATTATTTTGGTAATTTATTTCAAAATACTTGTCACCAAATAATTGAAAATGGTGTGATTATATCGTGTTATTTTGATAAAAAAATGCAGATTTTAAAAATATTTTGGCACAGAATTCCCTCAGGAGTAATATTTAAAAAGAGGTTTCAATTTACCATACCTGATACCCAGAACGTTAAAATTTCCAGTAGTTAAATTCAGGTCCTGATTCTCTGCTCTTGCCAGGCCAAAGCCAACAGTGAGAACAGAGAGAATCAAAGTCAGAAGTCTTCCAAAAACAAAAAGACCAGCCCATAATGAAAACCTACAAAGAAAGTGCCGCAAGTCAATAAATATGCATATTCATTATTTGGATAACATCAGAAAATCATTAATCTGACTGTTTATTTCCATTATGTGGGACTCTGTTTAGTTAGAGAAAACTATCAAGATTTCTTTAAAAATTAGGACTGATACTCAACACGAGATGTTACTGCTAATCTCCTTTCAATTCTCAAACGTTTACACATTTACTAAAATAAAAATTCTAATAATTTTTGAATAAGAAAGTTGATGCAATAATTGAGGTGTTTTTTAATTACAGAAAAGAAGTGGTGATAAGGACTATCACCATATTTAAGATACATAAAGTTAGATTATAAACAGCACTGTCATTTATGCATAGTTTTAAGGATCAGCATAAGTGAAGACACTAGATATTATCCAACTTCAAAATGTTATCTAAGAGGGGTAACAAAGCGATAAAGTTGCTAATTGGAAGCTACTAATTTTGATTGTGAGCTAAAAGCTTAACAGGAAAAACTACCTCAACTTTTGGCCTTTAACCTCCATTTTCTACAGAGTTCAAGACATGTTGTAAAATCAATGACTGTGCCCTCCCCCCCATATTAAGGGAAACAATGAAAGTGATACTTTTTAGCAGCTATGAATTTGGAGACTTTATTTGGAATTATGTCAAGTTTACTGTGTCTGCTACACCAAATATCCCATTATAATTTTCTTGCATATATCAATATAAAGTATATAATAAGGAACAGAATACTGCTGTATCAATTGCTTGAGTAGGCAATAGGGTAATATGAAATTATTTGTTTTATAGCATACAATTAAGGAGTAGTACTCTATATTAGAAATATAGAAGTCACTTCTGAAGGGCAAGCAAATTCTAACTGAACTCATTTTTTATTGTGGCTATTGTGCAGCAGAAATACAAACTTTGCAAGAAGCTTGTGAGCCACAAAGTAGTTTTCTTTGTTAAAGTTATGATAAACACTTACCCTTTTTGATACTTTTCATCACTGAAGTAAAAGAGGCGGGAGATGTGGAAGAGAAATTCAACAAAGTAATGTAACACCAGAAGAACAAGTCCAAGACGGGTGAGGCTGCAACAAAACAAGAGCAAACCAAGTATTCAAATATTTTATGAAATATTAGTGGTAGCAGATAAATCCAGTGAAATTTATCTTAAAACTGACTTACTTCAAAAGATAAGCTCCAGCAATATGAAAAAGATAAAGTCCAATGTAGACAAGCTGACGAGGGATATCTTCCTATTAGACAGAAGAATGAATTAGTCTATGGGACACAATGTTTTCATGTTCATTGATTTTAGAAATTTCATTTAGGCTGCTCAGACACCTTAATCCTTCCTTTCATAATATTATCGTGTCTCCCATGACTAGATTTGATTCTCTCAATTCCATACTAGTCTCATTCAGGAGTTTACCACTAACTAATCTATTTGTTACCTTAAGCATCCACCAGAATAAAGAAGAGTAAAGAGGGGGTGAGGGGGGGAGGGAGAAAAATCAATTGTCAGATAAAAATCAGAGGTGCTTTTCAAAGCAGCTCAAGTATTTTTCTTAAGGCAAATTTGAAAAATTATGCCTCTGTACTGTATTTCACTTATACATCAAAATATACAAATAATATTTCACACACCAAAATTACCTATTATGGCATCCACGGTTAACCCAATTACAATTTAAAAGTTTATTTTCTGCTCAGTTTTACTTTTTCTATATACACTAAAAAAAAGTTCTATTAATTAATGAACTCAAGAAATTTCACATAAAATGCAATGCTAAGAATGCATCTGTTTTAGAAATGCGAGATCCTCGAGATGCTTCCATTTCAGGATTCCATCCTCCTAGACTGATCTGTATGCTGGCAGCACAGTGAATTTTTTATTAGAAATGATACCAGTGTATGTGCTGGCACTTCAAGTTAGGCTTTTAACTGGTATTTTGATGATACCACAGGGAAGTTAAACAGAGAGAGGAAGAGACTGAACAGGCAGGAGGAAGAGATAAGAATAAGAGTAGGGCCAGAGAGAGTGAAAGTAGATAGAGCGATTTAAGAACAATTATAAACCATTTGCAAATATTAAAGAATCACCCATATGACTATATATACTCCAGTGATATATTGCACTCCACATCATTATGTAAGTCATGTTCTTAAAGAGCTACACACAATGTACAGGACACTGACAACATTTCAGAGAACCTCTATATTTTTGGATGAGCTTCCTCTACAGATTGAGTCAAGTATTTCAGTTTTCGCTTGCACATATTATATAGTAGTGGAAATTGTGAAAAATCCATCCAGCAAGAACTACATTAAACAGACCTGTATTTTCATTTCAAATCAAGTTAGCATGTGCAAATCTGTGTGCATACCATAACACCTAGTGAGATACAAAAATCTAGCTAAAGCATGTGTGACGTTATCCGATTAAAATATGATCATATAGATCATTGTTGCAACCACTGTTATGTATTTGCAGCAAATCTTGTACAAAGGTTGTCAAGTGAGGCGTCAATGAAAAGGTTATGATTTGCTGGTTATGATTATGTTATCTGAATGCATGTATCATTTTTGTATTTGACGTTATAAGTATTGGCTCTATACCTGGATTTCAAATGTTGGCTCCTGGGGTACCACCCACAAGGTAGCTAGGCAGCACATCTTGGAGGAACTATTCAAATTAAGGGGCTCATCAAGAAATACTTGGTTGACAATGGACTGTGGGAGATGCCTCACTTGAGTGGACTGTCATGTAAACATGCTGTCTGGAGTGTAGGTAATAGCTTTCTGCAATGACTGAGTGAAATTAGGCATGAACATGTGACTTGCCCATGTGACTTCAAACTCCATCTTGTTGTATTTTTCCACAGTAAGAACAATGGGATGCCCTCCACATGGCAAAAACTATAAAAGGCCCTGGAAACACCTCCTTTTTGTCTTCAATCTTGCTTCCTGCCTCTGGAGGAACTTTGCCACAAACTGAAGCTCTGAACAAAGGGCTGAATGACCATCCAAGCTGTGGATGTGTTCCAGAGACTTGACTTAAGCCAACAGTTTATTCCATCACTGCTAAAATCCTGCTACTGAGTGGAGCAGAGACCTCTTTTTCAAACCTATCTTGAGAAACCCTTAGGATAAAATTAATAAGAGATTTCCTGGCAAAGATCACATGAGATCAATCACACCCTGTAGTAAGCAGAGGAATCCCCTTATTTTGCAAGCAAAATGGACGACAATGATCCAGATTTCTAGTTTTGAGGGCAAGGAGCTTTCACAAATCAGGCCCAAAAACTAAGCGGCATGGGGTTGAGGTGAAGGAAGGAAGAGCTCCTGATGTTGTAGTTTCTTTCATCCTAGCAGATGGAAGCTGAGACATCATGCATTACACAGGTCACAAGAATACACCTCCTGTGGCTCAGACTCTACTGAGGAATACAACTCTGGCACAAATGTATTTCCTAGGCTGTCATTGCAGGCAGAGCCTAAACAGTCAAGAGGTGAACCACACCTTCCTATTATTCCACCCCAATTAAGCACAGCAAGGATCCATAATAGACAAAAGATGTCCTAGTTGCTCTCTCAGGTCCTCTGGCTCAAAGTGGCTGCCTTTTGCAACTGCAAACTCTGCTGTTATTACCAGGGCCAGGCATTTTAATCTGCAAGACAATCCTAGATTTAGAAATTTAAAATAGTGTGCAACAACCCCTCCTCCCCCAAAAACAATACACACAGATTGGTTAATTTTTCTTTAAGTCAACCTTTGTTGGAAGCACAAACTAACTCAATAAATTACTGGGTTTAAAAAACAAATGTCATCAGTCTGAATCAGCAAACACTGAACACACTGTGCCATATAACCATAAAGGACATGGCACATAAGAATTTCCTGAAGAATATAAGAAACCTTGATGTAAATACTTTCCAAAGTTTATGGAAAATTAGACATCCACAGGTTTGTCAGAAAGATGAAGTGTTTATCCTGTCGAAAGAATGAGACGCTGATAAGGACAATCCTCTTGTAAATGGATTCTAACATCATCAGAACTGATCCCCCATATACTTTGTTGCCCACGTGAAATGCATGGAACCAGAAGATAAGTCACTTTGGAAGCTCATATACACAAAATTGCTCATTAAAATGTAATCTGAAGAAATGCAAGTTTACCACCTTAAAACTGCTTAGTCCCTAAAATGAAATAGTTACTATTCACTAGAATAAAATATTCTGCAATTTACAAGCTAAAACCAGCCTTAATCTAGTCAAGACTTATTAATGCCCACTGAAGGAAAGACTTGAGGCAACTGCAAATTCTCTTAAGGAATCATCTTAGAAGTTCATGTAGAAAGCTAGATTACTTTGTTTTCTGATGGATTCATTAACAGGTCTGTAGCTGAGCAAGTATCTGTGTGCATCAGATTTGTATCCTTTGCTGATGCAGGAAACAGAGTCTGGGACAGCTAATGAAATCATGCAGGGAATGGACACAGCTTTAGAAACGGTGGGGATCAAGACAGACCTCAAATCAAATCTAGGTGATCTGAATTTAGATAGCATAGCAGTATATATACACACAATGTTCAAATGGTGTACAGGCCAAGACACTCAATGATATTGAGGATTGCATTAACCACACCCTTGAGCTTGTTATTTAGCCCTCAAAGATCACCCCTATCCTTAAAAAGTTTAATTCAGACATAAAATTCAAATTTTGCTATTTAAGTTCCAACTTCAAGCATTTGATCTCAGAAGCATCTGCTGGATATGTTGGGTTGCTAGTCAGGCCAGAAAACTGAAAAAAAGTGATCATGATAACTTGGCCATCATCTACTTCAAACACACTTCAAAAACTCAGGCACAAAGTTTGATGCACTCTGAGGGAAATCAAGGCATACAAGTTTGTGAGCTCATCAAACTGCCATGACAGACTCAATCACCACTGTGACTGAAGTTCCTTGCTTTTTAAATTGAGGGTCTCTTGTTGCTGGAGGAATCACAAAAACTAGAATTCTCAGCAATGAAAGACTATCCCAACCCATATTTATGTTCAGTAGAACTACTAATTTAAAGTATTATCCAACATGACTAAGGGTAGCAGAATCAGGCCTTTAACCAGCTTCATTTAAGAACTTGTCTACATGAACATTTAGTTTGTAACAAGCTGGGTTGTCAATCTACCTCACGCTAGTCTGCCATGGACTGCCTGGCCACATGGACCCAACTCTGATTTAAAAGAGAACTAAGTCAAAGTGCATTAACAAACTGTTAACACACATCAGTAGGGTACATGCAGACAGTCTGCAGGAGAATAGAGTGGGGTAGATCCAGACCCAAGCTTGCCGCAAACTACATGTTTATATAGACAAGCCCTAATTGTACTAGTAAGTATACATGCAGTGCTCTAAATTTACAAATTACTGTAGCATAATTTTGAAAAGTGTATTAACGTAAATTTAGAAAAGTACTCACTGAGGTCTATTTATATGCCAAGTGAAAACTTAAGGGTTTAGACATATCTGCAAGTTGGCACATAAATACACTTTAGTGACTGCTCTCCTAAATTTACCAAGAAAGTTCACAATCTCTCGCGTACTTCTGGACCCTGGAATACTCTGGTATTACTTGTTAACTGCAGCGCCTGTGACCTGGAAAATCTTTTTTAGTACTTTGAGTTGAGGACGCAAGTTTCCTGCTTTAAAACTTTTGTTTTGGTAAGAGATGGACACACACAATAGATGAAGCAGTCATAACCTAACTCCCCTTACCAATAATCAACCTATCACTTAGCTTATCTCAAGAACACAAAAAATTAGTTCTTTGCCAGAGAATGAGAAAGGAAGGAAGTTCCAGTGTTCAAATCTGATGAAAAGGGATGGAGAAGTGTATATAATCAGCATATTGTAGGCACTGCAGACCCAAAGCCCTTGTGATCTATCCTGGCACTCTTTCACAAACTAAGCTAGATGGGACCTGGCAGGCATTACCTTCCAAACCTCATTAAAAAAAAAGAATGGAGGCACCCAGTAACACAATCCAACCAGCTCTATCAAGTCCTGAACACAGACAAGGAAGGGGTTTTGGTTATTTCACTTTATTAGATATAACTAATAAAATAAGAACACTTGGCCTCTGCCCATTTTCAAAAGGAGGTGAGATTATGATATTAACAGGACTCAATAATGCACCTATTGAAATCAATAGTAGATTTAAGATTTCAAAGGAGAGAGATTGGGAAGGTTAAGAAACTTTGACAACACTATGTCTTGTCTACTCTTCTCCATGAAAGTGACTTCTGAAACTAGTTAATTTTTTGGAAACACACGCACTTTTGGGGCAGTCAAATTATGTTACAGAACTCACACCTATTCCCACCCCAAGATCAGCTCTAATGGGATCTATACAATACTTGATTTTACACAGTCTAACTCAGGACAGTCTCCCTTTGCTAAATAAATATATGTGCTTTTTCTTAAAATTCCTTGAGCTGGCCAAGTGGGTAATCTTTACACTACCTCCCCAAAGATATCTATTTAAGATTCCCTGGAGTTGGTAAATAAGACAATAATTGCTACCAACTCTGCAATAAGCATCAGATATGAATTTTTTTTCATTTTAGTGAAAACTTACTCAGACTACTAATTAAACAAAAGAAATTTGAAACTGAAACTTACATTCAGTATGCACAAGGAAAGAATTCTGACATTTGTCTTTACTAAATCAGAAGACCACAGTCAATTTTGTTCACATAGCACGTATTAGTATTTAGAGAAAATACATGACTACACAAATATCACTGAGGTCAATAAATTAGCAGGATTAAAAAAAATTTGAAGGAAAATGAGAGAACATCCATACTTAGCGAAGCAAGGAAAAACTGAAGGGATTATAAACTCATTCTTCAAGATATAAACCAATCTGACAGATATTATGTAGACCCCCCCTTACAGTTTGGTGTCTAGCAACTTCCTCTGAAGCATTTGGTAACTGACCATTCTCAGAGACTGGATACTGGATCAGCTGGACCACCGGTAAATCTAATCTACTAAGCCTTATGTTCTTAAATATGCTTAATCACTTCTAATTACAAAGAACCAGGGCTGGATCCTGCCCCTGTAAAGTCAATAGCAAAAACCCCTCCGACTTCAATGATGCAAGATTAGACCATAAACGGCAAGATTCAGTTGTTTTTAACAACAATTAAACTGGAAGCCACAACTTTGATTTTGTCATATTGGATTGACTGTTTCACCCTTTGAGTGTTGAAAGTTATGAAGTAACGTTTTTATAACAAACTGATTTAAAAGTATTATTTAAAACACTGGTTAAAATTGAGAATTTGCCTTATAAATGAATTTTTGATTTGCAGTTCTTTAAAGTGTGTAATAGAACATCAATCTTATTTGCACCAAATAGGGCTTGCATGGAAGTAGTTTTACACTAACAGCTCCCACCGAGAAAGATAATAGCTCCAATTCACAATGCAGATACTGAAACAATTATAGGTATTTCAAAGTAACTACTCAGAAAAACACTTTAACACATGCTTCAATAAATATCTAATCAGCTCTTTGATACAGAGAATCGAAAGCATGTTCAGATGTTGGTCTACAAAAAGAAGTGAACTATTGGTTGATACAGAAGCAAATAAATTATATAATTATACTGAAACCTTCATTTCTGGCACAGTTGTGAGAGCACAGCAGTATTTTCACCATTAAGATAAAAAAAATGTTTTCAGCTTACTTTTTTGGTTTTCTGGAAGTACAATTCTGGAAAAGCATGAAACCAGTATGCCAACTGTGAGATGTAGAAAAACTTCATTTGAAACCTGCACGGTACAGCAATAAAATAAAAAACATCACTTCTGTAACTGCAGTCCAAACTCAAAATTTTCACAAAGTTTCCTGCACACTTGGTTAACCATGGATTTTCAATAAAACAAATACAACATCTTCTCAACACTATTCACAGAAATAAGGTTTTTGGAAAATAACAATGATCCAAAAAAGATATTACAGGTCTGTCTCATCTTACGCGGGGGTTCCATTCTGCGGTTAGCGCGTAAAGCGAAAACCGCATATAGCCAAAATCCCATTGAGTTCAATGGCGGGCGAAATCGTTGTTTTTCTCTTTTTTTGTTTTTGCCGACGGCGTAAAGTTGAAATCGCGCATGTTAAATGCGCGTAAGATGCAACAAACCTGTACAAGAGTGGCTAAACGCTTATTAGCAACTTCATTCTCTGCAATATTGCCCTTAAGAAATACTATCTCTGGTAGATACTTTAAAGTTGTGGGGCATCAAGTTCTAAGCAGAGATTTTAACCACCTCCATTACTGCACCCATTAGTTAGTCTAAACAAAATACCTACTCCAGGCCATAAATCTTGAAGGATAATCACTACTTTCTAACACTGAAGAAGGAATAAACCTTACGGAATCAGCACGTGTGGGTAGTCCTTCCACAGAGACGTTGGATCCGATACATAGTTCTCCTGAAAATACATAAAACTGTTGGTTACCTTTTAATCACAGGACAGATAGACAAATACAGAAGCCAGCAATGAAAGTCTGTCACATTTCTCATTTACAGCACACATGCTACGGAAGCAGTATAAGTGAAACTGGAAAATGCACTCTTATTCCAGAATAAGAGTGTTCACACATAGAGTTAGTTCCAGTATAATGATATAATTATACCAGTAAGTTAAGTCATGTCAGCAAGCCCTGAGTATTACTGGAGACAAGAAAAGACTTCTGTTTCTGGAAACTGGAATTTAGTAGAGATTTTTTTTGCTTTTTAAGAGCATCTCAAAGCTCTTCACAAAAAGTAATTATGCCTTAACACCGGAGAGTTTGACCAGTATTTAAAATAAATTTTAGAGGTAAGTAACCAGAAGCATAGTCACTTGTTTACAGTCATACGGCAATGAAAGGTTGGAACAAAGACAAGGAGTCCTGACTCAGTCCCATACTCAAATATTGATTTGTTGTTTGAAAAGCAGAACCCCCAAAATTAGGGTGGGGGAAGGAAATCTACCATCACAAGTACTAACTGGCATTCAACTGTGACAGAGATCTAAATACAATAGGCAAAAGACTTCTCTGATCTAATATTAAAATACATGGCTGAAAACTACAGTAAGTAATTTTCATAGCACAAAAGTTAGATGAGCAAGTGTGCGATATCTGACAACATAAATGAAAGATAAAAGACATACTTACAGAGACAAGAATATTCGTGCCCCAGACGCATGAGAAAAGGTAGAATGCACTAAGTTGTCCAGATTCATTGAACTTGCTGTGTTTTGTTTTGGAAAAGTGCATTCTCCTGTTAATTTTCTAAAACAAAAGTTATTTATGTTATTGATAAACATATTGAACCATTTGTTTTAAGAGGAGGATGGTTAGATGTTACTTAAGTATAGTTTTCATAAAATATCTAAAACTGAAGTTAATGCATTCTAATTAAATCTTACAATAATAATTTATACCATATTTATCTTAATGGAAGAAATGTATACTTGGTACTTACATCAAGCACATACTCCTGAATAATGGCATGTATGATTATTGCTACCAGCATGTAGAAAAAAACTGTAGCCAAGTCCTTGATACTATAATGATAAAGGGAGATTGTTTCTGTAGCTTGTTCTTCTACAGGACAAAAACAAAGTTTTATTTTTAGAAAGCTCATTATGAAGATCCTGTTCAGTTCAATTAACAATATGTTTGTCTATTTCTCAAAGCAGTATTGTTAAGACAACAAATCAGTTAAAAAGGATATTCCTATTTTGTGCTGGATACAAATTGAAACCAAATTAATGATTCATGATTGCCTAACTCACTAGAGACTTAGTTTATAATAATCAATTCCCTCCCATTAA
Organism: Chrysemys picta bellii; assembly: GCF_011386835.1. Classification (NCBI taxonomy): domain Eukaryota; kingdom Metazoa; phylum Chordata; order Testudines; family Emydidae; genus Chrysemys; species Chrysemys picta. The sequence goes on from NC_088792.1 coordinate 233,202,825, forward strand.
ACTAAATTTATGTCTGTAGAGATGTACAATGGAAAACATAACTGATGTATTTAAACTCCAAAACTCAACTCTTACAGTTCCTTCTTGACTACTTTAAATTATTTGTCCCCCTCTGACTAGCACAGAGCATTACATACAGGCCCAGAATCCTAATCAAAAAGAGGATTCATGTGCATCTCCACATCAGGCAATATTTTTAATATGATGAACACAACGGAACAGCCTTAAAAATGTTATCACAAAATTAATCTCAAGTGACATAGTTTAAGATTAAGAGTGGATTAGCAAGAATTACTTTGGTCGGCATCCAGACTTGCACAGGGTCAATCTTACAATGAACACTCAATTTGGGAGCGTACAGTATACCAACAATTTATGAAAATTCTGTCTACTCCATGGTACTAGTGTTTAAATTCTCAAAAGACACCTACCTGTAGCAGGAATGGTAACATTGTACTGAAGTGTAACAAAAATGACAGCGGCTTTTGCTGTAATCTGGAAGAACAAGACGAAGTGAGTGCTATAAAATCTAAATTAAAACAAACCAAAAAGTTTACTAATCAAAAAACACATATCCAGCATGGCTTGAACTAGAAAAGCGGTGGAGGCAGGGTGCTTGGCAATGATAAAAGAAAGGAACTTTATCCCAAAGTCATCTGATCTGACTTTCAACCGACAGAACTGCCTATCTAGGAAAGCAAACTCCCACAATGCAGGGATTGAGCATTGCCGCAATACTTTAACAATCCTCTCCAAAAAGTCTCCTCCAAACTGCCTATTTACCAGTTAATCCCTTTCCACCACATTAAACTAATAACACAAGCTGCAATTCCCTTTCCACTATGGTTCACTCTAATATACCAAAGTATTGTAATGCCAAGTCACCTATTTTAGACCATCTTTGAACTTTTTTTTAGTCAATCACCAAACAATAGCCTTGTTTCAAACTCAATTTTAACATCCCAGCTAAAAATAAAAATAATCACAAACAGGAGGATAGGGGTGGGCTGGCAGACAACATATAGAGCTGATGCTGACACATCCCTTAAAAAAAAAAAAATGAATTGCATACCAGGCTCAAACGAATTAGGCCTTGTCTACACTGCCACTTTACAGCACTGCAACTTTCTCGCTCAGGGGTGTGAAAAAACATCCCAGAACGCTGCGAGTTTCAGCACTGTAAAGTGGCAATGTAGACAGTGCTCCCCTCGTGGGAGTGGGTTTTTTTTGTTATTTTTAAACACAGCGCTGGGAGAGATGTCTCCCAGCGCTGGTGCTGCGACTACACAGCCACGTTAAAGCGCTGTCACGGCTAGTTGAAGTTGCTAATCAAGACATACCCTTAGAAACCTTTGAACACTAGACAACACAGAAATACAAGCACACAAAAAAAGTAAAACAAGGTGAACAGAATGTGGCTAGAGTAGTGATGCCATTGATTATTCTGGACTATATGAAAAAAATATATAAAAGAAGGTCAGAACAAATGCAGAATAAATTTGCTAACTTTCTTTAGAAAAAACTATTTTAAAAAAATTGAAAACTTACACTCCAGTATACAAAAATCTTTTCAGCATTAGCAAAATCAGTTACTACAATAAACAATAAGACATTACCACTTTGTTTTTGAAAACCGTGAATCACAGGTGTACATAAAGAAGAAAAAATTCAAATCCATCCTTTTTCCTCTCCACATAAAAACAATGTATAGACTGTTTTCACAACCAAAAATATCTGGGAAGACAGACATGTCTGGCTTTTAGAGGCAAGCCTTAGCGTAGTATAGGAGAGTTATATATTTTTTTAAACCCCTACTCTCCAACCTATGTTGATAATCTGTGGCCTTTGGATACTGAATATTACTTAAAGTTGGAAAAAACTGATATAAAAAACTAGTCATATATATAAAATGCTTATAAATCTTCAGGCTGCTCACCAAACGAATAAGGGATTGATTATGCTCTTAAGGATCCTGGTAACACTGACTGACTACTAGCACATCAAATTGAGACGCTCTTATCTTGGCTCAAAATAAGTGAGTGCTATTCTGAAGGGAGCACATATATTACAGTCTTTGTGCACTCTCAATAAGCAACTGAAGAGAGGCAAAAGAGACATTTTGCAAAATAGGAGATCCAGGAGACAAATTTGCCATTTCTTTTTCACTTCAGTGACACTTAAAAGAAAATTTAGAAGACTAGTTTTAATTTTCAACTTGATTAGATAGTTTAGTCAGTAAGTGTACTCTGACTTTTAACCATTGTCTGAGAAGCAGCTAGAAAATAACTAGATTTCAGTTATCTCAAACATATTTTTTGTTGTCCCAGGCAGCAGCATATCACCACTTTTCTGGCCGGTTGTCATAAGAAATCAGTTATGAGACTGAATGCAGACAGATGACTCTTTAAAGCTTAGTGGATACTTAGGAGTGGGATATAAATCTTCACTAATTCCAAATTGATTTTGCATGGCAAGGTCATCCATCTTCCCAATAATTACTATCCAAACAAGACACTAAACCACTGAACTGCAAGGGCAGGAAAATGGAGCGCATCTGCCCAACAACAGCTTCCCCTTCGGCGGCTGCCTGGAGATGCAAAGCGCACCTCCGCGTGTCACTACTGTTTGTGCGGCTCCCCGCCGAGTGCTGCTGTTGTTTCTCACACGTGTTGCGGCGGGGGGTGTGAATCACACAGCGAGTAAGCAGCTGCTCATGACGCCTCAGTACCGGGGCAGCAGAACACGGCAATCGCGGTCAGCCGGGGAAGAGGCAGCCTGGGACACGTCACCGTTTGCTCCCCTTTCCCGGGAGCTAGCTGGGGGCAAGGCCGCCGCCCCAAAGGCAGGAAACGCGCTCCCCAACAAGGCCTTTCACACCCCCCCCCCCCATCATCCCCCGCTGCTTACACGCGGCAGCCTCGCTGGGCCCCAGCCGCCGCTCCGCCTCCCTCAGCACTACGAGCCAGCCGCTCCGTCCCCCGCCCCCCGGCAGCCGCTCCGCTCCGACTGCCACGTAACCTGGCCGAGGGCAGCAGGAGCCGCAGGGCGCTGCTGCTGCCGCACAAAGGGGAAACGCCGCTTCCCCCATCCCGGCTGCAGCGCCAGCGGGGCTGCCCCTATAACCCAACCCGCGGCCGGCCGGCACAAGAGGGCGAAGGGCTTGCGGGCGGTGTCCTAGGGAACAGAGCATGGCCCAGCTCCAACAGCCCCCTCCCCAACACGCCCCTCCTGCAAGCTGCTCCCTGTGCAACGTGTCGGCCGGCAGGGGCAGATCCCCCAGCAGCCCGCGGGGTTAGGAGCCCTCAGGTATGGGGGGGATGGGGGAAGGTGTGCTCGGCATCACCCCCCCCCCCCACCCCGCACAGCGGGAGGAGGAGCCTGAACAGCCCAAACCCCGCCCGGCAGGGCCAGATCAGCGTATCAGCTACACACACATCCACCCTGCAGGGCAGCGCCCCCTGCACCCCCGCGCCGGGCTCACCCCCACCGCGGCAAGGCCCCTCTCCCCTGGTCAGGGCACTAGGGGTGGGCACCTCCCGGGGCCGTGCGGGCAGCGGCGGGCCCCCAGGGCGGGCGGGGGCGGCTCACCTCGAACATGAGCCCCAGCAGGAAGACCATGGCCACGCAGGAGACGATGTCCGCGTGGTTCTGCACGATGAACTCGTGGCTCAGCACGGGCGGGTTCTTGCTGCTCTTCTTGCGGATCGCCATGGTGGTGAGCAAGGAGCTGAGAGCCGCCGCGGCCAGGAAGGGGCGGAAGAGGAGGCGGCCCGCCCAGCTCCTCCAGCGCTCGGCACGGGAGGAAGTGGCTCGTCCTAGCTCCGCGCGCCGCCTGCGGCCAGAGACGGAACCCTTGGCCGGCCGGTGGGAAGCTGCAGCGCCACCTGCTGGCGGGCGGCAGCGACGCCTGTCCTGACTCCTTCCCGTCCGGTGGGCGGGGCGCTCGGTTAGGGTAAGGGCGGCCGTTGGCTCCGCGTTGTTGCACGGGCAGCTGACGTTCAAAACTGACCAATCACAATGCCCCGCCTTAGGGCCGGGCTAGTGTTAAAAACTGCTGAGGTGGGGCAGATTTTGCTACCAGGAGGGTTCACTGACGCGTAAGGTGCCCTGTCACAATTTGCCACCTCCCCTTTTCTCATTGGTCCCGGGGTAGCAAGTTCTGACCGGACATCAAGCGGTGAGAGGTAGCAAACCATGATGACAGTTGTTGCCCTTTACAATTTGCTACCATTTTGAAATCTCCATTGTAAATGTGGACACCAGGAGAGGTACTTTTAAAAATTTAAAAACTTTATTATTGTAACAAGGTGTATAAACAAGAATAGCTTACTTTACATTTCAGTGTTTTTTTCAAAAACTAGCATCTAAACATGTTTATAGCTAGAGAGTTAACACTTTTTTCTTTACTGAAATGTACATTAAAATAATGGGCAGCACCTGAACCACTGCTGGGGGAGGCTAGCCCCCTACCCTACCTGAGGCCCCGCCCATTCCAACCTCCACCGTGGCCGCCAGCCCCTGCCCCAGGCTAGCGCCCTCAGCCCCAGAGCTAGGGTTGCCAGGCACGCTGGTGGCTCCGGTCAGCACTGCCAACCAGGCTGTTAAAAGTCCGGTTGGCGGTGCTGTGGGGCTAAGGCAGGCTCCTGCCTGTCCTGGCTCCGCACTGCGCCCCAGAAGTGGCCGGGTCCAGTTCCTAGGTGGTGGGGACCACGGGGCCGCGTACGCAGCCTCCGCCCCCGAGCACCGGCTGTGCACTCCATTGGCTGGGAGCCCTGGCAAATGGGAGCTGGGGGGGGGTGCCTGCGGGCAAGAGATGCGCACGGAACCTTATGATCCCCCCCCATCTAGGAGCTGAACCTGCTGGCCACTTCCAGGAAGCAGTGTGGAGCCAGGACAGGCAGGGAGCCTGCCTTATCCCCACTGGCTGCTGAGCGGAAGCTGCCTGAGGTAAGCCTGAGCCCCAATCTTGAGCCCCTGCCCCAGCCCTGAGTCCTCCCCAAACCCAGAGCCCCTGGCTGCACCCCAAACCTCTCATCCCCGGCCCCACCCCACAGCCTGCACCCCGTATTTACTGAATGGTTGCAATGATTTAATGCTAGGGTTACCATACGTCCGGATTTTCCCGGACATGTCCGGCTTTTGGGCTCCAAATCCCCGTCCGGGGGGAAATCCCAAAAAGCCGGACATGTCCGGGAAAATCGGGACATGCGGGGCCGGCGGTGTAGGTGCTCGGGGGCCGGGGCCGGCAGTGCGGGGCCAGGCCGGGGGCTCGGGGGCCGGGCCGGCGGAGTGGTGCCGGGCCGGGGACTCGGGGGGCCGGCGGAGCGGGTGCCGGGCCGGGGGCTCGGGGGCCGGGATGGGCCGGCGGAGCGGTGCTGGGCCGGGCCGGGGGCTCCGGGGGCCGGGCCGGCGGTGCCGGGCCGGGGTGCTCGGGTGCTGGGCCGGGCCGGGTGCTCGGGGGCCGGGCTGGGGGCTCCGGGACCGGCCGGCAGTGCGGTGCCGGGCCGGGGGCTCAGGGGCCGGGCCAGCGGTGCCGGGCTGGGGGCTCAGGGGCCGGGCCGGGGGCCGGGACAGCGGTGCGGTGCCGAGGGCCGGGCTGGGGACCGGCGGTGCGGTGCCGGGGGCTGGGGGTGCTCGGCCAGGGGCCGGGCCGGGGACCGGCAGTGCTGGGCGGGCCGGGGGGTGCTCGGCCGGGCCTGGGGCCGGCACCCCAGGGCCCGAGCCGACCCAGGCTGAAAACGCCGGGGGGGGGGGGCCAGCCTGGGCCGCGCCTCCTCCCCCCACCCCCCCCCTTACCTGCTTCAGGCTTCCCACGAATCAAATGTTCGCGGGAAGCAGGGGAGGGGGCGGAGACTTTGGGGAGGGGGCGGAGTTGGGGCGGGGGGGCGTGGGCGGGGCTGGGGTGCGGGGCCGGGGCCCCGTGGAGTGTCCTCCTTTCGGAGGCACTAAATATGGTAACCCTATTTAATGCTAATATATATACACTTGGTTTCATATTATCATATCAGAGTCTTATACTATATATTGATTTACTCTGGCCTGTGTTGCTAATAATATCTTCTCACTTATGCTAGATGCTAGTGTTTTGTGCCCACGTTCAGTGAAGCAGTTAGCCATGCTCAAATCACACAAGTTCACTCAATATCCATTATTAAGCACAGTGAACACAAGTATGTGCTGTTTCCATTTTTCTTTCTTAAAATCAGGAAGATATTATCCTCACTTATGTTACATTTACTGAAAATACTTTCACATTAACACTACATGTAAACTATGAAAATAAATATCTAAAAAATCACCTCCAGTTCCTCAGGAGGCTCTTTCATATGTTGTCTCATCACACATGGGATTAATTATTAACAATTCTTTTGTTTCCATTAATGTTATCTGTAAGTGTAAATACATATGCATATGTTATTGGTAATATGACAATTTGAACAATTGTATAATGATTTTTCAAAACATTGCATGCAGATATTCTCATTTATTATGTTTCACTAACACAAGATAAAATCATATTGTGAATTCCTTGATTAAAACACTACAGACTATATTCTTTAATTTTACATTACCAACATAATAACACTTCCCACTAGCATTTTATTTTTTAAACTTCAGTCCTCAGAACTTTTTAAACTTCAAGACTTACACTGAAGTTCCAATTTAATTTGTATGTATTAAACTGTATTGAAAACTCATAATACAGGAAATTATAACACTGCTACATAGCTGTATTTGAAACCTGTTATGTAGTAGAACATTCAGTGCATACAATCCCAAAGTATAACCATGGAAAACATCTTACCACAATAACCTGATGAGTTGGTGTGTTGAAAGGAAGCAATAATATATAATTTAAGTAATTAATGGAGATATCCTATCTCTTAGAGCTGGAAGGGACCTTGAAAGGTTAGTGAGTCCAGCCCCCTGTCTTCACTAGCAGGACCAAGTACTGATTTTGCCCCAGATCCCTAAGTGGCCCCCTTAAGGATTGAACTCATAACCCTGGGTTTTGCAGGCCAATGCTCAAACCACTGAGCTATCCCTCCCCCAAATTTTGCATAATTCCACTCTCTGTTCATTGAAAAAAGAATTAAGAATGCAGTTATGCTTTTCAATGAAGCAGACCATTCAATGTAGATTATTCTGTATTTCTCAATTTCAGTATATGCTTATTATCACTCATTCCCCAACATAGCATTGTATTTGCTATTTCTTAAGACTGTGCTTATCTGCCTTTATGAAAATGTGCTTTGCCCATGTTGGGCATGAAAGCTTGTTAACATTTATCTTCTTCAGTTTCATTTGTCTTGCTCTGCCTGACAGAACACCAATGGAAACTACTGACAAGACGGCTTGTACCTGTTGACATTTAAGCAAGTTTTAATGTATTAATCATTGTGGCACACAAAGCATGTAATGTAGTTCATAAATACATACATGGAAGGGATCTTTACTGTTACAAATAAGTTATGTAAAATGGATTAAAAATCTTTTCTTTTTAAGACCCCATGTGCTCTTGCTTTCTTACTTTAAAAACTGACTAACCAGTGCACATCCTGGTGATGAAGTCATGGCCCCACTGAACTGTATAGCAATCAATCAATCAATAAAATAAATAAAAATGGCTACTAGCCTTTCATAAATGTTGTTCTTCAAGATGGGTTGCTCGCATCCATTCCATGCTAGGTGTGTGTGCACCATGAGCACAGTTGCCAGAGATTTTTTTCCTTTAGAGGTATCCCCTTGGACCCCTTGCACTATATACTGGTATAAGGGGCACTCCGGCCTCTCACCCTGCTGCATGGCCAATTTACGGCTTGCTGACATGGCTGCTTTTAGCAATAAGCAATAGTGGTTTCAGGCACTTTACTGGTTTGCCAAAATCTCCCCGTACAGAGTGGGTGGTAACGAGAGGGACAACAAGTCCTTCACAGCTTGGAAAGCCTGTGGAGTCAAGAGGCGTGAGGGATCATGACTGCTCCCAGGAGTTGGAGGTGGGTCCCGAATTGGGCTTGGTGCCTTCGGGGAGGGGAGGGGGACAGGAGAGGGGTGTTGCTGGAGCTGACCACAGGTCTGAGGATGACAAGTGGCCTGGCATGGATCTCATCACATCCCCCCTTGTGACCCTCTTTGGCGACAGGGAACATCCTCTTTCTTGTATTGGGGATGGCAAACGGTGCCAGGAAAAGCAAGGTGCCAGTGGTGCACTTCATACGAAGCCGTAGTTCTCAGTGCTGATTCGGAGCGGACGGCTCTGAACCCAGTCTCAGGGCTGCCTCCATTAGTAGAGCCTTCAGGTGAATGTCTGTTTTTTTGAGTTCTTGGCTTGAAGCCCCTGCAGATCTTACATGATCTTGTCTTTGATGTGAGCTTCCCCAAGGCACTTCAGAGAGGCTGAATATGGGTCGCTCACACTGGCATAGGTTTGCTGCAGGTGGAGCACAGTTTGAAGCCTAGAGACCAGAGCATGCCCAGTCCCTGGGATGATGCCCCTCTAAGAATGGGGACAACTAGCTATACTCTAATTCTAAACTAACTATAACTATAATTGTAACTCTATACAAAACTGTGAAGACCACACTAGGAAAGCTACGTAACAAAGTCCTGAAATCCCACAACATACCCTTTCAACAACAAAAAAAACTTTACAATGCTTTTGTGTTCAATATCTCTCCTCTACAGCTGTGAAACCTGGACACCATACAAATAGCATATCAAACAGCTAGAGGCCTTCCATATATGGTCGCTGCGTGCCATTATGGGGATCTGCTGGCAAGACAAAATTACCAACCTGGAGGTTCTCCAAAAGTCAAATGCCACAAGCACCGAGGCCATGTTGATAAAAGCCCAACTACGCTGGGCTGGACACATCATTAGGATGCCTGAACATTGACTCCGCAGAAAAAATTTTCTGTGGAGAATTGGCACAAGGACACTGGAATCAAGGCCACCCCAGAAAACACTATAAGGATAGCATCAAGAACAGTATACACTTCAGTGCAATAAAACCGCATGATCTCGAGAAGTCAAATAGATCAGCACGGCGACACACAATATTCAGAGCTTTCCAAGCCTTTGAAGAGGATGAAATAATCGTCTGTTAGCTGAAAGGGAAAAGTGTTATACCACTACTATAGCTACCAACACCCTCACCAATGACTTTGTCTGTCCGATCTGCTTACGAGTATGTGCATCACGCTTTGGATTTAGGAGTCACTCTAGAATCCACATAAAGAGAGAGCATGAAAACTTCGTCGTCAAACTGACAGACTACGTGAAGAAGACGACCAAACCACTATAGAAGGAAAGCCTTGCAGAAGCAAGAAACCATTCAAGTAACTGTCACAGGCAGTAAGTAGGAACTGAGTAGGTGTGGGGTCAGCGGTGCCCTATATACTGGTACAGAGGAACGGGGTTCTACGGGGTGCTAGGGTTGGCCCTATGGATACCATTAAGGGAAAAATCTCCGGCAACGGTGCATGTGACGCGTGCACACCTAGCATGGAATCGACACAAGCAAGCACTCGAAGAACTAATGTGGCCTTCAAGATGTCAAGGATTGTATCTCAGGTATATAAATCAAAATACTTCTGATTACATGTTTGGCAGCAATAAGTACAGCACAATGCTGCAATTAAAGGTTTATATTCACACTTCAGGCTATTTGGACTTAAATGTGTTTTACCACATATTCATCTGATGGTTTAATTACTGATAAAATTGATATTTCCATGTAGCATCACAATAAGTGGCCTACCTTTCCACTTGCTTTCTTGACCACACAATACAAATACACATCAATAACCTACAACAGAAGATGAAAAAAAAAGAGTTAAAATTTCAAAAATATTTGACAAATCAGTCCAGTCACCATCCATGTTTTACTGCTATTTAAATGTACCTCATCACCCAGCCATCTTCTTGGCTTCAGGCCATGAAATGAAAAATTATACAAATTGATTTTTCTCATTTTGGCTTCCAGTTTCAAGTGTAACCTTGTGGGTCTGTAAACATGTTACGATGAAAAAAAAAAAGGTAACACACATTACAAACAGTTTCCTTCTTCTCTGTTTTACTATTGTGAATGCTGCCATTTTTACATGAAAACTTTTGACATACTTCATAAATGGAAATATGTTTACAAATTGTTTAAAAAAAAAAAGGTGCGGTAAGCAATTACCTTTCAGAAGCCATTCTTTGTTTTTCCCATCCTCCATAAGCAGGTCATCAAAATCACTTGGACTGCTGCCTGCAACTTCTTCCACTACACGCTCCTCTTCTTCTGTGTCTGTGACCTCCACGTTTATAACTCTGCTGTCATGAGGCTTGTGAGATACATTGCTACCCCTTTTTCCAATCTCTTCGGAGGGGACTGTTTTTTCAATGTCACCCAAAGCAGTTTGATTTTCCATATTTTCCTCTGATCTGTTTTCAGCACCTAATGTTGGTGGCTTTTTAAATGGCTTTAAGTGGGAGATACTGTACATAGATCCTAAGTTTCCTGAGGTGGTTTCCAATTTAACTCTTTTACCCATAGCAGTGGTAACTTTGTATGGTCCACAATAGGTATGTTGCAGTGGCCATCCCTTTCTTGTTCTCTTTCTTGCATTCAGTAACATAACACAGTGCCCAACCTCAAATGTTATTTTCCCATATTTAGAACTCTTTCTTCAAGCATACTGTATTTGTTGTTTTTCTTGTGCTTTAAAAGTATTACTAAGAGCCAGTGCAATGTCAGCAATCCTTTCTAGATTTCAGATTTAATCAGTACTCTTTGTAGTATTTGTTCACTGAGATCCTTGAAATTTGGTGGCTTTGTAAAGAAATGGAGATGGGGCTATATTTGTGAAGTAAAGAATCACTGAATAACATATTTACATGAAAGCTGATGGTACTTAAATACACTTACCACATAATTTTCTGAGACTTGGTCTGGAAATGTTGCTTCAAAGCCATACAGTAGTTGAAAGGGTGACATTTTTGTGGTCATGTTCAGTTTAGATCACACACACACAAAAAAGTCATCAAGAAATTAATCCCAATTACTCCCAGTGTCATCAACCAACTTCCACAATCCTCTGTAACAAATGGTGATTGATTAGTTTGTGGAAAAAAAAGTAAATGTAATGTCTTGACTGAGACAGATTATACGGAATCAAAAAGGTGTAAGGAGAAGGCTATCACAGTGCATTGCTATTATTTTTCATTTCACATGTGATATGGTAAAAAGACTTGCAAAGTAATAAATTAACTTTGAAGATTTAGAACCAATTTGTAGCTTCTGGCATGGTGCATTCTACTTGCCTTTAGTACAATAATTTTCCCATCCTTAAAATTACCTTTTGATGGATTTGTTAGTGTTTTCAGCCAATCCTTTGGTTTATGGTGGTATGGGCTGGTGAAGCTACATTCTATTACCTTTTTTTGCACATATCCAGATTAAACTGAAAGAAAATTTGTTATAAACTTTCCTTTGGACAGTGCGTGAGCTGCCTGTTCAGAGAGGCTAACCTCTGGCCCCGCCCCTTCTGCCAAGGCTCCACCCCTCCCCTGCTCCTTCTACCCCTCTTCCCTGATGGAACATGGAGCTCCTCACCGCAGCCGCTGGCCCCCCCTGCTCCAGCCCCTGGGCCACCCAGATGGCCCGCCAAGTGCCCCAACCCCGGAGCAGCAGGCGCCGCAAGCCCAGCCCCAGAGCGCCAGGCGGGTGGCCCCAGCGCCCCCAGCCCCAGAGCACTGGGCAGTGTGGCCTCAGCATCCCTAGCCCCGGAGTGCCAGGTGGCGTGGCCCCAGACCCAGAGTACCTGGCGGGCAGCCCCAGTGCCCCCAGCCCCGGAGCATCAGGTGGCTCAGCCACAGCACCCCCAGCCCTGGAGCACTGGGGGGCCCCAGCACTGTCCCCAGCTGCCCCAAGTCCCAGGCCGGCCCACCCTATCCTTAACCCCAGCCCGCTTTGGGGAAGAGGAGCAGCCTGCCTGGGCTGGGGCCACGGGAGCAATGGCAGGAAGCAGGAGGCAGCTTTGGGTGGAGCAGGGGCCATGCCTGGCTGTTTGGGGAGGCTGAGGCCTCCCCTGGCCTGCGATACCTGCTGCCCATGAAACAGATCTGTATGTATGTTCCTTCCCCTATTTGACATTGCTTTTATGTGCAATTACTGTGGTTTACTATCCCATCTTTAGTATTACTACCTGGAATAATATGTTGGAGTTTTTTTTGGTGGATAAGAAAAAATAGTGTGGGTGTTCAGAAAAACTTGTCAGCACAATTTACATTAAAAGAAAATCACGAGGGCAATGAAGCCCATGGTCACAGTCAACTCTCTGTGACCTGATAGTGTGGTTGAAGAAATAGTAAAAATAACCACAAGAATAAGTCTTGACCTCATTATTTAATGCAGAACCGCGACCTGTCAGTATCCACTGTGGTAGCCAAAGCGAATGATAATTTTGGACATTTTCTTTACCACCTCATATGCTGACTTATTTTGAAGTGGAAATGCTTCTACCCATCTTGTAAGATAATCCGTGGCTATCGGTATATACTGGTATCCCTTCTTGTTGTTGGTAATGGCCCTATTAAATCCATTCTCACCAATTCCCAGGGCCGACTGATGTATATGTAAGCGTAAGGTTACAGTAATACTTTGTATCTCTCTTATTAAATGTTCTGAATAAGCCAGAGGTGAGCTGGAGCTGGTTCCCACCAGTTCGCGGGAACCGGTTGTTAAATTTAGAAGCCCTTTTAGAACCAGTTGTCCCTCACGGGACTTTTTAAATTTAACAAAAGCTCCAGCAGCTCCCTGCCCTTCCTCCCGCCCCAGCTCACCTTGCTCCGGCTCCTCCCCTGAATGCTCCCCCGGCTTCTCCTCCCCCTCCCCCGGCTTCCCGCGAATCAGCTGTTATCTCGTAGTAAAACTAAAGTGCCTTATGTCCATGATGTTTATAGCTCAAAAAATAATAAGTGACACTTGAGCTTTATGACAAGCTGCCTAGGAAACATCATCACAATACTTATTACATAACACTTGATTAAAAAACAACTTTCTGGAGGAGAGAGAACCAAGTGTTCTGTGTTTTCAGAATGATATAGAAAGCATTCTACAGAGTTGAATTTCAGGGCTATTGTATGCAAAACCCTGAATGATAGTCCGAGTATTTCTTTATTAGTCCTTTTCCACTGCAGAGTAGGTCATACTGTTTATTAGTAAAGAAACATTGAATGCCCACAAAACATTTAAAGTAGTGTAAAACATTGTAAATAGTATTTAAAATACTTATTTCTTTTGAAAACAAGCTAATAAGCAGAAAATCTCCATTGTGCTTTATACAGACTTCCTCCCTTTGTCACTGTTACACATATTGAGCAACAAGATTTCAACATAGAAATGTCGCTTTCATACCATGGTGCATACATGTCCGCACATTGCTCTCTGCTCTTGTTTTTGAGACAATTTATTGAGCTTTTTCACTCACTGCTAAAACTCAAGTGTCTTGTCCTTATTGTGTTACTTCAGAATAGCTCAAACACCTTTATTACTGCAAGGTGATAAAAAATTCGAAGTTTTTTAGCAATGAGGAAAAAACAGTTACCTTTTCCGTAACTGGTGTTCTTCGAGATGTGTTGCTCATGTCTATTCCACAATAGGTGGCACCTCCATGGTGCAGGATAAGGAGCGCTGCGTGCACCTCCCGCCCTCAGTTCCTTTTTGCCAGACAACTCCGACAGAGGGGAAGGAGGGTAGGATGTGGAATAGACATGAGCAACACATCTCGAAGAACACCAGTTACGGAAAAGGTAATTGTCTTTTCTTCTTCGAGTGATTGCTCATGTGTATTCCACAATAGGTGATTCCAAGCTATATCTGTTGGAGGTGGGAAGGAGTTCACAAACTCTCGGGATGGAGAATGGCCCTGCCGAACCCAGCGTCCTCCCTGGTCTGAGAGACAATCACATAATGCAAGGTGAACATGTGAACTGAAGACCACATGGCAGCCCTACAAATATCCTGAATGGGGACATGGGTCCAAAAGGCAGCCAACGAGGCCTGTGCCCTAGACGATTGCACCTTCACAATTGGTGGCGGAGGGATTCCTGCCAGGTCATAACAGGTATGGATGCACGAGGTGATCCAGTTGGACAGCTGCTGAGTGGAGATCGGCCGACCTTTCATGCACTCAGCCGAGGCAATGAACAGTTGCAAGGACTTTCTGAATGGCTTAGTCTGCTCTAAGTAAAAAGCCAGAGCCCGTCTCACATCCAGCGTGTGGAGGCGGCGCTTCTCACTGGACACAAAGGGCTTGGGGCAGAGGACCAGCAGAAAAATGTCCTGACCCATGTGGTAGGCGGAGACCACCTTCGGGAGGAACGAAGGGTGTGGTCGGAGCTGGACCTTATCTTTATGAAACACCACGTACGGGGGCTTGGAGGTCAGGGCCCTGAGTTCCGAGACCCGCCTAGCCGACATGATCGCAACCAGGAAGGCCACCTTCCATGAGAAGTGTGACCAGGAGCACGTGGCTAGTGGCTCAAATGGGGGCCCTGTGAGACGGGCCAAAACCAGGTTTAGGTCCCATTGCGGGACTGGGGACCTAACATATGGGAAGAGATGATCCAACTCCTTAAGGCATGGGAGAATACCGTGTGTCCCTGCACCAGCAGATGGAAGGCCAATATGGCCGCCAGGTGCACCTTGACTGACAAGGGCGCCAGGCCCTGGGCTCTATGGTGAAGGAGGTAGCCCAGAATAAGCTAGATCGGGGCGGCCACCATGGAAACGTCCCGCTTGTCCGCCCATCTGGAAAACTGAGACCACTTTGCCAAGTAGGCTTGGCGCGTGGAGGGCCGCCTGCTTTCTAGGAGGACGTGCTGAACCCCTTCCGAGCACGTCCTTTCCTCCCTACCTAACCATTGAGCAGTCACGCTGTGAAGTGGCGTGCCGCTAGGTTGGGGTGGAGGAGGCAGCCCTGATCCTGGGAGAGCATGTCAGGGCGGGACGGCAACGGCCACAGCAGGGTGACCGCCACGCCCGTGAGGGTCCCGTACCAATGCTGCCTGGGCCATGCCAGGGCAATCAGAAGGACCCGGGCCTTGTCTGTCTTTATCTTTTCCAGGACCTTGCCGATCAGCGGGAACGGGGGGAAAGGCATAGAGAAACTGGCTTGACCAGGACAGGAGGAAGGCATCGGAGATAGCGCCCTGTCCCAGCCTCCCCCCGGAGCAGAACCGGGGACAGCGACGGTTCTTCCGAGGTGTGAACAGGTACACCTGGGGAGTTCCCCATACTTGGAAAAGTCTATGCACCACCTCTGGGTGGAGAGACCACTCATGCTGAGAGGAGAAGTCCCTGCTCAAGCGATCCGCCCGCGCGTTCCCGGCAGATGGAAGGCCCGTAGGCAGATGTCGTGGGCTATACAAAAGTTCCACAGCCTGAGGGCTTCGCGGCAAAGGGCAGAGGATTGGGTCCTGCCTTGCCTGTTGATGTAGAACATCAAGGCCGTGTTGTCTGTGAGGACCCAGACCACCCAGCCCTCCAGGTGCAAGCAGAAGGCTTTGCATGCCAGCCGTACCACCCTGAGCTCCTTGACATTTATGAGGAGGGTCAGATCCTGAGCTGATCACAGACCTTGGGTCTGAATGTTCTCCACATGGGCCCCCCATCCCAGGTCCAACGCATCAGACACCAGTTCCAGCGATGGGGCCCTGCCCCTGAACAGGACCCCTTGGAGCATGTTTCTTGGGGCGGACCATCACCGTAGGTAGATGATCACTGGCTCAGGCACTGTGAGCACATTGTCCATTCTGTCCCTGGCCTGGGAGAACTCTGAGGCCAATCAGAGCTGGAGGGGCCTCATCCTGAGTCTGGCGTGATGGACCACATACATGCACGCCGACATGTGACCCAAGAGCTGGAGGCACACTCTGGCTGTTGTCACCGGAAACCTTGTGGCCGTGTCTATGAGCCCCTTCAGGATCTCGAACCTGTCTGGTGGGAGGGAGGCTCTGGCCAACGAGGCGTGCAGGACCGCCCCGATAAACTCTATGCATTGTACCGGGACTAATGTGGACTTGGTGTTGTTTACCAACAGGCCCAAAGTGGTGCACGTGGACAGAA
This sequence comes from Chrysemys picta bellii, assembly GCF_011386835.1. Taxonomy (NCBI): domain Eukaryota; kingdom Metazoa; phylum Chordata; order Testudines; family Emydidae; genus Chrysemys; species Chrysemys picta. The sequence goes on from NC_088792.1 coordinate 233,218,939, forward strand.
GGAGCGCCAAGTGATCCCGCACCTGTGACGGGGAGCTTCCCTTGACGAACCAGTCATCCAGATAGGGGAAAATCTGGATCCCCTGGCACCTGAGGTAGGCCACCACCACCACCATACATTTCGTGAATACCCTGGGGGCAGTGGATAGGCCAAACGGGAGGACCATAAATTGGTAGTGTTCCTGCCCCACCGTGAAAAGGAGGAAGCACCTGTGCCCCTCGAATATATGAATTTGGAAGTACGCGTCCTGCAGATTGAGGGCAGCGTACCAGTCCCCGGGATCCAGGGAGGGGATGATGGAGGCCATGTGGAACTTGAGCTTCACCATGTACTGGTTCAGGCCTCGCAGGTCCAAGATGGGCTTGAGCCCCTCTTTGGCCTTCGGGATAAGGAAATAGCAGGAGTAGTATCCCTTGTCTTTGAACTCCCCTGGTACCGCTTCCACCGCTCCTAGGCCCAAGAGCTGCCCCACCTCCTGCTAAAGCAGAGCCTTGTGCGAGGAGTCCCCCAGGAAGAACGGGGGCGGGGAGGAAGTAAACTGGAGGGTGTAGCTCCGGGAGATGGTGTTGAGGACCCATCGGTCCGAGGTCAGTCGCGACCAATCCGGGAGGAAAGCACACAACCGATTGGAGAAGGGAAGCTTTATTGAGGGTGGATCCCTGATGAGAACTGGCAGGGCACCCCGGGTGTCCTGTCAAAACTGCCTTTTCCCCGCTTGCTTGTCCTTGGAGGACCCAGGCTGGGGGGCAGGCTGAGACTGCCTCTGTGGGTGCCTCTTATAGTCCTGTGACTTCTTATAAGGGGTCTCGTATTTTGAATGGGTGGCCTGAGTGGGAGTCTGCTGCAGCTTGAACTTAGGTTTAGCCGGAGCCGGAACACAGAGACCCAGAGTCTGGAGAGTCGTGCGGGAGTCTTTCCGGCCATGCAGCTTTGTATCCGTTTGTTCTGCAAACAGAGCTTTGCCGTCAAACAGGAGGTTCTGCCTCACTGGACAGCCCAGAGAGCAGGAGCCATGACACCCTTCTCATGGACCCCGTGGAGGCCATGGACTGCATGGCCGTGTCTGCTGCATCCGAAGCTGCCTGTATGGTTGCCCTGGCAGCCGCTGTGCCCTCCTCCACCAGTGCTTTGAACTCTCTCCTCTCGTGCCCCTGGAGGGAGTCCACAAACTTGGGCACAGTCCACAGATTGAACTCATACTGGCCCAGGAGAGCATAGTGGCTCACCACCCGTAACTGGAAACTCGAGGACGAATAGTTTTTTCTTCCAAATGAGTCCAGCCTCCTTGAATCTTTATTTTGTGGTGTAGGGGCTGGCTGGCCCTGCTGTTCCCTGTGGTTGATCGACTCGACCACCAGGGAGTTAGGAGCAGGGTGGGTGTATAAGTATTCATGTCCTTTGGTGGGTACAAAATACTTGCATTCCACTCTCTTAGAGATGGGGGCCAATGAGGCCGGGGTTTGCCACAGGGCATTTGAAATTTTCGCCATCCTTTTGTGAAGAGGCAAGGCCACCCTGCCCGGTGCTGAGGAGGACAGTACATTAAACAGAGAGTCCGAGGGCTCCTCCATCTCCTCTGCTTGGAGGTGGAGGCTTGATGCACCCTTTTTAAGAGTTCTTGGTGGGCCCTAAAGTCCTCCTGTGGGATGGAGGGACCGTAATCGCCTCATCCGGGGAGGGTGAGGAGGCCGGCGCGGTACTTTGTCCACTGGCACAGGAGGGGCCATCACCTGGTCGGTCTCTGGGCATGATGCCGAGGATGTACGTCCCACTGACTCCTTCCTCGGAGGGCTGGAGAGGGAGGCTGATGGTCCTTCTGAGGTTCTGGCCACCGAGTGAATCCCCACTGGGGGCTGCGTCGGGGGCCATGGTGCCCACTGGTACCATTGGGCCGGCCATGGGGCCTGGTGGCACTGTACCTGCTGTGGCACTGGCGGAGCTGGCTGTTCGGCCTGGCTGGCCTGGCCCATCGATGGACAACTACGAAGGGAGGCCAGGCTGACATATGACCTGCTGCTGTCCCTGGACTGGGAGGAACGGCGGCACCGGGAGCAATGCTGATCACGGGACTGCAATCCCGATGTGGAGGACCGGTACCGTCGGTAACAGCTGTTCCGCGATCGGCTCTGGCGGGCGGACCCACGACAGCAGGACGCTGGAGATTGATGCCCGGGGCTGTGGAGGCAGTGCCATGGTGGGGTCCTGGAGCAGGATGATGAACGGGAACGACGTTGACGTTCGTGCCGTGACCGGTTGCAATGGCCCTTTCAGACAAAGACCTTTGGCGTCATCTGCCTGGGTCCGTCGGTGTTCGCTCCTCAAGGCTGAGCGGTGCTGAGAGTCTTGGTCAGATGGAACCCAACCAGACAGCCTGGTGGACGTTGAGGGCGATCCACATGGACTTTGCCCTGAATGGACGCTGGGCAGCAAATGGTGTCAGGAACGTTCCCTCAACCGAAACCGGTACCGAACTGGGGGTGACTGTGGAGATCCCAGCGGCGGCTTGCCTCTGGAGCACAGGGCCAACATCAGTGGTGCTCCTGGAACAGGCATGGACATAACATCCTGGGCTGCCTGCAGGGCCTCCGGTGTGGAGGGCATCCGGACATCTGGGAAGGCCTACTCTGAATAGGCCAGGCTACTCCGCTTGACTTGAGTCGGAGGCCTAGAGGCTGGTGGGGATCGAGGACTTCCCAACATGGGTCTAGCCTCTGTCCTGGGTTTACTCTGGTGCTGCGAAGAAGGCCTCTTCCTAGCCTTCTTGGCATGCCCCATGATGGGGAGTGGTGCCGACTAGTCAATGGCACTGAAGGGTCGCCACGCACCGACACCGCGGTGCCCGGTGCTGACTCAGAGCTGCATGCCGGAGCCGGGGTCAGCGCCAACTCCATCAGAATAGCCTGGAGTCTAATGTCCCTTTCTCTCATGGTCCGAGGCTTAAACGACCTGCAAATCTTGCAGCGATCGCTGAAATGGGTTCCCCTAAACAGCGTAAACAGTGCTCTGTGTGGCTCCTGGAAGCAGCAGCATGTCCCCCCTCCAAATTATACACGTAGAGGCAGCCAGGAGGCTCTGCACACTGCCCATGCCCCAAGCGCCGTTTCCTCAGCTCCCATTGGCCGGGAAACACTGCCAATGGGAGCTGTGGGGCTGGCGCCTGCGGACAGGGCAGCGTGCAGAGCTGCTTAGCCACGCCTCCCTGTAGGAGCCAGAGGGGGACATATTGCTACTTCTGGGAACTGCTGCTTGAGATAAGCACCACCGAGAGCCTACACCCCAACCCTCTCCCGTGTCACAACCCCAGCCCTGATCCCCCTCCTTCCCTCCAAACCCCTCGGTCCCACCCCAGACCACCCTCCTACACGCCAAACCCCTCATCCTCAGCCCCACCTAGAGCCCTCACACACAACTCCGCGCCCCAACCCTGATCCCCCTCCTGCTCACTGAACCCTTTGATTCCAGCCCAGAGCACCCTCCTGCACCCCAAATCCCTCATCCCCAGGCCCACACCTCCAGCCACAGCCTTCATCCCCCCGCCCCAGCCAAGAGCTCTCTCCTACACTCCAAACCCCTCCTCCTCAGCCCCACCCCAGAGTCTGCACCTTCAGCCAGAGCCCTCACACACACTTCTGCACCCCAAACCCCGACCCAGCCCTGATCCCCCTCACCCAGCCCTGATCCCCCTCCTGCTCAACAAACCCTTCGATTCCAGCCCGGAGCACCCTCCTGCACCCCAAATCCCTCATCCCCAGCCCCACAACAGAGCCCAGACTCCCAGCTGGAGCCCTCACCCCCCCGTACCACAACCCCCAAGTGAGGGTGGGAGAGCGAGTGAAAAAGGGAGAGGGGATGGAGTGAGTGGGGGGGGCAGGGTCTCGGAGGAAGGGTGGGGTGAGGCGGGGCAAGTGTGTTCGGTTTTGTGCGAGTAGAAAGTTGGCAACCCTAGTTGAGAGACCTCTGACTGACTGGTAGCAATCTGGTGTTGCAAGTTTCCACAGTCAGTTCAGTTCTCATTTTGGCGAGTTCAGCACACAGATCCTGGAGTGTGACCTTGCACATCCAAAAGTTCAGCACCCACTGCTCATAATCCCAAACCTGCAGTATGATGCGATCCCATCAGGTGGAACTTGTTTCTTGGGGCTAGAACTGATACTCCACCATCTGTAGTTGCTCCATGAATGCTACCAAGAAGTTTGAATTGGTTGTCGCTATGTCCCACAGAAATCTGTCCTGCACGGAATCATCATCTCCCTTCTTTTCTTGCAGTTCTGCAAATACTGCAAGATCATGCACCCTGGGCTTGCAACGCTCATGACAATAATGCAGAGCTGTGCAGGCTCCATGCGTCTGTCAGAGATGGCTGGCAGTGAGGAGAGCCACGTGGGTTTGTGGGAGTTAAGAAAAAAAGGGGGGAAATTATGTATAATTTTACATATGCAATACATATAAAATTAGGGGATGGTGAACATTGCCTTATAGAAAGTTGATCCCATGATCAAAGTCATTCCTGTGCGACCCATTTGGGCCGCAGCATGTGTTGCCAAAACTTCCCAAAATACAGTGCTGTGGACAGTGGCGAATTGCATAGTGGGATACCTATCATCCATGGTGCACCACACTCTGAATCGATACAAGCACTTCTGGTAAGTACGCTCACTGGAGAAAATGAGTCAAGTAGGCATGCACAAAAGGGACATACTAACTGTGCTGACTGTATGCTGATGTAACTTGAGTTAACTGTGACAGACCCAGACCAGAGGGGTACAGGAGTCTGGTAGAGGGCAAATATACTGGTCACTGGATGAGTAGTTTTCTGTTCCCTGAGTGACCAGAGCAGGGGCTGCACTAGAGTAATCAGGAACCGGCTAGAAACAGTTAAGGCAAGCAGGCTAATTAGGACACCTGGCACCAATTAAGAAGAAGCTTCTAGAATCAATTAAGGCAGGCTAATCTGGGCACCTGGATTTTAAAAAGGAGCTCACTTCAGTTTGTGGTGTGAGTGTGAGGAGCTGGGAGCAAGAGGTGCAAGGAGCTGAGAGTGAGAGGGTATGCTGCTGGAGGACTGAGGAGCACAAGTGTTATCAGACACCAGGAGGAAGGTTCTGTGGTGAGACTAAGGAAAGTGTTTGGAGGAGGCCATGGGGAAGTAGCCCAGGGAGTTGTAGCTGTCATGCAGCTGTTACAGGAGGCACTATAGACAGCTGCAGTCCACAGGGCCCTGGGCTGGAACCCAGAGTAGAGGGCGGGCCCAGGTTCCCCCCAAATCTCCCAATTGACTTGGACTGTGGGTTCTCCCAGAGGGGAAGGTCTCTGGGCTGTTCCCCAACCCACATGGTGAATCTCTGAGGCAAGAAAATCCGCCAATAAGCGCAGGACCCACCAAGATAGAGGAGGAACTTTGTCACATAACCTAAGTTTGTAGTGTAGATATGGCCATAGGTATATGAAATGTAGGGGACAGGCAACAGGAAAAGTATGAGGCTAGGCCAAGATTCTTTCAGGTGTTTAGGCTCCTGCTTTTGTGGAACTGGGCCTACTATACCCTAAAGGCTCAGGAACAAAGAGGCATATAAAAAGAACCCAATATCATTTAAAAGATGTCATGACTTGAAGATGTATAACTCATGATTTTCAAATTCTTGTGGTTGTCAAGCTATGTTGGGGGTTGTAGATGTGTGTTCATAATGTTGTGAAGACCAAAACTATAACTGAGTTCAAAAAAATTAGATAAGTTCCTCAGGATGGGGCCATCAATGGCTATTAGCCAAGATGATCAAGGATGCAACCCAATGTTCTGGGTATCCCTAAACCTCTGACTGCCAAATGCTGGGAGCGGACGATGCAGGGGATGGATCATTCGATGATTGTTCTGTTCATTCCCTCTGAAGCACCTGGCACTGGCCACTGTCAGAAGACAGGATCCTGGGCTAGACGGACCATTGTTTTGGCCTGCTATTCTTATGTTCAGCAAAAGTTACAGTAGATTTTTGCTTTTAAGAAGGATTTACTATGAGACAGTGTACTGCCCTTATTGAATATTTGAGAATCAAGTTCTACACGCAGGCAGTGATGTGAAAAAGCACTAGGGGTGGATTGAGAGGCAAAATAACAGTTACAAAAGGCAATCCTCAGTAGTGGATCACATGAAAGCAAAGTTTTGACACCAGGCCAGGAAATAAGTCAGACTGGAAGTCACATGATCCAACAGAATAAACTTGTGCTATAAAAAGTTAGAATTAAAAATTCCAAATTAAAAATCACAGTAAAAAACATAGCAAGTGGTATATTAGAAACACAGAGGTCATTGCTAAGACTATTAGCAACTATTTATTTATAAATATTTTCAATTAGTATTAGTGGATCAAATTTTAAATATTAATCTTCAAGGTTCTTCATTAAATTGGCCCACACAACACCTCACTTTTGAAAATGATAACCTCTCTTGGCAGCTGTGTTCCTCAAGAACTAAAAAAATTGTCCACCTCAGCAGGCTATAAAGCTTTCTTTGCCATCGGCAGAACCCTGCACAGATATAAAATTTGTGTCTGCATCCAATCTGTGATGCGCAAACATGGTCCATGGATGTGGTTATCCATGGATTTGTAGGGCTCTAGCAACTGGGCTAGTGCTTTGTAGTTAATTACCACAAGACAACCAAAAATCTCTCTGTTCTGAATGAAATGTAAAATTCACTTATTTGACAACACTCTCACAGCTGCAACTGCAGCAGAAAAAATACGAAGATAAAGCAGGAAAGAGGAAAGCAAGAACAGCCATAACAGGAGGGGAGAAGGAAACTAAGTAAGACTACACAGAAGTAGGGTAAAAAATTGGAGCACCAGCTTACTGTGATCTCTTTTGGGAGATGCTCAGTTGTAGTTGCATCCTTCAATGTCAGATAAGAGATTACTTGCTCTTAAGATAAGACCAGAGAATATCCACAGAGTTAAAAATAATTTAGAAATCATGCAATAAATAAGACAGGGAGAATGATTCTGTGGTTAGAATACAGGACTGGTAGTCAGGAGTTCAGGGTTTGGGTTTCAACAGATTTCTACCCTAGTTTTCCCCATCAGTAAAATAGGGATACTTTCCTGTCCCATAAATGTGTTGGGAACAGTAATTAATTGTTTTTGAAGCTCTTTGACATGCTCAAAAGTCACAGCAGAAATGTATTAAATGGGGATATCAGGTGATATATCTGGCAATGATTTGTGGCACCAGAAATCTACAAGGATTCCTTCTTCTTCCCTCCCAATCTCCTTTCTTCCAAAACTGCAGAATTTCTGCAAGCGGTTATTTTTAATATCTGTTCTACTTGGCCCTTATATTTCATCATACCAAATTTTCTTTACGCATTAAAAGTCAAACATTTGTAGGCAAGTTACCCACCCTTTATAACTCTAATTTATAAAGAATGTAGCAACCAGTGATAATTACAAATTTTGCAAGCAGGAAAATATTCCATGGATGTGATTGCCGAAATGGATAAGGTGAATGGGGATGGTGTAACAACTGAAATGCTTTTAGGCATACAGTTTTGGGTGTTAATTTTCTCCCTCAAACTGAACAGGGACAGGCCAGGTCCTTACTTGGACAGGAAGCCTCATTGGAACATAAGCTGAAGGAAGTAATGTTTTCTCAGATTGTACTGAACAATGGCCCAGCACGATGGTACATTCTTTCAACTGTCAGCTTCTTGGCTTAAACATGTCTTATAAAAAGCATTTATCTTACTTGCTGCCCCATTCCCCAGTACATGCTACTGCCTGACCAGAACAATTTCCATACCCTTTGTTCATTGAGCTGCTGCTCTACATGATATATGTCATTACTATATTAGATAATGATCTCCTAAGGGGAGGATGGTAATACTACTTTGTAATTTCTGAAAGCGAAAGCCAGTGTCAGTTTTTAAAATGAGACATTAAAATACATGGGGGGGGGGGGGGGGGAAGAGTTCAGAGTTGACATTTTGCTCACCACACCAGTAATTTTCTAATCTGTCTCAGAAAAGTAGCGAATAAGACATCAGTCTGTCAGCTGTCCAAATGTGTTGTGTGTAATCTTTGGTGATCTCAAAGTTCCCAGTAGGAAGGTTTCTCTGAAAAATGCTCCACCACAATTGCCAACTTTTTATACTCTCAGCAGTGAGTCGAGAGACTAAATTATCCTCATATTTCAGAATAATATTGGCACATTGAGGTATCTTGCACTTCTACATACTGGACTTGATTCTTGGATAACAGAAGTTTCAGTTTCTGCGACTATCAATCTGGCACCTTTCACAATCACTGCATTCTATTTTATCTTGAATTTAATGTTATTTCTTCATTGTAGGTACACGGAGGTGTGATGCTGGTGGACCAGATCATGTTAGAATGTATTTGTCTCAATTCACTTGTGTATTAGTGCAGATCAAAGTAATGGTCAGTTGTATAAGAGTGTATTGTGTAGTTAAACTTCATGAAAACTAATGGGATGTTATTTGCATGTTTTCACTTATGTTCCTGTTATAACGTAATAACACACATTTACTTTATGTATACCCCTGCAACTAAACAACCCATCAAAGAAATCTTGTGACACAATAATGAAGGACTTAAACATAGAACGCTAATTTCAAAGCAAGTGGCCATTATATACATGATGGTCAGAGGTCAAAAGACTAGGTACATTCCTCACTCACCATCATCAAAGGAAAAGCCCACATGGGTAGAGACACTGTCAGCTTGCTTTCTATATGAAGAAACTATAAATATGGATTCAAAGATCTGACTGGACTGTTCCAGGGAAGTGTTTCAGATGCAAAACAGAGATCCCCAGAGACAATCTGGGTACCCTGAGAGCCTTCTGGGAAACTGGCAGTTTATTACATCATTAACATCATATGGAATTACAAACTGTGACTCACCTGTTAATATATTTTACCTGCGTTAACCTCTCAATAACTCAATTCCTATTGTTAGCTAATAAACTTATAGTTAGTTTCCTATAGAATTGGCTGCCAATGTTGTCTTTGGTGTAAGTTCTGGAGTGCCAATTGATCTGGGGTAAGTGGCTAGTCTCTTGGTATGGGTGTGATTTTTGGTTTTAATAACCTTTTACCACAAAGTTCAGTTTGTCTAGGTGGCAAGATACCCTGGTGTCACAGACTGTCCCCTTAGACTTTCCAATTTAAGACTGGTATAATGATCTAGGAGTTTACATTTGTTACTGGTGTGGTGAACTCTAATTATAGAACACACCACCAGCTTGGGAAATCTGCCCTGTTTTCTGGCAGTTGGTCCTGAGATAGACACTCAGTTATGAGCCACTCCAGACAGTATGACAGAAGGTTCTACAAACTAATCATTCACTGCACTCACAAGAATGACAAGCAAAAGTCCAAAATACCATTTTGGTGTCAGAAGATTTCCCCTCTTTCTGACTCCCCGTAGGAAGCTTCCACAACATTCAAATAAAGAGGAGTGCTAGAAATCCTTAAAGACTAAGCAAATCAGTTACTGATAACTTAAACTCCAATGTAGTGAAAGTTAAGAATGATTAAATAGTTGGTGTGAATCAAACAATTACATATTCATAATATTGGGGGGGAAGGGAGGAAGAGGTGGTGGTAAGTGAGAAAAGGAAGAGGTCCAAAAGTCATGGCTTCAGGCAAGAGTATCAATCCTGTAATACCTAATGAAAGAATCATGGTAGACTGTAGCTTCATATTTTCCAGCAAGATAAAAGGGGGGAGGGGAGAAGAGAGGCAGGATGAGTTAATGCTAGCCAGATAAGGGTGAAATTTTACAAATCTAAGCTTTCTGAAGAAAACAAGTAATAGTGAGAAAGTTGGTTATTTAATAAATGGAGATGAAATTGACACAAATGACTAATACTACCTCTAAAAATAATGATCAACAAAGAAAATATAGAAAACTGACTAAATAGGAAAGAAAACCCTGTTATTGATAAAGAGATAAGGAAATTAACCACTCTGGAAAATATGGCTCATACAGTATTAACAGAATTAGTTAATGAACTTACTCTATGTACCATTGACCATTATTTTCTGAAATGAAATTCAGATAACTGGGAAGTTTCAAAAGACTGGGAAAAAACAAATGAAGTTTTCAAAAAATAAAGTGATCCTTGAAATCCATATATTGAATTTCTATTCCTAACAATGGAACAGATGGGGACAAATTCATGAAATAGCTACAGAACAACAGGACCATAAATGGTAAGTAGAAATTCACACAGGGTAAACTGTGAGGAATTCCAAACACTGGAAAGGGAAAAGAGAGAATTCCAAAGGACCCTGACAAATTAGAAACATGGACAGAAATAATTCAATTGGAAAAATACTAGCTAACAGATCTTAATTCAATTCAATGCACAAACATACAAGGAATGGAAACTTGGAAAGCAGTAATGCTGAAGACTTAAGAATGATAATGGACCAAAAGTTAGACTTGAGCAAGCAAGTACGATTTGGCTCCAATCGAATACAGTTTGCCTACACAAAAAGGATCATTCCACAGAGCAAGGAGGTAGCATTTTCTCTCCATACTGCTCTGGTGAGACTTCACCTAGTAGATTATGTTCAATTTTGGCAACCCATTCCTAGAGATGCTGACAAGTTAGATATCACTCAAAAGAGCAGAGCAACAAAATGACCTTCTGCTGTTTTCTGTATAATCAGGGTGGATAAAAATCAATGATTTAAAAAAAAATCCAATTTTTTTAAATTAAATTGGATTTTTTTTTATAAAATGCTTTTTGAGGGGAAAAACCTCTCGTAATGGAATAGGAATTATAAATTCTAATTCTATAGTATGAGACAATATATTCATGTAAATGAGAACCAATAGTTCATGGATTAAGGTCCCAATCTTATGGGATCCAGAATACATAATGTTGTTTTAGTTAAATAAAACAATTTAAAAGTCTGTCTGGTGATGTTCTCCTCCTAATACAGCATGGCAAGAAAATCCTCCAAATATTAATGATTAACCTGTTGAACTGGAGATAGTTCACCTCCCAATGACTTCATAAATATCTGCTTCAATTACCTTTGGCAAATGAAATAACCAAACAATCATTCATTTTCTGATAAAGCTGTAAAACTAACCTGAAAAGTTTTCAAAATAAATCATTTAAAAAACATACAGTGTACCTTCTAAAAATGAAATCTACATCTATCTCGGAGTTGTGAAGAATATGTATTAAGGTTATAACAACTAACAACAATGTACTTTTATGTAGAAATCCATGATTCAATAGAGTCTTCCTGACTAGTGATTTACATCAAATCCACCTTGTCCATAATCCATGTGTATTTGCTGTCAACTAACATTGGAACAATACAATTTCTAAAGCCTACATAAAAAAATCTACCTGACAAATGTGCACATGCCACATATGAAAATGTAGGGTTGAACAATTTTAAAAGTCTTTAAAGGATTTTCCAAGGACGTAGGCATGAAAGATAAATGTATCCGTATTCCATATTAAGTGATTTCAAAACAAGATTTGTGCCAGGATTAGAAGGTACATTTAAACCATACAGACATTATGTACTTTTTGAATACACACAGTAGTGCAAATATTTACAAGTTCAGTTACTTCAAAAGTTTAAGCTACACAGAAAATTGAAATTAAGGTCCAACATTATCTTCAATTAAAACATTCTACTGTATTTTTAAATCACAGACAGTATATAGTCTTAGTCAAATTTTGCCTTGTTCCACCTTTGTAATTTATATGACGTTGATGGGTAACTGAGGGCAGAATTTATAAATCAATATTTAAAACTGGCAAACACCTGGGACTTCAATTGCTTAGTGTTCAATACATCTCTAATAATTATCTGTATAGTATTTTTAAAAATCATGTGATTGTATAATCTGACATTGTTTCATTTGCACATATAAAATTTTGTTTGCATTACTTTTGCTATGATTTTATTTTATTAAACATTTGTCTTAACTGGCATGAATAGTTAAAATTAATAGTAGCTCCTTACACTGAATCTGCTAGGAAAGGTTTTTCCTCAGAGACTACAAAAAGCTGAAACTCACTTTTTTTGCTCACTTAGCTCTTGCGTTGAATCTTTCTAGATTAAATAGCAACAGCCCACATAGGGGCCAAAAATTTCAACTTTGGGTGTCTAAAATTAGGCTCCAAAAATCAATACTTAGCTATCTTAATAAAAGTGGCTGGATTTTCAGAAGGGTTGAGCACTCACAAATCCCAAATAAAGTCATTTTTGCACTAGTATGAACAAGTGAAAATAGGTCATCGTGAAAGTCACTCTGCCACCTTCACAATCAGTTTTTGCACTACAGTTGTCATCAATTACTTTATACTATAGTAGTACCTTTACTAGCTGTTTTCTGTCACTGGCAGAAAGTCAACAATTTTACAAAAAAGACAACATACAGCTGTTCACAGTAACTTCATTTGACTAACTGAATACACAAGTTTTTTCAATTCCCATCAGACAGAATATGACAATCATTGGTTATCTGAGTACTTTGTAATAGATTACATAAAATTTATTTAAGACAGCAGAATTATGTAATTTTTTTTTTTTCTTAACAAAAATGTTGTTCTGATTTTACGTAACAGCAGAGTGCTTTTGGATTCCTCTAATTCTCCATCCAGTGATCTGCATATACAAGTTCATGTATTTATATAAAAAGGTTGTGTGCAGGTATTTATTTGAGAGTACTCTTAATCTTGTTTCTGTTTCTTGCCTCACTTACAAACTGCTTTTCCACGTGAAGTTGGGAGATTTTTCATTTACTGTTAAGGAAAAAAAAAGTAAAGTAAAACTGGCCAAGTTAGTCACTGAAAGCTATCATTGTTGGGTCTAAATATAACTGTTTTTTGCTATGGACAAGGAAAATATTAGCAAAATGAAGTAACTCAGGAAGCTTAATTCTAACCTCGGACACATGAAGTTGTCACACCACATATCTTAAAATCCATTTGTGCACACACACTAGGAGATTTTATTTTAAAGCCACAATGCTGTCCACCTGAATACTGAAGGTTAAGGTTAAGTGTTTAGTTTACTGGAGATTGTTAAACATCCACAAATTGGCTAACTATAACAAAACCAGACTTCTAGGGATATAAACCATATTAAGAATGAATTTTAATGAATATAATTATAAAACTTAAGGAAAACATACTGGAACTTCTGAATATTAAGAATCTTTGGGCAACAGAGCATGTTTTTTTAAAGTTTGTACCCAGTTTGAAAGTAAGTCATACTGTTAGGTTAACAGCACAAAGTAATTTTCTATCAAGGTTTTCAAAACCTGGCAGAAATTGTTTTGATCCATTCATGACATCTCTTTTTTTAAACTGTCAAATACTGACTTTGATGTAAGGGCCCTTACAATACTTTCGTCCAAATTAGGGAGAGAGCAGAGTTTATCTATACACAAATTATAAAACACTACTGTATACACTCTTTTAAAAAAAAAGATACAAATCAATAAAGGCAGTACAATTCTGAAATGAGGTTATAAAAAAGGTGTAGAACCACACTGCAGTCTCTAGAACTACATGGAGAGTTAGTGACTCCATTAGATAGAACCATGTGCCAAATTACTGTTATAGTTTTCATATAACAATGGAATAAAGTATGCTAGGCATATTCAGCGCTGCACATTAACAAGAGATTTCTTTGGACAAATATTTTGTGAAAGTTAGAAGAAACTTTCTTTTGACTGCTGCTACTGTTTTCTAAAAACAGACCAAAATTTGAAATACTGCAGCTCACACTGTATTAAAAAATGGCTTTGTACCAAAACAAAATCAAAGGTCAATGATCAGTGGTATGAATATACAAGGACTTGTATAGTACTCATTCAGGACTAATAATATGTATTTTTCTTAACATAAATCCTTAAGCTGAACTGAAATATTGACAAAGGTATTGTGCTGTCATGTGTATCACAAACCTAAGCTCTAATTAGTACTTACAAATTTAATATTTGCATCACAAAGTGTACAAATCAGCAAGCAAAAAACCACAGTTCTTATATTTTCAACTTTGCTGCCCCCCATCAACCTCCCACAAGAATACTCAATATGGATAAAGGACTTGAAAACATCTTTTTCATTCTTCCAAGGAAGGTGGAACATGTAAATTAATTCTATATGCATCAAAAGTAACACGTTGAAGAAAAGTCACAAGAATTATTCTAGCCAGCATTTGGTACAACCCATAATTGTTAAGGCTGCCAATTTCAGATGCTCATTTCTTTCTGAAGCATAGACTTTTTTGACTGAAGCTCAGTGTCCTTGGTCACCTTATCAAAAGGTGAATTTTTATGGTTTTAAGAAGTGAAAAAATTCTTACATGGGGAAAAAAATTGGCGCTAACAACTTTTGACTGTTTGAAAGGTACACACTGAGCATGCACAACAGAACATATTAAATTGACAGATGTACATTTAAGGTGATTTATTGTGCATATGTGCACAGCTTATTAATGGGCAAGTTGTGGCTCCTCCTAGGAGGGGCAAGGGAAGCCTCTACTCATCTATTCCTTGGGTATCTGCACAAGGCCCAGAAAATAGCCTGTTAATTGTGCTACCTCAGATGAGGCTTTGGGGGTGAGGAAGGGAGGGACTTGTTAGTATGGTCAACAGCACATAAGGCCCACAGGGGTCTTACTCAGCCAAGTTTGTGAAGTGGCCAGGACCTATCCTCAGTGTGCTTGCTAGTGTCCAGCAGTGGATAGGAGAACACATGCTACACCATTTAAAAGGTGTAGTGAGCTCAAGGGATCATAATGATGCCCTACTGCATTCTGCTTGCATCGCTCTTATGTACAAAATATGGTTCATAGTACTACCTTCTCAGCCTCTACAGTTATGGTACCAAAGCAATGATTGTGCTTGAAGACATGATTTAGACTTAAGTGCTTCCTTTTTAAAAATTCTATCTTCAGATGTTTTAACTTAAAATGATACCAAACCCATTTCTTCAAACTTTATTTATCACTTAAACTCCCCCCCAAATTTGAAGAAAATTGGGCTAAATGCTTTTATTTAAAACTCAGCAAAGCCCTGACAGCTTATCCACTTGTACACATTTATATTTTTATATACTGGTACATATACTTGTTAGCCTTTGGCTAATGCCTGTTAAGGTTTTCAAGTGCCTACTTTTCTAAAGACATTGATAACCATTACTTGGCCTTTTCTTAAGGGGTCTTATTACAGAACTGGAACATTTTCTTGACCATTTTTATTTTAAAATAACTTGAAAGTAAAATGCAAAAAACCCTAAATTAATACAACATTAAGATTGCAGTTAATTACTATAAAAGTCAGGAAATGTACAAGATAAGCTTACACAATTTTTAACTTTGCGCCTCAATAACAAATGCCTAAAAAAGTCATTAGTTATGTAATCCACAGCTGATCTAAACTTTTAAAAAAACATTATAAAACGTATCTGAGAAACTGCATGTGATGACAAATACTATTGTAATGCGTATATTGTTTAATTCTGATCTCTTGAATATCTGCATTACAATAGTATTTATTGTCACAGACAGTTTCTCAAACATATTATATGATCTTTACCAGAACTTTATATATCCTTAACGTTAAATCACCTTAGTTTTTAAGGTAATTCTACTTTAAATTGTCTGAGTGACTACCAATACTACAAAAATTGTGTGAAAAACTATCAATGTGTGAGTGCCAGGAAATAATTTAACAAAATACTGTAAGAAATAATTTATAAAAGAAAAAACTTACACACTTTTCCTTCTTTTTCTAACTTCCTTAAGTGAAGGGTAAGGTTATTTTCTGCGGCTTTAAGTAAATTTTCAGGAATTTCCTAAATAGAGATACAATGAATATATAATCATGCTATATCTGCCAATATTATTTTTGTTTTTGTTTTTATTTTCCTCAATACACAAAAGGGAACTCTTCTATGTTTAACTACCCACCAGCAGTGACAAAGAATTGAAATAAGTCATACCACTTAAATCTCCAGTTTAAATAATATTTTTTTCCCATTCTTTGCATTATGTCCTAATTCAGGATAGCACATGTTTAGGATAGCCCAAATTTAACAATGTATTACAAATAAACCATTTCTAATTTTAGTATTTGGCCAAATACGAAGCTCAACATAAGAACGGCCATACTAGATCAGACCAAAGGTCCATCTAGCCCAGTACCCTGTCTTCTGACAGTGGCCAATGCCAGGTGCCCCACAGGGAATGAACAGAACAGGTAATCAAGTGATCCATCCCCTGTCGCCCATTCTCAGCTTCTGGTAAACAGGGGCTAGGGACACCATCCCCACCTATCCTGGCTAATAGCCATTGATGAACCTATCCTCCATGAACTTACCTAGTTCTTTTTTGAATCCTGTTATAGTCTTGGCCTTCACAACATCCTCTGGCAAGGAGTTGCACAGGTTGACTGTGCATAGTGTGAAAAATACTTCCTTTTGTTTGTTTTAAATCTGCTGCCTATTAATTTCATTTGGTGACCCCTAGTTCTTGTGTTATGAGGAGTAAATGACACTTCCTTATTTACTTTCTCCACGTGCCATGATTTTATAGAGCTCTATCATATCCCCCCTTAGTCGTTTCTTTTCCAAGCTGAAAAGTCCCAGTCTTATTAATCTCTCTTTATATGGAAGCTGTTCCATACCCCTACTCATTTTTGTTGCCTTTTCCTGAATCTTTTCCAATTCCAATATATCTTTTTTGAGATGGGGTGACCACATCTGCATGCAGTATTCAAGATGTGGGTGTACTATGGATTTATATAGAGGCAATATGACAGTTGTACATCAAATTCCCTTTCCATTCCTCAAGGTTTTTCCCACAGTTGCCAGCATTTCTTAAAATTTGAGGGGAATTTTCCAAATATGCTATGGATCTGGCAGTTAGAGATCTTCTGGGATCTAAATGGTTGTCTTGGTAAATTGTCAGTTATTTTAAAAATAAATATCAGAGTTGCAAAACAGTTATCTCCATATTAAAAATGTAGTGCCATTGTAAAAATTATTATAAATTAGTGACTGGAGAACCTCAGAATGTTTGTGATTCTGATAAGCATCACAACTTCTGGATGCTTACCTGAAGTAATGGAGCTTCTCCTTGAAACCACCTCTCCTCACATAATTGTTCCTCCCACAACAGGCTCTCCCACCACAGCCTATTCCGGTCTTCGAAGGGGGGCAGGGGGAGATTTAAAATTCAGAGTTTGTTACCCAGGCCTGTCCCCATACCTATCTGAAATTACATGGGGGACCCACTTCTCCCAAATTTTCTACCCGTTGGTGTCATTATCCCCCACCCCCCAGTTCCCCATCTCCTCTGATTAATCCCACCTGCCACTTACCTCAATGTGTGGGGGAGGGGACTACTGGCTCCCTTCCCTGGCTCTGAGCTGGTTTCCACTCTACACAAAAATTATCATCAGCCTAGAGTAGCTGCTCAGACAGACAACAGATAGCAGTCTCTCCTTGATCTGTATGGGAGACTAGCATTACGGAAAAATCCCTCCTAGGCTGCAGTAGTTCCCAGTCTCCAGGACACAGACTGGAACTTCAAACACCTGAGATGCGTTCGCAAAACCCTTTGTAAACCTGTCCAGGATGTTTACAGCCCATGTCAGATTAGGATGGTTGACAGCTATCTTTTGCCCTCCCAGCATCTTGCACTTTTCCCTTCAGCCCAGCCCAGTGAATAAGTTTTTCCTGTAAGCAACATCATGGAAGAGTTCTCTATACTGCATGCCCTACACTCTGAGAATTACCATAAAGAGAGGAAGGGTAAGCAGAAAGACTAATATCTTTAGAGCTCTGTCTGATGATCAATAAATAGACTTTTGAGTGCACAGGCTGTTTATCTTTAAGTCACAGGATCCAGCTCCTGTTGCCCCATGGCAAGTTGTCAGAACACAGGGTTTCTAGCACAGTTTTTAGCCTGCACCTTCCTGAAGCCTGTGGGAGCTTGCAACTATAAGTTCTAAAATACCTTGCAGGAGACTCCGAACAACCCTGGACATAAATATATTTAGTTATTGTCTAACATTGTTCATCCTGATCTGACTATTTTTAACTACAAACTTTCTTGATCCTCATGAGAAACGTGTGATTACTAAGCTTCAAAATAATTATGAAAGGTAGAAGTTAATAAAAATAATTTAAGCCCAGATCCAGTAAAGCATTTAAATCGCGAGACTACTTACATGCTTATAGACAGGTGTGAATTTTGCTACATTAGTCCTTTACCGCACATGACTAGAACAGAAAAAATGCCAAATGTGGCTCAGCTTAACTATGACGCCTCCTAAAAGCCCACACACAAACGCATACCATGTTGACTTTATTTAAGTGAAAATTAAGGTTGTGCTCTTCAGTTCAATTTAATAACATTTTAACTATAATTACCTTGTATACAATCTTTATAAGCTCCACTGATGTAAATGATTTTCCAGCGTTCTCCTGCAAAACATTTAGGATTTGTTGTTCACGTGCATTTCGGTGAGAAATGTATCCTTGAATTTTAGCACATGCATCATGTACTACTGGGCCATGTCCTAAATTCAAACACAATTACAAGAGGTTTTTTTTTTAATATGAGAAACAGAATTTTTTAATAATTTAACTTATTCAATAATTTGCTCACAAATATCCTCTCACTTTGGTAAAAAGCTCTGATAAGCCTATAAATCCTATGGAAGCAGCAGCATCCCTGTACTTACCACCCTGCTAGTTAGGGTTGCCAATTTGGAAATACAGTGAAACCCCGCTATAACGTGATGATTGGGGTCCAAAAATTTTAATCGCGATAAATGTGGGGTCGCGGTATAGCGGGGTTACCAAAATTTTACCATTTCAAGCCGGTCAGTTTCTCTTGGGCAGAGAGCAGGGGAGAGGTGCAAGGAGCAGCTGGGGAGGAGAATGGCTCTTCCCGCCAAAAGAAGAAGTGGGGGTAGAGGGGAAGAGACAGTGGGGAAGGCACTTTCCTTTTTTTGTTTTTCTTTGGCGGCGCTCCGGCCGCTTTTTCTTTTTTTGGTGTGCCTCGGCGGTAACTCTGGCCGCTTTTTTTTTTTTGTCCTTCAGCGGCACTCCGGCTGCTTTTTTTTTGGCGCTTGGGGTGGCAGGAGCCACCTTATGATCGTGTTATAGCCGTATTCGCGTTATCGTGGGGCGCACTATAGCGGGGTTTCCCTGTATTTAAAAAATGGACACTCTAGCAGGAGTGCTGGAACCTCCACTACCCTGCCTCTTCCCCACCCCTGCCCAGCATATTCTCCCTAAAGCCTCACCCCACCTCTTCCTCTAAGGTCCCGCCCCCATCCACTCCTTATAGAGGCTGTAATACAGTAACTGTTCATTTTCAAAGTCACGTTAAACATTCCAAAACAAACCTTAGTTCTGAATCACAAAGATATAGTTATCAACAAACCTGTCATTTCAATTTGAAAAAGATTTAACACACTCCACCTCCACCGAGCTAGAGAGCCAATGTTTGGATATGAAAATGGAACCAAAATTTTGCAACGTTCAAGAAGCTTCACACATCCTGTATACCAACTCATCTCCAGCAACCACGTACACATACACTTATCTATGATACTGTGCCAAAATTGAAAAACTTGGAACCAAATCTGGATATAAACTGTCCCAACTTTTGGAGCACTCAGATTTATAGTTTGGGTTTGAGCTCTTTTCCATTTCAACACAAACACCCCATTAATAAATCTAATAAGTGACTTGCAAAACAATTACAAATACATTTCTAGATCTATTCCATACATGTATTTTAATAGAAGTATTTTAATATTTTAATAGTTTAGACCTTATGCAAACACTGGTTTGTATCATCCTAGATACCCAGATGCCTCCCATCATCATAGCACTAGAGTGCATCACAACCATGAAAGAATCTATTTTTGTAACACCTCTTTGAAATAGTATCATTATCCATATATTACAGATGAGAAATTTAGGCAGAAAGAGACAAGTGACATTGTCAAGTCATACAGCAAGTTTGTGACAGAGGTAGGAATTGACCACAAATCCTATTTCAGAGGATTAACCACAAGGCCATTCTTCCTCCCTCATTTAATACTGTTAAGGAACTAAGACATTTGTCAACTTTTATTACTTAACAGGAGAATATATGGGGATATACCTATCTCATAGAACTGGAAGGGACCTTGAAAGGTCATCGAGTCCAGTCTTCTGCCTTCACTAGCAGGACCAAGTACTGATTTTGCCCCAGATCCTTAAGTGGTCCCCTCAAGGATTGAACTCACAAACCTGGGTTTAGCAGGCCAATGCTCAAAACCACTGAGCTATCCCTCCCCCCAAATTCTGCTCTCCTCATGTGATACACAGAGAAATAAAATTACACTCTCTATTATTTTTCTTTATAAAACTGTGAAGCTCCACATGGGCTTTCTACGTTACAGCAGAATAGTGGATGGTGTTCTCATACGGTATAAGGGGCTTAAATGTCATATTAGTGGTCTGGGTTACAATGAGAAGTTGGAATGATAGAATCTTTGTTCTGTATTTGGAGGGCTAGACTTGAGATCTTGATGGCAGTCGATGTTGGAAAAATCTATGTTGTTAAGTGGGAGACTATCAGAATTTCTGAATATAAGTTGAGGCTGTCCAGGACTATATGGACAGAATTAAGCTTGGTTTTTTAAATACAAAACGTGATACTATACATTTGTACATTTATTTAAGAGATTGCAAGAACTGTGAATGTATTAGTATATAACATTTTAGTAATAGTT
Source organism: Chrysemys picta bellii (assembly GCF_011386835.1). Lineage (NCBI taxonomy): Eukaryota > Metazoa > Chordata > Testudines > Emydidae > Chrysemys > Chrysemys picta. Next base: position 233,239,740 of record NC_088792.1, read on the forward strand.
AATTTTCATTATTTTAAATTCTTCATTTTAGGGAGTCTAAGTTCAAATATTCCTTGGAACATATTAACTTTAATTCTGTTTAGCTCCTTAAAATTAAGAAAGATTTGTCTATTAATAATGGACATTCAATTTTTAAAGTACTCACATTACTTAGTAGGAAGGTTGTATTAATGGAAAAGTGAGAGAGCCATCTGGTGGCCAAAGTATCTTTCAGTTCCCAGGGAGACTTATAAAATATGAACAGTGGATAGGTTCTATTGTATATTCAATTAAAAAAATGTTAAATATAAAAAGTTATATGGAAAAAATAAAAAAAACTCAACCATATAAATATATTCATAGTAGGCAAATGGTCATGTTGTTGCAATGAATCATGGCCTCCGCCTAGATCTAATTCAGAGTTCAGATGGAATAAGAGAAGCCTCTGGGGTAGTGAGTGAGTGAGTGAGTGAGTGAGTGTGTGTGTGGAGAGAGAGAGGAAAGGCAGAGAATAAGGCTGTCAAACGGAGAGGATTCTTAGCATGAATAAAATTTAATACAAATCAAAAAAGTTACTATAATAAATTTACCAATTTTAATACAGTAAATAGTGGTGATAGAAAACTGTTCTCTGATTAGGGAATAACTACTGCTTATGGAAGTGCACAAATATTTTATTAAACATGGTAAAGGAAACAAAATTAGTTCTGATTCAAAATGCTGTACCAGGATACCTATGGCCATCGGCCACTGAAAATGCACAATATCCTATTGCCTTATTAGAATCTTAATTAGGGTATGTATTTATCTATTGCCAGCAGCATGTTAGGTGCTTTAGTAAAGCAGAAGGACAAGCTTCCTGCCTTTAAGAGTTTGTAATCTAGATAGATAATAAAACACAGAGAGGGGGATGAGAGAGAAAGAGAATTGTGACAAAAAGGTGGAATTTAACACATACTTTTGGCATGAGGAAAGTTAATCAAAGAAGAGGAACACGGTTTGTAGACTTTACACAGAAGGCAGTGTGGCCTAATAGATAAGGTATTGGACTGGGACTCAGGGCACCTGGAATCTATTTTCAGCTTTACCCCTGGTTAGCTTGGGCAAGTCAGTTCAATGCCCCCATCTGTAAAATGGGAATAATGATCCTCCCTCTCTGGTAATGTGCTTTAAGATCGACAGATGAAAAATTTATTTCTTTTCAAAGTACACCTCTACCCCGATATAACGCGATCCGATACAACACGAATTTGGATAGAACGCAGTAAAGCAGCGGTTTCACCTATAACGCGGTAACATTTTTTGGCTCCCGAGGACAGCGTTATATCGGGGTAGAAGTATAGTACATTTTAACAAAGAACATGAAGAAAGAGCAGAGATATGGTAGACTAAGTGAAGGAAGCTACTCATAGAAGGTTCATGTTATGAAGGCCAAGACACTAATTGGGTTAAAATAAGAACTAGATAAGTTCATGGAGGATAGGTCCATCAATGGCTATTAGCCAGGATGGGCAGGGATGATGTCTCTAGCCTCTGTTTGCCAGCAGATGGGAATGAGTGACCGGGGATAGATCATTTGATTACCTCTTCTATTCATTCCCTCTGAAGCACCTGGCATTGGCCACTGTCGGAAGACAGGATATTGGGCTAGATAAACCATTGATCTGACCCAGTATGGCCGTTCTTATTAAGAAGGCAGAAACAAGAGTTTGAAGTTATTTAATTATGCAAAATGCAGGGTGTGGGGAAGGGAATGAAAAGGGAAGATGGAAAAGGTAGGCAGTAGCCAGGATATGCAATCTTGAAAGAGAATAAGGAACTTAAATCTTACCGTCACATAATGAGTTTTTAAATTCAGTCTTGACAAAAAAGAGGCATAATTTTATATGAAAATTAAATGTTTTCCAAGATTAAAAAAGAAAAGTCAAGGAGACTGAATAAATCAGAGGATAATTAATGTAATATGGAGTTTGACCTCTTGGTCACTGGCTGAAATTCAGCATAGTTTGGTAACTAAAATAATCATCTGATTGATAGCTTGGTGGCCTTTACAAAATGAATTTATGGTCTCAATCCAGTTTGTAATGGACAGCTGTCTACCTCAAAAACCATGACCACAATTGGCATTCTTAGCCGTAGTCTGACTAGAGAAGCCAAGGACTCAAGGGCTATACATACTGAACTGACCCCATCTTCCCCCCCCCTGCTCTATAGGTGGTCTTTTTAGTTCAGGTTTAGGTGCAGTGGCAGGATGGTGTGAAGCAGCTTGCACAGATGCTGCCTCTCGTGCATGTGTTCTTTGACAGAAGATTCTGGTTTTCTGGGCTATCAATTCTGCACTTCTCACAACCACAAGTTTCACTCAAATATAATAATGCTCATGAGAGAAATGGATAGCATCATGGCAAGCACACATGCAGTATCTTAAACAGAATAAACTGAATGCCCTTTAGCTAATTATAATAACTAAACACTGGATAAGGTACATTAAGTATTATATAAATACTATATTATTTGACTGTCGTAAGAGTTCTTACATTCTTAGAGGAGCTATTTTAAGTATTTTATATAAACTAGTAGATCTAATTAAGAGAATGTAAACTACCAACCAGGGTATATTAAGTCAGCTTGCATTTGCAACAGCATTTCCAGTGATTTCATGTAGTCATACAAGTCTTCAAATACTGCTGTCCCTTCTCCTAGAATACAGTCACCAGAAAATATAGCATTTTCTTCCACTAGATGTAAAGCCATATGATCATCAGTGTGCCCAGGTGTATATAAAACTCTATTAAATGAAAGGAATGAATAATTTTATATGCAACAATCACATATACACCATTTACATGTAACAGAAACAAATGCTGATAAAGCCATGAATTAATATGGCAGTCTAGAAAAAACCTCTGTAAAGAATCCTTATTAGGGAAAGAGGGTTAATATGAAATGTTAGCTTAGAGATGATGTGATCTGGGCTAATCTGGTCCATTTTCTTAAGCTCCATAAACATATATGCAAACTACCATACATAATTAGCTCTAATATTCTATTCTATACCACAGGTCCTTATACTACACTCATCACTGTGGTATCGGCGTGGGCCGAGCAATGTGCTGGCCACCCTTCCTGCAGCCCCCATTGGCCTGGAGTGGCGAACTGCGGCCAGTGGGAGCCGCAATCACCCGAACCTGCGGACGCAGCAGGTAAACAAACCGGCCCGGCCCGCCAGGGGCTTTCCCTGAACAAGTGGCGGACCGGCTTTGAGAACCACTGTTCTACAACACTGAAGTAGTTTAATTCACCACTGACTTGAAAGGGACTCCCTCTGAGTAAGGAAAAGAAGCAGGATGTTTCCTTAAAACTGACAGAAGCAGTAGAGCAGCGTTATTTTGATGGGAGAATTCTGGACAATACAAATCTAAAAAACAAAAACTCTACTCCGAGCAGAGTTTTTATTTTTTACCCTGAAATGAGACAAGTATCAAGGATTCCATGAAGTACATTATGGACTTTGTTATCTATTCTACATGGAAACCATTCAGAAACTATGATGATGGGCAGCAGTATAAAACACCATAGAATATAGATGGTTGCCCTAAGGAACAGTTTTATCTAGGGAACCTTCATAACTTTTCTAGGGAGGCTAGATAGTGCTGAAATCATGGGGCTGGATCCTGATAATATTAGGTAATCCCCTCTCACATAGGTAGGTCCTCTTGACTTCAACAGTATTATTCAGCTGCAGAAAGACTACCTGCATGAGTAAGTAGTGCCAGGATCTGACATATAGGCTGCCCTCCAGTCAATTATATTGAAAAAATAATTTCACTGTGGCATATTCACGAATCTCCTCAACTGTTTTGGCTGTCTTAAAAATAAGAACTAAATTATGATGCAGTTATAAATAGTAACTTCACAATTATGAGGTATGAGAGGAAAACATTCTTAGTTTTAAAAGTGGACTTAGCCTACTAGCACAGAACTAACATTTACCTGAGAGTGGCTCCCTCAGTTTTTAACACATCTCCATCTTTCAGATATGAATACTTTAGCTTTTCTCCTTCTATTATTTCCTCACGATGAGGAGTGCGTGGAAGCTTACTTATGCAATATTCAGAATCTATTTAAAAAAGCAGATTACATTTTAGATCATTCACAGTTAGGGCCCTACCAAATTCACAGTCCATTTTGGTTAATTTCACAGCCCTAGAATTAAAAAATATCATAAATTTCTTGATTTCAGCTATTTAAATCTGAAATTTCACCGTGTTGTAATTGTAGGGGTCCTGACCCAAAGGAGTTGGGGGCGGGGGGGATAGGGGAGGTCGCAAATTATTGTGTGGGGGGGAATGTCGTACTGTTACCCTTACTTTTGTGCTGCTGCCTTCAGAGCTGGGCAGTTGGAGAGCAGTGGCTGCCGGCCAGGACCCCAGCTCTGAAGGCAGAGCTGCCGCCAGCAGCAGTAGTGCAGAAGTAAGGATGGCATGGTATGGTATTGTCACCCTTACTTCTGCGCTACTGCTAGGTTGCTGCTTTCAGAGCTGGGCACCTGGCCAACAGCCACCGCTCTCCAGCCACCCAGCTCTGAAGGCAGTGCATAAGTAAGGGTGCCAATACCGTGACCCTCCATAAAATGACCTTGCGACCCCCCCTGCAACTCCCTTTTGAGTCAGGACCCCCAATTTCAGAAACGCTGGTCTCCCCTGCAAAATCTATATAGTATAGGGTAAAGACACAAAAAAGACCAGATTTCACAGGGGGAGACCAGATTTCACGGTTCATGATGCGTTTTTTCATGGCTGTGAATTTGGTAGCGCCCTATTCATAGTTAAGCACTGATTACTCTCAGGCTGCTAGCATGGATGCCCCATAACATTAGAAAATGTGAGTAGATGTACCATTGTGCAGGAGTCTATTTCAATGCAAACTTAAAGAATAAAAAAGTTTATTGCAATAACAACATGTATATGAAGGAATCATATTTACATAGACAAGACCACTCAAACACACATAAAAACTCAAAAATTGAATACAGCTGGTGTTCTAAAGAGGATAAACAAAAGACGACTTCTCCAAATGAAATTTCACTTTGAAATTCTTATAATCCATTATTAGTTTCATTTGGAGAAGTTATGTCTTGCTCATTAAGACACCAACACCATTTCCAGCTGCCCTTGGGGACTCCTTGGAAGTAACTCTGGTGAGGTTACAGCCTGTGGCAATCTCCCACAAAACACAGAAGGGCTGCATTCCCTGTACTGTTCATAAAGTATAAAAAGAAACCGCTTTCTCCGCTTAGAGATTTAACCAAAACAAGCATCACTGAATCAATATGATATCTTCATTTATTTTGGGTAAGGACAAACATGCAAAGTGTCCCTACCTTACACAATTTGGGGTCTGGGTGTTCACCAAAAATTTCCATTCGAGTGGTTACCAGCCACCTGATCCAGTTATTTACTTGTTGTTCAAGTGAAAATAATTGTCAATTGATTATTCTGTGTTAACTCAGGGAGGAATCTCTTGTTGTTGGGTGAATTATCAATGGTAAACTAGCTTCCATCTCGTCATTCATAGACAAAAGACTATTAACAGTATGAGGCTTTCCCCCTTCCAAATATGTACGTACATATTTATATATTGACATGAAGAAACATTTTGGAGTGCATCTAAACCAAACATTCATACTATTTACTGTACTCATACTATGCGCTGTAACAGCATCATGTGTTTAAATATACTGTACAGCTCACATGAAGATCTCAAGTGCACAGTCCAGCTAACAGTCCTCCAAAACACTCTAATTAGAGGCTCCTGTCCCCATAGCTAACCAGTAGTGCCCCTTCAGTAACTGTCAAATTAAACTATAATCTTCTGCCTACCATTGTGGATGTTCCTACAAATATCAGATATGCCTCCAGTATGATCATGGTGCCAGTGTGTCACTAAAATTTCCTGGATTGAGATGTTGAACTCAGTCAGTGCCTGTTTTAAACAGCCAATATATTCAGGGATAGCTGGCTCTCCCGTGTCAATAAGGATCCTTCTACATTTGAAGAGAGAAAATATGGCAGAAATGTTCAATTACAAAAGTCATTATAGAATTAAGAGATTCCCTGGATGATGAAACCCTAAATACTTCGGGAAGACCACCTCTTCCTGTGACACACTGCTGCAGTACTATCAGCAGAAGTGCTCGAGCTGCATTCCCCCCTCATTGTAAGGTGGGGGGCTCCTGGCAGTATGTTCTTTATCAGGGCCCTGGCACTGCTTTTGTCCTGAACAGCCTAAATTCAGTGAGGTTTGGGCATGCTACAGAAGCCATGTATTTGGTAGGATTTTTGGAGAGGATTGAGGATATGTTTCTAGAAAGCTGGGAGAACATGGTTTTTTTGGCCAAGCTGAGTTTACAGATGTTTGCTTTTTGACTGCTGATGGGTTATTGCGTTGTAACATTTAATTGCCAGAGCACCTACAGACAGCATAAAGCAGTGGCTCTCAAACTTTTGTATTGGTGACTCCTTTCACATAGCAAGCTTCTGAGTGCGACCCCCCCCCCTTATAAATATATTAAAAAAGTGTTTTTAATTTAACACCATTATAAATGCTGGAGGCAAAGCAGGGTTTGGGGTGGAGGCTGGCAGCTCACAAACCCCTATGTAATAACCTCACGACCCCCTGAGGGGTCCCAACCTCCAGTGTGAGAACCCCTGGCATAAAGGAATCTTTGAATCAAAATAAACAATGTTGAAACTTTGGACCCTGGCACAACCACCCAACATCAGTGTCGGTAAGTAAAAATTTACACCGAGTGCCAAGAAAAACTGTGGCAAGCCCAGGGAAAGAGCCAGTACCTGTTGTCATGAGGAAATGCAATGCTTACACCACGCCCTCAGGTAAATCACTGAACTCGGGACATATAAGCCCAGGGAAATATGGGAAAGTATAAGGTCTCTGGAAGGAAGACAAGGAAGGTGAAATCCTGACGGGCCCAGAAACCCAACATACAAACGGATAAAACTGTGTGCCAGAGCCGGGGAAACCCTTCACTGCCCCTAGTTTCCCAACCCCACTCCCTAGGCTTCCCGTGACCCCCGGAATCCCCCCTACAAGGCACGACAGCACAGAGAGCATAGCCCCACTCCCAGACTTCGGGGGAGAGCGGCACGGGCCTCGCTTGGGCCTGTCTCAGAGACCGGGCTCCAGCCTCAGCCAGGCGGCGGCTGCGGAGTTCCAGCGGGGCTGGGAGCGCGCGGCTCTGCAGGTGCGGGGCAGTCAGAAGCTGCCGGCGCCGGCCCTGTGGCGGGAGCCTGCGCTCTGCCGAGGGGCGGGGCTGTTACCTGGGCCCGGTCCCCACCAGGTAGGTGTTGGTCCCCTGCAGGGTCATGGGGCCCGGGTTACAGCCCAGCACGCGCACCACCCGCGAAGAGAGCCGCTCAATGCGCGGCAGCAGCGACGCCATTTTCCCCGCAGGGCCAACAGCCTAACGGCGGCGGCGCGCGCGCTCGACAGAAGAACGTAGCTCCCCTTGGCCCCTCCCTCACGGAGAATAGCTCCGCCCAGCGCAGGAGCTGAGCGCGCGACTGTTCCCACGGAGGCTAGGAGGTGGCCTTTGCGCGGAGGAAGTTGGGCGGGGCTGCTTGGCCTTGGCCCAGTCGCCTTCTTCCCTCAGCTGCCCTGAGAGCAGAGCGTTCACCTCAGCTGAGCTTCCTAGGCCTTGTCTACACTAAAGGGAAAAGTTCCATGTAGCTCAGATCTACTTACCGCGGGGTCTAGTCTCTCGGCAGTGAGCTGGGAGCCTAGGTGCAACCGGTGGGTTTCTTGCAGGGAGCCTCCAGGCAGCACTAGGGCTCCTAGCTAGGAGTCACAGGGCAGGACCCAGCTGGGAACAGGAGCCAGGTGGGCACAGGTTAACTCAAAGCTGTGAGCCTGGGCAGCAGCTGGGCTGGGGGAGCTGGGACCTGGGGGGCAGCCTGGCTCCTAGTGGGAAGTGGGGTGGCCACAGCCTGGTTGGGAATGGGAAGCCCACGGGGGCAGCCAGGCTCTAGTGGAGGCCCCCCGCCCTGCGGTGACAGCTAGACTAGGGCCTGGCTGCCCGCACTAGAAATTGACAAGAATGACAGCCAACAGCCAATATAAGTAATGCAGTGTCTACATGGACACTGTCGCCCTATGTTGACAAGCCCTATGCCTCTCATGGAGGTGGAGTTATGTCAATTATATTGGCACGAGCAAGGCTGTAGTGTGTACACTGATATAATTAGGTTGGCGTAAGGCTTACATCCACCTAACTCTGTAGTGTAGAGCAGGGGTTCTCAACCTTTTTCTTTCTGAGCCCTCCCAACATGCTATAAAAACTCCATGGCCCACGTGTGCCATAACAAATGTTTTTCTGATTATAAAAGCCAGGGCCAGTGCTAAGGGATAGCAAGCAGGGCAGTTGCCCAGGGCTCCACACCACAGGGGGCTCTGTGAAGCTAAGTTACTCAGGCTTCGGCTTCAGCCCCGGGCTTTAGCCCCATGTGTTGGGGCTTCAGCTTTCTGACCTGGGCCTCAGCAAGTCTAATGCCAGCCCTGCTTAGCGGACCCCCTGAAATCTGCTTGCGACCCCCCCAGGGGACCCCAGGTTGAGAAATGCTGCAAGCCTCAGAGCGTCACAGCTAAATAGAAGTTGGAACAGACAGTTTAGCATAAGTAGTTAACACATATTTCAAAGACCCATTCAAGGTGAAGTGGCCCATTAACAATCTTCCAGTCATGGGGGGCAGAGAGGGGGAAGGAAGGGAGGGGAAAAAAGCATCTGTGGCTGGGGGTTGCTAGTGGACTATAGATTGTTGTCATAAGTCCACCGTCTCTATTCAGTCCATGATTTTAGGCCATGTCTACACTTACAAGCTTAAGCTTACATGAGCTTAAGAGCACTCTTGTAGCTACGTTATGCCAACGGGAGAGAGCTCACCTATCAACATCATAAAACCAGCTCAAAGAGTGGGGGTAGCTATATTGGCTGGAGAGTGTCTCTGCTGACATAGCTCTGTGCACACCAGTGCTTATGCCAGCAAAACTTATGTCACTCAGGGAGGTGCTTTTTTTACACCTCCGAGTGACAAAAGTTTTGCCATCATAAGTGCTAGTGTAGACATGGCCTTAGTGTCTAGCAAAGTTAAGAATTTAAGCTCCCAGGCTCATCTTTTGAATTTGTTGTGCAGATTTCCCTTGAGAATGAGGACTGAGTAGTCAGATACAGAAGACTTATTTTGTGAAAAGTGTTCACCCACAGTGATATGGTGTTTTTGTCTTTTATCATTTTCCTGTATAAGTTCATGTGAGAGCATAGTGATTGTCTGGTTTCACCCACATAGTTGTTATTGGAGCATTTAGTGCACTGGATGAGGTACACCATATGTTATGATAGGCATGTGTAGGATCCATGGATCTCAAAAGGTGTGTTGTGGGAGTTGTTGATCATCCTAGCAGTGGAGATATGTCTACTGGTTTTGCATCTATTCTGACAGCATCTGGTGCCGCTTTGAGTTGGTATGTCCTGGTCTGTGGGGACCTTGCTTCTGATAATGAGTTTGGAAAGGCTGGGGGATTGTTTGAAGGCCAGAAGAGGAGGGTTCAGGAAAGATTTCTTTCAAGATGTAGTCCCCATGAAGTATGGGTTGTAATTGTTTAATGCTACCCCGTATGGGTTCCAGTGAGGTGACAACTAGGGATGTGCGGTCAGAGGGGTTTTTTATTTCCATACTGAAGCAGGTTCTCTCAGGGTATTTGGGTGGCCCATTCCATGATGTGAGCTACTTCTCTGGTGAAGTGTCCTTTTTTTGGAGAAGGCGGTTTTAGTGTGTTAAGGTATATATCCTGGACTTTCTCCTTGGAGTGTATTCTATGGTATTTGAGTGCCTGACTATAGATTTCTTGGTACATTTAGGATGGCCACTGGATCTCTGAAGATAGGTGTGGTGATCCGTGGGTTTCTTGTATATAGTAGTCTTTAGGTTCTATTGGTGGTGGTATCCAGGAAGTTCATGCTAGTGTGGGAGTGTTCCAGAGAGAGTTTGATGGATGGGTGGTGGTTGTTGAAGTTGTGGTGGAAATCTCCCTGGATACCATGATCAGCTTCAACAATGGAACCTGACAGACAACTATATACAGGAAACCCACGGATCACCATGCCTACCTTCACAGATCCAGTGAAGGTAACTATCCTAAACAGTGGGAGGGACACAATTAGAATTATGGGCTATCTGTACAAGTAGAATTTTTGGGAGGGATTCCAAAGTGTGGGTCTGACAGTGTTATGATGTTGGTCTGGAAAGTATTACTTCTGTCGATGATCCTTTATGCAATGATTAAAAATCTCTCTGGGACCAAATTCTGGCTGGAGCTGTTGATAGGTGCACACCAGAAATTCCAGACAGCAGATGGACAACAGAACACTTATTGACTGTCTCTATTCTCGTGCCTCCATAATTTTGCCAAGCCAGCCTCTTTAATCTATTGGAACCATTATTTATATCACACTCATCACATTAATTTCTCACTTTCCAGGATCTTTAGCCTCAGAGGGGCAATTACAGGATTTGCTTGGAGTCAGAGGGGCTCAGGCTGCATGTTATATATGTATGCTCTGACTCAGCAGTGGCCTTTACACACAACCTTACCTCCCCCTTCTAGATTACTCCTACTGTCTATAAAAAGAAGAACAGGAGGACTTGTGGCACCTTAGAGACTAACAAATTTATTAGAGCATAAGCTTTCGTGGACTACAGCCCACTTCTTCGGATGCATATAGAATGGAACATATATTGAGGAGATATATATACACACATACAGAGAGCATAAACAGGTGGGAGTTGTCTTACCACCTCTGAGAGGCCAATTAATTAAGAGAAAAAAAACTTTTGAAGTGATAATCAAGCTAGCCCAGTACAGACAGACAGTTAGATAACAAGTGTGAGAATACTTACAAGGGGAGATAGATTCAATGTTTGTAATGGCCCAACCATTCCCAGTCCTTATTCAAACCGGAGTTGATTGTGTCTAGTTTGCATATCAATTCTAGCTCAGCAGTTTCTCGTTGGAGTCTGTTTTTGAAGTTTTTCTGTTGTAATATAGCCACCCGCAGGTCTGTCACTGAATGACCAGACAGGTTAAAGTGTTCTCCCACTGGTTTTTGAGTATTTTGATTCCTGATGTCCGATTTGTGTCCATTAATTCTTTTGCGTAGAGACTGTCCGGTTTGGCCAATGTACATGGCAGAGGGGCATTGCTGGCACATGATGGCATATATCACATTGGTAGATGTGCAGGTGAACGAGCCCCTGATGGTATGGCTGATGTGATTAGGTCCTATGATGATGTCACTGGAATAGATATGTGGACAGAGTTGACATCGGGGTTTGTTACAAGGATAGGTTCCTGGGTTAGTGGTTTTGTTCAGTGATGTGTGGTTGCTGGTGAGTATTTGCTTTAGGTTGGGGGGTTGTCTGTAAGCGAGGACAGGTCTGTCTCCCAAGATCTGTGAGAGTAAAGGATCATCTTTCAGGATAGGTTGTAGATCTCTGATGATGCGCTGGAGAGGTTTGTTTAATTTGTTAGTCTCTAAGGTGCCACAAGTCCTCCTGTTCTTCTTTTTGCGGATACAGACTAACACGGCTGCTACTCTGAAACCTACTGTCTATAGTTGAGCATGGGTCGGTGAATGGAATTGGCCTCATACAGAAATCAGGTGCCTTAAAATGCTGTTTTTGCAGTGTACATGTGCATCTGTTTGGGGCGCCATTAAACCTATTTTCAGCCATCAGGTAAAATTTGGCTCTTGGGTTAGGCATATCTGTGATGTCACATATAAAAATGATGGGACCTGAAGATACCTAGGCAACTTGTGTATTTTGGTAGCTGACTCTCTCTAATGTAAATTCAGGTTTTTTTTGCATAATCCTGAAAGTATGAGAGGGAAAACCTCTTCAAATTTGCTAAAAATCTCCCACAAACTGTGCTGGTGATTTTTTCCTCCTTAATTGCTTTGAATGGTAAGATTCTGACTGCTTATGAAATCAACCATCAAGTGTCTTTTTTCTTTTTTAGTATCAGTGTAAATTTCTTCTAAATAAATAATGTCTTTTCTAATTACATGTAGGAGCTATGAAGCTATTTGGTCTGTAGATGGCAGCAGTAATATCCTTTGAGGAATTAATTTACAGGTTCTTTCTGCCACAAGAAAGCCTTTGGTCTTCGTTTCCAGGACCTGACCACTAGGTACAAAACTTTGATACCCCTCTTTCTAGTATGCACTGACTGAAGTGGCTGCTGTTAATATGTTTTTGCAATTCTACTAGAGCTTCTAGAGTGGACAGTTATTTGCTTCAGCTTCTCCAATTCAAATAGCAGGTTTGCATTTTTAGTAAAAGCAAGCATACTAACCAAAGATTATTTATTTGCGAAAAAAATAGTCTGAACAGGAGAGTGTGAACATTATAAACAACAAAAGAACTAAACAAAATGAGTTTTGAAAGGAGGTTGCTTCATATTTTACAACCAAATGATATTAACTCACGGCCAAGTTTAAAAAAAAATTTTTTTGGGGGTGCAAATAGACACCTAAACACGTTTAAAAATGTGGTTCTCAGCTTTTATCTTTTGCCCTTGATATGTGTAACTGCTGAGAGTAAAAGCTTTTCATTGAGGCTAAATAATAGCATCTCTGTTGCCTAAGCATGGAAATATAATTCTGTGTTTATTATACAAACTTTGCTGAATAGGGTAATGCAGATGATTTCACAAAATAAATCATTCCAATATAATTTAGAAGCTGCTAGTTAGAAGTATTAGTGAGATAGGATTTTTTTTTGTTTGAGCTTTTTTGTTTGTTTGTTATTTTTATAGCTTTGCAATTGCGGCTATAAAACACTTTAAAAAAAAAGATATATGTATTTTCTGGCCATCAGCAGACGTTCCCTTTTCCATCTGTTGAATCTTTATGCTTCCCCATTATTGCATTTTTGCCAGGGAGAATTTTTTTGTACACTTACGTGTTCCAAGCATCAAAACACATTCATCTGCCATCTGTTCATCTCATTGCATGAAAAAGCAAAACCCTTACCTTTTGTATACATTTTACAATGTATCTTATTGCAGAGACAACTGCTGAACAATTCTTTATTTATTAATAAGTCAAATATATTCACAGGCTTTGCTAAATCTACATATATATGTATATTGATTTTGATCAATAAGTCTTAAGAAACCAGTGTTATTTCAACAAGTGGATATACTTTCATGGAATAAAAGACATGAAATGAGATTTAGTTAAATAACCTTTATTTTAGGACTATATTAAAAATCCATAGATAAAGGCTCTTTTAGAATTCTTATTCCAATAATGTATACATTCATAAGGATTGACAGTTCCAGATAGCTAGCAGTTTATTAACTATGTCACATGGTCAACAGGTGATTTAAGTTTCAGTTTCCATTATGGCATGTAGCCTTTCACTTTTGCTGATGGCAAACTTTCGAGACACACTGTGAAAGTATGAGAAATGTTCAGACCTTCAAAGCTGCTTGGAGCAGACTATGGATTTTACAGTTAAAACTTTGACTTGTCTGTGGCAGGTATTAAGGTAAGTTTGAATTTATGATAGTGTTTTTAAATATATTTCAAGCAGTAAAGGTCTACTTTTTAGTATTTTACAGCTTCTGCTCTATCTCGGAATGACTGTGTAAAGGTATATTGGGTTTCAGAATGGGCACATTTTTCAGCGCAGGGTACTTAAATTGTACTTCTTATGGATGATATCTTAACAGATCTTGTACGGTAAGCAAGTTTTGAGCCTAGAGGTCTTGGATCAGGGACTAGGAGATTCCAGGTCCTGTAGGGCATAGGCGACAACACCCTTCTCCAAGTCAGCATTGAACTTGTACCCCACATGGCATTAGGAGATGCTTTAACTATTGGAAGGACTGTCATAGATTACACATAAACACTTGTATACATTAAGGGTCAGATTTCCAGTTGAGATTTCAGATGCATCTGCAAAAAGGCATTTGTGCATGGTCTTGTGATTAAGGCAGTAGAGTGAAGTTTGGGAGATATGGATTCAGTTTGTGGATCTGTGACAGACTTCCTGTGCTACCTTGACAAAATATTGATTATAATGCTTCCCTATTGAAGAGTGTGGAGAAGATGAATTCATTAATGTTTATGAGTTGCTCAGATACTGAAATGAGGGTACAGAGATGGGGCCCATATGAGTAATTAGAAGTCCAACTACCCAATTTGCACACACATATTTCAAGCACAAAAATCACAGATCATGACTGAAGTCATCTAAAAACTTGCCCCCAGGTATCCCATAGCATATTGCCCATTATACATGTTAATCCTGCTAACCTGGAAGATATCAACATCAACAATTATATTATCCCTGTCCAAATAGAAGCATAAGACTTGCCATATTGAATCAGACTGTTTATTCATCAAGTCTTATTCTGCCTCCTGTAGTGGCCAATAGCTACATTCTTATATTTTCAAATAGTGATATATTCTTCATCCACCATCCTAAAAACTGTACAGTAGTTACTGTGACCCATTACAATGGCAGTTAAATATTAAGGGTTAGTGAAGTGATCCTTATATATCAAGTATATTCAGAGCATTATTTTTTTTTAAGAAATATATCTCACAGGCTGCCAATTTAAATATTACATAAATGAAAGAATTATTAGGTTATGAAATATTAGTAAGAGCAAAGTTCAGTTTAGCTCATGCTCTACTGTGTACCAAAGTTTACTCCCCTAACCTCCCCAGATCATGTCAATTGCTGTTGATATTTGGAAGAAGTTAGTGACAATTTTTTTTTTTTGTCAGATGAAGGGACTCCAGGTATCTGAGTTCTGAGAGTACGTCACTCTACTGACCACAGCTAGGCCAAGACTTGAGATAGGAAGTTGACAGAACAGAAGACTCGTAATAGCTAGGTTACTATTCAAAATTTGGTCTGGTCAATATCAATTAAGAATTGTCAGGATCTTTCTTGTGGTCTATGTCATATTAGCTAATGGCCTCAGTTCACTTCTTAGTGGGCAGGTGTCCAAAAATCACAAAAATCCAAAGCAAGCCCAGCCCAACTCTCTTCCTTCCAATCCTTCCTGCCCCGGCTCTGCTGGCTGCCCCCAGGTGTTCCCCATAAAGTGTCTGTCTGATACTGCTTTGGTTGTGGTGTGAGCCTGACATTTTGAAATGTTCATATGTTTGGTTATTTTGGTATGCTGCCAAAATTTTCCTGACACATGAACGTGAGAGAATAGAAGGGAACTGGTGACTTTTAACAGTTTATAATTCAACAAAAACTGAATGGAATTTTATGAGACAAAGAAAATGCAATTCCACAGCTCATAGACTCATAGACTTTAAGACCAGAAGGGGCAATTGAGATCATCTAGGCTGACATCCTGCACATCACAGGTCACAGAACCACCCGCTCCTCTTGTAATAGACCCATAACCTCTGACTGAGTTATTGAAGTCCTCAAATCATGATTTAAAGACTTCAAGTTACATAGAATTCACCATTTACTCTAGTTTAAACCAGCAAGTGACCTGTGCCCCATGCTGCAGAGGAAGGCAAAAAAATCCCGGGGTCTCTGCCAATCTGACCTTGGGGAAAATTCCTTCCTGACCCGAAATATGGCAATCAGTTGAACCCTGAGCATGTCAGTATGACACCCCCAGCAAGACTCCTGGGAAAGAATTCTCTATAGTAACTCAGAACCCTCTCCATCTAGTGCTCCATCTCCAACCATTGGGGATTTTTGCTACTAGCAGTCGCAAATGGGTAGGGTTGCCAGTTTTGGTTGGATGTATTCCTGGAGGTTTCATTACATGGCATAATCTTTACTTAAAGATTAGTCTTTAATTCCAGGACAATCCTGGAGGGTTGGGCCACATGCTATTCTAGGCAATTTCATCATACCATCTCCTCCATAAACTTATCGAGCTCAGTCTTGAAGCCAGTTAGATTTTTTGCCTCCACTGCTCCCCTTGGAAGATTGTTCCAGAACTTCACTCCTCAGATGGTTAGAAGCCTTTGTCTAATTTCAAGCCTACATTTGTTGATGACCAGTTTATATTTGTTTGTTCTTGTGTAAACATTGGCGCTTAACTTAAATAACTCCTCTCCCTCCCTGATATTTATCCTCTGATGTATTTATAGAGAGCAATCATATTTAATTTCAGCCTTTGTTTGGTTAGGATAAACAAGTCAAGCGCTTTGAGTCTCCTCTCGTAAGGTAGGTTTTCCATTCCTCTGATCATACTAGTAGCCTTTCTCTGCACCTGTTCCAGTTTGAATTGATCTTTCTTAAACACAGGAGACCAGAATTGCACATGGTATTCCAGATGAGGTCTCACCAGTGCCTGGCATAATGGCAATAACACTTCCCTATCTTTACTGGAAATCTTTTGCCTGATGCACAGCCACATTACATTGGTAGCTCAGAGTCATCCTGTGATCAACCAATACTCCTCTTCTGTTGCTTCCAACTAAGAAGTCTCCAGCTTATAGCAAAAATTCTTGTAAGTCCCTAAGTGCATGACCTTGCACTTAGTACTATAAAACTTCATCCCTTTTCTATTTCTCCCATTTTCAAGGTCCTCCAGATCTTGTATGATATTACGGTCCTCGTCTGTATTGGCAATACCTCCCAACTTTGTGTCATCTGCAAATTTTATTAGCACACTCCCACGTTTTGTGCCAAGGTCATGAATGAAAATGTTAAATAAGATTGATCCCAAGACTGATCCCTCAAGGGCATTCCCTCTGCTGAATATCAAAGGTATGTTGAAAACAATAGAGGCGTGAGAGATTCTCAAAGAAAAAGTCACAAAAATCATTATAATGGAAATTGTTAGGCAACCTAAATGTAGGAACTGTAATCTGCTTCCCCGATAATAAGGATACATATTCTACAGTAAGGCCAGGGCCGGCTCTGGCTTTTTTGCCGCCCTAGGCAAAAAAGCCACCCGCCGCACCCACCCCCCACCCCAGCACGGCAGGGGAGGGCGCTGAGCCCGGCCGCGGGCCTGCAATCCCTGACCGGCTGGAGCGCCGGGGGGAGGACGGCGAGCCCGCCTCGGCTCCACTCTCCCCGGCGGCCAGAGCGCTGGGGGGAGGGCGGAGAGCCCCTGGCGGCCAGAGTGCCGGGAGGAGGGCAGAGAGCCCGGCTGGGGCTCTCCGCTTCCCCGGGTGGCCAGAGTGCTGGGAGCAGGGCGGAGAGCCCGACCGGGGCTTTCTGCTCTCCCCGGCAGTGAGCCCCCGACGGCCAGAGCGCTGGGAGCAGGGCGGAGAGCCCGGCCGGGGCTCTCCGCTCTCCCAGGCGACCAGAGCGCCAGGAACAGGGCGGAGAGCCCGACCGGGGCTTTCTGCTCTCCCTGGCGGTGAGCCCCCGACGGCCAGAGCGCTGGGAGAAGGGCGGAGAGCCAGGCCGGAGCTCTCCACTCTCCCCGGCGACCAGAGCGCCTGGAGCAGGGCGGAGAGCCCGGCCGGGAATCGCTCTCCCTGGCAACCAGAGCGCCAGGAGCAGTGTGGAGAGCCCGACGGGGGCTTTCTGCTCTCCCCGGCGGCCGGAGCGCTGCGGGGAGGGCGGCGAGCCCAGTCGCAGCCCCGCTCTCGGGCTGGAATGCGCCGCCGCGCCGCCCCTTCTCCAGGCACCGCCCCAACCACATGCTTGGTGGGCTGGTGCCTGGAGCCGGCCCTGAGTAAGGCAGGGTCTGGCTAGCGATTCCTGCACAGGAATGATCTTTCATCTCGATCCTGTTCAGTAGCCTCTAAGGGGTAATCTTTTGTAGTCACTGAATATGGACAAACATGAAAGATAAAACCATTAAACAGTGAAAAGTTTTCCAATCACACAATGCGTGTAGCTGTATAATGACGTGTATTCAAGGTATGATTGTTCTCCACTGTTTGTGAGCACTCAGAGGCAGAGGAAGAAGGTAGTATCTTGAAACAAGCCCAGATTCTCATGGATTAGCTGTTGACTGTGGAAGACACTTTTTTTGAAAGTGTTGTTGTAGCCATGTTAGTCTCAGGGGATTAACGAGACAAGGTAGGTGAGGTAAGACGGTCTGAAGAAGAGCTCTGTGTAAGATCAAAAGTGTGTGTCTGTCACCAACAGAAAAGTTGGTCGAGTAAAAGATATTACCTTACGCACCTTGCCTCTAATACCTTTTGAGAGTCCGGAAAGGCTGGCTTTCATGAATATTCTGTCTTAATGAGTAGTGTTGGGAAGGAGTCACCATCTTTACCCACACTAACTGAGGTTTAAAAAGCTCATGGTAATGGGCTTGTTTCTTAGCATCTCTTAACTCTACACTTAGAAGTGTCTACTTATAACAAGACAGTTCCACAGGTACTGGGCAAGGTTCAGAATCACTGCTGTCAGGAGAGTAATTTCAACTGGTCAGAAGTTTATCTTCCCCAGTGATTGTCCATGAGCATCTCCCATACACTTTTCTTTTCCTTTTAAATTATTATGTGACTTGCTGGGGGGCTTTATGCTTTTCTGAATTATTGCTCTTGTTATTGGTGACTCTTCATTTATTCTTCTTTTCAGGAGCCAGCAACTAGGAAGAATGACATCTACCAGTGTAATTAAAAAGATGTTTACATGTACGCTTTCTGGAATGGACATGTAGCAATGGAATTAGTTTAGTATTCTAGCAAAGAGCATAAAACTTGAAGTCTCTTTATTTTGATTCAATTTTCCATACTGAAAATATACACTACAGCTTTGCTTTATAGAAAACATTATGAGAAGGTTGTATCACTAGGTGTAAGAGTGTATTTAGATATGCTCTGACTTCTTCTCCTTCTTATATTAAGTGATAACACAGTGACAATAATGAAAAACTAACTCAGAATGAAATTTACGAAGTGGAATTTTACTATGTCAGTTCTTGGAATTGTAATTTATGTAGCTGATATTGCAGCAGATATCTGGGTCACTAGTAACTATTTCTGTGAGGGACAATATTCTTTGGGAATCTTGACACTGGTTTTTAGGTTGCTGTCATCAATAATAGTACAGATATTTAGTTATGAATGGTTTAAAGACGACTGTGGAAGCCCTGATCCTGGGAAGCTGAACTGGATTTTTCTACTTCATTTCTTGCATGGTGGAATTTTTACAAGGTAAATGCCAACTTTCAAATATTACAAAAATAAATCATATTGCTTTTATGTGGTTCACTATGAACTTTCAATGTCAGCTAATTATGCAGGGCTGCTGATTTTAGGTTTTAACTGATAAACAGCAATAAAACACCCCAAATCCAATCAATCAATCAATTAAAACTAGAGTTTATCCCATAAACTCTGGAAAAACACCTGAAGTGCTTACTTGTATCTAAGGCCTTGTCTACATAGAGCATTAATGCGGACTAATTCGGGGGTGTGATTTCTAAACCACACTAATATGTTGTGCATTAATTGGTCTGTGTAGACCCTGTTGGTACACACTAAAGGTTCCTTCCTGTGCTTTAACATAGTGCTGTTTGAAACAGTACAACCTTAAGTGCACTAGGTAACATTACAAAGAGATTATTCATTATATAATATACATTACTCATTACAGTATGTACAAAGAGCCCCCAAACCCCCTAGTTTTTTGACATCTACATAAAACTCAAATATTGCTAAAAATACCCCCCCCCCATGAAATTAATAACCCATTAAACCAGAAGCCCTATTGTTATGTTAATACAACTTCCAGATCAAATCTACTGCTGTGACAGCAACTACAACTCTATTTATGTCAATGGAATTGTGTTCCCTTATGCTAGTGGTAAATTTGGCCCTCCATTTTTGATGTAGATATAAGTCTTACCTATTTCATTTTCCTTATCAATAATTATTTTAGCTGTAACTGTTACAATTCAATTTCATTTGGCACCACATTCTTTATACAGGACATATTACATAAAAATGCTGGACAGAGAAAGTCAGTTGTGTAACTGATGAAGAAAAAGAAGTTTTTAGGGTGATACTTAGGGGAGAATTGCCTCTGAGAGTAGCTGAGGTGAAAGAAATTCATTAACATGGAAAGTGCAGTGATATGGATAGAAAGAAGGTTGAGTCTGGAGGACAGGAATGAGCAATTACTCATGGTATTAAGCACTGAGCTCTGTAGTGAGTGTTTGCACGCTCATGTCCATGGTGACTAGAATCCCTGTTTGCTGACAGGTGCATGTTCAGTAAATTTAAAATTTTTCCGTCAGCTCTGTTTGTGGCTTTGAAAAGTAATTTTCAATTCAGTTTGCATCTATATTGAGACTACACATCACTTCCCTTTTAAAAGTGATGTGATAACTTCTTGTTGAGAAATTCAGAGGTTCTGGATCTTAATCCATCTACGGATATGATTGTTGTGAGTAACAGGTTTCTTGCTGGGAAAATGTAGACTTGCCAAAGACACTATAATTATGTGCTTTAGCATGTACTTCATAGAAGAAAATGCTAATTTTAAATGCTTCTTAAAATACATTTATAAACTGTGGACATTCTAAAAAGGTGCATTTATGCCAATTGAAAAATCTAAAACAACTTTCTTTACCTGTAAACCTTAGATTATTAAGAGTGAAATAATTTTTAAGATCCGGTTTACTTATCACTGTTTACTTTCTTTCTTTACTTTCGCCTCTCATATATTCTTTCAATAAGTTTCACTTTTGTTTACAGTCAGTTTTACTTTCATGTTCTTCCTGTTGCAATGTTAGTGTTTCTAACACTGCTGCGGAATATTAATTTGTTTTAAAAGGATTGTTTTCATTTTGAAAATTGGTGTTAGGTTTTATAAAAGCTTGTTTTTACAAGATTTTAATTTTGGGCTAGAAATGTCCCTGTTATCTGTCTGGCCAAGTTTTTATCTTCTTAGCAAACCCATATATTTGGTGGATTTGTCTAGCTATACTGAGATTTATCCTTCAGTATTAAAGGGACATTATCAGCTTCCCTCTCTTGGTAGGAGTCTCTCAGGACTCTGTCCTTGGCCCCTCCTCTTCTCACTGTATACTCTTGCCCCTCTCAAATCCATTCAAAATGCTGCTGCTAAGATCATCTTCTTGGTTCATTGCTCTGTCACCTCTTCTTTAAGTCCCTCCTCTGGCTCCCCTTCTCTGAGGAGAAAGAGGGCATTAGGTGTATTTTTTTAAAATAAATATATCCTCATCGGGTTATGTTTGATATTAACCTGCTTAACTGCCAGGAGTTATATCAAAGGAGGCTAAGGGTGAAACTAGCAGGAAGCAAAGGAGTGACACAGATAAGAGTCCTGGAGAAAGCAATGGAAAAGCTATTTGTTGGGGAATACCCCATATCTGGCTCTATCCAGGCTAGAATGGTTTATTCTTGCCAAGGCTGTGCACAGAATCAAAGAGAATCCTAAACCTAAAACAATCTGGCCTCAGGGAGGAGAAGTGTGGAATGGGTTGTCAACAAATGGAATCTGACACCCAGATTGACAGAGGGAGTATACTGCAAGCAGGACAGGCTGGCTCTCCCAACTCAGAAATGGGAATAAGCTGGACCTCTTTGAGCTATGGATAGAGAGGTTAAGTAAGGAAGTATCTGCCCAGGCCTTTCAGTATGATAACCAATTTTCCTAAATACTTTTTACCTTTTGAGGAATGAATAAATAATGGTTTCAAAGACAAAGTTTTTGCATCACTGCTGTTACAGACTCCTGAAGGGTAATTTACAGATGCCAAAAAACAACTTGGGCTTGTGTTGTTAATGTGGTTGGGAACTAGGGGGCTGTAGCCCAGAGATCCAGCCTGAGAGTGATTGCTTCCGCATGATTCTACCCAAAGCAAGATGCTGGAAGCCAGGCTTGTCAGCTAAGGGGTGCACTTGAGAGGGACTAAAAGGAGTCTAAGGTGCAATTTGCCCTGTAGCCATGACAGCATCAAACACAAACCTCTTCTCCCGACCTTCAACATCCTCCACAGTTTTGCTTCATGCTACCTGACTGACCATGCTACCTAATTTATTACAAAGTTGACTCCTACCTTCACTCTTGTCAATGTCAACCATCTGGTTCTCCATTTTTCCAACAAGAACTTCCACATTCTCTCCCATGCTTCCCCTCCTGCGCTGGTAAAAGCTCCCCGTGAAAATCTGTAAAATAGCTAGTCCTCCTTCAAGTCCTTATGCAAAACTCACCTCTGTGGTAATTCACATTGTTAAGTACAACTTAATAATGGCTAAGCAGGTGGAGAGCTGTGATCACTACTACGAAGTGGTTAAGTATTACACACCTCCTATAATATTTATTTGTTACCTTTCTTCCACACTCCACACTGGTTGTCATTTGTCTCAGACACCTGATAATTATCTTTTAGATTGTAAGCTCTTTGGGGCAGGGAATATTATATGTTTGTACAATGCCTAGCACAATGGGGCTGAATCTTGCTGTGCTATCTCAATATAAATGTTAACAACAATAAATATTAAAACCATATTGTGACATACCAGGATGCGCTCCAGATCGGTGTTGGGTGGGGGTTGTTACTCTCCTGGCCTGCAGTCTGGGGTGCCTTACAATGCCTTGCTGCTGCAGCCTCCAATCATTACTGCTCACAAACATCTTCCAGCATGCAGATCACTCCCAGATGTGTTTGTGTAACTACAGCCTGCCACTCACCAGCCTTAGTTATACTGCAGGGTGACCTCAACATACTCCCAGTCTCAGATTCCCCACAGA
The DNA here is from genome assembly GCF_011386835.1 of Chrysemys picta bellii. NCBI lineage: Eukaryota > Metazoa > Chordata > Testudines > Emydidae > Chrysemys > Chrysemys picta. Next base: position 233,262,485 of record NC_088792.1, read on the forward strand.
GATATATATCCTTTACTGTCCAGCCCCCTTCTGGACAGTACAAATATAGTAATACTGTTATTCCTTTAAGGGAATAATATATCAGCTTATTACCTTAAATGGAGTTATCCAAACATTTCAATTTAAATACATTGGATTAGATCAAATAATAAAACAAGTTTATTAACTACAAAGAGAGAGATTTTGAGTATGAGTAATGAGGCATAAAAATCAGAAATGGTTACAAGAAAAATAAAGAAAAAATGTGTTCTAGTATCTAACTTAAACTATATCAGATTCAAGCAAAATTTCTCACCACATGCTTCCAGCAAGATTACTGACCAATCTCTACAGGTCAGGATGTTGTACTTAAAGTACTGCACAGGATCTTTTCAGGGGGAATAAGGCAAAACGCCACATTTATTAGTAATACGTGTATTTATTAACACTGTATCATATGCATATAATATCTTACACTTACACTCACACACACACACAAACACACTCCGTCTTGTTGTTACCAATTAGTTGCTCCCCTTAACTTCACTGGCCAGGTGAGTTAGATGGGGGAGGGGTGGAGCCGGGCTTCTGCCGATCCGGATCGATGCTCCCATGTTGACAAGACGAGACCCGGGGTTCTCTGCAAGACACCTTACTTTTATAGCAGCTTTTCTCTTATGCAAATCTATACCAGATTCAAACTCTGTGTCTGTGTCCATTGGTCCTTTGTGCTGCTTTCTTTTGAGTGTTGTACCAATGCTGCAAAGAGGGTGTTTCCAAAAGAAGGTGCTTGCTTCTAACCCCCCGAGGCCGTCGGTATGTCTGCTTGTCTTTAATGAGCCCACTTGACACGTTTTATTGTCCTTGGGTCTGGCTCCCAGCCCCTCTCCAACAGTTGAGGCTGTCTGGAGGTGCTGCCTTCCATGCCTTGCTCATCCACACCTCATTCATTCAACAGGGCAATTGATTAAGGGGGGGGGGAGAGCTCTTGTTCTACTGCTAGCAAAAATAATTTTTTCTTCTATCTTATTCTATCCTTAGGGGCTATAATATTATACCAAGGGCAATGCAAAGTTTCTAAATGAGGCTTTGATACAAAGTCCCATGAAAACAGAGGTCACACGTGGGTAGACCCACCACAAGGTTATATGAAGAGGCACAATGTAAAGTCATATGAAAATTATCAGAGATTTATCTACAAGGACCCCTTCCCCAGAGTCCAATGGCTGTTTCTTTTGTCTTATCAAGTGCAGAGAATGCAATGGGCTGGCAGAGAGGGGTCCTTTGGTGTGTTTGTCCCTCCTTTTTATAGTTTCATTGTCGCTCTTGAAAAACATTTCCAGCTGAGAAACAGGAGATAGTCTATGTGGAAGGATGTTCCCTACTGGATTTTTTCCATCTGTTTGAGCTTCCTTTGTTTTCCCTTCCTGCTTGATGATCCTGTTTACTGCTTAGCACACATTCCTTTGTTTAGGACAGACCTGTTTGCTGACTTCTGCCTGGGCAGGCTGTGTGTTTTGGAACATGTGTTAATAACATCATACAGGGGAATCTTATAACTTCATATACAATGTTGATACACATTTTATGAGGACAAAATTGACCAGCAAATTATGAGTTTTCAAATGATACCTTAAAAGGCATACCTTGTACAAAGATTATTACAATAGAGTGTAGGGTATGAATACAGGGGTGTATTCTGTCACCCATATATTTAAAAATCCTTGTTTATATTGCTAATAAGATCTTAGATTATTAAAATGGAAAGAATTGTAAACATTTAATTCCTTTAACATAATGTTTATTCTCAATAGTTTTTTAATGGAACTAAATTATTACAATTATTGGTGATTTAACAAGAGCTGACATAATCTACCTACTAGCGGCCTGATCCAAAGCCCATGTAAAGTCAATGGAAAGGCTCCCATAGATGTTGGTAGGCTTCAGATCAGACAACAGGACAGTGATAAACACAAATAGGACAAAGCATTAACAGTGAATGCTGGAGGAAAGGGGTGATTAATTCCAGCAGTCCTACTCATGGGTTCAGAGGTCCACCTATCTGGAGCAGTTTTCTGGATCAGAGTCTAGGTGAGTTTCAGGATACCTGAGAAAGATTGAACTTCAGCAGCTGGTTGTGACACAGCACAGGGCTATGTTAGCAGCTGCCATCATGTCTCTTGATATGTAAAATCAGGGATAAGAAACATTTGTCTGAACAGGGGCAGACGCATCTGGAAAATCATTTTAATGAAGCTGAATTTTTAAGTCCATTAGGAATTGGAATGAGTTTGTGTGTTTTGTGGTACCCTGGACTATGTCAAGGCATTTTACAAAAAGTGACGAGAGAATTTCAGAGCAAAACTTCAAAAGGCTCTGTTGCTACGAGTATGGATTTTGTACAAGGCAACACCAATGCAGAACAGAGGCGGCTATACCTCAAGCAACTCATGCAAATAGCAAGAAGTTCTTCAAGAAAAATGATTCTTTTTCCACTGGTGGTCAGGGAGGCAATTTACATTAAAAAGTAGAGGATTTATAAGACCAAATTTCAGAGAGGATGTTAACATGGGTGCTGCAATAGTTTAATTGCGCTAGAGCAGGGGTAGGCAGACTTTGGCATGAGGGCCACATCTGGCTATGGGGGGGGGGTGAAGGCTGGGGCAGGGGGTTGGGGGCAGGAGGGGGGCAGGGGTGGCGCTTACCTCAAGCAGCTCGCAGAAGCAGCGGCATGTCTCCCCTACCCAGCCAATGGGAGCTGCGAGGGCAGCGTGCGAAGCCCCTTGGCTGCCCCTACGTGTAGGAGCCGGAGGGGGGACATGCTGCTGCTTCTGGGAGCTGTGCAGAGTAGGGCTAGCCCCGACCCCACTCCCCGGCTGGAGCGCTGGAGTGGGGCAAGCCCCGGACCCCATTCCCCCGGCGGGAACTTGAGGGCCAGATTAAAACATCTGGAGGGCCAGATGTGGCCACCAGGCCGTAGTTTGTCCACCCCTGCACTAGAGATTAAGTAATAATATGTATTTGTTCAGATTCTACCAGTGTATGTTTACTATTTGGGGTATTTTCCTTCAAACAAACAAACAAAACAAACTTAGTTTTGTAACTACTGAGAACTTAAACTGCCCCTTTTTAGTGTTCAGAAGATTAACATACAGAAGAGATGACTTCCCTTTAAGGTTTAAGGAGAAGCAGCTAGCATGGAGTCATTGACAACACTGTATCCTTCAAGGCACATATCTATGGAAGCAGCAGGTATGCTGCCAGGGATGTCACAAAGCAATAAATACAGGCATCCCTGACCTGTGCATGTTGCCATGGTTTTAGGAGGCCAGTTTCATAGGAGAACAGGCCCACCTGATGAAATGATGAAGAGGATATTTTGAGTGGAAACAAGCAAAGATTCCTGCCTTTTTCACAGATTTCCCCAATGTAGGGGATGACCGACCCGGCCCTTAGATTTTAGCAACGTGAAAAATAATTAGAAACTGCTATTAAAATAAAAGGAGATAGTCAATCAGAGATCACAGTGGGAAATAAAGCAGCAGAGATTACATTCCACAGTGATTTTCTGCGCCCTCACAGCTAGCTGTCTGATTTGAATCCTGCTCTCTGCTCAAGGCAGAAGATGGAGAGTGGAATCCAAAAGATCCTTCTGTTCCAGACACTTTGGAATGGAAGCATATTTCCATTCCAGCCTGTGAAGACAATATCACAAAGGCAGAACCACTCCTCTCCCCCTCCCCCCCTGCCAAGTTTCTATCAAAATGAATGCGCTTTCTAGAAGCAGTAACTGACAGCTGAATACTTACGGCAGACGTGTGATATTTTCAGGAGTAAATAAAGTATAACATTCTGTTCTGTAGTCTGTCAAGTAACAAATTCTTAGTAAACTCTAGAATAATAAAAAGATATTATTTAACAGTTATTGTTTTAAAAATAGCACGATTATATTTAGCCCTATAGGAGAGACATGACCAAATCAAATTTGTCCTAGAACTTAGGTTGTGTGTGAATACTTCTCCCCTACAAATCTAAGATCAATATAAATGTTTTTAATGGATATATTTTTAATTAATGAGGAAATATATATTTTTAAAAATAATCACTCTCCTACAGTGTTGCCTCCCAATATTGCAACCTTGAGCTAAGAAACTGAAAGCAAAATTGATTGGAACTAACTTTAAAGAAAGTGAAACTGACAATATGTTTTCATTGTCCAAAATGAGGGAGTCCATATTATAAACAAACAGAATAAAGAGTGAATTTAAAAAAAAAAATCTTTCACTTTTAGTAAAGTGAGGTATCATTTGTAACATAGTTGATGAAATCTGTTCTTTTAAACTATATTAAACTGCCGAGATCGCTGACAGCTGTAGTTGCTATTTTGTAATGAGCAAATTTTTTCATAGACCTGATTTTGCATGTCGGTCTATTTATGGCACTCAGCTCATATACAGATCTACAGGTGCTAAATGAAATGTTGGGTTGTTTCAAGAATTATATAAGTGTAAGCTTTATATTCAAATGAGCTGCCTGAATGGCCAGAATGGATGCTAAAATATTTATAATTTATGAACATTCTAATAAATCTATCATGAGAGAATAGGTAATTGATAGTTTAGTAAAGTTTTTGATACTGTCTCTCATGACTTTCTCATAAACAAACTAGAGAAATGCAACCTAGATGGAGCTACTATAAGGTGGGTGCAAAACTGGTTGGAAAACCATTCCCAGAGAGTAGTTATCAGTGGTTCACAGTCATGCTGGAAGGACATAATGAGTGGGGTCCTGCAGGGATCAATTCTGGATCCGGTTCTGTTCAATATCTTCATCAATGATTTAGATAATGGCATAGGGAGTACACTTATAAAGTTTGTGGACGATACCAGGCTGGGAGGGGTTGCAAGTGCTTTGGAAGATAGCATTAAAATTCAAAATGATCTGGACAAACTGGAGAAATGGTCTGAAGTAAATAGGATGAAATTCAATAAGGACAAATGCAAAGTACTCAATTTAGGAAGGAACAATCAGTTGCACACATACAAAATGGGAAATGAGTGCCTAGGAAGGAGTACTGCAGAAAGGGATCTGGGGATCATAGTGGACCACAAGCTAAATATGAGTCAACAGTGTAACGCTGTTGCAAAAAAAGCAAACATCATTCTGGGATGTATTAGCAGGAGTGTTGTAAGCAAGACACGAGAAGTAATTCTTCCACTCTACTCCGCACTGATTAGGCCTCAACTGGAGTATTGTGTCCAGTTCTGGGTGCCATATTTCAAGAAGGATGTGGACAAACTAGAGAGAGTCCAGAGAAGAGCGTCAAAAATGATTGAAGTTCTAGAAAACATGACTTATGAGGGAAGATTGAAAAAATTGGGTTTGTTTAGTCTGGAAAAGAGAAGACTGAGAGGGGACATGATAACAGTTTTCAAGTATGTAAAAGGTTGTTCAAAGGAAGAGGGAAAAAACTGTTTTTCTTAACCTCTGAGGATAGGACAAAAAGCAATGGGCTTAAATTGCAGCAAAGGAGGTTTAGGTTGGACATTAGGAAAAACTTCCTAATTGTCAGTGTGGTTAAGCACTGGAATGAATTGCCTAGGGAGGTTTGTGGAATCTCCATCATTGGAGATTTTTAAGAGCAGGTTAGACAAACACCTGTCAGGAATGGTCTAGATAATACTTAGTCCTGCCATGAGGCAGGCGACTGGACTAGATGACTCTCAAGATCCCTTCTAGTCCTATGATTCTATAATATCCAGTACACACCTTATTCTGGAGGAATCCCTTTAACAACATGTGAGGTGTTCACCTCGTACCACGTCTGCTCCCCCAGGACTGAGCTCTGGAGCTCATATTCAGTGCATCAGATTTGCACTTTTACTTGGTGTTTGGACAAACTCAGGCTCTGATGGTTGACTGTGTGTAACAGGTTGATTTACTTTAACAGTTTTTCTTGAAAACATTGCAAACTATACAGATGTTTACATTTTGGAGGCAAGAACCAGATGTTTGCATTCTTAATTGTTTTATAACTTGAAAAAGTTACAGATGTTTTGCCAAGCAGTGTAGGATTTTATTTATGGGAGATTACTCAGCACACAGTAAAATAAATATGCAACAAATGTAATACAAGAAAACAATTCCACCTGTGAGTTTCTTTCTTTTAAGTAATGGAGTCAGAGCCAAATCATGGAAGTAGTGCACAGCTTGCGTGTCAAGGCTGCATTGTAAGGATCTCTGCAAGGAGAAGGGCATGGAATCAGCCCTCTAGGCCATGAAGTAGTAGCGTAGCTGCTCCATAGCTGTGACTGCTGCAATGCTTAGCCCCAAGGCTGGTGTACACCCTGCCTTCTTTGGGGACAATGGTTAGTGCATTGCTGGGACACAGGGAGTCCCCACAAAGCAGAGCACTGCAGCAGGCAGGTGGCATAGATGTTCAAACCCTGCCTCTCTCCTTTTCCTCTGTTAAAGCACAGCATTGTCATAGGACCTGTATCCTCCATGGCCACAGAGCAGGATTTGGCCCTTAATGCTGGTGAAAGGTGTCATATTTAAAATTCAGATGACTGAAATCTGTCATGCGCTGCAGCACTGCAGGCCACCAATGTGCCTCACCCCTGACCTGGAGGGATCACCCACCTACACTGGTGAAAAGGGAAGTTCAGTTTCCATGCCTATTCACTCTCTGCTGAAGCAGCCAGGTGTGGTTGTAGCTTCCCCATTTTAACTCAGTCCTCAGATGCATTCACCATTTGTGTAAACAATCACTATTTTCCCCACCCATGTCCTTGGTGTGAACCCCCAGCTAGCACTGTAGAATAGTTGGCCAAATGTAGGGAGAGAGGTCACACTTGGAATTTTGGGCCTTGTAACTGGAAGCCCCCAGAACAACTCTGCAAGGAGTCTGAGATTTGCTTAAACTACCCCGCATGAGAATCCTTTCAGAATGTCACTATTAATTTTACATGGAAAAGTTTCAGTACTATGGTGATGGGCAGCAGTATAAAACAGATAAATAGATCTCTGCATGTGTCCAATGAAGAGTATAGTAGAAATTATTTACTTGAATAGGTGCCCTGCAAAAGGTTTAGATGCTGCACACGCTATCTCTCTGCTCCCAAACAGCTCTCTTTTGAAGGGGAGTGGTGTCTATATTATAAATCTTGTGTTATTTTAAATTAAATTATAACTTTTGCAGCATTTTTTTTGTGTGCACAAGGCATTGTGATGAGGGTGTATATTCTAATCATGTGAAGTGGTTTGGCTACATTAGGAAACTAACCTCAAAATATGAATATTTTTGAGCTTTAGAAAGTTTATGGCATTTCAGCATCTCTGAAAACAGCCTATTTTTTTATGTGGTATTTCAGGCACAAATAGAGTCAAGAGGGTTTTTTTGGGTGTATTTTACAGTCTGATTTGAAAAGCAAAGAGGCTTGAACATATCAGACAAGTGTCCAAACTTTTGGATGCTACTTTGAGCCTAATCTGAACTTCTAAGATTTGTTCACCGTTAGTATATATTTCAGAGCTGGAACCAGCCTTCTCAGGAAAACCCTAAACCACTGGACACAACACCAAAAAAGTAGGCACAATAAAGGTTAATTCCCTAGTGGAATGGCTGTTTTTCCACTGTTTTGTCAATAGTGGAGTCAGAATAGGTTCTTTGGACAAGGCAAGTGGAAGTTCCAATGATTTGAAAGTGGAATCAATGATAATTGAATGGTCTCTCTTCAGCAATTTGCACACCAGATGTTTATGAATCACTTATGATTATGTTTATGAATCACTGGGCAAGCACTCAGTGGATGAGATTGTTACTTTGCCTTGAAAGATGACAGGGGTGAGGCCTACATGGATACTTATTAGGGGATGTTCTTTCTTGTATGTTCGTTGCTAACTGGTTCTGAAAGGCTCTTTGTTTATTGCTAAACAATTCCACAGGAAATAAATGAGGTAATTAGCCCTTAGAACCTGTTCTTTTAGACTTGGCTCACCATATCTACTATCTGCAGGGTTTTCCCAACCCTACTTTAAACTTCCACTTTGGAGGCAATGGACCAGATCCTTATCTAGCACAGGTGTAACTCTTGATGTCAAAGGATCTACACTGATTTACCAGCTGGGGATCTGGTCCTACATCTGCTTGCAGCTATCATTTTTTCCCCAAGGAGGACTGAATAGATTTCTGTGTGCAGATGATCACAGTTGCTTCCTTAAATATCCAGATGGTGTCTCTTTTGACTAGAGTTTAGTATTCCCCCTTCTCAAGGGGCTAAGGCTAAGCACTCTATTTCCACAGCCCTGCCAACTCCTCTAGGGCTGAAAAAAAATGACTTGGTACTGGGAATTAAACCTAGGTCTCCCACATGGCAATACAGATATCTTGAACAGAAAAGGTAGTTTGCAAGGCAGAAAGTAAATCTGTCATGATTCACTAGCTCCAGTATAATGTATCATTCCATTTAGTTTTCTTTCAAAGGAAACGATTATATAGCCTTAAGGAGAAAATAGAAATGTTTTGAGAGGTCATTTATATGCCCTCAATATCTGACAAAGAATATGATTTATCATATGACACCGTCCAGATCATGTCATTGTCTGAAATATGTGTCCCCTGAGAGTTATTTTCTATATTGAAAGTCTCTATGGGTGTTTAGAAAAGAAACAGCTTAAAGAATTAGGGCTAGATTTTAAAAAATGAAGCTACAAAAGAATGTGCAAATTTGATGTAGATGTGCAAATCAGCTGACGTGCATGTTAAGGGATACATGCATACACACATAGTTTCATGTATGCACAATCTCTAGTTTGCATGTGTACATCTAGGGATTTGGGTGCATGCAAAATGAATCAGAGTGTCATCCTAAAGAGAAGGAGACAAGAGGCAGCAAAGGGGAGATTCAGAAATATATCGTGTTTAAAGAAATTAAAGTTAATTAACTCAGTCCTATGATCTTTACTCAGGCCAATCTCATTCCATTCAATTTAGTTTCCTAGATTGCACCCATCACTAACATTAACCTCAATGTGCATTTTTGCATTAGTAAGAAATAAAGGATTCCATTCAAAGATAATTAAAAACAAATAATGATAATTTGAACTAAGAACAAAATGGCTGAAATCTTAATTAGTTTTTACTATTTTCTAGAACAGTGCTTTTAAAATAAACCCCGTATAACCAAATTTATATATATATATTTCTCTTTGTAGGTATTGGTTTGCATTGAAAGTTGGCTACCAGGCTGCTTTTAAACAAAACAGCTCAGGAGATCAACTTACTGGGGGCCCTGCCAGTATCATTCATAAATGCGCCATTGATGCAGTGACTGATATTAGTATGCTCAGGGTATTTAAGACTTTCCTGGAGACCACACCCCAGCTCATTCTTCAGATTTACATCCTGATGGAGCATGACAAGGCTGCCTTCAGTCAGTGTAAGTCTCTCTCATTCGAAAGTTGAATATAGTTAAATCTCCACTAAGAAGGCAATCCCTAGTATTAGGTAACACTTTAAAGTATTCCTTGTCACATCCCAGTACAATTTTATTTAACATTTAATTAAAAACCTCCTCTATTAGGTTATCTGTTTTACTAAACTCTGGGAAAAGTTTCACTGTAATATGTAATAGTAATATTTAACAATAACATTGTATTGTGTTTGATAAGTGAAAGCTAATGGATGTAACCAACTGAATAATTTCAGAGTAGTCTATCTTGTTTTCGCTTATTGAATAGGGAGATATCTAAGGTACTTCTATGGCTCCCATTACTGAGCACCTCACAGGCTTTAATATATTTCTCCTCACAATACCTCTGTGAAGTAGGGCAGTGCTATTATCCCCATTTTACAGATGGGGAACTGAGGCATCGAAAGGCTAAGTAACTTACCCAAGGTCACACAGAAATGAGTGGAGGAGCAAGGAATTGAACCTGGGTCTCACAAGTGCCCTAACAATCGGACCATTCTTCCTCTCAGATATAAAGAATGTTTACGTAAAAATATATGAAGTTTTTCCATGGAACTAACATCTATCCTTGTGTTTTATTTAGATGCTTCCATCATCACATCTTTCTGCAGCATTTCCTGGTCAACTCTTGACTATCAGCTATCGTTACGAAAATCTCTGCCTGATAATAATCAATTTTCTGGGGTGCCTCCTAAGTTAATCTACCTCTTGTATAAACTGTTCACACTGACTTCTTGGATATTGAGTATTGCACTGGTCACCCTATTAAATATCATAAGTAGTATAGTTCTGCTAATATTTCTTTGGACCTTGGGCTTCAGCTGGACTTTGAAGCAACACACTACGTTTTGCAAATCTAAAAGGATGGAATTTTTATTCAGGACTGTTGTTGGGATCATTCTTATTTTTACATTTTTTAATGTCAAGGGGAAAAAAACAAAAATGTATATTTCTAGTTATTATGCCACTCATGTGGTTGTAACCTTAGGCATAATGTGTGTGTGTTTGTTCTGGAAGACTTCAGTTACTGAGCAATTATATTTTACATTTGTGAGCATCACAATTGTTCTCACTCTGGGGTTAGGTATTATTTGTCTTATTGTTTATTATAAGTTTTTCCATCCCACTATTTATTTCAAACAAGAGAGTGCTTCAGATAAAGTTGATGGACTAGCAAGAGAAAGAGAAGAAGAAATCAGTAGAATAAGAAATTTCATAATGCCATGAACATTATAGAATTATGTGAATTTTTAAATACGTGCAAATCAAAGCAAATACTGCCTGGGGGACTGTTAGTTACTCTGTCTTTACTTTTCATACTTGCAATGAGCATTTCAAGTAAAATAATTGCTAATGGGAATGGTAGTACTTATCAGCTCTGAATAATTATTAGTTCTGCTGTACTACTCTACAAAGCAAAGACTTTATAAAATGAACTAAGCACTTCTGCATATTGGTGTTTTTCCATCACTTGCAAAATAAATAAAATACAAAAATAGCCCCTGTAAAGGCAAAACAAACAACCAATCCTACCCTCCCACCCAAACCCAGTTTTATTTTTTCCACACAGAATGTAGGAAATATAAAACCAAATCAAGTTACTGTTGACATCATTTTTGTTTCTGAAATGTACTTCTCTTCAAAACAAGGTTCACATCTCCTTACTTGGCAGTGGGAAAGGCCTGAGCTTCATCTAAAATAACCAAGGACTGTGATATGTTAGCTGTACCTGAACACAGGGATCACAGAGGATTGATTTACCCTCCCACTGAGAGAGGTACATGTATTCACTAGGAAGAGTAGCTACAAACCCACAGCCCTACCCTGGGAGTTCTACCAGGGAAGAGTAACTTTAATTTGTCCGCAGTGCAATAGGAACCTGGCCAGAAAAAGCTTTTGGGGAGATGTGCTCAATCAGTATATTTTACAGATGCTCTGGTAACACACCCTCCTGTTTCATTGCTGTGCTCTCATCCTCCCACACACCCTGTGTGGATTTTCAGATGCCAATAGCTTGCAGACCTGGATTATACCAGCACTGCAGCCTAAATAGCTAATAGCTGAAGGCAGGAATCTCACCTAGAGGAAGAGATATCTCCCTTGAAACATTTCTCTCCCAATGGTTTTTAGATCTAATGCTTTAAGTGTTAGGCTATGTCTACACTACTAAGTTAAAAAGAACAGGAGTACTTGTGGCATCTTAGAGACTAACAAATTTATTAGAGCATAAGGTTTTGTGGGCTACAACCCACTTCTTCGGATGCATACACGACTCCAGCTACATAAATAATGTAGCTGGAGTCGACATAGCTTAGGTCGACTTACTGTGGTGACTACAGCGCACTGGGTTGACGGGAAGTGCTCTCCCATCAACTTACCTTACTCCTCTCGTTCCCGGTGGAGTACCGGAGTCGACCGGAGAGCACTTCACTAGACCCGCTAAATTGACCCCCGGTGCATCGATCTCAGCAGCGTTGATCCCGCAGTAGTGTAGACATAGCCTTAGTCTCAGCATAGGGAAGGCTAGAGTCCTGGTATACAGCTACATGGCCTTGTATGACGCAAGTTTGCCTTTGCCACTGGAGAAAGGAAGAATAGTTCTTCTAATGTACTGTTGCTATAGGGATCTCGCCAAGAAGTGATGTGAAATCACAAAATAATGAATTTTTCTAGAAAGGTGCTTGCCAGATACTACAGTGAAACCAGACAACCTTTCAATATAGTTATTTGAAATGCTTAATATATGTTGCATAAGGAAAGTAAATGAATAGCCAGAGCCTTTTATTAAATGAAACCGGGAGAAACAGCTGAGAGCTGCTGGCTTTTAGCTCAGTTATAGAGTCACTTGTTCAGCCCTCCTCAGTTCCTCACCCCCCTTCCCTTCTTTCCTTCCTCCATGAGGACTCACACATCCAAATAATGTCATCATGGGAGCAGGGAAAATGGGGCAGGGAGAAAACTGAAGTTGAGAAAAGAGACTCAGACGGTAAATAGGTGATACCAGGAAAATGTCTGTTTGACCAGCACGTGTCCCTTAAACTTTGGGGGAAGGCCTGACATTTTGGTGGATCTAAATCCCTTGAAGTGCAGCAGAGCTATTTCCTGTGTGTATTGTGTCATGTTGGCTTACTGCAGTGATTACAATAAGCTTTTACTCTATATTACTCTTGTTAGCCCTGCAGAGCCAACACACCTAAGAGAGACAGAGCTGGATTCTTTTCCTTGTGTTGTCTCATCAACCAAATTGTTTTTAAGTTCCACTTACAAGGTCAGTCAGTTACATCTGTGTAAATCCATCAAAAGACATGGATTTCCAGAAATGTCACTGTCTGAGGGCATACTTTGGATTGCAGAATCTTCATTCCTGGTGATATGCAGGAAAGAAAGAGTGCAGCAAGTTGAGTTTACAGGGCTGGCAGTCAGAAAACATTTCCACCTACTGGCAACTATAGAGTGGGACTTTTTGTTGAGGCTGGGACTTAGCAGGACAATCAATGATACTCAAAGTGAAGTTACGGTCATAAAAAATAACTATGTACAAATGGCCCCCTTATTGCCTCAGTGTATTGAAAGCCATGTCTGCAAAGAGAAGTTTCCCCTACTTTTATGGCACTATTTTGTTTGCTTTGCAGAGGCAACATAGTTATGAGAGAGGGTGCTAGATTCCATCCTGGTGTGTGCACATCATCAAAGCCAAGTTCTGCCTTCATCTAAACCTGACATTGAATAGAGTGACAGAGGCACAGATGTAACCGAGGACTGAATTTAGTCCACAGAATCTTTATTACCAGTGATGATGTAGCTGTATCAAGCAGAAAAATTACAGCTTGACTTTTAGATCCCAGGCTGAGTATACTGTTAGTGTTCTAGGAGAAAAAAAACAGCAGAAAGTAAACCCTGTTCTTTCTTTGCTCCTTTCTTTTTCAGTTATGCTGATCATTCTAATTCCCAATAAGACATTGTACTCCTCACCTTCCTTCCAGCTTTTGGGCATTGTCTTGCTCTGTGCCACTCTCCAATCACCTTTTCCATCCTCTTTCTTCCTGTGCCTCTGAATATCCACCTCTTACATTTCAGGAAATTAGGTGGGAAAGGGGTCACTTATAATCACCTTACACCGTACTAATTAGATCAGGTCTCATTCACCGTTTTAATCCCATAAAGTTCTAGTGGGTACAAATTTAGCCCATATCCTAGCGTTAAGATGTACATATTTACTGTAAAGCTTACTTCAATCTTGTGTTCCCTACTGGTGGCAAGTGTGGATTGCCAGAATACGCTTCATCAGAGAAATTTCTGCCTTTTTAAAACTGTAATCAGGAAAGAAGAAGACAAGGTATTAAAGTCTATGCAGTAAGTATGCTCCCAACCTTTCAGATGTGCTGCCTCTCTTGATTTGAGAGTTCCATTGTCATAAAGGAATTTGTGAATTCGGAGCCTATTGCTAATACTAAATCAGAATGAACATAGCTGAGGACACCCAAAAATGAAGAAATATACATATGAATGATACACACATTTTAAAGAAGCAATGGCCACTTCAAAAAAATCCCAAAAAATTCTCCTAGGGATAAAGTTCAAACAATGTGTTTTCTATCTAATCTATCCCTTCCTCCCTCCCTTCTCTTGGGCTGCTCTTAAAATTCATTTGTCAGTCGGCTTGTGCATTGTGCCTGACCTTGTCATTTTAATCTAACTGCAAATTGAAAACAAATGTTTTTTTTCTGTTAAGTATGGCCATGACATCTTGCAACAAGTATTTTAATAAGTTAAATCAAAGATAAACAATTTCTTCCTGTTTTGACTACTGTCAGACCTAGGGAAGAGGGACAGAGTGCCATGAAATTGTTTTAATTACCCTACTGGTATCCAGTGTGACATCTGGTGGCACTGGTGAGCTCACCTGATGTACCACAGATAGCACTGATTTACGAAGCCATAATTGGGTTTCCAATAAACATTTGTCAAAATAATGTATTCGTTCAAACCAAAGCCTTCTTTATTTATTCATATAAAAGAGCACTTAACTTTCAACAAAGAATTGCCTGCCATCAAAAACACTCTATAAACAGAGGAAATTTATGACTGCACAGTACCAGAGGGTGATCACTGTAAGACTAAAGTTAACTTTAACCCTTTGGAGTGCTTCATTCCCTTTCTTGCTTGCTACTGGTACCATATATATTTCTTTCTAAAAGCCCTACATCCAGACACTAGCCTTTTTATATTAAGACTTTAAAGCAGCAGCTCTCTTTTTCAGCATAAAGTCTTACAAACCCAAAAACGGTGGGAAAAGCAAGATCTCTAGTATTGGTCACGCAGTTTGGGGGCTTGCACAAGCTGGTAGTAGCCATAAGCTTTTCCTACGTTCCCCCCAACCCCTTCACCTTTCATATGGTCTTTTATAACCCATTTGGAAAAGCTGGCCTTTTCACAGAGTAATGCAGTTTGACTGAACCCTGGCAAATGCATATAGCCATTTATTCATTCATTTTATCTATTAATTTGATTCTATTATTCCTGGCAAATTAGTTAGATGTTACAGATTTCTACTCAGTTGTCAGGACTGTCACAGCAGCATAAAGCAGGTGGACAGTGCAGTCAATATTTGAATATGACTGCAGATTGACACTAATGATGGGTCTTCACTAGAAAAAAAAAGGTTTGCTCTTACCACATATTAGCTCACATGGTAACTAACACACGGTAAAATCCTAGTGAAGTCAAGCCAGTTTGTAGTTTTTACAAGGTTGAGGTAAACACAAGGGGGAGGGGAAGCCCAGGGTTTACCTTCACCTGCTAATTCAAGTTAAAATTACAAACTGCCTTGTCTTCACTAGGATTTGTTAGTTACCCTATCTTAGCTAATACGTGGTAAGAATACACCTTTTTTCCTACAGAAGACAAAGCTTTAGATGAGTAAAGCAGAATAAGCTGAGAGAGAGAGAAGGGGTAAAAGTCACATTTTCTACCCTAGAAATTCTAACTTTATAATTTTGGAAAATCTAAATACAAGACCTTCACTTTTAGTATTATTAGCTGTTATTGATTTTATTTATTTACATAGTACCAACAGCAGGCCGGGCACCTAACAAGTGAGTAGGAAAACAACAAATACATAAGGGATCAAACTGAGATGCAACAAAAACAAACAAAAAAACAACTAAATGATTTTATGGTGAAGTTTAGCATGTGTCTTGTTTTTTCAGAAGTTTTAAATTATGATAATTTGTCTGTCTTGCTAACACTCAGATGAGAGCTAGGGTTTACAGGCTTCCTGGAAAAATATGTTATAGGATTTTGTTCTGCAGGGAGTTGAGCAACCCTTGAGAACCAAGTGCTGAGTAACTTCAAGTCCCATTGCCCCTTCAAAGAACTGGGCACTCATGAAGGTCTTGATGGAGGAGAGGATGGAGACAAAGTGGGCTAGGTCAGGGCAGGATTACTAGGTGTAGAGGGACATGCATGTAGAAGAAGGTATAGAGATGAAAGGCGGAGAGGGATATGAATGGGACAATACAAGTGGCTGTGTTCCCATCTTGTTCTACAAGCACAGCTAACACACTATATGAAGCCGAAACTCACCCACTTCTCATGGTTTAGCTTTATTAACAAAGGAATTACAATAAGATGATGTTCAGCTCCAACCTTCTTCTGGGCTTGGCTGCTGTTAGAGTTTCTTCATCAGGACTGCTCTCAGGCCATATCCTAGAGCCTCTTTCTCTGAACAGCCACTCATTCCCTCCTGTTATTCAGATGCAGGCATGAGTCATATGCCTCAGTCAACATAACCCATTTCATCTTTTCCCAGCAGGATCAATATTTGCTGCCAGGGTGGACTATTTCAGGCAAACACTGCTAGCCTTTTACAGGAGTTAGTCACGCTGTTTGGGTTGTAAAAGGAGTGAGGAGTGACAAAAGGGAAACAAGAAAGGATACTTTTCAACCTGGAAAATAGCATCCGACAATGGCCATGATGAGATGCAAAATACTTATGTACTGTAGATCTCTTCTGGGCCAGGGTACTGAACCTTGAAGTCACTCCTGAAGTCAGAGTTGCAGGGTTATAAATTTTAGCATTGCATAAAATAATCCATACCAATTTCTTTTGCCCATACAAGTAGACAATAGAACAATGGCTAACATAGTTCTACTTTGCTTTGTCACCACCACTAACATGTGGCAGAATTTTCATGGTCTTTAATTTTGGGTGCCCAGCTTTATTCATAGATTCATAGATTCTAGGACTGGAAGGGACCTCGAGAGGTCATCGAGTCCAGTTCCCTGCCCGCATGGCAGGACCAAATACTGTCTAGACCATCCCTGATAGACATTTATCTAACCTACTCTTAAATATCTCCAGAGATGGAGATTCCACAACCTCCCTAGGCAATTTATTCCAGTGTTTAACCACCCTGACAGTTAGGAACTTTTTCCTAATGTCTAACCTAGACCTCCCTGTGACGTTGTGTAGTCTATATGGTTTTATAAAAACATGATAATAAGTGAATATAATGTAACTGGGATAGCTTTAGAACAATATGGTAAAAAGTGAGTATAACGTAACTGGGATATGCTTCATGCAAAAGGTCTCTTGTAAGGTATCATTACAAAGCTTATAATCTACTTAGTGTGATCATCCGATTTGTATAAATGTACCACTCTTGTATCTAAAATTAGAAATATAAAATATAACTCTGAGGGCCTATTGTAATTATGTAAAGTGTGGACCATTAATGATGGTTTGGAATCTTGATGACTCCCATTATCTGCAGATGGCTGTGAGTCTTCCTGTATATGTGTGTGCTGGCAAGTGAGTAATGAAGTCTTGCAGTGACATGTGATCATGTCACCTGAACTAGAATCCATCTTTAACCTGGTGCTTTGCCAGTGAGGGGGGATGGAAACCCAGAGGGACAAAGGGTTCCTGCCTTATGCAAAAGATATATAAAGGGGTGGGGGAGGAGCCAAAGGGGAGGAGCCATCATGAAGAATCCCCTAGCTATCACCTGAGCTGGAACAAGAGCTGTACCAGGGGAAAGAATTGTGCCCAGGCCTGGAAGGTGTCCAGTCTGAGAAAAACTTACTGAAGCATCTCTGAGGGTGAGATTATCTGTATTTAGTTTGATTAGACATAGATTTGCGCATTTTATTTTATTTTGCTTGGTGACTTACTTTGTTCTGTCTGTTACTACTTGGAACCACTTAAATCCTACTGTCTGTATTTAATAAAATCACTTTTTATTTAGTAATTTACTCAGAGTATGTATTAATACCTGGGGGAGCAAACAGCTGTGCATATCTCTCTATCAGTGTTATAGAGGGCGAACAATTTATGAGTTTGCCCTGCATAAGCTTTATGCAGGGCAAAACGGATTTATTTGGGTTTAGACCGCATTGGGAGTTGAGCATCTGAGTGCTAAAGACAAGCACACTTCTGTGAGCTGTTTTCAGGTAAACTTGCAGTTTTGGGGCAAGTGATTCAGACCCTGGGTCCGTGTTGGAGCAGATGGGAGAGTCTGGCTCAGCAAGACAGGGTGCTGGAGTCCTGAGCTGGCAGGGAAAACAGAAACAGGGGTAGTCTTGGCACATCGGGTGGCAGCTCCCAAGGGGGTTTCTGTGATCCAACCCGTCACACTCCCTTGCTGCAGTTTAAGCCCATTGCTTCTTGTTCTATCCTTAGAGGCTAAGGTGAACAAGTTTTCTCCCTCCTCCTTATGACACCCTTTTAGATACCTGAAAACTGCTATCATGTCCCCTCTCAGTCTTCTCTTTTCCAAACTAAACAAACCCAATTCTTTCAGCCTTCCTTCATAGGTCATGTTCTCAAGACCTTTAATCATTCTTGTTGCTCTTCTCTGGACCCTTTCCAATTTCTCCACAACTTTCTTGAAATGCGGTGCCCAGAACTGGACACAATACTCCAGCTGAGGCCTAACCAGAGCAGAGTAGAGCGGAAGAATGACTTCTTGTGTCTTGCTCACAACACATCTATTAATACATCCCAGAATCATGTTTGCTTTTTTTGCAACAGCATCACACTGTTGACTCATATTTAGCTTGTTGTCCACTATAACCCCTAGATCCCTTTCTGCCGTACTCCTTCCTAGACAGTCTCTTCCCATTCTGTATGTGTGAAACGGATTTTTTTTCCTAAGTGGAGCACTTTGCATTTGTCTTTGTTAAACTTCATCCTGTTTAACTCAGACCATTTCTCCAATTTGTCCAGATTATTTTGAATTATGACCCTGTCCTCCAAAGCAGTTGCAATCCCTCCCAGTTTGGTATCATCCACAAACTTAATAAGTGTACTTTCTATGCCAATATCTAAGTCGTTAATGAAGATATTGAACAGAGCCGGTCCCAAAACAGACCCCTGTGGAACCCCACTCGTTATGCCTTTCCAGCAGGATTGGGAACCATTAATAACAACTCTCTGAGTACGGTTATCCAGCCAGTTATGCACCCACCTTATAGTAGCCCCATCTAAATTGTATTTGCCTAGTTTATCGATAAGAATATCATGTGAGACCGTATCAAATGCCTTACTAAAGTCTAGGTATACTACATCCATAGCTTCTCCCTTATCCACAAGACTTGTTATCCTATCAAAGAAAGCTATCAGATTGGTTTGACATGATTTGTTCTTTACAAATCCATGCTGGCTGTTCCCTATCACCTCACCACCTTCCAAGTGTTTGTAGATGATTTCCTTAATTATTTGCTCCATTATCTTCCCTGGCACAGAAGTTAAACTAACTGGTCTGTAGTTTCCTGGGTTGTTTTTATTTCCCTTTTTATAGATGGGCACTATATTTGCCCTTTTCCAGTCTTCTGGAATCTCTCCCGTCTCCCATGATTTTCCAAAGATAATAGCTAGAGGCTCAGATACCTCCTCTATTAGCTCCTTGAGTATTCTAGGATGCATTTCATCAGGCCCTGGTGACTTGCAGGCATCTAACTTTTCTAAGTGATTTTTAACTTGTTCTTTTTTTATTTTATCTGCTAAACCTACCCCCTTCCCATTAGCATTCACTATGTTAGGCATTCCTTCAGACTTCTCGGTGAAGACCGAAACAAAGAAGTCATTAAGCGTCTCTGCCATTTCCAAGTTTCCTGTTACTGTTTCTCCCTCTTCACTAAGCAGTGGGCCTACCCTGTCTTTGGTCTTCCTCTTGCTTCTAATGTATTGATAAAAAGTCTTCTTGTTTCCCTTTATTCCTGTAGCTAGTTTGAGCTCATTTTGTGCCTTTGCCTTTCTAATCTTGCCCCTGCATTCCTGTGTTGTTTGCCTATATTCATCCTTTGTATTCTGTCCTAGTTTCCATTTTTTATATGACTCCTTTTTATTTTTTAGATCATGCAAGATCTCGAGGTTAAGCCAACATGGTCTTTTGCCACATTTTCTATCTTTCCTAACCAGCGGAATAGCTTGCTTTTGGGCCTTAATAGTGTCCCTTTGAAAAACTGCCAACTTTCCTCAGTTGTTTTTCCCCTCAGTCTTGATTCCCATGGGACCTTACCTATCAGCTCTCTGAGCTTACCAAAATCTGCCTTCCTGAAATCCATTGTCTCTATTTTGCTGTTCTCCCTTCTATCATTCCTTAGAATTGCAAACTCTATGATTTCATGATCACTTTCACCCAGGCTGCCTTCTACTTTCAGATTCTCAGCGAGTTCCTCCCTGAGCTTTAGAAGCTCAGTACCTGATTTTTCAGAGGTGCTGAGCTCCTGTGGCTCTGATTGTATTCAGCTGGAGATGTGAGGACTCAGCATTTCTGAAAATCAGCTCCCAGGGGTATAAAGTTAGGTGCCTAAAATCAGAGGCCGCTTTTGAAACTTTGTCTCCATTAGGTGCAAAGAGGTATCATTAGTTATTGAACCTTTGTAGTGCGTTTGGCACTTTTTCTTTTTTGCATTTCTATAGCACCCATCACTAGCTCTGCAGACCCATCTGCCCATGCAGAATCCAACTGATTTCAATGCTCCATGAGCAAAGCAGTATGCCTGCATGAAGCAGCTTGCGGGACTGGGGCCTAGGTGCTTGTGTAGAGGAAGCTATGGTTCCTGCACTAATCAGCTTACCGTCTAAAATAGCCCAACATCACTGCATACATGTAACAGACAAGTTGGCCTGTAGAGGTGCAAGCTCAAAAATGAAGGGTTAGAATATTATTATTATGGTTATTTATTATGTTAATAAGAATTATTTCTTAAGTGAGATTTCTTTCTATAGTGGATAATTGCAGAAGAAACATTTTGAGTAAGGAATTGGATGAAGAGAGTGTGGGTGATTGGTACAGAGGAAGAGAGAGGTTGTTTGAGGAATTTTAAGGCTCATCATTAAGGCTGTGAGTCTGTCATGGAGGTCACGGAACATGAATTCCATGGCTTTCCAGGACCTCCGTGACTTCTGCAGCAGCCAGTGTGTCTGGCCTGGGGGCCGCCTGAGCAGCCCCTGGGCCAGCCTCACTGGCCACTGCTGAGGTAGTCTCAAGCCACTGTGCCCCCCCTAAGCAGCAGGGGTCCCAGGTGCCACACCCGCCCCCCCCCCCCCCCATAGCAGCAGTCGCGATCCTGGGCCGTGTGCTGCCGCCTGCCCCATCCCCAGCAGCAGCCGGGGTCTCTGGCTGCAGTGCCCCCCGCCCCGCCCAGTACCAGCTAGGGTCTCGAGCTGCCATGTCCCCCCATGCTCCTCAGCCGCAGCGGGGGTCCTGTGCCGTGAGCTTGCCCCTCCCCCCAAAGCACCCAAGATTTAGTCAAGGGTATACAGTACAAACCATGAACAGGTCACCGGATGTGAATATTTGTTTACTGCCCGTGACCTATCCATGACTTTTATTAAAAATACCCGTGACTAAAACGTAGCCTTACACATCATTTAGGGAAAAAAGTAAACATACTTTGTCCTTTTTACTTTTATGTTCAAATATATAGTATACTATACTAAAATATAACAGTCAAAAGGTTTCAACTATTACAGTGTCATGTCATAATATAATATGACATGTCATACTATAACATGACATATGTCCTAATTCACCCATTCTTATACTGGGCCCCGGACTACAGTACTCTGTGTATCAATCATTCTTATCCTGCAAGTGCAATTGGGTTTGGACTCCTGTAGTTCTTCCCTTCAAGAGTCTGTCACTAGTGGTATATGAGGACAGCCCTCTTAGAACAGAAGTATTGTTTATTTTTGCAGTAGGAACAAAGCTTTTAGAGAAAAAAAGATTTAAAAACAGCAAACAGTCTAAAGCAGGCATCGGCAACCTTTGGCATGCGGCTCGCCAGTGTAAGCACTCTGGCGGGCCGGGCCGTTTTGTTTACCTGCCGCGTCCGCAGGTTTGGCCGATCGTGGTTCCCACTGGCCAATGGGAGCGGTGGGAAGCAGTGGCCAGCACATCCCTCGGCCCGTGCCACTTCCCGCAACCCCCATTGGCCTGGAGCAGCGAACCACAGCCAGTGGGAGTCACGATCGGCCGAACCTGTGGACGCGACAGGTAAACAAATTGGCCCGGCCCCCCAAGGTGCTTACCCTGGCGGGCCACGGGCCAAAGGTTGCCAATCCCTGGTCTAAAGCATGGCCATCTTAACTAAAATCTTACTGTCCCCTGATGCATCTGACGAAGTGGGTGTTCACCCATGAAAGCTCATGTTCCAATACGTCTGTTAGTCTATAAGGTGCCACAGGAGTCTTTGCTGCTTTTACAGATCCAGACTAACATGGCTACCCCTCTGATACTTATCCCCTGATGGTGATCTAGCCAGACCTAGCTTCTTTAGACACCCCAGTGGGGTCCTTGTGTCTTGGTCTTGTTCCCCCAAACAATTACCACGACTCTCTTGAGAGAGAGTTCCTTTTAAATCCTGCTATAGTTATTTTGTTCCCATGCTTTGACCCTCCTGATCAAAACCAGTATTGTAGACTCGTGAGGAAATTGAGCCACAGTCCCCAGAGCCAGTTTGTCCCTTATCAACTCTCAAGTGTTTGCTGAGAGCTAGTTTATCTCAAGCCATTCTTTTCCATCCTGCTTGTTTTTCCTGACAGCCACCTATTAAATAAACATCCCAATAACTAGATCAACATCTAATATTCCTAAATTATTACAGGGCAACTCCCAATCTGTTATACCTCTAACAACCTTCCATTCATTAGTGCCAGCAAGCTTTTAGCACCATCAAAGAACAAGGAAGGGAGCCGATGGCTAAAGCTGGTAAAAAAATACATAGGTACATATATTTTGCAAAAAAGTGAAAAGAAAATTTAGCCGATTGTTTTATTTGAAATTTTCTGACATATTTTTGTTTTTTTTTATGAACGTTTTTAAATATTTCAAAAATGTTGTTTTGTTTCAGTGGGGGAAACAAACAGCTGTCTCTTACCAATTTTGCTTTTTTCCACTGGGGGTGGGAGGGAGAAGCGGTGGAGGAGGGTTTAAAAGAGTGAATGGAAGTGCTTCCTCAACCCATCTAAATTAAATCTTTCAATGTTTCAAAACTTTTGATCTAAAATTGAAAAATTTCAACCAAACTTTTTTTGGTAAAAATTAAAATATTGGTCAAAAAGTTATTTTCTACAAAAAAATTTTTTTGAGAGGAGATATTGATTAGATCAACTCCTGGCCCATCCAGCTCTGCCACCCTCATCTGCCAGAGAAGGAGAGGGATCCCTTGTCCCACCTGCTGCTGCCTCTACCTTTCCTCACTTGCCACTCAGTTTCCAGAGGAGGCTCCAGTTAAGGAGGAAGGAGGCTCCAGACCACCCAGCACTGAGCAAAGGGTTGTCCTATCACTCCATCAGAGGAAGGTGTGTCAGTGTGCATGCATATCCCACACCAAGCCCTCTGCTGGAGTGGTAGGGGTGTTGTCATAGAATCAGAGAACCATAGGGTTAGAAGGGACCACAAGAGTAATCTAGTCTAACCCCCGCCAAGATGCAGGATTTGTTGTGTAAACCATCCAAGAAAACCTCCAGTGAAGGAGCTTCTATGACCTCCTGAGGCAGTCTGTTCCATTGTCCTACTATTCTTACAGTTAGGAAGTTTTTCCTGAGATTTAATTTAAATTTGCTACGCTATAGTTTGAACCCACATGGGAAAAAAACCCTTAAAAACAACTTCTTCAATGACACATTTAACAGAACGTTTATAGGCTACTGAAACTGGGCCATTTAGGATCTGGTATCACAGTATGTGCATATCATTTTAAAATATGTAAGCTAGCAAAGTTCTATTTTCAGATTTTCCAGTGATCTCTGCTGTGCTTTCTGTTGAACTGATGGGGTCTAATGAGAATAATGTAAGCATCTAGAAGAAAATAAGGTAATAAGTAAGAGGCAACATTGATTTTTTCAAGAACAAATCATGTCAAACTAACCTACTATCCTTCTTTGACTGCCTTGTGGATGGAGGGGGGGAGGCACAGTAGATGTGATATGTGTCGACTTTAGTAAGGCTTTTGATACTGCCTCACATGACCTTCTCATAAACAAACAAGAGAAATATAGTCTAGATGAACCAACTGTAAGGTGGGTGCACAACTAGTTGGAAAACCTTACTTATAGAATAATCATCACTGGTTCACAATAAAGCTAGAAGGGCATATCGAATGGGATCCCACAGGGATCTGTCCTGAGTCCAGTTCTATCAAATATCTTCATAAATGTTTTGGATAATAATGGCACTGTAGCAGGGTGCTGGTGCAAAAGCACCTAATTACTTCTGCTCAGCCAGCTCCAATCAAGAGAAATAGATTGAGGCTGGTGAAACAGACCTGATGCCTGGCCTGGGGATTGGCTCCACCTGCGGGCCTGACAAGCCAGCAATTATAAGGGCTGGGAGTCAGAAGAAAAGCCCAGCCAGGGAAAGGTCAGTCTCCTAGCTGTGGGCTGACTGCAGGAAAAGAGGGAACTCATTCTGTAAGCCTTGTATGTAGCTCAACACTGGTGGTGGGAGAACTGTGTGTGTGTAAATAAAGCCACGGATGCTGCATAACTGGAAGCCTCTCTGCACTTTATTGGGACAGCCAGTGGGCTCTGGAAAAGGGGTGTGACAGAGAACCTGTCACAGGCACAGAGAGTGCACTTATAAAGTTTGAGGATGATACCAAGCTTGGAGGGATTGAAAGCGTTTTGGACAAAAGGATTAGATTTCAAAATGATCTTGACAAACTGGAGAAATGGTCTGAATTAAATAGGATCAAATTCAGTAAATTAAAATGCAAAGTACTACACTTAGGAAGGAATAATGTATAACAATTTCCCAGTGGAAACCTGGGTTTCAAATTAATGGTTCTTCTTAGAGAGTTTTTATTTGGTGGTAGTTTGGATATTTTTTAACAATAAAAAGCACAGTATAAAACAGAAGATGGGGTGTTACCTGGTGTCTAGTACAGACCATCAAATCACACTAGGAAATAGAAAGACCACCTCCTTACGCAGTCACCTACAATGTGTAGGAAAAAAAAATCCTTCATAATTATGGGAGACTTCAATTTGAGTGACTTATGCTGGAGTTTCATGCTGCCACTGCTAAATCATCCTTGGAATTTCTAAACATTACAGATGACAATTTCCTAACTCAAAAAGTGTTGCAACCAACCCCGGGAATTCTTTATTAGACCTTTTCCTAATAGATAAAGAGGAACTAGTCACAGAACTAAAAATTAATGGTAGCTTAGGTACAAGTGATCATGACTTGATCGCATTTAAAATGGGAATGAAGTCTAGAGCAATAATATATGTATACTTGGTGCTTTAATAGGGCCAATTTCACAATGATGAAAACAATTATGAGCCAAATCAGCTGGGAGGAAGAATTTAATCAGAAGAGTGTGAATGATAGTTGGGAATCGTTTGAGGAAAACCTTACTAGATGCCCAGAAAGTTACAATCCCACAATTGAAGAAGGATGGGATGGTTAAAAAAACTAACCTGATTTAGAGGTGAAGTGAAGGCAGCTATAAAAATAAAATAAATGCATAATGGAAGAAAGGGGAAGTTGACAGTAATATAAATCAGTGGTTAGGAAATTATTGATAAGGGAAACAAAGGGACACAAGGAGAAAACTATGGCCAGCAGCATTTAAGGTAAATAAGAAGGAGATTTTTAAATATATTGGTAATAAAAAGAATCCCAACAATGGTATTAGTCCATTGCTAGATGGAAATGGTAGAATTAACAATAATAATGTGAAAAGGCAGAAGTGTACAGTAAACATTTCTGTTCTGTATTTGGGGAAGAAACAGATGGTGTTTTATCATATGGTGAGGATAAACAGAAGCTACTAACAAACATTTTTAAATCAAGAGGTCTGGACTTGTATCAAGGGGTTTTTAAAGTGCTGGTTGAGTAGCTCGCTGGACCATCAATGTTGACTTTCAATAAGTCTTGGAGCCCTGGGGAAGACTGGAAGAAAGCTAATGTTGTGCCAATTTTAAAAAAGGGCAAATGGGATGACCTGGGTAATTCTAGGTCTATCAGCCTGACACTGATCCCTGGAAAGATAATGGAGCAGCTGGACTCGATTAATAAGGAATTAAAGGAGGGTAATGTAATTACTGCCAAACAATATGCATTTATGAAAAATAGATCCTCTCAAACCAACTTGATATCATTTTTTGATGAAAATACAAGTTTGGTTGATAAAGGGTTGACATAATATACTTAGGGTTCTGTAAGGTGTTTGACTTGCTACCAACATTTTGATTAAAAAAAACCTACAATAATAGTAAATCAACATGGCACATAATAAATGGATTAAAAACTGGCTAACTGATAGGTCTCCAAATATAACTGTAAGCAGGGACTCATCACTGGGTGGATTTATTACCTGTGGAGTCCTTCAGGGATCCATTTTTGGCCCTATGCTATTTCATATTTTTATCAATAACGTGTTGGAAAACATAAAATCATCACTGATAAAGTGTGCATGTGATGCAAAAATTGAGGAAGTGGTAAATAATGAAAAGGACAGATTACTGAGATCCTGGCACTGGTCCCTCTGGGTAAACCACTTCTCCATCTCAATTTTTCCTCTTCTGGGAAAAAAAACACTGACTCACCATCCTGAAAGAGGTGTTGTGAGGATTAATTATTTAATGTCTGTATGGAGTTTTGAACATTTAAAAGTGATATAACAATTCTATGCCTAAAATGGTCTGAGATGTGTATGCTGGGAGTTTAAGTGTAGGATAAGGCATTTCCCCATCAGTGCTATTCTTGGTGCACTAAACCCCGCAGACTTTGACTTTTAACAAAAATGTCAAAAAATAAACAAATGTGCACTGTGGATGTTCTGAAAACAGACGGTTGTTGCTATGGTGGGTGTGGTGAGTGTTCGGGGATGGGTGTTTGCTGCATGAACAACTGAAACTGGGGGCACTGCTTTTTAATCTGTTAATCCTTCCATGTCACTTTCAGTCCATTGCCTGCCAACTAAACTACTTCATACATAAACTATTAATCAGTAAATTCTAACTTTCACTATGCAGTTGATTGTCATTAACTAGACAATGTTTCCAGTTGCAAAACCGTTTCCATTAGAAGCACATTCTGACAGGAATTATTAAAAAGCTTTTCCAGTCTCTTAGGAAATGAAATGATATTTCCCTTGCATGGTAATAATCCCACAAACTCAGTTTGTGAAGAATTTTCTCTCTATTTTGGAGATTATTATCCACCTATGTGGTTGTTATAGGAAGGACAGTAAAAAAAGGATGGAAAATGTAAGTTCACCAGCCCAACTTGGGATTCAGCTTCACATTTTGTACGGTCTTCTCCCATCCAGTGAATTTTATGCTTGTGAAAGATGCTAGGCCGACAGTTATGGAAACTGAATTCCTCTCTTTATCCACAGAAAAGCTAGAGCACAGATAATGGCAGTACGTTTCCTCAACCCATATATGTTCCTCAGCCCTTTTCTGAAAGGACTACTTCTAGTGGTGAGAGGGCCGTTCAATCTCTATGCTCATTGGAACTGGTTCAGACAATACTGTAGGCAGGGGGCTCCCAGGTCAGAGGATGAAATGCTAGCATGATATTTACTGCGCATGCTCCAGTGTCATGTGATGTAGTAGTAAGAGCTGCTTCATGCTGCCTGAGAACTCAGTGGGGATATTTCAGCCCCATGAAGAAAGATGTCATCTCCTCATTTATTGTGGCATTGATTGGAGCACATCACAGATTCCCCCTTCTATCCAATGTTTCCCATAATCCCTCTACAGCTAAACATAGTTCTGTGCATGTGACTTATTTCCCCAAACTCCCACCTCCAATTCTCTGTATGTGGCATATGTGTGGAGAAAGAAGTTGCACACTGAGCTGGGGTGCCCACCAGAATGGCTTCACTGTGGAGCTCAGGCTCATACTGTCCAAAAGGTGCCATTTAACACTGACAGTGTTAGAATGCCAGTTTATTATACATCGGCCACTCACAAACCATCAGCTAGTAAGAACTTCTGGACAAAACCCATTACCTAGGCTAGATTACAAGTGCTGACCTAAAGGCAAAAGGCTCCACAGACAATTATCAGTCACCTCTGACATCAATTCTACCCCCCTTCCCCACCATATTTGTATTTAAATATCCATAAATTATAAAATAAATATTTGCCTGCCAGTGGATGTTTCCTCTAAAGTTCATTTCTTTCTCTTTAACAACTTTTAATTATCATTGGGTGGGAGAGTCAATTAGTGGTTTGCAGTGACCTACACACCACAAAGAATTTTACTGCTGTAAATAAGGAAGTCTGCCAACAATGACTCAGTATTTAAAACATTTTATTGTAGCCAAAGGCTTACTGGAAATGACTTACTTGTTCATGTGCACTGTGAACTCTGATAAGAAACAAATAATGCAATTGGTCATCACTCGTTTAGCACAAGTATACATTAGGAAGCCTATAGCTTCTGTTTTCTTTCTTTAGAAGCTGTATAGTCAAGACTAATAGCTTTCAGATTTAGAGCCTGACAGAGCTCCCTCCTGAGCCCAACAACCATTAATTGGCCAGAGGGGGTCAGTAACAGCAACAGGGGAGATACTTCTCTCCTCCACTCCTAAGAGGACAAGTATGCTGCTACTGTAGAGCTCACAGATCCTTGTGGCCTAGGCGTGAAAAATTGAGCTTAAATTCTGAATCTGCAGCTTATCATTCACATGGTAATTTGAATTATCAAGCCAGTCTGTACAAAGAATCTCTGAGGCAATAAAGCCAGCATTTTTTAAATAGCTCAATATTATTCGAATGTCTTCTTGCCACAGGTTGAGTCTCATCCTCTGAATATCTAAAGCAGGCCAAAGAAAGTGACTTAACTTGTAGATTCCTCTCCCAGTGAAGTTAATAGAAGTTTTGCGACTGACTGCAAAGAGAGAAGGCTGACCTAAATAACCGAATCTGCAAACCTGGCAACAGGCCATGCAGGACTATCATATACCGATATGCAATTTGAACTAGGAGGGGAAGTGCTGAAAGAACTAGACTGAACCCTAGCGAGCCAACATACTGACTTTTGGAGAGAGAAAGCAGCAAAACAAATTGTTATGTATCCTAAAACAGCATCTTTTCCCTAAACAAATCACCTCACAGTAGTGGACAATTCTGAACAGAGGCAGCTCTGCTCCAAGCGTTAGTAACCGCCACTTAGATATAAAAGATGCTAAAGGCCTAGGGCCTGATCCTGCAAAGCCTTACTCACCTAAGTAGTCTATTCGACTTCAGTAGGAAAAACTGTATGAGACAGGATATCTCATGTGAGTAAGACTTGCAAGGATCTGGTCACTCATCCTGAAGGTCACAGATCAAGCTCCAAAAGAGAACAGGTTTTGTTGTGTGTCTGAGGAGAGAAGAAATCAGTTTAGTGGCATCACATACTCCATTGTACAACACACAAGATCAGGGAGAAACATTTTCTGACATTAACAGAATTATTTTTGTTTTTAAATGGTAAAGAAGAAAAATATCCATGACATTAGGGAAAATGAGAGAAACAGCAGAAATAGCTTAAGATATATTGCAGCTTGCCATTTCTTAAAAGCCTCTGGCAAATATGTAAATTAAAATCTATACTTCAAATACTACTCTGTTTGTCTTTCAAATTATGTTGCATGTACCTTGAGAATACAGCGTAATATTTCATGTCAATAAAGTTATAGGGCAACAGCATGGGAGAAGCAGGGAGACGACTGACTGGAGGCTCAGTAGAGAAGGCACTAGCAACAGGAGAGGACAGTTGGAGGAAAACTACCTGAAGTAAGGGAGTTGAGGGGGCCATCAGGAGGGAAGGCCACAATGGGAATGTCGGGGCAGGACTGACTGGTGAATTAGGTGGGAAGCATGAGCAGGAAGTTGGGGAGCCAAATGCACAGAGAGGTAAGGTCTCTTCACAATGGACCTTACAGGTGATGTGTGTCTGCTACTTCTTTCCCTTGACAAAAGAAAGAAGAGAAGAGTCAAAAAGAGAGGGGAGGATAGGAGGCAAACACACACATATTGGCATTGGTAACATTCCAGGAGTTTAGACATATGAGGCATTGTCAGTAGCAGTAAACTAGCACTTAAAAGGCTAATCTGTTTGAGGGGTCATTGCTGAGTGATGAGAGGCAGCCCTCTGCTCCTATAGGGGCTAAGCTTACTATCTCCTCTGCATTCAAAGCCCCTGTTTATCTTATGGAGCAAGAAACACATACTTTGAGCTGTGTTATTTATTTAGAGGCTAGATTTATCCGCTCCTGCAAAGCCTGAAGCAAACTGGGTTCTGTGCGGAAATCTCCTTGGGGGCTAGAGGAACTAACTCTTACACCCAACTCATGGGCAGATCTCCAGGGCTGCCCGTCCATACACTGGAACTGTAGACTGCCACTCCTTGCCCCAACATAAACCTTCTAGGCTACTGAATCCATATAATCATTACCCCATTCTCCAGCTGGACCCCCCAACCACCCTGTAACAAAGTCCTTGGAGGTTCCTCCCTCGGGGGGCCTGGGGAGCCTGACCATGCTCAGTTAGCTACACTGAGTGGTCACAAGCCAGTCCCCACTTCCCTACTATTTGCAGGGGTGGGGTCTGCCCTTTGTGGGCCTCTTTAAGTCTCTCTCCAGTTGGGGGATCAAAATGAAAGTCACAACCCCCCCATGCATTCAGGGATACTCCCTCCTTGCAGTCCCAGCAAAGGGGGTGGGTGGTGAGTCTATAGTGCTGCCCACAATCTGGCCCCAGTGCAATGGGTTTGGGGAAGTCACCCTGGCTGGGTCTC
Organism: Chrysemys picta bellii; assembly: GCF_011386835.1. NCBI lineage: Eukaryota > Metazoa > Chordata > Testudines > Emydidae > Chrysemys > Chrysemys picta. The sequence continues at coordinate 233,293,194 of NC_088792.1, forward strand.
TGAGACAGGCTCAAATGGTCTGTCCTACCCTGGGACTCTACTCAGCGTTGGGGTGAAGGTTTCCTGTCTAGGAATTCTCTCCACAGCTTCAGGAGTCACCATCATCTGCCCCTCACCACTGACTGCAGCTTTCTCTCTTTTAAAGGCATCCTCCCTATCATGCATGATTGATAGGCCTGCTGGGTGGGACTAGCCCTGCCACCAGGGCCTCTCTGGCCCCTCCCTCGTCCATTGGGGTCTATACACCCCATCACAAACCCCCTTACATACTGGTTTATTTGGGGCTAATATTATGCTGCACTCACTATATACCTGATGCAGACAGCCATATGCACAGCCTTACAAAAGGGCTTAATGGTCCAGGGGAACTTGATCTGAGTATCCAAAGTAGGGGTGAATTTCATACTGAATGAGTTTTCCTTTAAAAACGGTTTATTAATCCCTCATGTTTGTTTTCGGGTATTCCTGTAACTGGTTTAATCTTTTAATGAGTAGCATCAAGGAGGACTTAATCTGCTGTAAAAGAAAACATTTGTCTAATCTGGGCTACATATTAAATGAATTATTACCATTATTTATAAGTGCCAAAACCTTGCTAGGGACTAATTTCATTGGCTGGTCTTTCCGGATTTATACATACTGTATATATTATTTTTTCAACAGTGTTTTCATAGTAGCAATTTTCTTTCAGTAGCAGCCTTCATACTCCCATTTTTAATCTCACTAACTTTATGAATGATCTTTTGATTAGGTATATTTATACATTTTGGTTATTTAACATAATTGTAACAGTCGCAAATCAAATCAATTTCCCATAATTGCTAAAAATAATACATAGATTGGGAGTGACAAACATCTGCAACTATTATTCATAAAATCATAATAATCAGATATTGTTCTTTACACACTGTAGGACACACCTCCTTATATATCCAGTCTTTAAAAAAAAGGACAGAGGCCTACATTCCAAACAGATCCATTTATTTAGGTGCCTCCTTGGAAAATGAAGCCTTTTTAAAAAAAATGTTTTTTCTTTATTTCCATCTTTTCTCTTCCAAAAAGTTAGGCTTTCCCAGTCTGTTTGCCTGGTATACACAGACCAGGACAGAGTTCTACAGGATGCCATGTATGTGGGTTAAGGTTTTAGAAAACTTGTATGCTATTATACTCTATTGTTTAAGACATGGCACATGCTCATGTAGTCAAAGATTATGCAATACAATACACACAAGGGGTCACACTTCAAGTTATGGTGCAAACTTAACTGGATCATTTCCTGACTCTTGGCTTGCTAACAGTGCCACATTAGCTTTCTCATAAGGTCGTTTTTTGCAGAGACTCTGTATAATGCAGGATGTGTTTTCTTTGTTTCGTTTTAGGGTTTTTTTTACATTCTGGTACATTAGTTTCTATTGAAATCACTTAACATATTTGTTGCATTTTTTTTAAATGGCTTTTTAAAGCTGTTAAGGACTCCTCTTCCCTTACACCTGCTTAAATGTAGTGTATAGGTTATTTTAATCACTGTGTAAAGGTTTACCTAGATGTATGTTTTGGGATCAGAAGACAGTAGGACCAGGTACAAAAATCAGAGTCCATGGTGAATTAGCAACGGCATCTTTCACTGACAGTCTATTTGAAATTACTGATTTCAAGAACAGACCATGCATAACTTGCTTTTGAGGCTAGAATTCTCTGTGCTCTTACTCCAGGACTACAGACCTTTCCCCACACACACATTGAGCCAACTGGAGTCACAATAGGTATGTCTACATTGCAGTACAACACCTGTAGCCCACCCACATCAGCTGACTTGGTCCCATATGGCTCAGGCTGCAGGGCTATAAAACTGCAGTATAGCCGCTGGGCTCAGGCTGGAGCTTGGGCTCTAGGACCCTGAGAGCCCAAGTCAGCTGACATGGGCCAGCCACAGGTGTGTTATTGCTGTGTAGACATACCCTAAGGTAGCTTCAGGAGTCCCACTGCAATAGCCCCTGCAGCTGCTACCTCGTCCCCTCCCCCTGTTCCCACAATTCCAGGAGAGACTAACCAGTGGCTCTGCAATGTCAAACCAAATCTTCTACTCTCTCATCTTGCCCCTGTCTCCCTCCTCTGTCACATACAATCGATTCTGCTATGTCCATGGTCTTCCAGGCCCCAACAATTTGGGGAGGAAAGGTTTTCCCTATAGTGACCACATAACGTAGGACATTGGTGCAGTGTAATTTTAGTGGTACAAATGATTCAAGCAGTTTTCTTGTTTAAATTATGAGAATAGCTGACTTATATGGAGGTATGTTCCTGGCATCAAAATCAGGCATTTTATATAATTTCACAGATTTACTTCAAGAGCTGTAATGACTTTTTTCAGTTTATGCCACAGCTTGACCGCTAATCAAATGTAGTGTTGTATGTGTAAGGCTGAAGATTTGATATGTTTTTTACAGCATAACCAGTCTTCTATGTAGTATAATATATAAACTTACATATACACGTCTGCTCTTATTTACAGCAGTGTAAATTTGGAGTAATTCCATTGACTTCAGTGGACTAAGATACTTAGGAGAAACAGGTCAAAATTTGGCCCATACAGTTCTAAGGCTATCCTGGGATATGCACATTCATCCCTTCTGAGGTCAATGTAAGTGAGAACATGGAAGCTGATTCTAACCCTGAAATTTTTTTTATTAATGTTTTGGACCAACAGGCTCATTTGAGAAGGAATAATATTAAATGTTAGGATTCAGATACTAATGGCTACATCTTGCACAAGGGGGAGGAGAACGTGGAACATAGTCTCTGCCCTTTGGCCATGCAGCAGACTTCAACACTCAACCCTTTGAGGCAGGATAGGTCAGGGGTTTGAGCATTGGCCTACTAAACCTAGGGTTGTAAGTTCAATCCTTGAGGGGGCCACTTAGGGATCTGGGGCAGAAATCAGTACTTGGTCCAGCTAGTGAAGGCAGGGGGCTGGACTTGATGACCTTTTGAGGTCCCTTCCAGCTCTATGAGATAGGTATATCTCCATATATATTATTATTATTAATGAAATGCTAAGTGAGAGGGTTAGCTAATGTACCAGTCAAAGCACCATGAACTTAAGGGGGCATACTCAGAACCCCAAGCATGAATGTTGAAGTTTCCAGCTCATAGTAACCTACATAATACTTGTATTTATAATAGTAACAAAGGGCACCTCACCATGCGTTCTCCAAATCTGACCCATGGAGTTCCTGCAGCACACAATGAATTTTCCAGCATCCTGCCAGCATGCCTTTGCAATGTAGGTATCAGCAGGATTTGTGCTGAAGGCCCGGATTCAACAAAGCCCTTGCTTTATTTAAGTACATACTTAAACATGTGCTTAAATTGTTTTGCTAAACACAGAGGGATGTAATTGCTTTGCTGAATTGGGCTCTAAAAGAATAACTTAATTTATATAAATTTTTAAAGTATTTGATTAACCTGTTTCAAAGACAGAAATGGCTATCTAGAAAAGCACAATCCAGCACCACAGGCTCTCTTACTTTATGCAAGTTCTTTAATGACCCCAACTTTTAAAATTTGTCAGACATAAAAGCAGTACTAATCTGATTAGTAACTGTGATTGAGTAAATCTACTGTAAAAATGGACTGTGCACTGGTTTTGAACATGATACCGTGCAAGTCATTTGAGAACTGCCACTGTGAAACATAAAAGTCTCTTTGATGGAATATTTATTTCATGAGTTACAAAAAGGAATAAGCATAGTATTGTTTATTTTCAGAATCACTTGTAAAATTTTATTAGTGGAGGAGCCGATACTCAAAACATTCAGGCAAAAACCATGCAGTGCAGTAAGAAAGAGAGATGAAAGTTCACTGAAATGGAAATCAAGTGGTTAAGTCTAAGGACTGCTTGCGTTATTTCTGTTAGTTGCAGCCCCATAGGAATAAGAGGAAGACATATTTTGGAAAACCGCATTTGTTAAGTTGAAAAAGTCAGCACACTTTGTTGTGTGGCCTTGGAAACTCACACCAAGCTTTCTTGCTGCCCCTCAGAATGTTTCTGCATGTCACTTTGGCAGTCACAGCTACTAATTTTAAAGCAGAGAAGAGTCTTCATTCCTTGGGGCTCACATGAATTGCAATTAGACTTCTAAAAGGCCAAAAAAAAAAAAATCTCTGGCAGCTGAAATAAGGTCCAGGGAAATGTCAGCTCACCGATGAATAGGTTTCCTGAAAAGAAGTAGAGGATAGGCCTGCGCCACAAAATTTGGATCTGGATCCAGGCTTTGAAGACCTGATGTCTGGTGCTTTGGGTTGGCCCATTATAGAGAGAGGGATCAGCTGCAAATTTTGGATCCAGACCCAGGTTTGGTTAACTATTGTAAGTGTGCACGTGTGCATGCACACACACACACACACACACACACTTTACAAGAGTCAATCAATCTGGAGTAGGTGTGTGTGTGTATATATATATATATATATATATATATATATATATATATATATATATATATATATATGTTGGTATCTATGAGTGACAAGTAGTATTTCATATCTAATCTCATTGTTTGAGTTGGTGGGAGTTTTGTCTGAGTTAGGAATGCAAAGCTGGGCCCTTTTTGAGGAGGACACAGTGACATCAAACTTCATCCTCTCTAAAGAAATCTTAGATCAGTTGATTTGCACAGGATAGGGTCTGACTGGTTAAAAAGTCACTTTTGTAGGGCTGAAACCAAAAGTTTCACCACATTTCAGAGCAATGAAATTGGAGTGATTTAATAATGCTTTTTTACCGCTGGGATAACAATATATAGGTAAACAAATATGTGCACAATATATAACTACATGTACACACCACCAAATTTTTAAAAGGAACCTCTTCCTAGTCTCCATTTCATTAATTACAAGTGGAACGTACTGTTAATAACTTATCTTAGAATAGTGCTTAGATGCAGCACGAATCAGGACTGCAATCCCATTGTGCTAGGTGCTGTGCAAACACAAAGCTTGAGATGGTCCCTGCCCTGATGAGCTCACAATTTAAGAAACAGGCTGACAGCATTTAGACATCTAACTACCGCTTATAGTGTTTTGTGTGAGTAAGGAGTGCAGGATCAGACACAAAACTAGCAGAATTTCTCAACCTCAACCTTAAGCCTTAACCTTAAATCCTACATATAAAAAAAATTAAGTTTCCTTCAAATAGTTCCCTTCCCTCTCTATTTTAAAACACAATTTTGACAAAAAAAAAAATTCAGGAGGGCAGAGGGTATTTTGTGTAGACTGGGCCAAATTTTCTAAAGGCTGAATCTAAGTCATCCTTTTCCAGAAACAATTTGCACCAGCAATCATGTAATTAGGGGAACAAGTACCCAGATGTGAGTCTATAATTGACTTATGCCCACATTTTACACCCACAATTCAATTATGGCTATGAATTTTGCAGACTGAGAATTTGGCCCACAGTGTTCCACAATATTTAGTGTTGCATAAAGTGAGTCTGGCTGTTTATAGGCATGAAGCAATCACAGGAAGTTGTCTCCTTGGGTCAAACTTAACAGGATGTAAAAGGTTGATGGATAGAACATAAGTAGGAGAGGGAAAGGTTTTAATATTGCTCTTCAGGAGTATAGGCTATAAATGTATTACTTTTTTTCATGCTAGTCATATGTGATCCATCCAATCAATACTAAAGAAAAAAAAAGGGTGAATATAGTACACACAAAACATCAAAACCTAATTGTGTTAATTAGACTGCTTATCAATTGTCAGAATTACAATATGGCTGCATCTGAACAAAACAATGCACATGCTGATTCGGGTTCAGTGTTACTTAGTGCATAGTCCATGTTGCAAAGACAGATCTAAAAGAAATGCTGAGGAAGGAAACAGGAAGACATTTGCCTCAATCCCTAAGGTATGTGAAAGACAAGGTCTATAAAGTATGAATTTGCCACTGTGAATCAGCCTCATTGCAACACAACAGGATGGAGCTAATCCACACTTGTTTCACAGAAATTAAGACTGCTCTAGACCAGTGATTCTCAACCGGGTACACGTATCTCTGAGGGGATGCAGATGTCTTCCAGGGGTTACATCAACTCATCTAGATATTTGCCTAGTTTTACAACAGGCTACATAAAAAGCACTAGTGAAGACAGTACAAACTAAAATTTCATACAGACAATGACTTGTTTATATTGCTCTGTATACTATCCACTGAAATGTAAGTACAATATTTATATTCCAATTTGGTTTATTTTGTAATTATATGGTAAAAATGAGAAACTAAGCAATTTTTCAGTAATAGTGTGCTATGACACCTTTGTATTTTTATGTATGATTTTGTAAGCAAGTAGTTTTTAAGTGAGGTGAAACTTGGGGGTACGCAAGACAAATCAGACTCCTGATAGGGGTACAATAGTCTGGAAAGCTTGAGAACCACTGCTTTAGCCCATTACTGTTTAGCAGTTTTAGAAACTCCCAACCTAGTATATTTCACGATCAGAATGTTTATCATGTACAAATTGTGACATCTGTTTTTAAATGAAATTAGTATTCAGATTAGTTGATAGATCTCAAGTTGTGTAGTTACAGCCTTATGAACGATGGAATCCCAAACAACATTCTAGGCTGCTTGTTAGGGATGACAGTGGGTACAGAATGAGCCGTGAACAACTCTTTGTTTAATTTCCAAACAGTTATATAAACACAGCTTGCTTACAATCTCATAAACTTCATTCTCTCCTGAGGTCTTTCTGCACAACTTCATCTACACACACAAATTGAGCATTTAAGAGGTTTACTTTAGTTTGATAATAATCTATTGGGACTGATCATAAAAATAAGGTATCTACTACAGTACAAATATTCTTTCACATAAACACATCACCTCATGCCATTGTGGGCTCATTTCTATATGGGTTATCAAATTCTTAACACTATTCCATACCAAATGAGGACAAACTGACATATCATTATAATACAATGTCTCAGGGCTTGTGCCCTTTGAAAAATTCAAAGGACCAGAACATGAGATCTATTTTACCATGGAGAATCCCTCCCCAAAGAGAAGAAAATGGTAAATCAACTAAACAGGGAATGTGTGTGGTGGGAATAGGGATGGAAGGAGCATCAGTAGTGAGAGATGGGGACTGAAATTCACGATCACTTTAAAACCATTAGCAAGAGACCATTCAGAATTTCAGTAATCATTATTTACCCACTTCTGATTGGGTGGTGCAGCACACTTGGCACCATATCCCATACTTCTTGCTCAGGCAGCACTCTAGAGGGAGTCAATGGGAGCATTGCTTGAGCAAGGCATGCAAGATCAGACTCACTGAGTGTCAGGCTTGAGAGCCCTGAAATACCTAGGCAAACGGTGAGCTAAGGACAGACTGACTGTCTCATTGGCTTTTGGGGACTAAATCAGAGCCTTGGTGTTATTTAATATAATCCTTTGTTTCAAATTCCTTTTTTAGGTTCCTATCCTGCCAGCTCTGATGCACATGGCTCACCTTATGCACTAAGTAGTCCCAGTCAGCACTCCTACTAGAGTGGAGCTTTAATGAACATGGCCCAATCAGCCAAGGAGATCGGTGCATAGATCTCCCCTACTCTGCGCTAGTAAGGGCTTGTCTCTATTTCTACAGCACTACCTCCCCCTCCAGCACCATTCCTGGGTCAAGATCTGCTGGGGTGGGAGAAGATGGTGGGAACTCAGTATGGAGTGGGTGGGACTGGGACAATGCTGGCTGTGCTGTTCCCTCCACTAGCCTCAAGAGATTACATAGAACCAGTAAGACTACATTATCTTTATACTAGGTGTCTCTACTTAGGGAACCCCCTGAAGAAGTATTGTGGAGGGCAGAGAGCCAGAGGAAATACTAGTAACCCCCTGAATATTACAGTGCTCTTTAGCACTGTGCTGCAACATTGGTTCAATACAGACTCTGAGAAGAGTGCCACCTACCAAATACAAATAATGTAGTTTAAGTCCTTTGCATTAAAAATATAGACGAGACCAAACTCTTTTAACTGATCTCAGTGCTCATTAGCAGAGCATAACGTACACTGGGTTTCCTCTTGGTACTTTGTTAGGTTGTAGGCCAGCTGTACTGCTGAACTAATTATAAACAAACCAAAGACAACAATTTTTGTTTTCAGTCCCAGACAGGCTGAGTTTTAAAACTCAGACAGTTTTTTTGCACTTGTAGTTTGTGCCCACAAAGAAATTCAGCCACAGTATTGCAGGTGCAATTCTCTGTGGCTGCAATAAGTGCATGCAGATCTCAAACTACCTGGGGTTACACACAGATTAGATAGTCAGATATCTGTCTGTCCTCAGTTTGTCCCACAACTAGTTAAACCTGAAAAGTTGTTGGCAGAAAAAGTGAGGAGACTCCATTATGGCCACTTTAAAAGTCATGTCCAAAATGCTGTTTTATTTTCAGAGAGCTTTAATCCTGGTTGAACATTGCCAGGCTGTAACTTGGTATTTTGTGGTCAAGAATTCTCCCTGTTTCACTGTTATCTTTTTACGTGTGATGAGACCTGCAAAATATTTTATACATATGTCATCAGAGCTTTTTGATCAGTCCCCAAATGCAGTCTCTTCCCAACTTCAAGATTCATACCATCTGAAGCAAGCTAATTTTACCAGCATCTTAGGCCTAAATCCTTTTCATATTTAACACAATGGGAGTTTTACCATTGATATTAATGTGAGCAATATCAGGCACTGGGCCGGGATTGATGTATGGTGACTATTTGGCTCCAGGGCTACCTCTTCGTTGGATATATAGCACTAGGTGATACACATCCCAATCAGCTCCTACATTCTTGTTTGCCAGAACCCAAATTGATTGATCATCAGTTCATGCTGAGGGGGTTCTCTTTTCTCATTTGTTTTTCTTTTGTGGCTGAGGAGGGTGTTAGGAGGAGTTAGTTTTGAGAGAGATCATTTCAGCCTTTGTTCTTTTTAGCCTTTGTTCTTTATTTGGGCGAATCAATTTTATTTATTACAGTGTATTTTTATAAAGATTGTCCATGTGCCTAAGGCACTGCATGGGCATGTTTGAACAGCATGAAATAAAATAATAAAACATAAATAAAATAAAAACAGTAATTCTACCAACATTAGAGTTAAGGATGAATCATCAGCACTGTGCATGGAAGTCACCAAGGACAGAAGCATGTAAAACCACTTCTTCACCTCGCTGTCAGATCCCACTCAGTAAATGTAACTCCCTAAGGGCATGTCTTCATTGGCAACGTTAAAGCACTGCCATGGCAGCGCTTTAACGTGGCTTGTGTAGTCACGGCACAGCGCTGGGAGAGAGGTGCACTGTCTATACTGGCACGTTACAGCACTGAAACTTGTAGTGCTCAGGGGAGTGTTTTTGGGCTCTCAGAAATTTACTGGCCTATGAACTTATTGCTCTGCTAAAACAATTCATTTGACTCCTGAATAGTATTTCCTAACTGGGGACCAAATTTCACCTTCAATCCCCCTCCCCCACCTGCTGTGCAACAGCAATGAAGTAATTTGTTCACATTCACTATTTGCAAATATGGACTTCAGTAAGGGTGCAGGGCTTTGGCCATTCCAAGCTGCCGACATGATAGGAGCTTTAGTAAGTTTGATTTTCAATCTGTGAGCTGATTTTGACTCTGTAGTTGTTAATTCTGCAATACTCTGAAATGCATAGCCCCAAAATTGAGGCAAGAATTTGATACAAACTACAAGTCTTTGTACATTGCGCCTATTTCCTGCCTTCTTTATTGGAGTTCTTCTAGAAACTGCATTTTATTATAGTATTTCTATCCAGAAGTGAGACCTTTAATATTTTTTTATCAGCTTAGTGAAGAAGAAAGGACTGGAAGTTTCTACATCTAAGAAAATGCCCAAGTATTGAAACTTATGTTGTAATTCATGGCAGTTCTAGTGCTCTCAGAAGGCATAATCCCTAAATCACAAGAAATATCTGTTGTTGGGACCATGGCCGATAGAAACAGAAGTTGACTCCACAAGGAACCTGCCAGCAGATGGCAGTACACCTACACCTAACTCTGTAAAACAAACACTGCGCACACAAAAGAAATTGATACTTCAGTGAGGTCACATGCCATTTCAGAGAAACCTGATAGTTTTAGCGTACTAGGAGCCCATTTAACATTATCTCTCAGCTATTATCTCATCTCTATATTTTATCTGACAGTTTTCTAACTCAGCATTTTATATACATGCAGTACACCAGCCTAAAGGTCAAGCATTGCTACAAGTGTGTGTTACTAGCTTTCTTCATGTTTGAGAAGTTTGAGCGAACCATATCAGTTTTTAATAGTAAGATTTTGTATAATGCTTCCTACTGTGACCTTGATGGTGCTATTTGCTACATCCACCTGTATTTTCATTTTGAATGAGTGTTCATCACAGTCAATATCCATATTCAATTAATCTAAGCCTGGGAGTATGGTAGCCTTTAGTCTGTAGGCATGCCCTATTTTTAACATCATATTTATTTTCAAAATCTATTAAAATTAGCTAGTACCAACCAACTCCTAGCCAAGTGAGGGTCTGATTTTTTTAAATTTTAAGAGCATATTGATATTGTTTATGAACATTCACATTATGTGGATAGTCACCATAAATGTGAATCATTTTCTATTTTCTTATATAAAAATATCCTATATGGCTGTTTTTTTTCTGATATCTGGTAATATTTATACCTTTACAGAAGAAAATTTCAAGTGACCAGTGATTTTGGTGCTCAAATTGAGGCACCCTAAAAGAACCTGATTTTCATGCTCAACACTTTCAGAAAATCAGGCCTCTTTAAGGGATCACAAATTGGGCACCCAAAAGTGCTGGTCACTTTTGAAAATCCTGGTCTACCTACACCCAGCTGCCATAGGCACTGAATTCACCAGTAAAAATAAAGTATCCAAACTGTTATCTGAATGATTTTAGCTGTGAAAGCAGTCATGATCAGGCTTTCACATGAGATTATAGCTAAGCCAAACGTATCAGGTTGGGTCTTTGATTTTAACAAGGTTTGGGGTTCAGGTTTAGTTTGGATAACCATCTAACTAGAGAAGGACCTGAGACACAAAGTTCAAATCTGGATCTAGATCCAGACTCCTCAAAGATCAAGGTTATTTGGACATTTTTTTTAAATTCACTCCAATACAAAGAGGTGGCTAGCTGTGAAATTCAGATATGCGTCCAAACTTCTCTGAACAGTAGGAGCTTTCAGATTCAAGCTTTTAGTTTGAGCTTCTCTACTTTCAACTGTTTGGATGTTTATCTGAAATTTATCCAATGTACCGAAAGTTTTTGAGTCTGTAATACTGGATTAGAAATCTCACAAACAGCTTTTTTTGTGGTATTTTGGCCCTTTCAGTAGTGAACAGAAATTCTGAATGAAAAAAATGTCTCCAAACTTTTTAGAATCTCAGAAAAGACTTAATTTGGAGTTTGTCCTTAGAAAATGGCAAAGTTAGAGGGTTGTGTATGTGTGTAGCAGTGCCAGCAGAAAGAGCAGCATCAATAAAGTGAAATTGTTCTTATTTTACATTAACTGGCTTTAGGAGATTGTAACAGACCTGTCTGACCCCATGAGTGTCTTGTCAGTTGAGTTCACCTAATTTTCAGTAATTCAATTAATATCTAACTCAGTATGGCTGCTCTACACGCCACAGAATAAATCAAAAGTCTCACACTGACCTAAACAAAAAGCTTCTTTGGCTAAGGTAGAGGGAGGATTCTTCCTCGCCTCTCCTGGCTTAACCAAGAACTGCCATCTGATAGAAGCAGCCAGCCCTTTTTATCTGGTCTGCTGAGCCCTGATTGGCCTTTGCCTGCTCCCAGCCCTTCTAGCTGCTGGAGGACTACATCTCACTGGTTCCACCAGCCAGCAGACCCTCAGAGGCCTTTCTGAGCAATGCCTGGAGGTCCAAACTCTGCCATTTTTCTATTAAAGGGCTTCTTCCCAGGGCAGTGTGCACCAAGGCAGCAGGATCTCAAGCACGGAGCAGCAAATGCCTGGTACACTGTCACAGAGGCCCTGGTCTACATTATGAGTTTAGGTCGAATTTAGCAGCGTTAGATCGATTTAACCCTGCACCCATCCACACGACGAAGCCATTTTTGTTGATTTAAAGGGGTCTTAAAATCGATTTCTGTACTCCTCCCCAGTGAGGGGATTAGCGCTGAAATCGACATAGCCGGGTCGAATTTGGGGGTAGTGTGGACGCAATTCAATGGTATTGGCTTCCGGGAGCTATCCCAGAGTGCTTTATTGTGACCGCTCTGGACAACACTCTCAACTCCAATGCACTGGCCAGGTAGACAGGAAAAGCCTCACGAACTTTTGAATTTTATTTCCTGTTTGGTCAGTGTGACGAGCTGATCAGCAGAGGTGACCATTGAGTCCCAGAATCACAAAAGAGCTCCAGCATGGACTGAATGGGAGGCACTGGATCTGATTGCTGTATGGGGAGATGAATTCTTGCTATCCGAACTCCGTTCCAAAAGACGAAATGCCAAAATATTTGAAAAAAATCTCCAAGGGCATGAACGACAGAGGCTATAACAGGGACCTGCAGCAGTGCCACGTGAAACTTAAGGAGCTCAGACAAGCCTATCAAAAAATCAAAGAGGCAAACGGCTGCTCCGGGTCAGACCCCCTGCTTCTATCATGAGCTGCATACAATTCCAGGGGGTGCCCCTACAACTACCCCACCCCTGTATGTGGAGTCTCATGCAACAGGGATGAGGATTTTGGGGACGAGGAAGATGATAGCGCACAGCAGGCAAGCGGAGAAACCATTCTCCCCGACAGCCAGGAACTGTTCATCACCCTGGAGACATTACCCTCCCAACCTGGGCTCCCGGACCTTGAAGGTGGAGAAGGCCACTCTGGTGAATGTACCTTTGTAAATATAATACATGATTTAAAAGCAAGCGTGTTTAATGTTTAATTTGCCCTGAAGACTTGGGATGTATTTGCGGCCAGTAAAGCTACTGGAATTAGCATTTTGTACTGCTCAAAATGCATTATTAAAGACTAGATATAGTGGGTTCACTGGCATTTTCTTAAGGAGACACTATTACAGGCACAAATGCAAACTATCCTAATGTGAAGAAAAGACAGGAAGAATAGTAGGAGGCCAATAAGGCTCCCTCAGGAGCTCCTTAATTACCTGAAATCAAACATGAATCCTACAAAAAGTGCTAAGGAGGAGTACAAGAGAATAGCATATGCATATAGGGACAAAATCAGAAATGCTAAGGCACAAAATAAGTTACACCTAGAAAGAGACATAAAAAGCAATAGGAAGAGGTTCTTTAAATACATTAGGAGCAAGAGAAAGATGCAGGAAAGTGTAGGTTATCTACTTAGCGGGGAAGAAGAGCTAATAACTGTTGATACTATGAAATCTGGGGTGTTTAATACCAATTTTGCATCAGTCTTCACTAAAAAGATTATTGGTGACCAGATACTCAGCCCAAGAATATTTAGATAAATTGGATGTATTCAAGTTGGCAGGGCTTGATGAAATTCATCCCAGGGTACTTAAGGAACTAACTGAAGCAATCACAGAATCATTAGGAATTATCTTTGTGAACTCATGGAGGTCATGTGAGTTCCCAGAGGACAGGAGAAGAGCAAACTTAATATGTATGTTTAATAAGGAAAACAAGGAGGACACAGGGAATTATAGACCAATGAACTTAACTTCAGTGCCTGGAAAGATATGGAAACAAATGATTAAACAACCAATTTGTAAACACCTAGAAGATAACAGGATTATAAGGAACAGCAAGTATGGATTTGTCAAGAACAAATTATGCCAAATCAACCTTCTTTGACAAGGTTATTGGCCTGGGGGTGGGGTGGGGTGGGGAGGAATCAATAGAAGTGATATATCTTGATTTCAGTAAGGTTTTTGATGCAGACTCATATGACTTTGTCATAAGCAAACTAGGAAAATGCAGTCAGATGAAATTACCGTATAGCAGATACACAACTGGTTAAAAGACCATACTCAAAGAGTAGGTATCAATGGTTTGCTCTCAAACTGAGGGAGTATCTAGTGGGATTTCACAGGGGTCTGTCCTGGGTCTGGTACTATTCAATATTTTCATTAATGACTTGGATAATGGAATGGGGAGTATGCTTATAAAATGTACGGATAATACCAAGCTGGTAGGAGTTGCAAGCACTTTGGAAGACAAGATTAGAATTCAAAATTACTTCAACAAATTGGAGAACTGGTCTGAGTACTATGCTTAGGAAGGAAAAAACAAATGCACAACTACATACTAGGGATATAACTGGTTAGGCAGTAGTATTGCTGAAAAGGATTGGGGGTTTAAAGTGGATCACAAACTGAATATGAGACAACAATATGATTCAGTTGCAAAAAAAGCTAATAAAATGCTTGGATGTATTAACAGGAGTTTTGTATGTGAGACAAGGGAAGACAAGAAGTAATGGGCATAATCTGCAGCAAGGGAGATTTAGGTTAGATATTAGGAAAAATTTTCCAATTATAAGGATAGTTAAACTCTGGAATAGGATTCCAAGGGAGGTTGTAGAATCCCCATCATTGGAGGTTTTCAAGAACAGGCTGGACAAACACCTGTCAGGGATGGTCTAAGTTTACTTGGTCTTGCCTCAGTGCAGGGGCTGGACTTGATGACTTCTCGAGGTCCCTTCCAGCTCTATATTTCTATGGGCTTGTCTACACTAGCGCGCGGGGTCGATCTAAGATACGCAACTTCAGCTACGTGAATAGCATAGCTGAAGTCGATGTACTTAGATCTACTTATCTTCACTGTGGTAAGTCGACAGCTGATGCTCTCCCGTCGACTCTGCTTGCGCTTCTTGTTCTGGCGGAGTACCGTACTCAATGGGAGAGCGCTCAGCGGTTGATTTATCGCATCTATACTAGAGCGATAAATTGATCCTCACTGGATTGATCGCTGCCCGCTGATCCGGCCAGTAGTATAGACAAGTCCTAAGCCCTTGAGGAATTTCACCATGATTTCAATAATTTCCATCCCACCATCAACCTCAGCCTAGATCAATCCACACAAGCGGTCCATTTCCTGGACACTACTGTGCTAATAAGCGATGGTCACATAAATACCACCCTATATCGGAAACCTACTGACCGCTACACTTACCTACATGCCTCCAGCTTCCATCCAGGACACACCACACGATCCATTGTCTACAGCCAAGCCCTAAGATATAACCGCATTTGCTCCAATCCCTTGGATAGAGACAAGCACCTACAAGATCTCTATCAAGCATTCTTAAAACTACAATACCCACCTGCTGAAGTGAAAAAACAGATTGACAGAGCCAGACGAGTACCCAGAAGTCACCTCCTACAAGACAGGCCCAACAAAGAAAATAACAGAACACCACTAGCTGTCACCTTCAGCCCCCAACTAAAACCTCTCCAGCGCATCATCAGAGATCTACAACCTATCCTGAAAGATGATCCTTTACTCTCACAGATCTTGGGAGACAGACCTGTCCTCGCTTACAGACAACCCCCGAACCTAAAGCAAATACTCACCAGCAACCACACATCACTGAACAAAACCACTAACCCAGGAACCTATCCTTGTAACAAACCCCGATGCCAACTCTGTCCACATATCTATTCCAGTGACATCATCATAGGACCTAATCACATCAGCCATACCATCAGGGGCTCGTTCACCTGCACATCTACCAATGTGATATATGCCATCATGTGCCAGCAATGCCCCTCTGCCATGTACATTGGCCAAACCGGACAGTCTCTACGCAAAAGAATTAATGGACACAAATCTGACATCAGGAATCAAAATACTCAAAAACCAGTGGGAGAACACTTTAACCTGTCTGGTCATTCAGTGACAGACCTGCGGGTGGCTATATTACAACAGAAAAACTTCAAAAACAGACTCCAACGAGAAACTGCTGAGCTAGAATTGATATGCAAACTAGACACAATCAACTCCGGTTTGAATAAAGACTGGGAATGGCTGAGCCATTACAAACATTGAATCTATCTCGCCTTGTAAGTATTCTCACACTTGTTATCTAACTGTCTGTACTGAGCTAGCTTGATTATCACTTCAAAAGTTTGTTTTCTCTTAATTAATTGGCCTCTCAGAGGTGGTAAGACAACTCCCACCTGTTTATGCTCTCTGTCTGTGTGTGTATATATATCTCCTCAATATATGTTCCACTCTATATGCATCCGAAGAAGTGGGCTGTAGTCCACGAAAGCTTATGCTCTAATAAATTTGTTAGTCTCTAAGGTGCCACAAGTCCTCCTGTTCTTCTTTTTGCGGATACAGACTAACACGGCTGCTACTCTGAAACTTTTCCTAAGATTCAATGTTTCTGGAGCACAGTTGGAACCAATGGGGCTCCAGGCTGAAGCAAATACTTGAAAAAGTAGGGCCTAGGCATTTGCATATTTTCCTCACTTAATATTCATGTCATCATTTAGGGGTAAATATTCAAAACCGGTGACCTATATTGTGCTAACAAAACCTATATATGTAGCAGTGGTATGTGCAAAGCTGCATTTGGGCTCACAAAGTGAGTAACGGTATAGGCAAATGGCATTTGTGTTCACAATGATTAGTCAATGTTCAGGTTTCCTTGCCTGTACAAATGTGGATTTTGCATGCACAACCAGTGTACACGGCTTATGAGAACAGTTCTAAAAAAGTATTCCAGAATTAGGCCTTGTATTACATATGATTAAGGCTATGATTCTGGCACAGAAATTTTAATAAATGTCATGGCCGAGGTACAGGAGAAAAATGATAAGTCACAGAAAGGTCACCAAATAAGGTAGCATTTGCTACATCAACACACACAAGAGTATAGTGGGGGTGCTGAAAGGTGAGGTCCAGGGGTGGGCAGTTTTGGCAAGTAAATCCAACCTGCACTCACCCTACAGTGGTGGTTCCTGTCCTGCTCCAGGCGTTGTGACCTGGGGCACAGGGTCACAGCTCCACTCAGGTTTGGCCCATCTGCCCCTCTGTAAATGGAGACAGAGGGGTGGATGGGCCAAACCTGAGAAGCACTGCCACTCCGTGCACCATGTTGCAATGTCACTCAATTTGGGGGCTAATCAAATGTGTTTTTACAGTCATTTCCAAGATTTCACAGACTTTGTTCAAATTCATGATTTCCATCACCACCCAGACCTCCGTGACAAAATAGTAGCCCTACATGTGACCTACTGCACATTGAACTCTTTCAAGTCAGAATGACTTGATTAGTATTGTACAGTGAATGCTGGAATGCTTCATGAGCATCTGTTCATGAAAAAAGCAGAGAGTAGTTGAATAACAAATATGATGAATAAACCAAGTCAGTTAAAGATAATGAATGTAAGGGGAAAAAAGCCTCCAAGTCTCCCAAAATAAAACAAGTTTCTTTAGATACTTCAAGTTAAAGTGGTAGATTCTAGCTTAAAGATTCAAAGTGGTAGATTCAAATTTCAGAACATTTTGCTTGAAATGATAGTCTTAGAGGCGCTTGACCTGCAACTTACATGCTACTATTCCATTGCCAGTCCAGCCCCATAATTCACCACAGGAGAGTGACAGCTTCACCTATAAAGTGATGTCTTCACCTCACTAGAGTTTTCTGGATTAGTCTCCCTGAAAATGCTAGCTAAGCTAGGCATATCATATCACTGCTCAGGACAGCAGCAGTGATGTTTGTGGAACCGTTCACTGTCTCAGGGCTAATCTCCAAGATAATTTAGATTAACCTTACAGGTCTCTGGAAACCACATTCCCCATGATGGACTATCTCTACTATATCCATTTTTGATCTTAAAGGTTTAACCCAAGCTGACATCACAATGCTAGATCAAAAACTTTAAACACAACTATATAAAAATCTTTCCAATTGGACTTCTCCTTTTGCTTTAAATAGTTTTCCTTTCATGGCAGAAAACATAATATCTACTGTGAATAATTCTACCCAGAGAAAGCAGGACATCATCTTGTGTTTACCTTTCCACAAGATAGATAACTGTGGCAAATAGATGCTATGTATCAAAGACCTGTCCCTTCTCATGTTTGGAACCATTTTGAAATTGAGTAGTGAGGGTAGGAATGGGAGGGAGTGCTTTGTTAGGCCAGTAGAGATACCATCAGTGAAAATCTACAAAGCCTGGATGTGTATCAAGGACAGAGGTGAAAGTAAGCCAGTCCGGTCCGGTATGGCATACCGATAAGAGCCAGTATGCCGTGCCGGACTGGACTGGCTTCTCCAAGGGTGATTTAAAGGTCCCGGGGCTCCAGCCCCCGCGGGGAGCCCCGGGCCCTTTAAAGCGCCACCTGAGCCCCACTGCTGGAGCTCCGGCAGGGATTTAAAGGGCCCGGGGCTCCCCACAGCGGCCGGAGCCCCGGGCCCTTTAAATTGCCTCCAAAGCCCTGCTGCTGCTACCCCAGTCCTAGCCCGAGCCCTGCCACCACGGTGGCCGGAGCCCCAGGCCCTTTAATTTGCCCTGGAGCCCCGGGGCTCCCAGCCACCTCTGCAGCTGGTAGCTCCGGGGTGATTTAAAAGCCCTGGGGCTCCCAGCCGCAGCCGGAGCCCCAGGGCCTTTAAATATTGAAATGCCCCGCCTCTTCCAGTTGAGGCCACGCCTCTTCCGGTTGAGGCCACGCCCCACTCAGGACTCTGGCGTACCAGTAAGTCCTTTAAGTTACTTTCACCCTGATCAAGGATTGGGGAACAAAACAGCTCTTAACCTATTGGTGAAAGTATTAATGGCTATAATAAAAATTTGAATATATAAGCACATGCCCAAAGGCCACAAGATGCTTAGAGATAAATTAACTAAAAATTTAATTTATCCAACAAGTCAGCTTGTGTGAGCGTATAGGGACAAAATCAGGAAGGCCAAGGCAAAGAATGAGCCACAGCTGGCAAGAAATGTTAGAGACAACAAGAAGAGGTTCTTCAAATGTCAGACAAAAAAGAAAGATCAAGGATGGTGTGGGTCCACTGCTCTATGGAGAAGGTGAGCTGGTAATAGAAGCTGATAGGAAGACAGAGCTGCTCAATGCCTACTTTGCTTCAGTCTTACAAAAAATAACATGTGACCGGACAACTAGTGAAGTTACCGTAGACAATAAAGGAGAAGGGACGAGATCTGGATAAGTAAAGAACACATCAGAGATCTTCTGACCAAGGGGCTGGATGCTATTTACCTGAGGGTACTGAAGGAATTAGCTGAAGAAATCTTGGTGCGAAATCTTGGGGGGAAAAGGAGGATTCGGGGAACTATAGAGCAATCAGCCTGACTTCGATGCTTGGGACCCTACTAGAGCAATGTATACAAAACATTCAATTTGCGAGTACCTGTAGGATTAAGGGGTAATCACTAGCAGCCAGCATGGATTTACCAAGAACAAATCATGCCAAACCAGCTTGATTTCCTTCTTTGACAGGATAACTGATTTGGTGGATAGGGGAATGCAGTGGACATAATATACTTGGACTTCAGCAAGACTTTTGACACAGTCCACATGACATTCCGATAAGTAAGCTGGACAAATGTGGGCTTGACAGAACTACCATTAAGTGGATACATAATTGGTTAAACAACCACAAATAAAGAGTAACTATTAATGGAATGATGTTGGATTGGAGGGAGGTCTCAAGTGAGGTTCCAAAGGGATCTGTTCTGGGTCCGGTGTTGTTTAACATCTTTATTAATTACCTGGATGTAGGCATAGAGACCATACTGATCAAGATGGAAAATGACACAAGGATAGGGGGAATTGCCAAAACTTTGGAGGATAAAGCTAAAATTCCAAGGGATCTTGATAAATTGGGGAACAGAGTTATAGAAAACAAAATGAAATTCAACAGACAAATGTAATATATTGCACTTAGGGAAGAAAAAACAAATGCACAGATACAGAATGGGGGGAAACTGGCTTGGCATCAGCACTGCTGAGAAGGATCTGGAAGCTGTGGTGGATCACGACCTCAACATGAGCCAGCAATGCGATGCTGTTGCAAAAAAAGCAAATGCAATTTTAGGTTGCATTAACAGCGGCATAGCATGCAAGTCATGGGAGGTGACAGTACTGCTCTATTCGGCACTGGTTAGGCCTCAGCTGGAGTACTGGGTACAATTTTGGTCACCACTGTATAGAAAGGATGTAGAGAAACTGGAAAGGATCCAGAGGCAAGTGACAAAGCTGATCAAAGGGATGGAATGCAAGCCATATGAACAAAGGCTGAAGGAACTGGCTATGTTTAGTTTGGAAAAGAGGAGATGGGGGTATGATAGCAGTCTTCAGATACTTGAAAGGCTGCCATAAAAAAGATGGAGAAAAGTTGTTCTCTTTTGCCACAGAGGGCAGGACAAGAGGCAATGGGTTCAAACTACAACATAGCAGATTAGCATTAAATCTCGGGAAAAACGTCCTAACTGTAAGAACAGTAGGACAATGGAACTGACTGCTTCTGGAGGTTGTGGAAGCTTCTTTACTGGAGGTTTTCAAAAGGAGGCTGGATAGCCATCTGTCTTGGATGATTTAGACACAACAAATCCTGCATCTTGGCAGGGGGTTAGACTAGATGACCCTTGCAGTCCCTGCTAACCCTATGGTTCTAATATACATCCTAAAAAAGGAGACAAACACTAATAATACAATATAAGACCACAATAAAAAGAACCAACTAAAAATTAAAACAATAAGCTTTGTGTTTAGTCTGGAAAGGTGCTACTCTGCTGGGATGCAATGGTATATCAAGGAGTCGAGCTTTGTCACAGCTAGGGTGACCAGATGTCCTGATTTTATAGGGACAGTCCCGATTTTTGGGTCTCTTTCTTATATAGGCTCCTATTACCCCCACCCCCCGTCCTGATTTTTCACATTTGCTGTCTGGTCACCCTAGTCACAGCAGAACAACAGCACAACATGCATGGGTTTCAAGCACACTTTCCATATCTTGGGCATCCAATGCATCCCAGATATTCACCAATAACTTGTTTTTACTTACTCCCCTGGGCAGATGGGCACTCATGTTACTGTCTAGTTATCTGGTAAATCACTTGATTCCCGCACTACCAATTAGACTGACCACCCACCTACCTTCCTCTCCTAGGATCCGAGCCTCATGCTGATCAATACAAGATCTCTGATCAATAAACTCTTCACCATCTATGATCTTATTGCTGATGAGTCACCTAACCTGATCTACATCACACAAAGAAGCTGACTGAGAGTGAAGAACCAGTGTTAGCTCATCTCCTCTCTCCAGATATTCTATTTACCAAAGACCCATTTTCATACAGGACAAATCTGGGGGTGGAGTAATCCTTCTATTGCCCTCTGGGGTCAAATACAGGAAAAGTGCACTTGAATCAAAACACTAACTATATCCACTTAATCTGTGAGCTCAGAGACAAACTCATCTAGGTATATGCTAATCCACTCAATTTGGGGGGTGGGAAAGAGTACGACCACTCTCCCTTTTTTTATGGCTAGATGGGTTGAGGGTCCAAAATATTTTTTTCTGTTACAACTTTGGGTCACAGTATGAAAAAATTTAAGATTTACTGTGGTAATCTGTAAAACCCAACACAACAAAGGATTTCCATGTTCTTGGCATAGACAACAGTGTCAACCCTGCCAGTCTCAAGTCCTGGGAAATAAAATGGATTAAGTTTGCAAAAATATATGAATGATTATGGAATAATAAAACTATGAAGGTGAAAAAAGCAGGTTGACAATCATACTATTCAATGAACTGTGGGACTTTTTACCTCCATCTTGCATTTCAAGTGCTAGCATCAGTGACGGGGTATAAAAGCAGCTGCAAAGCAATGGTGCAAAGAGTCAAATGTCTTATGATTTAGGTACAAGATAGTAGCTGACATAACATTGCAGCCCATAACTGTCAAAGAGGCACCAGCCTTCTTTGAAAAACTTTTTTAGTTTCCATGTTGATCATGCTCTGGGGAGCAGTTGTGTGATTTTTCTCTAGTTGCTATGATTTCACAAGGACACAGTTTGCCTTCAAAAACATGTTTTCTTGACTCAAAGAATACAGCAAAGATCTCAATAAAAATAAATGTAACTCTATGGTAGAAAAGTTAGATCTGAAAAAAATTACAAAAATGTTTACAAATTCATTTATTCTGTTTCAACATGGAATTCAAAGTGAAGTGGAAGATGATCAAAGGGAAAAGTTAGTCCAGACCCTGAATCTTGATGCATTACTGGTCCAGTTTTAGTGCTAGCCAAAGTCACCAGCTGGAGTTTCACCTGGTATAAGGGAATCACTGGGTAGCATTGAATCAGCATAAGCTGCTACTGGTGTACGGGGAGCATGTCAAAAAGGACATGTTGCCAGACTGTGTTGCATTTTGGTAATCCCCATCTGCCACAATGGCTGCTTGCTTGGGGACCATTTTAGGCAGCCATAAATTGGATCATTTCTGACTTCCGACCCTAAGGTCTCACAGAGAGTCTAGCCTAGCTGTAAACAAGGATCAAGGCCTAAGTATACTTGTGGTAGGAAGTGATTTTTCCATGAGAGTCAAGCCAGGGGAGAGATGAGAAGTGTTCCAATAGAATAGTGTTTCTGTGCCCAATTAGTGAGGTTTTTCAACAAACAATACAGTGAGACAGATGATCTCAAAATGGCCCTTAATCCTTCCCACCATCCCTTATTCCTCAACATCTTACTTCTGGTGATAGATCTTAGAGGGAAAGTGACCTGCAGCCAGATTCTAGGGTTGCTGTGACAATGCAAAGCACCTGGAAAGAAGCCCTAAAGAAACAGCTGAAGATTCCCCCAAATAGGCTGCTTTAAGTGAGATCACGATCAGGGGAGAAGAAAGGTGGCATAGAGGGTACACTCAGCACAGGTGAAGTTCTGACCCAGTGTTGGATACCATCTTCAGGGGAAGGGATGGAACCAACTAATCACTCTCTCTCCAACATTCAGTGATTTCAAAGGACAGCCTGAAAATTCCTCTTCCCTTCTTCAGGCAATTTAGGTGACCTGCTCCCCTATTCAGGCATAGTGGGACTCACTAACCACTTTAGTCATCTGCTTTTTCAAAGTTAAAAGTCACTTCGGAGCTTGTGTGTCATACTGCTGCACAGTACTGTGAAAGCATGGAACACAGAAAACCAATCAGTCTGTCTAGTTATACAAGGATCAATAATCTAAATTAGACTGATCTCTCTATAGCTCAATCCGGTATGGCAAATGTTATGTCTTGATGTCTGCTTATTCTCATAGCACAGATATCTGACCCTCCCTGCATAACAATCCCACTGGTACAAGTGACCTTGGAACCATTCCCCTCACCTTGACTGTAGCTGGGCTCAAATTTCAACTAAAGTTGTAGTTTTTGTTTTAGGATCAGTGGTGGGAGCCAGTTATGGCAGAGAAACGTTTGGGTTTCAAATGCTGTGATTCATGTGAGAATAAAATGTCACTGTCAGGGAGGATTGCCAACTCTCATAGTCTTTTGCAAGTTATGCAATATTTGGTGCTTTTTTCCTCAAAGGTCCAGCTGCTGGAACCAAAAGATTACATGAGACTCCACTTTCTTTCAAATAAATAGTAAGTTTCTAGCCCTCATAAGTTATGGAGAAAACCTTAAAAGCATGACCAAGTGCACCCTAAAGGCTCTGAAACCAGAAAGAAAATAAAAAGAGCCCACAAGGTATTACGTTTTTTTAAAAAAACTCATGATTTTTAAGCCCGTCATGATTTTTCTGGTTGGCAATACTGAACAAGGCACTTTCCCTTGGGGGTCTTATGCCAGTTATAGCCCTTGGACCCTTTAAGAGCAGGCATTCTGGGAAGCATTGTTTTCCAGGAGGGACAGAGTCTAGAGGTAACATGATCAAGGAATTAGGGGGCTTTGGGGTCTATAAAAGAGGTAGACTGCTCTTAGTATGTGGAGACCACGGACTAATTGGGAGACAGAAAAAGACTTGTAGGAGATGCTGGAGAAGGGCTTTCCACAGTGGTCTTGGGAAAAGGGCCATGGAGACCCACAAAGTTGCTAGCTGAAGCCAAAAGGACTTGGGCTATAAAGGTATTAGGACCAGCATGAATAATGTCAACTGTCAGGACCAGAGGTTTCAGACCTCATAATGTCAATATGTACAACATGGGGGCCAGAGAGCTGCGGTTACCTGGAGATATTTCAAGATCCCTCCTTATTCTTTCTAGTCTTTTTGGAGCTCTTCTCCCAAATCCCTTTTCACTGTGATATCCCTACTGTCTAATTATGATATCACAGAGGGATATTGACGGGGTGCCAGAATACTTGCTATGGGCTTATTACAAGAGAGTATAACCAGTTAAATGTCTATTCAAAATAATGCTTGCTCTATAAAACAATATATTTTGAAATTAAAAATATAAAACAAACACAAATTAAATAGAAAGAGTTTTGTATAAAAATAGGTTGCCTTGGGTTTTAAGAACAGGTATGAAGGGAATAAAGATACATTACTTTTCACACATGGTTAGTCATTTTGCACTTTAAATGGCATCATATGGGCAGAGCTAAGTTTCACAGCCAAAAGAAAGCCATTGGTATTCCCTATAAATCAGGCTTATCTTTCCTTCCCTCTTCACTGAATTTGAACCAGATGCCATGAAGGACTAACAGAATATTTTAATTTTTCCAAGAGGGAAAAATAAAAGCAATGTATAAAAAACATGTATACCTTGCATAAAGTGAGGGAACAGATAAGGCTGTATGGACAACCAACCATGTCAAACAGAACCAGAAGTTACCTGTCTTCCTACTAATATTGAGACCAACAAGACAGGTAAAAAGAAGAACAGGAGTACTTGTGGCACCTTAGAGACTAACAGATTTATTAGAGCATAAGCTTTCGTGGACTACAGCCCACTTCTTCGGATGCATATAGAATGGAACATATATTGAGGAGATATATATACACACATACAGAGAGCATAAACAGGTGGGAGTTGTCTTACCAACTCTGAGAGGCCAATTAATTAAGAGAAAAAAAACTTTTGAAGTGATAATCAAGATAGCCCAGTACAGACAGTTTATTGTGCTAATAAGCGATGGTCACATAAATACCACCCTATACCGGAAACCTACTGACCGCTACACTTACCTACATGCCTCCAGCTTCCATCCAAGACACACCACACGATCCATTGTCTACAGCCAAGCTCTAAGATATAACCGCATTTGCTCCAATCCCTCGGATAGAGACAAGCACCTACAAGATCTCTATCAAGCATTCTTAAAACTACAGTACCCACCTGCTGAAGTGAAAAAACAGATTGACAGAGCCAGACGAGTACCCAGAAGTCACCTCCTACAAGACACGCCCAACAAAGAAAATAACAGAACACCACTAGCTGTCACCTTCAGCCCCCAACTAAAACCTCTCCAGCGCATCATCAGAGATCTACAACCTATCCTGAAAGATGATCCTTTACTCTCACAGATCTTGGGAGACAGACCTGTCTTCGCTTACAGACAACCCCCCAACCTAAAGCAAATACTCACCAGCAACCACACATCACTGAACAAAACCACTAACCCAGGAACCTATCCTTGTAACAAACCCCGATGCCAACTCTGTCCACATATCTATTCAAGTGACATCATCATAGGACCTAATCACATCAGCCATACCATCAGGGGCTCGTTCACCTGCACATCTACCAATGTGATATATGCCATCATGTGCCAGCAATGCCCCTCTGCCATGTACATTGGCCAAACCGGACAGTCTCTACGCAAAAGAATTAATGGACACAAATCTGACATCAGGAATCAAAATACTCAAAAACCAGTGGGAGAACACTTTAACCTGTCTGGTCATTCAGTGACAGACCTGCGGGTGGCTATATTACAACAGAAAAACTTCAAAAACGGACTCCAACGAGAGACTGCTGAGCTAGAATTGATATGCAAACTAGACACAATCAACTCCGGTTTGAATAAGGACTGGGAATGGCTGAGCCATTACAAACATTGATTCTATCTCCCCTTGTAAAGTATGCTCACACTTCTTATCAAACTGTCTGTACTGGGCTATCTTGATTATCACTTCAAAAGTTTTTTTTCTCTTAATTAATTGGCCTCTCAGAGTTGGTAAGACAACTCCCACCTGTTTATGCTCTCTGTATGTGTGTATATATATCTCCTCAATATATGTTCCATTCTATATGCATCCGAAGAAGTGGGCTGTAGTCCACGAAAGCTTATGCTCTAATAAATGTGTTAGTCTCTAAGGTGCCACAAGTACTCCTGTTCTTCTTTTTGCGGATACAGACTAACACGGCTGCTACTCTGAAGACAGGTAAACAAACTCTCCAGGATCACAGAGTTAGTTAAGTAGAATAAAATGCAGTGTACATTTTCCTAAAGCCATGGAAGTAACATCAGTAAATGAAGTCCATCAACTCAGTGTTAAAATGTAGGTAGGATTTTCAATGGAGAAAGAGAGATTAGAATATTAACAAAAGTAAGAGGTGTCTTTATCATTCTTCAGCTTCTTGCCTGTGATGGGGCTTTTTGATGCCTTCCTGTATCTGAAAAAGGAAGAGAGAAAATAAAAGTTTCCTAGGTACGTTGTATAAGTGTGGTACAATTTAATCCATCTC
This sequence comes from Chrysemys picta bellii, assembly GCF_011386835.1. Classification (NCBI taxonomy): domain Eukaryota; kingdom Metazoa; phylum Chordata; order Testudines; family Emydidae; genus Chrysemys; species Chrysemys picta. The sequence goes on from NC_088792.1 coordinate 233,319,878, forward strand.
TGTTCACACCTGGACACGATGGGCCAAATTAATTGCTAGCTTTAACAGGCACAACTCCATTGACATCAATGGAGTTCTACCGGCTTAAAAGAGAAGTGAATTTGGTTGGTGTATAAATCTGTGTGTGCACAATGGGCATCGTTTTGCTTCAATTGGTTAAAACTTACTGTTTCTGACAAGTCAAATGTGTGCTAGGCACTTACCAGACAAAGATGATAGATGTGTTCCCTAAAGAGTTTACAATCTACAATCTACGTATATGATGAAGCAAGTAAGAACATCAAACAGTGGGACAGGCAAAAGGAATGAGTGGAATAGATGATTAAGGTTACATTGATAACATTGTGTGACTAATGAGCTTAACTATGAGCACATCCTGGTAGGTTTAACTAGTTACATGCTGTAATGATTTTACACGGTGTGCTATGCCTCAAAGCTTTATACAGTCTTTCTGGGAGTGCCCTCTCCAATATGCTAGGCCCTTAAGGCCTCCACTTTTTGCAAGGACAAGCCCCATAGCTCCAATACTCTGAGATTGGGCGTTCTGAATTCAGGACCCCATTTTCTCACTGTGGCTCTGCAGCAGGTCCAAATGAGTTTAGCCCCCCTGGCAGAGACTTTACCCCTTTAGGGAGCAATGCAACCAAGAGGTATTTGCAGTGAGGCAGTTGCAGTCAGTTTAAAACAAGCTAACATTTATTAGTCAACTGGGATGCAAATTTGTAAGAACCCTTACTTTAATATGGAAAAGCAAAACTCAACTGAACCATGTTAGCAGTATCACCTGCCCCTCTTTTCCAAAGCCTCCTGGATTTCATCTCTCTCTGTCTCTTTGCTCTAGGCAGCATGTATCATAGTCTCCTCAGACCTAGTCCTTTGTCTCCAGTCAGGAGCGGCACCAGGGTTTTTGCCGCCCTAGACAGCAGCGCTCTTCCTCTGAGCATTCAGGGGGCCTGGGGTCTTCGGCGGCGGGGGTCCTTCCACTCTGCGTCTTCGAGGCACTTGGGCGGCGGGTCCCGGAGCGAGTGAAGGACCCGCCGCCGAATTGCCACTGAAGATCCGGAGCGGAAGGACCCCCCGCCGCCGAATTTCCGCCGAGGGCGGCAAAATGCCGCCCCCCAAATCCTGACAACCACCTAGGGTTGCCTACTGGAAGCGCCGGCCCTGTCTCCAGTTGCAGTCCCGTTATGTTCAGGTTCCGCTTCCCTTGGCTCCCTTAACTATGTTAAGTTAATAACCAGTTTCTGATCCTTCATTTTATCTCTGAGGCAATTTCATTTATATGTAGACAGTTCTTGATAGTTCATTGATACCAACCCAGACATGCCTATATGACACCCTTATAGACCTGTTGCAGAAGAGCAATTAACTCCTTCACAGCCAGTGGGCAACAACAAAAAGTGAGTAGGGAAATTGAGTCACGTGTTTTTCATAAAAATAGTACGAAAATTTCCACACACATCCTTGTATATAAAAAAATCCCCAGCACATTTCCAGTTAAGGGGAAAAAAAAAGAGAATTATCTAGTCTTGAAATCAAAAGTAACCAGATAATCCATAATCAGATTTTATAAACTGGGGAATAAAGAGAGCACTCTAGCTTTATGTTGTGGGAAGGGCTTATGTCACAAAATGGATAACCCTCCATTTTGAATCTTAAATTAAACATAGCCCTAACACAGAGCAAGTAAGTTCTAAAACAGAACACAAATAGAGAAGGAAAGAAAAGAAAAAGAAGAAAGAAAAACAAACATGGTCTTGGATCCAAAGAAGAAAATAAAAAGTACAGCATAGAGAAGACAAAGAAATAAGCCAGTTCTGTGAGGCAGAGAGCATTTCAGGCCTTTTCTATTCTCTGCCTCAGTACTCTTTAGGATATACACCAAGAAGGATATACACACCTGGATCTTATTCATCATTGATAGGATTACAATGAATGTTGGTTTGAGTGCTCTTTGACAAGAGGAGTTCATGGAAATTAAGATTTTTCTCTCATTCAATGCTCATTGATCTTAAGCATTAACAAAATCAGACTTCCTACCTAATCAGCATAGAGCAAAGAAGCTTGCGAGCTTTGCTACTGGTCTCTGAGGCTACGTGAGGTTAACTAATTGAATAAAACAATGACACCCCAAACTGAATCCTCTTTGGGTTTTACCAATTTTGATAAAGAGGCAGCCCTGACTATCTTGCCATATCTCCTAACTGGTTTTGCTGGCATGGGAAAACCAAGGCAGAGGCATATGGTTTGATCTGGCAACCTGCGTCTTCTTTGGGTAGTCTGTGGTTAGTGGCTTAATTCTTGCAAAAGGAATGTTTTTCTTTTGGATGTGAGCTGACCCGCAGAACAAAGTCCCTATAAACTTTGTTATATGAGGGCTTTCTTTCTTGCTTTCTTCCATCTGGGAAGTAGAAATCTGTAGTCTGTTTCTGAAATACAACCTTTTGAAAGGATTCCCTGACAGCAGATGTAGGATCATCGCAGAATCTGTCCCTGCAGGGATGTCTTTGTATTCCCCTTGCAGATCACCCAGGAAAGCTAGGCAACCAGGAGCCTGAGAATAGTGGAACCATGGTCTGGCTGGAATAGAAATGGGGAAGTTATCAGCCAGGCTTGTTGTTCTTTATCTTATCTAGTACTTCCCGCAGTGCTGAAAAATGAGAGAAGGTAGCCAGGCTGCTTGAGACAGCAAAAACATTGCATTGTGCCCCCCCTCAAACCCTTGAATGAATGCTTGGTGAGTCAGCTAGAATTGCTCTGGACTCTCAGGCCCTGCTTCCATCCCCCACCTCCAACACAGCTGTAGCTTAAAGTCACAAGCTAGTACCGAGGGTAACAGAAGATAACTTTGTTTTATCCAGATTCTTAGGAAAGATGATAAATGAGAACAATGTAAATTAAAGTAAACCTGAGATATACCGGAGGAAATCCTCAGATGACTTGGATGTGAATGGATGCAAATAAAACTGCTAATACAGCTCCATATACAATATTCATTTGCCTGTCAGTTCTGTAATCACATAATTCTCACTGATGCACTTATTGACGGAAATGTAATTTATGGCCAAATTTAGTCAGAAACTCAAACAGGCAATAAAATGAACAGAGATGAAAACCAAGTTGAACATTTGACCCATTCAGAAACAAATTAGTAAAATAAATATCTTCACCAAGGGCTACATTTTTTTCAGAAGGACAAACCTCCCTTGAAGCATGTACAGTTTGCACTTGCAAGTCTACTGCAAGCACAAACGTACTCTACTGATACAAAATCCATTTTGAAGTTGCAAAAATAAGGCGAAACATACAATTCCTGCCACATGTGATATATACTTCAATTACAGCACATCTTATTATCTGATAGCACACAATAGGACATAACCCATTATAACTTGACACAGAAAGATGTGTGCCATAGCAACATAAGTCACCAATTTTAGAATAATTAGTCATGCCACTTTTTACTGGTGGGTAGTAAATACCTACAGATAGTTATGTTAATGTTTTCCGTGGGGAGAAGAGGATGAAGCTAAATTGTTCACCAATATCACCATATGTCAAGCTAAATAGTTATTGTTCTGTTATTTTGTGTGATTGTGGTTTCCAAGGTATTTTGTTTCATTGTGTATTGGATTCAGTTAAATACACTGGGAAAATGTATACGACTGAGCAGCCACCAGGATTATATGGAATGATGTGACAGCAATTTCTTTATCTACAAAAGCAATGAGAGGTGGTCTCTCAAACTAACTGGTTACTGAGTAATGCTTACGGGAACACACAGCTCTCTCTTCACGCCTGCCCTGTGTGGCATATGACAAACAGTAGTGAGCTATTAGCAGTTATTGACATTTGTCAACTCTGGGTTGTGTAGCAGGAAAACGGAAATGGCAGCAATCATGCCCAATTTAGTTTCTCGTGATGTCAGGGCTTCATGGACCCTCATACTCACATCAAGAAGCACCCAGAAAAGGTTTACAGATGTGCAGAAGGCAGTCAGCTATGACAGTAATGTTGCCAATGTTGCACATGGATCAACTAACGATTAAGATATCAAAAGCGATCACTGTAGCTTACTGACAGCTGGCTCAATTGTTTGCACCTGTTTCCCCCTGCATTACACATATGTCTGGAATGGATTACTCTGGCTTGTGCTAGACACATTTCACCTTTCCACACCATGATGTACTCCAGCAACATCTCTGCTAAAGATCATGCAACCCTCTTTAGTATGGGGGCCATGAAAGAAAAGGAGACAATTTGCTGTTTGTTTTCTCTTTGATTAAGACTTCCAGTTGCTACGGTAATACCATTAAAGGAAGAACTTTTTACGCCCATCCATGGAATTCAGCTCTTGAGTGAAAGCCATTAGAATACAGAGACTCAGGCATGGGCCTCACTTACAAAATCTAGATCCAAAGCTGGTTTTGGATTCCAACTTGAGGATGCGCCTCTCTTTCTAGCACTCTGACTACAGTGAGACTCTGAGATTTGCCTTCTCTTCTATAACAGCGTTTAAAAGAGAACTGGATAAATTCATGGAGGTTAAGTCCATTAATGGCTATTAGCCATGATGGGTAAGGAATGGTGTCCCTAGCCTCTGTTTGTCAGAGGGTGGAGATGGATGGCAGGAGAGAGATCACTTGATCATTACCTGTTAGGTTCACTCCCTCTGGGGCACCTGGCACTGGCCACTGTCGGTAGACAGGATACTGGGCTAGATGGACCTTTGGTCTGACCCAGTACGGCCATTCTTATGTTCTTGGTTTTGACACAGACTTAGTGTCAAATCACTATGGACCAGGCCTCAGTTAGTGTAAATTGGTATATCTCCATTGACTCTGGTGCATCTATGCAGATTTATACCAGCTAGGAGTCCAACCCTTAGTCTCTCAGTTCCTCTCAATTTCTCATCTAAAATTACCTTCTCTTCCAGGGATGTTGTGAGGAATGTTTCAGTAATGTTTGTGAGATGCTCGGATACTACAGTGCTGGAGACCATAGAAACGCCTATCAAATAAATTCTCTCTCCCCCAGAACCTCATAGAGCTCAGTGGGCAGTAGAGAGGCTCAGGCTTTTTATCTAGAGGTTTCGCTCTGGCTCACGTCTACAAACGTTTTAAAAAGCATGTAAGTCATTTAGGAGCCTCAGTCCCATAATGTTACCCCAGATGTCAATTTATTTTAAATAAACCTTTCAAATGTTAATGCGAATATTATATTATTTATTTGTATTACCATGCCATTAGAACAAGTGAACTATATCTCAGTAACTGATTCAGTTATATTTTCACACACAGAGGAGATAAGTGGGGTTTGCTATGATTTGTGGAGTTATACTGGAATGGTTTAGAAGCTTCCTCCGTGAGAGGCCACCACTCTCCTGGGGCCATACTATTACCAGGCTGGATACCGCTCTCTGCGACAAAGAGAGGGTGCTGGCAAAAAAGCATTCTCCACGAGGGGCCCTCCACGCTGAACAAGCTACTGCTCCCCCTCAGTCAGAAATACAGGTCTGGGCCATTGACACTTCAAGATGCAGCTATTTGTACAGTCTACTGCCGGGGAAGGGGTATAACCTATGTAATGGGAGGAGCAGAATTCTGCTGCCAGGGCAATTTGAGAAGTAAGCTTCAATTTAATTTTGTTTCTTGCTGTGACTTGTGTCATGGTTGCACAGAGTTGTGGATAATCTCCACCCCCCCTCCCCAACACACACACACATTTTAAAAATAAATCCAGATAAATTAAATAAAAATACACAAAATAGTCAGACAACTGCCAGGCATTCATAGGAATATTGATGAATTCTGGCATCAATTATTATTTGTCCAAAAGTTGCTATCAAAAGTGCATTATTAACTATTCACTATTCCCCTGTTTAAAATGTGTCAGTCATCCAATCAGGATGCAGAAAGCCCACACACAACATCAATAGAGAATGTTGCGTCATCAAAATGAACAGTTCACAAACCTGAGGCCAAAAATTTTTAGACCAAACTATATAGCAAATAATTTCAAATCAAAATATTCTGAAGAACACCAGTGTCAGTGCATGAAGGATTCTCTATCCAAAAAAGAGGCTACATTTGTAAGGAACATTTGTAACAGTTCATCCCACTAAGTACGTCAATTCTGATGCACTTAGAGGAGAGGAAAGTGATCAGGAACAGTCAGCATGGATTCACCAAGGGCAAGTCAGGCCTGACTAACCTAATTGCCTTCTATGATGAGATAACTGGCTCTCTGGATGAGGGGAAAGCAGTGGACATGACTTTAGCAAAGCTTTTGGTACGGTCTCCCACAGTATTCTTGCCGGCAAGTTAAAGAAGTATGAGCTGGATGAATAGACTATAAGGTGGATAGAAAGCTGTCTAGATTGTCTGGCTCAACGGGTAGTGATCAATGGCTCCATGTCTAGTTGGCAGCCGGTATCAAGCAGAGTGCCCTAAGGGTCGATCCTGGGGCCGGTTTTGTTCAATATCTTCATTAATGATCTGGAGGATGGCGTGGACTGCACCCTCAGCAAGTTTGCAGATGACACTAAACAGGGAGGAGTGGTAGATATGCTGGAGGGTAGGGATAGGATACAGAGGGACCTAGACAAATTAAAGGATTGGGCCAAAAGAAATCTGATGAGGTTCAACAAGGACAAGTGCAGAGTTCTGCACTTAGGATGGAGGAATCCCATGCACTGCTACAGACTAGGGACTGAGTGGCTAGGCAGCAGTTCTGCAGAAAAGGACCTAGGGATTACAGTGGATGAGAAGCTGGATATGAGTCAACAGTGTGCCCTTGTTGCCAAGAAGGCTAACGGCATTTTGGGCTGTATAAGTAGGGGCATTGCCAGCAGATCGAGGGACGTGATCATTCCCCTCTATTCGACATTGGTGAGGCCTCATCTGGAGTACTGTGTCCATTTTTGGGCCCCACACTACAAGAAGGATGTGGAACAATTGGAAAGAGTCCAGCGGAGGGCAACAAAAATGATTAGGGGACTTATGAGGAGAGGCTGAGGGAACTGGAATTGTTTAGTCTGCAGAAGAGAAGAATGAGGGGGGATTTGATAGCTGCTTTCAACTACCTGAAGGGGGGTTCCAAAGAGGATGGAGCTTGGCTGTTCTCAGTGGTGGCAGATGACAGAACAAGGAGCAATGGTCTCCAGTTGCAGTGGGGGAGGTTTAGGTTGGATATTAGGAAAAACTTTTTCACTAGGAGGGCAATGAAGCACTGGAATGGGTTACGTAGGGAGGTTGTGAAATCTCCTTCCTTAGAGGTTTTTAAGGTCAGGCTTGACGAAGCCCTGGCTGGGATGATTTAGTTGGGGATTGGTCTTGCTTTGAGCAGGCGGTTGGACTAGATGACCTCCTGAGGTCCCTTCCAACCCTGATATTTTATGATACTATACCAAATATGGGAGCAGCTGAGCTATATTACTTAATAACACAGATCTAGCATGTAAGGATGAGCGAAAAGCAGAGGCTTAAGACAAAGCCAAAAGCAATTAGCAATTACTTATATGTAGGAATCATGCATTCCTGCACAATAAAGCCATAACACTATGGAATTTCCAGATTATGTACAAAAAATCTTTCTGGAAGGTGATGCTGCCACATAGAGTGGCTTTGTACAAGTGTATTATTAGCTATTGCTCAAATTCAGGAGGTGCAACTTTGCTTTAATGAAATAAAATTCAAAAAGCTCAGGTCAACTTTATGGGATTAGAATGCTTTGGTTTGCAATGTTATCCATAGTTATTTTAATTACAAGATTTGCATATTCCCATTCCAATTCTTTGGTTTCTGATTTGGTGATTTTCCCATTTGAATTTCTGCGAAATCTCTGTAAGAAACAATGTTAATGTGATAGCATTGGCATCTTCCCCTGAATAAACAAAGCAAATCCAGATTGCTTCTGAAACAGATCACTGTGTATGTTTTACTAATTTTTATAGATCTTATCACAGTATCAGCTAACCACTTTACAAAAATGTAAAATAAATATCAGCAATGCATGGGGAGATCAAGAACAGTCCTTGTTGCTGGTGAAGAATATTTCAGCCTGTAGGCTTGTTATCAAAAGGAGATATGTAGATTTTTTTTTGGGGGGGGCACATATCAGAATCAGTAAGAAGTACAATAGATAAATAAATATTTTCATACCATTTCTAGCTAATGGTCAAAACTGGGGCCAAAACTTAGCTTGTCTCAGTTCTTCTGAACATGCCACTTCAAGAAAGGTTCAATCCTGCTAGGTATAGAGCATCTGCAAATGCCACTGAAGTGAATAGCAGGACATTCTTAACTCATGGCAGTGTGACTTTATGGTGACACAGGAGTTCAGTGAATGTACATTCAGAGTTTAGAACAGATCAGACCTGTGCGGACTAAGTTTTGTCCACTGATCACCTATTAAATAATAATATTTTTCACCAAGTATAAGAAGATTCTTACAGTTCAACAATGTTATTACACAATGCTACAGGCTCTGGTTTCTCTTCAGAGCAGTATGGCCTAGTGGATAGTGCACTGGACTGGGACTCAGGAGACCCGAGTTTATTCCTGACTCTGCTACTGGCCTGGTGGGTGACCTTGAGCAAGTCACTTCCCTGCTCTGTACCTCAGTTTCCCCATCCGTAAAATGGACATAATGAAACTAATCTTCTTTATAAAGCACTTTGAAATCTACTCATGAAAAATCCTATATAAGAGCTAGGTATTATTATTATTTCTAGGTAAACATTTATAGTAAGCCTCACATAATTGACTAAATTTTTTAGACAATTTTTCTGATACAATCAAACATTGCTACTATTTTGATCTTTTTCAATGTGAATTCAAGATGGATCCTTTTGTTCCATAAAATGAGCATCAGTGTTTTAAAGAGTGAGAAATTAAATGAATACCACTCTCAGCATCATGTAGCAGTCAGCCTGTACTCACAGTATCACAAATAACAATTCAGATATAGTTATCACACAACTGGATAGGAAATGATAACCAAAACACTGGTATTCTTAAAATAAGCTACCTGTATAATCAGTGGAACAGTTGAACATTTCAAATAAGTCTTTGTGTCTGGTGCAATAGTGAATTAAGTTCAAAAGACACTGTAGAGGTCAAATTGGCAGTCAGACACATTTCCCCAAGTTTAGTTCATTCAATTAATCTGCCCCCCTTCAGTAATTAGCAACTACTATGAATTGGAAGGAGGGGCCCTGGGGAAGGATAAACCCATTCAACTGCTTTTCACTTGTCCTTTAAGTCATCTCTGGCTTGAACTGTTATGGCTTAACTCTGATGTCATATACATACTGTGAGTGCATAACGTTGCATATGGTATCTTGTAAAATCAGCTACTGTGTTTGAACATGCAAAAGGATTAGCTCACTTTACACCATGTGTGTCAATCCATAGGCAGATATAACAAGAAACATAAATCAGACTCAATTGTTTTATTTTCTGTTAAATAGTTTACAGCCGAATGTCTTTTAAATCTTTGTTTGCTTTTATTTGTTTTTGTTTCTATTCATCCTAAACAATCCGACCCTGGCCACAGCCAGGCCTGTCTGAGGGATAGATAGCAGCTGCATTGTGCCAATGATTTCCAAGAGAGCCAAACATGTGTTCGGAGTTCTATGCTGTTTGTTCCAGGCAGACATGTGTTTGAACTACTGATGCCTCATGGAAAATTTTGAAAAACATTCTGTAAAGAAAAATTCTCCTTATGTCATATTGTCTGTACTCCTTAAGTCTTATTTGATTATTATTGCTGAGGATATCTGCATTTTTTGTTACTGTATTTCATAATCAAATCAAACATTTTTAATTTATATATTTTGGCTGATCAGTCTCTCTCAGAATGTTAAACATTAAAAACAAAGATAGCAATTAAAGGACATTACAAAGATCATTACTAAAAGACATCCTAACTGCAAAACAAACAACTCCCTTATCATCTCCCTGTCACTCCATCAATCTCTCCACACCCAGGAAAAGACTAGGATTCCAGGATTATTTTACAAACATGAGTTAAGTATGTGGGGTTACAGGAATGGGACAAATAACTGCAAATAGGGTGACCAGACAGCAAATGTGAAAAATTGGGACAGGGGGTGGGGGGGTAATAGGAGCCTATATAAGAAAAAGACCCAAAAATCGGGACTGTCCCTATAAAATCGGGACATCTGGTCACCCTAATTGGAATACATGATCAAATTACACAGATAAACTGTCATGCAAGAAGGCTCTAGACCAGTGGTGGGCACCCACACGCGGCCCGTCAAGGTAATCTGCTGGCGGGCCATCAGACAGTTTATTTACATTTGCACAGTCGCCCGCAGCTCCCAGTGGCCGCGGTTCATGGTTCCCGGTTCCCAGCCAATGGGAGCTGCGGGCGGCTGTGCAAATGTAAACAAACTGTCTGGCGGCCCGCCAGTGGGTCACTGCCCTAGACTACTGGAAAATTATGGTTCATACTTCTAGGAATTTTTTAAAAACAATTTAGCAAAATTAACATGAAGATTTTAACCAGTATTTGCCCATAAAGAATTCCACTTATGCACACAACAGACAAAATGGCAAAAATCATTGACACATTTAGTTGATAACTGTACTTATTCAAGTATTAGACTAGAATCAAATCCTGCATATCTCTCACAGACAAAACTCCCAATGAAGTCAATGAATGGTAGTTTTGCCTCAGGACCAGGTCCAGGGCTCAAAATATGATGGAGTGGGCTAGAATGCCATTAGAGCTTTTCCTGAAGCCTCGTCAGTTGTGCACAATGTGAACTTCAATTTAAAAAGGGTGAGAGAACAAGGGGAAAATGCCCCCTCCCACAGAGAGACAAGGCGGGTGAGGGTAGTATCTTTTATTGAACTAATTTCTGTTGGTGAGAGACAAGCTTTTGCACAGAGCTCTTTTTCGGGTCTTCAGATTTTGCTCTGGGCCCTTCACCCTTCTGGATAATTACCACTGAGGGAGGCTTGCGGGGGAGGGAGTTGGAAAGTGAGCCTGCCCTTACTCACCCTGCAATGGTGGCTCTTGTTCAGTGAGGTTGGGTCTGGCTACCCTGAATCAGGACAGAGCGGTCATGGGGCCAAATTTTGTTGAGTGGTGCTGCACCCATGTGTGTTGGGTCACAATGCCACTTGGTTTGGGGCCCCACTCAAACAGGGGGCTTAGGGCTAACTGTCCCTTTTGGTTCACCTTCAGGGTGGCCCTGGTTCTGGAGTAGCCCCTGCAAATGCTCACAAAGCATCCACAGAACAGGTGAGGGCTATTTACATCTCTAATGAACAGCAAGATTAGAGCCAGTGCTTCAACTCTGTACCGGAGGTAAAACAATGCTCATTGTCTGAGCAGTGAATCCTTCACTCACAGCAGGCCAGGCAAAGTCTCTCTGTCCTGAAACAGTGGATCATATTCCAGGCACAGAAGACAGTTTGTGCTGTGGAACCCTTCACAAGCTTTGCCTTTGTCCCTCTCTCACACCAGGGGAGAAAACACTGAAAACACTGGCTGAAGGGTAAGCAGGATAAGCATCAGAGGCGCCTTCTGAGCAGAGCTTGTCGTGAACATCTCAACTAAATATTTTTTTGTTGGAAAATGATTTGTCGAAACCAAATCTTTTCACAGAAAACTATGCCCCTAGCGAAAGCACTAACCTGATTGAGGCAATGCACAGACTTAAATCTGGGCTGCCCATCTCTCAGGTGAGTGCCCAAACTACCAGGCTATTGGAGATTTTGGGGGATTTTTTTTCATGCAAAATTTCAAAAGGGCTTGATTCATTCTGTATTGGCATGGAAACATGTCAAAACTGCTGAAATTTTTAAGAAACAGAACTCTTGTTTTCCAGCCAGCCCTCATTCTGAGCTCTGCCTCCCTGGGTTCCCACCAAAACTGTTCTGTTGTGTCATTCCTTGTGTTTGCTTTGTCTCCTGCCTCCCTCCCTGCTTAAAGGGCAGGCACAACAAGCTACAAGAACAAATGTTTCCTCTGCTTGCAGGGAACACTGTGTACTGGTGCAGAGAGCTTCATTCCTTATCTAAGCACTCACTGTGCGATACCTCTCCCGGGGCTTGTGCTATTCCTAAGGGTGACAGAGGAGGTCCTACAGCTATTAAAACTAGAGTTGGTTGCAAAATGATTCCCTCCATATTATGACGATGATTATAATTATTATTTACAAAAATGAAAATTATTTTGCTTTTGTTGAAATATTTTTGAGGGGAGGACGTTAAAAACCAGACCCTGAAAACCAAAATAAATTGATAAAAACATGTTTTTTTAAAAAAACAAAATTGGACATTTTTCACAGAAATGTCAAAAAAGCCATTTTTTATTTAAAAAACCCATTTGACTGAAAATTTACAATAAGTTCAAAAAAATTATATTTCAAAATGTTTCTAGTAACTAATTTAAGCTAAACTATGATCCACTTAAAAGAAGTCTGGTTTGCCTTAGTCTAACTTTTCATGTATTTTTGTGTTTATTTTAGCTACAAGTCTTTTTCTGATACTTATCAGCACAATATGACAGCTACATTTACAGTAATGAATTTACCTTTAAAACATCTCTGGGGGGTATTATGTCCATTTTACAGACAGGAAATGGAGGCAAAAAAGATTAAATGATTTGCCCAAGGTCAAACAGGCAATCTGTCAAACCTTGGAACAGAATCTGGATCTTCAGTCCCAGTTCAATGCATGAATCCTTCCTCGCAGAATCATTGGATCTTTTTATCTACAATATTATTAACAAAAGGGCTAAAGTAACTCGAAGAATGGTTACTTCTCCCTAGTCATGTTCAGGCTATGTTTGTATGATGTCATGATTTGTGATCACTCACATGTCCTGCTTCACTGCGTCTGAGAAAAAAAATACATCTTTAGCCTTCGGGCTATCTGAGTGAAGAATAAATGGCTCACTTTAGGAAACATGCTAGCTTGGTCAAACGAATCCCTTTCTTGTATAAGGCCATGAGCTGTACAGATGTGTCATAATTTACTGTTTAATGATTACTCTCAGATCAAATAATGTTCAAGAGATTACCACATCTGTAAAATACTCTGACTAAAAGCACAAGACATTCTGTACAGAATGATATAGATAAGCAACCTGTTATTTATAGGGACAGCAACTTTGTGTTAACATTACTGATGCATAAACTGGCAAAGTCTGCTTCAGTTTAGTGCAAGAGGAAAACAAAGAATCTCAGAGCTCTTATTATTCTAATCTCATTTAGACATCCTCTCTTCAGCCCGGTCTTTGATTTAGACAGCACCTGTAAAGCTGTTTGTGCCCTCTGTGTGTCCTTTTGGTCATCCTTCTCTTCTCCAGAGTGATGTTTGTTATTCTGCACGTGTGCTACCAGCATAGGTTGAATTATTTCCCCCGGTTCTCTGAAAGCCTCTTGTCATTGTCCACAATCAAATTAAGCATATTGCATGTGATCATTTATTTGAGGCTCATGTTGGGTTTGGGGACTAACCTAGCTACAAAAGCATAAGCACAATAGCCAGAGAATCAGCAGGTTCCTGCGATGTGACTATTGTTTTTTCCCCCTCCTGTTTAGTAACAGGTGGTATTTATCTAAGCAGCCTGCACTGGGCAGCTGGCTGATGTGTGCTTCCAGCTGGACATCATCTCTCCATTTAGCTTAACCACACCTGCTTCAGACAGCAAACAAGACCCTTTTTCTCTTCAATATCTGCATGAAAGGATGGGGGGGGGGGTGGATGGTCAGGCGGGAGTGCGGGGGAGGAGGAATCTTGGACCAATCACACCTCTTTCAGCTGTAATAATTCATAATGTCTGCAGATCCCATCTGGTCTTGTACCAAAGAAAAAGAATTAGATCTAAGGGTTTTTTCTTTGTTTTGCTCTGTTACACTACTCTCTTTAACACAGCCATTTCATTATCTCTTGCTATCATTTGATCAGATTTGTCTTCCATTAAAACTTCCTTTCCCTTGAAGCAGACAGTGACATGAGTATGCATGCCTCTCCGGGCTTTTATTGTTCTGAATTAAGAAATGGTAGAATAGTCTCATGAAAGATTAATGACTTCCTGCAAGCATCTTTGTACCTGAGGACAAGCAATTACAAAAATATGTCCAAAAGAAAACAAGAAAGGATGTTAGAGTGTCCTGGCCAGGTATTTCCTGGCAGACAGCAAGCTTAGCTTGTTCCAGTGCCAGCTTATTTAGAGCTAAGGAAACTTCTGTCTTGAACTCATGTATCATATTTTGTTTTGTACATTAGTAGCAATGTTGTCTTTGTAACAATATATCTATAACTGACACTGTACAGGTATTTCCCTCGATGCTTTGATTGTGCTTGGGTTTGCGGGCATGTGCTTGCACTGGTTTATGATTGTCTGACTTTAAGGCTGAGCCCTAAGACTTGATTAAAATATATATATTTTCAGTAACTGTTTCATATTTACCAATTCTCATCATTTCTGTACAGAGAGTAATTTTCTGGTTGATTTCGTAAAGTTTGCTTTGAGTTCACAGGGAGAGAGTTGAGGCAGGAGCCTGAAAGAAACTCTATATACTGAATACTTTAAAAGTGAACATTCATCATTCAACTCACTTTCTGTCACAGCCTTTGAGAGAGATCAGGAACTGAAAAGAGTCTGTTTCTCTAAATAGGGCATCAGAAGTGCACTGAGAACTGACTGAAACTCATTTCTATTTAGAGGAAGCACACAGAGCTATTTTTCAATTAAGCCCAAATATTTATGTCCAAATATCATGGAAGGTCTGAGTTAAACCTGTAAAAGCCAGAAATTTTAGAGTGGAGGCTTTTCAATGCATTCTTAACTTGGCCAGTTGTTTCTAGGGAGTGCAGCACAGATGGTATGTGAGATCACCCCTGCAATAAACAGGCAAAGCAGATGACTTGTGTAGTCTTAATTGTCTCACTTTGTTGGAATTGGCACACTGCAAGGGCCCTAATAACATCCACATTGATGGACCAGGTTCCAACATGATTGTCCCCTAATGTGATTAAAGTGCTATTCCATCATTTTAAAATCCAGATGGGACCCAACCATGTTTTAACCATGTCTACAAACCATGATAGAGCCTTGCTCTGTCCAGGGTCCTGTCCAGGGTCCCCAACATTGTGATAGTTCTAGTGTAGATGGGCCCCCCAGGCCCAATCTGTATGAATGTTTCAAACCATGGGTCCGACCCTGATCACTAGAGTTTAGTTATTGAACCAAAAGAAAGTCATATTAGGCCCAAGTTAGCACATTCCTTAGGAAACTTTGTTTAATTAATGCTCAATTTGCATTAAAGTTTGCAGACTTTGAGATTCTTGGATGAAATGTGCTATGGAGATACTAAAGTAGCTCTTCTGAAGAAAGTGCTAACATATGGTACTATTTCATTACTTTAGATGGGCACAGCAATACTTACCTACTTCCTGGGTGTGTTACCAGGCTTATCCTTTTGAAATATTCAGCCAAAAGACAGTAAAAGTATAAAATACTGTTATCATACAATATCAGAACACAGTGCACTATATTTTGACATTAAAGTAGGTTTCAGAGTGAACACACTAGATGTGAAAGTGCTGTTACTCTGGAGAGGCTAATTGTGTATTTCTGTTGCCTTCTCAATACCAACACAATGGGTCAAATACCTCCCTGATGTAAAACACCAAGGATGTTTTTGGCCCAAGGTGTGTGAAAAATGTTACCGCTGAAACTGAGGTATTCTTTTTTTAATCTGTCATAATTTCTAGAATGAATGCCTAAAGTCCTCATTTGCATTTGTTGTGTTCCAGAAAAATAAAACATTTTCAGTGAAATTATCCTTTGTTTTAATGTACCCATGTTTTTTAAACCAATTGCACTATAGATCCATTGCTAAGAACGGAAATGTATCCATCTGTTTCACACCTTCTATATACATAGGGGAGGGTGGAATCATACTGTATTTCACAATTATGTAAGCAAATAGTAAACGCAAAGTGTTCTGTATGCACATGTATGTTGCTTGCACAAGGCAGCATGCATCTGGGGATGTATCACAAATTCTTATTCACAAATGAAGTAATATCTGCTTTTGCCTGATAACAAGAGCATAGTTATTCAAGGCAAGCTGAACTTCCTTCCTGGAGTTTTTATCCTGACCTGTTTATGAGATTCTGAATGGGGTTGTTACGTAAGTGTTAAATAAAGAATAAATCCATTTCTTACAAGTAAGCGATACCCCAGCGCACACTGTTAAATATGATCACCTGCACAAAGGGAGAAACAATTGGTTCATTCTAAAGGATAGCTATTGGTGCCAAAAGTGGAATAATTGAATAAGGCAAAAAGAAAAACTTAGATCCTCCCTAGGATGTTAATGATACAATGTTATCTCTCTCTCTCTCTCTCACACACACACAAAAGAAGGAACATGTGAAAATATGACACAGCCCTTTTCATTATGACTCTAGCTATGACCAGACCCAACTAAACTCAGCTACTGTTAATCTCTATTGATACCAATAATAATTAGTTAAGACTTGTACTCAGGATGGTCTCATATCAAATCTTAGCCATTGCTGCTCGCTGGGTTAGAAATTTCTTCTCTTTTCAGCCCTGACTTTCAGATCTATGTTATGTGATTAGGAGCCATCTTTCTTGATGATGGGGAGACCATTTACCTTTAGTCATCTTTGACAACTGCTAACACAGTGAGGGAAATATGTAGGGGACTGTAGGGTTAATGGAGAGAAAATTCCACCACTCAAAACACAAGCAATCTGTTCCATCCAGAGATAAAATTTTCTACTGGTGGTAGTGTACTGGACAGATTAACATTATAACTATCCCACTATCCTTCTGACCAGCCAAATGAGACATTTTCTGCCATCTTCAATAGGAAAATATGTTGTAATTTTACTGTGTGAAGAAGGGCATTAAAATTTCAGAAGGACAAACTGATAATGTATTATTTATATAGTATTTTACCACTTCAAAACATTGTGTAGACATAAACCTGTCTCTAGTATTAATCTCACTGTACATTGGGGACATACAGTGAAGTGCAAATTTGCCTCAGGTATAGATCCACTAAAATCAATAGGGTTACAGTAGGGATATATTTGGCTTGAAGAGAGTAAGTGACTTGCCCAAGGCCCCACAGTAAATTAATGACCAGCCACTAATTCCCTAAGAAATTCTTGTATCTGAATCCCATTACAGATAACTAGCCCATATTGTCTCTCAGTAAAAATACTAGCCAAACTACTACTAATTTTAATTTTTAAAATTAAAAAGACACACTACTCAATTTTACAGTGTTTAAGATATCAGCTTTCAAATCTGTGAGAAAACACAAAAAGTCAAATCTCCTACTGCTTCAGTGTTATTCCCCTTTAAATTTAAATTACCTTTTTCCATTTTAAAATTTATTTTTACTTCAACTAATGTGTTTACTGTAGTTTACTTGGCAATGTCAACGCTGGCTTGCTAGCAGTCTCCTGTTTTTCATTGCAATTATTAAGGTAATTTTCAGACTGTTTACAGATAAGAAATGGATTTTTAAAAAATCTGTTACTGCCAAGAAACAACACTATAAAAAGTCTTCCAGAGCTGAAATCCTATTACCTGAAATAATGCAACAGATATTGAAAATTTTTGTGTTTTGTGCCTCGCTTGTGATCTATCACTAATAATCTGCTGACATGCATGGCAAAAGTTAGTTGCTGTTTAGTTGGAAAACAAACACAAAGAGCCAGGTTTGTGTCTGGGAAGACCATTCCAAGAAAACTAGAACAATACTTAGCTGGTTATTCTCCCAGCCATTACAGTGTCAGCTGAAATAAAGACTGAAATATATGAAATGAACAAAAATAGTAAGTTGAAAATTACTCTTTGCCGATAAACACAATAAAAGGTTACTAAAACAATGTGTCCTCTCTTTCTGTAAACTATTATCTTAATTTCTACCAGAATCATTTTTGTAGTGGATCTCCGTTGTGGAATTGTAAAAGGACCAGAAATCTGATTTATTAAAATACGTGCTTGCGTTAAGCTTTGACTTAGTGCCTGTAGGTCTTTCAACAATGGGACTTAACATTCTGACCTAACATTTAATGTATTAATCCTTATTTTATCCTGATACCAAGACTCTTTGCTGTATTAAATCAATCCAGGTTAATTCAAAATTATGTCTCTCCCACCCAGTATCAATAGGCCCACTGTTGGTTTTCCCTAGAGCTGACCACCCAGTTTTATGAGAATCTGCAGTGAATTAGAAAATCTGACATTGCTGGAGGAGCTGGACAGCTAGGATATGGCTTGTCATTCCTCCTATACAATACACAGTCTTTGTCTGCTATCTCTTAAACTAACCTGACATAACTTAGCCTCCTGGTCAATGGTATCTTTATTCTCTCAGAAGGAATGCCTCGCTCACCGGCGTTATTAAGAAATTTCTGGACAATGTTTAGTGGCTGTGCAATAATCCAAGGTTCTATTAAAAAGCCATCTGGGTAATTAATAGCACATTTGTTCTCAGCCTCCTCCCAATTTGTCCATTAGTGGAATAAAAGCACAGGACAAAGGGTAATGTGGTTCAGTTATATTTTACAAGAATTCTTCAGGAAGTTGAAAACACATGATAGTTTTCCAAAGATACATATGTTTATGGGCGCTCAGTGAGAGCAGCAAACAGTGAAACCCACAGGTTTTTTATCAGGCTTTCCCACTGTCAATAGCTGATTGACTTAAATAACTCAGAGACAGCATTTACTATGTTCTCAATTGTATTCACAAGGCCCAGCATGAGAGGAGTAGGGTGTATGATTTGCCTATATAATTTCCAGTAAATTAAAACTGATAAAACTGATTCCAAGATCCATGTCATGGCTCCACATCAAAACCAGCACAAAATAACTTTTATACTCTCTCTCACCTGGTAGTTGAAGGCTTTTCTGAGGTTTCTTTTTAATGTCTCCTCTTGAAAGCAGGATTACAGCCTCAGGCTGCACTCTCTGTATGAGTGGTTTCCCCCCCCCCTCTTTTATTTTCTCTTTCTTTTTCTTTTCCCTTTAAAGCATCTGAAGAAGAAATACTTTGCATTTTAGAAGTCTGTGGTTAAAATTAAGAACAAGACCCAATCAGTTTAGGTGGGCTTTTTACTCTGGTAAGGTGATAATTACTACAATTTTGTATCAGAGGGGTAGCCGTGTTAGTCTGAATCTGTAAAAAGCAACAGTTTTGTTTCTGTTGGCATTAAAAAAAAAAGAAAAGAAAGCCAAGTTTGCCTTTTCTAAACTACCATGCAAAATTTGTTGAGAACACAAGCGTGTTCTCACACAAGGACGACATCTTAGCAATAGGAATCTGTGTTGTACAGTAAATATGTGTGTGTGTGTCTGTCTGTATGCATGCATGTGGGTGGGTGTTTGTAATGGGAGCAGGAACTATAGCTGGGATAAGCCATCTAACTCCACTTGAACTCAATGGAACTGTGAAACTGTGCTGATTTACACCAGCTGTGGAACTTTATATGGATTCACATATAATGGCTCACATATATACACATATTTTTCCCAGCTGAACTCTTGTCTGCTTTCTGTGAAAAATTTAAAATTTTTCATCATAAAAACAAAAGCCTAAAAATGGAAATATTTTTATTTGGATATGCTGTTGCGCTGCCGCATGGAAGTTGTAGTTCAGTTGCCTCACGCCCCCATTCTTCTCTCTAGGCCAGACTCCCTAAGCTTCAATACACCTCCCATGATGCACCCTTTCCCCTCACCTAGAGGAGAGACCATGCAGCATCATAGGAAATACAGTCAGACTAGGGAGCCTGGCCTACAGAGAAGAATGGGCACAAGGCACCTGACCAACCCCAATGAAGCACTGCGGAAGCATTTCCAAATTCAAGCTATTTCCCTTTTTGGCAAACTTTCAGTTTCTGATTTTTGCTGAAAAGTTGATATTTTCTGAGGAAAATTCCAAACCAAAATGATTTTATTTTCAGATTTTTCTGTGGAAAAAATTCCCATTTCCTGATCAGCTCTAATATATATAATGAATGCTAACACATACAAAGTCACATACATACACACAGGGAGTTTTAGTCAAATAGAGAATGTTGGGATTTTAGTCTGGACTGCAGCCAAAGCAGATGGAGCATAGAGGCAACACAACATGAACAGTGCATTTTCAGGTTTCTTTGCACTCATATTTCCACCAACTTTCAGTGTCAGTGGGCCCTTGCCACAGCAATAGAAATATTTGTTGATACTTTACAACCTTACATACCCGTAAATACACTGCATTTACAAATTAGAGTTCTGTAAATTCTCAAGGAAGTATAGGTTGGTTATAAATATCTAACTGTGTGCACCAAATGTCTACTTTGTTTGCACGATGTATGCTCAGATATATAACGCAGCTTTCAGATTGACTATTTAAGGCCCCTATACCACAAAGACTTTAAGTGTGTGCTTAACTTTCAATCTGAGAGTTGTCTCATTCAATTCAGTCTAACTGATCACATGCTTAAAAGTACTTGCTTAAATGCTGTGTTGAAGTGGGGCCTAAATGTAACATATCACAAAACCCTTCATCACAAGCGAGAGTCATTATTATTAATGATTTGTCTTACAGTAGTGCCCAAATTTCCTGATCAGGATCAAAGCCTCTTTGTGGTGGGTGCAGAACAAATATAATTTAAAGACTGCTTTAAAATGAATCCAAAGTGAACAACTGAAATCCCAGGTGTCTCTCAAAGTAGACAGGGCTAACAGTGATTCTGAGGTCTCTGATGAACTGGTCAGTACAGACTGTGACAGTTTCTAAAAGAATTAAATGAGCCAAATTCAGCTCTTTGTAATCCTGTCTATTTCAGTGGAGTTGTACCTGCTTATTACTCTGTGCTGAACTGGCCCATGTGCTTTCTCATTCTTTCAGCACAATGCACTTACTCTTATGCATTGTCAAAATGTTCCCATATGTTTCAGTTGTGTACATTGCACCAATATGTATGATTTTTTTCTAAGAAATTTGATCATGCTCACTCCCCATCTCTCCTCTCTGGTGTTTGTTCCCATACTCTGTACAGTACTGTACAAAACGTAACAACTTACTGCAAAAGCAGCCTGAGGACCTTAGCATAAACACAAACCTTCAGTGTTACAAGGTCTGCCAAAACATCACACAGAAATGGACTACTGAATTGCAAAAACTAACTAAAAAACCTCCCATTTTATTTAGAAAATTGCTCAAACGTGTAAAGATTAAATGCTATGTGCTTCTTCTAGAAAAAGTCATTCAAAATTAAACAAACCAGCCAAAAAGACTTTTCACATTTTCAGACAGGAAAGGTCTTTATGAGCTGAGATACCAAGCTCTGTACTTTGTAGGACTGATCCTCAGTTAGTGAAATTTGGCATAGCTCTGTTGAAGTCAATGGAGCTATTCTGATATATGCCAACTAAGCAACTGGCCTTGGGATTTTTACTAGAAATGCCAAGACACATTTAACAGTGTTGCTGCTAGTAGAGGTCTGAGACAAGAATTAGTGAGTCAGAGATAATTGACAAGGAGTTGTCAGTCACTCCAGTCTAATTTCATAAGTTTGGTTTTACAATAGCCTTTCAGAAGAGGTTTTCTTTAGCCAATAGAGTTTATCCATGGGTTAGAGGAAGACTATGACTAATTTTAAATTATATACACAGGATATTCTTGTCCCATTGTCTTTTTGGCATAGCAGAGGTGCCTTCTGAAAAGTTTAGAGCAGTGCAGATTGAATTGGAACTGACCTGTACTTAACCTATTCAGCTTAATCTATTCCTGACAGACTCTTTTCAACAGCAAGCTCACACAATTCTCTTTTTGCATTATTCTTGGAGAAAGCCATCAATCAAGCTATTTTTTCCTCACTGTTTTAGGCTCACTGAGCTTTGTGACTCACATACAGACTTCAACACAAATCCATGTATCATCATTTCTCCACAAGTTCATCCCGTCCTAAGAGACGCACAGAGAGCATTTTATATCGCCACTGTGGCAGGATGCATTTCAAAATGGTGTGAGTTTGTATAGAGTATAGCTCGTTCTGTACGTGGAAGGAAAGGAAATTAGGGAAAACACTCCTGGGCATTCTATGCAAATTTTGATATTAGCAGAATACTGGTACAGAGGACCTTTAATTTTCTGCATGTGATGCATCTATAAAAATCTCTTATTGATGTTAGATGTGGTGAAACCAAGGGGTCAAAAAGGCGGTAGCTCCCCCATCCTCCATTGTATCCAACATGTGTCTATATATGCCACCCACCCACCCAATGAAATGTTCTGCATTCAATATGGATTGTAAGTAGTTCTGTTTTGAGCCCAATGCTCAGGTGTTGAGTGCAACCTATGAGATGCTGAGCCCCTATTGGAAGCAACAGGAGTTTAGGATGCAGAGCACAGCCCCGAAGGCTGCTCAGTAGCAGTAAAACTAGAAGTAGTATTAGAAATCTTCTCTCACTGCTAGTCTTCCAAAATCAACATTTTAAAGAGTAGGACACTAATTTTTCTTTAATTTCACTAAAATTTAAGTTCACGGAGAGTGTGACAACTGTTCTCCTTTTCCAATGAACATTTTCAATAGAAGGGATGAACGGAGAGAAAATGTATAATGGCAATTTCTCAATTTTTAACCATGTTAAAAAAAGAATTAGGTATCTGGAAATTATACAAATCAGGTAACATGAAGTAATTCTAGGAGATCCTGTACACTTGAAAACATTTTAATTGTCACAGTGAGATATTAGCAGGAATAACCAAACAGTATCATATCTCTGTAATAACTAGTTTCACTGATTAAAGACTAAAATCTACTATATAGAGCTCAACATTGTTTGTTCTTTCTAGGGTGAGCTCATTAAAAAAAACAGACCGGAAACATATGGGCAACATAACAGCTTATGGACAAAATTAACCTTGTAGATCTACATTGCCCTATTGTGTACTCATGAACATTGGCATTTGAACGTGACGCACAAAGACAAGAAATCGTCGTCCTACTGCCTCTGGGCATTTGACCTATTTTGATTAAATCTATTGCCCTGCATTTCCTTCTCATGCTTTGCCTGCTTTTCCTTCTGCTTGTGCAATAGGTGGCTTCTACACATTGACAAAAAACCACATCCCACAGTAAGTACAAATAATCATTTCTTAAGGGCTTGATGTAAAAGCAGGAGGAGAAGGAAGACTAGTGCCTAGTTTAGTTAGCACTGCACTGCTTGAGGTAGCAAACAATGTGCTGTTTGTCCTTTAAAATCTGCTCAGAGAAAGATTGTTAGTCAATTCTATCTTTGCTGAAAGGGCAGAATTTACTTATCCTTCACTTTATGACACTTTAGACCTTTACAGTTCATCAGCAATTGTGTTGCTGGAGGTGCAATACTGCCTGTCTTATGGCACTAACTCTAAAATCACTGCTGCGATGGATACTATCACTGGAACAAAATATAAATATTTTCAGTCAATACCACCACTGATGACACACCAAGCAATACTCAGCAGGCATTGCTATTACGTTTAAACGTGCAGTGAAATAAAACAAAATATTCCAAGTGCACCCTTTGCCCCCATCTAATGGTTTCCGTTCTTTTGCCATGTTCCATAAAGATTCTTGACACAAAGAGTAGGAGTACAGGGAGAGCTGGATTTCTGGGTATTGAGATGATAGCCAAGTTAGATTTGTAAATAGCAAACAGATGACGATGATGAAATTCTTGTGGGGTTGATAATGAAAGCCAACTGAAATGTGCAAAGATGAAATAATAATGTGTCTGGAAGTCGTACCTTGCAATTAATCTTCTTGTCGTGTTCATTCAGGCTCCACTGAACTGAAGGGCCTTTGCCAGAATGTAGGAATCCAAAAGGGGACACACCATATTCCTTGTGTCCCTAAAGATTGATTTGATGATTAAAAGTCTACATTTTTCTAGCTGACCTCTTGTTGGGTTAGGCCATTAAGAATGCTTCGCAGCAGGAGTTATTTCTGTTTTACAGTGTAGTACCGTTTATGGTGATGCTAACCTTAATTGTTCAACAATCACATTGGACCCAAACCAATCATTGATTGGCTTAAAAATTAAGAGATTTTTTTAAAAGATGGTAATAAATCACTTTTTTTGTCCTGCCTTCTGAATTTTGAGCCTTTAGGGAAGGCTCTTATCCCGGCTTGGTATGTGATCATTTCAAGTTGAAAATTCAAACTCAGATGCACACCCAAAAGAACAGACCTCTCAGCTGGCTGCTAAGTGGGGTTTCCACTTTCCTCTCCTAACACTTTGGGGTAGGGAAACTGTCATTCCATCTCCCTCCCCTATCACTCTACTGTCTCCTTCTCCATATCATTCCACATCTTCTGACTCCTTTCACAGTCTTGCTCGCTGCTCTCCCAGTTCTCCTGTCCTCCATCAACCCTTTGTTTTCACCTGGCCTGCACATCTTCCCTCAGTTTCCTAACCTCTCATATTGATCCACAGTTCCCACCTCTGCCCCTTCAGCTTGTCTTCTGCTCTCTGTACTCCTATGATTTCCTCTCTCTCTCGCACTGCCCCTTCATCCTCATGTTCCCTCAGCCAACTCCTTTTCCCCAACCCAACAGTCCCGAGCTCTATCCTCACTATATTTCTGCTTCCTTCCTAACATTTCCCAATCTTACCTCAGTCTCCTGATCTTTCATGGCCAACTTCAATGGCCTTTCATTAGTTCTCATTTTATGTGATGCATCTGCCTGTTCTTAAACCATCAGTCTCATTTTCTAGAAGGTTTATCATTTTCTATAGGATTGGTATCTTGGTATCAATATTCTTCTCTCTCGGAATATTCATTTTGCAGTACTCATAGGAAAAAGTTATCAGATACCTGGCCTATGAATAAGGGTTTAAACTCAAGGTATAGGAGCCTTTATTATTTTCATTTTATCTCTTGCCTCTTAGGGCTGCTGTTGGCTCACAGGGTTTTTAACCTGTCACCTTTCCATGGGTGACATTCACACCTATGCCTCAATTTCAGATTATTTCTGATGTCAGTCTTCATATTTCTCATATGCATAGATGCATAGCTGACATCTCATGTCAAAGATCCAGAATTGTCTTGCATTGAATATAGATAAAGTGGAGGGGCTTGGTTGGTTTGGTTTGACATTGAAATTAGGTGTTTCATTAGCCCTTGATGGTGATGGAAATAATCTCAGAGCAGTCATTCAACCTCTGGCTACTAAGTAGTTTTAGAATGCGTATGCGTTAGCACATAGCCAGCAGAACACTTCCCACATTTTCTGTATGCATGATTAGGAATTGAAAGGCAGCAGAGACTGAAAAGGAGGCAAATTATAGGAGTATTTATTTATCGGTTGCTTTTGATTCAAAACTGAAATCCCTATTCGTCTCAGAGGTTACAAGTCACATATTTTTAATATGCTATTCATTAACTTACTGTTCAGCCTAGGACAACCGGACTCCACCCGTCTGTATGATCTTGCCATATTCATGGTTTACTCTGGAGTGAAGATAAGATTTGATGGAGCTGTACACATTATGCAAGAAGGGCAGCATCTCACCTCTATCCCATTCTTTTGACTCTCTTTTTCAGTCACTCAGTCTTAGCTCTCTGTCCCTTTCCCAAGGTTTCTATTTGCTACTGAGCACTAGATATTGCCTTGGCTGGTAAATATTTGTTTTTTTATCCACATGAACTACAATGTATCAGCACAGTCACATCTTCAACCCTTGCTTGCACTCTATGTACAGTCCTTAGGCACATAACCACTTGCAGTAGTTGCTCATGTTCTCTAAACAGAATCCAGAGATGTGGATGTGAGGCATTACACCTTAACTCTGATAATACAGTTCCAATGATAAAGTAATAAAGATTTTTTGCATAACGGTGGGAGATGTTTTTGGGGTGTCAGACTGGAAGCCATAGGGCCTGTGATCTGTAAATCAGACCCATGTTTGTGTGTTCCCAGGCTTTTGGTGTCTCTCAAAAGACATCCTTTTATTTACAATTTCCAGATGGATCTCTGCCGTCATTCCATACATACAGAATCATTCAGATTGTGTCCCCTACCTCTCCACCAAAGTGGTAAGTGTGTTGCTGTACAAAACAGATGCTGGCCTTTAAAAGTTAACAACAACAACAACAAAAATATTCAGAACCAAGTCAATTAGGAAAGCTGTGCCATAACTATAAAGCATGCACACCAATGCAATTAAAAAGCACCATCTGGGACATTTCACAGCATACTTCTGCAGAAATCCATTTGTTGAAAGAAAAAGACATTGTAAGGGCATTTGATCATTTCATTCTCTTAATGGAGAAGGAAATCCCTGAACCTCTGACGATATCTGATGCGTGTATCATTAACCTGATGATGATGATGTATTTCACAAATCAATGTTTTAACCAAAGCTTTCATGTTTACCTGTGTCTAATGAAGACTTTTGTCAGCTAATTTCATTTCCCCCCACCAATGTTTCATTTCAGTAGAATGGAACTGAGGAAAGGAAAAAGAGAGGTGATCATCTGGGTTATCTTGCAAGATTTCAAAAGCAGAGCACAAGTTTGAGTACATTGTTCTCTATGAATTTCCAAAAAGTTTCATTTATTTTGAGGCTAATTTAAGTTTGGGCAAATGTCAACTAGCTACAGAGTCCCCCAGGAGCAGCTAACATAACTGTGCCATATGTGGCTCTGATCAGACACACGCAGAGCAAATATTAGCAGAGGTATTTGTCAGTCAGCAGTAGAACTAGTGAAGTGTATATCCCCTCCTCTTATCTTCACAGTGACAACTCATCACATCACACACTGATCAAATGTCAGCCCTAATTCCAAAGCACAGTGCATTTTGCCACAAGAGTCATAATACCATAATTTTTTTTAAAAATTAGTTTAATATCAGTCAGCCTGTTTAACTAACTAGTGATGTTGGGGCTTTTCTACATCCAACCTGCCCTTTCTTCTGCTTATGCATAGCGAAGTCTAAACTTTGGGGCTTCATCAGAGTGACAGGAAGAGTCCTGTGGCTTGAATTCTGGACAAGAAAAGCTTTATCTCCATCTTTTGTACTGCACCAGGAATCAAGAGCACAAACCTTTGTATTAGCATTTCTTCTTCATTTGGATGGAAAACTTGAGCTTTTGAGGATACTCTGAAAATTTACAGACCTATCTACTAAAGAGACACAGCTGTTGTAAAAGATCCCACATCCTAGCTCATCTGCATTAAGCTAGAAGACATACCATTTCTCCAGGGCTTGCTCTCTGTTGTGAATTGGATTCCCACTCACAGCTTAAAAGACGGTGCTAGTCTCTGCCACTGATCTGTAGCTCATAGTGTTGTGACTAAACAATAAGGCTCTGAACTAAGCAGCCTCATTTCTCTTCCCAGATCTGCCACATCTTTCAACCTTGAGCAAGTCACTCATCAGTTTCCCCAGCTGAAAAAAAATGGAGATAAATCTTCACTGCTTCACTGGGTGTTTTGTGAGGCATAATTCATTAAGGTCTGTATACTGTTTGGATTCCTCCAGCGGATCTGCACATTGTCCTACTATTGAAATCAACCTTGTTATAACAAAACTCAAAATACTGAGCTCCCATGAATGGGGATTTTAAAGAGAATGAAGTATGGGTATGGGTGTGGATGTGGATATGACAGGCCCACCAGACTCTCTCATGAGTTAGAATTTGGACTCATAGACTTTAAGGTCGGATGGGACCATAGTGTTCATCTAGTCTGACATCTGGCACATTGCAGGCCACAGAACCTCACCCATCCACTCCTCTAATAGACCCCTAACCTCTGACTGTGTTACAGAAGTCCTCCATTCCTGGTTTAAAGACTTCAAGTTACAGAGAATTCACCATTTACCACTAGTTTAAACCTGCAAGTGACCCGTGCCCCATGCTGCAGAGGAAGGTGACTCACCCGCCCCCCCCCCACCAATCTGACCCTGGGGAAATTCCTTCCTGATCAGTTAGACCCTGAGCATGTGGGCAAGACCCACTAGGCAGATACCTGGGAAATAATTATTTGTAGTAACTCAGAACCCTCCCAATCTAGTGTCCTGTCTCAGTATAGGGCCGCCTTTGCTTCTATCTTTCATTCACAGCTAAATCTCACTCATACAATCTAACCGGAGATCTAAAATTTCTATTACGTTATTCCACAATAAGGACAGTAGCTGGAATGTCTGTTAATATCTTTTATTGGTTCAACATAAAAGGGAGTTTACACAAGCAGGCCAGGCAGCCTAGATCCTCATTTTCAGGTGTGAAATGTGAATCTAAAGCATATGAGCTGCTACAGCAACAGCAGCCGGTTACACAATGTCTTTCTTTGTTGCAAGTGCAAGCCAGAGTTATTGGAACCTGAAATTCTGCCATCTATATGATTTTAATCAAGCCAACAGATGTTAATCAGCTGGCATTGCTTTGTTCACTGGGTGTGTTATGTATTGCTTCTGTGGAAAAGGATTTAAATGAGAAAGCAAAGTGCAGATGTCCTTAGCTTTAGATCCGGGGACCAGATGATGAACTAAATGTGTGCTGTTTGTATGTCACTGTACAAATCTTTCAGCGTTGAATGTGTTTCTGTTCTGCTCATGATATGAACAATGTTGCTGATGTGCTATTATTCGGAGGGCCAACCCTGTCAGAAAAACCTTATCAATGCAGTGCTTCTCAAACATAGATTTATTGGGCCAGCTCCTTGGGGGGGGGGGGGGTGAGGGGGGAAAATGTGTGCTCCATTGAAGTCAATACATTATTTGCATTTAAAGTAATTAAATCTATGCTGATTCACACCAGCTGAGGATCCTGCCCCTTTCCTTGAATAGGACTCTGTGCTGGGGTAAGAACTACGGTTACATTTTTCAATTTCAGCTAGATTTAGCTACATAACGCACTGAAATTAAGGCTAAATCTCCTAGTCAGTTTCGAAAATGGCAACCTATGAGTCAGAAAGAATTTGCAGGACTGGTCCCCTTGTGTCTCTATCTGTGACAGACTAAGATTGCTTTCCTTCTTTCGTTATAGCTTAGAGCTTTGTATTTCATTACTCTGTCTGAGACTGGAAAGCTGAGGAAAAAACAAGTCAAACTTCAACATGAGCGAGGAGTACTGACTCAGCACTGTGCATGTAAGTCACTTAAACTCCAGGCTGAAAAGGGGAGAGTCATTAGTTATCCTAGCACTAGAACCATTAGTAGTTCACAAAAATGGCAAACAATGGGAGAAACGTACTATGGTAAATTAGTGAGGTCAAATTAAAATGCACCTGTTGCACAGCTGGAGGAATGGAAGATCACTATCCATTACCTCACAGTGGAGGAAGAATAAACCTAAAGGGTTTACAGTCATGGGTCAGATCCTGGCCAGAAACTTCCATTGATTTCACCAAACATGTTTTTCTTTCTTCGATCCAGCATATCCCTTTAGCAGGCTCCAACAGCAACAGCAGACTTTAAAGCTACCCTCACCATGTGAAATCTCTAACAGGGGCTGACAATGAAACACTGCATGTCCTCCCTAGAGAGTGAATCCCTTTTAGGATACTCTGGGCCTCCTGGCACAGGTAGATACAATTTTCACCCTCCTGTGCCAGCATGGATGGCAAACACCCCCCAAAAGTATTGTATTGGATCCACTAAGAGTGGATATGTGAATCCTAATTAGCTGAGAAAACATATCCACTAAGAGTGGATATGTGAATCCTAATTAGCTGGGGAAACAGGAGAGCAATTGAGTTGCAGACTTAGGGCTGAATGAGCCCTGTTGTTTTAAGTTTAACACAAGAGGCCAAGAGTCTGCACAATGCAATTTAACCTGAGGTTAAAGGTCTCAGGCTGTGTCATAAGGACAAGTCCTGAACAAATAAGCCCTGAACATGGGGTTGAAGTGGCTTGGACAGAGCCCTGAGATGCTGACCATAGGGAGTCAATGCTGATCATTGGGTCACACAATATGGACATTAGGATTAGACCTGAATCAAACTGGTTGGGTGAACTTGGGGTATCTTTATTTGGAGGTGCATGCTTAGATCAGGTATTTTCTGCTTACCCAACCTACCAGCAAACCTTAGATGTCATCATTAACGTAATCAATAGCCACAGAAAGCAGAACTTCCAGAGTGTCATTAAACCAAAGAGTCCTTAAAATTCTGACTGGCCTGTGCTATGAGATGGGGTTGCATTTTACAGCATGGTAGGAGAACCACTCATAACAAGGGGAAGTCCACAAGTACCCAGCTGTGGTTCGGCACATCTTGTAGCAACCCATCTTTAGGCCCCCTATGTTTGGCACATCTTAAATTATTGTGTTAATTATATATTGTATAATTAATCATTATTCTTGGGAACAGAGGTTTGTGTAAGTTACAAAAAAGGTTGTTATTGACAAGTCTGTAATGCTAGCTAATTAGCTTGGCTCTCATGAATGGTAACTTTGTGACAGAGACAGTATAACAAGAGGGAGTCTGGTATACCCCGATATACAGTGAATGTCTTTCCAGTGGACTTTGTAATAGGCTTAGAATTTGTCTGGAATGTGGACAAATTAGATCAAATTAGATCACCTGCCATGTTGAGTTTGCTATTCTGGGTAGAATACACTGTCCTGAACTTAGAAGTACCAGTGATTAAACAAATGTATTCAGCATTACTGGAAAGTCTAACACCAACATGCCACTCACTTGATTAGTAATTATACGAGCAGAACTAAAGGATGGGATACTGCCTTGAGAGATTCTTTTGATCTGCACTAGAAAACAAGTCTGTTTATGGCTGTATGATGCACAGTTACTTTTAGATTCTGCCATTCTTATTGAATTACCTAACAACCACAAAAGTACATGAATCAGGTTCTTCTGTTCATATACTTACTGTTTATTGTTATTTATGGTATCAAAGATTTTGACCTGTCAAACTAACTTAATGGGAAATTAACAAGGTTCTAGCTCCCACTGTAGTTCTGCTTGTATAATAAGAACATTTCAAGCACTGCAAATGACCACTAGTCACTTCTTGTTAGAGCCAGCCTTTGAGATGGAAGAAGCCCACTTCTTGGGGATCTATCTGGAAGGAACAGGGCAAAACTTGTGGGACAGGCCTGTATTTAATGTCAGATTATGGGGTCAACTACTGAGCATATTTCTTTGGAGTTAGTGAGAGGGGAGACTGAAGTGATGAAAGAGATATTGAAGGGATTACAGTCCTAAATCTGTCCCTTCTTCTAATTTATACATAACAGGGCTGAAGTATTAAAAAAGAAAGGGGACAGGATCAGCAGAAAATAGGCTGACTGGGCATTCACACATTTAATTCTACCTTATTCTACTTTGCAATATATATTATTTTCCTTAATAAAAGAGATGTCATTTTACAACTACATTTTAATTAATATTTTTCTTAGTTATTGAGCATTTGTTTTAATGAACCTTTTCCCCCTTTCCACATCTTTGAAAAATGTATTTTATAATGAATTTGTAAATTACCAGTTTTAAAAAGAGTAATACAGTGGTCAAAACACTCATTTTTCAACACTGTGCTGGCAGTCTCTGAAATTAAAGTTACCAGCAAACAGACAAATAGGTTTGTTTTCTTTTTACTTCTTTATGATGCATAAAGAAGGCTTGAATCATTTCCCCCCTTGATTTTTACTTTAGAAATGTAAGTCTTGTCTACCCTGTTTTTCCTGAAAGACTATAGACAACTTGAGAACTAGTAGGTTTTTTCCATTTCAGCTTCTCTGCATGGTGGGGTAATGAATTGTACAGGGTTGTGAGTTTTTTAATGTGTAGTGCATTAATTTATCTGTATTGCCCTTGCTTAGGTGCAGCGGCCAAGTGGTTAAGACAGTTGATTACAATCCTGGAAAGCCTGGGTTTGAGGGTCACTTGATCTCACCTAGCTGCAAAATGGGGATCCACAGGGTTAGGGAAGTAAAAGGTGGTCAGACGTGATGCTAGCCACATCACTTCCTCGTGTACAATTATTGTGGAAACTGATGTGCCGTAAACTGCATTAGCCTGATGAGCCATCTGTGGCACAGGGCAGACTTTGAGACCCCGATGGTGTGCTTTAATGTAGTGCTGTTTGAAACTATGAGGGACGCACCAACAGGGTCTTCCCAGACTGATCCATGCATGACACATTAGTGTGCTTTAAAAATCAAACCCTGTAGACAAGCCCTTACATAAAATGCATGTGAAACCTGATTAATTGAAAGGGAAAGTATTTTTATACAGATGATAAAAACAAAAACCTGCATTTTAAGCTAATAACAGTTTAAATTAGCCATCAGAGATACACTCATGAGAAAGAATGCTTTTGTTAAAGAGTCACCACCCAGCTTCTTCAATCAAGGGCTGAAAGAGCTTGTAGTCCGCAACTCAGACCACCAGCGAGTCCTCCAGCAAAACCAGTGAACATCAGATGTGACATTCCTGCTATTTCTAAGATAAATCATGAAGAAGCAAAAAAAGGCATACATTCTTTGTATAATCCTTTCTATCATGATGCTGTTCCAAAAGTGACATCTTCATTTCTTTGACAGGGTAACAAGCCTTGTGGATGGGGGGCAGTGGTAGACATGGTATATCTTGACTTTAGTAAGGCTTTTGATAAGGTCTCTCATGACCTTCTCTAAACAAACTAGGGAAATGCAACCTAGATGGAGTAATATACGGTAGGTGTATAACTGGTTGGACAACTGTTTCCAGAGAGTAGTTATCAGTGGTTCACAGTCAAGCTGCAAGGACATATCAAGTGGGGTCCCACAGGGAAAAGTTCTGTTTAATTCTGTTCAATATCTTCATCATTGATTTAGATAATAGCATAGAGAGCATAATTATAAAATTTGGGAGGGGTTGCAAGTGCTTTGGAGGATGGGATTAAAATTCAAAATGATTTGGACAAACTGGAGAAATGGTCTGAAGAAAATAGGATGAAATTCAATAAGGACAAATGCAAAGTACTGCGCTTAGGAAGGAACAATCAGTTGCACACATACAAAATGGAAATGACTGCTAAGGAAGGAGTACTGCGAAAAGGGATCTGGGGGTCATAGTGGATCACAAGCTAAATAAAAGTCAACAGTGTAACACTGTTGCAAAAAAGCAAACAATATTCTGGGATGTATTAGCAGGAGCATTCTTAGCCAGATACAAGAATTAATTCTTCTTCTCTACTCTGCGCTGATTAGGCCTCAACTGGAGTACTGTGTCTAGTTCTGGTCACCACATTTCAGGAAAGATGTGGACAAATTGGAGAAAATCCAGAGAAGAGCAACAAAAATGATTAAAGGTCTAGAAAACATGACCTATGAGGGAAGATTTTAAAAATTGGGTTTGTTTAGTCTGGAGAAGAGAAGACCGAGAGGGGACATGATAACAGTTTTCAAGTACATAAAATGTTGCTACAAGGAGGAGGGAGAAAAATTGTTTTATTTAACCTCTGGGGGTAGGACAAGAAGCAATGGGCTTAAATTGCAGCAAGGGAGGTTTAGGTTGGACATTAGGAAAAACTTCCTAACTGTCAGGGTGGTTAAGCACTGGAACAAATTATCTAGGGAGGTTGTGGAATCTCTGTCAGTGGAGATTTTAAAGAGGAGGTTAGACAAACACCTGTCAGGGATGGTCTGATAATACTTAGTCCTGCCTTGCGTGCAGGGAACTAGACTAGAAGACCTCTCAAGGTCCCTTCCAGTTCTATGATTGAGGCTTCCTTCCTACAAATACTTAAGAAAATGCTTAACTTTAAGCATATGCATAGTCTCACTGACTTCATTAGAAATAATCACATGCTTCACGTTAATCAAGTCTTTCCAGTATTGGGTCCTTAGATATTGTCTCTGCAATATTTCTTTTGCTTTAGTACCATTTTCTGTATATTTTTATATTAAAACTACTAAATAATGATGTATGTTTTCTTTAAACTGGGAACAATATGAAGATTAATTATAAAATTGAAGGATTACAGTGAGGATCAAGGGGTAGTGCGCTGAATGCAAAGTATGATCCAGCAGTTGCTGTCTATGCTATCATCTTGCTCTTGCCTTGACAGAAGGTGCTCAGTAATAAATACCGGAGCTTATGAGAATAAGATACTCACATAAATTTTAGATGATGACAATAAGATATCCAAAAAGAAGGAGTGGGATACAGAAAGGATTTTTCCAATTCTGAGTAATAATTCAGACACCCTATAATATAAAATATATTTTACCACATGCTCTAAAAATAGAATATTAATCTGTATGAATCATTCATACTCCAGATAAGAAAAAATAAAGGATTTTGTACTTTTAAAAAAGTAATTAGGGACCACTCAAGTTTGATTAAAGTCTCTGACTTTTTGCTAGAAGAATTCCTAATAGGATTCTTTTACAATTTTAAGCTTTGTAACATTTTTCTTTCTATATACTGCCATTCTACAAGCTTAATTTTCTGAATAATTTACCAAAAACTATCATCACCTCAAGAATGTGTGATTGACTTTTGAGAGAAGGAAAAAAAACAGATTTATTGATAGGCAAGTAGTTTTGTTTTAAGAGGGAGCACTAAATGTCTGGATTTGAAACAGGCAGGATTTTTTTAGATGGGCTCTTGGATAAGTAAAAATGTCAAAGGAGAGCTTTTCCCTAACTCATATGATCTGCCACATACAGGGCCAAATCTAGCTTGTTTTACCTTCCCTACTTGTGTGAAAAAAAATCTACCACATAATGTACCAGATGATGCATCCTGACACAAAAGATGAAGGTTCAGAATATTAATAGCCTAAATTATCTATATGAAGAACCATAGCAAAGGAACTAAGGCCCTGATCCAGATCCCATTGGAGTCTTTGGAGAGACTCCCATTGTCTTCACTGGAAATTGAATTGGAGTCTAGAAGAATTATGAGATGATAGTAATCGTGTTCTAGTGATCATAATTGAAACTTTGTGGGATGATTCTTATTATCAGGAAAGTCAATATAGAAGGCTAAAGGCAATATAGGAAGAAAAAGAGGTGGAGATTTGATGATGCATGTCAAAATTATCTACAAGCAACAATGAAGTTGGCAATGGTGACATCCTTTGACTTAAGATACAAAGAACAAAACATAAGGTAAACACTGCAGTCAGCACTGGCTGCACAATAAATGGATTGTGGGGTGGGGGTCAGAGGTTGGAAGAGAGAGAGAGAGAGAGATAATGAAGAATTCCTGGACCAATTTCTGATACTGTCTGTACTCCTGGAGAACTGTCTGTACTCATGGTGAACTTAACTAGCTAGATGCCCATTGGATAACAAATAAAGCCAAACATGCATTGTCAGAGATATTCCTAAACAGATCTGAGTGAATAGCAGCAAAAAATTATTCACAAACATTTTGGAAAATTAGAAATTGAATTTTGATGCACAAAGTTTTCACTCTTTCAATTCACCTTTCATTATTGTTCATGAAAAAAACAATAATGTTGTCCATTATATTAATTTCTGGCCCTTAGTCAAAATTCATTTAGTGATTCAAGTAATTAATTTCTAAGTGGCAGCAGTAGACTTCTTGTTTAACCTAGACAATGTGTCCAAACAGTCAACTGTTTCTCATTGGGAGGTAGCTATGGAGCACCACTAGCAGAACTGCAAGCTTGTGACAACAAGGGTGCAGGTTAGAATTGTTCCCTGAATTTTCTTGGTCTCAGTTGTGTTTTTATAACATATTTTTTTTCCCTATCCTTCTGTTCATACTTGGACTGACCCGAAAGACCAACATGGAGGCTTTTTCTGGGATCTGACCACACATTTCCCAAAGAGGACCAAAAGCACACTATTCTGCTGCAATCATCTCTCCATGACAGTGGTGAATATTGATGGAGGAGTGAACAATTTTTTAAAAAGCCCTTGGTACGTCATATATTAAGTATTATTTGTGGGATACTGTCTAACAACAAAGCACTTGATCCATGCATCTGTGGGAGAATTGACCCCAATATTGGATATGTCTATACTGTAAAGGCAAAGCAGGTTTTCACATACACAGCAGAATGAATAAGCTCCATAGCAGTGGAAGGTTTTAAGGGCGCTGGGGCAATAATGAGCAATTTAACCCTGAGCTGTTCCCATTGCAATCTTGAATGTATAACAAATCCTTCAAACTAATTCCATAAGAAACTAGCAGTTAGTGAAGGATTAGTAGAGTCAGATATTTTCTTAATTTTTGTCTCAAGCTATCTTCTACATTCTGTAGAGACTGACAGCAAGATTAAAGGCAGTCAGCTAAACATTTCATTGATCCTACCCAAGGTGACAAAAAGCATGAATCAGGCGTCCTGCACCCTTCACATATTGAATCAGGATTAGCACATCTGCATGTATAACTGGCAAATGTGAAACGATATTAGAAACTGACAAAGTGTGATAATTTCATATCTCCCCTGGTTATTATTAACATGAATGCACGCAGAGTCCATCCACTTCTGAAAAGAATAAAGTTCCTTAATTTTTTAAAATGCTTCTCCACTTGAATACTACTAAACATACTATTCAGATACCTAAATACACCTCTACCCCAATATAATGCGACCCGATATAACATGAATTCGGATATAATGCAGTAAAACAGCGCTCAGCGGGGGGGGGGGGGGGTGGGGGGCTGCGCACTCTGGCCGATCAAAGCAAGTTAGATATAACGTGGTTTCACCTATAACGCGGTAAGATTTTTTGGCTCCCAAGGACAGCATTATATTGTGGTAGAGGGGTACATCATCAATACAGACGCGCAGCTTTACTTTTCTATGACAATTCTTGCTCTAAATTTTAGAGCTCTCTACAACTGTCCTTGTGGCATTCGGCTTCATATTAGGATATTTTTCTCAGTTCCTCCCAATGTCATCATATTTTTCAACCTTCCCATATCTGCCCCCAACCCTGTCATTGGGAAATCTCTCTGTCTCTCTCATAACCTGAGCCAGTTCCTCAGTTTCCCTTCTCAGAGAAAGCGGATTCTGTAGGACACAAGGGAGAGAGCACCCTCTCTCACGTCCCTTCCTCCTACCTCTGCGGAAGTGTCAGCTCTCGATTTACAGTGCTGGATATTTGGGGAGGTGGGACTCTTCTAGTTATGTCAAAGCCAGCTGTGCCAAAATTAAATTGAGAGGGGGGAAAGCATCTAGGAAATTGCAGCAATTTAGAGCACAGTATTTTAGTGTATGTCCAGAGGGATAACATAAGTATAGTGACATTTATCAATAGCTACAACACAGCCTTCCATTAAAAAAAAAAAAAAGAAGAAGAAGAACAATTTGCTCTCTGTCCTTGGATTGAAAATTTGCCTTTTACCTTCTGCATTTTCATATTTTAGTTTGAAAAGCAGAGGACCAAAACAATCAGCAACAGATGTCCTATACAATCTGCATGGTACATGAATTCAGTTAGCATGCAAATTGTCATCCCTGGGCTATTCAAGTGAACTGCTGAAAAAACAGGAGGCCTGCTTTGCAAAAATAGATAGAGGGTATGATTAAAATGTCTGGATCCAATCATATGTTTAATTACAACCCCTTTTTTATCTCAACTACAGTGACTGGTAGCTATTATGACAAAAATATTGAAAATGTATATGGTGCATAGTGGCACTGAGGAGACAGAGGTGGTCTGTGTTTGATCAAAGTGATCAAAGCCCTCCACTATGTACAGCCCTCCCTATGCTACAATTGACTTTAAATACACAAAATATGATTAATGGGGCAACTTTCTAGGATATTTATCTAAAACTATAATGCTATTAGCAGTTGTCTTGATTTTTTATTGACACTGGTAAATGCAGAAGTAGTGTGTGTGAAAAATTACAGCAGAAGATTACGTGATCTAGTATTAGTGAGGGGTTCTTTCATGATATAACCTCTACACACACACACAGCTGAATTCTGTCTATAGACACACGTACACACAGAGCCATGTTCTGTCCAGAGATACATTCTTACAATTCCCATTGACTTCAAAACCTGCTTAAACGTTCATAATGGGTGAATGTCATTGGTTTGGAGACGGTTCAGGTACTTGATGAAACTTGTTCAAGCTATCAGAACCCCAAATTTCAGAAGAGTAGCCATTCCCACATTATTTTGGCACTTCCACATCCAGTTATAGATGAAGGCAGAACTGCTGGGAGGCTCAGGAGGAAAAAAAAATTCAAAACTAAAAAATGGTTTTGTTTGAATTTTTGGCAAAGGCTGAGGGTGTTTCCTCAATAAATTATATGCAAAAAACCCACACCCTTTGCAGGGCAGAGTGTGGAGATTTTATTCACCATAGTAAGCATTTGCTCATGTGAATAGTTCTAGTGGCTTTAGTGAGACTGTTTTTATAAGTGCTCATGCTCGTGAGTTGCATAATTTCGCTCAAAATGAGTTCAAATTGGCTTAGAAAAGCACTCTGTCAAATAGACTGAAAACTGCCTGACAGACCATAAACGAGGGGCACACTAAATGGCAATATCAAGGCATAGGGAAGCGCTAAAGTGGTAATGCAGGGATCAGTTATAGATCTGTTCTTACTAAATATCTTAATTAATGATCATGAAGAAAAAGTAAAAAGTACTTTAAATGAAATTCACAGAAAATACTAAGTTGTGAAGAATTGCAAATATGGACAAGATGAGTAAAATAAATCAGGAGTGCCTAGAGAGATTAGAGATATGGGCAAATCATAAGATTTGACTTGGAAAAATGCAACCGAACAAAAACAGAGGATAAAGTAATCCGAAACACACCTGTAAGAGCCGGGAGAAACCTGGAAAGCAGTAAAGCTGAAACAGAACAGATGAGATGCTCCCTGCTCCGCTGCAAGCTATCTGCAGAGCCAAGCACATATCATTGCATCAGTTACATTAGGTGCACATTTTGAAGCTTCTCTGCACAAATATGAGGGCTAGAGACTTACTTTTTATTAAAAAAAAAGAAGAAAGAAAGCTGGGATTGTCACCTGACTTTGGAATTTGGGACTGTAAGTTTGGGCCTATTGTGTCTATGACTTAATCCAGCTCTGAGTTCATTGACTAAGGTTCCATTACATTCCTAACTTTCATACTTTAAAAACAATTTAAAAAATGCATTTTAGAGCTAGTGAAAGGTGCTGGTTTGCCAGCCCTGGGAAATGAAATTCTCCAATGAAGACAGAATGGAGTGTGTAAGATTTCCCAAACTCACACTGATGTACCTCAAGCAACTACAACTCAGCAACTCTCTGGAAGACTAAAACAATACTTTTCCATCTTCTTTTACAGGATATAGATGCATGGAAATTTTCATTCCTTCTGATGTTCAGAAAGAAACTTAAAGTTACAGGTTAAAGAGAAAAGGATTAAAATAAGACAAAGCAATTTAATCTAGACTTTGTCTGCTGCTGCAGTTGAGGTTGTACAAGATGACAGAATTCAGTCTTAGGAGAGATTCAGGGCTTTGTCAGCAATGGGACATGCATGTGTGTTGCTTAGAAATGAGAGGTTGTGGCTGCGCCTTTTAAATCAGGAGGGTGGGGGGGAGGGAGAGGGGAGAGTGAGTACCATAACAAGAAGGGTAATATATGCCAGCGGGTCAGATGCAATTTGTATATTTTAACATTCAAACATTCTGTCCTGATTAAGACTTAATTGGCCAAAATACAGACTCCTTGACTACAATGAATACAAATATTTAAAAGTATAGTTCTTGATTACAACAGTTGCTGTGCACCACCACTAACAGT
This sequence comes from Chrysemys picta bellii, assembly GCF_011386835.1. Classification (NCBI taxonomy): domain Eukaryota; kingdom Metazoa; phylum Chordata; order Testudines; family Emydidae; genus Chrysemys; species Chrysemys picta. Next base: position 233,359,642 of record NC_088792.1, read on the forward strand.
CTTAATATTTAAACAAAAAGGAAAGGAATGAAAATATAAAATGCTCGTTGGCTACAAAAATACAACTATAGCAATAGGGATTCTGAAGTTCTCTTCACTGGAAGTGATGACAGCCTATTTTTGCTTTTAACTACTATAATACAAATAAAGGGTGAGATTTTCAAAGGCTCAAAGGAGAGTTAAGCACCCATTCTTTTTGAATTTCAGTGACTTTCTGGCTGCCCTTCTGGCCTTTGAAGATCATCCCTTCAAAAGTAAATTCTGTCCATTTTCTTCAATAAGCATTTTTCATTAGCCCATACCATTAGTAGACAGTAAGTGTGAGGTGAAGTAAGAAAGTGAAGCTTCAACTCCCATTTAGTCATGGGCAAACCAGATTGGGTAAAATCAGGATGAGCCCGAACATTAGTCCCTCAGACCAAAGCTTGTTTTAGAAGTTTTAACATGTTTAGTTCCATTTTTACATTAGTTTAAAAATGTTTAGCCTGAACCTCTAACTAATTCCTCACCACTCCCTACTTGTAGTACCAGGACATTTGGGAAGGGTTGAGACGAGGTGGGGAGGACAGCTGCAGCCTACAACCACCACCCTCAGCTGTTGTAAATCCCAGTGGCAGTCCAGAGCAGTAGTCAAGTTTGCGCAGGTGGCTGGGTGGCTGAGAGGTCAATTGGCAGGTCAGAGTTCTCACAGAGATCAATAGACAGAAGATCCAATCCATGATGCTGGGTCAGTGGGTTGGGGAGGCGAGGTCGGGCAAGGCAGCAGGGCAGGGCAATCTAGGCAACAACCAGCAGCCAATGGTATGTTTCTCAGACAGCTTCCTCTTCCTGTTGCGGCCTTTATATAGTCTGGGTATTCAGTGAGTGTACTGCCTGTCCATCCAATCAGGGGCCTGGAGCACGGCTGCTGTGGATCTGTAGACCTTCAGCACAATGGCTGTTGGTCTGGGCAGCAGTTCAGTGCACATTGTGGCACAGCAGCCAACAATGCTGCCTAAGGACCTAGCAGTTCTGGGGTCAATACCAGCAGTTGATCAGGGCTCCCTTCTCACCTCAATCAGTAGTAGTCCCCAGGAGGTGACTGGACAGGGTCCTCCCTGGAGTAACAGGACCTAATAATTCCTCCATTGTGTCCAGCTGATGTCATCACTTAAAAATGATGTAATAGACATTCCAGTCTTGGGTTTCTGCACCACAGTGCATTGCTGTACTGTGAAATCTCAAAGGGCACAATATATCTTCCCCCTCCATTCCCCACAAGCACTGCTAAGCCCAAAGTAATGGATCTGACATGTTCCAGGAATTCAAAAGGACATAGCTCACTCTGAGGCAGACTTTGAAAATGCCAAGATCAGTGGGCTAGATCCTGTAATGTCAGAGTGAAAGAGTGGGACTGCCCAGTCACACCCTGAATATGTGAAAGACCCTAAGTTGAATTGTTGAAGAGAGAGCTACCCAGAGACTTCCTAAAAGAGACCCAACACTACTGAGGTGTAGCAGATCACTGTACCAACACTAGTAGGCCTGAACTACAACTGCTAACCCTTTTGTAACTGGTTCCCTTTATTTGGTTACATTTGTATTGCAGCCAGAGTCTAAGATGCTTACAATAGCAACTGAACCAGAGAGCAATTTCCATCTCTACTGGGTGAATGAGTCTCCTTTTTGCAAGCTTCAATCACTAGATACTTTTGCTTTCATCTCCCATGCATGATTCAGATAACTTGTTCACAGTATTGTGAGAATAGGGAGAAAAGGGGAAGCGATCACAGATCAGTGACTTATGTTCAAGGAAGATCAGAAAAGACAGATCAGAAAGAAGAAAAAACCCACAAATACCTAGGAATTTTTAATTGTATTTTAAAATCCATGTTAAAAAAGCTGCCTTCCAACCCCCATTCCTGCTCTATACATCTAATTCTGTCCTTTCTATTGTTTGGAAGAGTTTAAAATAAGAGATATTAACACATACTCCACTGTTACATTAAAATGCCAACAACCTATTTTCAAAGCAGTTGAGTTTAATGTTACTTTAATATCACCTCATTACTTGTAAAAGTATTTGAGTAACCATTTCATCTTTTAAAAAAGTAAACCTTACTTTGTAGACAGGAACTTTCTGTTAAAGTCATACTTGACATTCACTGAATCAAAAATGCTTTGCAATGGGAGGCTGCCATCTGTTTATTATATTAAATATACAGATCTCTGCATTTTTACTAGAAGAATTTTCCTTTAACAAGGCAGCCAGAAGGGTTTACATACACAACAAACCCTTTTATTGCAAAAATGTGTATGACACACAGTGTAGAACCAGCATGATATTTGGGGTAGATTAGAAATTCTCTTCTTTGGGTGCTGGTTTGAAATGAACCGGTATTTGATAGGCAAAGCAATCACATTTGGTTCATCTCATAAGGACGAGTGTAAAATGTTAGTTAGAGAAGTCGAGAGATTTTCAGGTTAACTCTGATGCCTTTACTTTGGCAACAGAAATTTCTAATCTGAGTAGTTTAAAAGAAAGTCTACAGCTAGAGATTATTTTTAACATACACACATGGAGGCAAAACAAAGCATTCTGTTGAGATCAACTCCATGAGAGACTCGTCCAAGTCTCTGCAATTAAAAGAAGATCAGACAGAAGGCAGTAGACTTTGTAGCAAGTTTAAATCTCTGTGTGTAATCTTGTACAGGTGCTACTTCCTCTGCTATGGAAAATTCAAACAGACCAACTGATCCACACCTGGGCTTGAACTGAACATCTGGTCCCACTCGATCACGTTCTTCAAATCTTCCCTAAACAAATGGCATTTTAACACGGCCCTGACACCAGAGATTTGTAAACCCTATTCTCCATGCCAAATCCAGTTTGATATTAAACACAGCTTTTCTTCTTGAACAAAATTCTTTACAGATATCATATCCCGGTAGTATATTTCAATTAGCAAACCTTTGGGTAATTTATGGAGGCCGTTTCCACCAGCAGCAATACATCTCACAATAACGTAAGCAGTTCTTTCAAAGACATTTTTTTTGGAAGACGTACTCTACTGTATAAAAGGCTTTTTATTACTGATTAGATTGCCTGTGGATTATTGTTGCTATAATTCATGTATGATTTCGGCACAAAGAAGCCATAGTCTGAAGTTTTAAATAGTTGCTTAAAAAAGATTGTGAATATAATGAAAGTATCAACAAGATATTTCTTGGGCTAAATGGGGACTGGGAGTCTATTGAATAGGAGAGATAGATTTGGAGCCACATTTTCTGTTGATGTAAATGGGTGAACCCCTCCTTAAGCCAATGTGATGGGGGAGGAAGGAGTGATACTCTGCAGAGAGCTACAGAAGATATTGTCCCTGTTTGAATCACAAAAATGAGAAGCAGGGAATACTGCAGCTTAGTATGCAATTCGTTGCCATAGTCAATAATCTAAAAGTAATTCATAGAAGTGTCTAAGTCAGCAAGGTGAGAATGTGCAGCAGTGGGAATGTGCAGCTTCCTCCTCACAGCTTGTAATTAAGTATGTGCATTTTTAAAAACAGAACAGCAATTACTGTTCTCCAGATACAGTTATCTCATGCCCAGTGGAAGTGTACAGAATCTGAATTGCTTTCAACTTAAGTCATGGGGGGAGGGAGGAGAGAAGAGGGGGCAAGTACTTCAGAAGTGCAGGTAAATACATATAATGGGACTACTTTAAAAGATCTGATAAAAGAATAAAGTTCCTGTGCATCAAAATGAAAACAAAGAAAGTCCATTGTTGATACAGAAACAAACTTGCTAAATGAAGAAGCTTGGTGCACTCCAAAGGTAATAAACAAAGCAGAAAACTGACTTCTAAAAGTATTAGGGGCAAAGTTCTGTTAATGATCATGAAACCACTTTGGATCCCAGTTCCACAGGCTTAAGGAGGGTCTATGACATCAAACAAAACATGTAGCCTCCAATGTTTCGCTGTACTGGGTCTGCAGTTGTGCTGCTCCACCAGTCAGAGCAGACCTGATAAGGTGGTGTCCTACCATTGGAAGATTCCTCTGGGTAGGGGGCTCCTCCACTGGTGCAGAACCAATGTAGTGGTTCATATCGCCTCTGTGAAGGACATGGCTTGTGCCTTCCCTGCACACTGGGGATCCCCAGCTGTCATAACAGTCCTTTAGAGTTGTGGGCAGTTGGTGTAAATTAGAGCAGATTTCTGGCTGTTATAGTTTATGTAGGGGGACAAGCCAGGTGGGAAAAGCCTGGATCAGGACAGCAAAAATGTGGATTGAAACCATCTTTGCCCTCTCCACCCATAAATTGTGCTGTGCAATCCTCAGATGGAGCCCATGACTATGGTTCCTTACTATGACATATTCTGCAATCACTGTTATGTCCAATAACTAGAGTAACAAACAAAAAACACTGAGGAAGAGCATGGAATCAGAGCTGAGGTTTAGCCTAGGACAAATGTTGCAAGGAATTATGTCAATAACATTACCTCTGCTCCCTTTGGCAGTTGTTCAGCTTCTAAATCCAAAATATAATAATAATTAAAAACTAAATCCAAAATCAAGAGAGCACCAAACATTCAAAGAAATTATTACATGTTTGAATGGAGTCCACATCAGGTTCTTTACCCTCATCCACAGCTGAGTGGGAATTTTCTGGAGTAAAATTAGACAGCTGCTATGTTTAGTTCTATGTGCAACAGCTGCTGCTGGTTCTTTAGACCCTTGCTATCTCACTGAAGGTCTCAGAGTTTTGACAGTTTGCTTAGCTGGAGGGGAGGAAGGGAGAACATGTCCTTTGGGCCATTCTGTAGAATCATTAGGACAATGTTGAGCTTTGTAGTGAACAAGACAAGAGGTTTCAGTATGCAACAATTTTCTCATGGTCAAATTCCATCATGATATTTGCACAGGTAGTTTCTGTTGCTTTAAATGGAAGATCCACATCTTTCACCTAAGTGGGACCACAATGCACATATCCAAGGTGCTCTTGTAACAAGGGGAGGTCTCTCTCTCTCTCTCTCTCTCTTTCTCTTTCAGATGAAGGCCTTTGAGTGCAACAGTGTATAAATCTCAGAAGTTCCCTTCTATCGGTGAAAGAACGTTAGCAAGTTAAGTAAATGTTTACAAACAGATCCCATTCCAGGAACTAAATCTCTGTTCCATCCACTTAAAGAAACAGCAGCTAATTAACATTCTCTCTGGTCTCCCTGAACCTTCTGGCCCATCCCTCCAGTCCATTCAAAACTCTGTTGCAAAGTAATCTCTCTCTTCCCCATCTTGTTACCACCATCTTCACATCCCTTCACCACCAGGATATTTCACTGCCATGTGCCATCTTGTTGCCTTCTGCCTTCAAGCTGCCTTCAAGGTCATCTGAACAATGCCTCCTTTGCTATATTTCCTTTGTCATTTTTCCTGACTATTGTTGCTCTTTGTAGTTGGGGATAGGGGAGAACAAGGCCAACATGGCACCTCTATGGAAAACCATCCATGGGTACTTAAGGCTTCGGGCTTTGAAGATTGGGAGAAGTCAAACTATGGTAGGATGGGGCTGGCAGTCCACAGCTTCACCCTGACACCAATCCTGAGGGAATTTACTGTGTCCGTCTATGTGATGTGTTTAACACTTTTCAGCTCTACTCCCTCATTAGTAATTCTTTGTCTTGTCATGGCACCATTTGTAGGTGAGCTGGAGGCAGTGAAAGGAATAGGGGATTTTTTAAAGGAGGGCCTTGGCTTCTATATAACACTACAGATATATATGAAGCTGCTGTTGATGGGGTCCTAAAACATTGGAAACTTCTCTGAGGAGTGAATGACCAGGCAAACCACACCTCCTCAAGGGAAGACTGCAAGGGAAATTCTGCAAAGTAAACCTGAGGAATTCCTAAGTCACTATGCAGTAAGTGCCTTGGAACAAGGACTATGTCTGTTTTCAATGTCTTGTACAGAACTGAGCACACTTTGAATAATAATGATTATTAAGCTGAAATCTAAAATAAAGTTTAAGGAAAGTTTAAAGAAATATGTATTAGTAGGAACACTGCCAGCTGATTGTGGGAATGATTTTCCCCCTCTATTCAGCACTGGTGAGGCCACATCTGGAGTATTGCATCCAGTTTTGGGCCCCCCACTACAGAAAGAATGTGGACAAATTGGAGAGAGTCCAGTGGAGGGCAATGAAAATGATCGGGGGTGCTTGACTTACAAGGAGAGGCTGAGAAAATTGGGCTTGTTTAGTCTGCAGAAGCGAAAAGTGAGGGGGGATTTGATAGCAGCCTTCAACTACCCGAAAGGGGGTTCCAAAGAGGATTGAACTTGACTGTTCTCAGTGGTGGCAGATGACAGAACAAGGAGCAATGGTCTCAATTGCAGTGGGGGAGGTCTAGGTTGGATATTAGGAAACACTATTTCACCAGTAAGGTTGTGAAGCACTGGAATGGGTTGCCTAGGGAGGTGGTAGAATCTCCATCCTTAGAGGTTTTTAAGGCCCGGCTTGACAAAGCGCTGGCTGGGATGATATAGTTGGTGTTGGTCTTGCTTTGATCAGGGGGTTGGACTAGATGACCTCCTGAGGTCTCTTCCAACCCTAATCTTCTATGATTCTATGTATGCTAGAATAAAGATGCATTGTTTAGTAGTCTTCACTTATAATAGTAGTGGTATGGATGTAATCCATTCAGGTAAAGAGTATAAGGAACAATAAAATACATTCAAGCAGCAAAATATTTTACCTTGAGGAAAATGTATATACAAATCTAAACATATAGTAAATTTATTATGAGCCAGGTGTTCAAATTTTAAACTCGTCAGACAAATTCACAGAAAACCCTAACTAATCCACAACAAAAGCACCCCTCTCTAGACCAACCTAATTAGAACTATATTATTACACTACTTCTGCAGGTCTGTCTTGTATGTTTGGCCTCTGTAAACATAAGAAAATTAAGTATAAATCTATCATTACCAGTGAAGTGAACTCATTAGTTTTTTGATCACAAGCTTCACAATATTTGGTGTTTTTCTTAAAGCCTCAGCTCCTGGATGCAGCTGATTAAGTAAGAATCCTAGCTTTCACTAAAAAAAGGTACTTTTCTAGCCCTCAAGGTTGCAGAGGAAAGCCTAAAACCATTAACTGAATGTGCCCTAAAGGCTCAGGCCAGGTCTACACTATAAAATTATGTTGGTATAACTACGTCACTCGGGGGTGTAAAAAATCCACCCTTCTGAGCAACAGTTATAGCGACCTAAGCTCTGGTGTAGACAGCACTATGTTGACAGAGGGCTTCTCCTGTCAACATAGCCACCCCCTCTTGGGGAGGTGGATTAACTACGCTGATGGGAGAAGCTTTCCTGTCCGCGTAGTCACATCTTCACTGAAGCGCTACAGTGGCGCAGCTGCACTGCTGCAGCGTTTTAAATGTAGACCTGCCCTCAGAAACCAGAAGGCCAAAACCAAACAAAATCCCAAGTTTGTTATTTTAAAAAAAATCTCTGGATTTTAAAGTCAATCGTACGATTTGGGCCCTAATGCATGAATTTTGAATGCTTGGGTTTGGAATACTGCATTACCCATTGCCAGGAGCATACGGGTCACAGAGTGCGTACCTGGTTCTGTTGACTTTCTTACATATGAATGGCTTTCCAAAAGTCTTGTGAAAGCGCTTCTTTTTCAGGCACCATTACAGAATTTCTTCTTAACTGCTACAGTATGTTTATGTTAGTGACCCAACTAACAAGCTTGGGTGGAATCATTATTTTAAAATGCTGCCACGGAATTTGAACTCAGACAGTATCAAGCTTTAAAATGATACCAAGCAAAGTACACTTTACTCTACTAGTACTGAATGGAGCAATGGCTGCAACAGGGGAAGTGACTGAGCAATGCTGCCAGGGCCGGCTCTGACTTTTTTGCCGCCCCAGGCAAAAAAGCCTCCCGACGCCCGACGCCCCGGCGGGGTGCGCAGCAGGGGAGGGCGGAGAGCCCAGCCGGGGCTCTGCTCTCCCCAGCAGCCAGAGGGCCGGGGAGAGGGCGGAGAGCCCAGTCACGGCCCCGCTCTCGGGCCAGAGTGCCGCGCCGCCCCCCTCCAGGTGCCGCCCCAAGCACATGCTTGGTGGGCTGGTGCCTGGAGCCGGCCCTGTATGCTGCTGCCCTGCACCACAGGCTGGTTTAGGTGTGGTTGATTTATCTTCCACAAATGCACTGTCCTCCCCCAAGTCCCCCTACCCTTCTCACACATACACTTTGCCTGCATAAAGCCGATGGCCGAATGGGAAGGAAAGCGCCACAAAGCAAGCCTGAAGAATTACTTGGGTTTTATAGTGATAAAGGGAAATTTCACCCATTGCAAATGAAACAAAGGAAATTCAATCACAAAAGCACACAAGCCAAAGAAAATATGGCATTAGATAGGACTGAAAATCTAGATGAATACTCTCGTATTTAACTTCTTTATCCCATTGCAGCTTCCCCCCTGATAACAGCAGTAGATTAAGGACAGATTATTGGCAGATATTTTCAGTTTTAGAATGGGTATTCTTGATTTGGAAATATTTATCACAGGACTGCCAACCCCAAAGGTGAAATGGATTCACTGATAGGCAATAAGATTTCACTGCAAATGTTCAAAAGTCACGATATGGACCTTCAAAAATCATGAGGCTGACTTAAAAAGCATGAGATTTTTTAAAAAATTGATTGGGTTGTTTTGCTTTGCCTTCTTGTTTCTGAGCCTTTACAGGTACACTGGACCACATTTTAAAGGCATCCTTTACAACTGTGAGAGCTAGGAGCTTTGTGTTTCTTTTAAATGAAAGGTGAGATTCTCAAGTAATCACCTGAGCTCTGAGTTGAGGAGGTGGGCCTTTAAGAAAAACCATCAAATATCAAGAGACTCAAGATAAAATCATGAGAGCTGGTAATACTGTTACCATAAATCAAATTCATAACATTAGTTCGGTCATTTTTTTGGTGGGAGGAAGCTGAATGATATAATTATGAAACCACAATAATTAGTAATTGGCAGTATAACTACTTAATAGAGTATCATTACTGCTATTCATTTAGTCACAAACCTTGATTTATCCAAATACTGCAGCTTCTTCATACAAGGGCATTTGCTTTCTGCTACTTTCATAACATTACTTAGAGAATATCATCTCTCATTTTTGCTGACATGTATTAAGATGTATGTTAGAAGCCCCTATTCTCCTGCTTACCTTTCTACAAAGCGTATAATTTTGATTCTTGGATCTCACACAAATGGAAAATAAATATTAATATAAAAATCCCTTCAAACATTATTATTAGAGTTGACTTTGGGTATCTTAATATAGCAATAAAAATAATTGTTAAAGGAAACAACGTGATGATATAATTTCCCCAGGTTTGAGTACTGCATTTCTGTAGTTAGTCATGTCTTTCTTCACCTCATACATTCATGATCGCTTATCTTCTCTGTGGTGCAGTCAAAAGAACTATACTACTCTTCTTTGAACGTTTTAAAATGTGTGATGATATGCTCCAAACAGGCTTTTAAATGAAAAACATTCACTAATTGACCTATTACAAGCTTTTCCCTCCTCAAAGTCCAGAGACTGAAGGGCAGAGTGCATCTTAAAGAGCTGAATTTTTATGATGTGCTAAATCAGCAGTTGCCAAATGTGACTTACTCTTACTCCATACCTCCAGTACAGAAAGACTGAACTGTTGCTGATTTACATCATGACTCTATTGGACATTTATATCTTCTTACAACTAAATAGGAACAAGATCTTATTTTGCCTGCATCTCCTCAAATGTGTCTCACTTGGGCTTGCATGGGGCTCAGACAAACAATCTCCTTTTCACTTGCCCTGCTGACTCTTTATTAGTGTAGTTTGTGTGTGGCAGAGAGCTTATGAGCCTTCCTCCTGATTTATAAAGTAAACTTGATGTACCAGTAAAATAAGGCCAGTGAGCAGATTGATCTAGAAAATATGTATTAAAGTGGATACATGGCTCATGGCTTACTCTGTAGTTCTTGTCAGGACGGACAGAAGAGCTTTCATTCAAACAGATAAGCGTATGTACACACTTCTAAAACAAAGCAACAGCCTTCAATCAATCAGCAGCCTCCAGTTGGATCAGCATGTACAATAAGTTTTAATGGGACCAGAGCTAAGCAAACCAAGTCAGTGCCAATGTGGGTGCAGCTAACCTATATACTATTTTCAAATGACAATTTTTTAAAGGGGAAATTAATTTATCCCATACAAAACCTCCTCATGGGGAGCATTAAGCAGGTGCTGTGTGGGGTTGCAACCCAAATCCTCAATGTTCAGCCCTCCAGCACCCAGGCTGGAGCAGCAACCATTTCCAACTTCATACTCCTTTGTGGCTCATTATGTTCACTAATATAGAAGAAGTGACAGATTCACCAACCCCACACTCAAGTCACTTCCAAACCTCCCCTATGCACTGGCATGTTTGGGGCAGGGCTCAGTCTAAGCTGGTACATGGGACATGTTGCCTTCTATTTCTCCAGAATCTACGTCCAAGTATAGACACGCCTGGTTTTGCCAGTCTACTTTTACTGATAAAGCTATACTGCTGGCAAAACCTTCTAGTGTGGGTCCAATTATATTGGTGTGAGAATGCTTTTAGCAGTACAGCTGTGTCTACTCAAGAGCTGGTACCAACATAGCTGTTAGTGAAAAAACAAAACAAAAACAGAAAAACCAAACCTAACCAATAAAGCTATCTCAGAAAGACATTTAGCTGTAGACCTGGCCCCAAGTTTTCATTAAAAAATGAAGGGCTTGTGTGCTTGAGAAAGTTGCACTGGTTTTAACATTAATTTGTTTAAACCAGACTTATTTCATGAAGCCAAATTAAAGTGTTCACACAGCCCTGTGCACTAATTTAACTAGATCTGTTTAAAATCACACCTTAAGCTAAACCGGTGCAACTTTCTCATGCAGACAAGGCCTAAGTCTCTAGCTGTTGTGGGTGCTGAAATAGCCAAGAGAAGTCCATATAACTGGAAAACATAAGTGATCTTTGTGTTTCACATCTTGGAAATTTATTAAAACCTTGCTTACATGGAGTCCATTTATGTCTCAGACAGAAGTTAGGTGTCTATTTCAGGAATGGGTGAGGTTCTATGCCCTGTAATACGCACTAGGTCAGACTAGATGATCACGATGGTCCCCTCTGACCTTAAAGTCTATGAATCTATGTCAATTTTCACCAGAAGAAATCCCCTTCCCCTGGTTATACAAAAGCTGGCTGAACTGGTTAAGAGCATATAAGAAAAATCTGGATCCAGATCAAAACTTTTCCAACTTTGATGTTGCTCAGATACAGGCTTTAGATTTTGTGATAATTTCTAGTAACAATAGGGATACTCATCTCAATAGGTTCCTTTGCACATAATATCTTCCCTTGTAACTTCCCCTAAAAGATGAAATTTCTGAGGTTTAGCAGCATTATTCACAATAGCTTTCCCCCCCAGGAAAATTAAAGAATATGACTGAGATAGGAAGGAATCTCCTGTCCTCGCCACAGACAGAATGCAGAGGGCAACAGAATTAAGGTGTTTTTTTACAGAGAAATATATCGCATGAATAGCTATTCTGAAATATAGCTGAGTGGTGTATTTAGTACATAAAACAAAGCTAAAGTGTGTTCTTCCCTTCTCATTTCTTTGTGTCTTGGTCATTAATATAATGTTTCTCAGGCTGTGGGACTGATTAATGTCAGCGATTGCTACAGAAGTGCCTGCTTCTCTTAAAATACATCCCAGGTCACCATGAAATACTTCACAGCATGTAACCAAGAATAAATGTGCTTACAATGTGCTTGACTATTTTTTTTCATTCAAAATGAAAACTCAGTGTGTGTTACCGTTGTATATGTATGCTCAAAGTCAACGCTGAATTAAGCCAACAAGACCACTATGCTGTACTCATATTTTAAGAAAGCCTAATGGTGAACAGCTTTTATTTTTAAACAGACCCTGTCATCTTAGACACTGGTGAATCCCCAAAGAAAACTAATTAAAGGCTTCTTCAAGGCCTTTCAATGCCCTCTACATGCTTCTGACAACACCACCTCAAACTTGCACCAACATAATGTATTCTATGCATCAGTAACAGATTTGTAAGAAATAGAGATAGTCACTCTGCATCTGTTTGTTCAGAGCTGAGCACTCAATAAATAAATAAAGAACATATTTTGGGTGTCCAGCTTGAGACCCCTTAAAAGGACTTGATTTTCAGAGAGTGGGTGCTCAGCATTTTCTGGAACATATGCCCATTTTAAAGTGGAAACCCCAAAATATCTAGTCACTTTTAAAAATTTTGGCCACTGCTTAAAAACCAAAAGGCTGAGCTCATGAGTAAGAACAGCAGGATTTGGCCTACGAGAAATAAAGTGTAAATCTACATTCAGTGATCCAATTAATTTCAGTAGGATTTCTGTGTGAATGAGGGTCAGTGGGTAGTCCAAGCAACTTGATCAGACAGCCACAGGTAGAAAAATCTCAGTTATCTCTGACTCTCCAGACACCCTTGATGTATTCAAAGTTTTTTCAATCAGTTCAGCTTGCCCCTGGTTGTCAGAAAGAACAAAGGCTAGAATACTGGGAGAATGGAGAATGCTGTAGAAGTAATTGACTGAAGAGGACAGAAGCATCCATTCCAAAATAAAGATGGTAAAAGACTTAAAGAGTTTTACAATTTACACACTTTCCATTTTATTCTTGAGTCCTAAATCTAAACAAAGCTACTGGAATAACAAAAGAGTGAGGTAAGTTCCTGGCTAGATTTTAGGTTCAAATTGTTTCCTTATATGGCTAAATTTTATTAAAGCACACATCTGTCTTTGGGTAATTGGGACATAAAGTGTACATTGAATGTTGACAAAGTTAGGTTAGTTTATTTTCATAAAAATGATTTGATACTGTCTTGCTTATATGAATCTGTCGATGAGTATCCTTCTTGCATTAAAGAATTATCCTTTCTTCCTTTTCTCCTAAAAATGATTGGTCTAGTTTCCAAATTCTTTAACATAATATTATCAGATCAGAAAAGCACAATTTATGTTGTCCACTATTTTGAATAGCAAGCCAGCCAGCATTAATAGCCTGATATTAATTAGTCCATCTGCTCTTGCACAAATGAATTATACATAAAATCAAGTGAAACCTCGAAGACTAATCAAAAATTTAAAAACTTAGTAATCCTCGTAGGTAATCTTCTTCATCTTGTTTATCTACAATGAGAACTTCTAAATGTAAAGAAACTGTGGGGGAAAAGCAGATTAAGTCCTCATATGAAAATTGCCAAAATCATATCTGCCAAGTAGCAGAGTATCCATCAGCTACGGTGAATCTGAATGACTTCCCATTGTATCACATTATCTGTTTCTAAACTACCTATAATTTTTAAGGTTGGCTTGTTAAGTGAAAAAACAACAACTTACTAAAGTTCAGTAACTGCTTGGCACTGTCTTCAAGTTCCTCTCTCCTTCCCCCCACTTTTTAACAACTAAAATTAAATGAATGTAGGAGATGCTGGAATGAATCCCTCCAGTTTTAAAGACCAGGTACCTAAATCAACCCAATTAGTATTTTTTCCCTTCTCCTTAGTTCTTCAGAGTTACATTTGCCTCAATATTTGTAATGTTTCCCATTTGTAGACTAGAAAATACTGCAGTAAACTCAAAGACTACAGCATAATAATCATTGACTTTTAATTGTGCCAACTGTGGCAGAAAAGATGTACCTTATACCACACATTGGAATATCCACACTGGACAACAGGAAGCACTGTTGCAAATTTCTGCTTGAAGCAGTTTTCTCAGTTGCATCTGACTTAAGCTCTCAAGGACCTTCCTCCAACACCCATTGAAGTCAATGGGAGACTTTCTCACATCAATGGATACAGGTGAGGAAGGAAGCATTGGGCCTGAACCAGAGTATGGGAAACTACAATCTGGACGGTAATTAATTATCATATTAATATGTTGATCTGGAGATATCTATGTACAACTTGTGAATTCTGGTTGATATTATGAAGTTGTTACTATGAAAATTGCCGCTTTATGGAATGTCTCAATGTAAATACAGACTACACTGTGGGCTGACAGGGCTTGTAGCATGTACCCACCAGACTAGGGACAATGGAGAATAGTTAACCTTCAAGACTGTACTCTGATTACACAATGGGTGCTATAGGGAAAAAAACTTGGACACTGCTAAAAGACTCTGATCCCAGCCCAAAGAATGCTCTGGCATAGTGAGGAAACAGAGAAATGTTATTTTTGTAGCGATCTGTGTGTTCTCCCGTGATTAGGTAAAGTGCAATGGTGAGTTAGAATCCTGAGCAGAGTCTCTGTGTGTGTGTCTTATGTGTTACACCTATCATGTGCCCTAGAACAGTAGTCAACCTTTCCAGACTACTGCACCCCTTTCAGGAGTCTGATTTGTCTTGCGTACTAAGTTTCACCTCACTTAAAAACTACTTGCTTACAAAATAAGACACAAAAATACAGAAGTGTCACAGCACACTGTTACTGAAAAATTGCTTACTTTCTCATTTTTACCATATAATTACAAAATAAACCAATTTGGAATATAAATATTGTGCTTACATTTCAGTGTATGGTCTATAGAGCAGAATAAACAAGTCATTGGTTGTATGAAATTTTAGTTTGTACTGACATCGCTAGTGCTTTTTATGTAGCACTATGTACCCCCTGGAAGACCTCTGCATACTCCCAAAGGTACATGTACCCATGATTGAAACCCGCTGCCCTAGAAGAATTAACTGATGGACCCAGAATGCCCACAAGCCGGGAATTCTGAGAGAGGGTATGTTAAGGCTATATGGCAATCTGAGGTGTCAGCACTAGTCCCAGGCGTTAGGCAATTGGACCATGGGGTCTCAGCTCTCAGGAGGGGGTGCTAGACAGAGTATCTGCACCTGAAGAGTGTGGCTATAGACCCCAGGCCAGGGAAAGTGCCTGAACTGTATTCCAACTCCAGAGGCTTTTGAATGATCAAGAGAAGGCGTTTGACTAGTTTTGTTACAATTAGAATGAACTAATTGCAATGGCAGCACAAGACGTGATCTTCTGGACAATTCACTGAGGGGACTGGAAGTGATTGGAGAACTGGGGATCTCACAGAAGTGACAGGAAGACATACAAGAAAGTGAGGGGGAGGGTCTGTAATTAGCCATGAATTAGTAATTAGTAATGAAGACAACCCTTAGCAGAGACCCACGCCATTAGCAGTAGTGCCTAAGAGCCTCAGACAGGTTTGGCCCCATTGTGCTAAATGCACATGTGACAATCCCTGCCTCGGGGAGTTTAAAGACTATAACACAAGATGTAACAGGAGGATAGGACAAATAAGAGGGCTGAGGTGGGTGAGGGAGATGGGGTAATAAGTAAATAACATAGAATGTGCACAGTTCTTAGTCAGTTGGTAGTAATGATCACAGCTCTCACCCTGCCTTGCTAGTATCAGATTATAATTGAATATGTGCATGACGGAGGTGGTGCATTTTGGGGCAGGACTTAAAGGAAGGTAAGGGTTACGGACTTGGACTGGGAGCTTTTCCCAATTGTAATGGGTGGCATTGCAGTCTTGTAAAAGGATTTCATTGCCCTACATATTTGTGAGACATTGCATATACATGCACTGATAGAAAAACAAAGATGGACAGACTGAGATAGAAAGACTTTCTGTCAGATTCATTAAGATGTGTTTCAGTAAATTGCTGTGTCCCCCTTTAATGCTACATTTTGGCAAAGATTCAGTTTGAGCTTGACTGAATTTAGTCACAGCCTCCGCACTTCTGATGGAATTTCCTGCATGTTAGTAGCAACCCAAGAAACAACACACTCATATGTGCCAGTAGAAATGGAATGGGAAATTAAAATGAAAGGGCACCAAGTAACCAATCAGAGACAATTTTCCATTCTAGAAGAGCAGCACTGGGGCTAGCAAGTGTCATATAATTGCACACTGTTGCAAACCATGGGGCCACATTCACCTCTCAGTTTTACAGGTGCAGTCTCTGAATTCAACTGACATATACCTGGGTGATTTCAGGAAAAAATTGGCCCATATTCTTTTGCATTTTCTATATTCTGGGCTCTCTTTCTCTCTCTATATTTGTTGACTTTAAGTTATTGACATTCATAGTTAATAGCTCTGGAACAATGGGATATTATTCAGAATTTGAATATCCAGGTACATACTTAACTTCTTTCCATGGGAAGTGTCATTACTGAGAAGTGCCTAGAGTGGTAGGTGTCCTATAAATAGACTAAGATAAAGATAACAAGCCTCATACATGCAGGGATGGGTTCTTCATCACTTCATTGATACTGAAAAATACTTCTGGGTTCCCTCACCTTTCAAGGCATAATTAGATCATAGAGTTAAGTAGGCCAATTGAAGGCCCTAAATGTTTTTTTTAACCACTTAATTTTAGATGGCTTTTCTTCCATATAGTTCCATCCTGTGCACTTCCCTTTTCCACCTTTTGTGGAAGCCTTTGAACTCCCTTGGAGACTGGGAAGGCAGAAAGTCACCATTCATAATCAGCTGCTACTCTAGGTCAGTGGTTCTCAACCTTTCCAGACTACTGTACCCCTTTCAGGAGTCTGATTGGTCTTACATATCCCAAGTTTCACCTCACTTAAAAACTACTTGCTTACAAAAGCAGACATAAAAATACGAAAGTGTCACAGAACATTATTACTGAAAAATTGCTGACTTTCTCATTTTGTATGTATGAAATTTTAGTTTGTACTGACTTCGCTAGTGCTTTTTATGTATCCTGTTGTAACACTAGGCAAATATCTAAATGAGTTGATGTACCTCCTGGAAGACCTCTGAGTACCCCTGATTGAGAACCACTGATCTAGGAGGAATGACACATGCTTTCCCACTCTTTGGAGAGTGAAAACATAACCACTGCCATTCTTAACGCAACAACATTCTCACCCCACCTGCTTTGGGAGCGAGATTTCAGAGGTTGTTCCCAAATCTCACTCTCTTGTATTGTCAGTATGCTGCAATATTCCCTGGGCTTTTTCCTTTCTGCAAACAAGGTCTTGCTCCTGGAATTAGCTTTATATCTATGCTACAAAGTTAGGTTGGCATAAGCTGCCTTGCATCAACCAAGTTGTGGATGTGTCTACACTTATATTTGTCTCCACCAATGTTAGCACCCTGTTACAGTGGCACAGTAACATCACCTCCCCCAGTGTTATTGAGCTGTGGTCAATGTGCTGAGTTGACACAACATGAGCTTAGACACTGCGTTATTTATGTTGAGCCTAACAGTCCTTCAGCAGTTGTCCCACAATTCCTGACACTAACCACTCTGTTGACAATTGTGAACTCCACTGCCCAGATCCAGGGGCCAAGAGGGTGAATATTGAAGACAGCCTGGAGAAAGAAAGAACGGACAAAAGGAAGGCCCAAGAGTCCTAGCAGGAACAGGAAAGAGAGATGCACCAGGACATAATGGGGCTTCTCTGACAGCAAACACAGATGCTGAAGACTCTTAGGGACCTGTGGGTTCAACAATCCTGGGCTCACCTCCCTTTGCAGTCCATGGGAGGTGCTGAAATGGATATCTCCGACATCCCTCCTCAACATTCCACATGATATCAGGATCCGCAACCCTACCCCTACCACTCCACACCAGGGGACATTAAGGACAACCATAGGTTCACACTCACTGACCTGTGAAAACCACAGTTGCTGTGTGTAGCTAAAATGGACATGAAAGTTCTTTCCTCTTAAGTTCTGTTCCATTAATGTATTAAGTTTTTAATTTATTTGCTTTTAAATTGCTCAGAATTACTTTGCACAGGTTTTGTTACTCAAAATTCTATTATTTGGAAAATAATTCATCTTTATTAGTTCACAACATATGCTGAAGACTGCCTACAGGTTCTCATTGTATACAACCGACAAGATCAGTGACAAACACAATGTCACAAATATACAGCAAGCACCACAGAATTAATAGGTGTACTGACAGTGTTATATTGATAGTTGTACATCAAACGCCACACAATTCCTAACAGCAGGACCAGGTAGAGCACAGTACACCACAATGCATTACTGTGGTTCACTATTAAAGTGCTCTTTCAAAGCCTCCCTGAGCCATATAGCTCCACGCTGAGCTCTTCTAATAGCCTTTGTGTCTGGCTGTTCAAACTCAGCAGACAGCCACTCCACCTCTGCTCTCCACTCTGGCAGCAACTGTTTCTCCTTTGCTTCACAAATATTATGTAGGACACAGCAGACAGTTATAACCATTGGGATGTTTTTTCCACTGAGATCCAATCTTGTGAGTAAACAACATCAGGGTCCTTTCAATCTACCAAAAGCACATTCAACTGTCATTCTGCACCTGCTGTGACGGAAGTTGAATCTTTCCTTGGTGCTGTCAAGGTGGCTGGCTTTATGAGCCACTAGAACAAGGGGAAGGCTGGGTCCCTTAGGGTTATCATTGGTGTTTCAACAACCAATGACAATCCACTGGTTGGGAAAGAAAGTCCCTCTTTGTAGTTTGTCTTTGTAAAGATGCACGTGGGAGGCACCTTCCCTGACTAGCCAACATTGATGTTGCTGTAACACCCCCAGTGATCCACCAAAGCTTGCAAAACCATAGAAAAGTACCCCTTTCTGTTGATGTACATGGTGGCAACATGGTCTGGTACCAAAGTAGGGACATGCATGCCATCTATTGCTCCAGGACAATTTGGGAACCCATTGCTGTGAATCCATCCACTATGTCCTTCAGATTGCAGAGAGTTACAGTCCTGCATAGCAGAAGACAAGGTCCTTGTTCACTTGCATGACAATGGCTCCCACAGTGGATTTTTGAACTCCAAAATGATTTCCCACTGACCAGCAGCAATCGGGTGTTGCAAGATTCCACAGTGCAATTGCCACTCATTTCTTCAGTGTCAGTGCAGCTCTCATTCTGGTGTCCCTGCACTGGAGGGCTGGGGCAAGTTCAGCAGACAGATCCATGAATGTGGCCTTGTGTATCTGAAATTTCTGCAGCCACTGCTCGTCATTCCAAACCTGCATTATGATGCGATCCCACCAGTCAGTGCTCGTTTCTCTGGCCCTGAAGTGGTGCTCCACCATCTGCAGCTGTGCTGTGAATTTCTCCAACAGCCTTGAAATGGTTCTCACTATATGCTGCAGCAATCTGTCCTCCAATAAACTGTTATGTTACCTACTTATTCGGTTCTTCTTGCAGCTCTGCAAATATTGGAAGACCCTGCATCCGGTGCTTGCAATGCTTATGGCAATAGTGCAGAACTGTGCAGGCTCCATGCTTCTGTCAAAGATGACAGACAGGGAGGAGGGCTGTGTGGGTTGGTGGGATAAAAAAGGCATGAAAATTATGGGATATTGATGACATTATAGGATGGAGACAATTGCATGCTGGGAAATTAGCCCCTTTCTCCCATCACCCCTATGTGACTCATTTCTGCCCCACCCTGCATTCCCAAAACTTCCCAAAAGACAATACATTGGATGGTGGCAGGTTGCACTGGGACACCTACCCATGCTACACTGCACTGTACACCGACACAAGCAGTCGTGGGGAGTATGCACAGCCCTGACACAAGAAGTCAAGTATGCAGGTACACAAGCGATATACTAACTGTGGTGGCTTTATGCCACTAACTGTGGCATCTGCAAAAGTTTGTAGTATAGACATGGCCTTATTGAGAAAAAACAAATTAAAAAAAAATTGGCTTATATTCCTCTTCCATGCACAGTGGCCAATTAACAGTGTGGCAGTGACCCAACTGTGAAAGTCAAAGCATTTTTCTTAAGTACAGTAATATTTTCTCAATAATATACAACTGTTTTGGTGCAAAATTTCAGAAGCAGAATGTCTTTGAATGTAGACATGAAATATGTGTTTGAGTTCAAATGAAATGTGAATTTCATTTGAAGTTACTCTATAAGCGAACAACTTTGGAGGAATGCATATTAATAATAATACTTGTATATTAGCTTTAGACCAGAGGGCTTACAATACTTGGGTAGACGCCAGGTACTCTGTGAATTCTGGATTTTAATGCTAGTGTGGGGGTGGAAAGATGGGATCTTAGCATATGGAAATTCATCAAGAAATGGAACTGTTCCAAGAAAGGAACCCACTTAACATTTGGGAACTTAGTTATATTGTTGGTTGACAGAAATTAAGCAATGCAGGCTATATTGATGTACAGACAAAACCAAGCAATCTGAGTAAGAAGAAAGACCAATTAGGATTTAATTTGCTAACTACATTTCTAGTTGGCCAGTTTTATACTGTATATAATAGTACCTCTATCACTAAAGTTTTAGATCATACCTATCCATTTAAAAACACTTTACTGGAGTTTATTAAAATGACATCACCTAAACTGGATTAGAGAATTAATATCTACAACAGCTGTGGTTTAAAAACTACTATAAGAAAATAAAAATACTTCATATTGACTTCAATGGGACTATTAATTGTGAACCAGGGAGTTGGAATCCAGACTTGCGTGAGAGATGGAGGTGAGTGGGAGGGAGAATTAAAGCAAAAGTTCTAATACTATATACTGATGTGTCAATGTTTTTAAAAACTGTGAATGTAGTTCTTAATTCTTGAATAGACATTCTATGCCATGTTAAAGTTATTCACCCACAGACACCAAGTCTATATTGTCACTTGATGAATCCTTATTACTTCTCCAGCTATTAAAGGGTATGATAAGTTTTCATTTCATTAATCTTTTCTCAGGGGGCAGTGATAAGTTCATCTGACTCTCTCCCATCAAGACTGAAAATTCTTTTCAATTAAAAACTCATCTCCACAGATGGTACTGGCATTAAGAGCAACCCATCCTGTCTACAACAACAAATATTGAGATATTTCAGGAATTACCCTATAAATCACTGGACATGGAATGGTCTGCAGGATTTCAAATAAAAAAAAAAGCAAGCAGAAGTCGAGATGATGAGAATTTGGCCCATGTGGTTTATTGTCTCTTGGACCTATCAGTTTCATCACTGTGTCTGGCCGATTTAATTGCACATTAAGGTGAAATATAGTGAAAAATTTAACCAGGCTATTAACTGTAAATATGTTATCCAAAACATTAGGATCACAAAGGTGATAATAGAAATGGTTTAAACTCAGGGAAAATGCTCTGTTAAAGGGGATTAAAGAGACCATTTATTGAATAGGATGGATTTCTTCCAAGCCCCTCTGTGCAGAAAGCATGCAATGCGTGAATAATTCATCTAGAAATTCTATCGTGAAGTTGTATCAGTTTCCACAGTAAAACCTGGCTGTGGAGGAGGAAAATACATCAACATCTGTGACAGGCCCTATGAAGAGACAGTTGCAAAGCCTTTCAGGCACCAGGAGCAAAGCAAAATATAATAAATTCACCAAGTGTCAAATTTGTGTCGGCTGAATAATGACACCATATGTCTGGGTTGC
Source organism: Chrysemys picta bellii (assembly GCF_011386835.1). Classification (NCBI taxonomy): domain Eukaryota; kingdom Metazoa; phylum Chordata; order Testudines; family Emydidae; genus Chrysemys; species Chrysemys picta. The sequence goes on from NC_088792.1 coordinate 233,381,157, forward strand.
TGTGTCACCGCAGGCTGCACCAAAGAACGCCCCCGCCCCAAATCTCCCATTCCCACCCCCCACTGCTAAAAAAAATCCTTATAGCTTTATAAAACAGGGAAGGGAGAAAGTGCACTGGCTACTGTTTTTCACTAAAGCAGATAGAAATCCCCTTGATAAATATGCTTGGGTCATTCTTCTCTTTTAAATCAAATCTGAACCAATATACTTATCTCCATCTCAAGCTAGGTGAGAAGTTCACTTTTCATGCAAAATTTAACTTCTCTCATTCATGGTCCTATGAAATGAAGAGTTGCACGTCTAAGTTTAAAACTGCACTGTGGCAGGCAGCAAAGCATCACTCTCCCAAGTGGGATGAACAGTGTTATTTGTGATTTTCTCTCTTGGGTGATGAAGCTCAATAGTCTGCCATGGTGCTTGGACCCCAGAAGAAGGTGCTGAATAAATTGGACCTCTGACCCTACTGGCAATGGCAAGATAAATACAAAGGGAGCAAGGGGAAAAATCAGCAAGTAATAAGGAGGAGGTGGGCTCTGCTCTATTGCAAAAAACAAGGATGAAAAAAAAAGGGGAGGACTTCAAAACACTTCATTAAAATAATCTGTTACATATTAAACTAAAGGGTGTAATCAATCAATCCACCCCAAGCACTTGTCTCAGTTTCTTGGAAAAGTGCCTTAACTCCATTCAAGTTCCACTTCAAACCATAACGTCTTCTATAAGCTGCCAGTTTTCATTCCACTGTGGAAATCTCTGTTTTCAAATCAAATAAGATCCTCCTTTATTGTCGTGCTTGTTCAGTCTTTATCCTTCTCCAGAGCTGATGCTCTTTGTAACTCAGCACTTCCTGAGGCACTGATTGAGACTCTAACATAAATGTCACAGATCCGAGTCTTTGCTGTTCTTGCTGAATTTAAGAATTGGAAGGTGATGTGATAGTATCTACTGAGTCAGTAATGAAAGTTAAATCACATCTAACAGCTGGATTTATTCATCGGTACTGCTGTCTTTTTTTCAGACATCATATGTTCTGAGAATGCACGTAAAAGGTTTTTCAAGCATTCTGAGAATGATCTGGAGAAAATAAAAAGATAACTGGTAGGTAAGATGTTGTAGAACCAATTATGGTAAAGGAGACTGAGTGATTTGCTGTTAGGAGACTACTAGAAAAGTTGCTACTCATACAGATAGCAAAAGGGGATCAGTTTAGAATTAAATGATTTAATATCTGGGAATTTAAGCAACTGTAAATATATGTAATAATGATGCAAAGGCTAGCAGGATAATATTACTATTCAGCAGAATTCTATATTCTTGACATTGCGTTAATGGAAGAGGGCCCCCAAATCCCTAAATATGCTCAGTCAGAAGAACGGATTGCTGCATAACTAGGCAAAAGAAGAGGAACATCTAATAGAGCAAGTGATCCCTTCCCTTAGATTGTCCAATTATAGACATCTAGCTGTCATCACTTCTTTTATGACCATCACAACCAACGACAGGTCTATCAATAAAAGAAGGAGAAACTGAAACCACAGCTTTAAAATGGGGAGGTAATACAGGAGATATATTTCTATCTGCAGGATGGCAAATCAAAGTATACATAGAAAATGAAAAATGACCTCAGGGCATTTCTATTTAAGTGCAGGGGGAGAGAAATAACAGAAATGTCCAGAACAGAGGGACCAAATTTCTGTTAACTTTTTATTAATTTTACAAAGTACTAAGGAGGTGGGGGGGAAAACCTTTAGCTACCCCAAACCCAAATGAAAAAGCTGATATTGGTTAGGGATAAAATACTTTGCAGGGCATAATTTGCTTGACAAATTTAGACTTTTTCTGTTCATGGCATGGCCCTGATCAGATCATTATTCCCTGATTGATCATTTCTTGAAAAAATTTGGGGTGACTTATTATTTTGCTACTCCATGGACTGACTGTGAACAATGTGCTTTCAGTATTTGATAACTCAATATTCTAAACTCTAGCTACTTGTTTAGTTACAACTGGTTGCATAAATCTCATGGTATTTGTATTCTTTCTGATTAAATGAGTAAACTTCTTATCAGGGCTCCTGGGGCTTTGAGTCTCCTAGGGGAAGGTAGTAAGTGTAAAGGGAGGTACGAGATAGGCATGATTAGAGAATTTTAGAAAATTTAAAATCTTTTCCTTTCTGAGCCAGGTTGGCCTTGCCAAGGGCATAGTTCTTAGCAACATTAGGCTACTATAAGAGTCACTGGCTGGGTAAAATGCTAAAATTGTATTCTCTCTCATCACGCTCACATAAAGCAATTGCGTGGGCCTGTGTGGTCTGTATTGCAAAGGGTACAGTCAGATTCTTGCCTGGCTCATTTTAATTATCTCTGCTCCAAGACTCTGGAGAGAGAGTTGGTTAACTCTGTACCCCTGCTACAGTCAATCATTGTCCCTTCCCACATAAAACTGACCACATATTTGAGTGGGAAGGCTTAAAACTTGCTTTCTGTGAGCACTTGCAAGAATAAGACTTGACTGCTCAAATGTTCATAGAAAGTAGGCACAAAATAGGTTGGGAGCACTGCAGAAGTGAATTCAAGTGAAGGCCCGTGGTAAAAAGTTTTAAGCTCCAACACTGATAGATCTCATACTTGATCCCAAAAGGACACATGGGTAGCAAGACTGGCAGAGCAACAGCAGGGCGGAGGGAACAAAGCCCCAACTTCTCAAACTGACGGAATCACTCATCCAGCCCTACCTGCTCCTTTCCAATCATCCTTCCTTGTACTCTTTTTTCTTAGCTCCTGCCTCACTTTATATGGTCTCTTCCTTCCCTTTCTCCTCCGGTGCTTCTATTCAAACAAACAAAAATATGAAGATAACATGACATATGCAAGCCATTCCTCTAATCTCACTGCTTGTATATTTTATTCCCCCCACCCCTTTTTGTCTTCTCTATTTGGATAGTAAGCCCGTCAAAGAAGGGATAACATCTTCTGTGGGGTCCTGGACATGATTGGGGCCTCTGTGACACCACGCTACAAATATTGAATAAATAAGAACAGCTGAAAGAAAAAGCAATAATGTCAGATGCGTAACAAGCTGTTGAAGGAGCAGAAATCAAGTGGGTCTTTCCCCCTTTCAACTACAATACTGCTGTTGCAGTCTTTGAATGTGTTTATGACAATCCAATCCAAAAAGGGAACCTAGTGCTTTATGGAAGACTAGAAGTAGTCAGAGATTTATGGGGAAATGAATCTGTGAAAGTGAACTTTACCCCCGAAACAGAGCACCCTTTGATGCATTAATCTCAAGGAAAGAGCAGCAGAAGGGGTTTTGGTTGCTGATTAAGCTCCCCCTTCTGTAATAATGGGAGATGGTGAGAGAAGCCTGTGTGGCAGTTGCTTTAAAGGTCTTAGAAATCTCTTTGAAGGAAAAAGCAGGTGGGGGTGGGGGAGCTGAAAAAAGTCACAGGATAATCTAACAGATGAACTCTTCTATATTTTTTAAACAGATATAATGGGGATGAGGTTCAGACTACAATAACATGTGGAGCTGTACTCTTTTTGATTGTTTCTGAATTTATGTAGTTGAATGCTCAAAAAAAAACTTGGGAATTTCACTGAATTAGGGTACATCTGCATGAAGATGCTATATTTTTCCACAAACATTTTTACTGTTCTTCTTCAGATAGATTTCACAGAAAAACTCAGGAGACTTCTTATTTTGCATTTAAAATGCATCGAGATGTGAAAAGCCACTGCTGCATGCAATTTTGTGAGCACAAGATTTTATGCAAAGGTGATTCATTTTCTTTATTGAGTTGTGTGCACATGGGAAAATCCACCAGCATACACCACATTGGCCCCATTATCTGAGGCCCTACCTAAGGTAGGAGAGAGAAGCTGATTAACCACTTTTCTATTGCCTACCTGACCTTGTGGAACACATTAGATGCAGCAGTAGTTTTCTGGGAACTGCGTATAAATACATTCTGCTAGGTGCTGCAGTTGCAGTACTGTCTCCTTTTCTCTATGTCCAAGTTCCCCACACACCCTCAAAACTAATCCAGTCGGCCCTTACATATAGGCCCCAAAGCTACAATTGAATTGTTAATTTCAATGTGGCTTTGTGAGGGCACAGTTGCCTGCCCCTATAGATTTAATTGCAGAATTGAGACCTTTTTGTTAGTGGTTTGACAGCCTGGCCATATGTCTGTTGTGAGGTGAACGGTCTGTCCTACACACATACCCAGGTCAACAAATAGAAACACCAGTATGATGAATGTCAACATTTTCGTCAGTTTAGCAAAAAAGATTACGGGTGAATCATAGAAATCATAGAATATCAGGGTTGGAAGGGACCTCAGGAGGTCATCTAGTCCAATCCCCATAAAGTTATGGAATTTATTACCTATTTGCATACAAAACCCCCATCTACCTTAAAAGAAGATTAAGGTTGAAAAGTCAAGCACTCAAAAAATAGGGAATGCTATCAACCCTCTTATGTGTATGCATTATGATATAGTCTTTAATTATATGATCAGATATTATTTTTCCACAGGATCCTTTCCTCATTCAATGCACAAGGATGACACATTGCTCAAGGAATGAGGCAGCTGGGTCTTTTTTTTTTAATCCCCATCTGTGTACTTAAGTGACTGTAATGAAGTCTATTATACAGTCATCTCAAATACAGCAAAATTCAACATTTCCCCAACTGTATAAATCAGGGGGTTAAATAAGTCAGTAGTTTAGGGGTGTGGAGGGCTAAATCCACAAACAGAGACAGTAGGCATATGATGTCACAGACAATTCTCTGGGTGCCATGTTCCACTTATAAAATGGTGTGCTTGGAATCTGAGAATTTTAAAAAATGCAGCCAGTTTCCAGACTTTGTATTAATAACAAATTATAACCGTAATGACTGTTTCTGGCTCCTAATAAAATGAGCCAAAATGCCCTTTCAAGTCCATGGTGTAACTTAGCCAGAGAAACAGACACTATAACATGTGACCTCAACTTTGTGATCTGTCCCAATGATCCCAGTTAAGCACCATTGAAATTTTACTGATATCCAGAGAGCATACACGGAGAAAAACTGGATTTCTTTAAGAGGATTTTCACAGATGCAAAATATTCCATGGAGAGGCAATACATTTTCACAAAAGCTCTGTGTACTATTTAAAAAAAAACAATTAAGACACCTGAGTGATTTTGACTCTGCTGTGAATAGTTTACAAAGCCGCACCTGAATGACTTGGTCTGTTATTTTTCCCCTTGATTATGTTATGTCACTCAAAAGCAGAAAGCAAAGTCAGTGATGGCTGGTCCTGAAATGTCTGTGTATTCACAAAGCGTGTCACCAGTTAGTTTACAAAGCAAATTTCCAGTCTGCTGAGCAGAGACACTAAATCAGATCTTTTACATCTCTAACTGCTATTTGATCATTCAGTCTACTCTACCATAAAGCAGTGTACATATATTTAATGTATATTTATTATTACTAATTAAAATATAAATTAAAAATCCCAATACAATTTTCCTCCTGAAGTAAAAGGAGGAAAAGAAAGAACCCCCCACATGTTACAGATGCTAGCCCTGTTGATCACTGCATTTCTGATAGGGCTCTGCGACTATCCTGAGGAGTGTTGCAAATGAATCTGAATAGACCAGAACAGAAGACTATTCTCTCCATTTTCCCATTCAATCTTGTTTTCAATGTATCCAGCAACTGGATTACAATTACTTTTCTTGAAGATCTATTCCACAACCTATTAGTTCTCTGTTAGGAAATGCCCTTCAATATTCTGCCAACATTTTCCCATTTGTAATTCCATACGATTTTCCTCCTAGTTCTATTCACTTGTATTACCCCACATTATAATTCTTCTTCTTGATGTTTATACCCTTTTTCATCTAGATCCTCACATGGCCCCTATCACTGTAGTTTCTGGTGCTTCCCACTAGTACAAAATGACAACAATGAACAAGTGTAGACTTGAGTATTAGTTAGTTGTCACTTAGCCAAGCTAAACGGTGCATATTCAGATCTTGTAATCTTTTCTCATAAATCGGTCCCACCAACCCTGTGATTATTTTTGTTGTTCTTCTCTGAACTCTCTCCAGTTTGTCAATATTTTTCTGGCAATGACTTGCCCAGAACTCAGCACAATATTTCACGTGTGATTGTAGCAGGGCTGAGTAGAGCAGGGTTATTACCTTTCTGCTTTTTGAGGTGATGCCTCTGTCTGAAAGCACAAAGTCTGGGATAATGAAGCTTTGCACCTCTGAAGGAAGGTGGCTATTTATCACACATCAGCAGACATATAGCCATGCAAACCACCGCACTATTAAAAAACAAAACTGGGGACACCATAAAATCTTCTAGTTGATAAAAATCTTCATGTGAGAGTCACACAGTATCTGATGTCCTAGTAAATCTAAAAAAATACCCAAACCATTATCCTTCTGATGCAATCTTTCTACTTAATATATCGATTGCACTATCAAAGAAACTTAAATATCTTTCAAGGACCTTTTTTAATTAGATGTTTCTTTCTGTGTCTTAAAAAAACCATTTTCAATCTTTGATGAAGGGCTGCCCTCTGTTTTACCTGTAGTGATAGCAGCAAACCTGTGTGGACCAGAAAACACCCTGAGGCATCAAACCTGCAGTCTCAAAAACCACTAACAAGTCTATTTCTCTCTCATACATCCCCTCCACCCTGCAAGTTATTTAAACTAATGCCAGAAACATAAAGATGATGAGCTACCTCATAAACTCTTGACTACCATTGCCTACCCTGAAGTCACAAGTCCATTGTTTAACTGTTCGTTTGAAGCCTGGGAAAAATATATCAAAGTGTTCTATGTTGCCAGAACTTTGCACACCTAGACACTGGCATTGTGACAGAAAACCCAGACAAGAGAAAAGATGTCTAGGTTTTAATATCACACTATCCCCTGAGCTCTTGTCAGGAACTTGAAAGGTAGGCTGTGTAAAGGTAATGATTACAAAGTCTCTCACAAAAATGGAGAGACTGTTTGACTAGCCTATTCTCACTGACTTGAAGACCAGCAGCCTCAGATAATGTGTCACCATTTATCATAGAAAGTGGAAATGGAAGAGACCTACTATGTCAACTACTCCACTCCCTTGCCAATGCAGTATTGTGCCTTACTGTTTATTGCTGTCCCACAGCTGAGAGGTAGTGGAATTGGGGGGCTTTGCAGTATATCAGTTTTACATTGGAAGAGATATTGGTGATAGAGAGTTGGGGCATTTTCTAGTGTGATATATTTCTTTGTAAAATGTACCCAGGTCCTTTTCATCTTGAACAGAGGTGGTAAAAACAGCAGCAAAACTGCACAGCAACCTTCCCACCAGTGGTTATCTCAGCTTGATACCATTGTCCTGTAGCCAGTAAGCAGCTCCCTTGTTCTCCATTATTCTTGCTCTCAACATACTGTCCATTTCTGAATCCTACTTGTCCCCATACTTTCACAGAGGAATCCCTCAGCCCAAACCACCAGCTTTTGACCATGTGGAGCATACTGTACTCAATATTAAGCATGGATTAGTTCAGGTGGGCCTGAATATCAACAGTTCTTTCATCCAGCTGCAACACAAAGGGAACTCTTAGAACAATCTGACTATAATCAATGTCTACTGGAGGCAGCTTCTTTGCAACAGAAACATACTAGTTCCTGTATCCTTTTTCTATCATAGCCACATATTACTCAATACAAAGTTCTCCCTTAGCTTGGCTAAGGGTGTTGTAACCCCAAATATCCAGTTCTTTTAAACCTATGGCATAATCTTAATGCTTTATATTTCAATGAACCTGGTACAGTCTGGCGATTACCTGTATCCATCATTCACTTGGTTTTCCAATTTATTGTACTAATTGCATTTTTAAATTCCAGGTGTTCCCATTGGAAAAACCTTTACAATGGTATATTGAGAAACACAATATTCCAGGGTGACTGCAACTGCCAACTGAGTTACCAATCTCATATTATTTAATATCAGGATCCTCCACTGGAGCAGTCTAACTGATCTGGGGTTCACTCTAGCAACCCTGCCTCCACTGTCCTAGCAGCAGAAATGGGAACATTTGTTCTTCTGTACACCTTGGGGACTGAACTGAGGGCTCTCTCTATGGGCACACTCCTCCATTTGAGCAGTCAATTCCTTGTTCTCCTGATTAGGGCAGTAATCTGATTAGGTCCTTCCAACAAGATCAGCATTTCTTTGCTTTTTCCTAGATCTGCGTCTGACTAGGAAACCACGTACACAGTTTCTTCAACCACCTGGACAACTGCTCCTCGGGATTCTTGAATTGTAAAAATGAATACTTCATCCTGAGCACAACTGTGTTGTATAGATAGGGTGAGACTGGTCTGTAGATTTCATTACTGCCAAAAGGTCCTTCCTGGTGGTGCAATAATTTTTTCTCAACAGAATTTAGACTTTTCCTTCATTCAGTGACCACCCTTTCAAGTCCTTCACATTCTTGTTCCAGTACGACCCCATTCTGTACGTACTAACAGCTGGGTCTAATAAAAAAGGGGGTTTGAAACATGGGAAGGCTGAGACTGAAGTGGTCAGAAGGGTTTTTTAACTCTACCAATTCCAAATAATTTTCAGTGACTGAAGAAATGGTTTTCCTTTTTCACCCAACCCATGCAACTGTTTTGCTTATATTGGCTAACCTAGAAATGAAACTTCTATACTAGGAACAAAGCCCTGCAAAACTCTGCATGCTTGTGTGCATCTGGGAAGTCAGTCAGTTCTGTACCACTTCAATTTTCCTTTTGTCAGTGGAAATTCCCTCCTTGCTAATTATGCACCTGGGGTAGGTTACCTCTTTCTGAAACAGCTCACATTTCTTTGGATTCAGTTTCAAACTGGCATGCTAAGGTTATCACAGTCCATCTGTAAATACATCAGTTCACATTGGAAAGTTTTAGCATGTACCAAGTTATCAACCAGGAAAATAAGACAGGTTGAAAGAGGCATGCCAGGCAGTACCCTCTCAAAGGTAGCAGGGGCATTACTGAAGCCAGGAGCTGAAATGACAGGAGCCACTGATCTGTTGTAATATCAATCTTCTCCCTATCTTTCGGAATCACTTCTGTCTGCTAAGAGTCACCGTGAAACCTGATGTGGAAAAATCAATATGAATTCAATCTGCTGCAGCATCCAGTGTAATATCTATTCAGAACTAAGAATAAAAGTTCTTTGAATCAACTATACTTAATTGTCTACAATCTAGATAGCAACACTAAATCTATCTCTTTTCTTAACCAGAACTACGAGTGAGACAAAGACTAGCTGAAAGCTCAGTTATATCTTCCCAATACATTTTTTCAATGCCCTGTAAAGTTTCTTCTTGAAATTGTTAAGCTGTGAGATGCCTATCTGACACTGGGTGATGCCAACCTAAGAATTCGGTTCTGCACCAGCACAGAAAACCTATCTTGTTGCATTTGGAGAATTGTTTACAATTTCTCATTGGAAAGATTTTCATTCCTTTCGGTTGCTCTTCATTTAATTGTTCAGCAACGTCTGGAGCAACTCCAATAAAACTCTGGGAGCTCCTGATCACCCCTTGATCTTGTAATGTTTATCCTATATTAGCAGTTACTGGAATTAGTGGTTCGCATTTTGCCACTCTGTCCCCTGCTTTACCATTTGCTGTTTATCAGGGATAGTCTACAAGTGAACACGAAGCTGCTCCTACTTCATGCCTATAAGAACAGTAGCAGTTAAAATTCTATCCAGATTCTCTGTTCAAAGTAGGTCTCAGCCATTACTTCATTCCCTTATTGGGAAGTTACTGTACATGTGGTTGCAATGATGGTTGCATCTCCTGAGGGAAGGACAACTTGCTCACCACAAATCAGTTGCCAACAAAGCATTTGTTTCACATGGGCCACATCTTTAAAGAGAATTTCCACAGGCTGGATTTGCAAAATGCTTTTACTAGCAGGTTACAGTTATTAGCCATACTGAAATCCAAGTTGATTATGAATTCATACATTCTCTTTGCTACGCAAACCACTTGGGCAATTCCCAGAGGCCCAATTCCTAAACTCAGTTTTCCCTTATCACTGTCTCCATTTGACATCAGTTGCATCCTCCTGCATCTTCAGCTAATCCAGTCTAATAACTGTCACATTTAAGTCTGTGTCCATAATTCCTGTGCACTTCACAATCTCTATTACACATTTAGCACTGAAATGCATAAGTGGATAATGGATAGTTATTGCATGGCCTCACTGCAAGGCTATTTGGGCACCTTAACTGTACCTTTCTATATCTGAACATATTAAGATTTCTTTTAAGTTTAGACTTAAGCTATACAAACCCAGGTCATTGAGTTAGTTTTTGGGCATGATTAAGACACTGCCAAAATGCATTTTACCCTTGTTACTGATTTTATATATATCTATATAAAAACTTAACTCCACTTTAATGTAGACTTTGTTTTGTTTTGTTTACTGCCACTCACGCAGAAGGAATGTTTCTCTCTCTTAACATTACTAGGGAGAACTCTATCACTTTCCTTCTTCACACTTCATTTTTCCTCTCTTAGAACTAAATATATTGAACAAATGGTTTATAATGCTTAAATAACATGATATATGTGCAAATTTAATGCTGCATTGATTGACTAGCAGTATAGATGCAGTCCAGAAGTATTTAACATCAGGTTCAGAAGAAGCAATAAACAAAAATGATTGAAGGATCTTTCGTGGCTAGGGAATTTGTTTGCGCTGGCTGCGTTAATAGCTTACAACGACTGAGCTAGAACAAAACCAGTTCATCCTCGAGACAACAGACATTTTGAGATACACCCTGGAAACAAATCAAGGATTTTTGTGGGGAGACTCACTCATGTGGTCCCATGGAGCAAGAGGACTTGTAGGAAATGTCTTTGAAATCAACATTTATGAATCACTAATGGCTATAAAAATTGTCTGCAGATGTTTAAAATGCCCCTTCAGTTTTGAATGCCAAAAAAAGGTAAACCAAGGGTGGGAATGCAATAGATGGAAAATGATGTTATGCAAGATTGATCAGTCTTATGTACATGTAGAAGAAGCTTTTTGCATTAATTTCCTATTAACTATGTAGTATATTCTTGCTGATTCTGCCTTTGCACTTTCAGATGCAGACCTACTCAGTGATGAGCTGCCAAAATCTTAACAACCGGTTCCCTATAAAAAGTTCTGATTTAAGGGATGTGCCACAGTATGTATTTTTCGTACCAATAGGTATGCCCGTATTTTCCCGGAATTTAAAAATTCCTCCCGGATGGCAATTTAAGAACCAAAAAGCCTGACATGTCCGGGAAAATATGGATGTATGTTAATCCTACTTAAAGTTCTTTTTTAAAAGATGGGCCTGAACTAGAAATGAGCTCCGTTTCACATGTGTGGGTCCCTGCCACTCCCTGGGGGTGTGCTAGGGTGACCAGATATCCCAATTTTATAGGGACAGTCCCAATTTTGGGGTCTTTTCTTATACAGGCTCCTATTATCCTCCCACCCCCATCCTGATTTTTCACACTTGCTGTGCACATGTGTGAGTCCCAGCTGCTCCCTGCCCCCCTCATTGAAGCAAGTGTGCAGGGTTACTGTCCTGGGAACTGCAGGGCACCAGTGGACATGGGGCCAGCTGTAGACAGGGGCATGGGGCAAAGCTAGCTGGATGCAGGGGGTGTGGGGCTGGCTGCGGGCAGAGCAGGGGGTGCAGAGCTGGCTAGAGACAGGCGGGTGCGGGGTTGGCTGGAGGCAAGGGTATGCGGAGTTGGCTGGAGATGGGGGTGTGGGGCTGGCTGGAGGTAGGGGCTGGCTGCAGGCAAGGGGGGTGCGAGGCTGGCTGCAGGCAGGGCAGGGGGAGTGGGGCTGGTGCGGGTAGGGCAGGGGGTGCGGAGCTGGCTGGAGACAGGGGTGTGTGGGGCTGGCTGGCTTTGGGCAGGGCCGCAGGGGGGTGCGGCAGGGGTTGGCTGGAGACAGAGGAGTGCGGGGCTGGCTGGTTTCAGGCAGGGGAGTGCGGCAGGGGTTGGCTGGAGACAGGGCAGGGGGTGCAGCAGGGGCTGGCTGCGGGCAGGGTGGCGGGTACTCACCGGGAGAGCGGCTTGGAGCAGCCCGAGCAGCGGGATGCAGCCCAGCCCAGCAAAGCAGCTGGGGACCCATCAGGCAGCAGCGGGAGCCCCAGGGCCAGGGGAGCAGCAGCAGCAGCAACATGGCCCATGCCCAGGGCCAGGCGGCAGCCCACATGGCTCCCGCAGCGCCGTGCCCCTGGCGGACGGAGGAGGAATTACATCACTTCCTGGTCGGAGCCCATCAAAGCTGCAGTGCCCCTCACAGGGAAGCGGTTAACAACCAGTTCTAATACTGCTTCAAAATTTAACAACCGGTTCACGTGAACCGGTGCAAACCGGCTCCAGCTCACCACTGGACATACTATCCTGAACCAGAAGCTAATTTGGTTTGACACGTATCACTGCTTTTGCTCATAGAAGTGTTCAACAAAAAACACCAGAAATAAGGAAGTACTGTGAACATGAAATCCAGAAAGTCTGAAATAATTGAAAAAATAAACATTTCTCACTGGTCCAAAGTCCTGTACCTTAGAATGCAGAAATAATTATTTATACAGTGGTATAACAAAGATTATAAAGTAATAACCAAGGAAAAAATCTCTGTCAAACCTACAGGATTTCTTCTTTCACTTTAAGCTGTCCTTCATTTTCCTTTTTTGTTACTCTTAACATCTCTCCCACTTGCTGAATCTTTGCCTGAGCTTTTAGTCTTTTTATTCCGGATAAGTTTTTACCCTGTGCCCATCACTAGGATATCGTCTTCAATATTCTTTATCAGAGCCTACCCAACTGTATCATTCTCCAGTCTCAGCTCCAGATTTCTCCTATATCTTTACGCAACTCCCAAATGTCTTTCTTTGCTACTTCCTTTGACTTCTCCCACTCCTGCTACTGTGCCTTCTTCCACGCTGCCCCTTAAGCTTGGGAAAAACCTCCCTGATTAATGTGCACTGCAACTCCTCCTTCAAATCACTTCTTACAACCCATCTGTATACAAAACCAGTGACAGTGAGGACACCTGCCACTTACTGCTTGTGCAATGTACTGTACCTGTCTATTCCATTAAACTGCAAAGTCTTTGGTCTGGTTTGTGGGTGAGACCATCAGGAGTGGCCCCTTTGCACCTGGCAAAGCTCAGGAAGGAGGGGCTGTAAGAGCAGTTTTAAGCCACCTCTGCAATCCTGGAGAGAATGGTCTGGTCATAAGGTGAAACTCTGAGCTGGCCATCTGCTAATGATTTTCAAGAGACTGTTACAACAGCCACGGATCAGAAAGGCTGATGGAACAGCTTTGTAACCACACTCGAACAACCCTGGAAGAGCCTTGGGAAGCAGGCTAAGGCTGAGAGAATCTTTGGGTAGCTGGTTACATTGGCTTTGGGCTGCAGGAGCAGTGCATGGTAGGTGCAACATGAGCCAAAATCTGCTCCTTTGTCTTCTGTTTATTATTGCCATGTACACATATAGTGCTGTTCAAATAATAAATAATATTTCACAGGCCATTGTTCATCACTGCAAACTAGCTCTGTGGACAAAAGTTTAGTGTCACTGGTTAATGACTTGGACAGATACAGAAACATACAGAACTTTCATCAATACTGCTTCAGGTGGCTCTGCTTTATCTTTGCTTTGTCTCAGCTTTCTAGGTCATATATTTGGGAGATAGAAATTCAGCCTGAGGTCTCAGGTTCAGTTCAAGAGTTAAATAGCCTTCAAAGGAGTATTTTTCATAATAATGGCATCAAGAGTGAGGGTATTCTGCTTTCAAAGTAATGAAACATTTGCTTTCTGCGATACAAAATAGGATGGAAGAGAGACAAATGTTTCCTTCGTGTTGATGTTGTATGGATGGTTGGTACATCTGAAAATAAGAGCTGGCTGCGAAATAATTCACTGAGGTTAAGTAAGTGATGAAACAGTATGATGTACGAGCTTAAGCAAATTGTTCAGGCATGTGTACATAATGCTTCAGATGTGTCATAAGGGCATCCAGGAATCTGGATCTCTTACTGAATAAAAAAATATGGTGTGTATTACTAAAACACTCCCTTGAGCTTCAGTAACAAAGGCAATGCTTTAAGTCTCTCATTTTCACTTGGGCCACTGAATTTGGTGTGGGGGGGGGGGAGGAGGGCGTTAAGCTAAGTATTTCCTGTCCTTGATTATTTTTAGAAAACTGAGGTACTGTATATATATCTGTGGAAACTGCTGTATCTATACAAAGCATTTTATTTCTGGCATCTGTAACACTGTTGTCAGAGAAGTGAAGACAGGGTCAAAGCAGGTGATCTCAGAGAGCCTTCCTTCTGGTGCTAAGTGAGAACAAAAGAGGGCAAAGGGCAATACTGGAGGCCAGCTGATGACTGACTCAGAGAATAGGAACACAGACACAAGTCCGTTTTCACCTTGGATCCATGCCTGTTAATCTAAAAGCTCTAACTGCCTTGGCTTTATTTTAAAATTACCTTAATAATGAGGGATAAATGATAATAATTTCAAGTTTTCTTCAATTGGACTTTCATCCATCTACCTCAATGTCCCAATGCTGAAATGTCATACACAACATGGATACAAGATGAACGGCATAGGAATAAACAATAGTACAGGATAAACCATATGGGAACTAATTCTTTTAGCATAAATAATATTGTTTGCTAACTCTGTTTTATTATTCAGCATTTCTAGAGGAAATCATTTACAATGCTGGAACTGAAACAAATGTCTGAGACAGAGGTAGCTAGAGAACTAAAGTGAGGGATGTCTCTTGTAACGAGGGACAGCTGCTTTTGCTTCAACTGACAGCTGTTCCCCCTTAGCCCCCCAAACACACTACTGCAGAAATACAGAGTCCTGCAACATATGGGTAAGGGGATGTGTGGGCATTGCTCACTGAATATTTTACCTCACGGTTTTTAAAGAGATTCCTATCCAATACCTCCAGAAGACCTGAGAGATCTTTTCCTGCCTCAGGAGTCTCCATTGCTCAGGCCACCTTTCACCTGCACCCTATCATCAAAATTAAAATAATCTATCTGAAACAGTATCATCCCACATGAGAGCCCGAGGCTGTCCTCTTCATCTACGCCCAGAAAGATGATGCATTCTCCATTCTCAGAAAGAGAATCATCATTTCCATTTGTGATGGAGATTGTCTTTAGCCCTTTTTCACTGCCAAAACATCCAACCTATCAGCCCCTAGCTTTAAACACCTATTTAAACAACTCGCGTTTTACTCTTTAGCTCACTTGTTGGTTTACCCTGCCTTTGCAAGGAGGGAGCCAAAACGATCTTAGCCAACTGTCTGTTTTGGTTGAACAACATATCCTAGTTCTTATTTCCTTCTTCACAGTTGCTTCCTCTCAGGATATATGTCTGTTGTTCAAACCACTGCTGGTATGAGAAGGGATTTCATGCAAAATTAAATTATTTCCCCTTTATTTTACAATTTCCCTCCCCGCATTCCCAATCCTGAAACCTTTGCTCATGTAAGTAGTATTGTTGATATCCTGTATTTGCATGAACAAGTGTTGCATGTTAAGTTTTTTGACAGAAATATCTTCATGTCAGTTCCTCATCCCCTCTAATTATGGTTTTTCCTCTTCCTAACATTGCTGCCAGTTCCTTAGAAGTGCCTTGTGCTGCCATCAGGTGTAAGCACCACACTGCAGCTTTAACCAAATACTGCTCTATATCCCAACAAAATATATTGCAAAGTGATTTTCCTGCCACATGAGGAACAAGGTAAATCACTCCTTAACCCTCAGCATTGCTAAATTATTTGAGATTGGCAAGGGATCACAGAAAAACTGCAAACAAAATTATAATCACTGTGCCTCCAGTTTCCATAGCTCTGGCCAGAAAGAATTTCTTTCACAGACCCTATCCCATTTCATCTAGTTTCCTTTGCCTTATGCTTTTTACCTTCCTGTCTTTTTCATAGTTAATTTTTCTCACTTCTCCCTGAATCATTTGCTCAGTATCCACTTTGGTTCTCTCTTCAGATTGTTGCCCCCCATGTTAATTACACTAAATGCACCAAATTCTGAATGAATAAAATTCGGAACAAAAGTTTTACAGTAAAAGAAACAAAAACCAGGAATGTTTAGTTAGGTATTGACATTCTGATCATACAGGTCAAAATTTTTACACTTTCAGGTATGGATGCTAGTTCCTAAATCCATATTTTGGCATCTAACTAAAAGTGGCCTCTTCTTTGGCATCCACAGCTGCCACTGAAGTATTTAGGTGCTTCACTTTGGACATTCAGTTTTAAAACCTTCTTTAACTGCAATGGTTACACATTTATGGTAGTGACCGGCTTCCACAGATGATCAGAGTCCCTTGCCTAAAAGGAAACATTGCTATGCTAACGCAGTTTAAAAGAAGAACAATAACTTTAAAAATCCATTTTTTAAACTTTAACATAGAATGGCTCAGGTCACAGGAAGAAAGAGCAGAAAGAATTTCATTGATTTACATAGAGTGTGGCTTGACACAGTCTTCAAGAAGGCTAACCAGGCTAAACCTGATTCTCGTCTCCTTTACATCAGTGTAAATCAGGATTATCTCCAATAATGTCCATGGAGTTACATCAATGCAAAAAACGGAGAGAGATCAAAATCAGATCCTCTGTCCCCAGCGGGAGCGAGGATATATTAGATTTGTTTTTATTGTCTCTCTCTTTCTTTCAACTGCACATTATGTTATTTATCTACACAGAACCTTTACTTCACCACAGAAGTTTTTACACAGATCATGAAACTTGCAATCGTCTCTTCACTTTGATCATGTGATTCAACGATGTGGAAAATAATAGAGTGAAGTATGTGTGACAGATTGGGGGTATGTTTAGGTCAAATAGGAGAACCCCATATTATTTGGAGAACATCATTTGGTGATTGCAAACTTCATTTTATCATGTAACATCCATGTTCGTTTAAGACTCCCAGCTGGTGGTGAAAACTAGTCTAATTCTGCCAAATCTAATTCTACTATTCTGGATACTGTGTGATCATATTGGTGTGTCAGACACCTCCTAGAGAGAGGTGCCATCAAGAGCCATGAGAGGGCCATCAATGATGAATTACTCTTTCCTACAGCAGCAATGGATTTTCTATCGGCAGGGCCATTGACTTTGACTTTCCACACAGAAGCTGATAGTGGGAGGATGGGGATCTGGGTCTGGGAACTACCACCTCCCAACCAAAGCATGGGGCAGAAATGGGACAGAGATTGTTTTTAAAAGGTGGCTGCTTTTCTACACAAGGAGCCATTCCATCACACCTTGTAAACAGAACTTGCTGGCGATATCACGGATAGGAAAAACTCTGACTCACCCTGATGATGTTGTTCAAAACCAGGACTCACAAACGGGGTGAGATCAGACTGAGAGGGTCGCATTCAGGATTTTCTTGTTTTCCACTGAAACTTTCTTGTGCTTTTTTAAGAGTAAAGTGTTTATGGCTAAGAATTTCCTTGACTGAGTCTGTGTTCCTTGCTTTATTGCCATGTTGTCCCTGAAGGGTTTAACTAGAAACCAGAGGTTCTCACAGCAATGTAGACTCTGGGGGAATTCAACTAAGGGCTCAGGAAAGCTATGGCACTGGTTCTGAGATTTAGGCTGCTGGACTGCAGGGTCCCATTGCCTAAGAAGGGTGTCAGACATGGGCTCTGCACTTGGGAGCATGCTTGAGAGACCCAGAGCTAGGAACAGTGACCAGACATTACCCACCCAGGGGACTTAGAAGCACATGGGATTCAGTAGCTGGATCCAATCATGACAGACGAGTGTGAGCCCAGAGAGAGGGACTGGGTCAGATTATGACATATACATCAGTAAACTAACTTCTTTATCTAATAATACAGTCTGATTTGGCCTTAATCCTCCAAAGATTTATGTACATGTTTAACTGTACTCATTGTCAGCAGTCCCACTGAAGTTTAAGTCTTCACATGCTGAAGTCTTTGCACCATAGAGGCCTTTAGTCACGTTGATTCTATTACACTAGTAATTACTGTGACTCTTCAGTCAAGATTCATAAGCATTTTTCCCGACTGTATATTTCTGGGGTTCCAGCTCAATTCTACAAATTGGCTGTGGGCTGAAATATGACATAAACAGAGACACGATTCCAACCTTGGAAACATATCCATAAATACATATTTTCACTTATTTTTGTAAAGTTACTTGATTCTCTTTGGCACATTTACTCAGTGACTAATTGTACAAGATAAACAGTGTTATGGGCTCAGATATCTGGGATCGGAATCAAATTTTCAAGACCTTTACAAAGTTTTATTCTTTTCTCCTGAGTGTACTTGTCTTGGAATGTGAATGGCAATAACAGCAGTTACTGTGTACAGTATTGTGCTTTTTGTCTGAAGAGTACAGAGCACTTTACAAAAGTAGACTAACACGATTATCCCATTTTACAGATGGGGCAGCTGCAGAAAGAAGAAGGGACGGCCCAGACTTCCAAAAGTTGCCAGTAATTATGCATGCTTTTTCAAAAAAAGCAGACAAACCGACAGCAATGTTACTGGACTGATTTCAGAGGTGCTGAGCATCACAACATCAGCTGAAGTCAATGGGAGCTGCAGGTGATCAGCATTTCTGAAAATCTGGCCATAGGTGAGTTAAGTTTCACACCCAAAAACTGCAGCACCCAACATCAAAGGCCATTTTTAAAAAATAGGGCACTAGGCAATTAGCTCAAGCTAACACAGTCAGTCAGTGACAGAGAGGAATACAAATCCAGGCCTTCTGACTCACAGCCCATGCTGCCCCGAGATGCTTTTTGTTCTGGGTAAATCTCAAAAGTGCCTTCATTCTTTAAAACTACAATTTGAGGCAATTGATCCATAATGTGAACTAATTACTTTTTCTGAGGTGACTTGAAAAATCAAATTATACAGGAACAATGAAGTCCTAATGTTTTAGTGACAGGTTGCTGTGCATGTTCAATCACTTTGTATTTTGAACATTTCCAAAGGATTTTAGTACAGAGACACATGTACACACACAGCCCCCACACTGATCTTAGCAATGCCAAATGTCTCACAATACACTTAATTAAGGTGTCTGTTGGTCAACCTTTATGTGACAAGGATTCAAAAGGAGCTGTTTGAGACTAATTAATAAGTAATCCCCATTCTAAAGGGTACATAGAAATTTAGGAAATTAGGATGGGAAGAACTATTGGTCCATCTAATCCACCCTTTGCCTTTTCTTAGGACAACCATTCACCAGACACACCCAGAAATGTTCTCAGCACTCAGCTGTTAATTTCCTTGCTGTTTGTATATTCATCTTTTGTCAGACTATTCCATATCCTAATTACCCTTTAAGTGAAAAATCTCTTACTAATATCCAGTCTAAACGTCTCTCTCATTTCTAGCTTTGGTTCACAATGAAAACAAGTCAATTCCCTTCTTACAGCGTGGCCCCTGTATATACAGTATTTCTTACCAGTAAGTCACCTGGCAAGCATCTTTTTTTCAGACTAAAAACATTCAAACTCCTTCCCAAGCAGTGTCTATATTACAGCGACTGGCAATGGCAATTTAGGATATCCCCTAAAATCTATGGG
This sequence comes from Chrysemys picta bellii, assembly GCF_011386835.1. Lineage (NCBI taxonomy): Eukaryota > Metazoa > Chordata > Testudines > Emydidae > Chrysemys > Chrysemys picta. The sequence goes on from NC_088792.1 coordinate 233,400,839, forward strand.
AACGTTTGGGTTTTAAATTTATATATTTTTTTGCCCTTCCTCTATTTTAATATGAAATATCCCTGTAAGGCACAAGAAGAGTCATTCAGATGTATCAATAAGGTTAATGAATAAACTTTCCTGCTTTTGGGCAATGTTTCATAGAAAATTCCCAAAACCCTGTACACCAAAGCCAGGACTGTCCAAGACTTTGTAGTCAATGACACTAAATATATTTTTACCATTGTTTTTCTTAGACCAGCATCACAATTATTTGGATAATCAAGAGATATCCAATAGCTGCCTGTATGATTAGGGTTTTGTACTACCATTTGAAAGAACATGAGTTTCTTTCCTGGAACTAGTCTCTCTCTCTCTGAACCTGCAGGGACGGGAGGTGGGGTCTGCTCAAATTGTTTACTTTCCTTTATAATTGATAAAGAACTTCCCTTTGCAATTAAATTATGTGTATGAAATTCCCACATTACATTGCTCTCTCTGTAAACAGCCCAATACAGTTTGCTTTAGTGAATGGAAAATTGTCTTTTCAGTGCCCTCTAAAGGAAAAAAAAAAGCCAGTCATTTTTATCATACTGCAGTTTAGGATGTTTTTAAAGTACAGAATTTAAAGAAACAGGAATATTAAAAACTTGAGAAAAATATGCAATATTTGAAGAGAAGAAAGGACTGACTTACCATATCCCTACTGGCAGGCTGAACCACTGGTCAACACTTCTCCATTGTTCTGAGCTGAAGTGAAGAATAAGTAAGTTAATTACAGTAACATATTGAAATGTCCATTTAATCTGTTTCCTTGGGACACTTAGTGGTAAAATTGTTTAAGCTGGTGTTGCAGATTGCCTTATTTTGGTTACAGTAGCTCTAGGTGCTTAGAACTAGGGCTCCATTGTGATAGGTGCTGTACAAACACATAGGTAGACATGGTCCCTGCTCCTAAGAGCTTACATGCCAATTTTAATTAAATTATAAGTATCTTACTACAATGTGCTGTGCCAGCAAGAGTTTTAGCCTTGTCATCCAGGTTTTGTATAGCATCGATGGACCTCTTGAGTAAAGTCATAGCTGCGTTTTTGTTACAGAATTTATGACTTGTATGACAGCAGTTATAAGCTGTTGGGCAGATTCACCAGCCAATATAATGAAAATAAAGCCCTGACTTTCAAGTTCAGTTCTCCACCCCTTTCCTCAGAACCAATTTGACTAATAAACGGAAGATGTAAAAGTCTTACACAAAAATTACTCAAGATGCTGGGTAACAGAGTCCTGTCCTGCTTCCACAAGCTGGAGAGGGGAGAAAAAGACATCTTTCCCTGGGGATAGCCAGAAATGGCTATCCCCTCATCTTGCCTTCACTAGACATTTTACCTTAAGTTCATTGACTGCCAATGAGCTTGAGCTACTAAACATGTTTGTAGACTAGCCTGGACATTTCCCATACACTTGTTCCAGGCTACAAACTTCCATTCTTAACTCTAGACTGATTCCTAGGTATAAACATATGCTAAGCCTCCAACTAGGTCCCAGTGGAGAGTCTTTCCTCAACTTGCCAAAACTGAGACAAGAGCCTTTAGATAGTCTCCAGCAGAAAGTCACTAGAGACTTAGTTAGGTGACCCTTCATTATAATGCACCATGTCTGCAGACTATTTCTCCCAGCAGCTCCTGGTGTTAAGGGCCCAAGTTCCATTACAGGAACATTGGGATACATGTCTGTACTCCAAGGTCCAGTGCATTTTTACAGTAATTTAAATATTTTAAAAGATATATCCAGGGCTTTCAACATTTTGACATGCATGAGTTGATGTGATGGCAAAATAGTGGAATACATTTAATTTAAAATGTTTACAGCTGACAAGTAAAACCCTTGTTCAGTTCTGCTCAGGAGGCCAATAGAGAATGAAGCTTCAGTGAGACTTAAATGCTTTGCTGAACAGGAATTGGCTTAATCTTATGCATAAGTGTTCTGATGAACTGGGACCCTAATAACTTGCAATGTCTTTATCTGCAGACTGCCACTAGAAGAAATAATTAGAAATAAATTGAGGCGGGCAGTAACAAAGTGAATGATAGACAAGTGTCAGAGGCTTACAAGTATTTCTATCAATGTTAAAACTTACCAATAAGAATAAATGCCACCACAGTTTAGTCTTTACAACTATGTAACAAGCTCATATTGCTGGTGTGGAACTGGTTTCTACTGATGTGGAAGGTTATGCTCTATGTCAGCTGATAACATAACATATAAATTGGAGGTGGATATGATTGGAACAGTTTTGTTAGCAAACATATTTTGTTACTCAATACTTAAATATAAAGTAAGAAAATTTCCAGTGTTACCTAGATTATAATTTGTTGTCCTATGACAGTGGTTCTCAAACTTTTGTACTGGTGACCCCTTTCACATAGCAAGTCTCTTAGTGCGACCCCCCTTATAAATTAAAAACACTTTTAAATATATTTAACACCATTATAAATGCTGAAGGCAAAGTGGAGTTTGAGGTGGAGGCTGACAGCTTGTGACCCCCCATGTAATAACCTTATGACCCCCCCCCAACGGATCTCAGCCCCCAGTTTGAGAACCCCTGTCCTATGAGAAGGGAATTACAAGAAATGAAAGAATCCTATACACTTTCAACTCAGTTTCTGATAGGGGTCCAAACTTTAAAGTGCAGATCAGATGCCACTTTTCCTTAAGAGGTATTCAGATGGGGGGTTAGGAGGAACTGGCTTAGGCCCCTCTCTACCTTGCTGGGGGTTCTTAAAACTCAACATAACACAACTAAAAATGCACCTTTGTTTTTCAAGAATATTCGTTTAAGTCCTACAGCCCTTATTCTTGCCAATGATCCTTACATAATGAATCCCACTGAAATCAATGGGAATACTTATATGAGTGATGTTTTTTTGTATGAGCAAGACTGGATTTTTTATTTGACAAGGTAACTAGTCCTTAATAAGGGTTTACTGCTATACCTGCACTATTGAACCTATACTACAGAGGAATTATGCCACTAGGTTTATACATACGTGTGAGACTCTGAATGTGCTAGGAGAACTTCATGACAATCTGTGCTTTGGACTGCACAGGAGGGGATTCCCTGCCCCATCAGTTTGAGTGACTCACAGAACAAACCCAAACCAAAGTTTTCTCTTTTCTCCTTTCTCCTGTAAGCAGATAACACAATCAAAACTTTGCCTTCTCAGATCACCTGCCCTGGAAGTCCACCATCCTCATCCTTCTCCTTCTGTTAAGGATAGAATTACTCCTAGCTACTCTTTTCTTCTTCCTCTTTAATTGGGCTTTGTATTTAATGAGCCCCAGCTGTATTTCTTCTCCATTCATTTAACCCATATTGAGCTGGTTCTCTACCTGACAGACCTGATCATTAAACAGGGGTGTGGCACTATTTTCATGACCCCAATCAAGTAGTCTCAGAGTTTCCCAGGCCCCTAACTGTGTAATACATAGTAGGTTGGATATAGATGTTCTTTGTTACTGTATATAGTAGTCTCTTCATTATAGCAAAATGTCTCATTAAATCTCAAGAGGATCCAAATTCTGTCATGGGAGGTTGTCTACACCTCCGTTAAGGATAGCAGGGTGTGCATGCTGTTATATAAGAAAGCCTATGTGTAACCTCTGCTCATATAAACTCTTCTTACACTCTTTCTAAATGGTAGTCTCTTCTAGAGGCCTGAGCATTGAACTAGGAGCCAGAAATGCCAACAATCTAATTCTACTTCTCCATTAATTGTCTGTGAGACTTTGCTGCATTACTGTCTCCATTTTTAAAATAGGGATAACAATATTTGTTTACCTAACAGGGATGTTGTGAGGACTAATTAATGTTTTTAAGTGATTTGAACATATTAAGTGCTAAGCATTACCTGTAAGTGTTAAATCCTAATCCCATTAAAGTCAATGAAGTTTTGTCATGGATTTTAATGGGACCAGGACTGTGCTCTAATCAAGTTTTTACTTGCTTAGTTAGATTTTACAATTCATAACAGAGTTAATATCTTGGGCTCAATAACTAATAATGGAGGGTTGCAAGTGCTTAGGAGGACAGAATTAGAATTCAGAATGATTTTGACAAACTGGAGAAATGGTCTGAATTAAATAGGATGAAATTTAATATGGACAAATGCAAACTGGGAAATAACTGCCTAGGAAGGAGTACTGCAGAAAAGAATCTGGGGGTTATTGTGGATCACAAGCTAAATATGAGTCAACAATGTAATACTGTTGCAAAAAAGCAAACATAATTCTGGGATGTATTTGTAGGAGCTAGGATTACCATATTTCAACACTGAAAAAAGAGGATACTCCGTGGGGGCCCTGGCCCTGCCCCAACTCTGCCCCTTCCCCGTCCCCAGCCCCACCCCTTCCCCGCCCCCATTCCAACCCCTTCCCCAAAGTCCCTGCCCCAACTCTGCCCCCCTCCTCTGAGCACCCTGCATTCCCCCTCCTCCCTCCCGCTCTGATCTTGGTTGGGGGTTGCTAAGTGCTTCCCTGCTCCCCACTCGCCCTGCAGCCTCTGTGACCCCTGCTCCCCACTTGCCCCCCTACCGCTCCTGCAGCCTCTGCGCCCCCCTGCCCCTGCAGCCTCTATGCCCCTACCTGCCCTGCTCCTCCTCGCCCTGCAGCCTCTGCACCCCCCCACCTGCCTTGCTCCCCCGCTTCCCCGGCAGCCTCTGCCTGGCGGGGGCTTCGGAGGCTCAGCGGCGACCGGGGCGGCGCAGGTCCCTGCAGCCCTGGCACATGCCGCCTCCTTCCTGCTGCCACCGAGCACGTTCCCCGGCCTGTCCCCACTGGAACAGCTCCCGCGGCACCGGGTTCCACGCCGCGCGGGGTGACAGGGCCGCAGGAAGGGTCCCTCAGTGGTCGGGGGGTCCCCGCCCGCAAAGGAAGCACGAGCCGCTGGCTGGGCCCGGCCTCCCCGTGGTCCTGCGGGCTCAGCCGGGGCGCGCGGTCCGCCCGGCCTGTGGGGGCAGCAGCGGCCCCTCTGCCGCCTTCTGCTTCTGCGCCCCCCCCCAGCTCGCTACAATGTAGCCGAGGCGACTGGGCTGCGCTGTGGACCCGGCAGATCGTGCTGGGGCTGGGCAGACCCTGACTTATGCCTCCCTATTTCCCCGGACGGGGATTTGAGCACCAAAAAGCCGGACATGTCCGGGGAAATCCGGACGTGTGGTAACCCTATGTAAGCAAGACATGAGAAGTAATTCTTCCACTCGGCTCAGCACTGATAAGGCCTCAGCTTGATTATTTTGTCCAGTTTTGAGCACCACACTTTGGGGAAAATGTGGATAAATTGGAGAAAGTCCAGAGGAAAGCAACAAAAATGATTAAAGGTCTAGAAAACATGACTTACGAGGAAAGGTTGAAAAAATTGGGTTTGTTTAGTCTGGAGGAGAGAAGACTGAGGGGGAACATGATAACAGTCTTCAAGTACATAAAAGGTTGTTAAAAAGAGGAGGGTGATAAATTGTTCTCTTTAACCACTGAGGACAGGACAAGAAGTAATGGGCTTAAATTGCAGCAAGAGAGATTTAAATTAGACATTAGGAAAAACTTCCTAACTGTAAGGGTAGTTAAGCACTGGAACAAATTATCTAGGGAGGGTTTGGAGTCTCTATCATTGGAGGTTTTTAAGAATAGGTTAGATAAACACCTGTCAAAGATAGTCTAGATAATACTTAGTCCTGCCTCAATACAGGGGACTGTGCTAGATGACCTATCAAGGTCCCTTGCAGTCCTTCATTTCTATGATTCTATAATATTTACAGTGTCTATATTTTTTATGTACAGTAGAAAATGGTCACTGTTTTGAAGTATGCATCTTCTTTATTGCCAGAGGCTGTATGTCTATATATACACACACACACATAGACAGTATGCTTGTTATAGGTTTTTCTTTCTGTTGCTGTATATAATATTCTCTTCATTATAGCAATACGTCTCTCCAACAAATGATACTTAGGAGAATCGAAACTCTGTCATGATCTGAAAGGCTTGCATTTTACCTGACTGACATTCATTTGAGACAACTTACCCTGCATCATTTTCAGAAGATTCGTGGTCTAAAATAAAATTGTTTTATGTTCAAATATTCCTTAAAATATTTTTTTTACAATGTTTTAAATTAAGTTGCTAAGATGACAGTAAAATGGAAATTATAAAAATATGTTGAAAAATATTTCTTTAACACAATACGTTTTCCCAGTACCAGAAATAACTTTTTCTTGTAATTTAAGGTGGAATATAATTAATTCACTTTGAAGATTGAATGTGTAAATTTTAAAATTGAAAGCAGATATTATTTAATTATACTGTGCATAGCTACAGTCATTTCTAAATAGAAAAAGTATATTTTTACCACCAATACTGGAATATTTAAACTTTTATCAGTGTTGAATATGTTCATGCTCTGGGTTCTACTGATCGCCATATTTGGGGTCGGGAAGGAATTTTCCTCCAGGGTAGATTGGCAGAGGCCCTGGAGGTTTTTCGCCTTCCTCCGCAGCATGGGGCAGGGGTCACTAGCTGGAGGATTCTCTGCTACTTGAAGTCTCTAAACCACAGGATTTGGGGACTTCAACAGCAGAGGCAAGGGAAAGGGTTGGGACGGCTTTGTGGCCTGCATCATGCGGGAGGTCAGACTAGATGATCATAATGGTCCCTTCTGACCTTAAAGTCTATGAGCCTATGAGTCTATGTTTTTAACAGTCAGTACAGTTGTAACATGAGACCTTGAGGGGGATGGGTATTGGATTTGTTTTATGTCAAGTCTACTACCAGACTTTTTCATAAGAGCTCCTTGCTGAACAGTTTTCTCTTTAACTTGCTTTAAATCTCTCCATTCTTGTACTTTGTGACAGGGAAGACAACGTGAGCTGAGGACACTCAGGGTAGAATCCTGGCCCTGCTGAAATTAATGGCAAAACTCCTTTGCACTTTAATAGGACCAAGATTTCACCTTCAGCCTCCTGCAGCAGGCATTGTGCAGTACCTTGCAGAAACTGGCCATTTATTTTTTAAATTTCTCCATTGCTGATGTTGATATTTGTCATACAAAGCATGCTACTGAAAGGCTTGTTGATCCAGTTGTCCATAACACACAACATATAATAGCACTCTATTCCATGTTCATTTCTGTTGGTACACCAGATAGGGTGACCAGACATCCCGATAAAATCGGGCCCGTCCCTATATTTAGGTGTTTGTGTCGTGTCCTGACCGATGTTTGTCCCGATATTTCACTCTGCCGGCAGGTTTGTGGGTTTTTTGTTTTTTTTTGCTCCGCTGGCAGCACTCGGCTAATGTGTCCCGATATTTTCTGCCTCTCATCTGGTCATCCTAACGCCACATGGTACTGCTGCACCCAGAGAGAATTCACCCCTAATGGCAGGGTAAGCAACGCTTCCCATATGGGGATTCTTCTGAGGGAGGGCAGCATTAAATTGCAGTCAGAGCTCCATAGGAATTCCACTGGTGCAGACTGATCAGGGGATGTAGTAAGCCAGCCATCCTGGACAGACCACCTCAATAGACTTTGTCACCCATTAGTGGAGGGAAAGCAGTGGTGTGCCATGACAGTTGTAGTAAGACTTGCAACAACTCACTTGCATGCCTTAGGTGGGCCAAAATAGTGTGGTGTGACCTCGCACATAAGGTGCAAGCAAGGTTACCCTGTGTGGAGGATTGCCAACATTGTATTTAAAAAATACAGGACTGTTTTCTTAGCACCCCTATGGGGGAGGAATACCAATGGGGGCCTGGGTAGGGTGCCAGTACCACAGGGGGTGGGGATACTCACCACGTGGCAGTTGAGGAAACCTTCCACTCCCTGCAGCAGTCAGACAGTCTTAGTTGCCGGGACCCAGCTCCAGAAGTGAACAGGGCAGCACTGAAGGGCCAGGCACAAGAGGGCAGTGGAAACCTGCACCTGTGAGTACTGGCCCCCCTGCTGGACAGGGCCTCCTGCTGACTCCAGCCCCTTCTGCTTTCCCTGAGCTGGCTCTGTCAGGCAGAGCAAGTGGACAGGGCTGTGTGCCCCGGAGCTGCGCTGAAGGGCCAGGGTCAGGAAGGGGCTCTGTCTGGCAGAGGGGTCAGTACTCCTAGGCTGTAGCCTTCCATTCCCTGCTCGCAGAGTCTCTGCTGAAGTCCCCAGCAGAAGAACATAACTGCTGGTTGGTGACTGCTGCAGCTACAGCAGTGGGAGAGTGAGGTGGGCAGCGAGCCTGGTCCTGGCAGCTTAGACCACCTGCACTGAGCCCCATCTGCTTCCCCTGCTGGACAGAGCCCCCTCCTGACTCCAGCCTTTCAGCTTCGTGCCTTCCTGATAAACTTATTGTGCCCCCCCTAGGGGCGCACTCCATATTTTGGGAACCTGTGCACTATAGGTACATTGGTTCAGTAAATCATGGGCCTAATTCTGCATTACACTACATTGCCTAAATTTATACTGTTGGCAGGCAAGGTAATAAAACTGGCTTCGCATAATGATAATATTTTTAATATGTCAAAATACGGGCTAATTTTCTATTGAAATAAGGGACATCCCTTGTAATATGGGACTGTGGGCAACCCTATCCATGGGAGCCGGATGGAATCGTCCCACAGGCCAGATCTGGCCTGCAGGGCACCAGATAGACAACGCACAACAAGATGGGCACACAGAGCATGCAACACATGTCTTGCATACATAGATGGCATGCCAGTGAGGAAAAGTGTGAGAGGATAGAGGGCAGGCTGGGGAAAGGAGGCTTGGAGGTCATTATATAAACACAACCAAATAACTAGTGGTCCCGAAAGAGAACTAAATATCACTGGAAGATGAAAAGGCATCTAATCATTAGGCTAGCAATAAAAAGAGGCAAAGGAAGTTTTTAGATAGGATTTATAGTGTTACAGATTGAAACAAATAGTTGAGGAATAGAGAAAATTAGGAATAGGAGTCATTGTCTACAGCCAAGCTGAAAGATACAACCACATTTGCTCCAATCCCTCAGACAGAGACAAACACCTACAAGATCTCTATCACGCATTCTTAAAACTACAATACCCACCTGCTGAAGTGAAAAAACAGATTGACAGAGCCAGAAGAGTACCCAGAAGTCACCTACTACAGGACAGGCCTAACAAAGAAAATAACAGAATGACACTTGCCGTCATCTTCAGCCCCCAACTAAAATCTCTCCAGCGCATTATCAAAGATCTACAACCTATCCTGAAAGATGATCCCTCACTCTCACAGATCTTGGGAGACAGACCAGTCCTCGCTTACAGACAGCCCCCCAACCTGAAGCAAATACTCACCAGCAACCACACACCACACAACAAAAACACTAACCCAGGAACCTATCCTTGCAACAAAGCCTGATGCCAACTCTATCCATATATCTATTCAAGTGACACTATCATAGGACCTAATCACATCAGCCATGCCATCAGGTGCTCATTCACCTGCACATCTCCCAATGTGATATATGCCATCATGTACCAGCAATACCCCTCTGCCATGTACATTGGCCAAACCGGACAGTCTCTATGCCAAAGAATAAATGGACACAAATCTGACATCAGGAATCATAACATTCAAAAACCAGTAGGAGAACACTTCAACCTCTCTGGTCACTCAGTAACAGACTTAAAGGTGGCAATTTTGCTACAGAAAAGCTTCAAAAACAGACTCCAACGAGAAACTGCTGAACTTGAATTAATATGCAAACTACATACCATTAATTTGGGCTTGACTAGAGACTGGGAGTGGCTGGGTTATTACACAAATTGATTCTATTTCCCCATGTTAAGTATCCTCCCACCTTTTTGTCAACTGTCCGAAATGGGCCATCTTGATTATCACTACAAAAGTTTTTTTCCCTCCTGCTGATAATAGCTCATCTTAATTAATTAACCTTTTAGAGTTGGTATGGCAACTTCCACCTTTTCATGTTCTCTGTATGTATATATATCTTCTTACTATATGTTCCATTCGATGCATCTGATGAAGTGGGCTGTAGCCCACGAAAGCTTATGCTCAAATAAATTTGTTAGTCTCTAAGGTGCCACAAGTACTCCTAGTTCATTTTGCAGATACAGACTAACACAACTGCTACTCTGAAACATTGTAGTCTATGTTTTGGCCCATATCCTGAGGGCCTTATGAAAGCCCTGAGCCTGAAATTGGATCTGTCCCCAGGGATCTGATTGTATGATCAGGGCCTTGGCTTTCACTCAGGAACACTCCACAGGGAGTTTTGCATGAGTGAGGATCGAGTAAGGACCTCAGATTTTGGTCCCTGAGGCAGGGCAGTACCTGTTTGTTAAATCTCAGGGCTAACAGCACGATCAAATATCTAGGCACTATAGAAATAATGACGAATAATAAATCATCTTTTGTGTCACTCACCATTTGGTGACTGAATGGAGCAATTTGTGGCCTTTTGCTAAATCAAACTTCAGAGATGAAGTTCAGAAGGGTGGTGGTGGTAGTGCTTGTGTGTATGGGGAATTGGGTTTCCCCAACTGTCCTGATCCCTCTCTCTCCCTCCGCTTGATTTCTCCTTCCTTGTTCTCCCTCCATCTCAGAGTTTTTAAATATACCAAGGGTGAAATCCTGGCCACACTGACCCCAATGGGAATTTTACCATAGTATTCAATGGAGTCAGGATTTCATCCCTATTGTCTGCCCTATCCCCCATGGGCTTTCCCATCCTCACACTCTGTAAAGCTATCCCCTTTTGCAGATATGACACCTTCCTAGTGATATAAAGGAATTTCTGCTTCCTGCTGTGTAAGTTCAGCCCAGGTACTAGCGGATAGAAGGGCTAGTGAAGGGAAAGGAAGGCGGGCAGACCTTAGTTTGAAACTAGCTAGGAAAGAGCGACATGGTGCCTGCCTGTCTACATTATTAAAAAAAGCAACACAAGAGTCGGACTGTTTACAAAAAAAAGGGCAGGGGTGGTAGTCAGAAAACAGGATGCATATCAACTCGGCATGGGCAGGATGCCATAGATCAGTGATGCTAGCTGGATATGGATCAAAACCAGAACAAATTATCACCTCCACCCTCCTGCTCCTTAGAATAGGAGTAGTGTTGGAGAGTTGGAAAAATGGGAGTTGGACACAAATCACCTCTGCTTTTGGCCTTGCAACAAGAATCTAACAGATGAAGTTTTGCAAAACCAAAATCATCCTTGCTCATGCCCATTATAGCTGGTTGAAAGTTTTAGAATTGCAACAGTTTTCATTAAAAAAAAGGGGGGCGGGGGTAGGGACACATTTTTTGAGAAAAATATATCCCATGTTTAAACCAGCTCTAGTGCCCACGTTTTATGACATGGGTGTGTGTGTGTGTGTGTCAAAGCAAGGTAAGTTTATCTGTTTATGTAGGGTGAACAAATGCCCCGTTTTAAAGGGACAGTTCCATTTTTGGGGACTTTTTTTTATATAGGCGCCTATTACCCTCCATTCCCTGTCCCATTTTTTCACAGTTGCTATCTGGTCACCAAATATTTATGTTCTCCCCACTAAACTTTGGGGCTTTGACTGGTGGCTGGATATCTGAGTGCAATCCACTGAGCATCCTATTGAACTGAAGCCTGCAGGAGTCCTGTAACAATGTAACCAGTCTCCACTTTTTGTCCTATACTGAACTTTGCTTATGGAACAAAAATCCATACATACTTCCCTTCCCCACCATTCAGTTGTGGATATCTTGTGTGCTTGTGTAGCTTAAGAGATGCAGAACTTCCTATGAATAGCTCTCATATGGTGCATTGATCCTGCTCCCGCTGAAGTCAATGATAGTGCACCCATTGGCTTCATTGAGAAAGGCTCAAGCACAAAATGACTAGTTGTGGCAGTGGTACAAGAAACCATAGGTGTAGATTTAAAAAAGAAGAAGAAGAAGGAGAAGAAAACCTAGAATTTCCATATACAAAAGACTATAAAACAACCTACCAACTAAAATTACACCCATTGTCCATGAAAAGCAAAAATTTAATTATGGTTTGGTTCATGCGTTGCTTTTCCTAAGAACCACTAACTCCCATCCTGAGCAAACCATATTGATGTGCGGACAAAGACTATGCAATTAAATTTTTGTTCAAACTCCCTAACGCCATATCTGATTTTATTGATTTGTATGCACAGGGTTGTAAGGCAGTTTGCTGACTCACCAGCTGGGAAAAGAAAAATAGAAGTTCCAATTCCAGGTCACGTCACATACCTTACCTCAGAGCTTGCTTTATTAAAAAGGAGAAATCAAAACCAGAACAAATCAACTCAAATCTGGTGGGTAATAACCACCAGGCCTTTCCAGCTGGGAGCAAAGGGGAACCAACCTTCTCCTTACTGATATCCTTCTTTGCACTAGCTTTCCTTTTCCTTTTATAACACTACTCTGATCAGCCATGTGACAGTCAGAAACCCAGTAACCCTTTACATGCCAGACTATCTTTACAACTTGACACAAAGGCATTGGATTTTTTTTTAAATGTTGGGTGAAATAAATGCAATACTTATCAGTCTGTAAATAGTGCTAGTTTATATTTTAAATCATAGGAACTCAGGACTGGAAGGGACATCCTAGGTCATTAAGTCCAGGTTCCTAGCTATTGCAAGCAACTCCATCATATAATCCTGTTCATAAATTTGTTCAAGCTTCACCCTAAAACTCGTCAGTTGTTTGCCCCGTTTACTGCTTTTGGGAGGTTGTTTCAGAACCATACTCCTCTGATGGTTACAAACCTAATTTCCAGCCTAAATTTATTCATGGACAGTTTAAACCCTTTGTTCTTGTGCCACCATTGTCTTTGAGCTTAAATAGCTCTTCTCCCTCCTTGATGTTAAACCCATTTCTAGTGTAGACAGCAATCCACATCCCCATGCAGCTTTTGTTTGATAGGCTAAAGAAGCCAAGCTCTTTTAGTCTCTTCTTGTAAAACAGGCTCTCCATTCCTCAATCATCCCAGCAGCCCTTTTCTGCACCAGTTCCACCTTGAATTCATCTTTCTCGAACATGGCTGAACAGAAATCCTTTCATTTATTCATAAAGAAATAATTTCTAAAAAGTCATTTAATGTTGTGACAAAAGCATTGAACCATATATCTTAATGATTCATCTGAACATTGTTTTTCATGTGTGACATATTAGTTTATATATTAGTTTGCATGCACACTATAATGATTTGCATAGGAAAATACAGATTCTGTGAAGCACGAATAACCTATTAAGCATGATGATTTGTGTTTGAAGTCTATTGGGTTTATTTTCTCTGCTGAATGAAGCTATCTCAGAGGGGATTGAGCATGAGTCCCAGGGTAAGGATAAGTGGGGTTACAATTCTGGGTCTTGGCTTGCAACATTTTTCTAATATGCTGCATCAGAAGAGGGAGTAGTCAAACTCTGGATGGCAGCTGATAAAAATGGAGTCATGTGCCTGCTTATAACGTATATCATTGTTTGCTAGCAACTAGCTGTGATGTTCCAAGGGGAATCATACTGTGTGAACATTGCAATAAAAGGCCCCGATCCCTCAATCTGATACGCATGTGCAGATCCTATGCCTCTGCAGAGTTCCACTGAAATCAATAGGGCTCTGCACAGGTGCAAGGGGCATCCTGCATGGCTCAGATTTCAGGACTGATGCTCTACTTACCAAGAATTTTGAAAGAAAGGGGGGAAAATGGATCTTTGCCAACTGCAGCAGTAGGAGATGAAAATGTTATTTCCAATGTATTTTTGAATCAGACACTCCCCTTCAACCCCTGCTATACTATATGGATAAGTGAGTTCAATTCCAGTGAAATGGTTGATTGGCACTATAAATACTTCAGTATCTGTCTTTGCTCTCACTGTGTTTATTACTGTGGTGCAAACTCTTATATTGTACTGTACAGTAGGTGCTATTAATTTGCCATGGGAAGCTACATTGTTTGTATCATGTCATTTCCCTCATCCCTTTATTTTGTGACTTCATTCCAATCCCCCTTATCCACATACCTGGGGTGAAGTTTTCGCCATGCTTTGTCCCCCGTAACACTAGGTAAAAGAGCCAGCACAGCATAAAGGGGCTCTGAGGGTATATCTACACTGCAATTAAAAACCGTGGCTGGCCCATGCCAGCTGACTCAGGCTCATGGGGCTTGGGCTGAGGGGCTGTCCAATTGCAGTGTAACATTTGGGCTCAGGCTGGAGCCCGGTCAGCAAGCCCAAACGTCTACATCACAATTAAACAGCCCTGCAAGCCTGAATCTGCCTGAACATGCCAGCTGCAGGTGTCTAATTGAAGTGTAGATATACCCTAAAAGCCCTGGATCCTGTGAGCAGAGAATTCCCTGGCACAGGAACTGAGGAGGATGACAGCAAGCTATCCACTGAGGACCCCTTTGCAATCCATCCTGAGGAGGATGACAGCAAGCTATCCACTGAGGACCCTGGGGTAGGAGGCATGGCTGGGAGTGGAAGGGGCATGTCATGGGTGAGGCCACTGCATGTAACGCCTGCGGAGATTCTGGGAAGCACTGCTGCCCCATAAGTGGGTGTAGACTAGGATAACCAGACAGCAAGTGTGAAAAATCGGGACAGAGGGTGGTGGGTAATAGGAGCCTATATAAGAAAAAGCCGCAAATATTGGGACTATCCCTATAAAAACGGGACATCTGGTCACCCTAGTGTAGACAGGCTGCCATAATAACCCTGGCCAGGGTCTACTCTGGCCCTTAGAGTAGCCCAGGATCAGGATGCAAAGGTGATTTAAAGCTACCTCAGCACTCTTCCTGCAGGCTGATGAGTTCTGTGCTGTGCTTTTGAGAGGCACACACAGAATCTCACCCCCAAGTCTTTACTCTATCATTCTATGACCTACCAACCCAGAAGAGCAAGTAAACTATCTGCTATTTACTTTTAAAAGATATTTCCTCTCAGGACACCTGCGCTGGTCTGAACTGGTTACCATTATGTCTGTATTATGTAATAACCAATACTCATTTTTGGTGGGTATCTCACCACTTGGTCATATATACTGGCCTCAATTTTCAGAAGGGCTCAGCAACCACAAAGGGGGCAGCTTTTAAAAAATAACAACTCAGTTCCCCTTTAGGCATTTAAATAGGGTCAGCATAGGGACTGAGTTATTTTAAAATCTGACCATAAGTGTTACAAATGGAGGTTCTGGGGTCTGAGCACTTACAAAAATCCAGGCCTTAATTTGAGGCATAAATGAGCTCTTTTGAAAATCTGACCCAGTCTTAGGTGGCACTTTTGAAAATCTGGCCTGTGGTGTGTATAGTTTCCATCTAAGTATCACTATTTATAAAAATTGGAAAAATACATAAGAGAAAATTGATTTAAGGCCAAATTCTAGCTGTACAGCACAATGTGAGTGACTAGACTGTATGATGTTCTCCACAGGGGCTGGAAAGGAATCCTCTTCCCCACCCCTCAGGCCACTTTGCAGCTGCTAGTGCAGCCTTGGGGCTGTGATAGCCCGGACTGCTCTTGCATACTCACTTTGCAGGCCAGAATGACAGGTGAATCCACATTACTGAAGATCCACCAGCCCCACCCCATTCTATCCTCACAATTGCCTGTGTACTGGGGTTCAGCTAGCCCTAGATAGCACAGCTCCTCATCACACAGGGCCTAGGGCCTTCTTCTGTGAGGTCCCAGAATCTTGTCCCACCACTCCATGCAGAGCAATCAGACTAGTTTTATAAGGGACCTTTATGGCCATGGAATCTTAATTATAGCTCAGAACACTGTACATTTCAGTGCATTGACAAACTGTTCAGATTCAAATTATCATCTAATATAGTTTCATTCACTCTGCAATTAGTGTAAAATTGATATGGAGGTAGCATAGGGGAGAAATATATCCAATACTTAGAAATGGTATTTACTTTAAAACTCATTTAAAATTACTAATTTAATAGAAAGACCTTTACTACTCTGTGATTTGTTTCAGAATGATGCATAGGAATTCATATACTTCTATGTAATATGACAAATCTTTCCCCCCCCATCATATACCAAAAGATGAACCAGACTAATGGTAGCAGATTTTGGCTTCAGTGTTATATAGGCCTGAAGGGCTTTTACTACCCACAAATCATAGACATGAGCATGTTTTTCAGACATTCCCCAAAGTAGCATGTACAGTACATAAATTGGTACATTTGTGAAGGATGTTGCAATGTAAAATAACGGCTATAATCTCTCTAGAAATAAGGCCATTTGCAGGCAAACGTTTGTGAATCATTGCACTGATGATAGAGAGTGAGTGTGTATGTGAGTGAGCGTGTGTGTATTTTGAGGGATATCCACAGTTACTCAACAGCTAGCTCATTTAAATTTGCATTGGTGCTTTGTAAAATCCTATGAAAACCATTTATTCACATAGATTTCATTTGTATGAAATAGGTGGATATCGGGGTTGGGCCAGCCTCATGGAGTCTGATGGTTTGAGAACTTTTCAAATTAATATTTTATTTCCAAAACTAGTTAGAGTTTCTGAACCTTTCCCCCAGGAATTTAAATCCATGTTTTGGATTGTTCTTTGATAAGAGTGACTCATTTTGAATAACCAACCCAACATGATTTCTAGCTAAAGGATAGCCTGTACTGTTTCTGGGATGGAATAACAGTCTTCCCATCTACCCACAATAAATAAAATAAATACATAAGCTTGGCAGGCACAAAGAAGTTCTCTGTACTGGTTACACTATTGATTTGGGCCAGTTCCTCATCTGATGTAAATTGCCATACTGAACTTACTGGCTTCAATCAAGCTGTGCTGATTTACATTAGATGAGGATTTGACTCACTGTACTTATTTTTTCATTAGCATGTTCCCCTCTGTGCTCCATTTTTTCAGTCTTTCATAAGCAGAAAAAAAAATCCAATAATATGCATGTTTGCATCATACTTTCCACGCCATGAAGTTCAAATGCGTTTGAAATTAGGCAAAATGAGTTCATTCAGCCCAGCTAAAATAAATGCTCTACAGAAGTGTCTAAAATTACTAGTGATAATTGTTTTCATATTAGCTGTACTGTAACTCTACAGTGATATATTTACTGCCTGTTCTGGAAGAGATACAACAGTGCAATGTGGGCAAGTAAATGGTTGACATTCCTGTGTTTGTAAATTACGGTTCCATGCACATTCCACATGGGGCGAGGCCCAAGTGCCTCTGTGTTTTTGGAGCCTAAATCTGTACACTTGTCTTAAACCCTCACAAATCCTGGCATATGAATCTCTTGCATTCAGCCTTTCTTCTTGACAAGTGCATAGAAGTAGAAGGTTCTATTAAATTACTGTAGTGGTGAAATGTTCCGACTGCCTTCTGCATAGCTGATATAAATCTGCGAGCCAAATCTTAACTGACATGAGCAGTCCTATTGACTTCAATGAAGCCATTTATGTGGGTATAGAATGACTATTCATGTTGGTAAGCATTTGCAAGTTCAACCCCCTAGTTTTTATTCCGTCCTTATTCAGGCAGAACTCTGACTGCAACCGTAGATAAACATGAACATTCGCAACACTGGGAAGTGAATAGGGGGAAATTTGCAAACATGGCAAGGGGTAAAATCCTGCTTCTACAGAAGTCAATGTCTTGAGTCTGTCAATGTAGAAGACAAGTATCAGAAATATGTTGCATAGCCATAAGAATTCTGAGGCATAAGCTCTTAGTTAAATAGGTCTGAAATTTAGCAATTTTTTACTTACATAAAAATAACAAAAATATGTTGGTTAATTCAGGACATCAGTCTTTCAAAACCTCATTTCATTATATGATATTATACCCAATACTGCTTTTAATCTATGATGTAAGAGTAAAATTTATTTCCCTTATACGATATAATTGGGTTCTATGTGAAAGTAGTGCAGGTGTGTTGTGGGTGTGAAATTCCCCTTCTGGTTAAAGCCAGGTTTCAGGAGTCTTGCCTAGTGAAACCTCAGTAAGGACCTCACAATTTAGTCTGGAATGTTTTCGTGTGTGTGCACATATTTTAATTTTATAGGGTTGCATAATGGGAATCTAAATTACGACAACAGATTCAGTCCCGCCAAGCTGCACTCAATGCAGGGTGGAAGGAAAAAAACAGGCAAAGGTGACTTTATTTTTGCAGCTACACAGTTCTGGGATCAACCAGAGATTGGTTTGACCTCCTAGTGCTATTTAGAAGAGTCTCAGGGATGTTCTAAACTATATCTGACTGCCTATAGTACCAAGGGCTGTTCTGGAAGCTGCAGTTCACTAGAACACAGCTACTCTCCTTTTGCCCAGTCATAACCCCTATGAAAAGGATGGTGTAGAGATGCTATGATGGCTTTATGCCATCCAGAGATTATGCAAGGGGAATCTTCAGGTAGTTGGTTAATCCAGCTTTAAGGTCCTTTTGTACTGCTGGAGTGACAAAAAAAGGGCAGTATCAGGGCTAAAATCTAACTCACAATCCCTTATTTTGGTAATTAAATTGGCAAATGAGCTCCCAATGTCTATGCTAGGCACCTAAGTGCCAAACTGATTGTCCAAATGTGGAATTAGAGTCCTAACTGACCACCCAAATTTGAAAATTGGGCTTCCCATATTAGATAATGAACTACAATGGTGCATGAAGGCTGTATAATAATGCATGTAACATACATTTTACAAAGGAAAAGACATGATACAATTTATCTTTCAGGGCATTTGCTTTGTAATTTTATTCACTAAATTTTAATAAGTATTAAAGTCCTTCTTCAAAAAAAAATCACCTCTGAAAATATTTCCAGTTCCCCATAGCCTAAGCAAATTATATTCACTAAAAACTACTGAGTATTAAAAACAAACATATCTGTCCATGTAAACAAAATGCAAACATCAAAAATGGTTTTGATTTGAATATATCTAAATAGGGAGGTTTTTTACATTTTTTTCAGTGCCGCTAATGAGGTTTTACATATATGGTTTTAGAAAACATACACCATTAGTGAAATGCAAAAGCCATATCAGTAAGGTTACTGCCTAACAACCCTGGGAAGAAATAGCATCACATAGTGTAGATTGTTAAAACCAAACCTACTGTGTAGCAGATCTCAAAAAGAAAATCTAAATTTAGAGTGATAAACCTTGAATTTGCAGTGTACTTAGCTATTAATCACGGAATAATAAAACTCCAATATTCTACTCCTCCTACAGTACATATGCAGTTCTCCCAACTGGAAATCAGTGAACCCAAAACTCTGGAATTTAGCATGTAATATTATTATAGCTGGCAAGCAACTGGAGGTCCTATTTCTCATGCTAACATTAAAATTTCAGTTTATTCACCAAAATAACAGAGCAAGTAGAGGCACCTTTATATTCACTGGTGGCAGCAGAAGCAAAATGGTGAAAAAATGGGAAGTACTGATGCAGCTGTCTAACAGAACTTCTGTATCTCACAGATTGGTGATTAGCAGTTTTAATTCAGTGGTGTACTACTTATAGGGGGTAAGTGACTATACTGCAGCTGGGCCACGCAGGCTTCCCACAGATTACACTTTATATCGAAAGCAGAAAATAACTTTGGCTATATCTTCCTTATCAAAGGGAAGATATCATTCCTTATCATTCCATTTGTCTGATGATGATTTTGTTAGTGCATTTGCCAGCATGTGGAAGTGGGTTCTAGCATACTGGTCTACAACTTTGCAGGTGGAAGTCAGAATGTTTGCATTCATGCTGTTTGGCAAATTAAATTCTGATATTTTAACATCTGTTTTTGTCCTAAAAGGGGATGAAAAAATCAAAATATCAAACATTTTCAGAGAACAAAAAGCACTGAAAAATTTCAGTTCGGAAATGCCACAATAGACAATTTTGACATTTTTGATTAAAACACATTTTTTAATTTCAAAATATCCATTCACAGTCACACATTTCATTTCCAAATGATGACATTTTAAAACCTTGATTCAAAATGTCAATTAAAAACACATTTCATTTGGAATTTTCCCATCAAAAATAAGAAATTCACATGTTCCTGTGCAAAATTTCAATTTAAATGGAACCCCATATTTGTCCAGGAAAAAAATTTGGTCAATATTTTTTGACCATCTCTAGTTACCACTTTCTTCTGCTCCAGTAGGAATGTGTTATTTGCTGCTTTATGTGTGAAAGGTGTCTGCAGTTCTCAACCTTTGTAGCAAGCTTGCATATCACTTTCTCTTGCACAGTACGCCAATCAAATTAGAACAACATTTACTTAAATGTATTAACTTACGTAACTGGACAAATCAGGCTCTCTTAACATTGGCATGATTCTGGAATAACTTCATTGACTTGTATGAAGTTGCTAGGGATTTGTATCGTTGTTAACAGACAGCAGAATTTGGCCCAATTGCTTTGTTGTATCTGCATACACCTTGAGTCTCCAGTGTGGCATCCCTCAGCCTCCCCACATATTAGATGATCTCTTTAGCCAGTTACATAATAATGTTCTTTAAACCTACTCACTTAGGTACATTGAATTTTCTGGCACCGGAGGTTCAAATTACCATCAGGTTCTACTTAGCCCTTCATCTTCCAGAGGTAGGTAAAGTGAGTTACATTAAGTTACAATGTGGGTTTCATTTGGAACAGGCCTGAATAATCAACATCCTGTCTGCTGTGCATTAATTTTAAAGATCCCATGGCTCTGTTCATGAGAATAGTTGTCCTTGGACAAGACTTCACCTCACCCCCACCCCCTATTGTTGTTCATTGTACAGTAAGCTACCTGCCTGCCTGGCTGCTTTCCTTCACCTCAGAGAGAACTATATTTAACTGGTGAAGCAACTCCAGCTGCATTTGGATTATAAAGCACTTTGTCGTCCTTTGAGAGGAAAGAATTGTATGTTGTTTTTGTTCATGAGGTATCATTTAACTGACATTTAACTACACATAATGGGTACAATTCTGCCCTGCATCTGAGCTCCACTTGGTGCAGGGGAAGAGTCAAAGTTATGGCTCCTTCATTCTGCACCAGCCCAGTCCCTAAAGGACCTTATGCAAGTAGAGGATAAAGTGTAGCTGTACCCCACCTCACTCCCAGCAAAACTCTACCTTCCTTGGCATGTCCCCTATGCTGGGGTCAGGTGCCTCACACAGGAGCTGCCTTCATTAGGTTGATGCCAGCCAGGAGTTCTCCTCAGCTAGAGGAATTCTCCACTGGCCATGTATTATTAATTATTATTAACAATCATGTGTATTAGGGTGGTGCCTATTGGCCAACCAAGAATGGGGCTCCACTGTGCTAGGCACTGTCCAAACACAGGGTAGCAGACCTTCTCTGCACCAGAGAGCTTACTGTCTAAATAGACAAGATGGACACAGGATGGGGGAAGGAGTAGAACATCCAAACAGAGGGAATGACATGATGGCAGCAGTTTAAGGCCAGAACCTGGCCCTATAGCATGAGCCAGGATACTACAATATTCAGGTTTATTCTGCTTTAAGCTGAGATATAGACATGATTTTCTGGTACATAAAACATCAGTTAAACATGCAAAATGGCAGAGCCTATAAGAAAAGAAAATCAATTTCATTTCAACTGCATCAGTGACTTGCAGCCTAGCTAATACACTGCTGTGTACCGTACTGCAGTAAATCCTTACCTTCTTCAACACCTCAGAATGATTGGCTGTCTTTAGGTATACTGGCACCTATTTCATGTGAGAACTTTATTGCTTGATAACTATAAAGGGACAGCTGGCTCGATAGAATGGTTATTACTTACTCTCACCTCCTAGTTAGTAGGAATTTAAATATATAGAAATACTACTACAATTCTCTCTAGTAACTTGATATATGGGAAATGTTCTTTTATGTGTAAGCTTATTGCTGTGGGGATAAGTGCCTTACATCAGCAGTTGCTTTGTAAGTCCCCCTTTAATAATATAGCAAGTAGCAGTGTCAGACTGAACCCTCCTGAAGTTTGGGAAAGTTTGGATTTGAACCATGGAGCTCAGACTCATCTCTAGTTTCAAAACTTTCTGCTAGAACAGAAAATAGAGCACACTGATGAGTTGTTGTTATTATTTGATGGAAAAAAGCATGACTTAAGATACTTTCAGCTATGTATATGAATTATATCCCATGTTTAGAATAGAAGACTGATGTGTAAGGTCAGCATTATAAAGGAAAACAACTTCCACGCTTGTGGCCAGATCCTGCACCACTGAAGTTAATGGAAGTTTTGCTTTTGATTGTAATGGGAGCAGTAAAGATCATGCCATTAAAGAGAAGACCAATCACACTCTCTCTCTTGTTTTGTTTTGAAGTCCACTCATAAAAGCCCAGTTCACATGAAGTTGAGATTTTCTTTGTGATTTACTGTTCTTGAGAGACTAGCAGGCAGCCTTGTGAGTCACAGACAATACAGATCTGACAATGACTAATTGCTTTCATTTATCCTGCTTCCCAACACATTCAGGTAAACTGACTGTGGTCTCTTACTTACCAGTGACCCAGGAAGCCTGGGTTTGGAGAAAAATATTGGAGTTTTGTAATCAGCTACTTGCATGGCTCTAGGGAATATAATTACAATCAAGAGGAGGCAACAGGTGTCCATTGTTAATAAATGAAATCTTCTATGTTACCTGAAAAAAACCTGTATTCTTTGAATCTTTCTTAGAGTATCGGTCCCACAAATGTAATTCTTTCCATAAGAGATATTGTAAACCCCTTTACTCACACTTTGCTTCTCCTCTCGTGTGTGTTACAAGGCCCCGTCTGTACACGGGTCTATTGAAACTCATCTTGAGAGTCTGTCTCTTTCAGGGCCAGCTCTAGACACCAGTAAACCAAGCACGTGCTTGGGGTGGCACAATTCCAGGGGTGGCATTCCGGGTTGGGTTTTTTTGTTTCTTTTTTTTTTTTTTTTTTGCTTTGGCAGTTGTGCTCTCAGAGATTTTTTTTTTGTTGCTTGGGGCGGCAAAAAACCTAGAGCCAGTACTGGTCTCTTTAACTCAAGCTGTAGAGACTGCTATGTTGGCAAGATGGAGGCATCCCTTCTACGCTAAGCTTCTTTCCCGTAGGACAAAGGAAGCCTTAACACAGGCAAACCACCACCATTTTAACCACCATGTTGTGTAATCCTACTCAGAGCAAGACTGAGCTGGATAAGATGACCAAGAGGGGGTAACTCATGACCACAGGTAACAGACCAAGGCTCTGAAACTCACTGCTGGAAGAATTAAGAATGACCACTGGCCTTCCCACATTCGGAGCTAAACACAAAATCCACCTTTTTGACACAATTTCCCCACAATAGTGCCCTCATTCTCACAGATTTATTAAAGGGGGGAAAAGAGAGGGAAAAACACACACAAGGCTGCTCCTAGGTGGAGACAGCAAGAGAGAGAAAGCATTGTTTTCTTTGTTTAACTTTTAGGAGCTGCTCAGACACTATAGTGGTGAGAGTCACATAAGTGTACCTAAATGGATCAATAGTTAAAACACTAGCACAAACACCAGTGCATTGTCTATACTAGACTGAGCTACTACCATTGCAAACCCTGGTGGAAATGAACCACTGGAAGTGACCGTGGGACATTTTAAATTTTAGTATCAGAGGGGTAGCCGTGTTAGTCTGAATCTGTAAAAAACAACAGAGGGTCCTGTGGCACCTTTGAGACTAACAGAAGTACTGGGAGCATAAGCTTTCGTGGGTAAGAACCTCACTTCTTCAGATGCAAGTAATGGAAATCTCCAGAGGCAGGTATATATCAGTGTGGAGATAACGAGGTTAGTTCAATCAGGGAGGGTGAGGTGCTCTGCTAGCAGTTGAGGTGTGAACACCAAGGGAGGAGAAACTCTTTCTGTAGTTGGATAGCCATTCACAGTCTTTGTTTAATCCTGATCTGATGGTGTCAAATTTGCAAATGAACTGGAGCTCAGCAGTTTCTCTTTGGAGTCTGGTCCTGAAGTTTTTTTGCTGTAAGATGGCTACCTTTACATCTGCTATTGTGTGGCCAGGGAGGTTGAAGTGTTCTCCTACAGGTTTTTGTATATTGCCATTCCTGATATCTGACTTGTGTCCATTTATCCTCTTGCGTAGTGACTGTCCAGTTTGGCCAATGTACATAGCAGAGGGGCATTGCTGGCATATGATGGCATATATAACATTGGTGGACGTGCAGGTGAATGAGCCGGTGATGTTGTAGCTAACCAGATCAGATATTGAGAATTGCTTATTGGAAATAATCCGAAGAATCGTTTATGCTTTTTGATGAGATTCTCCACCACAGCTAACAAATCGATCTGTTACATTTGTAAATAGTGCAGTATTTAGAAAAAAAATGAAACCTAAACAGCAACAAAACCTCAATCTCTACTTGATTGTTTCCAACACTAACATTATCTTTAGCCAGACTCCTTCAAAAATGTTTTCAATAGTCTCTTGGAAATTAACTTTACCATCAAATTAATGTTTTTTTGTTTGTTTGTTTGGTTTTTTGCCAGCTTTCATTATATTTTCTTTTTCCTTCAAAGTTGCTATTTTTGTTAAACCTTCCATAAACCCTTGCTAAACCTTCCATAAACCCTTGCTAAATTCTTCCCATTTTATTGTGTATTCCTGATATTCTAAAATCCCAGTGCTACTCCATTTCCCTTTGTAGAAGTCCTAACACTCCAACTGGTTCCAAGTGACTCCTTTTCAGATCTTTCCCTAGCTGAAGAAAATGCTACGTCCTTTAACACAACTTTCAGAAGTCAGCGTAAGTATTTTAGAAAGAGGACAGAACTGACCTTCAATAGGGGAATATTTTTTATTTTGCATACTCCATGCACCATAACTCTCAAGTTTTTTTTCTGAGAGCCCAGGTAACTTCAGCCCAAAATGTTGCACATAGAAAGAAGTCAGGTTTGTAGGTATTAAAATGGAAACTATACAAACTCTTTGTCTTTCCACCAGGAATTTTTCAATATGAAAAAAATGTATAAAAAGTAATTATTGTTTGGCCAATTATTTTATTTTTCTAATTGACATTCTTGGAATGGAAAATGCTAACTTGGAACATTGGCTTATTTAAGATCCTAAACCTCCTTCACTTAATGTCCTAGCCCTCTGCTAAATGTACTTTCAGCCAGATCAGTAGCAGTGTAAGCTGTGACTTTGCTAGCCATGTGTTTTATGGTATAGTGTTACCTCAATAATACATTTTGTATCCCACACACATGCGTTACCGTACAATGGACAAGTAATTTCATTTTGACTATTCTCTCCTGGGTATTTCCTTACAGTTATGATTGACATTCTCTGAATACTTATTCTGTTCATTAAATATATATTTATAATTTAATAATACATTCCAATAACAGGTCACTTAAAGCAGCAGATGCCTGGAAAGTATGCAGAGCAAAGCCAGCAACTACTTGTACACATTTCATTACTTTTTGCCAGCGTATACAGTACTTTTCTTGACCCACTTGTAGCTTTTACAACGTATTAAAGGACTATAGAATATAGACCTTCAGCAATAAATATTTCTTTTCAGGATCATTTCATCAGTTGAAATGTAATTTTTAATCCAATTGTAAAATGCATTCTCCAATATTTGTTCTATTTTGTTTCAGGTCTCTAAGCATGGTAAAATCCTGGCTTTATTGAAGTCAACAACAGCTTTGTTATTGACTTCACTAGGACCAGGATTCCACCCCTAATTTCTAAATTCATTAGCGCTCACAGTGAGGTGATTCCTCAGAATATTTATTAATTATCATTATTATCTGTAGTGGTAGCACTGGGCTGTACACACAAATAATTATGCCCACGCTCATTTCAGTTCAAGTACCATGAAGCCATCAGATAAAACTGGTCCTGGCACAATATTCATGCTAATGAGGCCTGTTAAAAATTATAATAGAAATGTAGGTCCCAATCCTGCATCAATAGAAGCCAATAAAAAGGCTCCATTGACTTCAGCTGGAGAAAGAGAAGGTCCATAGTCAAGGAATTATTCCTACAATTGGTTACAATTATGTTTTAATATGATCTCTCAAGTGTTACAAATCTTTAACAGGGACACATTTCATAAACAAAACTGAATCCAGAGCTAACTGTACATGATATATCGAACAGTGATAAGAACCTTTGCTGGACCAATATTTTACCCAACTCACTGCACTGCTCTTAAACATGGGATACACCCAGTGATGGTTACAGTCTTCTGGTTAAGGCCAGGGTGTATTCACAATCAGAGACACGAATGGATTGCTTTTTACAAGGGCTGTATTCTTCACAGAGTTTATGATCTAAGATCTTGTTTGTTTTCAGACAAATTCTGCTGTGAGGCATCTCTTTTCTAGCCTTTGAAAAACAGTGCTGTTAAGCTAAAAGACAATTGTTGAAGTGAGAAGTGCTGGGCACCTATAGTTCTCATGAAATGGCTAGGAATCATAGGACCTCAACATATCTCACATTCAGTCCCTTAAACTCTAGCTATTGGTTTTGAAGAGCAGTGGTTTTAGTACTGAGTTAAAGCAGACTACCTTTACCTCCAAGACAAAGCTAGGGAAGTATGTCATCTCCTATCTTGAAGCCTGGCCTTGGGTCTTCAGCAGAAGTCCTGGGGGAATAGTTACTGTGCCTTGCGCCATAGGTGCTGGAACTAGGGGTGCTGGGCATGCTGCCTCAGCCCCTGGCATGAAGTGGTTTCCATCATATACAGGGTTTACAATTTGGTTCAATGGTTCTCAGCACCTCCACTCTACAAATTGTTCCAGTGCCCCTGCCTTGTGGTTTTTCATGTCGCTACTGCTGGCACAAAGGACACTTGTCACCTACCCTCCCTGTGTGAGCCCTGACAAAATACACTTTTCCATGTTCCTTGTGATCTCTCAGGCAGGGACTTATCAGTGCTCCACCCATATCCCAGCACAGACAAGGGCAACCCCCAATCCCCACGGATTACTGCAGGATCCTCAAGCCCTCTACAACTCACCTTCCGACTGGTGGGATGATTGGGTGACAAATAACATCAGTTGCTAACTGATAAATGGGGCTAGATCTGATTCAGTGTTCCTCCTGATTCTTATTAGTACCTGGTGTCTTCCCTCCCCAGTCACCAATATTGGATGATTGACAGAGTCAGGAGATTGCCTGGCTTGAAATCCTGCCTTCCCCCAGAACATGCATTTCTGCTCAAGTTTTTTCTTTCTTTCTTTTTTTTTTTTAGCACATGAAATGCAAGTCATTCTGGGGCATTGCACCCACTACCAAAGCAGAGAGTTCTGCTGGTCTTCTGTTGGTAGAAGCACTTGTGTCCCACTGGAAAGCCAGGAAACACTCCATGAAATGGTATCAAATTCCCCTTTGTAGCTCTGTAGCATCACATGATGTCAGATCTTCAACCAGTTACCGGTGCAGGACAATTATCCTATTGTTGTCGTCAGGACAGTTTAAATCTGAAGGGGGAAAGAAGAGAAAATTTTAGTGACGTTGATTTTTTCCTGTTAAAGGGTGTATGTCTGCAGTTGATCAGAGGCTTGGAATGTGGAAAAGTGGGCAGAGCATAGGTGAAGCAGTCAAAGCTTCACAATAAATACAATTTATCACATGTGTGGAGTGTGTGCGTGTGTATTTTACAATATTTTAAATTTTCATAGATTCTAAGACTAGGAATGACCACAGTGATCATCTTGTCTGACTCCTGTATAACATAGGCCATAGGACTCTGTATCACTTACTTTGCATGAAGGTATTGCAGGTAAAGCCAATGCATTTAGACCTCATTCTTCACTACCTTATGCTTTGTATAGTTATTTACACCTATGGAAAGTGAGACCAAAGAGGATGTAAAATACCACTCTTCTAATTTGGCAGAATTTCACACCCACTCAGCACAGGCAAATTACTACAACAAGGTGTAAAACAGTAGAGAACCTTAATTTAAATTACTAGATCGATTAATCCACAAACAAATTTTTGCAAAAAAAGAAGGAGAAGATTAAAAAATGTCACATGATTTATTCATGCTGGAAAATAAAAAGCAGGCTGTTGGGTGAATATTTGTGAAGATTGTGTTTCAGAGTGCAGATTGTGTCAGTGATAATTAACATGCCACCTTCAGGTATGACAGACAAACCTGTTTCACAGAAATGAGTTTGCAGGACCATTTTATTTTCATAAATACAAAAAGAGAGAGCGAGAGAAAAGAAAGAAAGAAGATGAACAAATCCCTGTAGGCGTCCCTTGGTTTACCGGTGAGGGATTCAATAGTGCTTGCTGTGTGATAAAGGCACTATTATGAAGGAAACCCTACTCAAATTACTGGGTCAGAAAAAAAAAATCAAAAAGGACTTTGTGACCGACTGCGCCTTCTTGGTATTGTCAAACAGCCACAGCAAATTAAATTCATTTGGACTGACATTGTGGCAAGCATCATTTACAAACCTACCTTTACTTTGGCCAATAACATTTTTTCCTCTAACAAGCTAGCACACTGTGAGTCTGTTTGCTTTTCAAACTCCAATTAAATTAACATTTACCAACTATGAATTGTCACTAGTTACAAAACAAATTATTACTGATTAAAGCAAATATCCCAGATTTCCGATAGCACTATCTGACTTTAGTGATTGTCAGGTTGCCATTTAAGGGCCTGGTTCTGATCTCACTCAAATTGCTTTTACAGCAACTTAATTCCATTCACTTCAGTGGAGCTACTCCTGACTCATGAATTTGGGTTCCTGTGATCAGGCCTTTGCATAGAGTCACACTGAAGTCACTGGGGCCCCATGAGCATGCAGGGATTTGTCACACAGACATGGCTGCAGAATCAGGACTCCACAGTAGTGTAACTGAGATCAGAATCAGCCCTAAATATTTTTTTTCAGTTTCTTAGCATGGTCCATTTTTTGAATTTGAGGGACTGCTACGTACAATTTTATGCAAACGGGTTTTTAAGTGTCTATGTTGCACATGCTGTAATTTGCCACCACTTTTTGGGAGTTGCCTTGGGTTGGATTTTGCAACCCCACTCTTATTTTTAACCACCTCAAAACAAAACACTTAGCAACTTTGTCTAAAGTAATAAGAACAATACTTAACTTCCTCAGTGCTCTGTGCAAACTTTCACAGTGTCATAATAAAGTTTTGGGGCTATTTTGTTTCTTTAGAATCTCAGAACCATCTAAATAATGTGCCTTGCCTGTTAGCTTGTATAGATTTCAGGATTGGTAAGGATATATGACAAGTCCCTTCGCTCACAGAGTAAAATTTTGTCCTTTTGCATAAATCCTTGAGAGAAGGCTTAGGAGGTTGTAGGCCAGGATCCATCAAAGCACTTAAGCACATAAGTAGTTCCACTGACTTCAGGGGGACTAAGCATATGCTTAAGGTTAAGTACCTGGTTAAATGTTTTACTAGAACAGCACTTTGCCACTTATATTTCAATTACCGGTATATATATATATTTTTTAAAGTATGAGCTCAGAGATTTAACCTGTTTACTTAAAAAAAAAAAAGTCTTGAGCAGCATTTCAAGCCATTCCAGGTTCATATAAAAAGATAAGTTTGCCTTTTACATGATACTCAAAAATAAATCTCTCCTCACTTTTGACCTGAAGTTTACATTTTCCTTGTTCTTTGTGTATAAATAGCACAGTTCTAGCCTAAGGGAAAGTGTTTGAAGAATTTTATGTTTATATATGGTGTATATTATATTTTATATAGAGAGGCAGAATCTATATTATCTACTTTTAGGCCGTGGGGGAAGGCCATGGTTTCCTGTGCCACAGATTCCCAGCTCCCGTCTGTAAGCAGGTACACAAAGCTCTCTTTAACTAGCTTGAAATGAGCGGTGAGATGAAACATGCCCACTGATGGTTAACAGATCTGTCCCCTAAGACTCCTCTCCTCCGAACATGGCATTTGTTTACATTCAGTGAAGCTTTTAGCATTTTCAGGCCTATAGGAGGATTTGGCCGGTAGCCCTGCTGTTGATTGTCATATTCCCTAGCTAGAAATGTCAGTTACCACTTTCCTTTCTTCCTCCATTCATTAAGCTTTTTGTATATTTTTCTCTGTCATTCTAGGAATTAACAATAACATGCTATTTGCATATCATTGTAGTTCTTCCAAGGGATGGGAATGCACACAGAGCTTGCAATTTTGAAACGAATAGGGTTTTGAATGTCTGGGAGATACTTAAAAAATCATCTGAATATTATTTGTTAGCATCTTGCATATGGAAAAACAATTGGAAAATAAAAACTATTGTATGGCTGGAGCTGAACATGCATAGAAGCCTTCTGGCCTAGCAACAAAGCTTTGCATTACGCACATTCACCTAGATCACATGAGGGCACATCTAGAAACCTATGAAAATATGACTGACTGCAAGGATGAACCAGCTAAGGAATCTTTGGCCCTGACATTTTTACCATGCAATGCTGGATCTACAATATTACTTAAGGGCTACTTAGATTTCACTTTGAAGAATCTTTATCATCAGTTATTTCACTCGGATTGTAGCTAAGAAAAGCGATGCCCCTCTCTCTGCTCTGCTAACACACAATGTGAAGCTAAATATGAGGGCACCACATGGTTGATACACCCAATCCACTTCACTGGAAAGAGAGCACAGTGCCCCGGAACATGCAGAGTCTTCTGTAGAACAGAGCCCAGGGTTTGTCCCATTCTACAGGATCTACTCATGTGCATTGAGGCCCTGATTTAGTAAGCGAGTAGTTCCGCTGAAGAGACAAGGTGGAGGAGGCAATACTTTTATTGGCCTGACTTCAGTTGGTGAAAGAAAAGCTTTTGAGCTTACACAGAGCTCTTCTTCAGGTCTGGGCAGGGTACTCGGAGTGTCATAGCTAAATACAAGAGGGAACAGATTGTTTAGCATAAGGATTTTACACACATGCTGTAAGAGACCATTCAAGGTGAAGTGGCCAGTTAACAACTCTACAGTCATGGGACAAAAAAGAGGGGTTAGTGGGTTACAGATTGTTCTAATAAGCCATAAATCCAGTCCATATTTTTTAGCATCTAGCAAAGTTATGAATTTAAGTTCACAGGCTTATCTTTTGAAGGTGTTGTGGACTGAAAGATCAGATCTGGAGTGATCACTTTGTGAAAAGTATTTGCTCACAGGGGACATGGTGTTTTTGTCTTTCATCATTTTTCGGTGAGAGTTCATTTGTGAGCTTAGTCTCATTCCACTCAATAGCTGTTACTGGGGCATTTAGTGCACTGGATGAGGTACACCACATGTGGTGATAGGCATGTTTAGGACCCATGGATCTTGAAAAGTGTGTTGTGGGGGTTATTGATCAGTGTAGCAGCAGAGACATGGCTGCAGGTTTTGCATCTGTTGTTCTGGCAGGGTCTGGTGCCAGTTTGAATTGGTGTGTCATGGGCTGTGAGAGCTTGCTTTTGATGATGAACTTGGTGACGTTGAGGAGTTGTTTGAAGGACAGAAGAGGGGATTCAGGAAAGTTTTATTTCAGGATATAGTCCCCATTGAGTATTGGTTGTAATTGTTTAATGATATGCCATATGTGTTCCAGTGTGGCGTGGTATGTGACAACTAGGGGTGTGTGGTCAGAGGGATTTTTTTTCCTGTATTGAAGCAGGTTCTCTTGAGGTATTTGGATGGCCCATTCCATGATGTGATCTACTTCTCTGATGAAGCCTCCTTGTCTGGTGAAGGTGGTTCTAAGTGTGTTAAGGTGTGTATCCTGGACTTTCTCCTCAGAGCATATTCTGTGGTATATGAGTGCCTGGCTGTAGATAACAGATTTCTTGTTTGTTTGGGGCGGTAACTGGATCTGTGAAGGTAAGTATAGTGATCTGTGGGTTTCTCGTATATAGTTGTCTGTAGGGTTCCATTTTTGAAGCTGATCTTGGTATCCAGGAAGTTTTTGCCAGTGCAGGAGTCTTCTAGAGAAAATCTGTTAGATGGGTGGTGGTTGTTGAAGTTGTGGTGGAAATCTATTAGGAAATGCAGGGTGTCTGTTCAGAGGATGAAAATACCATTGAGGTATCTCAGGTATATTGTTAGTTTCATTGTACATTTGTCCAGCAATTCTTCCTTAAGGTGACCCATGAAGATATTACTTCACGTACCTAGTCTTGCTAATATCCTGGGACCAAAACGGCTACAACACCACTGCAAACCATAGTTCCATTGAAGTCAGTGGAGCTCTTCAGAGGTTTGAAGATAGCGTGTGTCTAACTGAATGAAGCTGTGATCTAGAGGTGCCCTTGTCTCATTGAATATGCATTTTGTGCAGGACACAGTGTTTTCCTGTTATGTAGCAAACGGTGTCACATGGCCATCCCGTCCTCATAAGTAAAACCTTTATAATTCATTACATCCTTGGGCATTCTCCGTATATACACATGTATACTGACAGATATATATTTTACACACACAGACTGATTACCTGTACTCCATTTCCGGTCATTGTACAGCTACAGTAAATTAATCCTGCATAATGCAAACACAGGACAAGGCATCAGACGACGCACATTACCTATTCACATCAGTGAACTGATGACAGTATGCGTCCTGTGACCTGAATGAGAATCCATAACATATAAGGTGAGGGAACAAGATCCATATTAATTTACATTAATATGACTATAAACTGACATTAGTCACTCCCATTTAAAATGGTGAAGCACACTGGGTGCGCATTTTCCCTATCGTACCTGGAATCTGATGCAATGGGTGTCTAACTGAATAAGGATGATTAACTTAGTTCAGGGGATCTTAAACTTCATTGCACCGCAACCCTTTTCACAAAAATTACTACACAACCCCAAGAGGGGGGACGGAAGCCTGAGCCCACCTGAGCCCCGCCACTCCGGGCAGGGGGGGCCAAAGCTCAAGGGCCTCATACCCAGCTGGGGTCCTGTAACCTGCTGCCCACGGCTGAAGATTAAGTGAGAGCCCCAGGCAGTGGGGCTCGGGCTTTGGCTTCAGTCCCTGGCAGCGGGGCTCAGGCTTCAGCCTTGGGCCCCAGCCAGTTTAACGCCAGCCCTGGTGACCCCATTAAAACGGGGGCCTGACCCACATTTTGAGAACTGTTGGCCTAGTTCAGGGGTCGGCAACCTTTCAGAAGTGCTGTGCTGAGTCTTCATTTATTGACTCTAATTTAAGGTTTCGCGTGCCAGTAATACATTTTAACGTTTTTAGGTCTCTTTCTATAAGTCTATAATACAGGGAGCGACAACCTTTGGCACATGGCTCACTAGGGTAAGCCCCCTGGGGGCCGGGCAGGTTTGTTTACCTGTCGCGTCCGCAGGTTCGGCCAATCGCGGCTCCCACTGGCCGCGTTCGCCGCTCCAGGCCAATGGGGGGGCCGGGAAGCGGCGTGGGCCGAGGGACATGCTGGCTGCTGCTTCCCGCAGCCCCCATTGGCCTGGAGCGGTGAACTGCAGCCGAACCTGCAGACGTGGCAGGTAAACAAACTGGCCCGGCTCACCAGGGTAAGCACTAACGGGCTGCGTGCCAAAGGTTGCCAATCCCTGCTATAATATATAACTAAACTACTTTTGTATGTAAAGTAAATAAGGTTTTTAAAATGTTTAAGAAGCTTCATTTAAAATTAAATTAAAATGCAGAGCCCCCCAGACCAGTGGCCAGGACCCGGGCAGTGTGAGTGCCACTGAAAATCAGCTCCCATGCCGCCCTTTGGCACATGTGCCATAGGTTGCCTATCCCTGGCCTAGCTGGATGCTGTTGTTTTACAGCTGCAAACATGCAGATGCACATTTCTGATAGTAGTGGGCTCTTTAATTTAGCAGGGAAAGGCATAATGACAGCCAGTGGAGAGAATCTGAAATGAGACAAATTCAGATACCTTCCCACAATTCCCTTCGTGTACCCACTAGCAAAGACTAATCCTCCCATAATTTACTGGGAAAGAATCATAGGGTGATTCAGCTTAGTGCTACACAAAAGAACCATGGAATATGTCACCAGAAGTCCTAGTGACACACGTGGGAGCGTGCGGCACCAATGAGTGCACAGTAATTTGGTTATGACTTTGCAGTGAGGCTAACGTGCTAATCACCTGGACTAACTCTGCAGTGAAGATATGCCCTTTAAGTCTGTAAATTATGGCTTGGATGTTTTTTTAAAGATATACTCTGGCTCAGCCAGAAGTTACGGGCTTAATGCAGGAAGTAATTGGTGAAATTCTGTGGCCCACATTATAGAGGATGTCAGACTAGAAGATCATAATGGTCCCTTCTGTCCTTAAGGTCTATGAGCTTTTTCAAATTAAAACTGTGTACTGTCTCCATTGCTTAAACAGTCAAGAAATATATGGATGGACAGTATGCACATAACTTTGCAGGTTTACTCATACTAGAATTTCAAAGTCACATTTCAGTACTAATATCTGACATTAGATCAAGTTTTTGATGTGCTAAAATTAATAATTCTTGAAGTGTTTAAGGACATTTCATGATTGGTATTAATAATCCAACATACAAAACTTTGCTAGGCACTTAATAATGTATAATCAGAGAGATCCCCAACAGGTTATAACCTAAACAGACAGAAAAAATGAAGATCTAACCAGACTGAGGCAAAGCTTGGCATTTCTCCTGTTAGTTTCATGATTTCCTATTATATACATAAATAATTTAGATACAAGATATATATGAAATACAGATTCTAGTACATATGAAAACAAACAAAGATTAATTTTTCTTCTTCATATTATTTAATTTCAGGGAAAATGGTGCTGTGACTGCTTCTACGCCCCGGTTTAGCAGCAATATCCCTCCCTATTCAGCAAAGCACTTAAGCGTGTATCTCACTGGGATGTAAATACATGCTGAAAGTTAAGTGGTTTGCTAAGTTACCATGGACTTTAGCACAGGCTTAAATGCTTTGCTGACCTGAGGCCTTAATGAATTCTGAAGTGGTGTTCTGACGTGCTATTAAATATAATAGAACCACGTCAGGTAGGATGCACAGATCTTACTACGAATTAATGTTCCCCCTGAATACCTAGTAGAGTAACAGAATAACCAGCCATGCTTGATATATTAACAAATGAACAGTGAATACTTTGAGTGTAAAAGACCAACACTGCCAGAGTTGTACTGCTTGACTAAAAATAACCGGGCACATGAACGTTTAGCACTTATTAAGGACACCTTTCCTCTCATAATATATTCGATTAAAAAGTCCAGATACATAGAGACACATAGATTTTCTTTAAGTCCAGAAGGGGATGTACCTACTGTATAGAGGTGGTAAATATTTTAATTGCTTGATCTTATTTCCCACTTCCTCCCCTGCCATATTTGATCTAGACTGGCTGTTTTTGTGGTGCAGACGACAGGTCCAGGCAGGCAGTGCTGCTTGTACAGTAGAACTAGGAGGGAAGCCCAAGCAAACTTGTGCCGGCTCATGAAGTTAAAACAATTGTACATATAAAAAGGAAACCATAACTAATTAACACTAGGCAGGCGGTCTAGCTGGAGACTTCAAATCCAAACTAGGTCACAAGGGAATACGGGACTTGGCAGACAACACTGTAACTGAAATAATCTCCCAAGACCAGCCAAGTGAGAGCAGACCCAACTACCCTTACGAAAAAAGATGCCTGTGCCAGTTGTTTCTGGGGAAAAGGAGCCAAGGACAAATGACTGCAGCTCTCAAAATGAGCATGATTACATTTAGCCTTCAGGGGTTTTGTTCCTAAAAGGCTTTTTGTTAAATGCCAACGTTATTCAGTAAGATTCACAGTGAGAGCAAAATTAGCAGTCATGGTGCTTTAAGAAAATCAGCAGGGAAGGCGATGGGGCTGGGGTGTCAAATACTAAAACAAAGGGTGTGTGTGTGAAGGTTTATGTTGAACCTAGCTGGAGTTTGGAGTAGGCAATATACCCTGCTGAGTTACAAAAGTAAAAGCAGATACCAGAAAAGCACAAAACTGGCTGGGTATGAGCTAGATAGAATAACTGAGATTACAGCAGTTACCGAAGGGAAAAAAGAGTTTTAGTACTAGAGAGAAAGGGAACAGAGAAAGTGAGATTTGTGAGGTGTAGGGCTGAACTGTTCTGTTGAAACTATGGACCGGTCATGTGGAAGTTCAGCGTCATAAAGCTGAGCTTGAGCTGTGTATGTGCAGAGGGAAAGCGAACACTCAGGTCACAGTTGGTGGTCCTTAAGAGCTTACGAGCAATTGCTCTCCTGAAGCCCCTGAAATCTAAATGTAATCATATTGCTAACCTAAATAAATGAGCAAGCATGTGGATGGGAGAAGGACTTGAACATATGTGTATAATGAATGTATAGTGAAAATTGTGCTAGTGAACACAGTCAATAGATTTGCATGTTTAAGGAATTGTAAATGGCTGAAAAACACATTAAGTTACATTTTCAAAGCATCCCTGTTAAGTGTGACGTTAGAGTCTTAATCATGCAAAATAACATGAAAAACCCCACAAAATTGTTCCCATCCCATTTGCACTAGATGATTCCATTGATCTGAATATAACTCCAGGTCTGAGTATTCTCGGATTTGCATGTGTAAGTTCTTAACTGTGTGTTTAACATGCACTCTTTGAAAATGCAGCTTGTAAGGTCAATTGACTGTAGCTTGAACATTTTTAATGGAATCCTTTGGAAAGCAACTCAGTGAAGAACTAATTGTAATCAGTGAGCTAGAAAGAAAGTAGCTCTTTAACTGTAATCAGCCTCATGGTACCATTTATATACTCTGGTATAAACAATCTTATGGTAATTTTATAGCAATTCATGTTCATACTTTACTGTGATTAAGAAGTAGATTGTTGCTATTATTATTGCATTTATTATCTACACTGTAATGCAGGCATACAATAATTCATAGCATTATACAAGCACATAAAAGACCAAGGGCCAAATCCACAGCTGGTGTACATAGGCATAACTGATTGATGTCAATGGAACTATGCCAGTTTACACCAGCTGAGGGTCTGTCCCATAGCCCCTATCCTAAGGAGATTACTCAGCCTTATGCCATACAGGCTAAGAGATCAGTTGAAAATGGAGCAGATTGGTCAGTGAGGCGGTTAAGAATGGAATGATCCACCTAAGAAGTGTGTGTTGGGGAAAGATATTAAACAGACATAGGAAGTCACTTGTCACAGGAGATATAAAAGCTGTTCCTGGTACAAGGCACAAAGCGAAGGGTAGGAAGAAAGAAAGGAGTAAGAGCAAGAGTATGAAGTGTGATCAGAGAGTTGGACCGGGGAATAGAGGGGCAAATATTGTGCAAGCAAGCAAAGGTGAGGATGAGGTCCTCACACTTGATTCAGAGAGGGGCCCAGATCTAATCCCATTGAAGTCTGTAGGAAGACTTCTATTGACTTCAGTTGGCTGTGAATCAGGCACAGAGAGAGGAAGCCAGTGAATAGATGCAAAGAATGGATGGTTGCCACAATAACTTGAGAAGGTGATCTTTACTGCAGCCTTTTGGCCAAACTAAAATAGGAAGAGAAGTAAAATGTGGCAAGGCAGAGAGGAAAGGATGGAGTCCAGTGACAGGATTTAGCAAGGACATGTACGTGTGTGTGGGATGGAGGAAAAGCAAGAGACAAATCAAAGATGACACTGACATTGTAAGCCCTGGTGACAAAAAAGATAATACCGTTATCAGCAGAAATGGGGAAGGGAGAGAGAGCATATCTGACTGTTGCAGGCCTGCACAAATTAGAGCAGCCCTCAGGCCATTCTAATAGCACAGGACAGACTGCACATAGAGTGGCACCAGGATCAGGGAAGTGCAAGGGAGAGTTTTGAGCCACCTTTACACACTAAATACTCCCGGCATTTTAGCTATACCTGAGGATCTGTCCTGAAAACAGGGGGAAATCCCTCTTATTTAAGAAAGCTCATCTATAAATATAAATTAAGTCAATGATAACAATAACATTCTGATCTGCTGCCTCCCAATGTTTTGCTGTAGGCAAGAGACCATCCTTCCCTTAAAATCTAAGTAATATTTGAGTTAGAATCAAATCAGCAACATAAGCATCCCCATGTACTATTACCTTACAGCCCTCCATGCAAACAGCTGAAATATTGAAAGAAATTCTATGCACAAAATCTTTTGGGAGGCTTGTACGGTTTGTGCACCTGGGGACAATGGAGTAATTATATAGTCCATGTGATCACTATAGATACGTTTGACATTGTCTTGAGGAAACACATTTGAATCATTTTAAAACTTTATTGCTTCTATTAAAAATATTCTCTTGGACTATTACTACACCTGTTGATTTGGGCATTCAGTTGAAACTGATGTTCTAAAACCAGCCTGAGGTGATTCTTGTAAAAGTTTTAATTACCAAGTTAAATAAAACATCAGCTGTCTTTTAATGAAATACATCAGCTTATGCAGACTTCCTCTTGGGTTTTACCAGATGCATTCAAATAAACACTAATAGACAGCTGATTATTATCATTATTACTTTTCTAGTGCCAGAGATGTGCCTGGCACTTTACAGAACACAGTACTCCTGCCCAGAATAGTTGGTAATCTGAGTTAAAATGAAAACCACATAAGAAATTGTCCTACGGGGAGATGTAGTGAAGGGTCAGTGTTTTGCTGCTACAATTTGAAGTATATATTCTATATTACAGTGTAAAACCTAATATTGCATTTCAGATAATGCATTTCCCCAAAACAATGTGTGTGTGTGTTTAGGTAAGGACGTTAACGAACGAGGTCACAGAGCTTAGCCAAAGGGTTTGAGGCTGTTCTCTGAACCATACTGTATATGTGCTGCCCCCAAAACAGTAGCTTTGGCTCAAACTTGTACCTGTGCCAAGATCCAGCTATCCACTAAAAGACACTGAAGTTACTTGTTAAGCACATTGAAAGGTAAATTATGGCTACACTGTATGGGTGCACCAGGAAGGCGGGTGCATAAAGAGCCCCTTCCCCCACAGTCATATTACAGATACATGCATATCTTCATTGCAGGAAGAAGATGAACTATGCACTGGTGGCAGTTCTCCACACCCCAAAGCGGGCATGTACCAGCAAGATGGGTTCATGGTCCTGTCCCTTGCAGTGGAAAAGCTAGGGGCAGAACAGCAGCACTTGAGATAGCTGATGCTATAGGATTGAATAGGATTGGGTTTAAGCACTTTGCTGAATCAGGGCCTGAAGAGCAAAATTCTCTGTGTGTTTAAACTTGGAGGGTGGAAATGGAATTGTAAACCACTGCTATTATACTATCACTGTCATGTGACCACTTAACTTTTTAGCATAATGGCTACCACGGGCAGGAAGCTCAGAATTTTACATTATTCACTTTCACTGCTCAGCTGATTAAATAATCTCATAATAGACCAGATCCAAAACCAGCTGAAGTTTAATAGGAGTCTTTCCAGGGGTTTTGGGCTATGCCTATTTGGCCAGCTCCTGCTCCCACTGACTATAATGTGAGCAAGACAGGGCTCCTATATCTTGTATGTTGCATTTTAATCTCTCATACTGCATTATTCTCTGTATATTGTACCACTCTTATGTATGGTTTTGGATTTGTTGCATGTTTTGTATATTTTATACAATATGAAAATCAATACAAGAGATTGAACAATGAACTACTAATGAAAAATGACTGAGAAACTGCAGCCGTTTCATTTTTAAAAAATGCTTTAAATCTCCATTACCATTGCCATAGAGAAACGTTTTGCATGCTGTTGAATAATAATTGCTACCAAGATATATGTACTGTACTCATCATTAGGTAAAAAACTACTGAACAATCCATTCAGCCATAGCATTGGTCTGAACAAAGTAAACTCATTCAGTGAAGGCCCACCACTGAAATCTAGGAAAATTCTGCATAGTATCAGTCTCAAATATCCAGATCAGTGTAACTCTTCCATGCAGTGAGCAGACTGAAGCGCATCTAACTGTAAAGATTTTTTCATCTACTTTGTAGATATGATTGATCAGATCTGGACTGGTCTGACTGCATCCATGGGGCAGTGTCAAAAAAGGAGACACCTGGACCTTTTTTCATTGGTGAAGTTTCAGCCCGTTTCATGGACAGATTGCTCTGGATGTATAGGGAAGAAGTTGAGGTTCTAAGACACTGACACACCAAGGTACTTAATGACAGGTTTCAGAGTAGCAGCCGTGTTAGTCTGTATCCGCAAAAAGAACAGGAGTACTTGTGGCACCTTAGAAACTAACAAATTTATTTGAGCATAAGCTTTCGAGCATCAGCCAGACCATCAGGGGCTCGTTCACCTGCACATCTACCAATGTGATATATGCCATCATGTGCCAGCAATGCCCCTCTGCCATGTACATTGGCCAAACTGGACAGTCTCTGTGCAAAAGAAAAAATGGACACAAATCTGACATCAGGGATCATAACATTCAAAAACCAGTAGGAGAACACTTCAACATCTCTGGCCACTCAGTAACAGATTTAAAGGTGGCTATTTTGCAACAGAAAAGCTTCAAAAAGAGATTCCAACGAGAAACTGCTGAACTTGAATTAATATGCAAACTAGATACTATCAATTTAGGCTTAAATAAAGACTGGGAATGGCTGAGCCA
The DNA here is from genome assembly GCF_011386835.1 of Chrysemys picta bellii. NCBI lineage: Eukaryota > Metazoa > Chordata > Testudines > Emydidae > Chrysemys > Chrysemys picta. The sequence continues at coordinate 233,441,401 of NC_088792.1, forward strand.
TTACACACACTGAATCTATTTCCCCATGTTAAGTATCCTCATACCCCTTGTCAACGGTCTATGTCTATAGTCAATGGGCTATCTTGGTTATCACTGTAAACGTTTTTTTTCTCTTGCTAACATTAGCTCATCTTAATTAATTAGCCTCTTAGAGTTGGTAGGGGAACTCCCACCTTTTCATGTTCTCTGTGTATATATATATATATATATTGTGACAGACCCAGAACAGTGGGGTACAGGAGTCTGGTAGAGGGCAAATATACTGGTCACTGAATGAGTAGTTTCCTGTTCCCTGAGTGACCAGAGCAGGGGCTGCACTAGAGTAATCAGGAACCTGCTAGAACCAGTTAAGGCAGGCAGGCTAATTAGGACACCTGGAGCCTATTAAGAAGAAGTTGCTAGAATCAATTAAGGCAGGCTAATCAGGGCACCTGGGTTTTAAAAAGGAGCTCACTTCAGTTTGTGGTGCGAGTGTGAGGTGCTGGGAGCAAGAGGTGCAAGGAGGTGAGAGGGTGTCCTGAGAGGAGGAAGGTCGTGTGGTGAGAATAAGGAAGGTGTTTGGAGGAGGCCATAGGGAAGTAGCCCAGGGAGTTGTAGCTGTCATGCAGCTGTTACAGGAGGCACTATAGACAGCTGCAGTCCACAGGGCTCTGGGCTGGAACCCGGGGTAGAGGGCGGGCCCGGGTTCCCCCCAAACCTCCCAATTGACCTGGACATCCTCACTATATGTTCCATTCTATGCATCCGATGAAGTGGGCTATAGCCCACGAAAGCTTATGCTCAAATAAATTTGTTAGTTTCTAATGTTCCACAAGTACTCCTGTTCTTTTTTCAAGGTCCTTAAGTATGTCTCTAATTGTAATGGTTATGGTCACAGCATACACACAGAGAGGTTAGATAAAAACATAACTTCACTTTCTGGAAGGTTGCAACATAAAACTATTTTATTTCTTAAAAGCCAGAATGTTAACACACAAGAACCAAAACCAGAGAGACACAAAGCAGGCTGCTCCCTGAGGAGCACAACTCACCCCCTCTTTCTCTAAGCTGGCGCTTTTGCAGACTGAGTCCTGAGGAGCCAGGCAGCATGTTTCCTCACAGAGCCTCCTGACCTGCAAAAAAAGACCAGAAAACCCCTTAGAATTTAAAGTGATAACTTGTAACTTTAACTCGGTTTTCAATGCATCACTTTAATCACGGAAATCAATCTTGCTGGATCGGAGACTAAACGCATAATAATTGCAACAGCTTCTCTCTACAACTTTATCTCTATGACACAATAGATATGCACAGCACTTCAAGGGCATAAGAAGGACACTGTCCTTCTCCAAGAAGTTTACATTCTAAGTCCCTGCTCCTGCAAACATTTACATACCAGCTTACCTTTAAGCACTTGAGTAGTTCCATTGAATTCAAAATGCACCCAACAGGCACAGTCAATCAGTATGATGTCAATGGGGCTACTCAGTTGCTTAGAAAGCAGAAAAGTATAAGGATTATTCTACTGCACATTAGCCTTGGAGGTCCATGGGAGATCTGGGTACTCAGCTGCCTAACTTTAGAGACCCAATCTTGAAAAATTTGGCTGGTGATGTCACAGTGTGGCAGAAAATGGTGGTGAGGGTGAAATGTAACTATGCGGAGGCCACACAGAGTAGGAAAGAGTGAGACAGAGGGCTGGCTACAGGAACTGAATATAGCAAAGAGCTAAATATGACTGGAAAAGTTAGGGAAGGGGGGAGAAGTGTTGGAACCAGCCTGTGAGTGAGTGTTGGAGGGAAAACATGCATGTCTACACTACAAACTTTGGGCAACGCATGTTACATCAGCATAAGGCCACAGCGGTTGGTATAGTGCTTGTGTTGGTGCTACATGTGCTCACCAGGAGTGGTTGTGTCGATCATAGTGAGGTGCACCACAGGTTCCACTAGTAAACCTGCCACCAGTCAGTGCACAACCCACCATTGTCCAGTGCATGGAAGTTTTGACAATGCATGGTGAGGCAGAAATGAGTCATGCAGGGGTGACTGAGACAAGAGTCAACTTCTCAGTGTGCAACTGTCTCCATCCTATCTATATCCCATACTTTTCATGCATTATTTAAAAACCCGTGAATCTGAGTGGCTTGCCTCACAGTCTGCCATCTCTGACAGAAACATGGATCCTGCACAGCTCTGCACTATTGTCATAAGCATTGCAAGCTCTGATATTTGCAGAGCCATAAGAACAGCCGAATCAATGGGGAACATGACGATTTCTTGGAAGACAGATTGTTGTAGGACATAGTGAGAACCAATTTAAGGTTGTTGGTGGCATTCATGGAGCAGCTGCAGATGGTGGAACACTAATTCTGAGCCTGAGAAACAAGCACTGACTGGGAGCACAGCATTATAATGCAGGCTTGGAATGACAAGCAGTGGCTGCAGAATGTTCAGATGCATAAGGCCACATTTCTGGATCCGTGTGCCAAGCTTGCCCCAGCCCTCCAGTGCAGGGACATTAGAATGAGAGCTGTGGAGAAATTGGAAAGGGTCCAAAGAAGAGCAACAAGAATGATTAAAGGTCTTGAGAACATGACCTATGAAGGAAGGCTGAAAGAATTGGGTTTGTTTAGTTTGGAAAAGAGAAGACTGAGAGGGGACATGATAGCAGTTTACAGGTATCTAAAAGGGTGTCATAAGGAGGAGGGAGAGAACTTGTTCACCTTAGCCTCTAAGGATAGAACCAGAAACAATGGGTTTAAACTGCAGCAAGGGAGGTCTAGGTTGGACATTAGGAAAAAGTTCCTAACTGTCAGGGTGGTTAAACACTGGAACAAATTGCCTAGGGAGGTTGTGGAATCTCCGTCTCTGGAGATATTTAAGAGTAGGTTAGATAAATGTCTATCAGGGATGGTCTAGACAGTATTTGGTCCTGCCATGCGGGCAGGGGACTGGACTCGATGACCTCTCGAGGTCCCTTCCAGTCCTATAATCTATGAATCTATGACAGTGGAGAAATGAGTGACAATTGCACTATGAAAATTTACAACACTGGGTTACTACTAGTCAGTGGGAAATCACTTTGGGATTGGAAAATCCACTGTGAGGGGCTGTCAGGCAAGTGTACAGGGCCATTAGGACTGCGCCTCTCGGCAATGTGCAGGACATAGTGGATGGATTTAAAGTAATGGGGTTCCCAAACTGGTGGAGCAACGGATGGCATGCATATCCCTAGTTTGGCACCAGACCACATTGCTACAGAATACATCAACAGGAAGGGCTACTTTTCCAAATGTTGGTGGATCACCAGGGATGCTTCACTGACATCAATATTGGCTGGTGAGGGAAGGAGCATTAAGCTCACATTTTAAAGAAATATTCAAAAAGCTAAAAGCCAACCAGCAGATTGCCATTGGTGATTGTCACAGGGTCTGCACAGGTTCCCTCTCTTTTGTCCCTGTTCTTTGTGCTTAGGCTGGTCAAAGAAAAGGGTCCCAACGCCTCTTTCAGGTGTTCCACCCGTGTCTCTTTATTTAAAGTGTTAGTGTAATCCCAATTTGCCCAACACCAATCCCCACACTGACCCTTCCCTGGGTCTTCTCGCCCTTGAGACTTCCTGCAGCCGGTAGGGACAGAGCTGCAGTCCCCCCGTCTTCTCCCCTGGCTAGCATCCTGTCTGAGCCTTTCTCTGGGCTTATATCTCCTCCCAGTCACCAGCCCAGCTGGTTCCACTTGACTCAGCTGTTTCCCCTGAGCCTGCACTCATTAGGGCCTGCAGCTGAGCTCCTTGCTGAGTGTCTGGGCCCCCAGACCTGGCCGCTCTGCCGGGAAGCCGGGAGGGGAGCCACACCTTTGGCAGGGCATCCAAGGGGTTTATACCTCTGCCCTGCCACAGTGATATTAAAATGCCAGTAGTGACCACTGGGGACCCAGCCTTCCCCTTGCTCTCCTGCTCATTAAAGCATACATCAGCCACCTCAACAGCACCAAGGAAAGTTTCAACTTCCAGCTCAGCAGGTGCAGAATGACAGTTGAATGCACTTTTGGTAGATTGAAGGGACGCTGGCGTTGTTTACTCACAAGATTGGATCTCAGTAGAAATAACATCCCAATGGTGATAGCTGCCTCTGTCTCCTACATAATATCTGTGAAGCAAAGGGAGGAAAGTAGCCGCCAGGGTGGAAGGTGGAAGTAGAGAGGCTGTCTGCTGAGACTGAACAGCCAGACACAAGGGGTATTAGAAGAGGTCAATGTACAGCTACATGGCTTAGAGAGGCTTTGAAAGAGTACTTTAACAGTGAGTCACAATATGTTTTGCGGTGTATTGTGCTCCATCTGGCCCTGCAATTAGGAATTGTGTGGTGCTTGATGTAAATCTATAACTGTAACACTGTCAGTACACCAATTAATTCTGTGGTGCTTGCTGTAATTTGTGGCCGATCCTATCACTTGTGCCAGGCTATATAATAACAAGTGAGTGGGTGCTTTCCAAACTGCTAGGCACTCTGCAGCATGTGTTGAGAAATAGTAAGGATGAATTATTTTCCAAAAAATAGAATTTTATTGTGTAACAGTACAGTGCAAAGAAATCCTGAACAATTTAAAAGCAAATAAATTAAAAACGTAATAAATTAATGGAACAGAACTTAACAAGGGGAAAAAACTTTCATGTCCAGTTTAGCTACACATACAGCAACTGTGGCTTTCACAGGTAGGTAAATATGAAGCTATGGTTGTCCTTAATGTCCCCTGGTGTGGAGTGGTAGGGGTAGGGATGCGGACCTTGATACCACATGGAATGTTGGGGAGGAACATAGGGATGTGCTGTAATGCATATCTCCATGGACTGCAAAGGGGAGGTGAGCCCATGATTGTTGAACCTGTAGGTCTGCAAGAGTCTGCAGCATCTGTGTTTGCTGCTGGAGAAACTCCATTATGTCCTGGTGCATCTCCTTCTCCTTTTCCTACTGGGACTCCTGGGCCTTTCTCCCATCCGCTCTTTCCTTCTTCAGGCTGCCTGCGATGTTCACCCTCCAGGACCTTTACTCACAGTGTGATGCAGCACTGGCTTGCAGGATCTCATTGAACATGTCATCTCTAGTCCTCCTCTTTCTCCTCCTTATCTGGCTCAGGCATTCCATGAGCACGGAGGGGGATCGCTTCAAGGCTGCAATGACAGATGCTGCAGATAAAACACACAGAGGTACCATTCTTAGTATAATCACAACGAAAAGTGAAAGTTGAAATTCAGAACTCCTTGACCTTGTTCCCCTGAAGTTTTAAACAAGACAAGCTTATTGGCATTTCCGCTTTACTCACAGCACTAGCCAGGGCAAGTATGGCTCTCCAGGGGTGAGGCAAATGAGGAGGGAATTGCTCGGTTGCATGAAACCATGAATCTGGGACACTAGCACTGAATAGTAGCATCATTTCCCACACGTGGTGGTGAGTTTAGCAGATATCTCACTCCTGATGGTAACAAAGGCACAGAGCCAATGGGGGCCACATGCTGCTAGCCTGTTAACTTCAGCGGGCACCATTGCAGTAATCACTGACTGGTGTGAGAAAGTGTCCTACCGCAGAGAAAGAAATAAGGCTGCCATCCCTGGAAACTTTTGGGAGAGGATTGTAGAGTACCTCCGGGAAAGTTTCATTGAGATCTCTGAGGAGGATTCAAGGGACATCCCTGTGTACATAACCAAACTGCTCCACTTGGCTGCCCTTGCATAACTCTACAGTGGAATAAAAACAGATGATAACTCTCCTTCTCCTTGTTGTACCCCTACCTCTTCTAGTAGGAGAACATAACTGAAAAGTCGAGAGCTGTGTCCTGCTAAGTTGGGGTATGTCATTAGCACATCACTGTAATGGGACATACAATTACACACTTATCTGAGCTTTCTTCCCTTGCAACGGACTCACTTGTGCTAAACTGCCAGGACTGACTGGAATGCAATTGAGTCTCAAATAGGTCCTGGCTCGCGGCATACCTGGACCCCCCCCCCCAATCACATGTCCCCCAGCCTCTTCCTCCTCCACCTGTTCACACCAGGGAACTGTGGATTGGGCTGCTCAGAAGTATCCACGTTGGTGTGCAGGGTGGAGTTGGGGTCTCCACCAAGTATGCAAATTGGTGGAGCTCTTTGTAAAAGTGGCAGGTCTGCAGCTTGGCACTGGATCAACTGTTGGCCTCCCTGGCCTTCTGATATGCCTGATGCAATTCCTTCACTTTCACACGGCACCGCTGTTGGTCCCTGTCATAGCCCTTTTCCTGCATCCCCCTTGCAAGCTGCTCAGACTTTTCTACAGCTGGTCTATAGCTGTGCTTGCACAGCCTCTTCTCCTCACAGGCCCAGGAGATCCAATATCTGCTGGCTGCTGCAAGCCAGAGTGTGTCTGGGGTATGCAGCCGGCATAGTCAGCTGGGCAGTTGCATACAGCAGTGGAGAGCTGCTAGGTGTGCTCATGAACCTGGACAATCAGGAAAAGGCATTTAAAAAATTTGCAGGGCTTTAAAGGGGAGAGAGGCCTGTCAGTCTCAGTGACCCTTGGGCAGGAGAGTTCCCAATTATTACCAGAGTGGTCAGAGTCAGGCATTGTGGGACAGCTGCTGGAGGACTGTTTGGGATGACATAAATAACAGTGTCTACACTCGCACTGCATCGATCTCAGTACATTGACAATGGCTCAGTGCCACTTGGGAAGGTGCTGTTACTGTGTCCCTGTAACGGAGCACTTACACTGGTAGGGGACAAATTTAAATGTACACAAACATAACTAGATCAGTGCAAGGTGGCTTATGTTGATCTAACTTTGTAATGTAGCCCAGGCTGTGATGGAGTCAGTTTGAGTTTGTAGCCCTTGAAAAACCGAGGCTCTCTAAGAATTCCAGGAAAAGATCCCAGTCTCAACCCCCTCAGGACCCACCAGACTGCACTGTAAAGTCAGGGGATGAGGGCAGATGGGGAGAAGAGGAGAAGATCGGGAGAAGGCAATGGGCCAAGAAGGGGTAGGAGAGGAAAAGAGAAGGGGGTAGGGAAAGAAAATGCCAAATATATTTTTTGAAATTTCAGTAATTGTGGACATAGCAACCTCCTCCCCAATGACTGTTGTAACCCTTTCCTCCTGCCTTTTTCAATTTTTTGTATTTTTAGATTGTAAGAAGAATGGTATCTTCCTATATAGCTGTACAGCACCTAACACATTTTGGGCATTAGATTAATATCAATAATTAAATCTAATGGATTTGTGTTTCTCAACATCAGAGTTGAATTTAGACTTCAATCCGGAGCTTCTTCCTCATGTACAGTTTACCACAGCATACATAACTATTTCCACACTGATGCAATTCACCCACAGGGAAGGTACCCACTGGGAACACACAGCTACCTATCAAGATGACGTTTAATGTCATTTAGTCTGCACCTCCCTGCACCATCTTGGACAGTCTGTGCCACAAATATTTAGGGGAGCTACAGCCAAGAAACATGGGGCTGTTCAAAAGCATTGGCTCTGCCTGTGAAGTATGAACCCACGCAGTTCAGGTGCATTTGAAATGTATTTGAAAATGTTCTCCAATCCGGATTCGAAAATTCGCTTTCACTAAACCCATTATCTATTTAGGATTATTTCAACATTATTCAATAACATTCTTTGAATAATAGACTAATGTACTGTCTTTCTGGCAGGACTCACCTTGATCTGCATTATCATTTAGACCCCCATCTGAAAACATCATTAATTTAAATAAGCAATAGAGACTAAAATAAAATTCCATTCATGCTTAACTCTCCAATGTGGTTTTGAAAACCTTTCTTCTTTAGCCAGTCTTATGTTACATGCTGGATGGTCTTTGCTTTGACCACCTCATAAAAAAAAGCTCATAAATAGTTTTCATGTGTTATTTAAACTAGCGGCACTCCCTGAGGCACTGTGCTTTTATTTTTAAAAATCCTCTGTGTATTTCTAAAGTATTTCTAAACCGGTAGCAGAGGTAAAACTATATTTTAACCCAGGAAAGACATGTTCTATCACTATCAGGTCACAAATTTTCTTACTCTTTGCTGATAAGAATAAAACACCTACAGCAAATGTCGCCTGATTTACATGCTTTCTCTAAAAATCATTAATTCCAAGACATGAGGAAAATAACTGAAATTATTTTAGAAAGACATGGTGGGTGAGGTAATATCTTTTATTGGACCAACTTCTGTTGGTGAAAGAGACAAACTTTCCTGCTAAGAAGAGCTCTGTGTAGCCCAAAAGCTTCTCTCTTCCACCAACACAAGGTGGTCCAATAAAAGATATTACCCCACTCACCTTGTCTCTTAAAATCCTGGGACCCACACAGCTACAAGAACACTGTAAACAACAGTGAAATTATTTTGTTTGACTAGATGCTTTCCAAAACCAAAAATGCATTCCCAGTGTCCTACAATGGACACATAGAACTGACCAAGAATTTTTCCTTTTACAGTTGACCATGAATGTTCCTGAATGAACAAATGCTACATAAAAGTAATGTTGGACTTGATGTCAGTCTGCTTGGTGAGGATCGGGCACTATACAGAAGGAGGCTATCACTTCATGTGAAGTAATGGGCAATGACTGAAATGTCTACTGCTGTCTTTAGATTGGGTGGAATACTTGTAAAAATAAAGATGGGATGAAAGGAGCTTTCTAAGAACTATTCCCAACAAAATTAAAAAGCTTTAAGATATAGTTAAGGTAGCAAACAGGAAATATACACCAATATTTATAGGCCATTGTAATTATGAATGAAAGTGAGGGAGTTATGAGTTAAGGTTGAAAAACAAAAAATTGGAAGTCAAGGAATCAGAAGGTTGTAGAAATAACAAAAACTTCTATGTCAGGAAGCCTGTAAGTATTCAAGTATCAGAGGGGTATTTAATTTAGCTGGGGAAAGTGCTCTTCCAGCATGATTTCACTGAGAGATCACCATTTAGGATTGTGCTGTGTTGAGATGAAACGTAGATTGCCCCCATGCTTCACAGACAAAGCCAGAATCAGAAGACAATTACAAACTGTCCAAGGAGATGGAAATTCAGCAGGAAGAAGAGGATTATCTGGCAAACATCAGGGCATTTGGCTGACCTACTGGGAGCTGTAGGGAGTAAAGAAAATAAAAATAAATGAAGGTTTAAAATGGAAATGTATGAGGAGTAAAATACCCCCAGTTGGATCACATTAATTACCAGTAAAAATTCAACTAGTAGGTGCCATTAATACCCAAAATAAACACGTTAGCTATATCACAGCACTTAGCATTTTACACCTGAAGAGCACAAGGTGCTTCACAAATATTAATGACCTCATCCTCACAACACCCCTTTTGTGGTCTATGTAATTTTCCCTGTTCTACAAAAGGGAGAATTGAGAGACAGAGCTGTGACTTTACTCCAAGTCACACAGGGAATAGAACCCAGATTTCCTGATTCCCAGTTCTGCCAGAATCATCATCCTCCTCCCAGTAGAGAGACATTTATTTTTGAAACAGAGAGTTTCTAGGTACAATATTATTTGCCAACCCTTTTCAACTGATACAGGTACCTAAATGGCTATTGCCAATGCCCAGCATTCAAAAATCATGAGTCAGGCCTCAAAACACCAGGATATTGGCTAAAACATAAAGAGATAAAGAGATCTTACAAAAGAAGAAATGTTGGGTTCTTTTTATTTTTACTTTTATTTTTATTCTCTTTTATTCGCCATGGACTTTAAAGAAAACACCAAATATTGCAGGACTTGTGACAAAAATCATAAGAGTTGGCAATACTGTTAATACCCTCCCTTGATAGCATTGCTGATGATAAAATCATAGCCAAGGTAACTGCATCTCATAGAAATTCTCATTCTGTTTTAAAATAAGCATTTGGCATTCTCAGTGTAAAGCCAAGGACTAAATGGGAATAAGAAAATAACCTACCCTTTCAACGGTTATCTATTACCACGGCAGGAGGGTTCGGGGCAGGGGCGGAGCACTGCCTGCTACCAGAAGTAACCAGCTGCCAGTGTCCACCCTGAGCCATCTCCTCCTCCACCAGTGGTGTATCAGCAGTCCTGCGTACTGGGACAGCTACCTCAGCTGTCTCCACATGGACACGGTCGAGGAATTGCTCGTGGATTTGGATGCTCCTCAACCTAGCCACCTCCTCCTGTAGCTCTCCCACCTGCTGCCTGAGAGATTCCACCAGCAGGCACCTCTCACATTGGATGGTCCCCCCAGCCTGGATATCAGTAAGTGGAAATTGCAAGTTACAGTCTCTGCAAAACCACACCAGGATCTGGGTAGAAGCATCCATGCTCAGGCGCTCTGTCTGGCTACAGGCACAGGTGGAGGAGACAGAAGCAGTGCTGGCACAGGTGTTGCGGGTCTTCCTAACCATCGTAAGCCTCCCTCTGTCAAACTCCCGTCTGCAGCCCCCTGTCGGCTGAAAGGGTTGTTTAAGCAAGAAGTTTTGAATGTAGTTGGTTTATAGGTATTAAGGGGAATAAAGAGAAAACAAATGGAACCGGCAAGGGACCCTCGCCCCCTTCCAAACTCCCTTGCGAAACTCCCTGTTAGCAGCCCCTGTTCGCAAAGCTCCCTGGTCGCTTGTGCGCTGCTTTATAAAGCCCTGCCCTGTATGAATGCCCCGCCCACTGATTAAGGCTCAGCCGCTTACCAGAAATAAATGGAGATATCCTGTCTCCTAGAACAGGAAGGGACCTTGAAAGATTATCAAGTCCAGCCCCCTGCCTTCACTAGCAGGACCAAGTACTGATTTTGCCCCAGATCCCTAAGTGGCCCCCTCAAGGATTGAACTCTCAACCCTGGGTTTAGCAGGCCAATGCTCAAACCACTGAGCTATCCCTCCCCCATTGCTTCCAATTTAATTGCTTCCAATATGTTTTGGTTTCTCAGTCTAGTGACATCTCCTCTACACAGCATTGTCAAGTAGATCCCTCTTAGATAGACACTGATGCATCACATGACAAATATGGGTTCAGAGCTCTCAAAGATACAGGCCTGAAATTCATCCCCAATAACATCCTTCCTTGACCCTTCCAGTTTTAAATGAAATGTGTGTTTGTCATCTGGCTGGGAAATGTTTGAGATCAAATTGAAAATTTAGCCAGTCCTTCAGAATATAAAGGAAGGTAATCAAATGAGCATATTTTCTGGACCTGGGGTAAACTGGTCTTTTTCCTTTCCCCCTTGCACCCGAAGGGGGATGCACCCGAAGAAGTGAGGTTTTTACTCACGAAAGCTTATGCCCAAATAAATCTGTTAGTCTTTAAGGTGCCACCAGACTCCTTGTTGTTTTTATAGACCCTTTGGGATCCTGTTCCCACTGAAGTCAAGGGCAAAATTCCCATCAAGTTTGCCTGGTGAGATGTAGTCTTATTTGCTCATGGCTTCCTTATTCTCGACTGCCCTGATTCCACAAAGTCTTACAGATGTGCTTATCTTTACACAATGAGTAGCTGCACTGACCTCCTTAAAGTAAAGTAAAGTAAAGTAAAGTGCACGCGGCAGCTCCATTCCTAAATAAGGATGCTTTCCTAATCAGGATCTAGATGTTTAGTGATATTTTCTCTTCATAGCTGTTCTATTATTTGATTAGGGACAGATGATCATCTAGCTGGACAATTACTGTGGTAAACCCTTGAACCATTAACATTTCCTTGGACTTTTGTTTGGTTCCCAAACCTTGTTTTGCTGGAGAACACAGTTTAATTTTATTTCCTTTTTCCTGTTCAGCAGGCCAAGTTCTGTGCTACTCCACTGGGTGAGGAGAGAAGAAACTTACCTCAGCTCTTGGGAAGCACGTTTCTTTTTATCTTCTTTTCTCATACATTTGTCTGCAAAGAAGCAGGCATGTACCATAATGTTCTTCCCATTTGAACTTCTTCCCACTGTGTTCAATGTCCTAATCCATATTCTAAAATGCCCCAATGTTTTTGACGTTGACATTTGAGACAATAGCCATTTAATCCTTGCATAACATTATATAATATGTTTCCTTTTGTTCTGCAATGCAGCTGAATACAGTACCTGAAATGTACAGGGAAATCTCCAACTCGGATAGTAATATTTTCCACAGGCTTCTAATTACTCTTTCATCTGTAGCAAATATAGTCTGATGTTCAAAACTTGTGTGGGTATCTGGCAGGACTTCGAACACTAATGTTCTCTTGGGTCAGGTTTCTAAAATCATTCTAGTATTTCTGAAAACATGCTGGCAAAAAGAGACTGCTCACCAAGACACATAGGTTTAATTCTTAGACAGTGGCTTTCCACTGAATGCTTGTGGTATGGGTATGGGTTCTAAAGAATACAAGTACATGGGATTCTAAGCCTTCAGTTTCCGGGTGATAATCCTTTTGGACAGATGGTTTTATTGTCCAGATGACAAACTAATTACCAATAACTTTAAAGAAATAAAAATCTTATTTGAAATGATGAGCTAAACACTATGTCAAGCAATAACAAACCATTGTAAAAACTTCATTCTGAAACATGAACCTACAAATGTCCTAAGGAAGCAGTTTTCAGACCCAGATCTGCATTAAGTTTATGTTAGAATTCCAGGCTATGTTTAAGGCTGCATCAGAACTAGATTTTGTCATCAGATTCACTGACACTGAAATTTATAAGACTTCATCCCCAGTTAGTAGAAATATTGCAAGATTCCCACGGTTTCTGAACCAGAATTGGAAAATAGCCCCTCTCCAGTTAGATCTGATTTAGAACCAAACTTGTGGGGCAGCTTCACATCTGGGATTCAAATCCAAATACTCCAGAAATTCAAAGGTGTTCTGATCTGAGGTTTCAGTTTAATTATAAAATCTATTTAATCTAGCTAAGTGACCAGATCCTTTTACTATATATCATCATACAGAACTCACTGTGAAAGGCTATCCAGAATGCTGTATACTAGTGTGTTACATGACCTTTACATTTAAAACATTTCATATCTCTACCAAGTGCATTGACTGCATTTACTAGTTTCCATTTTCTGTCATCACCATGATCAACATGCAGAAATGTCAGCCGAAAAGAATACAGTCACATTTTCATGCCCATCTTGTATGATTAACTGCATTTGTGCCAGATTTCTGGCCTGGGAACAGTGCGGCCCCTAACATGCTGGGTTGTAAAGCATTCTGTCCCATTGCATGCACAGCAATATTACAAACACCAATTATTTTTTTTACTTGTCTCCATTTTCCTCTTTTACCATAATCACATGTGCATAGTGGCTCCCATTTACAACAACAGCAGTTACGTGTCCTTGTTTATCTCACTTGATTAGCCAATTTAATGCTAGGGGTTTGAACAGCACTGTGCCATTGCTGTGTTGAGTATCCTGTCCCATCTAGAGCAATAGTTCATATATCTGCTCAGTTCCTTTATTGAATTCATTGTCTCCATTTTCGGTTACCATTGGCCACTATTCACCAGTCAAAATCAGTTTAGTAAACTTGTGAGCACGTTTTGCTATAGCTGCTGAAGGTGTGGCTTCTTGGCATTGCACTTCATGGCAGTAGGGAAATCCATAGGCACATAATTGGGCTAGCTAGTCGGTCCCACAGCTTGTGGCCAGACTCTAATTTTAGCATATTAGCTAAATCAAAGCTAGTGCAGGTATGTCTCTTCTACCTGGGAAACACACACCCCAGCTCCAAGTGGATTAACGGCTAATTAAAACTCTTAACTCCAGACAGTCTCATTCACTTTACAGCTTTGATTTGAAAGAAAGCTTTCTTCTTCCTTTTTGTGTTCACTGCTTGCCAAGGGTTGCTCAGGGTAAAAAAAAAAAAATACAGTTTCATTTAAGTCCACAGAAGGTTTTGTTTGAAGCCTGCGCTAAGGTGTTATATAACAACATTACTATTCTAAATTTCAAGGCCAACCTGTTTAGTTTCTCTAAACTGGGGGGAGGAGGGGAAAATGCTTGCCCTAATTCCATAAATATAATCAACTATTTACACTCCTGAGCATGGATTAAGTATCCAGCTGCTGATGTAGCTACTGAAATAATAAATCATGTAGCGTAAGGGTCAGACTATAACCTGCTATAGCACCTTTATATTTTCTTTTAAACCAACAATGGTTTGCAATTTTCTTTGCTGCAAAGAGGAAAAAAAAATCTACTCAGAACCACCCTGCTATTTGAAATTACTCAGCATAAGACTGTGACATTTGTACTCATCTGTCAGCGCTGGTTTTCTATAGATACATTGCTTTTTTCTTTCAGAATTCTCAAAGGTCCTCAGCTCTGTACTATAGACAACATATCCTAAAAGATAACATTTTAGCATCACTTTAATTGGTACAACTGCTGAAAGAGCCCAAACACCCAAGGGAACAAACAGGATAAAGATAATTGCCTCTGCCCTTAAACCTATTTTGTGGTCCTTTTGACTTTGCCCCTGTACTTCAGCTTGCCAGCTGCTGGATGCCTGCGATTATGCCACTCTTTTAGTTAGGAATAACTCTTCAGGTTGTTTGGGAGATAAAGGCCTTTTGGATCTTTGACAAAAAAAAAAAAAAAAAAAGCTTAATGAAAAACATCATACAAAGTAAATAGACCCAACTCTATTGGTTGCATAATGCAACAGATGAAAGTATAGATGAGGTCATTAGTTTACTTACCTGCTGAAGGAAATGCATTCAGACTAAAAGGTGGGTACCAGATTGTGAAACAGAAGCCTCCAGATGGAGAGAAATGGCTTGGCCTAGTGTGCTTGTTGCCTGCTTTGCCAACACTGAGTAGTTAGTTTAACATGGCTTGTTAACTGAAATATTGCCTTATAATGTAGTAATGGTAAATGGCTTAAAACATCAAATGGAAATTAATTAGTGCACTGAGAAAAATAAATGATTATGAATACTGAGATCTCAGTATTTTTTCCTATCTTTCTGTGGAACTGTTGCATAGGGGAGCTTGGAATCAGGACACAATATTCCCCCAGTAAGGTAACCTGACCTCAGATCTGTCTATCTATGGTAGTTACATGGCTCTCCTGACTGTAGGATCTGCAGACCTCCCAATCTTGAATGTATTTATCCTCACAACACCCTTGTGAGGTAGGGTAGTACCATTATCCTGAATTTTACTGATCGAACAAACCACAGAGAGAGGCTAAGTGACTTGCCTAAGATCACACAGGAAGTCTGTGGCAGAGCAGGAAATTAAATCCACATCTCCCAAGTCCCAGGCTAGCCCTCTAACCACTTCTGCAAACAAAACCACATCGTGGAACCAGAGAATTTAAATTTAGAGATGTAAAAGACCTGGTTGGCCAGCTAGCCCATCCTCTGCCACTGTGACATTAATCCCTTCAGTACATGTTCTAATGCTTTGTCCAGTCTAGCTTTAATTATCTCAGTCAATGTAGCTTCCATCTTTTTACTTTGCAGATTATTCCACAGTCTAATGGAGCCCACTGTCAGGAAAATTTCCAGACAGGCAGCTTAATTTTTTCCTCTTCATGCCACCCTTTGCTATATAGTTAGATCACCATGTGCTATCCTAAATAATTCCTTTACATCCTGAGGGAGAAATCCTGACCCCACTGAAGTGAATGGGAATTTTGCCACTCACTTTAGTGGGGCCAGGATTTTACATATTTTAAATTTTTATAGATGGTTAGATCCCCTCTTAGCCGTTTGCTTAGCCAAGCTAATGTATTAGCACTGAACTCCTAAATCTTCCTCTGTAAATCAATCCTTCCAGCCCATGATATTTGCTGCTCTTTGTTATACTAGCATTGCTATATTATAATATTGTTCAATGCATAAAATTTTTTGGTATGCAGGAACCCAGAACCAATAATCCAGTCACTAGAACAGTATAGAGACACACTATTACACCTCTACCCCGATATAACACGAATTTGGATATAACACGGTAAACCAGTACTCGGGGGGGGGGGGAGGGGAAGGGCTGTGCACTCCGGCAGATCATAGCAAGTTCGATATAACACGGTTTCACCTATAACGTGGTAAGATTTTTTGGCTCCTGAGGACAGTGTTATATCGAGGTAGAGGTGTAATTCCATGCTCTGTGATCTGACATCCAGGAGCGGCTCTAGCTTTTTTGCCGCCCCAAGCACGGCAGGCAGGCTGCCTTCGGCGGCTTGCCTGCGGGAGGTCCCTGGTCCCGCGGATTCGGCGGCATGCCTGCGGGAGGTCCACCAGTCCTGTGGCTTCGGCGTACCTGCTGCCGAATTGCCACCGAATCCGCGGACCTCCCGCAGGCATGCCACTGAAGGCTGCCTGACTGCCGCCCTCGCAGGGAGCTTGGAGTGCTGGTGCCTGGAGCCGCCGCTGCTGACACCTTTGCACTGGGCTGGTTTCTTGTTATATTGCATTGTGAAGTCATATTCAATTTATTTCCCCCTCTCACTCTCATCACAAGTTCTCTTTTGGTATTAGTGCTTTCCAGGTTTTTCCCTTCCTAGCTCTCTGTCTATCTTAGGTACTTATATGGCCACATCACTGAGCACCTCACAATCTTATATGAATTTATCCTCACAATACCCCTGTGTAGGGAAGTGCTGTTATCCCTATTTTACAGATGGGGAACTGAGGCACAGAGAGACAAAGTAACTTGACCAAGGCTGCACAGCAAGTCTGTGGCTGGGAAATAGACTTGGATCTCCTGAATTTCAGGCTAGCCCCATAACTGCTGGACCAACTTCACCTTCCACAGAGATTGTTTTGAATTATTTCCCCCAGATTTAGCATCATGCATTTTTCTAACCAAAACAAATTTTATTTCCTGTCCATATGTCTAACTTCTGATTCACCTTGTATTATTTCTCCTGTCTCCATGGTTTTCAATAGCACGTCCCAATTTAATATTATCTGCAGATTTCATCTCACTTCCAGATCAAACAGGATACAAGTTGGCAAAGAAATAAACAAGGGAGGCCAATCAAATTTTGGGCTTCCTCTGCCGATGCATCAAGTCACAGAGCAGAAGGGTAGTGTTGCCTCTGCATACAGGTCTGGTGAAACCCCAGCAAAAAAAATAGGCAGACTTCAGGAAGTCACCAGCAACCTCCCTAATATTTCAAAGGTAGTGGGAGATAAAGGGCTACCCACAGTCAACTCTTTCCGTCAAAATGATTGCTGTGCTGTTTGTTAACCAACTCTAAACTGTATATAATTTTGCATTATGTATGTATTGCACTGAGTTTAAATGTTGCATAACAATGTATGCTGTTTACATTGTGGCTGCCCAATGCTATATCTTTTCTGTGGATAAATAAAAGTCTTCAGTCAATCTAGCATCACTGAAAATTCACGCCCCAAAAAGAAATGGAAATGAAAATTACTCTCAAGTAAATTTACACCCCCCCCCATGTTTGCTGAACATGAAAGACTGGAAGGCTTGTGCAGACTGTTCTCTTCATTTCTTTGGCTTGTTCGGAGGGCCTACTGGTGAACTTCAGATTGTCCTTTTCTCAAACAATCTGCTTCCAAGTCAGGAAGCCAAAAGATACTTAAAAAAAGCCACCTACACTTCCAGTTCAGCCATCACAAACCATCCTGTCATTATTTATAAGTGATATAGTTAGGCTACAAGCACTGCCATCAGGGATGCACACACAACTAACTCCCATTTAGTATGGTGAGGGGGATTGCGGGACAGAATTTGAAAAAAACATGGAATTGAGAGAAAAAGGAAATATTTAGAGAGACAAAAGGGGAAACCACACACACAAAGTGTTTTATGAGTTTGGATTGTATGCTTTTGAGGACAGCAACTTTGTCTTCTTACATGTCTACAAAGCACCAATATCCTGCCATTGCATAAATGGTGCTTTGAAGACATTACATAAATACCCAGTAATTATTAATTCAAGCTTCTTGGCATTACCCTGAAGGAACAGTCCTAATGATTTGGACACCTATTAATAATTATTAATTATTATTATTATTATAGGTAAAGCTATTGCAGCTAGTCATCTTATCAATGAGCTTCTAAGAAATGAATGAATGGGGACTTTATGCAGTACTGTTTCTAAAAGGAATCACAGCACATGCATGCTAAATGCATTACACAACAATCTAAATTCTGTGTGAATTCCTGCATCCCTCCTCATTAGAATGGAGAGGAAGAAATGTTTGCCACAGGTTTTTGGCTGGCATAACTGGCTTCACATACTTATGGACATTTTCCCACTTAAGCCAACCAACTAATTGCAAAACAACTATTCACCTATCTTTTGGACTTACTTTTATTCTACAAAACCTCATAGATTTCAAGGGGGAGTTCAGTGACCCCACTGATTCTCATGGTGCTTGGTAAATACCACAGACAGAACACGCCCCTGACCATCTAACTGTGGGTCTAATCACAGTTTGTTTTAATGTGGTAGGAAGCAACAGTTAGCTTTAAAAGAAAATGGGGTAGAGGGGGAAGCACAGTCATATTTTATTTCTACCTTGCAAGAAAACATTTGAAATGCTGTGTTTGTGTTTTGCCACTGTAACCTTAATGCTTTAATGGAGTACTACAGAATAATATATAGCATCTGGGTTTCTCTTGCTTCAAAAACTTTACAGTACTGTACATTTAATCATTTTAAGATGTCAAAGTTTTTAAAAAATAAGGGACCTGAGGCTACAATTTTTTAATAAGAGTGTGTGTGTGTGTGTGTTCATGTATCAAAGAGGTTGATTCACAGCCTAGGGTATATTGTTATATAGGCTACAGTTTTAAACATCATGTGTAATGTCAAGTAATCTATAGCTACAGGCCTAGTCCCCTTCTGAAAGCACATGTTTGGAGCCAAGTAGCGCTTGCAATTTAGGGTTCTTGGTTTAAATTAATCTGAGCTCACAAACGACATTAATGAAGGAGTGTGCCTTTAAAACACATCATGGTAATACAGCAGTCTAAACAACAAAACCACCAGAAAGAATTCAGCTGAGCTTGCGGTCGTCATTTCTCCTGAGAAATTGAGGAACACAACTGAATAATGCCTCATACATACAGAGGGTCAGGGAACTCAGCTTATTTTAAAGCTGCCTCCTCTATCAGGGCTGGCTGGCTGGCTAGTGGATTTCAGCTTCCAGTTCTGCCAAAACCACTCAGACTTAATACTCCCAAAAGCCAACAAATCTGCAGGGGGTTTGCTTCTCATACTTTGAAAAACCAAATTACAGAAATCCATCTGGTTACAACCCTCATGCATGAGCCAGAGCACGTTGTACAATGCTAGTTGTAAGGAAAATTCATTTCACTTTTTGGATTTCAAAAGCACCAATTAATACACATGTATTTCATGAGACCAAGAAAGTTCCTTCTTGAGCACCCTCGGCTTGTATAAGTAATGGTCTAAAGCAGTAATAACTTCCAAAGAGAAGACGGCCTCAGGGGTTAGTATAGTATTGAATTAGCCTTTCCCCTTTGGAGACACAATTTCAAA
The DNA here is from genome assembly GCF_011386835.1 of Chrysemys picta bellii. Lineage (NCBI taxonomy): Eukaryota > Metazoa > Chordata > Testudines > Emydidae > Chrysemys > Chrysemys picta. The sequence goes on from NC_088792.1 coordinate 233,460,834, forward strand.
TCCTATTTAAGTGCCAAAAATGAAAGTGAATTTGCTGATCCAAGTTGTGTGCTAATCACCCTTTGCACACATCAGGAAACCACCACAGCACTGCTCTGGACAGGTTCAGAAAAAGCCATGCTATTGCAGCTAACAACAAATATGGGGTAGGAGTGATTCGTGCGTTCAGTAACCCACACGTTGCTTGCCTCAGGCAATTTCAACTCTCTTCAACGGACCCCAAGTTCCTTGCTTTTATGAGGACTAAATTCAGTCACAAGTTTAAACAAAAGAAGAGCCAGTGCACTCTGATTCCCATTCTCGTGGGCTATTTTATATTGTTCTTCTCTAGCACCCACTGAGCAGAGAAGCAGCTGCTGCCCATCTAGTTTACACTTCTACAGCCAAGGTATTTTATCAAGGCATGGTTGCTGTTCTATATAGCTTCTTATCTGGGTAGCATAGACAAGTGAGCATCTTTTCTTCTTGAGATAGCAAAAAAAATGAGAGGTGTTACCTCCTTCCGAACCTATGGCAAAAATAATCAAATACTTACGTCTCAGAGAATTGTTTACTAGTTCACAAATCAATTTTATTAATTTAAAACACAAAGTTAATGAAGAAAAATTCTGTACACAATTGTGGACACAACACACTTTTTTGTACAATAAGGCCAAGATAAACTGTTTTTTTTTCAGTCTGCAAAATGACTACAAAAATTGAAAAGACAAAAAACTGTCACTCTCTACTTTGCTTGAAGCAAAGAAAAAAAATCGAATTATAGCCACAATCCTAAAAGAACTACACACCATGTGCTTAAACTTTATGCACTGTGAGTAATTCCCTCAACTTTGTTAGAACTACTCACACTAAGGTCTTGGCTACACTGGCAATTCATAGCGCTGCACTTGCTGCACTCAGGGGTGTGAAAAAACACCCCCCCGAGCGCAGCGAGTGCAGCGCTGTAAAGCGCCAGTGTAATCAGCGCCTGCAGCGCTGCAAGCTATTCCCTTTGGAGAGGTGGAGTACTTGCAGCGCTGCGAGACAGCTCTCGCAGCGCGACTACACTCGCGCTTCACAGCGCTGCCACGGTAGCGCTGTGAATCCGCGAGTGTAGCCAAGGCCTAATGTGTAAAATGAAGCACACGTGTAAGTCTTAGCGAGATAGGGGCCTTAGTTGATAATTAAGCAATTTGGAAAATCCACAAATGATTAACTAGCAGCAATATGAATCCTCCAACACAGGAGGGTGTTGCTTTGCAGCTACTTTGGTGCTTTGCAGGTAGCTGTTTAAAAGGCTGGTGTTGTTTTTTGGGGTGGGGTGGGGTGGGAGGGAAGAACAGAAAGGGGATTAAATTTTGAAGAATGAACCAACAAAACTGAGATTTCTTTTTAATGAAAAGACAGAAATCAGGGAAATGGAACTAGTACAAGTCAGGCCAAGATGTCAGATTCAGTTTAACTGACATTGCTCATGGCCTGTAAGATTTAGAAAAGTCACAACTCATAGGTCAGACACAATTTACGTTGATCATAGAAATTAATAGAGACTATGGAAATTTTACATCCTTGGCTGGTGACAACTATTTCATTGTGTCCATTGCCGGCAATGGATGTTACATACTAGGAAAATCTGACTCCTGGTGGAAGAGAATTAAAAAAAAAAGTTAAGTGTGTACACTGCATATAATTATGTTTTGCTCAGTTTTTCCAAAATACTCTTTTCTAACACGTAAATCAAAGCACATGCTGTAATTTTTGATTTTCTGACATGAAAACTTTGATTTGTTAGTCTCCAACTCAAATACCACTGTATAATGTATTTTCTATTCTCTAACTTCTTTTTATAGGAGGAGTCTCTTGATTCATTATTCAATTCTTTAAGGAGATTTAATACATTAGCATTAAAACAGAAAATGAAAGACAGTAAGGAACTCCTCTTCAATTAAGTTGTGTAGCACTGTGTACGTGTTTAATGGGGACACCTGGCAACCATCATTTTATAGTCAGAATAGCTGAGGGGGAAAAAGAGAAATAAGCTGAAAAAGAACAACAACAAATTCCTTATTGACACTTGACATCCATGCTTTTGGTCGTGACAAATTTATCTAAAAAATCCATTATCTACATATTTATACCCAACACTCTGATAAGGCACTGCACAATAGCTGTGTACACATTGCCTCAGACTTCACCAACAAGGCATTACTACCTCTCAATAGCATTTACTTAAACAATATGTAAAAGAATCATCCATTATTACAAATTTACACAAAAAATTCTTCCTGTACATGATTGTCTCAGTGATGTACCTATTTGTTTAAATTAGACATACTTTAAACTACTTTGCAATGTGCTAAAATCAAAAGTGTTTGCTGTATCATGAGACAAAGGCTTATAAATAGCCTTTAATCTTATCATACGTATCCTCAGTTATATGATGTCAAAACACAGTCTGTTCATAAATAAGTAAAGATGTACAGAGTACCCTGGGTATGAGAAACCAAAAAAGTAAACCTTCTTTACAAGAAAATTACTCCACTGGTATTTTGAAAAATTCAGTCTTCATTGTGCAATCAAGTTTGCTGTGTTGAAGAAGCTGTGTGTGTCACATTGAAGATTCTAAAAACTACAAAGCATTTGCAGGTCCTTTCTTTCTTCACAGGTATGAACCTTTTTTTTTGTATCAAATGTGGTAAAACACGCTGTTAAAACATTCTCATGGCTTGTTTTCATTGGATTCGCAATACTAGAGTCAACAGCTGTTCTGAAGAAAAAGGCATGCTCCTCCATTTACTGAAAGGGCAAAGGTTAAGACCAATTGCAGCTGTACATCAACATGTTGAAATCACAAAATTCTGTAGTCCAATGCTGACACAAGACACAGGCATACTGTCCATGGGCATAAGGGAGGTTCTGGAGTTTCAAAGTGCTGCTAAGCTGCTACAAGTATTCCAGTTCCAAGGCATGATGAAGGGCCATAAGGTCAGAGTGGCTTGAGATCCTCCAAAATGGCATGGCGTGCTATGAACAGAAGAAACACAATGTCAAAAAAACTGAGCATTCTGGTCTGCAGGCCCACCCCATTGTCTTTTGCAAGAATAAGGTAACACTGCAAGAGAACAGCAATAATTCAGCTGCTCTCTAACTGTGCATGACTCAAGATGAGCTATAATAATTCATAACCTCTCTTCTCATCAATATTTCTCAGTGCTTCTAACTTGAACTCTCAGTAATATCAAATCTATTAATTTTAAATCACATTAGTAGGCCTTATTTAAAGAGTAATTTTTTTAAATTCCCTTTTCTAACAAAAGGGATTAGGTAAATTTCTCTGTTACAAAATATATTTCTATAGAAACAAGGAAAACATTCTATCCTGCCCATGAAATACATGGCTGTACCAAAAAACGATGAAACTTGTTGACAAAAAAAAAAAAAAAGAAGATAAACTTGTTCACTGTCAAAACATGTTTAGTCTTTGAGAAACTATTAGGTGAGTTAAAGAACTCATTGGCAGTGATTCAGAATACATCAATATGCTATTCAAATCACGCAGAAGATAATTTTTTCCTGGTGGTTTGTATTATGGTGGTTATTGTTTGCACTGACCTTAAAACAGCTTTTCCATATGGGAGAATTTTAAAATGAATGTTTAATTTTTTCCCCATTAGCTGAAAAAAAAAAATCTAGGTCTAAATCTTGAACATATTTGCAAGACACCTGAATAAACTAAAGACATGAATACCAGGGGGACAAACGCAGATGACATCATCCATGAAGGGTAAAAATCTGATTGTGAAAACTCACTATCCTTAAGCTGCAAAGCAGGCACTACAATGTCAGCAAGAAGTTTTTCATAAATAAAAGAAAGAGAATTATCTCCTCTGTCAGAGAAAATATTCCATTAATCCCATAGGAAAATAGTTTCAATGCAACACATAATCGCAAGGCTACAATTAACATGTTTAATATTTCATTGGTTCAACTCACATCCAGCTGATTTGAGCACACACACTGAGAACAATGTAGGCATTACAATGGCTTCTGGGATTCTGTGGCACTTTAAGAACAGTTTCTGGGGCATGCAATTTTATTCTCCTTCAAATCCCTCCTCAAAAGTTCATGGGTGAAATCCTGGTCCTAACGAAGTCAATGGCAAAACCAGGATTTTACCTATGGTTATCCTTACAATGCATCTTCTCTCTGGCTTTCATTCTGGCCACTTCTCCTAATTTACAAGATGTCTAGCTATACATCAGTCTTGAAACCTTAGAGATCCCTTACACTCTCTCTAGTCCCTTGTTTATTGTAAGCCATTAATATGTTACTCTATGCAATTTAGATGGTAAGATCCCCAAAATGGGTCCATAATTTGTTCTTTGTCTGGAGAGTTTTGTGTAAACCACTGTGTAAGCAATGAATAACTGTGGAAGAATTTCGTTGCAAGCCTGGTAATAACATCATGGTGATCTGTGTTGGACTGAAAAAAATAAAACTGGAAAAATAAGGAGCTTAAGATAGGTAGGCGTGTAAATCTCTTTGAAAATAAATGGGAGTGCCAAATTTACATTGGCTCTTTTGAAAATCCCAGCCTCAAGAAACAACTCATATTGCCTGTTGAGGAGACTGAAAACAAGCAACCATTGCCCCACTATCCAGTGAAATACCATGCTGCAGCAGAACCTTGTTGGAGAGTGTTAATTAACTGGCAAAGGAACATCAGGGAGCCCTGGGGTAGCTGAAGATTGAGAAATGAGTGTAGGGCTAAAGTAGGGAGCAAACACAGGCAGCCAGCTTCCACAGAATGTTGTAATACAGAGCAGGTGAGCTTTATAAGAAGAAAAACAAAATCTTTGAAGAAGCCCTGATGGAAAGGCAGAGGGGAACTCTATCTTTTTCAGATTGTCACAAAGCCTTGAAAAAGAGCTAACTGCACTTCAACCTGAAGAGCAACGAATGAGCCATGAGCTAGTGATTTGCAGAGGCACTAGGGTACTTTAAGGTATTTCGGGAGCAGAATCCAGAGAAGCGTGGCAAAGCTCAAGTATATGCTTAGCCTTCTTCTAAGAGATCTAGAAACACTAGCCCTTTCCTCAGAGAAGGGCTAAATGGTCAACTAACTAGAGGACAGAAAATCCCTAGATCTTCAACCTAGATTTGCATTGTGTCATCTCCATGCCAAGATCCATCAGCAATGACAGCCAGATGTCCTGCTCATCCATTTCCAAATGACTGTCTCAATGCCGATTTCCACATTACCCCATATGCATGCAATAACCTCCCTCTTCTGGTCTGCAAAGCCATTTCTCTTCTCACACTTTCATCCAAATCCCTCCTAATGACACAAAATGAGTCAACAGTAAGGTTCGGGGAAAAAAGTTGCTAATTATTCAATCTGGGCTTCCCAGTGTATCTTGGCTTCTCTGTGTCTATTTTACTTAGACAGCAAGATCTTTGTAGCAGGACCTATCAACACCGTATGTCTTGCACGATACCGAACACATTGTTGGTGCCAAACAATGTCCAAGGCAGAAGTGTTTATGTTCACATCAGGTTTATGCTGTTCTAGTTGAGCTGGCTGCATTTTCACTCATTTGTTTTTGCACCTCGCCTGAGCTGCTGCAGTTCTCCCTAGTCCCCATCTGGCTCTTCTTCCAGAAGTGCTCCCTGTCTGGTCCTATTGGGATCCAGGAAGTAGCTCCCTGTCTGGTGCTAAGCACCACTTCTCCTTCTTCTCTGATTGGCCAGCCAGGAACCTCAGTCCCCTGCTTCTCTTTTTGAATCATGCATGCCACCAGGTCTCCCCACTGAATTATGCCAGGGAAAGATGAGCAAACAATGTACATGGTGCATGGTGCATGGTGACTGACATGGTAGAAAACACCTTGCTATTTACTAAGAAGTCAAGAGTCAAAGAGAAATGAATGAATGTCACAGGCAGGATTATAGTCAGGTGTTCCTGGCTCTTAGCTCCATGGTCAGCCTCCAAGATCATACTGCCTCCCAAGTAATACCCCCTACTGTCATGCTGGGTACTCATCAGATATGTGGAGCAGCTAAAGAATTTGTGTCAAACTATTTAATAAATTAAGTCACTATTACTCCTTTGTACTTGTGACGGGGTGTATAAACTATAAAATAGGGCTGAAGTGATTAAAGAACAACTCTAGACCCAGACGATTCCACCCTGCCACACCTGCAAAGCATGCTCCAGATGGAGGTGGAGCTTAAAAGGAAGGCAGACAGCTCAGAAGCTTGGACCACAGAGTGGGATGTTGGAGGTGGCCCAGGACGGACAGCCGTAAAATGACCTTAGGGTTTCTAGTCTTTGCTAACCCACACAGGGCCCTGGACAAGTGCCCAGGGGAGTGGGAGGGCCTGGGCTCCCCCTACTAACCCTGTTCTACATTAAAAAAGAACCCCCCCCCCACCCCCAGTCACTAGGCACACCTCCATGAAGCTCCAACAATCACAGTACTGCCCATGTGCAGTATAGGTTATGGATTATTCTCTGTAGTCTGGGGTGTGATTCAGGACCAAAATCTCCAGGGGGGCTATTTCTGGGCTACTGACTGGTCTTGGAAAAATCATTTAAATTCTCTTTGCCTTAGTTTCCCTATCTGTAAAGCAGGGATAATTCTACTTATGTCTCTGACAGGAGTATTGTGAGGATTAATTATGCTTGAAAGGGCCTATGAAAAAGAGTTATGTAAATGCTAGGCATTATAATTATGTTCAAGCCTTCTGTATGTAGGCCAAAAGGGCCCCTGGTTTACATTGCCAACAATGGAAACATGCCAAGAATGCTATAGCTGCAAGCATATGTCAATTTACACTGGAATTTTGTTAACAGGCCTGACCTGGCAAGATCAATGGTATACATTTTATACTGCGTGCGTGCATGTGTGTGTGTAATCTTGCCGTGGTCCAAAAACACAAAAAAAGAATGATTTTCACCTTAAATAAGGTAACATAAGTTATTGTAGAAATCTATCTATGCACCTTCATCTTTTGGTAGTATATACCCTACAAGCCAAACATGCATAATAATAATCTACCACAGAGAACACTCCCAGATTAGCAAACCTCTATAAAATGGGCAGATAATGACAAATCCAACTTGCTGAAAATAGCAACACAGCTCTGGGACCCAGCCTCAAAGCATTTGCTTTTTTCATTGGATAACCTGGAAGGCAGGGCTTTCATTGGTTTATTTTCATAGGTATTTGACAGACATTGCCTTTAAAAAGTAAGCTTTTGCTAGCAGTTACTACACAGTGGAATCTCATACATTTCAGGTATTTTCTATTCTAAGCATATTGAGAAATGGGAATACCTCACATACTGTTGGATGGCAAATCCAAATGCTTTGCCTAATGGCAGTGAGTGTAACTGGACTGCATTAATATCTAATAAAAAAGTGGAATACAGTAAATGTAATTATTGACTAGCGTAACATGTAAAGATTATGGAGCAAATTATCAAGCAATCAATTTGCAGACACCTAAAAGATAACAAGGTGATAAGTAACAGTCAGCATGGATTTGTCAAGAACAAATATTGTCAAACAAACCTAATAGCTTTCTTTGACAGGGTAACAAGCCTTGTGGATGGGGGGAAGCAGTAGATGTGGTATAGCTTGACGTTAGTAAGGCTTTTGATACTGTCTCACATGACCTTCTCATAAAACAAACTAGGTAAATACAACTGGAGCTACTATAAGGTGGGTTCATAATTGGTTGGAAAACCATTTCCGGAGAGTAATCATCAGTGGTTCACAGTCAAGCTGGAAAAGCATATTCAGTGGGGTCCTGCAGATATTGGTCCTGGGTCCAGTTCTGTACAACATCTTCATCAATGATTTAGATAATGGCAGAGAGAGTACACTTATAAAGTCTGTGGCCGATGCCAAGATGAGAGGGGTTGCAACTGCTATGGAGGACGGGATTGAAATTCAAAATGATCTGGACAAACTGGAGAAAAGGTCTTAAGTAAATTGGAAGAAATTCAATAAGGACAAATGATTGCTAAAAGGATGAGTGTGAAAATGTTTTTTCCTTAACTCCGAGGATAGGACAAGAAGCAATGGACTTAAATTGCAGCAAGGGCGCTTTAGGTTGGACATTAGGAAATACTTCTTAACTGTCAGGGTAGTTAAGCATTGGAATAAATTGCCTACGGAGGTTGTGGAATCTCTGTACTTGGAGATTTTTAAGAGCAGCTTAGGCAAACACCTGTCAGGAATGGTCTAGATAATATTTAGTCCAGCCCTGAGTGCAGGGCACTGGACTAGAAGACCTCTCGAGGTCCCTTCCAGTCTGACAATTCTATGATTCTATGTACCTCTATTATTATTTCAATGGTCAAAATGAGATTTCCATAATATTTGTAAGTCTGAACATTTTGCCTATTAAAACTATATATTATGCAATAGAGCTTGTTGTAATTTTTTCAACAAAGCTTTTGAAATAAAAAAATGGTAGCCTGATAATTATTTGCTGAAGAAAATCGTTTTTTCAAAATGTTTCAATTTTGTGATGAACCTTTGAAACAAAAAATGTTGACAAAATTTTCAAAAATTTTCATTTTGACATTCTGAGTAAAATCCAATTCACTTTTTATGTAGGAAATATTAAAAAAGGGGGGAATTTTCCTTTTTTGAAACAAGAAATAAACTCAATTTTTTCTATCAAGTACAAAACAAACAAAAAAGTAACAATTTTGAACAAAGTGAAAAATCTTGTTATTTCAAATATTTTTGCAAAACACCATTTTTCGATTGCATAGCACTGAAGGGCAAATTGTAAATGACATCTCAGTTTCCTGAAAGAAGTATTTGCTCATGACAAAGAAATTTATACCTGGGATTTTGTAGGGAATATGAATAAAAAGCCCACACATTTGTGCCTTCAGTCATGCCACCTTGTGCTGTGGTTCAGTTAGACCTCACTCAGCAGATTAGGAACTGGTCAATACCTAGTAGAGACTTTTCCTTAGATGCTGGAAGAAGTGATATAGCACGTGAATAAGTACTTAGCTAAGATCCCTGCACTGTGCTAAGATATACTGTGCTGTTGTAGGTGCCAGTTTTCTGACAAATTATAGGACCTAAATCTTCTTCACTTCCTGTCCTGAAATAAAAATGTGTAGCGTGCTCTGAGTTATTACATAGTGGCTATGTTGAATACCCATCATTATAGTATATGATGAATCACAAATATTAATGAATTTATTCTCACATCTCCCCTGTGAGGTGGAGAAGCATTATTGCCATTTTACAGATAGAGAACTGACTGAGGAACAGAGATATTAAGTGACTTCTCCAAGGTCTCTCAGGAAATCTGTGGAAGAACAGATTGAACCCAGATATCCTGAATTCAAGTCTAATGTCTTATCCACATGGCATTCTTCCTTCCCCTGATTGCTATATGCACTTAGTGAAAATCTTTTTGAGGGATCCTTTGGGCTGAAAGACAGTTTTCTACCTTCAATAAGAATATTTTGCAGATTTGCTTCCAAATGTATAATGTATAACCTAAAGAACAGTGCCTGTGGTACCAAAAATGGAGTTTTGGTGATAGTGGCTGTGACAATACAGCAGGTTTTCTTGCAAAAAAGCCTACCGGTGTCACCTTATTTTGGTATCTACTATGTGACTCTAGCAGCCTTCAGATGTAGGAAGACAGCAACCTTCATGTGGCATGACCTTGAACTCTAAAATCCTAATTACATCAAGTGTTCTGTGAATTGATCCAGAGAAGGCTCCACAATTTACTATTGCTCCTTGGTCTGTACTATGAACGTGAAGGCCTGAGTATTTCAACTGTCTTATAAAAATGAGTTTTCAGGAAATAATGGTTTAGGGAAAGGTGACAATACCATGACTTATCCAGTGCTAAGTGAAATATAAGAGGGTGCAGTGTCCTTAGTGTATCACACTTATTTTCATCAATCAAAAGGAAAAGTGAAAAAATGTGGATTGTGAAAATCTTTTTAAAAAGAACTGTATTTATTGACTCAGCTTTATAATAATTACAAGAATTTATTTTAGATCCATCACCTGTACTGAACTAGCATTTTCAGTAAATAAAGGACTTGTAGGCAGGGGTGCTGGAACAATTTGTATAGTTGGGGTGCTGAGAGCCATTGAACCAAACTGTAAATCCTGTATATGATGGAAACCACTTCAAGCCAGGGGGTCGGCAGCACCCCTAGTTCCAGCCAGCACCTATGTTTGTAGGAACATTTTACCACCCTTCTACGATGAAGCAACAGGTCTGTTAGTGAAGTGGTTTTTAATACAGACCCTCATTTTCTCACTCACTAATCTGGAAGTTCATCACTGTTCAGTACTAGAACAGAAAATAAAAATCTGTGAAGTACATAGGTTGGCTACTTTAGAGGTCTCTGTGAATAAAACAATATTGTTCATTATACAGCACCACTGGAGTGCTAAATGCTTTACAAACAAGAAAAAAGAAAAGAACCCTGGTCTATAGAAAGTTTATATTTATTATTGAGCAGTACTATGTAGGGGCCTTCAATCATGGGCCAAGGCATGGAATGCTACCTGACATTGGGATAATAAAAAGACTGTCCCTGCCCTGAGAAACTCACAAACACACAGATTATTGGTGGGAAGGTAGGATGGAATGCGGTAAAAAGTTAAGTGGAGGAGTAGGATACTCTAATAGGTGTCTTCATAGTTACACCATTTTTGTCAAGTTTTTATTTATATCATTATAAACCTTCTACCATTTTGTTGGTGCTTCTCTGTGTGGAAGGTTAAGTGTTTTTATAGTATAATAGAGTTTTATCTCCCCTTATTTAAGCATAATATATCTGAATACAAATATGTACTCAAATGTTTAGTGCTTCTAGTATTGCTAAAATGTGCTGATGTATATAATTCTTCAGAGCTGAACAGTTTTTCACTGTGTTTATCATTCATGTATCTAATCATTTTCGGTCAAATTGTGGTCTAGTTAGCACAGTGGCTCTGGGGCATAATGGAGTGCAAGGCACCCACCTCATCTACTTGTCCTGGTTACCAAAACATGGATAAACTTTGTGGAGCCACTGTGCTCCCAATTTACACAGGCGGGCTGAACAGGTGGCACCTTAGCTCTGCCCCCACAACGGGGCAGCCATCTTAGCTGTGCCAATGCACCAGGGAGTGTACATTGGACCAGGTGAAGTTTACCCCCTTCCCAGAGCAGCAGGGAATCTGGCAGAGAGATTGTAACTTGGAGTCACAATCTCACTCTGGAGCAAAGAATGTAGATCCTCAACCTCCTACATTCTCCAAATCTGAACATTCCTTCCAGCAACAAAGAACACATGGAACAAATGCTCCGAGGGAACTTTCTCTACTACCTGTTCATTTAACAAATGGAAAGGCTTTCTTAGTTAGGCCTTCCTGCACGGTGTTTCCAGTTAAAAACTGCTGAATTAGGTGTTACTGAAAGAAGTACTTTTGTCACTGTTACATGGAATACTATTTCGCTGAGCAATAGAAAGGAACAAAGACAACAGCTTTTCCTGATCTTAAATGTAGCTGTTAAAATGTAATCATTTACAGCAGAACACTTCTCTGCAAAGATTAAAGTCATTTCTAAAGGGAGAAAGGAGGAATTTGTTCACTTTAGTGTGCCAAAGGGACACATGAAACTGACAAGTTCGCAAAGTGATGTAACAAGATGGGAAACTACACAGAAAGTTTCAGAGGGATGCAAGTCGGTATTTCATGTTGCAAAACCATTTAGTGTCACATCTTGTAAAATTGCCATGTGGAGTAATTAGTTTAATCTCTCCATTCAGAAAGCTTTGAAAAATGGTTCCTAGAAAGATATAGTATCGCCACTAGGATTTTCATCTTAAATTGGGAAAGAGAGTGCGTATGGAAAGGCAATTTACAAGAAAAATGAGGCAAGATAAGCTTCTTTGCTCCCATTTTTTCTTCTCTTTGTACTTGCTAGGATAATGTTCTATGGTTTCAGTCAAAGGCCTCAGACCAGGCCCTCTCCCCCTGCACTCTGTTAGATTGACATATTCAGTAGTAACTCCTAGCAGTAAGATGTAAAGTACTGCTTTTTGAGATGCCCACTCCACATTGCAAGAGAAGAGACAGTGATATTCCCCCTTCCTAATGGGGGAAGGAAAAAACATGTAAGCAGAGACTCAACTGCATCTTCTGCCAGAGCTAAAGCAACAGGGATTAGAATAGTAAGAAATAACCAATATTTGGCCAAAAATGCAGGCTCCCAATTTATGTACAGGCTGACACACGCTGAGGTCAACATTAATGTATGTGTTCCATTTCTCAGATACTCTTTCAAGGTGTAAAATTCACAAAACAATGCAATGTATATGAACAACACAAATTGTAATAGCTGTGCTTAAGTTTATTATATTTCATGGCATTAGGGGATGCCATTTAGAAAAGTGGAATTATCAGTTTTAGTCAAACCAGAATCCATACTTAACATCTTTCATACAGATATATTAGATATACATAGCTATCCTAATGCATCTTTTGGAGGACAGCAATAGCCAAGACCCAACTAGAATAGATCCGAGATCAGAATCAACCCCCAATGCATACAATCCCAGGTGTGAGAAAACGCACATCTTTACTTTCAAACATTTGAAATAAAACTGCACTGAAAAAGAATTACTACCTTTTTTGCTCCTTGTTCTTCTTCCACACCATCACCTATAACAACATACACTACTTTTCTTCCAAATCTTTGAATTATTCGCTCAAAACAACTTTCTTTTCCTGAAAAAGAAATTTAAACTATTAAGGATGAGATGGACATGACAAGTAACAGAGGAGTAGCCGTGTTAGTCTGAATCTGTAAAAAGCAACAGAGGGTCCTGTGACACCTTTAAGACTAACGGAAGTATTGGAGCATAAGCTTTTGTGGGTGAATGACCACTTCATCAGACGCATGATGAAGTGGGCATTCACCCACGAAAGCTTATGCTCCAATACTTTTGTTAGTCTTAAAGGTGCCACAGGACCCTCTGTTGCTTTTTATGGACATGACAGCTGGTGAGAGAACATAATGAAACCACATTCATTAAGCACCCATCCAAGATATCCCCAAGCGCTTGCAATGTAATATTACCCTCACTGAGAGATTACAGAGCAGAATCTCTCCTGCATCAATTCTGTGCTCAGCATAGGTGTGAGAGCAGAGTGTCGGAGACATGGCTCCTGACACCAGTTAGAGCTGCTGACAGTCAGCTGTAAGATCTACTTAGGGTCTTTTAACAGAGCGTATATTTGTAGAGAATAGACATAGCAAAGCAGAAGTCTACCCACCACCTGCCCACTCCCTATGGCAAGCAAGCGCAAGCCCCACACCATGACACACTCATGACTGCAGAGAGTTCCCTTCTGAATGGGGAATTTTGCACTGTTTGTCTGTAGCCAGCCTCCTGAATAATGCTTTGGACTTAAATGTCCATAAGTCATACATCTGTAAAGACAAGGGACCTGATCCTCCATTGGATTTCATTGGATTGCTTTCAACTTTGTACATGAAATTCTCAGCCACCTTTAATTAAAAGGGAGCATCTCCCTCAGGAGACAACCTTTTTTGTTTATCCACTGAGTGGTTACTTAATATAAGCACAACTCCTTACTTCAGTGGGATCTCTGCAAAGGCTTATGCTAATGAATCCCAATCCAAGACTGGGTCCAATGTTAGTGAACAGGAAACTCTGCACTCTTCATAGTTCTGTGCATTGTCTTAAGTTTGGTACTGGAAATCCAGACAAAGTACATTGTGATGTCATTAGTCAAGATTGCCTAAGTGCTTTCATTTTAAAAGATCATTTTAGTTCTTCACAATTTAGGTTTAATTTTGCAATTTTTTCCCCACGTACAGTATGTCTAAAGCATAGATTAGTGTTTTCGAAACAAGTGAATTTTGGTATATTAAAATATGTTTTTACTAAGGATTTGTATTTCAAGTATTCAAATTGGAAGAATTTATTATTGTCAGTGTTCCACAAACAAGACAACAACTTTGGGTACCCAGGAAATAGGATTTCATCTTTTCTGGGATTGCTTTCAATTTTGTACATGAAATTTTTAGCCACCTTTAATAAAAAAAATCCATTCCCAACCACATTTTGGTGGTCCTTGAATAGTTGCTTAATACGAGTTTCATTGTATTACTGATGCCTGTTCTCAGATTATAACGAAAAAGTGCTCATATAACTGACCATTTAGGGCTAATCTGAGCTAGTAATATGGATGTCCCAGCCAAGTGAAAAAACTACAGTGCATCTTACTATCTGGTACCATGCAGTGGTGGTATAAATGTGTTGGTCCCAGAATATTAGAGACAAAGTGGGTGAGGTAATATCTTTTATTGGACCAACTTCTGTTGGCAACAGAGAAGTTTTCCTGTTTACACAGAGCTTCTCTTCAGGTCTGTGAAGCATACTCAAGAGTGTCATAGCTAAATACAAGGTGGAACAGATTGTCTAGCATAAGTAGTTAACACATATTTCAAGAGCCCACTTAAGGTGAAGTGGCCTCCAGTCACAGGGAGGAAAGGAAGTGTGTGTGGGGGAGGAAGACAGCTGGGGGAATTGTTAGTGGGTCATGGGTGGTGGGTATAATAGACCAGAGGAGGCTAAGCCTCCCTTAAACCAAGCCCTGGCTCCACCAAGCCAGTGGGAGGTGAGAGCTCAGCTGTGGCTGGAGGGCTCTGAGGGATGGTAGGGGCGGGGCCTGGGGCAGAAGGAGTGGGACTGCATGGCTAGCCTCCCCAAAGGGGGGTGGGGAGGGGGCTCAAGTGCTGCCCATGTAGTGGGTTATAGATTGCTGTAATAAGCCATAGATCCAGTGTGTCTATTCAGTCAATGATTTTGTGTGTCTAGCAAAGTTATGAATTTAAGCTCCCAGGCTAGTCTTCTGAAAGTTTTGTGCACGTTTCTTTTGAGAATGAGGATTGATAGGTCAGCTATATAGAGTGATTGCTCTGTGAAAAGTGTTCACCCACAGGTGATGTGGTGTTTTTGTCTTTTATCATTTTCCTGCATGAGTTCATTCAAAGAGCGTAGTGATTGTTATTGTTATTGGGGCATTTAGTGCACTGGATGAGATACACCGTATGCTGTGATATGCATAGGACCCAAGGACATTGAGAGGTGTGTTATGGAGGATGTTGTTCATTGTTGCTGTGGAGATAGGTCTCCAGGTTTTGCATCTGTTGTTCTGGCAGGGTCTGGTACTGCTTTGGGCCGATGTGTCCTGGTTCTGTGGGGAGCTTGCTTCTGATAATGAACTTGGAGAGGTTGGGAGGTAGTTTGGCGGCCAGAAGAATGGGTTCAGGAAATATTTCTTCCAGGATGGAGTCCCCATTGAGTATGGGTTGTACTTGTTTGATGATACCTCAAATGGGTTCCCAGTATGGGATGGTAGGTAACAACTAGCTGCCTTTCCTCCCACTCCTTTCTCTTCCCCTTATGATTGGAGAGGCATCAATAAGACACTTCACCTTGAATGATCCCTTGAATATGTGTTAACTACTTATGCTAAACACTCTGTTCCACCTTGTATTTAGCTGACATGCTGTTTCCCAGGCCTGAAGAAAAGCTCTGTGTAAGCTCAAAAACTTGTCTCTCTTATGAAAATAAATTGGTCCAATAAAAGATATTAACTAACCCACCTTTTCTCTCAAATATCTGGTACTATGTACTTCTAGTTTACCAAAATGATATTTCTCCTGTATTTCACTGAGAAACAGAAATCTGCATAGACTTTGGCAAAAATTTATTAATTTCAGTTTGAATAAACTTAAAATAATTATATTCTGGAGGCAAACATTTTAGCTTCTGGTAAATTCTTTTGTCAATGGATTCTGATGAGGACACCGAGCCCTGGAATTTCACCATATACATTTTTTAGTTTTCTCTAGATTTAGACGGAATGCTTTACACTTATGACTGAACTTTTGAATTTCTGTTATAGAAGATAGCCCTGAAAGGTTACAGTTAATAGCATCTTGTCTGATTTACACGTGGATGCAGGAAAAAAAAACAGTACAGTGAATCTCTATGAACTAAAACATGAATTCATTTTGGACACATTGAGACTTAAAATCAAACATACAGAATAGTGACTTTCCTGCCCCAAACTATTATGTAGTGTTGCAATGAGCTGTTAAAAAGCTATTGTATTTCATCGCAGGAGTGGCTGCATTTCAGTTGTGGATGATGCAGTGCATTTTAGTGGTTATATAGCTGTTTATAGTTCCAGTTCAGCAAAGGGACTACCAAGCTTGCTGGATCAGGGCCTAAATTTGTAAAATCATAGAATCATAGAACTGGAAGGGACCTCGAGAGGTCATCTAGTCCAGTCCCCTGCACTCAAGGCAGGACTAAGTATTATCTAGACCATCCCTGAAAGGTGTTTGTCCAACCAGCTCTTAAAAATCCCCAATGATGGAGATTCCACAACCTCCCTAGGCAATTTATTCCAGTGCTTAACCACCCTGACAGTTAGGTGCTGTAGGATCACTCAGTCTGAATGGTGTTTTACTGTAAGGTACGTTATTTATCATTAATCCCTAGATGCTACAGTGATATGAATACGCAGATACATATGGTTTTTCATTTAAAACTATAGCCTCAAATATTTCATCATGTTGTAAAAAAACCTCACCTATTTTAGTTGCACTGTAAATATTTTCTATTGGAAATACAACCCCTAATCCATACAACAAGACTTTTGCCAGAGCGGGAATAAGCTGAGTAGTTGTTACTAGAATATTCACACAGTTTGTCCTGCAAGAAAACAAAAACAGACATCCTTAAATATGCATGTAAATATATTAAAACTAAATAAAAGGGGAAAATTAACCATCCTCCATTCTCCCCCAACAAAACCTCATCACCATAGTCTCAAAGTACTTTAGAAAGGGAGGGAATCATAAGAAAAATTTACTCACCTCGTGCTGTAACAATGGTTCATCAAGATCTATCTCCCTATGGGTGGCTCCACTGTAGGTGTGCTTGCATCCTTATGCTGCTGATCAGAGAACTTTGGTAGCAGTGTCCATTATGCCCCATCATGAGGCTGTCCCTCCTCGTGCCCCGCCACGAGGCTAGCCAGCATGTGCAGGCTAACCCCCCTCAGTACCTTCTCTACCGCAGAGTCATTGGCAAGAACTCCAAAGTAGAGGGGAGGCAGGTGGGTTGTGGAGCACCCATGGGGGATACATCTTGAAGAGTCATCGTTATTGCACAAGGTGAGTAACTTCTTCTTCGAGTAGTGTCCCTATGGATGCTCTACTTTAGGTGACTTCCAAGCAGTGTCCCTTCTGGAGGGCTGGGGCTTCAGAGTTGGGTCAGTTACAGATGACAATACTGTGGAGCCAAAGATGGCATCGAAGGCAGGTCCCCAGTAATCGCATGGTATTCTGTGAAGGTATGGACTGACGCCCAACATCAATGCTCTACAGATTTCTGAGATAGGGACATTCTTGAAAAGGCAACAGAAGAGAACGACCTTGTGGAGTGCATACGAATAGTCTCTGGAGGGGTCATGTTATGAATCTGATAACATTGTCTAATGCAGCCCGACACCAATTAGAGAGTCTCTGGGTTGATATTGCTAAGCCCTTGGATCTTTTCACAATAGAGAGGAACAGCTTCAGTGACTTCCTGAAAGACTTTGTCCTATCCAGATAGAAGGCTAGTGTGTGTAATATAGTCTCCCTGCTGTCATGGTGAGGCTTGGGGTAAAAAGTCAGAAGGTGAATCACTTGGTTTATATGGAACAGGGCGGTTACCTTAGGGATGAATTTTTGGTGCGGCATGAGCGTAACCTTGTCCTGAAAGAATACCATGGAGGTTGATGTGCCATTAGAGCCGCTATTTCTCCTATCCTCCTAGCTGAGGTGATTACTACCAGGAAGGCCCTTTTCTTCTACAGGTATGTAAGCGAAAAGGTGGCCCTGGGTTCAAAGGGCGGACTAGTTAGGCCTTTCAACACCAGGCTTAGGTCCCATGTAGGTGTGGGGTGTTGGGATTGTGGAGAAAGGTTTACTATACCCCGGCGGAATCGTTTAGAGGTTGGGTGTGATAGCATTATGTACCTTTCTACTTGTTGGTGGAAGAGAGAGAGCCCCATTTTTTTTTTTTTTAGAGTTAGTACATAATCTAAGATCTTTGGAAAGGTTGAGGATGTCAGGGAGATTTGTTGGGAATTGCACCAAATCCGAAACCTGAACCACTTCTGCAGGTAAGTACGGCATGTTGAGGGCTTTCTATTGTGTAGAAATACCTCTTGTACCTCCTTTGAGCAGGAGTTCTCTAAGCATTGGAACCATGAAGGAGCCAAGCCTTGAGGTGAAGAATGCCCAGGTTGGGATGCAGAGTGTGTCTTTTGTTCTGCGAGAGGAAGTTTGGAGT
This sequence comes from Chrysemys picta bellii, assembly GCF_011386835.1. Classification (NCBI taxonomy): domain Eukaryota; kingdom Metazoa; phylum Chordata; order Testudines; family Emydidae; genus Chrysemys; species Chrysemys picta. Next base: position 233,479,254 of record NC_088792.1, read on the forward strand.
GGATTGGAGAAAGATTGGTGGGCACGTTGCCACTTGTGACAGGTAAGGTTACCAAGTCTGTCTCGGCCAAGTGGGATCAATCAATACGATGTATGGTCCTTCCCTTTTTATTTTCAACAGGACTTTCGACAGTAGTGGGAATAGAGGAAAGGCATAAAGAAAGTCCCTGTCCCATGGAAGAAGGAGAGCATCACCTAGGGAGTGTTGTCCTATCCCTGCTCTGGAGCAGCAGTGTGGACATTTCTTGTTCAAGTGAGCAGCGACCAGATCTATGGTCAGTGTCCACCAGCATCTGAATAGGTCGTAAAGTTTATTTCCATTCATGGGTTTATTTCCATTCATGATTGTGAGGGAACTTGCAACTTAGGATGTCTGCTATAGAGTTTTGTGTGCCCAGAAGGTAATCTGCTGATAGCGTAATGTCGTGGGAGATGCACCAGTTAGTTCCATAGCTTTATCGCTTCTGAGCAGATGGAGGGCGACCTGGCTCCTCTTTATCAATTTATGTAATACATGCATGCTATGTTGTCTGTTAGGACTTTGGTGTGTGATCAGTGGGAGGAAATGGGTGCAGGCGTTCCTGAACGCCCTGAGCTTGAGGAGTTTGATGTACAAGGATATCTCCATGGATGACCACTTGCTTTGTGTTGTAAGGCCATTTAGATGTGCGCCCCATCCTATAAGGGATGTGTCGGTGGTGAGAAGCAACAATGGGGAAATTTTCACAAAAGGAATCCCTTTGCAAACATCTGCTGGGTCCTTCCACCAATCCAGGGATATATTGACTTTGGCAGGCAGTGACAGAGGTTTTTCTAGTCTGTCTTTGTTTGGTCTATACACCAAGCTGAACCACACCTGGAGACATCACATGTGAAGCCTGGCATGTGGCACTACCCACCCATGTGAGTATACCCACAGCCATACACCCAAAGAGTTAGAGGCAATGTCTGGCTGATATTTGAGGACTGTTTTGTTCAGTTTCTATGACTGGCCAAAGAGAGGAACCATATTGAGGCAGGAGCGCTCTAGCTTAAAATGAGTCAAGGTTAGCCTCTATGAATTCCAGGCACTACACTGGAGTGAGGGTTAATTTCTTGGTATTCATCTGTAGGCCCAGTGCCATAAACAAGGCTACTGCAGTTTCGGTAACCTGCAAAGGAGCGGACTCTGAGGAGACAATCATTCAGATGGGGTAGATCATGATCCCCTGGGAGCATAGGTGAGTGGCTGCTACTGACAGAACCTTGGAAAACATTCTCTGGGCTAATGAAAGCCCGAAAGGGAGTACTCTGTACTGGTAGTGGTCTTGTCCTAGGGTAAATCAGACAAACCGTTTGAGGGATGATAGGATTGAGATATGAAAATAGGCATCCTGAAGGCTGAAGGCTGAAAACCAGTCTCTCCATTCCATGCTGAAATGATCGTTGCTAGTGTGACTATCTTGAATTTCTGAGTTTTCACAAATTTGTTGAGCGCTCAAGGTCGAGTATGGGTCTCCAACCTCCCTTCCTCTTGGGTATTAGGAAATAGCGATAACAACAGACTTTACCTCACAGCTGTTGGCTATGGCTCCTAGCTGGAGGAGATGATCTATTTCTTGTTGTAGTAAACTCTCATGAGAAGGGTCCATGAAGCGGGATGGGGAAAGTTGTTGTGAATAGGGAAGGGAGATAAAATGAATGGAAAACCCATTGCGAATAATTTCCAAGACCCATTGGTCTGATTTTATGCATTCCCATGGGTTGCAGAACGTTGCAAGATGGTAGCCAAATGGATAGAACAGCTTGATCAGATATAGTGGTTGAGAGGAGTGGCCTGTCGACACCTTGACCAACATGTCAAAATTGGTGTTTGGAGTTAGATGAGTGCAATGTGGAAAGCTGTGGGCCTGATGGTTTATGCTTGGGGAACCTAGATTTCTTCCTCTGATGTTGTAAAAGCGCCGGGTTGAGTATCGAGAGGTGTGTGATCTGTGTTGGGTCTGAGGACTAAATTTTATCTTTTGTCCTGGCGTGTAAATTCCTAATGAACAGAGATTGGCCCTGGAATCTTTCAGGGTATGGAGAAAGGTGTCCATTTTCTCTTCAGAGAGCTAGATGCCTTCAAAGGGAAGCTCTTCAACAGTTGATTGCACCTCTTTAGGGAAGCTGGCATGTAATATTTTTTATCAGCCTGCTTACAAGTAGGTATCACTGATGCTGGGGTCTGCCATATGGTTTTTGCAAGGTCTTGCCGAGCCTCCTTGATGGGGAAGGCTATTTTAGAGGCCGATGAACAGTGTAATATGTCAAGGAGTTTGTGATGGGTGTCCTTGACTTCCTCCAACTCTCTTTCCCACATACTGGAAAAGCCGGAAATCATCAGCTAAGCACAGTGGCAGGGGCATGAAAGCTTAAACTGGGGTGGAGGAGGAGATGTTGGTCCTTGGAGTCACCTCTTCCTCAATTCCACCCTTCTGCTCTCAGCAATCTCCTCTGGGAGTTCTGAGGTTCTAGACGCCGTAGCCGAGGGGGAATGTCACAAGCAAGGCTGGGAGCTCGAGAAGTGTGGGGGCAATAAGCAGCCCAGGGATCCCAGTACAGCCACTGGGGCTGTATACTCGGGGAGCCTCTTGGTAGTGGGCACAATAGGGAGCATGGGAGTAGTGGGAAATGGTCTCCTCTGGCTCACTGACTCCTCACTCAAAAGTGGGGGTGCATGGCAGGGTACTGGAGAAGACTCCCACATTAGGGGGAGACATTGTGCCGAGGTCCCGGTGCCAAGAATAGGAGAGTCTGGTATGCTAGATACCCAGAGGTCTCTTGAGTGCTGAAATGCCAGCGGAGCTGACCGACCCAGTGCTGTTGGTGGTAAAGAGGGTGTTGGGGATCTTGCCCACATAGATTGATGATGGTGCCAAAGGTACACCGTATACCGGCGGCATCTTCTTACTGGAGTGCCGTTCGCTCCTATCTTTGTCAGTTAGTTCTGTTGACTCAGTGCCAGTGCCCATTAGGTTCTTAGGCCTGTCAACGGTACCTGCCACTCCAGATCTTTGTGAGCTGGGATTGTCTCGGTGCCAATAGTACTGACGATACCAAGCGTGCTGGAGATCTTTTGGGGCTAGCTTGGGGCTCACTCTGGTGACTCACTGTTTGAATGACTTTACAAGAGGGGTCTGTGGCTGATTTCTTTGACCCATCCTTGGATGTTGAGGGCTGTGGGGAAGACTCGCATCTGCCAGGTGACACGCAGTGAGGGTTTAGGGAGGGTTGGATGGCTGCCTCAATGGAGATGATCTTCTGTCTCAACGACTTGTCCTTGTGAGACCTGGGTCTGAGTTGCTGGCAGTGACCACAATTTTATGGGATGTGGTCTTCCCTGAGGCAGCGTATGCAGCGAGACTGCTTGTCTGCCACAGAAACAACAAGGAGTCTGGTGGCACCTTAAAGACTAACAGATTTATTTGGGCATAAGCTTTCGTGGGTAAAAAACCACTTCTTCAGATGCATGGAGTGAAAATTACAGATGCAGGCATTATACACCTCTACCTCGATATAACGCTGTCCTCGGGAGCCAAAAAATCTTACCATGTTATAGGTGAAACCGCATTATATCGAACTTGCTTTGATCCACTGGAGTGCGCAGCCCCACCCCCGCCAGAGCACTGCTTTACCACGTTATATCCGAATTCGTGTTATATCGGGTCACGTTATATTGCGGTAGAGGTGTTTACTGACACATGAAGAGAAGGGAGTTACCTCACAAGTGGAGAATCAGTGTTGGCAGGGCCAATTCAATCAGAGTGGATGTAGTCCACTCCCAATAATTGATGAGGAGGTGTCAATTCCAGGAGAGGCAAAGCTGCTTCTGTAATGAGCCAGCCACTCCCAGTCCCTATTCAAGCCCAAATTAATGGTGTTAAATTTCAAATGAATTTTAGTTCTGCAGTTTCTCTTTGAAGTCGGTTTCTGTAGTTTTTTGTTCAAGTATAGCTACTTTTAAATCTGTTATAGAATGTCCAGGAATATTGAAGTGTTCTTCTACTGGCTTTTGTATGTTACCATTTCTGATGACCGATTTGTGTCCATTTATTCTGCCACAGGGATGGCCTCTTTGCAGGTGAACTAGATCATTGGGGAAGGGGTCCCCAATGAAAAATGGGGGAAAATAAAGTATTTTTTTATTGGGGGTAGAAAAAATGAAAGAGACTACAGCTAAGACTAAGGACACTAGCAAACAACTAGAAATGCTAAATAAATTAACAATCACAAACAGACTGCTAATGGTCCCATCTCTAGCCAGGGGCAGTTGAGAAGGAACTGAGGAGGGTTAGCCCAAGTGGAAGGTCATGAGGAGAGACACTGCATGTGTGGGCCTAACAAACACTGCTGCCAAAGTTCGCCAATGAGCAGTGCAGGGATACAATCACACCTGGAGCACCCCAGGACACTACTTGAAAAATTATTCCCATTTTACAGGTGTAGAATTCGAGGCACAGAAATGTGACGTGCACACAGCAGGACATTTGCTGAACAGGGAAAAGAACTCAAATCTCCTGATTCAAAGACCAAAATTCTATCTATTACACCTTGCAGCATCTCCTAAACCATAGGCATTACAGGCAGATTGTTAACGCTACCTATTATTAAGGTTACCCAACACTTCCCATTATAAGACCCTATTTTCAGTTGCTTATAACTTTGTCAAACTTTAACCATTCAGGACGAAATTTTCCATGTCTGCCTCAGGTTTCTTTTCTTTTCGAAAATTTCAGCCAAAATGGTTCAGCTGTTTCTGAGAATGAGGCAAGGAAAAAATACATTGCTTTTTAATGTGAAAAATTTCCCAGTTCTCTTTGGAAAGTTCTAGTGCCCACATACTTCGGAGCAGGGATTTGAAATTTGGCAAGGGGGTGGGACTTTTATGTCAGGGATATGCCTTTTACCATCATCATGAAAACCCACCCACATTTGGCCAAGTCATAAACCTCTGAAAAAAAAAAATCACAGTTCATGCATGCTCAGAAGAGACTTGCTAGAGTTTAAAAGATAAAACCTCTGAAGATTCCGTCCTCATTGAGCATGCTCTAGTCTCTCCCAGCTCCTAATGATGACCAGACTCCACAGATATCATCCACACAGAGCCACTGAAGATGCTCCATCCCCTCATAGTTCCGGTGTGTGACTGGAATGTTCACACACCATCCCCACAGAGTGACTGAGTATGCATCCTCCCACACAGAGCTACAGCGGTGAAGCTGGACTTTTTCCTATAATGTCTGCTCTGGGCTGGTGTGGACCCAGGCACTAGAACTGAGAGCATGGAGCCTGTCTCTCCTGTGCTCTTAATGATCACCCATCCCCGTGCTGGCACTCAGGTAGTGTGGAGGAAGAAGCCATCTAATTAAAAAACCAAGGGGAGAAGGGTCAGACCTAGGGCTCTGAGATGCAGTGTTGGAGGAGTATATTGGGACAGGGAGTCCAGGGGATGAAGACTGGGATTGGAGGCTGGCAGAGGGCAGAAACTGGGACTGGGAACCAGGGATGGAGACTGGGACTGGATAGAAAAGGAGATCAGGTCTGGGAGCAGGGCAGAGAAATGCGGGTGGGAGTTAGGGAGACAGATGGTGTGTGGGGGAACAGTGATAGGATACAGAACTGGAGGGAGGGAGAGAGAGAGAGAGAGAGAGAGTGAGGGTGAAAGAGAATGGGAATGGCAGGGCAAAGAGACTGGGAACCAGTTGGGAGAGGGGAGATGAGAAGGAGAGGAGACAGCTCTGATAAGGGGCCACCTTACAGGGGATAACTGGGACTGAATGGAGAGACCGGGCCAAGGAGCCAGAGGAGATGAGGACAGTGAAGCCCAGGGAAGGAGACTGGGTGCAAATGGGGATAGGAAATGTGGGTGGGTGGTGTCTGGAGACCATGGAGCTGGGAAATGAGAAAGCGAGAGAGAGAGATCAGAGAGTGGGGGAGGGAAATGGCACTGGCTGGGCAAGGAGATTGGGAACAAGGAAGGTGAGTGGAGGGGACTGGGAACAGCTGGACAATGAGACTGGAAGCAGGATAAGGGGGTGGCAGTCTGGGAATCTGGAGGGATAAGGCAAGGAATTACAGGGCAAGAAGCCTGGGATCAGCAGCCTGAAGAATGAAAACTGGGACTAAAGGTGAAGAGAATGGAATTGGGATGAGGAGCCAGAGGTGGGGTACAGACAAGTTTGGAAGGGTCAGATTGGAAAGGTCAAGATAGAAGGGGTCAAGATTGGGGTGGGGGGGAGGGAGATGGGGAGGAGAGTGTACCCACTACAGCACAATCCCTTCTAGAGCCTGGAATGGAACCCCACATCCCTGTGTTTTACCACTCTGCTGCTGTCAGCAAATATCAGTGAAGCCCACTGGCAAAGCAACCCACCTGCCTCTAGAGCTGATCCACATAGAGGATGACCAACTACTGCTACAGTTACTCCATCAACTCAAGTGGCAGAGATCTTTGTGGTAGATGTAAGGGTTCTAACCCTGCTGACCACCCATGTGGCTGTCAATAAGGTGCCACATGATGAAAGTTCTGTTTTTTTCTAACTTGCTTTTTTAAAAACTTAGAAAGTACTCCCAAAAGTCTACATTAAAACAACATTATTAAGGTTGCAAATTCAAGCACTGAAAAGTTGGGAAATGTCAGAATTAAGGTTCCCTGTGTAACCTTAATTTGGCCCCCTTATGTCTATGCATTAGGATGAAGTTTTTAATTACATGATCATATACAGTAAAAGCTGTTTTATCCTGCATATTGGGGGTACAGGGGGTGCCGGTAAGTGAAAAATGCTGGTTAACTACGAGGGAGGGAGTTTGGGTCTGGGGCAGGGGCATGGGAGGGAGTGCGAGGCACGGGCTCTGGGAGTTTGGGTGCGGAAGGGCGCTTGGGGCAGAAGGTTGGGGCATGGGAGGGGGCTCGGGATGCCGGATCCGGGGGTGCACTCACCTTGGGCAGCTCCCCGCAAGCAGTGACCTGTCCCAGCTGCTCCTAGGCATAGGCACAGCAGGTGGCTCTGTGCACTGCCTCCGCCTGCAGGCACTGCCCCTGCATCTCCCATTGGCCATGGCTCATGGCCAATAGGAGCTGCAGAGCCAGCACTCAGGGCAGGGTGGGGGCAGGGCACAGAGCTGCCTGCTATGCCTCCGCCTACGAGCAGCCAGGACAGGTGAGAGCCCCCCGGATCTGGCACCCCGAACCCTCTCCCGCACCCCAGCCCCCTCCCAGAGCCCACACCCCCTCCCGCGCCCGCACTCCGAACCCCTCGTGGCCATTCCTCTGCCTAGGAGCAGCAGGGACATGTCTTCTGGGGAGCCACACGGAGCCAGGTAGGGAGCCTGCCAGCCCCACGCCAACCAGGACTATAAACTGGACTTTGTATGGAGATTAGAAATGCCAGTTTATAGAGCTTTCCGATTGGTACAGAGCTGGATAACACAGCTTTTACTGTACTCTTTTTTCCCACGGGACCCTTGCCTCAGGACAGACCTGCTCTGGGGGCACTTTGTGGAGAAGGAAACTGTTGTCTGCAAGACCCTCACCTCATCTCTTGCAGAAACTGGAAAATCTGTAGTGAACGAGGCAGGGGACTTCTGGAAGAGAACAGCTGGTCTCATAATTAAGATAGCTGAATGCTGCCCTGGAGAACTGGATTCTATCCCTGAATCTGCCACAGAGTTCTTGTGTGTTTCTGGTTACATCCTTTAAACCAAACTTTGCACAGGGGTTGGTCACTAATTGCGTATTCCTTAGTTTCTTGATGCTTGACTTGAGTCTCTTGGTCTGATTTGCAGAAAGGCTGAGCACTCATGGCTGCAACTGAAGTCAATGGGATCTGTTCTTTGAACATATGAAGAGCTATGTAAATGCTAAGTACTCTGAGAAATCAGGTCCAGGTCTCAAATTTGACACCTGAAGTTAATGGATGCTTTTGATCTTAATCTCTCCGTGCCTCAATTTCACTTCACAGAGGTGTTGTGAAAATAAATTGATTAATGTTTGTTAAGTACTCAGATATACAGTGATGACTGCAACAGAAAGGCACGTGAGGAAATGCTTAATTCTGTCTTTATGTCACAGTTTGAACAGTGTGCTGTAAATAAGTCCTAGAGCCATACAATGAAGAGAAAACAAAGTATTGAAGAGCTGCTCACTAAATGAGCACTGTTCATCCTGTGCACTAAATGAGGCAGAGAATTCTGGGGAAAAATAGTGTGTGATCATGTAATTAAACATTGCATCATAATGCATATGCAACAAGGAGGCCCAATTAAGTTTGCATAATCAAACTTGATTGTGGCATTTCCTAATTTTTGAGTACTTGACTGTGTAAACTTAATGTTCTTTTAATGAAGTTTTGTGTGTGTAACACACTGATAGGTTTCATGAATATTCTGTGCTGCCATGATAATTCTTATACACTTACCTAGAATGAATAAGTGTGAGTGCTTTCAGTGCAAGTGTTAACCAAGAATCTGTAAGAGCTTCAATTTCTGCTCTAAGTTGCAACCAAGCTTCTCTCTTTGCGGGACCAAGAAGACCTGTGGTGCAGAAAAGGGTACTCAATAATATGTCTGTATTTAAACTCAGATACCTTTCTGTTATTTCCTTCTGCTTCCATTAGTTGTAAGAACAGTTTTCTGTAGAGACTACAAACTGAACAGTTCTCTGAGTAAACAGAATCACGTTGAAAAGGATCAGCAAACAAAGGCACGGCTAATCCTTTTTATTTATAACTTCTCATTTGTCTCAAGAAACAGGTGAGTAATATTTTTGATGGACACTTGCCTCCAACGTTATTTTTGTAGGTGTTGTAGATTTCTTTTACGCGTCTGTAACGGAAGGCCAATTTTCTCATCCAGTCCACTCCTCCACGCACACCCGTTGCTAAGCATAAATTAGCGCTGGTGGCTGCTGCAGGAAAGCCGTCTGTTCCGAAGTTATAGGTGCTATTTAGAGTGAAGAAAACTCCCAAATTAACAAAATATGATGAGCAAAAATTAACTGTCAGGTATACTAGTGACACTGATGGAGTTTCAAAGGTATAACTGAAGGCAGAACTTTGCCCAATATATGTTTCATGGTATTTTACAATTTTTCCAGGAAAATAACTTGCAAAACCAATGTATTATCTTGGGTGGTTCTGACTTACCTTAAGTCTTGGCCATTGTCATCTGAAGACACATCATCTATATGAACCTGGTCGCATTCCTAAGATGACAGATTTTTCCTTATTAATTATTATTATTAGGCTAAATTAAAAAACAAAACCAAAAAAGGCTTAAAGATCTGCTCATTGGGGGCTTTTTTTTGATTGTGTAAATCAGTAGATGGCAGTCTTGTTAAATCAATAATTTTACCCACTTTTTATGCTCCATTCATAGAAGAAATGTGCACTGTCATTAACTACTACTACTATATGGCTTTCTGAAAACACATTTTTGTATTTAGAAAGGAAAGCGGTTAAAAACAATTAGCGTATGTGTTCCATAAATGTTCTTGTACCCTTTCAGGTACCTTAAAACATCATGCTGCTCAAAGCTGATTCAGTCAGTGCATAAGTATAACTGAAACCAGACATTTTGGTAAATGTAACATATTAGAAAAATTAAACCTGATGCTAACCGCCAATGAAATTATGACCTCTGATTGCTGTTGAGCCACACACCAACATAGCCTGAGGCCAATGTTTCAGAGGAGTGCAGACAAAAAAAATCTGTTCCTAGTTTGCCATTCATTTGAGAGTTGTGAGCTTCTCTCTTTCTCTTTGGTCTTAGTGTATGAAAACAGCATGCAAAGATGAAAAAAATCTAAATAGAAATAGCCAAGTCAAATGACCTTTCTTCAGTCCCTTGTATATAAACTTTAATACAATACATTTATAATTAGCTTTATCTCAGTAAATTACAATGTAATAGTACATGTTGTTTGCTATTAAAGGGCAGTGGAACATGAATTACTATTAACAGTTTGACATTTGGCAGGTAAATAAGCAAACCTCTAGCATTGTAATTCAAACTGAATCCAGCGTATAAAACAGTATGTCCCAATTATTTCAATAATGCCCTCTTTTCCTGCCTAACGTGAAGCCCCATAACAAAGATGATACATTTGATGTGCTAAAACACTGGAATTGTATATTTTTGTGTTAGTGCTTCCCTCTGAACAAATTTTTCTCTCTCCATGGATTTGTGAGGGACGGAGGGAAGATAGAAGTGGAAAGAAACGCAAACCAGCTGTTCCCTAACAGAATTAAAATCATGACCCTCAACCCCTGTTCTAAAACATCTATTTTCCAGCCAGTCTTCTCCCAGCAAGCAGCAAGCTCCAAGGAGGAAAAGACTTTGACCCTGTAACCTTCTCCTCCTCTCCTGAGGTCAACAACCTCAGATAAGAAAAAAGGAAAAGAAAGTCTATCTGGCCTCACATGATGGTTGTGAATTTAAGATTAAAAAAAAACCTATAGGTTGCTATCTGAGGACACAGTTTAGAAAATTTCTAAAGCTATTTAGAAATTAATGATATTTGCTCTATAACTATTCTATATATTTGTAAAGTGTGCAGTTCATACAGTGACAAGAATTTTGTTGCACCTTTGTATTTGAATTAATAGTAGTTTGGCTAAAAGAGAAATAAAAATGAACCATGATATGAGTGGCAGAACTATATTTGCTCAGATTTAACCATCATCCAAGGCATTGCCTGCTTTGGCAGATACAATGGATTTGACGCACAATCAAAGTCAAAAATTAAACTACACATTTGCTAGAAAGGCTTGAAAATCAACTTGGCTGATACAAGTAGAAAATTCCGTGGTCATGTGACATCAACTCCTGTAGAATCTAAGTTTTCATTTCAAACAAAAACTAGTTTCTAGTCTGTATAGGTGTGACAATAATCATTCAAATGTGAACTGCAGATGTAAATTAATGCAGTGTCATCTTTCTGAGTCTACACACAATATGCTTCAGTGCCTCTGCTGCTCAGAGAGATTTTTCCAAGCTGCTGCAGAGTAACACGTGAATCTTCAGTTTTCTATGCAGCTATTCAGAAACCTGTTTGCAGTAGCGAAATGAACAAGAATCAAGTCAATTTCATTCTATCAGAGCCTGGGAGAGCAATGAATTGCAGCTGGAGCTAGTCACTGGAGAGGAAGGTTCAAACTGAGACTATGGGAAGGAGACACACCACTTGCAATGGCCACCAAGCTAAGGGAAGCAGCAGAGACCCATCCCATCACACAGGAGAGGCTGAGGAAGGGGTAGAGTAGTGGAAACCTCCCAACTCATCCATGCACCAGAAACTTTTGGACAGTAGATGGGAATAGTGAGAGAAAGAATGCTCCTTGTTCCTTCCAACAGCCAGAGAAGGTCTAGGGCCTAGGGAACTACGAAGTAGACAGGACCCCCACTGCTCAGAGGTGGATACAAAAGACAGGGTCTAGGGACAGCATCCTAGTAGGCATCACAAGCACCTTCTCCTTTCCCAGCAACTGGGATTGAGGTAGTTGCCTGCTCACCTGGATGGGTCGATAAAAAGGACTTTGACCCTGTAACCTTCTCCTCCCCTCCTGAGCTCAACAACGGATAGGATAAATTAAAATACGAGATTGAAAGAGAGAGAGTGACTGATTTTGCAGAGATAAGTGGGGGGAAAAAAGAGAAACAGAAAATATATTGGAAGAGGCAGAGAACACAATGTAGAGAATGAGGAAAAAAAAGGAAACACCTGGAAAACAACAAAGAGAAAGATATTCTATGATCTGTTATAGGAAATAAAAGAAAAAGTGAAGTCAGGATGGGAAAGAAGGTAAAATAAAAGCAAGGGAGGAAAATTATAATTTAGAAAGGATTAAATAGAAAATTGACTGACAATATGTTATAAGTAACAGAGGTCACAAACAGTATGCAACAGTTTTGTTCTTTTTAAATGCTGGACTCTGGCTTTGGGGCTAAGTATGGTTTGAGACAGGGGTGGCACAGCTATTTTTCATTCTGTTTAGCTGACTAACAGTTTGGGCTAGTGGGTGTTGGGTAAATTTTTCAAGCCCTGGACACCAGAAGGAAAAATGCTCTTCTTTAACTCATTTAGCCGGAAATCTTTTTGCAGAAGCCAATTATCTCTTTATTGTTAATTAATCTAGTCTGCCTATTCTTCTGAAATATCCTGTGTTTGTTTTCACCTGCTTGCTTTGGGGCTTGTTGTCCCCGAGCAGAGGCAGCTATTTGAAGCTTTGTTTGGTATCTTTGTTAGCTATAATTAAGTCTCAACAAATGTCAGGACTTAACATTTTAAAACCATGGGTTACCAAACAGATATCATAGAGATTTGATTAAATGAAGTTTGATGGAGTGACTGAGAGCGAGACAATTTTCATGCTTTGTCAGTACATTTTTGCAAAGGTCTCTTTCAATGAAAACACAAAGACTTTCAGAAAATCCTAAAGCACTTCTCAAAAAGCCTCACTGATTGGGTGCTACCACAGAAGATGGAAACAATTTTTTATAAACACACCTTTTTAATGTTTTAAGAAAGCTATGAATAACATCTTTCCTTTACCTCTCTTATAGATGTATAAGGCCACTGAATCACACACACACCCAAAGTTTAAAGTTTTCATACTGTAAATACAGTGCATGATAAATTATATCCAGGCATTGTTTTTATTCTCCCTCTCATGCCTTTAGTATATGTAGGTTTACAACTTTGTGAAAAATTTATAAGTCCCTTCAGAAACAGTATTCATGCGGAACTCAGAATAAATGTATATGATTCATTCAAACATGTATTTTGTTATATTAGAATCAGCATAGATACCATCTCTGCATTAAAGGTGCTAGATTCTATTGTACATGGGCAGGATGGGTCAGCACGCTAAGCAGTAAAAGTACCTGGTGAATTATGCTGAAAAAAGGCTGTGCTTTACTTCGAAGTGTGTTGACCTTGTAATTTCAGCACATCCAGCTGGAAATCCCCATCAGGGACTGCAAGTGGTGACATGTTTGTATCCAGTTTGGGGATTCTGATCATACAACCTGAGATGTTATTCTGCATGGCGAGAATGATCAGTGGGAGGGAAAATGCAGTCAGTATTGTCTGGGGCCAACATTTTAAACAGCACCTAAGTGACTTAGGAGTCTCAGTCCCATTTTTCAGTGACTTACGCACTGAACAGCTTAAATCTCATTGATTTTGAATTAAATTTAGGCTCCCAAGTGACTCAGACACTTGAAAATGGGACAGAGGCTCCTAAGTTACTTACACGCATTTGAACATGTTACCCTTGGTGCACGTGTACCTACTATTGAGGAGAAAACACTGGCTATGTAGTCACGGAGGCTGCTACCTTATCATTTATTGGGCACTGTCAGTGTGCTCAGCTCTATACACACAGAGCAAGTCAGCCGCCAACCCTAAAAGGCCAATTCAATTCAGAACCATGTTGCATAGCTACAGTCTGGAAGCAGGGCAGGTTTTGTTCTTGGTTTTTATAAATCTTGGGGAAAGGCTGCTGAAAGGCTTCATGGAGGAAGTGAGCTTTAAAGAGGATTTCAAGGCAGAGAGGGAGGGAATTCTCAGCACACCGAGGAGCCTGCAGGAAAGCATGAGGCCAAAAGCAGAAGGATACAAAAGAAGCTTCTAGGAGAGAGACCTGGGAGAAAGGGGTCAGCGATGGGAAGGGGGAGGATTGTCCTAGCTCTTTGGAGTACAGATAGTGGGCAGGTAGGGCTTTGCAGAGCCATAACAGTGAGAACAAGAAGCTTGAACTTGCTGTGGAAGGGGAGGGGAGGCTAGTGAAGCCATTTGAAAAGAGCAGTGGGAAATATCATCTTAGGAGCTGCATTTTGGGCCTGATAATTGATTTAAATGGGCCTTGGATGAGATGAGGAAGGTGAGATGAAACACAGCAAAGCCAGAAAGAAGGGATGAATAGAAGAGTCCGGCATAGTCTTCCAGTGCACAAAGAGCTCAAGTCTTCTCTCTTCTCCATTTCCAAAGAGTTTGCTAACTCCCTATTGCAACCTTTTTTTTCCTTTTGCCCTTTTTTGCTCTTATACAGTGGCCAAACGTTCCTGTGAATTCCCCAGAACCATCATTCACAACACTTAAAAGCCTGCCCAGCCTGCATAGGTATTTCCTTCTGGATCTAGCCCCTTAAAGTAGAATCTGAACATAGCTTCATATGCAAAATTTTAAGGTATGACAAATGTTCTGCAAATATTTACATTGTTCTGCTCATCTCACCATCCCTATGGCACGCTTGTGCCATAATTCTATAAAAGTATGCCTCTCTATTCAATTTACTTTAGGAAAATTAATAAAAAAGAAATTAAGGCCATTGCAATGGTTCATCTTATCTGTGCCAGTAGTACATGCCAAGTGCAGTGATGTAATAACTAGCATGCGGATCCTCTATATTTCTGTGCTACAAAACTAAAAAAAAAAAAAAAAAAGCCACAGTAATACTGTAATCTTTGAATAAAAAGCGAATATAAGATGGCTTTGGACAAGTTTGCACGTTATGAAAAGGGAGAATATGAATAATGTTATGAACATATCCTCAAGAGGATGCAGAAGTATTACAACCCCAAATCTGCTGATTATAGCTAAAATGCACTTCCACATTTGCTTAATCTTCCTAATTTACCGTGAGAAAACTAACACCATGCTGTCAACTAATTGTTTCAATACCTTGCTTTACAAAGTAAAATGAGAATGGGGTAGGGGGAAATCCCTTCAGAACAAGCTATTTTCATTTAGCCTTTACATCAGTGTGTCCATTGAGACTAGCTGGAAGCTAGCCAACTCACAGGAAATGATCCTGGGGATTCTCTGTTCACCTCATATCTGTCATTACGCAATTATATCCACTGCTTCGTTTTCCCTACTGAACAGTAGAGAAATTTGGTCATGTACATGTGAGAACAGATCTGGCATAAGAAGTTAAAAGTCACAATCCTTTAAAAACGTGATCTACATAAAAATCCTCAAGTAAAAAAAATTCCTTGAAATTTAGACTATTGTGCTTAGGTTTTTTGTTTGTTTGTTTTTTCAGTCTGTTCCATCTTTTAGTGTGTCTGTTCCAGATATCACAAGTATGCAATTTCTACATGGATATCTGCCACACCAGACGTACATCACCCTGTAAACTCTGTTCTCCTTTAGGAAACTTGAATTGTGCAGGGTGCTTTACAAGATGACATCTGCTTGAGTGATAGATGTGTGTACTAGAGCTGGTTCATGTGTGTGGTATGTGTTTACAAACCTATTGATTCCTACACAATTTTAATTTTAGTTCTGATATTACCTCTTCAAAATAAATAGAGTTCTTATGGCTCTTTATGATTAAAACTTAGAAAAATAATAGCAGAAATCTTGCCATTTGTTAATTCTGGTATTTACATTTTATATAAAAAACTTGATCTCTCATTTGGTTATAAAGATCACAAAACATCTCATTTACAGAAACAGTTCAGTACATCTATATTTATACACAGAATGGCAAACATTTGCCAATGCAATAAATATTTAGCTTGTGTACAATGCTATTCTTCTGTACTTGCTAAATATACAACAAAAACCTACATTACCTTTCAATCAGAGGTAATAAAAGCTAAAGTGCTGCTCTGAACTGCCTAACCCATCATCGTGGAATTCCTGTTAACATACAACATAAATCCATGTGAAAAAGCAGTGCCTATGGTTCGCAGGTTCACAATACTGGCACTCAATTGGCAGAACCTGTCATCCCTGTCTAGTCTGCACTTTGTGACCCTACCATTTTCTCTACTTTCCCACCACAATTATTCTGTGCTGAAGAAAAAAGGTGCGGATTACCTGTAGGTCAGGCACAGGATATGAAAAACAAAGAGAGCTCTTGAAATCCACTTCATTCCATTTGACAATTTGTGGATGAACAGTCAAGGAATTAAAACAGACCTTCCCTTGAAGAGTTTTAAAATACTCCTATTTTACTTAACTGATAGAAAGAAACTATGCAGTTTATATTCACATAAAAATGCATTCTTAAATGCCTGTTAAGTAACAGGTCTAGACAAAGGAATAAATCAGTGACTAAACAGACACAAAGGGATTGAAAACTGTATTCCAAACACCAAGGGCTGGAAACTGAAATTATTTAGTGAGCTGATTTTTCACAAACAGTAAGTAAGGAACATTTTTACTACTTTGCAAGTCTACGGCCCCCCACCCCCCAGCCCCTGTCAGGAGACACACTGGATCACGTTTTGTTCTCACTTGTTAGCGTGTAAATGAGAACACAATTTTGTGCACTAACTGAAGTGACACACACACACACAAATCGTATTTTAGTGAATTTTAATCACTAATATTTTAGATCCTCAACTGGTGTAAATGGCCATAGATCCACTGACTTCAACTGAGCTATGACAGCCTACACAAGTTGAGGATCTAGCCCAGGTGTAGTCAATAGGTGGACTGGGTGCCAAATCTGGACTGCCAGACACTTTTGAATGGATGAAAAATATTTTGATTTAGTTATTATTTTGTATTTTCTCTGGAATCTGGACCTTGACCAAGAAATCTGGACCTTGACAAAAATAACTGATTACCCTTGATAGCCCCTGGAGATTATAATATAAATGACCAAATCCTAGTCTCTTTGCTCACATGACCAGTTCCATTCATATTAAATAGAGTACTCACAATGTGGCCCAACATGAACAGGAATCTCATCTGCAATCTTTACCCATGGGAGTAGTCCCACTAAAAATCAATAGTCTAGATTTTCAATTCAGTTACACTCATATATATCCAGAAGAACACCACTGATATCAGAATCTGACCTAATGGGGCTACCTGTACGAATAGGTGTACATCAGGATCTGGCACTGGGTTCTGTGTGAGAAGTGAAACTGCTGACAATTTCATCCCGTCTACCTGTTTTGCTAGTTTTTCTTTACCGCTAAACTGGAGTAGATGTAGATATTTTCAGAATTGAAATTATAGTTTTATATATTTATTTTTACCAGTTTTAAAATATACCCGACGTACTGAAATATTTCTGATATTGAAAGGGAAGGCTGAAAATATAAAGCATCCTGGTATACCACAGTAAGTGTACTGGAGCAAACTACAATAACCACAAGTACAGTTCCAAAATCCAAAGGCCCCCAGCTTCCCTCAAAGATTACTATAGTTTTATAATTAGGGTTCTTATTCTGAGAGTACACCACACCATACCAGATGCATTCATCATATTGCAAAACTGGGACCTAGAAAGTGGTCAGATGATTGAATTATTGTTTTGAAATGTAGTATTTGATGTAGTTTTCTTTCTGCATTTCGCCAAGGTATGGGGAAGGTGGGAAATATTTTAGAATAGCAGTATAGCAATCCAAATTCTTGCTAGAAGTCTGCCAAACTGACTCGTTATTTCATGCAGAATATACTTTTAGGAAAAGTGTAGTTCTGTTGACAGATCTGCCATATGATTGACAAAAAAACACTCAGGTGGATCTATTTAAAGGCTTCTTCCTTCCTGGAAAGCACAGTATTAAGTTTAAAATGTCAGATTCACCCTACTTTAAAATCTCAGCACTTCACATTGTAAATACCTTCTTTATGACATGATTCATGCTATCTGTGGATATATACTTTTGTTAAAAAATCAAATCAAATCTGTGACTAATGAAAGTCAGGGGGAAATAAAATGACAGTCTTTAAAAGAAAGGAAGAAAATCGATGAACATGGCTAATATTTCAAGATTTACTTCATTGCAAATCTATAAGAGCCAACTAAAATGAAGGTACATTTTTAAGCACATACAATTTTTAGTGACATTTTCTTCTGAGAGTTGTTTGGATACTTCACACTTACAAATCTTTGCAATATGATGAAGTTGCTGTATCTTCTATAGAAGCTTGAAAATTAAATACCTTTCTTGGGAGAGGAAAGGATTCTAGTGGTTAAAGCACAGGACTACGAGTCAGAAGGCACTGATTCTGTTTCAGTTGTGTGCCCCCTCCGGCAAATCACTTAACCTCTCTCTATGCCTCACTTTCCTTATTGCTGGGACAGATATACTTCTACTTATAAAATGTCTTGGATGAAAACTGTAATCCAATTGGCTAATGAGTCTTTCTTCCCATGTAATTATCTCCTAATGTGCACAAACATTGGGATTAAAAAACCTTTTCACCAACCTATCACTATGCATATCTAAATCTGCCACATTTCGAGCAGCACAAACTTCTCCATAAAATCCTTTCCTTTCTCCTCCTCCTCCTCTTTTTTTCTCTCCAGACGACACAGGGCAGATGTTGACCCCAATTACCCTGCTCAGCAGCAGTAGCTGGGTATCAAAGGAGATGCTTCTGCTTCTGAGCTGAGTGGAGCAGGAATGGTAGTTACTTTTTGGAAGGTTTGCTAATGTCTGTTAGCTGAGCAGGGCTGGTGGCTACTCCTTTTATGCCCATTACTGCCACAGTCCCACTCAATGATCTGGAAAAAGCAAGAGGCAAAAGGATGGTTAATACATAGCATTTTAAACTACTACTCCAATGGCTCCTGCTTTCTCCAGCTGAGAGGTGTGTGTGGGTGTGTAAAATCTACTCCCTCCAGCTGATTTGCTAGGGAAAGGTAGGAGGAGACTTAACCTTTGCTTCCTCTACCTAATATGGAGGGACACAGAATAGGAAACTAACAGAAGCCAATCCTGGATTCCTCCAATCCAGTGTTTCTTAATGACCAGTCCGTGGACCGGCAGCGGTCCCTGAGATCTTGACAGAGTTTAGGAAGGCAGCAAGCTGATCCCTGGTATCAAAAAGGTTGAGAAACACTGATCTAGTCCATTTCTGGCTAATATTTTGCTTAACCACAAACTCTTTGCTTTAGCAAATTAGTGGACTTCTTATCCTCTCCTATCTTTTCATCGAGAAGATACAAGTGCAACAACATGTTCCAGGGTGAGCATTCACCAACCAACTTCGGATGTGTTAAGGCTTTCAGCTAAGATACTGCCTGATGAATGCACACTTTAGTTTTATTGCTTATTTATCTACATCACAAAGGGGTTGTGTGGCTTAATTCAATGTTCACGAAGTGCGTGAGATCCTCAAATGGAAGGTACTAAACAAGTACAAAATATTATTAATGTTACGCCTATCTGTCAAGGTATTTTTAATGCACCCATCACTAGGGTATCTGGACATTAACAAATGATTACATTTGCAGACAGGCAGTTTGAAAACTGTATTATTCATATCCAGTATTGCATATACTCCCTTGTATATGCAATGAGGGGAGATTCGGTCCCCCACTTCTCGTCCTATCTATTTCCCTTTCTGCCCTTCTTCCCTCTTCTTCAGGGATGAGAAATTGAGCTGTTCTTGGATTGTTATTGAGGGAAACCAACTGTAGACAGATGGGTTTTGAATCTCATTTTCCACATGCTGAGATCCATCATCACTGTGATACTTAGCAAAAGGGAGTTCCACAACAATGGGCCAGGTGCTGAGAAGGCACAGTCTCCTACTCCTACGGTGTTAATCTCAGCTGTATCATTGATGACCAGAATTGTTGAGTGTCTGGAAGATGAGGATTAGGTTTTTAAATAGGATCTGATAGTCTATTGCAGCATATGGAACAGTGAGATGATGTGTTCTCAGAAGGTTTTGTTATTCAGAAGGTGGCCCATGACATGTAGGACTATTTGAAGCTTCATCATGGTATTCACCGTTATTTCCATATAGGGAATCTGGCAGTGATCAAGCCTGGATGTGCTAAACACTTGACTCACTGTGGCTGGGTCCTTGTTTGATAGGAAGAGGTGCAGCCTCTGTAAGCTATTATTTGAAACTTAGCTGAAAAATGATAAAACACATTTTTGATGACTGATGCAGAGTCCAGAATGACACAGACTCCATATATGACGACTGGGGACTGGGTGGGGAAATGCCTTCACACAATTTAGAGTGAAGTTATAGTCTGGCCATATAGCATCCTCCTTTTCCTATCAGCGTTACTTGTGTCTTTTTCAGGGACTAAGTTTAGCCAGTTGTCTTTCATCCATCTGCTTTCTGATGGATCTGAAATCCATGTTAAAAATCCTGAATCTCCTCCAGTAGTTTTACATACAAGTTGACTTAGGAGACAGGATTCAGCCTTGTGGCCAAAAGACCTGTAACTTTTACAAAGACAGGCGTACATTTCAAAGTAGATCATTCTGTTCACCCACTCCTGCCAGTTCTCTCTGGAAGTCAGCCACATCTTACGATCAACAGTGCAAAACACTGCTGACAGACCCAGCAACATGTCCATGGCTGATGGCCCCATGCCCATGGCTAAATGGAGATCATCTAGTAAACATCCAAAAGCAGATGACAAGCCAGATTGTTTACTTCTTCAGTTTTTGATATTACCAGGCTTCATCAAGCAGATTACCTATGCAAATGATTGCATCCTGAGATGGTTATCAGAGGTCAACAGTTTTATCTACCTCTATCTACATTTCCTGTTTTGAAAGTCATTTTCAAACAAAAATTTGTTTAGTATCTGGAGCAATAATGGGGCAATTTCCAAACATTTTGAAGTACGATATTTAGAATATATGTAAGAAGGTTTATATTTCCTTCTGGCTTCGGAGAATATCAGGCTCATTGGCCTATGAGAAAAAAAACTGAAATCTTGATTTTTGCTTTAAGAGTAGTCAATGTCCACTGACTACAAAGATTGTCCTTTCCTATTTGACAAACATTTTTTTTCCCTGCGATTATAATTTTTTCTTGAAATTGATACAACTGTTGATTTACTTCTCTGTTGATGTAGCCACTTTAGTGATCTCATCATAGCAAAGGAAATAAGAAGCACACGTTTACCCCCTCATGCTATGTCGGCATTTTTAAAGCTCTGGGACAAATCTGCAAGTTAAATATTTTTTACAGAGATATGAGAAAAAAAGAGAATCCAACACGTTGTGTCTGCCTCACAAACAGAAAGTATTATTGGTTTTGGGGTTTGGTTTTTTTTGCTTTCTTTACAGTCAAATGAGTGACTGGAAACCATAAGACTTAAATTCTCCATTTGGCTCTGCCACAGACAGCTGTGCAATCTTGGACAAATCACTTAACTTCTAAGCGCCTCCATTTCTCCTAGTGAAAATGGGAGATAACACCAATCTTACAGAGGTGTTGGGTGGCCTAATTGTTTATACAGCACTTTGAAATTTTCAGATACGTGAGCCACATAAATGCAATATATTATCATGTTAGATAACATTCACCAAATTAAAACAATTTTAGTGTACTGTAGAGTGAGCTAAGAATCAGGCTTCCACTACTTAACAGTGTCCATTTCATTAAAAAATTACAAATGTATTAAGCAATTTAGAGAACATGCAATGAGATATAACTTAAAAAAAATATTTAAAAAGGTCAAATTCTGACCTATTTCAGACTTCTGCAACCTCATGGACTATAGCTGGTTTGTAAAGATGTAAATCAGAGCCATATTTGATTTAGTGAGCCAGATTCTGATCTCAGATGCACTGGTG
The DNA here is from genome assembly GCF_011386835.1 of Chrysemys picta bellii. Classification (NCBI taxonomy): domain Eukaryota; kingdom Metazoa; phylum Chordata; order Testudines; family Emydidae; genus Chrysemys; species Chrysemys picta. Next base: position 233,500,799 of record NC_088792.1, read on the forward strand.
TAAATCTAGAGTAACTTTATTGACTTCAATAGAGTTACTCCATATTTTGGACCAACACAACTGAGATCAAAATCTAGATCAACAGTCTAAAAGTCTTACTCACTTTACAACAACACCACCACCAAAAACCAAAACAACAACAACAAGAAGAAGAAGAACAACAAAGCGATCATAACTCAGAATATAAGTAATTTGTGAAAGCTTAAACAGACCACATACTCCTAGGAACAAATCTCTGATTTACTGCTGTCCCCATTTCTTCCTCTCCCATGGGTTTGCCCATCAATTTGTAAACATAATTTGTCACTTGCACCAGTCAGTGTTCTCTGAAACTTCTTTTGCCTTTCTTTTAGATCTGTTATTCCTGCTGAGACACTCTACTAAAGAAGAATTTTTCACACTGACACCAACTGTAGTCTTGCTGTGAATAACCACATTCCCATAAAAATCATTCCCTTTATTGCAAAGTTGAAGCCAGACCACTGGAATAATAGTCAACCCAGGAAACCTTTTATCTTTTCCTTCAATCACTTATTTTAACCCTTTATTCTATTTGAGGATTTACTTTAGTAAATATTAACAGTCTTCTTTGCAGGTTTTTTTATTAACTGTCTTTGAGTAAATTAATTAACATTTCTGTGGCTGGTAAAAGTGTTTAAAATAATTTTTAAAATAATCTTTTTAAATTATTACAATTATTTTTAAGAGATCAAAATGAATTAGACCAAACAGCCTAAGAAAAAAAATGTTGAATGTTCACTTTCAGATGCTTTCCCAATATCTAAAATAAAACACTGGTATTGTTGCCAAATGCTAGTTTTGATAATAATCTAAAAGAAATCCCTTAGTATCATAATTTATACTCTCAATATTTTTGTATATTTGCTTGTGCTACAAGCCCATTTTATTTCAAATGGGGGTTAAGTGCTACAAAATATACAGTTTTATAGTTTCAAAACCATATATTCCTCTCCTGTTTTGCTTTATGATAGTAGGATCTTAGGATCTTTTTGTTACCAAATGGTCACTTTGATACCAAAACAGTGTAGATTTAGACTCAGACAAAGTCAATAACCTCATTACTCAATATACCTTGACAATGCAGGAGCCAGATGATATAGGGATTTTTTTAAAAAGTATTATTCTTGTAGAATACAATGGAATTAGAAAACTCATTTTTATAAAACAAAACCAGGTGAATGCCTTTACTATCTTGTCCTTTTTGTGCAGCTTGTTGGCTTCTGTTGTAGGTGGTTACAGCTTAAATCTCCTCTAATCATGCTGTTAAATGAGTGTAAACCCTGTTACAATCAATGGAAGTTCTGCATGTGTAAACACAGCTGCACTGGGACCAATACTTATACATACATACACACACACACACACACACACACACACACACACACACACACACACACACACACAAAATGGAGAAAGGGCCAACGAGAGCTGGGTTTTCATTCCAGTGGAATCTTCTCTCTTACCACAATTTAAAATATTTGGAAATGCTGTAATCAAATATTTTTTAAATATACAATAGTATCGGACCAATATATGTATGCTCCATGCTGCATAGAGGCTAAGGGGCTATTCTGTCCTTATGCATTTGTTCTTACTAGCAATGGGAGTTACACAGATGAATGGGGGGAAAAGAAGACTGGCTGAAATGTAAGGAGCTTGAGTTTAGATTTACCTGATCTCTCCTCTCTTGTGGCAATAATGTTTCAGCTGAGTTTAGTGTTGATGTCAGGGTGTCAGTATTTTTATGTCACTGTGTGTTTAATAGTTGAATTCTTTTATATGTGCATAGTTGTCAATGTACTGTTTAGCACTGTACTGGGGAAAAATCTGTCTCAAATCTGTACTGTTGTAACTATCCAAGAAGCTTAAATACATAAACAAACACTTCATCAAGAGTTTCTCTTCTTACTGCTTCTCTCACCCGTTCTTAAAAATACAGCTTAGACACTAATGTTTCAAACAGCACATTGAGATACTTTCAGCTCACTTCAAAATAACCCAGTAGATTTGTTAGCCTCTTTTATTTCATTTAAGGAAGGAAATAGAGAAACTTTTAAAATTAAAATAGACAATTATCTGGAGCAAAATTATGCTTTAAAACATAAAATATAAAGTGAGACTCTAAAAGATCAAGGGAATCACTTTTTTCCTTTCTTTTAATGTTTTGTCAGACCATTGAACTGGACGAAATTCAGGTAGAGGCTTTAATGTGACCACACTGAAACAGTAGAAACCTCTTGAGACCCTGGAACTTAAACACATTTTGGGAAGTCTGAGTTAGAGCACTCCCCTTGCACTTTTCAAAGAAAATGTGTGGAAGGCACATCTTAATTTTATCCCCTTGGAGGTAAAATTTTGACATACTTCCTGCAAAGGAAACAGCACGAGTTTTTTTGTTTGTTTTTTAAACCAGTGTATTTATTTCCAAATTAATGGATTGCTGTAGATTTGTCACAATTAGGTACTTCAGTCCAAACTACAATGTGGCCCTCAGGATGCCAGATATGCAATAGGAATGTTTGAAATTTGGCTTTTAAAAAAACACCAACACCTATGTTAAAAGGCAACAAGGAGTCTGGTGGCACCTTAAAGACTAACAGCTTTATTTGGGCATAAGCTTTCGAGGGTAAAAACCTCACTCCTTTGGATGCAACATGTTATGTTAAAAGGGTGACAGCAACCGATTCATAGATTCATTGATAGATTCCACGGCCAGAAGGGACCATTATGATCATCTAGTCTGACTTCCTGTATAACACAGGCCACAGAACACCCCCAAAATAATTCCTACAGCAGATCTTTAAGAAAAACATCCAATCTCGATTTAAACATTGCCAGTGATGGAGAATTCACCACAGCTGCTGATAAATAGCTCCAATGGTTAATTACTTTCACTTAACAATTTATGCCTTATTTCATCTCAGTTTGTCTAGCTTCAACTTCCAGCCATTGGATTGTGTTGTACCTTTCTCGTTTCCCCACTGTTCCCCGTGTAGATACTTATAAACTGTAATCAATTAATTCCTTAACCTTCTCTTTGTTAAACTACACAGATTGAGCTCTTTGGGTATGTTTACACTGGGATAAAAGACCTGCAGCACAGCCGTGGCTGGCCTGGGTCATCTGACTCAGGCTCACACTCATGGGGCTAAAAATTACTGTGTAGATGGTTGGGCATGATCTGAGACCTTCCACCCTTGCACAGCAATTTTTCAGCCCAGACCCCAAGCACAATGAGCCCAAATCAGCTGACCTGGGCTAGCCAGAGGTTTATTTAATCCCTGTGTAGATGTACCATTTGAGTCTATCACTATAAAACAGGTTTTCTAATCCTTTAATCATTCTTGTGGCTTTTCTTTGAACCCTCTCCAATTTATCAACATCCTTCTTGATTTGTGGGCACCAGAACTGGACTTGGTATTCCAGTAGCTGTTGCACAAGTGAAATAAACTCTCTATACCTACCCAAGATTCTCCCGTTTATGCATCCCAGGATCACATTAGCTCTTTTGGGAGCTCATGTTCAGCTGATTATCCACAATGACACCCAAATCCTTTTCAGAATCACTGCTTCCCAGGATATAGTTCCCCATCCTGTAAGTATGGCCTCCATGCTTCTTAGATGTATACATTTACATTCAGCTGTATTAAAAGACATTATTTTTTGCACCTATCTGCCATGTGCCTATCACGGTGGTATCAAACCTTTGTACTTAACTTCGGAACGCCTCATGTAAAATTATTTAAAGTATTATCTGAAACAAATGGTAAATTTTTGAGGGACACCACTATACTCTCATCCCACTGTTTGTCTGCAGTGTTTGAGCTGGAAGAGTTCATAAAAAGGATGTGACTTGACTCAAAATGGGGGAATTAGCAGAAAACAATATGTAGCCATATTACATTATCAGACAAAGGTGGATTAGAGAGCTATTTGCGTGTAAATTAATGTTAATCTTACCTGGAATAACTTGCACTCTTCAGCATTTGCAGCTGCACTAGGGAGTTGTCTGGTTGCATGTGATTTTACACATCTGTCAGCTAAATCAGACACTCAAATGCAAAACCTAGAACTGAGGAATGTTATTCAAATTTGTGAAACTTCTTATATTTTTGAGATTATAATCCAATAATGGATTATTATTCAGAATGAGTCACAACTATAGCATTTACATCTGGAACAGAGAGGATCTTTTTCCAATGGCATTCACAACGCATAAAGAAAAAGAGAAGAACATTTTGTTCACACCAGCTTTCTGAAATTTCAAAGCCAAAGAAAAGCCCTTCTGAGTATGAATCAACTGATAACTATATATGAACCTTCATTTGGCACCATCTTTTTCCTATACCAGGCATTTAGGATGCATTAAAAAATAAAAACCTCTTTATCTGAATTTGAGATGGCATTATGGTGTTAAGGGAGACACCAATGAAGTATGAAGCGTGTCACCACCTGTTTTTGAATCAAGCCTGCCATCTAAGCTGTGTTACACCACAAAACAGCAGTATCCCAGAACCCTGTGTAGTAAGTGACTTACACCATTTAAAGCGCTATAAGCATGCATGCTTACAATGCTGCAATCCTTACTCCACAGAGTTGAAATGCACAGTCAGGTATATTGCATTACTGGTTTATACATAATTCAATATTTGAAGCACCTTAGTGATCAGATATTGAAAACACTGAAGCAGCCACAGACTAATTGCTAATTGAAAAGTCTGGTAAGCTTCTTACAGCCAGTTGTGCAACTACAGTAACTCCTCGCTTAGCGTTGTATTTATGTTCCTGAAAAACGCTACTTTAACTGAAACGGTGTTAAGCGAATCCAATTTCCCCATAAGAATTAATGTAAATCGAGGGGGGTTAGGTTTCAGGGAAATGTTTTTCACTATATATATATATATATATGTGTATGTATGTATGTGTGTATATATAGCGTGGCAGAGCTCTGACCTTGTCCCCGTGGGTCCTGCACTTCTAGGCGGTATATGCTAGCCTCAGTGGCTCTCTGTGACCCTCCACGTAGCCCTTCTCTCTCTAGGGCCAGGGTTACAGTCTACTGAGCCCTTTTCATCATAAGCCAGCAAGGAGGTTGGTGAGAGAATTCCCACAGTCTCTGTTGTCCCTAGGGCTTGTTTTAGAACAGTTTAACCTCCTGTCCTGACAGGAGCCTGACTTCCCCTCCCAGGAGGTGTTCCTGTAGTGGTGGGTTGGGGGGAACCCGGGCCCGCCCTCTACTCCGGGTTCTGGCCCAGGGACCCTAATGGTAGCAGCTGTTGGCAGCCAACCTTTCACTGCCAGAGTTGCTACATTTCCCTGGGCCACTTCCCCACAGCTCTCCTGCTTCTCCCTTACCTTAGAGCTCCCTTATCAATAACTTAAGGGTGTCTTCATTAACCAGTTCTTCAGCTGCACTTGCTCTCCCCTGGCTCTCCTCTGCCTGACTGGAGTGAGCCCTTTTTATAGTATCAGCGGGGCCTTAATTAGAGTCAGGGTGGTCACATTAGCTTAATAGCCTCACCTGACTCTTTGCAGGTTAATTGGAGTCAGGTGTTCTCATTAGCCTGGAGCAGCCCCTGCTCTGGACAGTCAGGGAACAGAAAGCTGTTAATCCAGTGGCCAGTATATCTGCCTTCTGCTATACCCAGCTGGCCTGGGTCTATCACTCACTCACTCACTCTCTCTCTCTCTCTCTCACACACACACACACACACTTTTAAACAAACAATTTAATACTGTACACAGCAATAATAATTGTAAAGCTTGGTTGAGGGGGTGAAGTCAGAGGGTTGAAGAGGGTGGGATATTTCCCAGGGAATGCCTTACCGCTAAATGATGAACTAGCATTCAAGGGTTAATACGTTGTTAATGTAGCCTCACACTCTACAAGGCTGCACGAATGGAGGGAGGGGAAACAGCATGGCAGAGAGAGACAGACACACACCGTGTGTGTGTGTGTGTGTGTGTGTGTGTGTGTGTGAGAGAGAGAGAGAGAGAGAGAGAGATGCGCATTTCCCCTTTAAGTATGCTGACACCACTCTAAGTACATTGCCTTTTTAAATAGATCAGCAAGTTGAGACAGCAGCTGCTGCCAGCAAGCACCCTCTGTCCTGAGCCCTGTCGTGTCCCCCCCAGCTCTGTGGAGATGGGGTAAAGGAGCGGGGAGTAAGGGGGTACCCTGACATTAGTCCCCATCTTCCCCCCCCCCCCGCACAGCAAGCAGGAGGCTCCCGGGAGCAGCTCCAAGGCAGGGGGCATAGCAGTGGGCGGAGGGACAACTGAACTGCCCTGCAATTGATAGCCTGCTGGGCGGCTGCCACACAGGGAACTTAGGGGAGCTGATAGGGGGACTGCTGGTTCACTCTGGTTCCAAGCCCCCACCAGCTAGCTCCAATGGGCTGCTCTTTCTGCAAGCAGTGAACAAAGCAGGTGGCTGCCAAACAACGTTATAAGGGAGCATTGCGCAACTTTAAAAGAGCATGTTCTCTCATTGATCAGCAATGTAACGATGAAACAACGTTAACCAGGACAATGTTAAGTGAGGAGTTACTGTATAGGCAATCTTCTTAAACCTTTGGCTCATATTTGTGACATTTTTGGCTAAATGCTGTCTGGCATAATTCATGATAAAACGATCTTTAGATTTTCTGTCAGGACCCTGGTATTGCAGCACTATCATAATGCATATCTGATGATAATACAGACAATCTGCAGCATAGTACTATTATCTTAGTGCTAGGATCTATCTACGTATATTTCATGTGACCATCACCAGGTTTCTAGGCACATTACCTACTCTGCCTCTCAATACCAAATATCCTGGAAGGGCAGAATTGTTGTGGTGCTTCCGATACAGTTGAAACTAGTTATACTGTACAGGTGGCCGTACAATCCCCACGGTAGACAGCCTGTTAAGTCTTAGCATTTTATCTCCTTGAAAGAGGTGATGGCTTTAATTCCTCAGCCTCCACCCGGGGGAAAAGAATGGCGTATGGGCACTGGTTCAGCAGATGGGCCCTGTATGCTTAGGAGTAGTAATCACAGTTAGAATCATGGTGCTATCATGACAGACACAGGCTAATGCTAGTCCAGGTTAGGTGAATGATCACTGTATCTTCCCCTGAGAGACATCCTAAATTATTTGCTTTGAAGTCAGAACAAGGCACCTTGAATGAAGACAATATGCTGCTGCAATGCACCCTTCTCGTCCTTTGAAGTGCTTCTGTTAGATTTGGATTTCTCCTGCACCTCTGAGACGGCCAAACAGTCCAGGTTGGAATGGTAGTAGACATAGGCTAAACCTTTTTGAGGGACCTGGCATTTCTACCTTTTTTGCAACTGGTGGTGTGACATTACACTCCATATTCTTTATGAAATTATGCTTATCATATGGATATGACATAACTGAGATGTACTTTATGCAAGGTAGCTCGTGGAAGATATCATTGGAAAGGTTATGATTTACTGAATGTGATTATCTAATTTGTATGCATGTATCATTTCTGTATCTAAAGTTAGGAATATGGACTATGCAACAATTACAACTAGGTGTGTATTGGGAAGACACCCACCAGATGACAGGCTATCAGATTTGATGGGCTATTAGGAAGGAACAACAAAACTGTGAAGATACTCATCTCTCTCCCTCCTGGGAGGTGTCCTGGGACGTAACTGAGACACTACTAGGTCAGGTGGTCTTGTCACCTGATACTAAACATTATCTTGGACTTCTTGTAGCTTTCACCTAAAAGGGAAGGGGGGGGGGATCAAGTTTGGAAAACAAAGGATTCCCACCTTATGTAAACCTTATTTAAGGGTGAGGAGGGAGGCAAACGGGATTCCTCTCCGTGGCCTGGCTGCCCAAGAAGAAAGACTGCTAAAGACACCTGAAGGGAAGGCAAGGGAGAAGTCCAGACTGAGACAGGGGTCTAGTCTGAAAAGAAATAACTGTTACGCTAAGCTACAGAAACTTTTCAACCTGCCTAAAATAACATTTAGGGTAAGAAATTACATTTTGTAACCTGTTTCTTAAGTATATTGAGCTTAGCTTGCGTATTTTGTTTTATTTGCTCAGTAATCTGCTTTGTTCTGTCTGTTATCTCATATATTCACTTAAAATTCACCTTTTTTAATTAATAAACTTATTTCTTGTTTATAATATAACCCCGTTTGTACAATTCATAATTGGGGGTGGGGGGGGAATAAGAGGCTGTGCATACCTTCCTCCACATTGAGGGAGGAGACAGATTTCATAATATACCTTTGGGTCTGCACTCCAAGGGAGGTGGACATCTGAGTGCTGGGGCAAGTCCCTTAAACTGAGTCTTCACAGAACTGATCGCAGTGTCTGTGTCATTCTGCAGTTGGGTGTGGCCCTGCCTGTGTGTGGGCTGGTGGAGGCTTAATGGCCTGGCTCAGCAAGACAGGTAAAAAGAGTGCCCAGGCTGGCATAACAGGTGGGCTCAGTGGTATCTCAGCACATCCCATGGCATCCTAAGCAGGGCAACCCAACACAGGTAGTTTTATTGCTGACATTTGCCACAGAGCCTCAGCAGGGTCAATCAGCCCTGGCCAAAAAGTTCAGTAACTTATGGGATCTTTCTTGTATGATGGATGCCTTTCTCTACAATCCTCAGAAGGCTTGAAATGACTTAAAGTATCTGGCACTGGGGCTGTAAGAAGCTGGCTTGTCTGGTACCAGAGAATGAAAGGCATACCAAGCATCTACTTGGTATATGGGAATTTCTTAGACTTTTAATGGGATTAGTGTGTCATGGGAAGGGCAGAGCATGAATCTGCCATGCTGAGGTGGACGATAAAGGGGAGGCTGCACATGGGGGTGGGGAGTGTCTGACAGTCCAAATTCAGTCCAAACAGGTTAACATCATTCACGGCAGTTCTTTAGAGGTGAAACAGCTGAGTTCTGAAGAAGGTTTGAAGATTTTGCCAAAGCTAAAGCCTAGCAGGTTGGACACTCACTCGGTTCCATCTTGCTGCCACGAATGGTAAGAGGGAACTGAAGCAGAGTTGCAGCTGCCCCGCACTTTATGCCTTCATACGGGCACACGAGGAGACTCAGGGTGCATGTGTGCTCCCTGCTGGACGTTATTACTCACAAGGCTCTGATCTTGTGCGCATGACGCACATGAGCTTTTACAGTGGTATCCACATTGACACATACTCAAAGAAGAAAATGTGTTGTCACTGCCCAGCCAGAGGCAGGAAATATTGGTACTTTTGCAAGGGAAAACCTATTCAAATTCACAAGGTCTGGATAAATTTATTATAAGAACTGAAAATGTTGCTAAAATTGTGAGTGTAGAGAACTTTCATTCAGTTACCAGGAAATGTTTTTATTTCTTATGAGCGAGACCCTCACTCCATTGAAGTCAATGGCAAAATTCATACTGAGGTCAAACGGCCCAGGATTTCACCCTATAAGTTGTATTTTAATGAAAATACATTGTATTCCAGAAAAAAAGTATTTTGTCTTTTCGATCTATCACATGGCAGCAGTGGCAATGAAAAAAAGGGAAATCTTTCATTGTTTTCTGTTGTAATAGTCTTTGTGGTTTTTTGGGGTTTTTTTTTTTGCACAACAGTCAGGCCTTTTGACTGTATTACTTACAGAATAGCTAAAATCAGTTTCAACTAGACTAACAAGGGCTCAAAGCATGCTGGGAAAACAATGTTACAGTAATAACGACTTCTTGAAATTAAATGCCTTTTCTCAGGCTAGTAGAATAACTATTGGAAAACAACACACAGTTTAGTCAATGAAGCATTGAATAAAGAGCACCTTATCATTGCATATCAGTTAATACATTTACTATATCTGAGTAAAATCCACCAAGTAAACAAATACAAATTATTAGGTATATTAGAAAGATTTATAGGTTTACAGAATTATAGACTGTGGAGGGGAGGAGTAAAGTGGGGCCAAATGCAGCCCATAAATATTTTACAATGTGGGTCTGATCTGTCGTCTGTTTTAACATGGGTAATGTGGAGACTCCACAACCCAGCATCCAATCTGGCATCTTGATTTTCCACTTGGAACTCAGTGGCATACTGAAAACTAATACTGATAGGGAGGAATTTCCAAAAGCAATCAACATTGGTTTACTCTGTCCCACTGAAGTCAATGGTAAAACTCTCATTACCTGCAAATGCAGCAGAATTAAATCAATGCTGAGCACCTTTGAAAATCTCACTCCTGCTCTCCATGGCATGAACTGCCTTATGGGGTATGCTGGAAATCTTCACATTATGCAAATTAACTGCAGCCCTCATGTAGGCAACAAGTGAGTGGGCTTGATGTGGAAGAATATGCTAATATAGTGGTTCAAAGGTCAATCATTTCAAAGTAACCTAAAGTTTATATTGTAACCATGAAGTTAAAAGTGATTACGTTAGCTGGTTGCTACATACAGATAGAATTGGCCACAAACATTAATCAAAACACATTAAAAACAAGATGGATGGTCATTGAGTCAGAGTCTGAGGAGATACTAATTTAAATCCTTATTGTGACACCAAAATATTGCCTATAACATGAATGTAATCTCTGATTCATTCCCCCCTACTCCTTGTCTTGTGCAAACAACCAATGTAAAAAAGTAGCTTAAGATCAGCAGTGGTATAGTTAAGACATAACATCAAACTGATTTCTCCCCCCCCTTTTTTTTGGATGGCTTGAACTATTGCTTTACAGTTATGACTGATAATATTCCTTCTTCTCTCTGTCAGAGATAGAAATACCTTCCCTAAAGTAGCTGAAAAATTAATTCCATATTACATTCATAATAAATGACTTTCATATACATTTCATCAGACTGCACATGGAGGCAGTTTTGTAAAATAACATACAGGACATTCCTCAGATTCACAAAGAGTACAGATTATATGTCTTTCTCTAGTGGAAGAAAACCAATTGCCAATCAGTACTGTACCTTCATGTATATCATTCACCTTCTCTGATGTGTCAAAATTAAATTAATAACTTAATAATAAAAAGGGACAAACTTGCTTTAAAAAAAGAAACAAAAGAAAAAGCTAGAACCAAAAAACAAACAGAAAACAAAAAGCTCAGACAATGTTAAGTGAATCCAATTTCCCCATAAGAATTTATGTAAATAGGGGGGATTAGGTTCCAGGGAAAATTTTTTCGCCAAACAAAATACTATATTTTATATATATACACACAATATAAGTTTTAAACAAACAATTTAATACTGTACACAGCAATGATAATTGTAAAGTTTGGTTGAGGTGGTGAAGTCAGAGGGTGGGATATTTCCCCGGGAATGCCTTATTGCTAAATGGTGAACTAGCACTCAGGTGAGCCCTCAAGGGTTAACACATTGTTGTTAATGTGCCTCACACTCTACGAGGCAGCACAAATGGAGGGAGGGGAGACAGCACGGCAGACAGAAACAGAGGCCACGTCTACACTACCTGCCAGATCGGTAGTGTATGAACTGAATTGAATGATTAGTTGATTGGATCTTTATTTCCTATAAGAAAATTTTCATTTTCTGTTAAACTAAAGAGAAAAGTATCTTTCATAAAATATATCAGGTAAGATTTCATAAAGCTAAGGTTTCTAAAAAAGGATTTATGATCTTGGTCAACTAATATATGAAGTAACACCTACAGCTTCAGAGATGAAGTTATATCTATACTTTTTAAGATAGAGTAACTCCTCACTTAAAGTCGTCCTGGTTAATGTTGTTTTGTTGTTACGTTGCTGATCAATGAGAGAACACGCTTGTTTAAAGTTGCGCAATGCTCCCTTATAATGTTTGGCAGCCGCCTGCTTTGTCCACTGCTTCCAGAAAGAGCAGCCGGTTGGAGCTAGCTGGTGGGGGCTTGGAACCAGGGTGGACCAGTAGCCCCCTACCAGCTCCCCACTCCCTTAAGTTCCCTGTGTGGCAGCCGTCCAGCAGGCTATCAATTGCTGGCAGTTCAGCTGTCCCTCCCCCCCACTGCCATGTGCTGATCCTGCCCTCTGCCTTGGAGCTGCTCCTGGGAGCCTTCTGCTTGCTGTGCCGGGGGGGGGGAAGAGGAGGGCTAATGTCAGGGTGTCCCCCTCCCCTCTGCTTCTGCCCCCCGCTTACCCCATCTTCATAGAGCCGTGGGAGGGAGGGTGACACGACAGGGCTCAGGACCGAGGGAGCTTGCTGGCAGCAGCTGCTGTCTCAACTTGCTGATCTACTTAAAAAGGCACTGTACTTAGAGTGGGGTCAGCATACTTAAAGGGGCAATGCGCATCTTTCTCTCTCTCTCTCACATACAGGGTGTGTGTCTCTGGGCTGGTCTACACTGGGGGGGGGGATCGATCTAAGATAAGCAACTTCAGCTACGTGAAGCCGAAATATCTTAGTTCGACTTACCTGGCCGTCCTCACGGTGGCAAGTCGACCGCTGCGGCTCCCCCGTTGACTCCTCTTACTCCTCCTGCGGAGGTGGAGTACGGGCATCGATTTGGAGATCAATTTATCGCATCTAGATGAGATGCAATAAATTGATCCCCGATAGATCGATTACTCCCAGCCGATCTGGCAGGTAGTGTAGACGTGGCCTCGGTTTCTGTCTGCCGTGCTGTCTCCCCTCCCTCCATTTGTGCTGCCTCGTAGAGTGTGAGGCTACATTAACAACAATGTGTTAACCCTTGAGGGCTCACCTGAGTGCTAGTTCACCATTTAGCAATAAGGCATTCCCGGGGAAATATCCCACCCTCTGACTTCACCACCTCAACCAAACTTTACAATCATCATTGCTGTGTACAGTATTAAATTGTTTGTTTAAAACTTATATTGTGTGTATATATATAAAGTATAGTATTTTGTTTGGCAAAAAATTTTTCCCTGGAACCTAATCCCCCCTATTTACATAAATTCTTATGGGGAAATTGGATTCACTTAACATTGTTTTGCTTAAAGTTGCATTTTTCAGGAACATAACTACAGCGTTAAGCGAGGAGTTACTGTACTAGGACCAATGAAATCTAGTTTAATACCTTGCAAACCTTAGTCTTAATCACTAGTTTAAATATCAACAATAGATGTAACCAATAGTTCTTTCTACAATGTACCTAATTATAAAGGTCAGGTAATTTGCCACAGAAATAGAAGAACTAATTTTTAAAGGTAGTCAGCAGGACAAATGTTAAAAGTTGTGATGGGTGGATATCACATTTTAATCTAGTCATCAAGTGACTAACTTCCTTAAAAATGCTTGCAGCAGAGAATGCTAAAAAGTGTAAAAGAAGTGATTAAAACATAATACTTTATGTCCCCTACCACAACATAGTGCTAATTGTAGCATGAATTCAGGCATTAATACATCATTCTTGTATGGTGAGATAATTCTGGTTCTCTTGAGAACATTATGCCAATACATATAGTTCCGCAGTTACATAATGATAATGTCTTCTAAGCCTGCATTTAGGAACTAACTCTCACTGATGCTCACTCTTCAAAACGAGGCCACTTATTTAGGTGCCTAAACATAGATTCACGGTATATCTACAGAGCAAAAACAAAAAACAAAACAAAACAAAACCTGGGCTCCGAGACTTGCTGCCATAGGGGATTTTTTGCTGTGTAGATGTTCCCTTAGAAGACTATGTGTTGAAAATATGGTCCTTAGTTTCTACTTCTGTTTGAGCTATGTATATATTATAGTTTCATAATCTAATTTAAAAAATTATAGTTCAACCAATAGATCTGCCAAGTCTACTGTATGTATTTTAATTATACATTTGCAAATATTTATGCCTCTCTTTTAGTATATTAAAATACTTATCAGTCTCATTCAACGTACTATATAAGAATTTGAGAGTGATCCTTCAAGATTTACAATTATATCTTATATTGATTTTATTACTCTAATAAAAACAACAAAAAGTGAAACCCACCATTCTATTACTTTTATTACAATTAAAAAATTCTAAAACACAGGAACCACTGCAAAGTTAAGGTTGGAACTACACTTCCATTATAAACCCAATTTTGATTCTCCTAAAAGCCACAGATACAGCAATTTTGGCCTTTAAGCTAATAAATTAGGCCAGTGGCAGGGCAGAATTATTTTTTACCAAGTTTGATTTAAACATCATAAGATTAATAAATTATCACATCCTAAAGCCTGAGACCGTCACCAGAGTTCAAAAAGTTTATTTTTTTTAAAACAGCTTGTAACAAAACAAAACGAACAAAAACAAGATAGGTTAAAATTGCTTTTTAGGCTCATATAGCTGTGCTCTAGTGCACAGAACCAAGAATTAGTTGAATAAACTGTAGATCTGAAAGTTACTAAATTTTATTAATATCGGGATGTCTTAATGGCTCCAATGAACTTAAAACAGACCATGAAATGACTGCTGGCTATTTACACTGCCACAAAATTCTAGGTTGAAATTTTCAAAGTCATCCAGAGCTTCCCAATGGAAGTTGTCTACATCTCTCAGTTGCCTTTGAAAATCTCAACCCTAGCCCCTTTCTTCGCAGATAGAACTCATAATGTAAAGTGATCATTAGGGAGTATTGTAATAAAACTGAATTTTCTCCTAATGTGTCTATCAGAAGATCTACGGGTTGAAGGAAATATCCAGATGTGCTGTCCCCTCACAACCCTCTTGCTCTCCCTTTCCTCACTTCTCTACACATCTCTTATGGTCCACAAGAGGGTATCCTCCCTTCTGTGTACCTTCCAAGGGCTGCAGGAGATGGTCTCTACTCCTTTGGATCTTAGAAGATATACAAGAGTGAGGCTTTGCCCCTGCAGATCTCACAAGGCAGGGGAGGGAAGAATGGCCCCCAGGCACCATGTTCACCTCAGTCTCATGTTACGACTATTAAAAAAACCTGGGATATCCCCAGATCAAATCTTTGCTAAAAGGAGTTAAGGTTATGGGCATGTTTCTGTGATTTGGGAGTACATTACCTCCCAAGAACACCCGAGTTAAAATAACCAACTAAATGTTGTGAAACCAAGTAATCAGGAGTTAAGTTTGCACTTCTCAAACAATGACTCAACGACTATAACCATAACCCTATTCCAGCAAAGGTAATACATACTAATCTACATCCCTGATGAGCATATATGCTTCAGTGTGTACAATATGCTAAGAGACAGAGTCACACCACGCTTTACCAGGACTGTGGAGCACTAGTAGGTGCAGTAGAAATTTCCTTCTCCAGCCTCCACAACCAGTGATCTCTGGAATGCTGCTATTATTACAGCAGTGCCTGGAACCCAGTGTGCTAAGCACTGTGCAACAGAATAAGAGACAGTCCCTGACTTAAAAGGCTGCGATGCTGCCAAGTGGCTGTGATGGCAGACAAGGAGGGGCTGCCAACACCTTGTTTCCTTCTTCTCAGAGCACCCATGAACTACAGGATAGAATCTGGCCCTAAGTATTTAAACGTCACCAAATATGAACCATGTACAGTTGTATTTAAGAATCCCCCTGCATTTGGATTGCTCTGGCATATGCTGGGAACACCAGACAATTGGCACAATATTGGGAGAATGCAAAGATGGCCAAGGTGCTCTGTGAGGTTCTTGGCCTTGGCTGAGGATCTGGGCCAGTATTTCTTCAAATGTACAGTCTGCTTCAAGGGTTAATGAATGATTAAAAAAGACTATTTTGTAATGTTAAGGCTGTAACATGCCAATTATCCCCAGGATGTATGTGATTAACTCTTATACACGCCAATGGCACTTAAATTCAAATATCAAGGGATGGCTACAGGACCCGTATTTGGTTGTGCAAAGCAAATGAAAACACAGTGCAAACTTTATTAAGCACACTGTTAAGATTTGATACTATCTTTTGCCGCTCTGGATAAAATGAAATGTAACTGTAAATCAGAAACAGATTTGGAAAGTAAGTAGCTTGTCTTGTTATGCTCTTCTAAAGTCTGAAAAATCAGTTCTACACATGACATTCACTAATGGCATTTTTTTTTAATCAAAACCAATAATGTCTTTATATGCAGCTTCCTTAATGAAAAAAAAAACACGTTTTGAATGCAAGAAAGCTCATGTTTTACTGTAAGTGTAAAAATAAATACTTCACTAAGGAATGGAAGAAAAAATAAAGCACATTTAAATAATTTTATTACACTGTAAGTTGCCAATTCGTCTGTGAGTAGTTTCTTCTCAGATGAAAAGAAATCAAAACAAGGGACAGATGTTGTACAAACCACATTTAAGATCTGTCACACACTGGCATTTTTCAAATGATTTTGGCTCATCTATTAAATAAGGTGTATTTTGTTGATTTTGAAAAAGGAAACATCAGGAAATATTTAAAGGCCAATTGATGCCAATTAACTTTGATCAGCAAAAGTTACATTTGAATCTTTTAAGATTCTTTTGCCTGTCTGGAATAACACACATTCCTAAAATCTAGCAAAACAACAACTTGATGATTAATGCCCGTTGGCAGTCCAACCACAAGCTTGCTCAACAGTGGGATTTTAAATAAACGGCTGTCTTTATGATGATGGAAAACAAATCTGACTATTTTCATGTTTTCTTGTTATGAAAATAGGAACAGAAATCACTTTTTCCGTTTTAAGATGAAACTGCCACACATCATGGTGACAGTCGCTATCAGCAATCCAGATAGTTTTTAGAATGATCTCACAAGAATCCCAAATCCACAGCCCAGAGAGGCTGAGAAAGCCCTTGGCATGATGACACCAAGTACTCACAGCATGCCACACAAGAGAGGCATATCTAACAAAGAAATCCTAGTACAGTATGCAACAAATTGTACCTGCCACTGCGGAAGGCAGAAGATCCACTGTAATAAGCCTCTGAGATTGACAGCATATGCAACATTAATGATTTCCCTTGGGTTCTAGGGTAATATTTCCTACAGTGGGATGTAACTGAGAAATCTGCACCCAGCTATTGACTGTTTATAGAAGCTGAAGTTTAATATTTAATGGCCTGTACAGACTATTGAATTCTAATGTTTATAGATGGTTTTGGTGTATCCACTTCTAAAGCTGGTCAATCATGATCATATATACAATAGTTGAATAATCTAAAATTGCACCTTTGATGGCACAAAATACTCTTTACATTAAATAAAAGCATTGTATTTCGGGGTAACAAAAACTGTTGGAGATTTTAAAAATATATGTACTCTAACATTTGCATTTTAAAGTTGTTATACCAAACCAGACTTTCGAGCTATTTGCTATCATGCAATATGAAACAAATGTTAAATAACTGCTCGGTGTAAATAAACAATCAGTACTTACTTCTAAATCATTGAAGAACAGATGTGTGTCTGCCAAATTGAATATCATCTCCTCCATCCGTAGTCCAAGTGAAACTGAAGTAGGTGGATCCTCAAAGAAGAAATGACAAAATATAGTCAATAACATGCATACTTCATATGCTAGAAGAAATATTCCTCAGAAGCAGAGAATACTGAAGATATCAACTGATGGGTCTGCCTACATAGTTAAAGTTGGGCTCCCCTAAAACCTTGCACCACAGTATCTCAATATGTCAACATTTTAAAGGACACTTTAAATCTGTTGATAATGAAAACCCTGATTCTCCAACTGGGCAAACCCCTTCACCCATGCAGAACTTCACTGCCTTCAATGGAGCTCTGAATAGATAGAAGGGATCCACTTATGCTGTTCCAATTGCAGGATTGGGACCTCCCCTGCGCTCCAAGATTTAAGTACTGTGCACAGATTTAAAACAACCTCACAGTTAATACAGTCCTCACTTAAGCAAACTCCCCTGAGTAAGAGGATTTGGTCATTAGCCTAACTATTGCCTTTAATAAATCACCATTAATGTTTAATTTAGAAACAGCAATAACATATAAAATAACTCCTTAATTCTCTGCAAAACTGTGCTTTAATTATTCTTTAAATATAGCCCACCCATGCAGAATGAACAAATCTATTGTTTGCTATTAATATAGAACACACTAAATTCTCTGCAGAAATTACCATAACAACTTACTCCTTACTGAGTTAATAAACTCAAGAAGTGTGTTCAGCATTGTGGTTACCAAATGCATTACAGATGTTTGTCCTGTTTTGATTTGTATGTGTTTTATATATTTTCTATCTGAAAATTGAAATAAGAGTCTAATATATTTATTTGATGTACATTCCCTCGCTTAAAATGCAACAGAGGGTCCTGTGGCACCTTTAAGACTAACAGAAGTATTGGGAGCATAAGCTTTCGTGGGTAAGAACCTCACTTCTTCAAAGTGTTGCATTTGAAGAAGTGAAGTTCTTACCCACGAAAGCTTATGCTCCCAATACTTCTGTTAGTCTTAAAGGTGCCACAGGACCCTCTGTTGCTTTTTACAGATTCAGACTAACACGGCTACCCCTCTGTCACTTAAAATGCTTTCTCAAGAATATCCTAGAGCATACAAAATACAACCTTGAAAGAGAATTATAGTGCTTCACGACACAATCAATTAACCAAACATTAGTTCATCAGGAATTACATTTTATAATAAAAACTGGATTGCAGGAACACTTCTCGTTTTTTCTTAAATCTGCTTAGATTCTACAACTGACGACAACTCAAAATGGGAACTTTAATAGGTTTAGCCTCCAGTTTTTTCCTATATCAATCAAATTAATAGGTTTTTCAACAAGATTTCTGAAATTCCCAAACATTTGTCTGTCACAAGACACTAAGCATTATTGGCAAAAAACATTATTGGAAAAAAGATCTGTTAATTTGGCAGCTTAGTCTGACATTTCCAGAGAACAGAAAATGAAATCAAAGCTATTCTGAAAGAATATTTTGCAAAGAAGCATTTAGACATGCAGATGTCCAAATAATAAAGCTCTAACACACAGAGAAAAATTTTTATACAATTCACCAACAAGTTGACACACAATAAAAAGTGAGCATTTTTCTAAGTTAAATAAATACTTCTGAACCCCTATAAAAGAGGATTTTAGTGTATTGCTACAACTGCATCATGCCAGTTTGTTGGCAATATTAAGCACTTTGCCCTTACAAATCAGTCTTGTATTTATATTTTGCATCAACAAAAATTTCAGAAGAGAACATTTTGATTCGTACCGCAAATGTGAAGATTCATCTGCTTGCTTTAAAGTATGAATCAAACTACTGTTTTTCCTCTTTTGTAATGCTGGTAGTTTCACAGAACTAAGTTTTATTTTATTTTCCTGGAAGGGATGTGTGTATGTAAGGAGTTAGGAAGGGTCTATATTCTCGTAGAAGCCCTAAGGATGGCTTTCCTTCTCACCACACATGCCATCTTTGTGGACAGTTATCTCAGCATCCTTTATAGTTCATCGGTATCATTTCTTATTTCAGTTGCAGGGATTGCTGTTCAATGAAGTAAAACACTCCCTCCTTCTAAGGGCTGACTGTTCTAGCCCCACAGAACTCCCAGCTCCTGCCAACCTAGGGAGCTGGGACACTGGAACTATGCACCTGACACTGGACTCCCACACGACAGTACAGATCACTAACGCCAAGCAGCACTATGGCACTTCAATAATAAAATACCACCACCGCCTACCACCACCAGATAACTGAACCAGTCCCATTCAAATGTTATGCTCATGCCCATTCGCGACCTTGCACGTTATTTGGGAAAACAATGAGAGATACTGGCTCTCCATAGTTGTTACAATGTCACAATCAAAACTTTTTTTAAAAGGGTCTCTAAAGAATATT
Source organism: Chrysemys picta bellii (assembly GCF_011386835.1). Lineage (NCBI taxonomy): Eukaryota > Metazoa > Chordata > Testudines > Emydidae > Chrysemys > Chrysemys picta. Next base: position 233,520,541 of record NC_088792.1, read on the forward strand.
GTAAAGAAAAGTTGATTTGTGAATGATTAATTTTAACAACTTTTTTAAAAACACACACTTGAGTCAGAATAGGTATATTTTTAAATTGCATGATGTGGACCATTTAGCTCAAATGTTATTTTAAACTATAAAAAGCAACAGAGGGTCCTGTGGCACCTTTAAGACTAACAGAAGTATTGGGAGCATAAGCTTTCGTGGGTAAGAACTTAAAAGTGCCACAGGACCCTCTGTTGCTTTTTACAGATTCAGACTAACACGGCTACCCCTCTGATATTTTAAACTATTACACACAACAGAGAGGGGTTTTCTCTCAAGCTACATTGTTAATTTAACTAGAAAAAATATCACATCAAATCCCATAAACGCATGACATGAAGCAAAACAGGTTACTTTTAAAATAAAACATAAATCTTTGATTAAACACCAAATACTTGATTAGAAGGGTTGGTTGTGCCTAAAACTACACTTAGACTGCTGCCTTGGATACCACATTTAGTGGGCTATAAGGACTTCTCTATATTAGGGTTTTAGCCACCACTGTAGCTGCACTGATGTAACTGCACCAACAAAAAACAGGACGTGCGCGTCAACCCAGGGTGGCTTACAGCAGTGCAGTGTGTACTTTGATTAGTTACAATGGTGGCTAAAACCTAAAGATGACAAAGCTAGATAAGGCCAGAATAATATATGATGCCGAGCCCTCTTTTGGAATTTAAAGCTATTAATTGCAAGGCAATTACTGTGAGATGTAACACAATGAAAAGAGGCTAACGATCTGTTCTCATTTATTAGGATTTGCAGTTCAATGTGAGCATCTTTTAAGGAATGGCCAAAATCAGGTGCAAATCTCAGAGAAATAAACCACTTAGTTGAAAGAAGAAATACCACTGTCGAATCTGTTAAACAGGCCTTTTCTTTTGAATACTGGCATCAGAGCCACAAACATTGTATATATGTCATTTGCAATTTCTACCCATTTGATGCCTTTGTCAGGGGAAAAATAAGAAGCTGAAAAACAGGAAAGATCACTCTGATTACACAGCTTTGCTTATTTTCTACTTAGGCTGACTGGTAACAATTGAAGGCTTAAGTGAAACAAGATTTTTGTTTTCCTTAAATCTTTAAAATATATAACACCCCCCGCCCCCAACACACACACACAAAATACGTAAAAGACTATCTCCTTAAAGTATCTAATGTAAAAGTTTGCACAGAAAATAGAAATACATAAGGGTCACAGCATTTCCAGTGCCATTCCAACTGTATATCCACCTGTCTCAAATTATCAATACTATACATGGGGCATCGACTTCTTCCCAGTTTCCAGGACCCATTCAGTAGGCAGCTGGCTCAAAACATCAGGTTTATGTGGATGCTAGCAGCTCCAATGTCAATTAAAATAACTGTTAACCACAAGCGTCGGGGCAGACAGATCTCCCTTTCTCTTTTACACTTAGTTTTTGCCTAAGAGCAAATTACAACATACTGTTGTTCCAAGAATATTTTTTTAGTTAATACATTTGTATTATTATACTCATTTCAGACTGCTATTTTTGGAAATAGCAACATTTATTTCAATTGGGAAGAAAAATGTCCCAGTCTTCCAGTTTAAATGCTAACACTAGAGCATGTTTATGATTTTGCTCATAAACAACATCTGAGGGACAGAGGAGAAAAAAAAGTAACAAAAAGATAAACTGAGAAGGTGACAAACGGAAAAGATGAAGGGAGAGCAAATGGAAAAGGGGAGCAAAAAACAGAAGAAAAATAGTAGGAGAGAGGTAGAGACCAAGAAAAATAATATATTATCTGTTCAGCAACAGTTCCTGTCCTAGTCACAGGAATCCTCAAGAAGAGCTCACTCAGGCATTAGAAAAGTGGATCAAGAGGGAACAGACATTTTACAGTGTTGCCATTTCTCACTATATTTAATGCTTTCCTTAAGATCCAGCTCCTCCAGTGCATTGGTTATGTGAGAACCTCAGATTCCATTAAAATTAAGTTTCTATCTCTCCTGGTTGTGGATAAAAGCTTGAAAATGGGAATCCTCAAGGCTTAAAAACCAGAAAGCAAATAAACAAAAAAATATTAAAATCTCATTATTTTTGGACCTGGATTATGATGTTTTTAACAGTTGGGACTGGTAATACTGATGTCAGAAAACTTAAAGACACCATCAACTGGGAAAATCAGATTTCTATCTAACAATTATGTACCCATTACTGTCACAAGAAGCCCCTAAGATTACTATACAAGAGGGAAAAGTATTTTCCCCTATTTTTTCCAGTTTGTTCACTGTTGTGCGTTTGACAGCACTTTGGTTGTGATCCAAAGTCCATGGAAATCAGTTAATATTTTTCCTATAACAGTTTAAATTGTGAAGAACTTGTGGGGCTAATGTAACATAACAAAGCACACGTGAATCTAAAGTGCACATTTTACTATTAAAGCTGGAACCTGCAAGCCATGTACACACCCTGCTTATTCTAAGATGTTCCAATATTCTCTTCCAAAGCACAGGCTACCTCGAATCACCATCTTCTTCCCATTACTTTTGTTACAACGGTTCCTTCTAATATCAAACATGCTTTGTTCCCACAGGTAACATCCAAAGAAGGTAGAATAAACTCTAAACTTGTTGTAATGCATGTTGCTTTAACATGGCCTAATTCTGCAATGTGCCAATGAGATCTAGTGCGTATTTACTAAATGGTAGACACATTCTGTCACATACGCATCAGTAGTTCAACTAAGCTACGTCTCAAGTAACTGGTTTCTATAGTGACTGAAGTGCTATCATGTGTCACTCATCTCTTTTTAACTTGCATATTCAGCTACCTACAGTATGTGTTTATGTCAAATTGCTACAAAATAATAAGTCAGGAATCAAACATCATAATTCATTATAAAATTATTAACCTACAGTTTTTGTCAGGAGAATTTAGGGTTCAATCATTTTGGGCTGACACCTAAATACAAGATTGGCATGTGAAATCAAACAAATATTTTGATAAAATTTAGGTATCATCACTGAAACTATAGGGTTTGATTATATAAACATTGCTCACATTGAGTAGCACTTGTAGTCAACAAGACTATTTTTTTGAATGTGTGTTACTCACTGTGACTAATAAACAAGTAGATTCCAATGATTAAGAACAATTTTATATATCTTAGAATACATCAGCCAATTTTACTTATAATTAGCAAAAATGAGGATTTATTAACATAGTAAACCAGTTGACAGAAGAGTAAACCAGTAAACAGAAAAGTAGTGTTTGACAATCCTATGCTAACCTTTTCACATAATAAAAAAAAACAATTACTAATTGTTCTTTGAGATGTGTTGCTCATGTCCATTCCATGCTAGGTGTGCGCACGATGTGTGCACAACTGCTGGAGATTTTTATCTTAGTGGTATCCATAGGACCAGCTCTAGTGCCCTCTGCAGTTGTGCCCATATGCGCTGATATAAGGGTTACCGCCAGCCCCACACCATCTCAGTTCCTTCTTGACAGTAACTTTGACAGAGGGGTAGGAGGGTAGGTCATGGAATAGATATGAAAAACTCATCTCAAATAAAAACAGTTACAAAAGGTTAGTAACCCATTCTTCATTTTTCTTCTTCGAGTGCTTGCTCATGTCCATTCAATGCTAGGAGACTCACAAGCAGTGCCCCAGAAGTAGGCTCAGAGTTCTTGGATGTGCTGACTGCAACACTGCTCTCCCAACATGGGCATTGTCTTGGCCCTGTTCGATGATGCCTTAGTGGAAGGCTAAGGAATGAACCAATGATCAGGTTGCAGCTCTGCAGATATCCTGGACTGGTACTTGCAGGAGGAATACGGCTGATGAAGCCTAGGCTCTTGTGGAATAAGTGGTAACAATGGCTGGAGTTGGGACATTTGCCTGCTCATAGCAAGCCTGAATAGAGGCAGTTATCCAGGAAGAGCTTCTTTGGGATGACCGAGGTAGCCCTCTCATCCTTTCCGCTATTGCTACAATGAGTTGCGTGGATTTGTGGAAGGGCTTAGTTCTCTCAATATAAAAGGCGAGGGCCTGCCTAACGTCCAACGTATGAAGCCGACGTTCTTCAGCGGACTTTTGAGACTTTGGGAAGAAGACAGGTAGAAAAATGATCTGGTTGTGTGGAATTGTGACACCACCTTTGGTAGACAGGCCAGATGGGGGCGTAGTTGGACTTTGTCCTTGAAGAACACCGTGTAAGAAGGTTCCGATGTAAGGACTTTGATCTCAGAAACCCTTCTGGCCTTCATGATAGACACCAGGAAGGCAGCCTTCCAGGAGAGAAGCTGTAGGGAGCACAATGCTAACGGCTTGAAGGGGGGCCCATGAGCCTTGATAAGAACAGGTTTGAGTCCCAAAGGGGTGGGGTCAGCTCACGAACCTTAGGATAGAGTCTTTCCAGCCTCCTGAGAAACTGGATGTTTATCTGCTGGGAGAACACTGATCTGCCATTCACTGGAGGGTGGAAGGCTGAGATGGCTGCCAAATGAACCTTAATAGAGATCTTGGCTACTTTAGGTGGAGCAGATAGTCCAACATAGATTGCAGAGGAGATCTGGATGGAGAAAGATTCTGTTCAGAGGCCCAACAAGTGAAACATTTCCACTTGGCCAAGTAAGTAGCCCGGGTGGAAGGCTTTCTACTCCTCAGCAAGACCTGTTGAACCTGATTCGAGCAAACCTGTTCCTCAGGGTTCAGCCACGCAGCATCCATGCAGTCGGATGTAGGGAGCCAAGGTTTGGGTGAAGCAATGGGCCGGGGTCTTGTGAGATCAAGTCCGGGTGGAGTGGCAGTGCGAGTGGCGCTGCCACTGAGAAGTCCAGAAGCGTGCCAAACCAACGCTGGCATGGCCACGCCAGTGCTATCAGTATAACCCTTGCCTTGTTTCATTTGATTTTTAGAAGAACCTTGTGAACCAAGGGGATTGGAGGAAAGACGTACAGTAGGTGGTCTGCCCAGGAGAGCAGGAAGGCATCAGAGAGGGAACCTGTGCTGTGCCTGCACAGCAAACACAGTAGTGATGACATTTCCTGTTCTGTCTGGTGGTGAATAGGTCCATCTAGAAGATGACCTCTGGGTGAAGAAACGAATTGTGGCAAGAGGAAAAGGCTCTGTTGAGGTGATCTGCCAGTATGTTTCAGTTTCCCAGGAGACGCTGTCACCACGAGGTCAATGCTGTCACAACGAGGTGAATTGCATGTGAATGGGAAACTGAATGTCCTTGTCTTTCCTAGCGTGGGGTCCGAAGTCCCTGCAGATCTGGCACTTACCTTTAACATGTGATTCCCCCAGGCACTTTAGACATCGAGAGTGCGGGTCACTCACTGGCATTAGCTTGCTGCAAGAGGCACACAGCTTTAAGCCCAAGGACATGGGCATGCCCAGCCCCTGGAGTGACAAGTGTCTTGACGATAGGGACGACTATTTACGCTTCTATAAATACTAACTCTAACTAAGAACTATGTAGATTAACTACAATAACTACACTCAAGAGGCCTTGCCACAACAAGAAGGATCGTTCCAGCAACCGTCACAGGCGGTAAGAAGGAACTGAGAAGGTGCAGGGCCAGTGGCACCCCTTATAGCAGCACATATGCATGTGATTCCTATGGATGCCACTAAGGGAAAAATCTCTGGCAACAGTGCCCATGGCGTGCACACACGTAGCATGGAATGGACATGAGCAAGCACTCGAAGATGAAAAACTGATATAGAATTATAACTTAAGAGCTTTATTTCAGTAGCAATGGATTCCAAGTTGGTCATCTTTTGATTTTATAAATCTTATAAAATGGATTGTAACCTGTGTGCAGTATGCTGCAAGCTACTAGACTATCTATTCGTTCACTTATTACTTCCAAAATTATTCCAAAGTCAAACATGAGAATTCCTTAACTACACACAAGCAATTAATGTGATTTTTTAAAAAACAGATAATACAATCAATCTGGCCTGTAACAAGACAGATTTAAATCAAACAAGAAACAGATCAGACTTCAATTGCAAGTCATTTTGTTTTATAAAAACAGAGAATTGTGAAATTTTTTCCTAGGACACATCAATTCACAAACTGCTTTCATTCACTTTACAACTGCATTTCTCTTGTGGCAAGTGATTGTGAAACCACTATTCCAAAATAACATTCAAAACTCCTCCTACACTTTTTAGGACATGAATAGCAGCAAGGTTAAACTCACAAGCAGACACTTAAAAATTAACAATTAACACTAAAATAAAAAATTGAAGTGTGGACAAAAATATTACACTAATCTGTCCCAGACACAAAAGTAATTTTTCCTCACTTATAGCCTATTTGAGGCATTCAAATGTACTATTTCATTATTAGTGTACCAAAAGGAAATGCAATACCTTATCCCACAAGTCACTGAGCACTTCCTGAGAGGAGCTGAGCCTTTGTCACTCAGGGCTTGTCTTCACCACTGCGGAGATAGACGCTGCTGCAAACGATTCTGCAGGTGTTGATTTAGCGGGTCAAGACCCACTAAATCGACAGCAGGGCGCTACCCGGTTGACTCCGGTACTCCAGCTTCCCGATAAGAGTAAGGTAAATCGACTGGAGAGCGTCTCCCATCGATGCAGCGTGGTGAAGACATCGGGGTAAGTTGACCTAAGCAATGTCGACTAGAGTAACTTAGTTCAACTTACCCCGTAGTGAAGACATGCACTCAGAAAAAAGCCAATGGGAGCTACAGACACTCAGCAGCCCCTATAATCAAACCTTTAAATGGCGCAATTATTGCTTCCAATAATGTAATTTTTCTCTTATAGAAGGTAGGGAAGAAATGGAGGTGAGAAAAGCCCTCTCTCTCTTAGTCTTTCTACCTACCTATACTTCAACATTAGTTTGTTTCTCGTGACAGTCCCTTAACATACCGGTCCTTTCTGTGGAACAAAACACCTATGCAGCAGCACATTATGGTAAATTAGTTCCTTGACACTTACCCTCCCATATCTGTTAGCATAGGACCCTGTAAGCAAGGAATGAAAAACGATGATTGTCTCATCCAAATCCCAAATGAATACTCTCTGTAAAAAAAGAACCAAATCAATGTGTCCCTCTGTAAAGTTGATACTTGAATCAATAAGTGTACAAATAAGAAAACTTTACTGAAATGGTCACATACTAACATGATGGTTTCCTTACTATTTTCAGAAAAACTAACAAATTGCTTCAGAACGGAGTAAAACAATCTGCTAGTTTTGTACTACAATTACTACTATACTAAATTATTCTGTTAAAATATAAATATAGTTATTGTTAAATAAACAAAAATAGAATAGTACAGTACATTATTCAAAAGTCACTTGTGGGGAAAATCTGAAATACATTAAATAAAGCAATTGAAAATGAAACCTATCAGATTTGAATCTTCTTCTGTATAGTATTCAAACTAAACAGACTTGTTAAATTTCTATTCAGTATGACCGCTGAAACTAAAACAAAAGTGTTACATTTCTAAAGCACTTATTACTTTAGGAGTTTAAGCCCACTTTCAACAGGACTTAGGCACTTTTAAAAATCTTTCCCACAATAAATTGCATCTTTCCCATTTAGAGCTAGTTGGCAATGTTATTTTTCCCCAAAATTTTGTTTTTATCTAAATTTTCCAAGAAAATTTTGACTTTTGGCAAAAATTCAAAAACCAAAATAAACATATTTCATCTCCCTGGACTGACAATACCTCCCATGATGTACAACCGTCTTCCTTGCTGCCAAGGGGAGCTAGTGGATCCTGGGAGTCCCTGGCCATGATGCATCATGGGAGATATAGTCTGGCCAGGGAGTGCAGCCCATCAAAGAGAATGGGGACACGAAGCCACTACAACACTATGAGGCACTGTAGCAACATATCCAAATGAAACATTTTTGGTTTTGAGGGAAACATTTTTGTTTCCATTCTTTTTTTTTTTATATATAAAAAATACCAAAGTTTTCCATGGAAAGCAGATTTTTTCATTAAAAAATGTGTTTAGCTGAAAACTCAATTTCCATTGAAAAAGAGTTTAGGTGGAAAATATTCCACCTGCCATATTGTCATTGTATTGCTGATCTGTAAATAAATCCTGCTCTTCAAAGCATTGTAAAGATAGCAGAGTCTACAGTAAATACAGGGTATATAACATACCTCCAGGTCAGAGTCAGGCAGTGGTGAAGGGTTATTGTTTCTTCTGCCTCGCCCACGTGACTTTCCATCGGAACTGCGACGCAATCTATCTGAATCAGAATCTTTAATGGGCGTTGATGGACTGTGGATTGTACTGTATTCTGCTGTAATAAAGAAATTACTTTCACCTTTCAGTTTAAAATCCAGGGGTCAATTTTACTTCGTTTTATTTATTTCTTTAGATTTGACATTAAAAAAATGTAACATCTGTACAAAAGCTCTGAGTGCACGGACAATAATTAGGTCTGCATTGACAATAATTAGGCCTACAATAACAACCAAGCAGCAATACAACTGATATAAAAATCAGCTAACTCCACCCATCAGCAGCGTTAATTAATCAGACAGAAGTAACAATTTACCTCAGCTAACTGACAATAAAAATGGAAAAAGCTCCAGAAAATCTTCACAACTCCAAATCATACACAAGAACATACCTCTTATCCGTCTCCACAATCCCTATCAAAAATTTTTAAGTTTGTTGTAATTTGGAATAATTTTTTCACCTTTGTTAATCTCACTCTGGGCCAAATTTTTGAAACATCTCTCTACCATTATCTACACAATGACTAGTGAGTGCAAAGTCACAGTGCAAATGATATAGATTAGAATTCTAATATTAACCTTCAAAACTTTTAAGAACTGGAAAGTTAATAAGACTATAAGTCACTTTTTTTGTTCAAAGGAATTATTTCTAAGTATAAAATGAAACAGAGGCAAAGAGTGCTGGATTGCTCCAGATAAGGATTAATTTTTTTAAATCGGCCCTATTTTTTTTACTCCTTATATTTTTGAAGATATTCTTCAAACACCTCCTCAACACTGAGATTACTGGATGGAGTAATTTCAAAATAGGACACAGAATCTTTCCTAACAAATGCATGATATATTATGTTTCAGCAAAATGTATAAACAAAAATATTTACTATTGTTACACATGTAAGAAAAAGCCTGATATATGTTTTGCTGAAAACATTCCTGTGGCAAGAAAATATGTTTCTGATGTAAGCAGAGTCTGAATGAGCTCTCCCCTGACATCTAGTGGTGAGCTGTGGAAAAGGACTTCAGGAGCTGATCTCGTTTGCATGAACACACCCACCCTGCCTAGGTGCTCAGCATGATGGGATTGCTTGCCCAAATGATCACTTGTGGCTGGTGTTGGATCCCCAGTCTCCTTGTTATTGGGGCAGGAGTAATAAAAGGTTGTTTTCCTTGTTGTGTGAACTGAGGGCAGCAGAACTGTACCTGGCATACACCAACGGAGGGACTCGCCCTCAACTGAATAGCACTCGCTAGGCAAGAGACATGGGTTCCAAAGCCCAGTGAGTGGGGAGAGAGGTACTTGTACCGTGGGTCCTATTTAACGGTCCTAGACACCATTTGACTTTTCCTTGCCCCACAGTATAATAAAAGAGCTAATTTAGACTCAATTGAGAGTCTTGTTACATGCTACAGAGCTGAAATCACTCATACCTAGGTCTAAGTATTAGACCTCCTTTGGGACAGTGTCTCTGATGCAAGAGACTGGCCAGTGTGCACCAGCAGTGAGACTCCCACCACTAACAGCTGAAATCACTGAGAGCTGTGTTAAGTGTGGGGACTTGAAGACGTCTTGGCAAGTGGCCAGCCAGGCGGCTGGTGGAAAGGCACAGCAATCAGCCATTGGGGCAACGAGTGAGTGCCTGAACAATGGAGCATGTAAAGACCTCCTTACCCCCTCCTTTCCACCCAGGGTGGGAGGTGAACTCTGTGAATGAACCTCTGAACTCTGGGGCTGCACTGGACAAAGACAGCAACTGTGAGTAGGGTGCAGAGAAGGGATAGGCACATTAAAGGGACTTGTGGGTTGCTGGACTTAAGAATCTGAGGGGAAAAGGACACTGCCCAACTTACTTGGGGGTGGGTCTTTTGCTCATGGTTTATGTTTATGAACCCTAGTTACGGGGTTTTCCCAAATTAATGCTGACTTACTTCCCTCCTTTTATGAAAAGCTTTTGCTACACTCAGACTCTGTGCTAGCAAGAGGGGAAGTATTGCTTCTCAGAGGCACCCAGGGGTGGTGTGTAATTGTCCCAGGTCACTGGATGGGGGCTTGAGCCAATTTTGTGTTACTGTTGAAAAGGAACCTCTAGATACTGAACCTGGCCCTGTTGCTGCTGGCGCCACCTGGCAAAGGGTTACACTATTCTTAACATCCTTAGGTTCAACAATATTGAGGTCTTGAACAATGTTAACCAAAGAGATATCATGTCATAGTTGCTGGAACTAGGAGTACTGGGGGTGCTGCCATACCCCGTGGCTTGAAGTGGGTCTATTATATACAGGATTTACAGTTTGGTTCAATGGCTCTCAGTACTCCCACGATAAAAATTCTTCCAGCACCCCTGTATCCTGTGCAAATTATTCTTTATGACTGATTGCAGTGAGATGTGAAAATTTGCCTTTCATGAGATAAGTAGTAGGGTTTGGATGCTAGGTGGTATTTTGGATCTCTTTTTAATTCCTCTCTTCAGAATTTTAGTTTCAAAACAGTAACCTCTCATATTTCGCTTCCATGGCCATAATGAAAAGATTTCCAGACATTTCTCATGAAGGAAGTGAGAATTTCCATCATGCAACAACACAGATACTGATTTCTTATTTCATTGGACATCAAGATTACTCATTTCTCAAGTTCAGTAAGTCCTGATGCTCATATCAATATTAATTTAATATGTGCAGCAGTCTATCTGTATATAAACAAAGTGCTGCAGTTTGGATGGATGGATGGCAATGGTAACCCTTTCTCCTAATGAAAGGGTTAGATTAAGTTAAAGGTCCAAAAGCCTTTGAAGTCAATGCAACTACTCATATGAGTCAGAATTACTCAAACAAGTAAGGATTGTGTGTACTGAATGAACAAGGCTGATATTCTCTAAGACATGTATTTGGTCCTCAAATTTGTACTTAACTTAAACAACTAAATTAACCTGAAATATTCTAGAAGAAAAAACAACAAACCAGAATAAAATGTACAATGTTAAACCATATGAGAGAATCTCCAAAAGGGACTCAAGTCTGAAATCAGATTATTTTCATGTTGAACTGTAAAAATAATTCAACTGTATAAAGCAGATATGTGATCTTTGAACAAAACACAGAAGTCATTGTTGGATACATTAAACTTTAAAAATATAATTTCCTAAACAATAGCTGGCATGTGCATTCCAATATAAACTCCATTATATAGTACATTCCAACATAATACTCAAATTAATATTTTGACTGAAAACAGTCTTTTCCTGGGAGATGACATCATAAGTAATACATTATAATATATTAATGCAAATACATGCTTTCAAATAATACTACTTCTCTACTTTTAAACTGACATTAAGCATTAATTTTTTAATAGCGGTAAATTTTTAAAAAAAGTAAAAAATACAGTAAATCCGTGTTAAAAGTGTTCTGACCCAACACCAGACATTTGTTCAATAACACAAACAGAACCAAATCTTTCTAGAGGTGGGGCATGAGTTTCAGAGGTGATGAACACTTGCATTTCCTATAGACTTCAACTGGAGTCGAACCTCTGAAAATTTATTTAGCCATCTAACTTCAGGTACCTAATTTTTGAAAATTCTGACCATAGAGTCTAGCTGCCCAAGATGGTAAATTATTGTTTTTTGGGTTCATACCGATTGTCCTAAATAAGATAACAAGTATATGTGGATAGATAACATGAGGAAAATGTAAATGAAGATTTAGTAAATGATAAGTGAAAACATATCTAAAGGAGCACGCATCGGTGTGTATGTGTCAGTGTAATAAAGATATGTTTCTACTTTCACAACAGACAAGTTCAGTCAAGCTTATTGGGTAGAAAATACTAAACACTATGGCCCAAATCCGGGATGGATGGTGATCTGTGTGGGTACTTTTAGAGGAATGGGGCACAATGGGGGCCAAGTCAATACAGGGAAACACCATGACCTGTGGTATGCAGGTGGTCAGACTAGAGAATTTAGGATTTTTTTTTTAAATCTGTAAATGTAAATTCTTTGGGGTAACCATTAATTTGGGGGTCATCTAAATTTAAAATATTTGTCTATTTGCTTATAGCATGGATGTTTGACTAAATTATACTAGTACCATCTGGTTAGTGTTATCTCCAGCTTATTTTAAGTTTCCAGCTAGTCTTTGACTTAGCATATATCATTCTGTCATAATTTTACATTTATTGTGTTAACAAAAGTACAGGAATTTCCCAGACAATCAGCACAGTGGTCTATTTATCTCAGAATCTTCTCTCTTTCAGCAGCTTCCAAAGAAGGTGCAAGAAACCTTGTAATGGAAAGGTACTACCTACTGAAGAAATTTCTTCCTACTTCCAATCAATGTTTTCTCTCTTCTAAATTATTTTTTTAAAATCCTACTAAAAATAACTATGGATGTTCTATCTCTCTATATTTTATATTTGTCCTCAAGCTATCTTTGTTGCAACGAGTTCCTTGAGTTAATTATGTGTTGTGAGAAATATTTACTTTAATTGGGTTTTAAATTTGTTGCCTTCAATTTAATTGAATGCTTCTTGTTCATTAGAAAAGGTAAATAGGAGCACCCAATGTACCTTCTCTATGCCCCTCATTATTGTACTTAATACCATTTCTTCCCTTACATAGTCATATATTATAAATATTTTATGTTCTATGTATATACTGTACTTCCCTCCTACATCTATATACTATATATTTAATCTTTTATGTTTATGGAAAAAAATCAATAAATAAGATTAAAACATTACTAATGTGCTATAAATATAGCATAGAACTTCACACTACAGCATATGTTTCTGTTCAGTTATTATGGAAAGGCTTTGCCTATATGAACTCTCGGCTCTGGTTCACTCAACTACTTCTGATTTACTGTTATGAAATCTGATAAGGAGAAGGAGTCATAGTGGCTTTTTATTTTGCAGCACTGAGCATGGCATGGTATTAAAGAAAAAAATGTTTAGCCTATGGAGATAAAACAGTAACCTGTGGTTCAGAATAATTTTAGCAGGCTAATAGAGTTATTATTATTATTGTTTGATGTTGCAGTGTGTGAGCAATATAAAAACAACCTGCAATATCTTTTAAACATACTATTTTATGGAAACCAGGAAAATCTCATAGGGGCCAATCTGAAGAATAATGCAACTCTTTCTTCTTGGAAATGTAACTTAATGAATTATGATTGTGGTTTCATGTAAGATAGGAGGATAACTCTGAGTTACTCACCATTTCTAAACTAAATTATTTAACACAGTATAAAATATAGAAAAGTTAATTGAGAACTGCACAAACCAAGGATATCTATGTCACAAACTATGATGATAGATGGATATGGGAGAGAAAATGTTTCCAAAGTAAACTTAAATATCAAAACTCAACAGAAATTAGTCATTTTCTAAACTGTAGCTGCTTTAAAATTATGCTTTTCCCTCAAGAGATTTTAAACGTTTTAGAATTAATACTCCTGTTACACAGTTGCTCTAGTAATGACTTGCCTAAACACTCCAGGGATTGCATACAGGACAGGAACATGCTGTTCACACTTCAGTGGCTCTAGAATGAGGCACGGTGTACATAAAAAATTAGCTCGACCTAGCTACCTCGAAAATCCACACCCTTGAGTGATATAGTTAAGCCGACCTAACCCCTGATGTAGACAGCGCTAGGTCGATAGAAGAGTTCTTCTGTTGGCGCAAGAAGTGTCTACACTGAAGTGCTACAGTGGTGTAGTTCCAATGCTGCAGCTGTGTACTCCATCCCTGCTCCACCTCCCAAAATTTCATTTTTAAAATGCAGTAGAACCAAAAAGATGTGTATGTACATGAATAAGCCACCCCATAATCTTAATTGCAACCTTTTTGCAAGTGTTTATCCGTGTGAACAGTCCCACTGACTTTAAAAGAACTACTCATCTGAGTGAAATTAAGCACATGCACACGCTATACAACTGTGAGCTTAGACTGTAAGCATTTCAGAAGTGGGACCATGTCTTTTCTACGTTCTCTGAATGGCCTAGCACATTGGGGCCTACATACTCACATGAATGTGTCTTTAAAATACTATGGGGGTTCAACTGAGGCATGCCATAAGCCCCGACTAAGGGGCAGTACAAAGTTGCGCTGCCTTAGGCCAGGAACTAAATTGTGACTCAGTCACCGCTTGGATCCTGATTCCCTCCTTGTTTCAAGGTGGAGCAAGAAGGAAAACAACCTGTGCTAGCCCTATATCTTGTTCTATTGCCATACCAGCTCAGTTTTCCTGGCAAGCTCAGAGACAAGACTCCATTCATGCCCTGCCCCTACACAAGAAGGGGTTAGAGGCCCACAGTGGGGTGACCAGATAGCAAGTGTGAAAAATCAGGACACTTTTTTTGCCAGCGGGTACAGTTATGTATACAAGACAAAGCCCCTAATGTTGTGATGGTCCCGATAATATTGGGACATCTGGTCACCCTACCCTGCAGAGGCTTCTCTCCTTCCTTCACTGCTACCTGTGACACAGCCCCCTCACTTCCCTGCGTAGGGGATTAGGATGAGTTACAAACTTGCCTATAGTCATTAAATCCATAACACAAATATTTCAATTGCAAAGCTATCCCTGTCAACTTATCACACCCAAGAGGGAAGAATAGCAAGTGAAACAAAGGATATACTGTGGAGCAATGGCAGGGCTGGTAACAAAAGCAACCACATGTATGGATTCCATTGTCGGAGAGTGAAAGAGAAGCAGAAAGGGGGCCGGGTAGAGGACACAGGCCATCCCTGTAAAGAAAGCTACACCAAGAATTACTTTTCCACACAAGATTATAGACCACACCTTATGGCAGGGGTTGTCAACCTTTTTCTTTTTGAGGGCCCCCCAGAACATGCTACAAAAACTCCAGGGCCTTGGGGGGGCGGGGAGCACCTTGGGCATAGGTGCAGTTTGACTTCTATTTTGGATGGGCAGGGGCCAGCAGGCGTTGAGCACGTTCCGCTCGGCGGGGTCTGGGGAGGTAGTGCCACCTCCACCCCGGGACTTACCTCAGCAGGCCAACCCCGTCTGGGTTGTGGGGTGGGAGGAGCATGGCACAATAAAAAATTATAACTCAAAGGTGGGGAAGCTCAGCTCAAAAAGTTTGAAAACAGCTCAAGGGGTAGTTAGGGGTTGAGTGAGGGAAGGGGGGTATCTCAGGGTGCAGGGAGAGAGATAGCTAGGGGCTGTGTGTGGGCAGGGAGGTAGCTAGAGGCTGTGTGCCAGGAGTGCTCCCCCTGTGGTAGATGCTCCCCGAGGGCTCTGCCAGCCACAGAGCCGGGTCCCCCTACCCAAGCATCTCTACCAGCTGCGTGAGAAAAGGTGACTGAGGAGCAGATTCAACCCCCTGCAGCAGCAGGAGATGAAGGAACACCGTGGCTGCCTACTCTATGGCACCAGACAGAGCAGCAGCTGTCCTGAACTGCCCGGCTCTGGCTTCCGGCCTCCAACCTGGCCAGGGGGTGGGGAGAGAAGGAGGTGGAGGGTGGGGAGTGGAGTGCCCCGGGACTGCCCTGCTCTTGCACTGTAGTTTGGGGTGGGGCAACATCTCCACGTCCCCCAACTCTGCCCATGGGCTCAGGGCTTCTGGCCCATGAGAAGCATCAGGGCTCCAGGCTCCAGAATTCAGCCTTGCTGCTCCCGGCTTCAACCCCATGGGTGGTGCTGGGAGTCAGGGCTTCAACCCCAGGAGAGGTGCTGGGGTGCTGGGTTTTAGCCACGGGGCCCCGTGGACCCCCTGAAAGGGTTCACAGACCCACTTTGAGAACCGCTGCTTTATGGTACCTCAGACAATTCCTCACTTCTCAGCGAGACTTTAGCTAGACACGGCTCTTTAAAAAAGCAGCTGACACAAGACCTTGCCAAGACTTGTGGAGGTACTGTTTGAAAATGATATTATTAAATATTAAACCAAGCTTTGATTGTGCCACTAATTTTAAGTAAGGCAGGCTAGGTCCCTTGTTTTAACTGGGAACATCACTTTTAAAAAGAAAAGCAACAAACAGTCTATACTTTCCCAATGCAATTAAAAAAAAAACTATTTACTGAATCAGAATTATATGGTAAATATATTTTAATAAAAGTTAATTGTTTGTTTGTAGTAAGGGGGATTTTTTTTAATAACATTATACGCCAGTGAGACATTGAGAGTATTAAACAACAAACCAAACCAAAGCATAAGTAAAAAAAAAAAAAAAAAAAATAGGTGAATCCTGCTGCCTTCCATACACATTCACACGTACTGTACAGAAAGAGTCCTGTCTCCTTCTGTAACCTGCTTCCTTCCCAGCTCACCTTCACTAACTGTACAAAAAGACACAGCACTCCCTACATTTTCTTAAGCTATGGATTCATGCACAAAAACGACAGAATGCTGGCAGCTCACATTAAGAGATCACATTACCAAATCCATTGTGCATGTGCAAAGTATGTTTTTTAAGAACTCTTATAACTTTGCCAAATTACAATGGGATTTTTACCACACCACTGAGAAGCACATCTGCAACCTAGGAACTTTACCCTGGAAAATTTCAAGCTTCTGCCATCTACTATTGATATGCTTGAGATATTGGGGGGAGGGGGGGAACACACCTTTTTTCACAATAATGGTTATAATATGTGCAATATAAAGACAATCTTTCTAAGTGTACAGTGGGCTAAATCTTGAAGGCCTTTTCGGTTTTACTAATTATTTATTTATTTATTAAGACAAAATTAATGGGATTTGCCTAAGTAAACACTGAGTATAAGGGATTCAGAACCTGGCCCAGCATAAAGGCTTTCCCCAACCCATAATTTAAAAAAAGTATTAGTAATATTGCAAATAAATAAAAATTACTGTGTATTTCTCTTGAAAACCTTATTTAAAAATTCATCTTAAATTTTCTTAGCCAGTGCTCTATCAAAATAGAGATACCATAAATTAAAGATTTGGAGAAAACAAAACAAGACAAAAACAAAAGAAACAAACTGAAACCAAACCAAAACCCCAAACCTTTCAACTAACAGAAATGTGGCCAATAGGGATAATAAAATCCATGTAATTACCTGCTGCAGGATCTGTAACTGCTTGACTGGTGACGCCAGATGGTGGTTCTTGAAGCTGGTATGTTGCATTTGTGGAAGGTGGTGTTGGGCTGGTGTTGCTGCTTGTCATATAATGTGACGGGTACGGTGAACTATTATAATACTGTGCATATTGACCCTGGCCAAAACTAGGATAAGATGGATATTCCTACCAGACAAAAAGCAACATCAGAGTTTTCTTTCAAGGTTTTGCTACTTTTTAGTATACATTCCAAAATATAAGTAAAAACACATGTCTGAGTTCCACTGTCTTCACTGGACTGTACACAGTAGAGCTGACAAACATGAGACTGTGAAAGTAAACCTAAATTTCACATACTTTTAGTAAATTTTCTTTCACAAACAGAATATTATTAGATATATTATTGCAGTTATGTAAAATAACCATGCAGCGAGTTCTTTTATGAGATAAAAAGTAGGAAAAAAATTCCCTTGAAATGACACTATCTTTCTTAGCAAAATCTAGTGAGCTTAATATTTTTGAAGGGGAAAGCATTGTGTGACTTGCTAGTTTGAAATACAGTTTTGTCAAACTTTCGTTTAATTTTATTTACAAATTTACCTGCTGTGAACTATTAAATCCAGTAGAGTTTGTGAGTGAATTATTTCCTGCATATAATCCTGATGATGTTGTAAAGCTGCTCCCTGAAATGAAATGAAAGATGATGTTAATTACTAAAACACTCTATCTGAAAATAACTCCATCACAGCAAACTTGTAATACTTCCCATATGTTGACCACTTTGGTTGTCATCAATACTAAACATGCAGAAACAGGTAAAGTGATAATTCATTATTTTTGACCCCTATATTTCATTATGTAGTTATTGTATAAGAGGAAAAATGAATCTGATGGAACACCTGTAATTCACAGAATGGAATGGGATCAAATTTAGAAATATCTTTGGTTTGGTTTCATATAATGCCTGTCAGACCTAATGTAGTCAACATTGACAAGTGCAAAGTAATGCACACTGGAAAAAATAATCCCAACTACATATATACAATGACGAGTTTTAAATTATTTGCTACCACTCAAGAAAGAGACCTTGGAATCACTGTGGATAGTTGTCTGAAAACTTCAGCACAGTCCGTAGCAGGAGTCAAAAAGGCTAATAGTATGTTAGGAACTATTAGGAAAGGGATAAAAAAACAAGACAGAAAATATCATAATGCCACTACATAAATCCATGATATGCTCACACCTTCAATACTGTGTTCAGTTCTGGTTGCCCCATCTCAAAAAAGGATATAAGGGAACCGGAAAAAGTTCAGAGAAGAGCAACAAACATGATCAAGAGTATGGAATGGCTTCCGTACAAGGAGAGACTAAAAAGACTAGAAAAGAGGCAATTAAGGGGAATATGGTAGAGATCATGAATACTGTGGAAAGAATGAATACAGAAGGGTTATTTACCCTCCCCACAATACCAAAACCAGGCGGCACCTGACTAAATGAATAGGCAGATGGTTTATAATACTTTTCACACAATGCACAATTAACCTATGGAATTCATTGCCATGGGATGTTGTGATGGCCAAAAGTATAACTGGGTTAAAAAAAGAACTAGATAAGTTCATAGAGGATAGGTCCATCCATGACTATTAGTCAAGATGGTCAGGGATGCCGCCCCATGCCCTGGGTGACCCTCTCACTACCAGAAGCAGGGAGGGGAAGACAGGGGTAGATCACTCCAATTGCCCTGTTCTGTACACTGCCCCTGAAGCTCTGGCACTGGTCACTGTGGGAGACAAAATACTGAGGTACATGGACAATTGGTCTGACCCAGTTATGTTCTTACTTAACAAAGTAATGAGCTTTTAAAGTTCTTTTTTAAATAATATTGCAGTACCCATAAGCCTGATTGTGAAAGGTGCTGTGCACGTACAAATCCCACTGAGGTCCATAGGAGTTGTGGGTCCTTAGCACATCACAGAATCAGGCCAAACGTTGTCACTGATTGAGAACTGACATTGTTCTCAGTGCTTTACAAACACAGAGGAAGACTCAGTCCCTGCTCTAAGCCGTTTACAAGCTTGTCCAGTTGTGAAAGCCATTATGGTTCAGTAATTGATCATAGATAGCCTTGGGCAGTAAACTTTTATGAAGGGGTTATTGTCCATAACACCAGGAAAAATAAATATACTACATGAACTATCAACATAGATGCCAAAGACTGAATGAACACAGAGACCGAACTACTCCCTCACCACTAGCCACCAAACAGACAGATGTTTAATGTCTAATCTCAGGAGCCGTGGCTCTAAAATCAGGGCAGCAACCCCAATCCAAATGGATTGCCTTCACTGGTTATGCACCCAGCAGCAACACTGCTGTGAGGTGAGACATGTGGATACATAGGGAGAAATTATAGGAGCTGAAGAAAGCCTGTTATATGGCAGAACTGCTGAAGTGCTGAGAGGGGGTAAATGACAATGCAGAAAAGCTGCACATTAACCTGCATTATTTGTTTATAGCCTCCCCTCCTTCAAATCAGTTTTGAAACACAATGCAAACAAAGATATACTGCAATCAAGGGAGAAAAACCTAGGGTAAGCAAATAAGTGATAAGGAAATAAGTTGAAAAATGAAAACAGATAGAAAGAGAGGTGTATAAATTCATTGCTCCCTAGCACTGCCACATTACATTATTGGCTGAAATGGGTCAAGATCATAGCAACCTCCAAATTGGTGAGACAGTCTTTTGTGCAATTGACTGAGACACTGACATAATCCTGAGATTTAACAATAGAGAAGACTAGTTCTCAAATTTTGTACTGGTGACCCCTTTCACATAGCAAACCTCTGAGCAACCCCCACTTATAAATTAAAAACACTTTTTTATATATTTAACACCATTATAAATGCTAGATGCAAAGCAGGATTTAGGGTGGAGGCTGACAGCTCGCCACCCCCCCCCCCATGTAATAACCTGGCTATCCCCTGAAGGGTCCCGACCCCCAGTTTGAGAACCCCTGGGTTAGATGACTCTGATGCTGTTGCAGGTTTGGGTTAAAAAGATAATGATGATATTAAAAAAAAATAAAAACATACTCTGAACTAATTCCAGGCTTCACATCTAAAATATACATTAACTGCAAGGAGTGCAGATCTGGGTGCTTGCTCTTCCCCCCCCCCCTTTTTTTTTTTAAATAAGCCATGTCAGGAACAATGTACATCCCCAAAATCATGGGGCAAAAATATTAAAACGATTAAATTGTGAAAGTTAATAAAAACTTGCATACTCCATGGCCACTGAAGACCTTGTACGCAGTGGGTGTGGGGGATGTCCAACCGTGTTCGGAGTAAAAATACAAGCTGAATGTAATGCAAGAGACAGTAACCGTAAGAAATATTTAGATTTTTTCCTATAAATCTTCATTACTTTCCACTATTACTGGTCGGGCTGCACAGTGGTTGATAGATGCTCATAAACCTGTGAGCTAAATCAGAGTGCTTCAGCAGAAGAGTTTGCATCCATGTTTAGCACTAGGTAGAGAGAAATACTACTAATGAAAAAATACAAGAATTTAAAATTATTTTTTTTACATTATCATAAGCCAGAGAGTCAGAATGAAGATGCCAAATCTTTTAAAATGCAAAAGTCTTCAAGCTTTTTTTATTTCCATGAATGCCACCGTTAGGGGAAATAAGATTTTTTTTTTTTTTTTTAATTCACTGATGCAGAAATACATGTACAAGCATTATAGGTTTGTCATTCAAATTATTCTGAAAAAGTAGTACCGGGCCTCTCATATTTTAAAAGTTCTTCTTTAGTTACTGCATTATCTTTTCACAATGTGTGTTGGCAGATAATTTACAAGAGCAAAAGAAAAAAGTAATTGCACCCTGGTCAACATATCACCAAAAAAAAAAAAAAAAAATCTCTTTCATCTTATGGTCAGCATTGGCTCCTATAGAGGAGGGCTGGGGGCCTCACAGACCGTAACAAACATGAAACAGGTTTCTCAGAAATTGCTGTGTGGGCCACCCAGGGCTACTGGCCTAAAGTTGTTTTTAAAATACTTCAGTTTTGCCACATTTTTTAATCAGTTGTGTCATGGCACAGAGCATACTGTTCCTGTATTAGATGAACAAAGAACTGTGAATATTTATGAAATATATAGGCTTACTGCAACAAACTGGCCAACCATAGGATTTCTAATGTGATAAAAGCTGTAAATTGCGGGTCAAAGGTCTAGTTTGCAAAGAACAAGGACCCACATTAAAGCGAGGAATCTCAGTCAGCATATGAAGAATGCTGGAACCTGCTGGGACTAGTATGCAGCTCCCATGTGTAGAACTTTTCTCCAGTACTTCTAAAATAGGCAGGATGCTGTCCTCCCCTGTGTATTTTCTACAGAAGTCCATTTGCTTTCCTTGATCAGCCTACTTGCCATGGGCTATGTCTATCATCAGGGCACAATATATGTGGCAGAAGTTGGGCTTTTCCCTGGAGAGCTGCACTATGAAGGCCAGATGGGCTATTTAAACCCAAGGATTCTTTCTCTTCCTTATGCTGTTTAAAATTCTTTGGCAAACTCTCCCTATTTTTCCTAGTAACTGCTTGGCCATCCAGCACAATATTTTTAAACTCCATAATAATAACTAAATACCTTAAGATTTACTTTTTTATGGATGAATTTCCAAACCCATTGGTTAGTATAGTCTGAATCATAACAACCTGTGTAACTAAAAGAATAGCAGCACTCATACATTTAACACCACTACAGAGGAATGATACATTGATACAAAGTAATATACACAATTAAATACAGACAAGGGCTTATATTTCTTTGATTTTTAAACAGAACTGCATAGCTGCAAGTGTGGTCCTTCTCTCTGCTTTTGATTCCCTTACACTTTTCTAAACCCACCACCCCCAGCATTCTCCCTACTCCATTTAATCTGACTGAGCATTTTCCACATGTACCATCAATTCAGAAACTATGGGCTCAGGGCTACAGTCTTTAGTCAAGTGACTGGTCCTTTGACTCCAATGAGACTGCTTACATGAGTAAGAACTCAAGGATCATACTTCGGAACACTTACCAAAGGCGGAGTGAGAAGCATGGTAGTTAGGAAGAAATAATTCCCCCCCCCCCCCCCCCCCGAAATGTAAAGATGAAAAATTCAAAACAAACTGAAGCCCAAGTACCAAGATAATGTCTGTGTGGATACTCACACAGCCATATGCCTCACGATTTTCAAAGTTGGCAGCTTTTCCCTTACCTATTGTTCAGCTACTCACCATGCCAGAATTTTAGTATGGACAGGCAAGGCATTGTGTAATTGCCCACACATGCACTACAACATATCTACATTTCAGGTGATATTTGCTCCTAATGGGAAGGGCAAGCATAGTGGCCTCCACACAATTTATGTGCTGCAGGTGCGGGTGGTAATCCTGACACAAAGGGGGGTGGGGGGGAGGTGTGGTGGCAGTGCAGGCACACCAGCAGTTCAGGGTTATCTTGCAGCCCTACCTGTAACAGAAAGGGATGCCACCAGAGGCACCAGCCTGGTTAGTTGTTTATGGAGCAGGCCAAAGGGTCTATAATTTTGATTCAGTGGTTCAGAAACCACACTAAGGGGATGAGGAGCACTAGCAGCTGCTATTTCAGCCTCTGTGGAAAGGATGCATTGAGAACCTGCAGCCTGCCCATGCATTCGTACAGGGGGGAAGGGGAATAAATCCATTCCCACTCTGGAGGTCTCTGAACAAACAACGACTGTGGTTTTGTGTGGGGAAGCTTAATTCCAACCTTGAAGAGTAATTTAAATCTTGAAGCTGTTGAATTTCCAGAACTAAAATTGTGAAGGGGAAACAAACATTCTTGTTTATTGCTAGCACCTCTCAAGTCAGAATGAAAAATTCATAGATTCAAAGACTCCAAGACCAGAAAGGATCATTGTGATAATCTAGTCTGGCCTCCTGTGTAGCACAGGCCATAGAATTTCCCAAAAATAATTCCTATGGGAAATATTTTTTTAAAACCATTCAATCTTGATTTTAAAATGGCCAGTGATGGTGAATTCACCATTATCCTTGGTAAACTGTTTCAGTGGTTAATTATCCTCACAGTTAAAAATGTACACCTTATTTCCAGTCTGAGTTTGTCTAGCTTCAACTTCCAGCCATAGGATCCTGTTATACGTTTGCCTGCTTGACTCAAACCCATTATGAAATATCTGCTCCCTGTGTAGTATTAGAGATTCTAATCAAGTCATTCCTTATCCTCTTCTTTGCTAAGATACATGATTGAGCTCTTTGAGTTTATTACTATAAGGCATCTTTTCTAATCTTTTAATCATTCTTGTGGCTCTTCTCTGAACCCTTCTTGAATTGTGGATACCAGAACAGGACACATTATTCCAGCAGCAGTCAAATCAGTACCAAATACCAAAGTAAAATAACCTCTCTACTCCTACATGCACTCTACCACTTAACTACACGCCCTCCCACCAATGCAGATATATCCCCCAAAATTAAGCTAGTACCAAGTTTTTAAAAATATAGAATTAACCCAATTAAAAGACACACTAAAAAGATAATGACAAGGAAAACATGGTGTAGAAAAATCCTGTAAAATATTATTCTTACAACAGGTTTTTCCAGATGAACATTTAGTTTGCAGCAAGCTGGGGTGTAACTCTACCCAACACCAGCCTGCTACACTAAGTCCTGCTGACATGCACTAGCAGTTCCTAGTGCACTTTTATCTACTCTGCTTTCAAAGTGGGGTAAACCAAAGCATACTAAGGAACCATTGCTGCATGGTAGCAGGGTCCACACGAACACTTTGTGCATTTCAGGCTAGTAAGATAGGTTTACACCCCAGCCTATCATGAACTAAGGGTTCATTTAGACAGGTCCTAACTGTAAGAACAAAATGACTAGAAAGGTTGTGGTCTTCCTCTACCTCCCTAAAACTACTTCAGCATTTCATTTGGATGATCACCCTCATCTCCACGCCAACTCTCTGTAGGTATTCCACAAGGCTCCAGTCTTGGCATCCTCTTTTTCTCCCTCTCTACCTGCTTTCTGGGTTATTTCATTCAAACATGACTTAACTGATGACTTATAGTTCGCTCTCTGCACTCTTGACTTTTCTCCTTTTGGTCAAAATAAAATTGTGGCCTGTCTCTCTGACATCTCTTTGTTGATATCTAGCCATCATCTTAAGTTTAACCATGCCAAAACAGAACTTGTAATCTTTTCCTTCAAACCCTCTCTTCTCTTAGTCACCCTGGACACTACCACCATCCTCCCTGTCACTCACCCTCATAATCTGGGCCTTGTCTTTGATCCAGCTTTCTAGATCTTTACATCCAGGCAGTTTTTAAATCTTGCTGCTGTTTCTTAGATAATATCTTTAGGATCTGGCCTTTCTTCTTCATCCACACAACTCATCACTTCAAACTTGTCATCACTTTCTTTTCATTTCTCCACTGGCTCCCTATTCACTGCATGACTTTCAAGGTCTTTCAGAGCCTATGCCCACTCTAGCTATCATCTCCCATATACTACTGCAATGTTCACTCTTGCCTGCGCTCTGCCAATGATACCAGTTTCCTCACCAATTTGTAAATTTTCCAACAAGTACCTTCTCACTTTCTCCCATGGAGCTTCCCATAAACAGCTGCAAAATCACCCTCATTGCCCTCCCTCAAAACCCTCCTTAAAGTTATCCTCTGCTACGATGCCTACAAAAAACTCAATAATGGTTAGGTAGCTGGTGTGCTGCAACCACTGTTTTAAATGTATCTATATGTCTAGCTTCTATGGGTGTTTGATGCCTAAATACCTATAAAAATTTGGCCCTAAGCTTGTCTTTTTGTTAGGTATTGATACACTGCCTAGCATAACAAGGTCCTGATGCATGACTGTGGCACCAAGGCACTACTGAAATACAAATTGTTAACAACAACAACAACATGTTCTTCAGCACAAGTATTTCCTAGTGAGAATGGATTAAAAGATTTCTTGATAGAATCTGCCTTCTGGGAGTTGCTTGTAAAATCACTGGTAAGTATTTTGAGCTCTTACGCAATCAAGTTAGTTTCCTTCAGTTCTGATGATGTAACTATCAGCAGACAGTGAACCAATAAGCTGGTTATGATTATTCCCGTTCAGAATAGAAAACTTTTAATTACCAAATAGATAAAAGTAAACATACTTATTTGGTACTGTCTTGTTTCCTGCCTGCTCAGATGCAGAGTACCTAGATCTATATTTAAGAAGCTGTGTGTCAGATGATTATCTTTTCAATACTGCAGCTGCTCTGCTGTATCTGAACTAAGGGTTGGATCAATACTCCTTAAAAGCCGTCAAACATAAAAGAAGCCCTGTCCAGTTAATCCAGTAATGCATGTCTGCTTCAGAACATCTGATAGAGAGTTAATTACATCTAGAAACTGTAACAGGTATCATAAAAACTGGTGCCAACATTTTCAGAAACAGCCTTCAATTTTGGATGTCTGAGACACCCTGGCCCTTCTTTTCAGAGGTGCTTATCCCCGACAACTCCTACAAACTGCAACTAGAGAAGTGTGTACTCTGCATCTCTGAAAATCAGGTCAAAGATGTCCCAAGTTGGGCACTCAAAATTTTGGCCTATATGGATGGTCAGATTCCAGAACTAGTCACACTCAGTCAGTGAATAACAGGTAGGAATATGCATGCTACATTTATAACATAGAAAAAATGTATTTTAATGCCATATTTAAAAGAAACAAATAAGTGCATCTAGAAAAAAAATTAATTGACAATATTAGCTAGAACTTACAAAGGTTTACACCTTCAAAATACTATAAACATGTTAATTAACTCTGACAAAGGCTCTGAAAGGGACAAAAAATATTTACCTGTTTTATGGATAGAGAAAACAGACTCAGGTGTTAAGTTAAATCTTGTCACTTCCTATATTCATAATCATGACAATTTTTTCCAGTACTATGCTCTGAAGCACATTAGTGCACTATTTATGAAGACAAATTATTTGTTATAATAAGAACAGAATATTTACATTAAAATGCTAGCTTAATCATTAAGGGTGGAATTTTCAAAAGCACTGAGGGTTGGCCTAATTCTATTCCTATTAAAGTCAGTGGGACTTTTATCACTGACAGCAAAGAAAGCGGAGTTAGGCCAATGCTGGGCACTTTTGAAAATCCCACCCTACATTGATATTTGTTTTATTCTAAAAGGAAAAATGAATAGAACAATGAAACATACTACAAATGGTAATACATATGTATACAGACCTTGCATTTGGTAGCTATATGGTGCCTGTCCTGGCTGAGGCGTGCTAAAGCTTGTCCCATAGCTTAGAAATCCTGTCTGTCCAGGTGACTGTGATTGTGACAATCCACCTTCTGTCTTGATGCCTGCCCACAATGCACCTAAATCAGTTCGTGATAGCAAATCTATTTGTTCATATTCAAACACCAACAGACAATAAAATCACATAACTAGCAGTACTTTAAACATACACGTAGTTAGTAATCACTGCATGCATTTTTGTAATGATGCTAGTGGTATGTGCAGTAGAGGCAAGGGAGAAGCTGCATGTAAATGTAAGTTCACCAGGGACAGTTTCAGCTGTGGTTTTTAAAAATCAAGAGTTGCAAGAGAAATGAATATATGGCAAGTTGCCCTTTCCAGAAAGTTGCATAATTTTTTATTCATTTCCTGCCAACTCAGTCAGAAGCTAACATTTCCATAAGTTCATGAATTTCATAGATGGCAGAACACCAATTTCATATAGTTTCAATGAAGTGTAACATAACCCACTCTTTTTCATTACATAACAATTGAGATTTGCATTGTGCAATGTTTATGGATAAAGGATCAACAGTCCTACATTTAGGTTACACAGCTCCAAAGAGGCTTTTACAGTATTATAAAAAGAAAATCCTCTTTAAAAAGTGATTAAATTAGGCCCATTAGCACATAATATACCTTTTCAAAGTTGGTATGTATTGTAAAATATATGCTGTTTTTAATCAATAGACCGAAATAGACATACAGGATGCTAAATATGCCTTAGAGAGGAGCTCTCAAACAGGGAGGATACAGCAAAGCTTCATTAATCTGCACTAATGACAGGGAAATCCATTAAAGAATTGTGCTCTAACAAAATTCAGCCTAGTCCAATGCCTACTGAAATGGAAAGACTTGCACTGACTTCAGTGGGCTTTGGATCAGGACCTAAATGAATAAGCAATACATATCAGGAACAGACATCACAACAAGTACATTATTTGGACACTGGAGTTTAATTTTAGATATTAGTGATATTTCATAATGCATATTTTACACAAATAATAGTCTTAGCAATATAGTAGTAATATGAGTAATGTAAGACTAGTCTCGGATCTTATTGCAGCAGTCTGTGATTACCTCTATGCTCAGAGGTCACCATTATTTGGGGTGAATCAAAGTGTGGATGAGTAATAGTCTTTTGTAAATGACAAACTATAAATCCATTTACCATTTGGTTCAAGTCTTAAAAACGTATGTCCTATGATGTATGAAGGAGGGAGGTGCAAAAAGTCATTACATTGTACAATATGCAATTATATGCCCCAAACAGTCAGATATGCATTACTGCATATTTTTCATGCGCTTCTGAGACACCCATTTTGAAATTATGGCCCTTCACTTTTTTCTAATTCCTTTTGAATAACTGCCAAAGTAATTTGTGTTTAAATAAGGGTTGTTTCCCCTTGCTGTTCCCTTTCCGCTTCTATTTCACCCTGCAATTAAATCATAATGATGAATCTGACATATGGTCTCACTGTGAAACTTCCACTTTACAGTGTTGGTATCAACAATTCCCAGGAACGTTATACTCATCTTTCATAATTCGAAAGATCCTTGAAATGTTCATGTGAATTTTTTTTAATTAGTTTAAACTGAGATCAAGTTTAGAAATTTTAACCCCTGCTTCAACTCCCAGTCTCTGAGTGTGTGCAGAGAGCATTTCTCCTAGTTCATGCCTCCTTCCAACATGGGGCAGACAAGGGATGTAACGGGTAGGAAGCGGGAGGTGGATGCCAACTGGAAGATAATGTGTCACTGATAGCTTCCAGTTCTGGCCCTTCTGCAAACTTCTAAGGAGCAGGAAGAGGAGCTTTTCACCTCCTGACACCCCACAACTCCTTGTCTGCTTTCCTCCAGTGGCTTCACTTACCATCTCTTCATGCTCCCTTACCCTCTGCTTTTCTCTTCACTAATCCAGACAAGCAAAGAAAGGTAAGGGGAGGGATCATGAAGGTACTATCAGGATCTAGGGGGAGAAGAAGCTGGTAAATGAAGCCTTTACAATATGCCACTAAGAAAACACACAGGCAGACTGCAGTGGAGTGCCTCAGGAAATGAAAAGCTACACTTCTCCAGCCTCCTCAGTAGCTTTGCAGATGTACCAGAGCCAGCAGCTCCCTAGGAGCTACTTGTCAGTGGTATTTCCTTCCACCCCACTTCCTGCTTCCATGATTTCAGCATGGTGGAGATGTAGGAGGTGAGAAATAGAGAGACTGGGCCTCTTCCTGGCAGATACTTAAGTACTGCTCTGAGTGCTGCTTCCTATGCCTTCAGAGCAGTACCTTCCCAATAACTGCCTCAATCAAGGAAGCTGAAAAGGGCTGAGATATTAATTTTCAACCTCAATTTAAAGTGACATAAAAGTTAATAAATCCAAACTAGATTTTAGAGTACACAGTCTTTCAAATTTTGAAAAGTGCCTTTTCAGTAAGTCTCATGCCAGGTCTACATTATAAACTTACAGAAGTGTAAATACATTTCTCAGGGGTGTGAAAAATCCCCAAGGACTTCTCCCATCGACACAGTTACTGCCTCTCATGGAGGTGATTAACTAAGCCAATGAGAGATGCTCTCCTGTCAGCACAGTAGCATCTTCACAAAGTACTGCTGCGCCATTGCAGAGTTTTAAGTGTAGACCTGCCCCCAGAGTTTAAGAAAAAAAAAAAAAAAAAGAGAGAGAGAGAGACCGACCTAAAAAGCAGATTTTCTCCTTTCAGATGAGCAGGACATATCCTAACTCTGCTATTTTGTTCATTCTACAAGTGTTGGAACCCATAGGCATGGAAAAAGAGAAAGACAAAGCACACAATTCAGAAAATAGGATTCACCTGCAGACCTGGGAGGAGAATTTTGATTCTATTATGGTGCTGATCCTGCTTGCTTTGTGCAGATGAGCAGCCCCATTGTCTTCAGTGTGACTGCTCACGTGAGCACAGACTGCACGACTGGGGCCTAAAGATGTACTTAAATGTATCTGTTCACAAGGAAATACTCTGATGTCAACTCCCACACTCCCACAGTATGTTTGCTTTTTAATACTACTGTTAAACAACAAGATACATAGCTAAAAGAACCTTGGCCAACCCCTGAGGTGGACATGTAGGAAAACAAAAAAATGCAATAAGACGTATCACTTAGCCAGTTTTTCAGTTGTAAATGGAAGTTCTGTAATGCAAAATGTGCAAGACAAAAATAACTAAAGTCCTCGGCACAGTGGATGGATGGGGCAGGGGAAAGGGAAAAAAAAAGCAAGAGACTAGATAAGCATACTAGCCAAACCAGCAAGCAGAGTCCAAATAGAGCAACTCACATACAGAGCACTGGTGACATGGAGGCAGCTAAACTGAGAGGGTGAAATCCAGGCCCCATGGAAGTCAATGCAAGTTTTACTACTGACTTTAATGGGTCTAGGATTTCACACAGAAAGACAAAGGGAACAAGATAAACCACCATCTGGGCTGCCCAACCCACCACAGATAGCCAAGGACCAACAGAAGTCTCAAACAAGAGAAACACACATTTACAATATATGTAAGAAAAATTACCATCACTGAAAATATATTTTAAATATTCAAATGAAATGTTTTAGATGTTTAAAATATGCAGAAAAGAGTTGAAATATATGAACTGTTTATAGCTATTTATTTTATAATATATATCAACATATATACAATACATATAGGGACAATATGAAAAATGCAATTGGATTATATATCATTATATTGTCCGAATTTTAGAGCCTTAATGGCATTTATTTCAATTTCAACCATAGCAGATTTCCAAAACTACTCAAATTCGACTTCTTGAGTCAGATCCTTAGCAGATATAAATCAGAAGAGCTTGATTGGTTTACACCAGTTGAGGATCAAGCCTTGTATTTATCAATTTACTCTTTAATGTACTTGGATTGCACAATTCTTACTGAAGTCAACAGGAGTAAGATAGGCAATACTAGCTCCTTAAATTACATTTCTGCTTTGACCATTTCTAACATAAAACATTTGATGAATGCATCTCTTTAACCTATCTGTTTCCATGTTTTCTATTAAAGGTAGCATTAAAAACAGAAACAAAAGGTAAAAGCAACTATTCCATGGGAGGTTATGAGAGTTGTTATGGATTTGTCTAAGACACATTTGTCATGTACATTCTTAATTAGACTCCAGTAAATACATATTCTAAGCTTTCCCCACTTCACCGAAAGGGAATGTAGGTTTTTGACTACAAACATGCATGAACAGTTGTCATATTAAACACAGAGAAAACACTTTCTAAGGGTATAAAGCCTTCTGGGTAAAAATATTTACCCCAGATTTAAAAAATATTGATACTGACTCTTACTCACCATATGAAGGGATTCCATAGGGCTGGCCTGGCTGTGGGTATGTAGCATAAGCTGTAGCTTGCTGCATTCCTGTCGTAAACTGCGTCTGCCCATATGCGGCCATAGTTTGTGAGGAAGGGGTAGGAAGAATATGTGGGTATGGTCTGCTATTGATTATAAACGACAGAAAATAGAATTTGTATTAGACAAAGACATATGAGTACTTGTGTTAACTGACAGCCTTATTATATTAGCTTGATTAGCACATGGTCATAGACTGCATGAGAGAACAGAAGTTCTTAAAAAAATCTTTAAGGGTATGTCTTCACTACCAGCCGATCGGTGGGCAGTGATCAATCCAGCAGGGATCGATTTATCGCGTCTCGTCTAGATGCGATAAATCAATCCCCGAGTGCTCTCTTGTCGACTTCTGTACTCCAACTCGGCAAGAGGTGCAGGCAGAGCGATGGGGGAGCGGCAGCAGTCGACTCACCGTAGTGAAGACACCGCGGTAAGTAGATCTAAGTACGTCCACTTCAGCTACATTATTCACGTAGCTGAAGTTGAGTAACCTAGATCGATCCACCCATTGTAGACCAGGCCTAAAATACAAACAACTAAAATAATATAAAATCACACACTTTCTCAAGAACAAGCTTTGGGTTAAACTTTGATTTAACAGAAAAACCCAATTATGATTCTAAATGAGGCTAAAATCTGCTTATTTATTTTGATTATTATTACTTAAAGAAGATAACTTACTTGGAAGGATAAATCTGTGTTGGGGAGAACTGATGAGTTTGTCTTGGGCTGAAGCCACTGCTTCCAATTGCTGCCCCAAGGAGAAAGGAAAGCACATCAAAATGTAAACACACACATCTAAGCTAAGTATTACTTTTTGGTAACAGAATTTCAGGATTTTAACAAGGTTTTAAATAAGTCCAAATATCATTAATATTCTGACCTACAAAGTAATGTTTTAATAGGGACAGGTACCAGCATAGGAATGCTCAATATTAAAATTAAATGCTTGATTAAATTACCCCTCTTTGCACAACTCCAGAGCAATAATTTATTTTTGCTTGCAGGCAGACGATATTTTCAAGGGAAACAAATTATTCTCAAATGATTGCCATTGGAAACCATGTCCTTCCATATTTTCAAAGGTTTACGATACTCCACCACAATGTTTGATTAATGTATAGTATATTAGACTCACAAAAATGTAGGGCTGGAAGGCTCTCAAGGGGTCATTTAGTCCAGCCCCCTGCACTGAGGCAGGACCAAGAAAACCTAAATCAGTAGTTCTCAACCAGGGGTATGTGTACCCCTGGGAGTACACAGAGGTCTTCCGGGGGTACATCAACTCATCTAGATATTTGCCTCTAGATACTTGCCTAGTTTCACAACAGGCTATATAAAAAGCACCAGTGAAATCAGTACAAACTAAAAATTTTCCATACAATGATTTGTTTATACTGCTCTATATACATACACTGAAATGTAAGTACAATATTTATAATTTGTTTATTTCATAATTATATAGTAAAAATGAGAATAAACATTTTTTCAGTAATAGTGTTCTGTGACACTCCTGTATTTTTATGTCTGCTTTTGTACGCAAGTTGTTTTTAAGGGAGGTGAAACTTGGGGTACACAAGACAAACCAGATTCCTGAAAGGGGTACAGCAGTCTGGAAAGGTTGAGAGCCACTGACCTAGACCATCCCTGACAGGTGTTTGCTTAATCTGTTCTTAAAATCCTCCAATGATGGGGATTCCACAACCTTGAAAGCCCATTCCAGAACTTAGTACCTTTATAGTAGAAAGTTCCTCCTAATATCCAACCTAAATGTTTCTTGCTGCAGTTTAAGCCAATTATTTCCCTCAGTTTATTTGTCTCAAGACTAAGTAAGCCCAGTTTGTGCAACTCTTCCACATAGGTTAGATTTTCTAAATCTTTCATCAGTTTTGTTGCTCTCCTCTGGACTCTCTCCTATTTGTTCATATCTTTCTTAAAGTGTGGTGCCCAGAATGGACACAGTACTCAACCTGAGGTCTCAACAGTGTCTAGTAGAATGAGACAATTACCTCCCATGCCTTACATACAACACTCCTGTTAATACATCCCAGAATGAATTAGCCTTTTACACAACCGCATCACATTGTTGACTCATATTCAATTTGTGATCTACTATGTCCCTCCCCCACCCCGATCCTTTTCGGCATTACTACCACTTAGCCAGTTATTCACTAGTTTGTAGTTGTACATTTGATTTTTCCTTTCTCACTGTCACACTCTGTACTTGTCCTTATTGAATGTCATCTTGTTGATTTTAGACCAATTCTCGAATTTGTCAAGGTCATTTGGCATTCTAATCCTGTCTTTCAAAGTGCTTGCAACCCCTCCTAGTTTAGTGTATTCTGCAAATTTTATAAGCATACTCTCCACTTCATTAGCCAAGTCATTAATGAAAATGTTGAATAATACCAGACCTGGGACAGACTCCTATGGCACCCCACTAGATATCTCCTCCCAATTCATCAGCAAACTATTGATAACCACTTTTTGAATATGGTCTTTCAACCACTTCTGTACCCATTTTATAGTAATTTAATCTAGACCGCATATCCTTAATTTGTTTATGACAATGTCACATGGCAATCTATCAAAAGTTTTACTACAATCAAAATATATCACTTCTACAGCTTCCCTATAATAGTCCCTATCTCAGTAAACCTGGTAAAGAAGGAAATTAGTTGGTTTGGCATGATTTGTTCTCGACAAATACAGGTTAGCTATTATAACTTTATTATTCTCTAGATGCTTACAGATTGATTGTTTAATAATTTGGCATTAAACACCTAAGCCTTCTTGATGTCATCCATTATTTACTCTGCTTCCCCACAAAGTAGAAGACCTACACTTTTCTTTGTCTTTCTCTTGTTCCTAATGTGTTTATCTAACTTCTTCTTACTGCCTTTTATGTCCCTTGCTAGGTATAACTCCTTTTGTAACTCATTTTTTGCTTTAGCCTTTCTGATTTTGTCCCTCCATACTTTTTGCTATTCTTTTGTACTCCATTTTAGCAATTTGTCCAAGTTTCCACTTTTTGTATTCAAAGATCTGTATTTCATAACAAAATTCTAAGTATGTTTCCTATTGAAAACATACAGGTAACTTTATAGCAAGTCTCTCTTTTTAAAATAATTCTGTTGTACAAAGGCTATACTACAGCTTCCACTTTCAGCTTCTTTCCTTG
This sequence comes from Chrysemys picta bellii, assembly GCF_011386835.1. Taxonomy (NCBI): domain Eukaryota; kingdom Metazoa; phylum Chordata; order Testudines; family Emydidae; genus Chrysemys; species Chrysemys picta. The sequence continues at coordinate 233,554,803 of NC_088792.1, forward strand.
CACTATATACTTATTTCTAATCCGTTTTCAGACTTTGATAACTTTTAGTATTTCATAAAGATGTCATAATGAAATAGCATATTGTCTTAATGAAACACTGTTAAGTGTGTAAGACCAAGAAATTAACCTAACAGGTGTTTTTTTTCTGAAGCTCAGATTAAGAGCTCCAACTTCCTATTTGTAACCCCACAACCAATCCCTGTTAACACAGAAGTTTAAAATTCATAGAAGATCTTTGCGACCTTTGAGGGCACTAAAGAGAAAGAAGGTCAGCTATGCATTTGTATGCTGTGCCTTCTGCTCATCATTATACTATAAAGTGCAAGGCCATACACTTTGGGAGTGTATTAGCTGATCACAGGATGACTATGAGCTACAAATGTGATGTAGCCATGAAAAAGGCAAATATGATCCTAAATGGCATCAGGCGAGGTATTTCTGATAGAGGTAGGGACATATTAATGCCATTGAAGAAGGCACTGGTAAGACCTGATCTGGAATACTGCATACAATGCTAAAGAAAGGAATTCAAACTGAGACAGGTGTAGAGAAGGGGTACTAGGATGATTAGGAAACTGGAGATCCTGTTTTACAAGACGATACTAAAAGATCTTGGCTTGTTTAGTCTAGCAAAATGAATGCTGAGAGGAGATGTAATACATCAGAGGACTAAATATAAGGGAGGGAGAAGAGTTATTTAACTAAAAGACAAGGGTGGCTCAAGAACAAATGGGTATAAACTGGCTATGAGTAAATTTAGGCTGGAAATTAGAAGAAAGTTTCTAACTGTCAGAGAAGTGAAGTTCTGGAATAGCCTCTCGATAGCAATAGAGAGGGCAAGCAATCTTATTAGCTCTAAAACAGGGCTTGATAAATTTATTAATGGGATTATATGACAAATTCTAAATATACCAGAGGACTGGACTGAAGGATCCAGGAGGTTCCTGTGTCAGGTTCCCTGCAGGGTGTCACCTGGAACTGGGGTATCCCTGAACCTGCCTGACTCACCAGTCTGGGCTCCCTTTACTTTGTACTGCTGTGACAGGCCCTCAAGCCCCCTCCAGCACACATACAGGTAGGGACACACCCAGCTGCAGCTGCACACAGATGCTGAGATTAGCTCTCCATGGGAAGGCTCAGCTAAGGCACCTCCCAGTTCCTAAGGCACGCACTCCCCTCTGGAGTGCAAACCCAAAATTATACTATGTTGTGCTACACAGGAAATTGTACAGCATAAGATCATGAAATTCGCCCCCGCCCTCAATGGAAGATATTCAACAGCTTTCTGCCCCCAGTTATGATTTTCACCCGCTGGTTTTAGACAAAAACAAGTTTATTAACTGCAAAAGATAGATGTTAAGTGATTATAATGGAGAGCAAACAGATCAAAGCAGATTACCTAGCAAATAAAACAAAAATGCTATTTAAGCTTAATATACTAAAGAAATTGGAGATGAGTAGCAAATTCTCACCTAATTGTTGGTTTAGGCAGTTTGCAAAGATTCTCAAGGGCAAGCTGCACTTGCTTGCAGCTTAAAATCCCAGGTATGCCTTTCACAGGCTAGAAATCCCTCTAGCCTGGATTCAGCCCTTCTCCCCCAGTTCAGTCCTTGTTTCTTAGGTGTTTCCAAGTGTCTCCTTTGGGCGGGGAATCAGTGAAGAACCACAATGATGTCACTCCCCTGCCTTAAATAGCTTTTGCATATGGCAGGAATTCTTTGTCTCCCAGCTTGATTCCCACACCCAGTCAGTGGAAAAACACTAGTATTCTATGATGGAGTCCAGTACCAGATGACTTGGTCACATGCCCCTGAGGGACACAGCAGCCATGACTCGGAGGCTGTTTGTAGCATCCTCAGGAAGGCTCCCAGGTGGGAGATTAATATCTTCTAAGACCTACTGTTCTCCCTAATGGCCCTTCTCAGCCAACCATCTAGACTGATTGCATTCTGCTTAGTGGGCGTTCCCCAGGTGTAAACACATTTGTAATAGATGCATAGACAATATTCCTAACTTCAGATACCAAAATGATACATGCATCCAAATAGGCTAATCACATTCAGTAAATCATAACCTTTTCAATGATATCTCACAAACTTTATCTTGCACAAAACACATTATGGTTATGCCATACTCATATCACAATAATGTCTCTCTGAAGAATATGGGACATAGTGTCACGGTTCCTTCCAGTTCTATGTCCCTATTATTTTTTAGAGCTTCCAAGAAGAAAGCCTTCTTCTCTCTGATTACTATTTGGGTCCCATTTATTCTCTATGCCCAAGATCTCTTTTGAGTCCCTCACACGGAAGAGGTCAATTTCAGGTTGTGAGATCACCGTAAAATATCTTTCCTGGTATGAACCAAGCAGAAAATTACATGCCTATTGTCAGGCACTTGGAATCAAATAGAGCATGCACAATGTACCACCTGATATAATTTCTGAAGACTGTCAAGCTGGGCAGAATCTGATTTTGTCCCTATGAAGCATGCAGATTTGATCTCAGTACTACAGAATTATTTCTGAGTGAGCATTATCAAGAAAGATATCAAAGAACTTTTTTCCTGTTTTCCCTTACCTTTATCTCGTTTGTGTCAAGCCCAAAGTAAATACACCCCAGCTGTATAATCTACATATATACAGATATATATATATATATATATATCTGTAAATAATGTACAGTCTAAGAGTGTTCTCACACACTGTGCTTTCAAACAGCTGGGAAAAAATGGAGACGTAAAATCAGGACAGTATCTTTCAGAGAAGTTAGTATATTGGCACCCAAGTATTCAAGGATTGTTAAAGTCAATTATGATGGGCTCAATATTTCCCTCATCAAACCTCTGTTTTGTACAGCAGAGGCTGTCATGGAACCAGTTATATCTACCTAATCTGGTGTAGACCAAGCATCTGGATTGTCTAGAATCTGCTGAAACTTACGCCCACATACCTTATACTACTAGAGGTTCGACACAAGGCTCTGTCGTCACACCCCTCATCTTACCTCCAACATACCCCTCACATATACCCTACACTGAGGAGAGTGAATGTGTGGTCTAGTATAGGAGTTGCCTCTGGTGGGTTTATGTCAGTTGGCAGTTACCCTCTACTAGGGAACTGTTTGCTGGCCAGCTACAGCCAGAATCTATCCTCTTTGCCCTGTCTGAGAGGCTCAAAGGGGATGGAGTGTAATGTACAACCGATCCCTATTCCTCTTAAGTTCAAAATCTTGAGTTTAGATCTCTGAATGTTCTTGAAGGTATTACAAGCAGTTATTGGCCAATCTTTAGCACATCAGCACACACATATGTGGCCTATATCAATCAATCGAGACACATCATCTGGTCAATTTTTGAGGTGAATCTTTAAAGTCGACCTGAGTCTGCAAATACCACTGTAATTACCGTAGTTCTATTGCATCTCTCTGCAATCATGATTGTAACTTATGAGTTCACAATTAGGTGGAAAATTCCGAACGATAAAAACAGTAATATAGAAATAACAGTGTTAATACACACATTTTGGATTAATATGCACCCTTTCCCCACCGTTTAGAGACCTATTTGCACAAATGGAAAATGTAAATATTTGCACTTTTTGGGGAGCAGCCAGAATTCAGAAGGCATCATAAAGGTAAGCAAGCAAGGAGGAGGATTTTAGACTTTTATCCCATTCACAATGCAAACTAGAGCATGCAGATATGGATCTGCTAGCCATCAGAAAACAAAAACAAAACAAAACAAAACAACAGTTTGAGCCATACTACTGCCCCAATCCTGACTGGAGCTCCCAGTGAAGTTATCCATGGATCTCAATGAGTTGATCTCACATTTCTTACTCATGGAAAATTCCCACTGACCTGAGTAAGGTGTGTAAGATCAGGCCCCGATAGAATGTGCGAGCTACAGACTGTACACAACCTTTTATTTTTAACTTCTGCATACAGTATTTAGACTGTAAGAGGGGAAGAAAATACACCTCTACCTCGATATAAGGCTGTCCTCGGGAGCCAAAAAATCTTACTGCATTATAGGTGAAACTGCGTTATATCGAACTTGCTTTGATCCACCGGAGTGCGCAGCCCTGCCCCTCCGGAGCACTGCTTTACTGCGTTATATCTGAATTCGTGTTATATCGGGTTGCGTTATATCGAGGTAGCGGTGTAATAAGTGAAAAATATCTTTATTTATTTCTTACCTGATCCTGAGAAATTGTCTAAAGACTCGTCTGCTGTAGTCGTAGCAATCTCACTGCTGCTCATTGGTTCTGTTTTAACTAGAAGTATAAATCATAAATAATCTAAATGCTCCTAATATTCATGCACACATACTATTCACAAAATACCACTAAAACACAATCTTCTAACAAATATTTGCTACCTGTCTTTTTGTGTAAATATAAACACACACACACACACAGATTTGTTTCTGTCCCCAAGGAATAAAAGCCACTGTAACAAACTAGAAGATATTGTCATGGACAGATCACCCAATGAGTCCCCATGCAACTTTGTGGACTCCTAGGATTCTTAATCCTTTACAACCAATGTATCTATAAGAACAATTCAGAGAGCCATGGTTTGTTGGTTGCAGAAATAAGTTTTCAGAATGATCTGAATGAGGCAAAAATTGAGGCATTCTCTTAATGGATTTCTTCTCGGTTGGTTGAAAACTTTTTGTCCAAAATATTTGTGATGGAAATTTGGGTTTTCAACCAAACAAAATTTTTCATGGAAAGTGTCTGCTTCCAGCTGAAAATTTCAGTATTTTGAAGAATTGAACACCTGACAAATTATCTTTTTTTCAGCCAAAATCCACATTATTTTCAGTATTCATTTTTTCCCCTCCAAAAAAAAAAAAAAAAAAAAAAAAAAAAACCACCAGAATTGTCAATGGGAAATTTAGACAAACTTTTTCTTCAATTTTCACTGAAATTTTCCTTGGAAAAAAATCCCTATTTTCCAACCAGCTCTAATTTCTTTCTCAAATTAAAATTCTGCTCTGAAAAGTGATTGTCCGACTATACCGAAAGAAGGATGGGAGACATTTTATATGATTTTAATCAGGCCATAACTTTATTATTAGATGTCTGGAACTACACGGCAGATAAAAGTGTACAGTGCAGGTAACTCCATGTTCATTCAGTAAGTACCTGAGGGGCTTCTGCCAGCTCCCCCTCTTTTTCCATCCAGGTCCCCCGCCAATCCATTGCTGGGACCTTACTATCCACCCCTCCCCGTCAGAGGTGGGCTGTAAGAAAGGGAGGTTGGTTCCCTGCCATACCATCCATAGGAGCCCCTAGCGCCCCCCCCCCCATTCCGTTTCTTTAACTAACACCTCCTTTTAAAATCCTTTACCAGGCCATTTATCGGGTCACTGTGTCCCTTCCCTACAGAGTACCTGTACTGGACATCTGCCACAAGGAGGTGTCAGTAAATTGCTTGGCTGCCTCCCCCCCAACCCCGCTGGGTTCCCAGACATCTGCCAATGGCCTCTTCTCAGAATTCTGCTCTGAAAAGTGACTGCATAAGAATGACTTCTTACTTAGCAACTCTGTTCATATTCAGCTACGCAGCTAGTTACTTTATTGACAACTTTTTACTCTGGTTTACATGGCAGAGCCAACACAGATTTTTAAGAGCAAGAGAGCTAGACTCTCTTCCGGCTCATGCTTCATCAACAAAATTATTAGTTCTATTCTCAGTTATTCCAGTACAACCTTACTTAGTGCCCAGATCCTCAAGTAGAAGGCAGGGCACAGATCTGGCCCTAATTTAGCTTGGATGTAACTATGGGCAAAATTTAAAGGCAACGGCTTTGCACAAGAAATCATTAAGACAACATAAGCTACTGTACAATGCCATTTCATCATACCAGCCTTTCCGAGTACACCATGCTTTAAGCAACTAAATGTATATCTACAGCCTTGAATCCAGCTTAGTAAATGATTTTGCCTGGGAATTAGAACTAATCATTGACAGGAATCCCATGGAACTTGAAAAATATGCAGGAGTCTCCCCAGGTATCTTTTTCTCTCTGTCCTTAGATCAAATCCCCTTTTGATGCCCTATCTCCCATTTTCCCAGCCATGAGTGTGCATGTTAGTGTGTGCGTGTTAGCATGACTGTGTAAGGTAATATAATTTATTCAGGGGAAGTCATTAGATTGACAGAAGGGGCCCCTGTCTTCCCTAGCACTCTGTGCATGCCTTTTCCCCTTTTACTTGACCTCAGCCAAATGATCTATCCCTAACCCCTCAAGCTTCTTCTCCTCCCTGGCTACTCTCTTTTCACTCCCATATAGGGTTCTTTGCCTGTAATCCCTACCTCATGGAGATCCAGATTAGGCCCAGGCAGAGTTTATAAACTCTAGTGCACTCATTGAACTACTCCTACTTCTAATAACTCCACCAAAAAAAATCCCTGTTAATAGGGAAAGGGAGGAGAAACAGAGGCAGAAAGAGCCCAATGACTGGCCCATGGTCACATAGCAGATCAATGGCAGAGCCAGGAATAGAACACAGGTCTCCTGGGACACATACCAGTCCAGTACCCTATACACTAGACCAGCTGCCTCTCTGCAGAGTATGCATGTATCCCTCTATACACTGTGAATAAGTGTCACTCCACACCCTGCCCACCACTTTGTGACTCTTTCTAGCCCAATTTTCATAAGGCAGTTATTCTCATGGGAATGATGCTGGGGGATTTGTTAACAAATGGGATGGGGGAAAAAGAAAGAAAAAGAAAAGAAAAAGCTGCACCTCGCTTGGGAGCTGCGATAGATGGAAGCTAATTTACACTAGCACTGTTTCCCCCAAACTTCTCCGCTGTTCAGTATTGTGGAGCCCATTCTATGCCTTTTTGGCTTTTGTGGAATAGAATAACCTTCTTCCCAGATATGCAGGGCCACTGCATTGCTGGCATCTGCAGCAATTCAGGTGCTCTCATGGTTCAGAGCTCTAACATATCATTTCTTCTGGAGAGTGCCTTTTTTGGAGGAATATTAATTTTCTAACTGGAAGAAAATGCCATAGTTGAAATAAAAACCTGGTTCATATCTGCTGCTTGCATTTCATCTGGATTTCATATTTTTGTTACAGAGCCATTAAAGGAAAAAAATGATCAAAGTCTAGCTTCACCCTCTATGACTTAACAATATTTTACTGCAATAATTTTTAGAGTTGAAAACTTCTAAACTGTTTCTAAACCATATAATGCTTCCTAAAATAAAGAGGAAACAAATATATAAAATATACTGGGAGCTGCATGGTCAAAGCAACAAATGTAACACTAACAGATGACCGACACAATTTAAATTTGACACCATTTACCCCAAATTCCTCTACAACATGTCCCATCTCAACTGTTATGTTTCTTGCATATATGAAAATTAGGGTAAGAAAGTGAGGATGCAACAGAGGTCCTGATCTGGATTCTCATTTGTAAGTGTAATTTACAAATAAGCTTTACTAGACCTTCATGATGAAGAATCATGACCCTCATAGAGCTTCATGCTGCAGTTAATCAGTAATTTAATAGTGATGAATAGGAACTGAAGAGCCTTCCTCCCGCAAGCAGCCACAGTTTTATCAAAATGTCAGCAAGTAATTGCATACTTTGATCTGTCTAGGACCCAAGAAAGTAACGTTCGAGGCTCATAGTTTGTTACGCAAAGAAATACATTCAGAAATGACAGCATAGCATTCTATCCCGCAGAAATCACTTACAAACAGCCATGGATTCTGACTGCAGAGAGCACTGTTCAACCCATCCAAAAGACAAACTGACCTAACTGAATGGTGAGGAGAGAAGCTAAAAGAGGGCAGTGAGAAGAGATGAGCTGGGAATAAAAGCAAGACGTGCAACCCTATCAGAACATCGTTTCACTGATCTATTTCAGAGTAGCAGCCGTGTTAGTCTGCATCAGCAAAAAGAACGAGGAGTACTTGTGGCACCTTAGAGACTAACAAATTTATTCGAGCATAAGTTTTCATGGGCTAAAACCCACTTAATCAGATGCATGCTTATGCTCAAATAAATTTGTTAGTCTCTAAGGTGCCACAAGTACTCCTCGTTCTTTTCACTGATCTATGTGTAGCAAGTGGAAATGGAGCCGTCCAATGAAGCAAAACTCTGGAAAGTCATGGTACCTTATTCTGTTCATAGCAAGTACAGTACCACCCTTCCTTACCGCATGTGCTGTTTTTTCCCTGTTGCCTAGTAAATGCTTCCTAAATGTGCTGCGGACTGTAACTTCTCTACTTCTCTCCCATACATTAAAGTATCTGCAAGCTGCTCTAAGCCTTCACAGTATGTCTCTGAGCTACCATTGGGACTGGTACCACAACGATGCAGAACATATATTGCAAGTTTTTCTGGATAATTTTTAACAATTGTGAGACAGAAGAAAGGGCTGGCTGCCAGTTCCCACTGATGCTGCTCAGTAGCTCAAACTGAATGTTAAGCTAGTAAATGGAGGTGGCACTACTATTAGTTAAGATATGTTTTGATTACTTTCACCTGAATCAACTCAAGCCCAGGATTCAAACTCAGGCTCCAGCCTAGCTCCCCTTCTGTCTACACATAAATTGCCCTAACCCAGGGCTTGGACCCAGGGTCCCAGAACACTAAAGGGATGGAGAGTCTGAGCCTGTATCAAGCTGGGACCTACAGTTCAAGTCCTACAGTTTTCCCACACTGCACCATGAACAAACGGCTAGAACAGCCACATTTTGAGAGGGCACTAGGAAGTCTGGGATATGGGTGGTTGGACTCGAACCTGCATAATGCAGCATAGATGCTGGAACTCCCGGTTAGGACCCAGAGTTCAACAATTCCTAATCTGGGGTTACAAATGAGTGTAGATGCTCAAGCCCTTGGTTAACAAACCCAGGGACTGCTAAATCGAGTTCTAATAACTCTGGGTTTACATCGCTTTCCATGGCACAGCTTCAAGGTATTTTCAGAAGTGAAATATTATCCCTCCTTCTTCATAGAGAGCACACAATTCATTGCTGTGCTGCTGAGTTTCTATGCTGCTGAAACACCAGTGACACAAAGCTGCACTAAAACAGAGGTGAATCATGCCCAGGCTGTTCGTAGGAGTTCCAGGAATAGAACCCAGATGGGTTCTTTGCTGCAAACATCCCTTGCTAAGGAATAGCGTCAACATCATGCACAACTCATTTAGATTGGTTTGTAAATCAAAGGAATCTGTACAATCTGTGCAAGTGGAATGTTTGTGCCAACTATTTTTTGGTATAATTGTTCCTTTCCCCATTATTTCTGACATTTTAATCAGGTTTAAAAAGCAAAACAGGACCAAAAAAACAAAAAGCAGACTATTAAGGCTAGCAGATAAGAGTTCAGAAAGCTGCATGAAACACACACACAAACAAGAAAATACAACAGGCAAAAACTGGAGTTAGCAAAGCTGTTGAGGCAGCATTAGATTCATTGTATGTTGAGCTACTTTCATTGAAGACTTGTTATTTAATATAAATTAAACTGATCCTGTTTGTGCACAGATATTTTAAAAATTTATCAAGAATTACTCATATATTAGTTTTGAACACCACTAAAGGTAATAGCTATACAACACAACCCAAAAGCATTATCTGGCTCACCTGCCACACCATCCGCAAATGCATAAATATCACACAACAATAGAAGCTGCCAGGTAATAGGCACTTTTTAAAACCCTATTCTTAACTGTAGATTTGGGAAGCTACCTTCAGGCTATTTTTTAAAATCTTGATCATAAAAAATATAAAAATTAGCATTAATGCAACATTAATGCAAGATTGCAAATTCAAGCATGCTGAAGTCAGAGGTTCCAGAAGATAAGATTCCTACTGCAATATGAACTTGAACATGTCACACATCTTGTACACTTAATAGTGATTGTATTACTGTTAGTTAATTGCAAAGTAGTTTTAGCTGTCGGTCCTATGATATTAGAAAGACAAGATGGCTGAGGTAATATCTTTTATTGGACCAACTTCTGTTGGTGAAAAAGTTTTTGAGCCACACAGAGCTCTTCTTCAGGTCTGGGAAAGGTACTCTGAGAGTCCCAGCTAAATGCAAAGTGGAATAGATTGTTTAGCATAAGTAGTTAGTGCATACTGCAAGGATCCATTCAAGGTAGAGTGGCCTGTTAACACTTCTGCAGTCATAGGACAAAAAGAGGGGGTTTCTGCTCCACCTTGCATTGAGCACAGTTTATACTACATGGTTAGGTCAACGTAAGATGCCAATTTAGGAACACCATCACCGTGAGTGGCATAGAGTAACAATAGATCTAATTAGGTCGACACAGTGTTAGTGTAGACACCGTGTTGCTTACATTGAATGTAAGGCCTGGTCTACACTAGCCTGTTATTTCGGAATTAGCTGAGTTATTTCGGAAAAAAAAAGATTCCGTCCACATGATCAAACTTTTTTTTCCGATTTAAAGGGCTCTTTAATTCGATTTTTGTACTCCACCTCGGCAGGTGGAGTAGTGCTTAAATCGAGATCGCAATCCCGGGTTAAAGGTATTGTGGACACAATTCGATGTTATTGGCCTCCGAGAGCTATCCCAGGATGCTCCCTTGTGACCGCTCTGGTCAACACTCTCAACTCCAATGCATTAGCCAGGTCGGCAGGAAAAGCCCTGGGAACTTTTGAATTTAATTTCCTGTTTGGTCACCAGCAGCACAGGTGACCATGCAGAGTCCACCATCACAGGAGATCACGCAGTCCTGGATTCACAAACAAGCTCCAGCATGGTCCGAACGGGAGGTACTGGATCTCATCGCATGCTGGGGAGATGAGTCTGTTATGGCAGAACTACGTTCCAAAAAAAGGAACGCAAATACCTACGCTAAAGTCTCCAGAGCCATGACGGAAAGAGGCTACTCCAGGGACACAGAGCAGTGTCATACAAAAATCAAGGAGCTCAGGCAAGCATACCAAAAAGCCAGGAGGCAAACGGGCGCTCTGGGTCACAGCCCCATACATTCCGCTTTTACCGTGAGCTCCATACAATTATAGGGGGTGATGCCACCACTACCCCACCCCTGTCCGTGGACACCTGCAAGGGGGGAGTTGCATGGAGCGAGGAGGAAGAGACACTGGAGGACGAAGAGGAGGAGGAGGACAGTGCATAGGCGGCAAGTGGGGAATCTGTTTTTCCCCTAGCCAGGAACTAATCTTAATGCTAGAGCCAATAGCCTCCCCTCACTCCTAAGGCAGGCTCCTGTTCCATGCCCTGGAGAAGGTACTTCCGGTGAGTGAGAGCCTGATCAGAGCCACGCGCTGGGGGGCCGGGGCGGGGGGTGGAACCCAGCCGCGCTGGGTTGTTCGCGTTTAGAGTAAATGACTCAGCTCATCCCTGCTCTGAGCCTGATCGGAGCCACGCGGTGGGGGGTGAGTGGGGAGGGGTGTTATGTGCAGTGATCATCCCAGAAAGCCTGCAGGTCCTCCTTTTATATGGCAAACCCACCAGGCATTGCTTGCTGTGGGAAAGGGGGCCCAGCAGTTTGAAAGCATTGAAATGAATGTAGAAGAAGCAGAACCCTGCGTGCCCCTAGGGGCTGCCTACAAGATGAATTCTGTTGCCCGGCCGTGTGCAATGGCTTACTCATACCAAAGTGCCCCCTTTGTTCTCTGCAATGTATTTTTTAAACTACTACCCTCCCTTTTTCTCCTCCCACAGGTGCAAATGTTTCAACGCGGCCCCTATCTACTCCGTCCCAGAGGCTGGTCCAGATTAGAAAGCGGAAAAAACAAACTCGGGACGACATGTTCGCTGAGCTCATGCAGTCCTCCCGCACTGATAGGGCCCAGCTGAATGAATGGAGGCAAACAACTGCGGAGTCCTGTAAAGCATTACAGAAACACGAAGAGAGGAGGGAGGCGCGTGATGAGAGTAGGCAGGACGCTATGGTCAAGCTCATGGGGGAGCAAACTGACATGCTCCGCTGTATAGTGGATCTAATGCGGGAAAGGCAGCAAGACCACAGACTTCTGCTGCAGCCCCTGTATAATCAAACTCCCTCCTCCCCAAGTTCCATAGCCTCCTCACCCAGACACCCAAGAACACGAGGGGAGAGGCTACAGGGACCCACACACTCAACCCCAGAGGATCGCCCAAATACCAGAAAGCTGGCATATGCGAACTTTTGATTTGGTTTCTGGACTTGTCCTTCCCTCCTCAACCCCCCCAACCTCCCCCCCCCCCCAAGTCTACCTTCTAATTTCTCTCAATGCATTGTGCATCAAATAATAAAGAACAGTTTTTAAACAATTTTGACTTTATTTCCTTTCATATATATAGGGTGCGGGTAACTTCAAGAGAAACAAACAAACAAACAAACAACTGTCACACTGTACCCTGGCCAGTCATGAAACTGGCTTTCAAAGCTTCTCTGATGCGCAGCGCGCCCTGCTGCGCTCTTCTAATCGCCCTGTTGTCTGGCTGTGTGAAATTGGCAGCCAGGCGAGTTGCCTCAACCTCCCACCCCGCCATAAAAGTCTCCCCCTTACTTTCACACACAACAAGCAGCAATTACAATTGGAATATTGATTGTGCTGAGATCTAACCGAGTCAGTAAACTGCGCCAGCGTGCTTTCAAACATCCAAAAGCACATTCTACCACCATTCTGCACTTGCTCAGCCTATAGTTGAACTGCTCCTTACTACTATCCAGGGTGCCTGTGTACGGCTTCATGAGCCATGGCATTAAGGGGTGGGCTGGGTCCCCGAGGATAACTATAGGCATTTCAACATTCCCAACAGTAATTTTCCGGTCTGGGAAGTAAGTCCCTTCCTGCAGCTGTTCAAACAGACCAGAGTTCCTGAAGATGCGAGTGTCATGCACCTTTCCCAGCCATCCCACGTTGATGTTGGTGAAACGTCCCTTGTGATCCACCAGTGCTTGCAGCACCATGGAAAAGTACCCTTTGCGGTTTATGTACTGGCTGCCACGGTGTGCGGGGGCCAAGATGGGGATATACGTTCCGTCTATCGCCCCACCGCAGTTAGGGAACCCCAGCGCATTGAAGCCATCCACAGTGGTCTGCACATTTCCCAAAGTCACTACCCTTGATAGCAGCTGGTCAATGATTGTGTTGGCTACTTGCAGCACAGCAGCCCCTACAGTAGATTTGCCCACTCCAAACTGATTCCCGACTGACCGGTAGCTGTCAAGTGTTGCAAGCTTCCACAGTGAGGGCTGCTCTCATTTTGGTGTCTTTGCGCTTCAGGGCAGGGGACAGCAAGTCACAAAGTTCCATGAGAATGGCCCTATGCATACGAAAGTTTCGCAGCCACTGGGAATCATCCCAGACCTGCAACACTATGCGATCCTACCAGTCTGTGCTTGTTTCCCGGGCCCCAAATCAGCGTTCCACAGCATGAACTGGCCCAATGCCACCATGATCTCCCAATCGCCACATGCCGTGCATCTAGGAACGTCTGTGTCCATGTCCTCATCAGTATAGTAATCGCAATGTCATCGCTTCCTCGCCTGGTTTTGCAGGTACTGAACATACTGTTGGATAATGCGCAAGGTATTTTCAATGGTCAAAACTGCAGCAGAGATCTGAGCGGGCTCCATGTTTGCCGCGCAATAGTGCCTGCATGGGTAATCCTGGAAAAAGGGCGCGAAATGAGCTGTTCGGTTCAAGATGGCCGATAAAAGGCGGTAAATGGTTGTCTTCTGTAGCTTCCATGGGAGCCCAGGACAGCTTCCGCTTTCTCCAGATTGTCTGTGCGGCTCTGTTCACAATGGGTGAGAAACAGCAGGGAATTGTTGCCTTCTGTAGCTTCCACGGGAGCCCAGGACCGACAATATGGAAAAAGCGGCAAGAGCAGAGATTGCAGCAGAAACGTGAGCAGAGTTTGTGGCAGAAGCTGTGCGGCTCTGTTCATGATGGCCGAGAAACGGTGGGGAATTGTTGCCTACTGTAGCTTCCACGGGAGCCCAGGACCCACAACATGGAAAAAGAGGCGAGAGCAGAGTTTGCGGCGGAAGCTGTGTGGCCCTGTTCACAATGGCCAAGAAATGGCGGGGAATTGTTGCCTTCTGTAGCTTTCACGGGGGCCCAGGACAGACAATCTGGAGAAAGCAGCAGAAGCTGTGTTCATGATGGCCGAGGACATTTGAAGGAGAAAACCAGGAAACAGGCAGTGCACCGTGCTGCACCATCTGCTGGCAGCATGGCATCTGCCGTAGCTTTCACGGAGGAAGAGCGAGTGACGGCACACACCCAGAAAAACCCGTGAGAATGTTTTTGCCCCATCATGCACTGGGAGCTTAACCCACAATTCCAATGGGCAGCAGAGACTGCGGGAACTGTGGGATAGCTTCCACAGTGCACCGCTCCGACACTCGATACTAGCCTCGGTACTGTGGATGCACTCCGCCGAATTCACACGCTTTAGTGGGGACACATAACATCGAATGTATGAACTCAATTCTGGAAATTCGAATAAAATAACTTCAAATTAATTTCGTGCTGCAGACGTAGCCTTACTGGCTTTCTGGAGCTGTCCCACAATGCCCACACTGACAATACAATTGATACAAGTGAGGACATGCATCACCAACACAAGGAGCCAACCCACAGAAGTGATTTAGTAACTTCAGTGGCTGTATGCCGATGTAAATTAGGTTGATATAATTTGGGAGTGTAGACATGGCCTTAGTTGTGATGCTCGGAGTACCTTTCCCAGATCTGAAGAAAAGCTCTGTGTGGCACGAAAGCTTGTCTCTCTCACCAACAGAAGTTGGTCCAGTAAAAGATATTACCTCATCCATCTTGTCTCTCTGTTAATTAACATTTAAACAAGGGCAGAATATATATATATGAGATGTAGTCAAAATGAGAGGTAGGCTCAAATATATATGAATTATTGCAGTAGTACAAACCTTAATTTCTGGAACTTCTCAATTGTGATTTCTCATCTTTGATACTGAATTAATGCTACCTTTTTCCTTTAGAAGAACGGAACCTATATCCCCACCTTACCTATAATGTTCACTTTGAGTGAATCCTAAAATACACATACCCTACACTCATAAAAACATACAACAGCTACTCCCTAATACCTCAATCATAAAATCGATCCTGGCAGGCAGCCTGCATCCATGTGGCTCACAGAGCACCATTAAAATCATTCAGGCTCTATGCAGGCACAAGCATCAACTCAGACAAATCCAATTGCAGGATCGGGGTCCAATTTTATCTTCTTTATTTGATCTCAAGGAAATATGCCAGGAAGCATTGCTACATTATACGTAGAACTAAGAATCAAACTTCTGAACAGCTTCAGCAAAATAAGCTTTCCTCTCATAGAAAGTGCCAGTTCACTTAAGGATGTGACTTTTCTAATGATGAAATTTAATGAAAATATCAGAATTAATAAGCCTAGAAGTTAAAGAATCTTCTAATAGCACCAGCAAAAACTAAGAAAATATATTTACTTTATATTTTCCCTTGGATTTCTTTGACATTCCAGTGCCAATTTCTGTAGCAAAGTTAGCATAATCGTCTATCTATATCAACTTTTAAAATTATACTTGCAATATACACATTTAAAGAGCCTTCTATTCTGCAGTTTCTACTATCTGGAATAACCTCTCTCTCTACCTCATCAACTCTAAATCTCATTCCAAATTTCAACTGAAAATATCTTTTCTTCTTTGCTTATATTTCTTAATTTCCTTTTCTGCTATATATTATTTGGCTCTGGTAATAGGCTTCTGTAGGCATTAAAATGTATACATTAACATTATACATATGTAGACAATTTTCACATATAAATAATCAGATTCCCAACATGCCACACTATATCAGCAGTTAAATGCTATGCTAGTAGAGATACAGGCTTTCAGTGATGGAGCATTTTTCTGAAATACCATTTCATATATCTACTACTAATCAAACAACAAGATTTGTTTAGTCCAACATCCTTTATATGTCCAATTCAAGTCTAACGTTCATTTGAAAATTCGGAGAACTTGGTCATTTATGGTAATTTAACATTCTGCCAGCTTGGTAGTCTCTAATCTGATGTGGTTTTATCTCCAAACTATCATCTGAACTAGATTCCAAAACTTGTTTCCCATTAACATTTGTGTAACCAGAGAGACTCCCAAATGGCATTTATTTTGGTCCATGTCAAGAAAGATAGGTGTTCTCTTTTAGTTTCCTTGCAAAATAGCAAACAACACAATAGTGAAAATTCATCCTTGAAATCCATTACTTCCTTTTTATACTACTACTGACAGTGGGACTTTGGCTCCCAAGTGCCTAAGGCCACGTCTACACTACAGGGTCTATAACAGCACAGCTACTGTGCTGTAGCTTAATCAGCATAATCCCGCAGCCTACACGGATGGAAGGGGGTTTTTCCTTTCGTGTAGGAACACCACCTCCCTGAGCAATGGTAACTGGGTCGACAGAAGCATTCTTCCACTGATCCACCTGTGCCTGTACTGGGGCTTAGGTCAGCATGGATTTTTCACATCCCTGAGCAATGTAGTTATGACAACCTCAATTTTAAGTATAAACTAGGCCTAAGTCACTTTTGAAAATAAGATGCAGGCTTCTCAGTCTACTAGGGATCGCAATGCCGAGCGCACCAATGCCTAAATACCTTTAAAAAAAAATAAAAAAAAATCTGGGCCCAAGAGGCTGATTCTCATTTACATTGGAATCTTAACACTGCTCTGGCAGAGTAAAGAATTCATAAATGTGGTGCAAATGTAAAGGAGTTTTAATGAAAATGAGAATCAGGCCCCAATATTTTTTCTGATGCTTAAAAAGGAGGGGGCAAAAAATGTCTTTAAAAAAAAGAAATATTAAAAAGAGCAAGGAAATAGTTGCAACAGATGCTACATTTGCACCACCATTACCTGAGGCTTAGTGTTCACTGTAGTGAAAACTTACTTACCCTGGGTCCTGCATACACCTATATACATCCTTAACTTTACCTGCTTGGGACCACTCACAGTGGGTAAAGTTAAGCATATGTGTAAGTATATGCAGGATCAGGGACATTGCTGTCTTCTCTAACGTCCTACAGCAGCTATAGCCTCAGCATAGAAAATCATGTTCATGTTAGGAAGTCACAAGTAATCATATACAAGGCACTAATAAATAAATAGAAATAATAATACCACCTAGCTCTTACTGCCGCAGAATTATTATTTTCCCACAGAGACAACTGTTGACTGCATTCATCTTCTCCTCTTCTTGAGTATATAATACATTATAACAGACCTACCCCCAAGCACATAGACATCTAGTACAAAAAAATATTTAATATTAAAAAGTTATGGCATAGTCACTGTACCATATGTCCAAAAGCAAAATTTTAAATAAAAGCATTAAGGCAATGATAAGTTACAATAACACCAACAATTGTATTCATGAACCTATCCTCCATGAATTTATCTAATTTTTGTTGAACACCTATACTTTTGGCCTTTACAACATTCCATGACGAGTTCCACAGGTTGACTGTGTGTTGTGTGAAGAAGTACTTCCGTAGGTTTGTTTTAAACCTGCTGCCTATTAATTAAGACTGAAATGTTGATCACAACTTTGGACACTATTGTAACTTCTCACTATTAACCAAGATAGTCAGGGACATGACCCCATGCTCCAGGTGTCCCTAAGCCTCTGCCTGCCAGAAGCTGGGATGGGACAACAGAGCATGGATCACTCGATAATTGCCCTGTTCTGCTCATTCCCTCTGAAGCATGTGTCACTGGCCACAGTTGGAAGACAGGATACTGGACTAGATGGACCATTGGTCTGACCCAGCATAGCCATTCTTATGTTCTTAATGATCATTTGAAAAGCATAGCTATAGACACACCCTATTCTGCTTTTTAGTGAAAAAAATTAAGTCAAAGATGCAACAGTAGATATTGTTACAAAACCCCACCTCTTTCTTAACAAAATATCTGTGGAGATACACAGATTTCCATTTAAAGTTATGATGTGGCAGCCATGAATCACTATATTCCTTACTCCTGGGGGAATTCACCAAAAATATATATATATAAAATTCTGTGCATATTTTAAAATTCTACAAAATTCTGCAAATGTTATTTGTCAATAAATAAATGTGGCTCCAGCATGGCAGTGGGAAGCACAGGCCACTGGCTGCATTAGGGTGGGAGCTCACTCTGAAGCCCCCATCTCCCCCGGTACAGGGACTCGTCAGTGAGGCTGCACCCAACCCTAACACAGTGCAAGGGCTGCGCCTGCCCCAGAAACACCCTGGGGCCCTGCTCCTCTGCGCCAGGTGCACCAGGGGTGGGTGGCAGGCTCAGCCCAGCAGGATCCAAGTATGGAGGGGCTTAGTGTGGAGGGATCCAGGTGTGGCGTGAGAGGTTTTTGTGTGGGGCAATCTGAGTGCGGGAGGCTCAGTGGAAGATCTGGATGCACAGGGGCTCGTTGGGGGGCTTCAGATGTAGGGGTAACGGGACTCTGCAGGGGATCCAGGTGAAGGTGGTTGGGGCTCAATGGGGGTAGGGTCTGGTTGTGAGGAAATGGGGCTCAGTGGGGAGGGGTCTGTGTGCTGGGGGAGAGGGGCTTGATGAGGTGAGGGTCCAAGTGCAGCTGGTTGGGGCTATTCCACCCCCTTCCTTCCCCACTGCCTCTTCCCTCCGTCCCCCTTCTCTCCTTACCCCTCCGCCTTTATCCAGCCCTACTCACTGTTGCACCGAAAACACAGAAGGGGAGCACAACTGGCACTAAGACCCAGGAGGCAGCATTCAGCTGCAGAGTCAGTGGAGCAAAGATGCATTCTTCTTCAGCTGGTTAGCTCTGGGCTTGCAGAAATGGGGGTGGGGGGCGCAGTGGCACGTAACCCATGTGCCCCCCCCAGGCCTCGCCTCTGTTTGGGAGGGCAATTCCCCCCAAAAAACTGCATCCATGGTGGTTCCCTCTCTTCCCCCCTCTCTAGGGTGACCAGACTAGTGTGAAAAATCAGGACAGGGCGTGGGGGGTAATAGGAGACTATATAAGAAAAAGACCCAAAAATTGGGACTATCCCTATAAAATTGGGACATCTGGTCACCCTACCCCTCTCCCCTGCAGCTTCCCTTTGCTTCCCTGGCATTTTCTTCAGGGAAGCACAGGAATTTTTGGGGGGGTGAAGGGAGGGGGGCATTTTCTGCGGGTGCGCAGTCCTGCAGAATTCCCCCAGGAATAATTTCTGAGTGTTGGGTTGATCCAAGGAACCCGTTGTTCAGCAAAAGTCACCATGTGCCAGCTTTATTGAGATTGAACCCCTAATGCTCGCCTGACAGGCAAAACTGCCTTTTGAGCTCAGCAGATCAACAGGGGGCCTGTCCTGCTTTAGGCACAGTGGTTACTAGAATGAAGTTGACCCTCACCTAGTACATCTCTCTACCAATGCAGGAATGTTACTTGGGATTTTTCTGGTCTAGTTTTCAAAACCCAAGCAATGGGACTTCCACAACTAACCAATTCCACCATCAAGAAGTTTCTGCTAACATTCAAACACTGCAACTTTGGCTTCTCTACTACTGGCCACCTTAATCTGACCTCAGATTGACCCATTTATCATTGTTACAGAGCTGAAATATTCTCTTTGTTGATGGTTAGAAAATTAGAGTATCTGTTGGGGTGCTCCTAAATTAATCTCTCCTTCGTTCAGACAGTAGAGCTGAGATGATTTTTGGGATGGAGATCACACTTAATTTTTTCCTTGCTAAACCCACCTCAAGCAATCTGGCTGTGGAGACTTTCCTGAGCATGGACAATGGCTTGTGTGTTACCCTTGTTAGTCTGTGGCTAAACGGTCTGAGTTCTTTAATTTCTGTAAATAGTGCTTGGATGTTAATGCAATTGGCCACATGATGTCACAAGACCATCAGCCAATGACAGAGAATCGGCCAGCTAGAAGTCAGAGAGGTTTCACCTTCAAGCAGAATCTGAAGTTTTAGGCAATGAGTATCCAACCAGTGCCTCCTAATCAAACAAGAAGGTACAGACAGTTTCCTCTAGTTTCCAGGACTCATTGGGATTGGAATCAGATACTCTCTTGCTCTTTGAGGCATACATCTTTTCTCTCCCCCTCTGATAAGCAGAGCTTTTCAGAAAATTGCAACATCCAAACTGTGTCGTCTTGATAGCACCAAACCATCCTAGGAGGCATGACTTGCTGAAGCCACTAAATCTCTCTCTACATCACCCTCTTCTGCTGCTACAGCAGGAACTTCTAACTTAGAGCCCGATATATTAAGGATCATCCTGATTACCAATGTCTGTTTCCTGGACCTTGAGCAGCCCCACACAGAAGGAAGTTGATGTCCATGCTGTTTCTTGTGCTTAAGAGATCTCCATCTTTCACTATCCTTGTGGGAATGGTGGGAGCTGCTCCATAGTTATGGCTGAAGCCACTTGCCATTATAAGTCTGATTTTAAACATCCCTACTCTCCACTAAAATCCCCTTAAAGACCTCTAATCTCCCTGAAATGTCACATGTTACAGACTAGAGGTTTCCTTGGGAAGCTTAGAAAAAGAAGTTTTATTGAAGTTAGAGTATTTCAGAAATGTCACTTTCATCCACTTTAAATTTTCTATCACTTTTTTTGGAACATTATCTTTCACTGAAATGGCTTGGCCTAGAAACTCCAAGTTTGTTTTGCTCTTGGCCTTTGTTTAAATGAAGCACCTTTTTGTGTTTGAAGGAAGGTTTAGAGGAATTACAAAGATCCTGTTTTCACATATATACAGATAAATGTTTAAAATACAATATTAAATATATTTATATTTTAAAACATTTATAAACTGTCCTGTTCCTGATTCCACCTGATTAAACTTTGTATGGGGCTGCTGGGCTGAGCCACAAGAGAGAGAAGCGAGAAGAGTGTGTGTGTACGTGCGCGGGGGAGAGGTTACAAGGCTGGAGAGCCGAGAAATATAGCGGGACAGGAGGCCAGGCAGGCTAAGAAGAGGCACAGAGTTGGATTGGGGAGGTGGAAGAACAAGAGCATGGATGGGATAGGAGACTGGCAAGTGATGGAAGTAGGCAAAGAGGAGGGGCATGGAAGGAAGCAGACAGCTGGGGAGGGATGGCCAGATTAAGCCTGCCCAGGGCCCTAGGAACACTGTGATGGGGGACCTCCTTGGAGTGGTTATGGCAGGGACAGCTCTACCTTCCTCCAAGAGAAGCAGGGGCAGTCGTATGCATCTCCCTTATTCCTCCCAAATGTGGTAGCAGCAAGGGGGCCAGTGCACACCCACAACCAGGGTGTAGTTGCATGGGTAGTTGGACTGGGCCCACTGTCATCTTCTTCTCCTGTCATACACAAAGTCCTTTGCTGGGGTGGAGCCCTAAGGGCAGAGGGGTCTTGGAGTTCACACCCCATTAAGATGCTTGGGTAGTTCCCCCTCTCAGAGCTATTGTTTTAGGCTATATTACTCCTGAGGGCATTCTGCGCCAAAAAATTAAAAATTCTGCATGCAATATTTTAAAATTCTGCAAATTTTATTTGTCAAATAAATGTGGAGACTCCAGCATGGCATTGGGGAGCACAGGCCACTGGCTGCACAGAGGTGGGAGATCACTGTGCAGCTCCCCCCACCCCAGACACGGACTCAGCGGTGAGGCTGCACACAACCCTGACACAGCATTAGGACTAGGACTGTCCTAGAAGCACCCCCCCTCCATGGCAGGTGCACCAGGTGTGGGCAGGCAGACTCAGAAAGGCAGGATCCAAGTGTGGAGGGGCTTAGAGTGGGAGGATCCACATGTGGGTTGAGAGGGTTCTATAGGGCAATCTGGGTGTGGGCGGATCAGTGGGGGATCCAGGTGTGGGAGGGATCTGGATGCACAGGGGCTTACTGGGGGGTTCTGGGTGCAATTTGGTTGGGACTCAGCAGGGGGGATCTGGATATGGAGGTGATAGAGCTCATCGGGGGGTCTAGGTGTGGAGGGTTCAGTGGGGGGGATCTAGATGCTGGGGGAGTGGGACTCAGTGAGGTGGAGATCCAGGTGCAGCTGATTGGGGCTCCGTGGGGTGGGGATTCGGGTGGCTCGTCGGGGTGGTCCAGGGGGAGTGGGGCTTCTCAGTGCAGGGGGGTTAGGATCAGCGGGAAGGTCTGGGTATGAGGGGGTCTGGATGCACAAGGATTGGATGGAGCGAGGAACGATGGGAGCAGGAAGCTGGGGTGGGGGGAGTTTGCAAGGCTTCCTGAAGCTGGGGGAGGGTCTGACCCAGCTCCAGATGCCGTGCAGGGGAAGAGAAAGTCCCGTTCTTCCCAACCCAGTCAGGACTAGCAGCTGAACCTGGAGCAGGGTAGAGAGCTGGGTCTTCCCCAGTCCCAGTCCCATCCCCTGCCCCACAGTGATTGGGGCCCTGGGCACCCGAAACATACTGCTGGGGAGGGTTGCATGACCACTCTTGTGGCTTCCCTTTGCTTCCCCATCAGAAAGTTGTTTTTCTGCAGGAAAGCAAAGAAATCTGCGGGGGACATAAATTCTGCGCATGTGCGGTGGCACAGAATTCCCACAGGAGCACTATATGCGCACAGGCAGATGTCTTTGAATCAGTTAGACTTGTTTAACCTTTACAAGCTTTTCTTCACAATCATGAGATCTAGAAACTTCAAAATAGCCAAGTGGTAGAAGCTGGAAAGGAACAAAGATGGAACCAGACACTCCCCTACTACCAAAGAATTCTTCTTCACTGGCCATTTACCTCTCTGACTATCATCATCCACTAAACCTTAATTTTGCTCCCTATAATATACAAGATTATTCATAATGGTTAACATACCATATTACTAAAATTTGAAAAACGCTACTTCCTATTAAAGGGATCCATTTCCTAAATACTATAAAATTAGACTACAACATTAGCCACTGCAAAAAAGCTGCTCTAGATGCTATATTATTAAAAATACAAACCCACAAGCTCAACATATTGTATGCTAATAGAAACTGGCCCCACCATATGCTCAGCATATTTCATAATACAAAACAAATCAATTATTTCATTTCTGTAGATTAAAATATTCCTCTACTCCACCAACACATCACACTGACACCTTACAGAGCTACACATTTAATAAATAATATATAATATCTACAGTATGTATCCAAACATATATTTCTATAACAGAAGAAAACAAAGAAGTAACGTAAAAGTTGATTGGACAGCGTAAGTCAGGTGGAGCAGTAAGTGAATAAAGAAGAATTATGAGAGTGGGATTTATTTCCAGACTAAGTGTTTTTGTTTTTAAGTTAGAGAATATTTGTAAAGAAAATGTAATACTTTTGGGTAGTGAAACATGCTTTTAAATGTAATCCTTTTTAATAAAGACTTCTGTTTGTATGTGTGTTACAGAGTCTGGAGAACATGCAACATAGTTAACAAACTTGCCTTCCCTCAATATGGGCTGGTTAAAGGAAGAAAGTCAACTTCCATAGCACCCAGGAAGTAGCTATGGGATCTTGAAATATAAGGTACAGCTTTCCTCTGCAAATTGCCATCCAGAAGGGATAATTTGGGTTTTTTTTTTATTTTAAATATACAACCAGTCTAATATCTAACATTTTGCACCCTGTGGTATTTGAAGATCATGCCAAACAGTCCCAGTGCTTTCTTTTGAATCCGTGAAGGAGGATTCAGATTCAACAGTCTTAACACTACCTAATGGTCGCCTGCCTGGCCAGGACAGTGGGGAGCTTTTATTGCCTTTGTGAAGGCATCTCATCCTGGTTCTCCATTAAGTCAGATACTTTACAGATTAAGGCTGAGATTTTCAAAACCACCTAAGGGATTTTTGACATCCAATTGCCTTTGAAATTAAATGTGCCACTAGACATCTTTGAAAATCTCAACCTAATTTTTTTGCTATCTGGTTTCCCCCATCTATTTGGGACCAGAAATCTCTCTTCCTTCCTATCTGGCCCCTCAAAATGAGACAGAAGCACCTCTATGACCCTCAGTGTGAAGAGAATGCTGTAAATTAGAAAAAACAGATCCCCTGTTTATTTTTGGTTGGTTTGATACTGCATAAAGACACTTTAAGTGGGCAGAGATTCCGGTTTCTGCCTAGGTTAATTCCCTGAGAGTCATTTCTAATTCTTAGTTTCAAAGTGATTATCCCTTGGTAGAATGAGCAATCCAATGTAGCAACCACTTGTGGGAGCTCCTTCAGAAGGTGGCTGCGGTGCAGGATGGTTTGCTAAACTCAGCCTTTTCTCTGTACCCACCCCATGCATTCAGAAGCTGGACACTTGCTGAAACTGCCACTGGCTGGCTGGCAAAAAGTAAAGTTGAAGAATCGTAATCTCTTACCTGTTAATTTGAATTTTCCTAGTCCCTTTGTGTCAGTCCTACCATGGCAGCCCTTCTTTGAGAGGAAAAATAGCGAAGGGACTAGAGCAGTAGACCCAAACCCAGATTAAATTCCCTGATCTGCCACAGACTTCCTATGTGGCCTTGGTCAAGTCATTTAGTCACTCCATACCTCAGTTAAACGGTGATGATAGTACTTCCCTACCTCACAAGAGTGTGGTAAAGATAATTACATTAAGAGATTGTGAGGCACTCAGATACTACAGTAATGGGGTAAAGTACAAATATTACAGATATCCTCTTCTGTTTTGGTATCTGAGATGACTTTTTCCTGAACATTTTCAAACAATCCTTTTAGTGTTACTATCAAATTTATTGCTTGGGAAGCCTCCAACTAAGCAGGGTCAGCCAGACAGCCATCCCTCTTTAAAAAAGAAGTATATGACAAGAAGCTCTCCTTTTCCCTGTTCCCTCTCCATCTGCTGGTAGGAGGATTTACACTCTAGGCTGGCATATTAGGATAGGAGAAACCAAATGAACCAGTAAGAAATTACTGTATTATTTCTGGCTTTTCCTAAAATGATGAACAAATTTTATTTCCTCCTCACCACACACCAACACAGGCCATAATGACTCTCTCATGATCTGACATGAATTTAAATGAATATTGCTTTGATTTATAGAAACTGCCGTAATTTGAGAGATCTTCTCATAGAGAAATTGGCATCTGAAGCAAGAATAAGTCAGCCTTATCAAAACTCCTTTGAAATTATTTTGGATGGGTAGAAAAATTTACCCAACCTATTAGGAACAGGTAAATAGCTAATAAAATGGAATCTCTGCACTGACAGCCATGGTTACAAGGTGTTCATAATTGTCTAAGATTGTGTGGCCCACCTTTGTACCAGGGCACATTTTGCATTGCAACAAATGTGGGTGCCATACTATGTGTCATTAAGCAATCTAAAGGGTTTATTATCAAAGCAGTATGCAAGGATTAAACTGTATGATTCAATCACACAACTAAATCCTCATTCAGTGCTTTGAAAGCTTACTACTAAGTGTGAAGCTAAAAATATTAGCTAGTAACAGTCATCTATCTAGCAACCACATCCTCTTGTAGTACAACATCAATAAGAGGCATGTCTGAAAACGTGTCTGAGAGGAATTAAAGAACATTTGTTTGAAACAGGGCCATTTCACTTTGGGACAGATACCTCCCTCCCCCTAATTTACAGAACACATTTTGTACTCTGGGATATGGAATTCTGCCCAACTCACACCCATAGTGAAATGAAACTTAACATATCTTTATAACAAACTTATAACATGCAAAAATGTATACACCTGAGGCCATGATTTTCATTTACATTAAGGCCCCTTTAAAGCAGCAGAGTGATGTAAAGGGGTCCTTTGTTTAAATGAGAATGAGGCCCATAGTCATCTTGAACAGTCATTTTCGCATATTACATTTAACACGTGAATGTTTAACAACACGTTTCCACTCCACATGCAACAAAAAAGCAAACCACACATTTTTCATACTGTAGCATTTTAAGGGACGTATTTGGCAGCCATATACAATGTACATCCCTAGAATCTGTAATTTCATTTTAAACCAGGTCCTACTTCAGAAGAGTGTGCAAGAAAAAATAATTTTAGTTTATGCTTAATTTAAAAAAAATAAAATAAAAAATAAAAAAAATAAAAGCCCGCTCCATTCATCTTGTTTTTCTAAAGCTCGATTATCAGTTAAAAAAAAAAAAAAGTTTTCCCCAGAGCAAGAAATATACACTGGCAGATTCAGGAGAAAATTCTGCCTTTGGATTCTTATGTTACTCCCACTAAATTCAGTTGGAATTATTCCTGTATTTGAGAACAGAATTTGACCCTAAGTGCATATCTGATTCTAGAATGAATTATCTGATATTTCTTTCACAGACTTAAATTAATTATTTGTCACTGAGGGTAACCACAATTATAGGAATTACTACTGCCGCGTCTATAAACTTAAACTTAGACTGGAAACAGTGGGCATGAGATACTTTTCAAAAAAAAATTTTTTTGACATCATCTTAAAATGCATGCTAACATTTTTGCTGTGTTCACCATGGCTACACAAACCTGCAGTGGTCTGTGTACTAGTACTTAGCAACCAGTCTGCAGTGTTGAGCAGAGTCATGTCACCTGAAGGAAAATTGCAAACAAAAGAAAGCTGTTGGGCTTCATCTCAGGTTTTTTCTTTGAAAAACTACATTTTTCTTGATAGAATTTAACCTAAATGAGTAAGACATGAACTTAAAAATTCTGAAGTCAGAAATGAACTATGTTAAAAACAAATTACAGTGATTTAGTTTACATTTCTCAATAAACCTCAACATTACACTCACTAAAATACAGACATTATTTGCAATTTATTTATTGAATGGTATTTGGCTGAAGTTGGGGCATAAGTGGAAACTATACATATAACTCATTCCTTAAAAACAAAGCATTTAGGGCCGTAGGTGATCTTTGTTCTGTGTGTGTGCACACCTCCGATTAGGTCAATAAAGAGTTCTGTGGCCAGATCAAGGGAAGGGTCTTGGGGTTCAAAGAAACATGCTCGACTTCTGTGTTGCTGAAGTGCCTCCAGATTGAACAGAAGGGCCAAAAACTGGGAACATTTATAATAAAGCCCTTAGTGATCATCAAGGTTTTGAACTCACACTATTAATAGCTATGTATTTATTGGTTTAATGAAATTAAGCTATGGGTGAAATTTTCAAAAGTGCCTAAGTCCCACTTTCAGAAGTCACTTAGGAACCTAAAAACAACGAGGAGTCCTTATGGCACCTTAGAGACTAACACATTTATTTGGGCATAAGCTTTCGTGGGCTAGAACCCACTTCATCAGATGCATGAAGTGAAAAATACAGGAGCAGGTATAAATACATGAAATGATGGGGGTTGCTTTCATGTATTTATACCTGCTCCTGTATTTTTCACTTCATGCATCTGATGAAGTGGGTTCTAGCCCACGAAAGCTTATGCCCAAATAAATGTGTTAGTCTCTAAGGTGCCACAAGGACTCCTCGTTGTTTTTGCTGATATAGACTAACACGGCTACCTCTCTGAAACCTGTCACCATGCAAGGCTTAGGAACCTAAGACCCACTAAAAGTCAATGGAATTTAAGCTCTCAGGTGCCCAAGTAAGTTTTGAAAATGGGACATTTACCCTGTTCCAAAATTATATCTGTTAACATATAAATGACAGAAGAGTCTTTTGTGGGCATAGAATATTTAATTTTTTCTACTTTAATTAAAATAACAGGAAAACCACAATCATATGTAAGTATTTATTTAAAAACAAAAACAAACAAAAAGAACCCGAGAGGTTAATACTATAGGTTATTAGAATTAAAAATGGCTTAAAGTTTAATCTTACAAACCTTATTTTGTAGCAATAGCATAAAGTAAATTATACACAACTCCAGCACAATTTACTGTCAGCTTTTGATAAGCCATCCCAAACAACAGTAGACTCCAATTAGAGTGGATAACAGAGATATTTAGGGAGCTCAGGGGGGACAACATCTATCTGATTGACAGATGCCTTTCCTGGAAGAACGCAGTGCATATCTAAAACAGTTTGGCTCATTATTTATATGTTGGCTTTTAACACACAGTACGTCTTTACAACAAGTAATACTCAAATGTACGCTATAAAAATCTGTTTTATAAAAAAACGTGAGTCTAAGTTTCAGATCTGTGAATACATTAGAAACTCATGATCTTTTATTTTCTTTTGCTGCAGGGTTGTAGTAAAGACTGCTTTCCACAATTACCTGAACAGCATTACATTTTTACAGAAGTCATTATTTGTAGGGGAGATGTGTTGAGATACTCTTAGTATTATACTGAGAACAAATATAGCCAGTTGGTAAGTCAATTGCTTTTTGTTTCAGCTATTTCTCCTCTTCTCATCAAAATATGAAAAATATGTATCATATTTTACCTTCACTGAATTATTATAACTATTTGAATTTTGGACAATCCATCATAAGAACGGCAGCTGAATACAGCCGATCAATTTATCTTTAGGAAATATCAACACCTAATTTTTAAGGACAGTTTTGTATTAGCCTACATGGCAAAGTTTTCATAAACTTACTAACTTACACAAAATGAAAATCCAAAATTAAAATAGAGAAATGGCAATGACTGCTTATAATTTACCTTTTATAGCAGCTAACTAGATATTTCCTGTTCTTCTCATCACTAAAATGCAAATTATTTTGTTGATGGATTTCAACTATTTTAATTTAAGCAACATAATACCACTCAAATGCATTGAAAATATGTGAAGGGAATATAAACATGGTATGAGAGCTATTGTTGAAAGCCGATAATATTAATTACTGACAAACATTGAACATAGCCTTTATACATCATATTACACAAAGATGGAACACCTAAAATAGTACAATTTTCTCTATATATAACTTACTGACTTAAAGATTGATGGAACAATCTCTTGAGAAAGAACAACATAGTCAGAGAAAATGGTAGCTCACCTTCTGTGCCATTGGGTGTCATGGAATTACTATTTATATGAGCGTTATCAAGTTTTGGACCATTGGGGGATTCACTACTACCACTTAGTCGGCTATGCGGGCTGGCTAGATCCTGCATTTCCATAGACCTAAAATCAAGAAGCAGACAATTTTACTGATACGTTCAACTTTAATTATGGAGGATTTGTCCATACAACATCTAATCCATTATTTCTACTTGATTATAAAATACTTTGTAAATAATCAATAGTTTTCCCTATCATGATCATTTTTTCTCATCATCAAAGTGTTAACTCTTGCGTTGTCACTCCATATATTCAACTCATAATAAACAGTCATATCTAATATTGTAACCCTTAACAGAATATAATATAAATATAGGAAACTATAACTAGGAGATTCTTATCATCTTACACTTTTTAAATTATGTTTAACGGGCAGTTTCATCAATGTATAAAACAATACATTCCCTTAGCAATAAGATAACACTGTGCCTTCTCAAAATTTACCACCCAATTGGAATTTAATGGGCCTCCAAACCAAATAAAACACTTGAAGCAATTGTTGAAACCTACAGTCTAGTGACAGGGAATGAGATATTCTTGATGTATGTGTTTACTCTGGCAAACTACTTAATTGTTCCTGTTTCCGTTGAAACAAATGCAGCATTAAAACACTATTATGTCTGCTCCCTTGTTTGCTTTGTGGATTACATAAAGTGTGCCCAATTGAAAAGGGATAAGGCAACCTACAGTGAATCCATACAGGCGTTAGTATGCCTTAACACTCTGCAGTATCTCAGCTGTCAGTTAGTCAAAATAAAACAAAAACAATTCAGATTCAATGCAAAAAAAAAATCAACATTTATGCAGTACACAAACAGCTAAATTCCCCAGAAATATCTTCGATTCAACAATTAACAGTTTCATAAAAAGGAAAACAGGCCTCTGGCCATGATCACAGTTACAAATCTCTCAGCTTGCATTTGTTAAGTTTGTAAACAAGTATATATTGCTTTAGTTTCCATTGTTCCAAAAACTTATGATAATGCCAATGACTTACTTTTTCTAAATAGCCTCTCCTGAGAGAAAATGTGTATTGTTTACTTTTCTACGAATACATTTGAACCTGGACTGTTTCCACTTTAAAAATTATAGTGAAGGCACTTTTTCATATTTATTTAAAAAACACAAAACTTCTTTTTCTTTCCATAGTAGAAGTGTAAATATTTTTAAACACAAATGTTGTTTTAACCATCTGATTTTCACATTTATAATGAGATTTTATTGTAGAAGTCTTTAATACATTGTTTCATTTCAACTCTCACTAGTAAAGCCAAACCACACATTTTGAAAGCCCAGCTACAGTTCTATGGTGTTTTTGTTTTGTTTTTCAGACGCAAGAGACTAACATATAAATGAAAAATATTTTAGTGCAGAACTGAATTTATTCATAGTTTACAGACTTTATTGTATTTATTCTCATCAGAAATCTCCAAGCATTGACGTAATATTCTTCAGTTTAAAGTGGAAAATAATAATTAACATTTACTTTTACCTGAAGTAAAAAAACATTCTTCTAAGCAGTACTTTCTATAGACAGGCCAAATATCAATCATATCCTTACCTGCAACTTGAGAAAACAGCAACATCTGAACTGGTTTAGGATTTTTGCACCTGCAAACCCAGGAAACAAATAGAAGCCTCTATTATTCTGCTTTAATGTCAATCCTTAATCTAAACAAGAATATTACTGCGGATGACAATACTGTCCCTTAACCAAAAGAAAAGGAGCATACTGCAACAGTGAAAAGCATATTGTCTTTAAATTGAAGTCTCAACTGTTGTTTCCTCCTGCAGGTCTATCCCCCTCCTCCCCATGTCAGGGGGAAGGCAGCCAAATGACGGGATAGTGATTCATCACCGGCCTATGACAGCTGCAAACTGGATTACCCCTCCCCCAATCAACATGCAAAGCAGCCTTGCTAAGGTAGCTAGAAAGAGGTGTCTGGAAAAAGGTAGGTGTTAACACAGGGAACATGTTGTACAAAAGTAGCTCAAACTCAGCATCCTCAGAAGATCTTTCATCTTTTGTTATCACTGGTTGAAATATATCTCCCTCCCACTCTTTAACTCAACAGTTTCTTAACCTTATCATGTTGGTTTTCTTCCTCATCTGTCTGTCATTTAACATTCACTAGATCAGATATTTTCTTAAAATGGGAAGTACATCTGCCATGTAGAGCTGAAAATCATTTATGACCAACCACTTTGTGCAACTATCTGAAAACCATGTCCATCTCTAAACAGCGCAGATTAGAGTTTTAAAAGATGTCACTATATTGCAAAACAAAACAGATTAAAATGCAGAAAACACACTTCTGCACGACAGAGATCTATTAGTAAGATTTCTAATTAACTGTAAGAATTTCAGATACCAAACTTTAAAAGACTATAGTTCTCTTGTTAAAAATGTAACTGGTGTGACCCTTCCATTATTTGCTTTTGGTCATACTGAGATTCAGTAGGGAACTTGGATTTTACAGTGGAAACCAATTAGCAGTCTTCCCGGTTTAATAAAAACAATCATTTCAAAACCCCAGCTGACTAGTATATTTTCATCTGATGTGATTAGAAAAACTTTATGAATGTGGATTCTGCTGGACATCACTTAATGAACTGCCTTTGATAGTAAACTTTTCTCTAAAGCCAGTAACAATTGCCAACAGGTGATAACGCGCAGGTGAAGATAGGCTGTTGGCTTGAATGCACAAACAAACTTTTCCAGCAAGGGTATACAATGTCTAAATGTCTACATTCAGAATCTTTCATGTGCATTTCCATTCAACCTGAACTGACATCTCTTAGATGATCACAGAACAAAGACAAGAGAGATGAGGCATTTTAAGTGCCATAAAAACCATCCAAGCAAATCTCACTTGTGTGTGTAGTTTTTGTTATTTTTAATCACAGACAGAATTACTACTTTAGCAAGAGTAAACCACTGCTAGAGGCAGCCAGGCAATGTATAACGTTACAAGTGATGTCAAGAAGCATGCAATAATGCATACAGAAAAACTTCAATCTTTTTATAACTGTGTATTTAAAATATTGCATAGTGTGCTTTTCAATGCTCTTTACCAAGCCAAATCAAACTGAAATATCAGATGTGTGTTTGCAGCAGCTACACCATACTTTTTTTTTAAGTAAGAAAAAGAAAAATAGTCAAATGTAAGATGGAAACTTTTTTACTCTTAACCCCAGAAACTGCAGCAGAATGCCTTAAGGATATGTTCCTCTACTGGTACTTCTATACACCTGGAATAAATTATAGGTGAGAACTAACTTTGTTTTAAGAGCTATCTCTGCTTAGTAATGTGGAAGGTCATTTAAAATACGTCTCAGATGAACACAAGAAAGAATATTTTCTTTTTAAAAGATATATATATATATATATATATATATATATACACACACACACACACACATATATGCACACACACTCTAAATGGCATAGTTTCAGAAGTATATATTTAATATTATTATTACTTTACCAATTTCTGAAATGCATTTAATCCTAACAATTTTAATTCCAAAATAAAAATTAACAAACATGTAATTACTCCCAAAATAATAGTTTTTATTTATTTTTATTTGTATTTTAAAAACTTAGATTAATTTAGTGTGGGGAAAAAACTACTTGACTATGTTTTTCAACTAGATGTAGCCTAGAAAATTAAATATGTATCTTATATGTCCTTTTACACTGTCACAAATCAGAAAGTTCATATCCAGGATCTTCATTTTCATTAGGCATACTTCAGATATATTCCTTTGTGTCTCAAGGATTATTTAAACCATGTGTTGTTCGTTACCATATTTAAAAATGACTCTTTAATCAAAATAACTTTAAAACAACTAATCCTCACTTAGGCTGGTCAGCTGAATCCACATAGTGGTCCAGGAAAAATAAATCTACTCTCAAGAATGCGAATGCAGACAACAATTAGACACAGATGTGAGTGAAATTAGTTACAGTTTACAAAATGCTACACTTCACATGCTTTCAGTTTTTTATGTGTGGTACAAAATTACAATGTTGTAAAGAAACAAACTTATGATGACTAGGGAGAAAAACACATTTCTGGGTGGCGTTGGCTCACTCTTATATGATTGCCCACCTTTGCCATGAGGCTTCTATATAAACGAAATTCTAAAATAATTTTAGTAACTCAATAATTAAATACATTTCTCCTTTAAGCAAAGGGAAAAAATTGTTTTGGCCTTAAGAGTCCATTCAAGGGGGCACATAAAAAATACACAATGAAAGTTTTTTTTTGCTGTTGCTCACTTATACTCTGCATCCTGATTAGACTAAAATTGCCTAAAATGATAAATGATATATAGATTCTTCAAAATGCATCACAAGTTATTACGATTTATCATTAAATTATTTTAAGTAACATTCACCTCTTCATCTTTAACATGGACAACAGATACTGGGACTGTATTATATATGACAAGGAAAAGAAAGGACAATGACATCAGAGCTACTTAAAATTCACCTATTTAAGAATCTTAAACCAGTAACATCAAATTCTGATTACTTAATGAGGTATTTTAAGTTTGCCTTTTTTACTAATTAAATTAATAATTCTTCACAGATGTAGGTTTTGTTGATGTTCAATTTGTCTCTCTCATTTTGTTAAACCTCACATAGTACTCCACCAATCCACTGAATAGCCACATTAAATCTGTTAATACCATGCTCTTCAACCCCAGAAATTATTTCCAGAAGGCAAACTTGCTTTGAGAGATCATCAAACAAGACTTAAGGTACACATTTTATCACATTTTCCCTACCACAGAGCTCAGGATGCGGAGGAAAATTCATGACTTTTGCACTGTTTATTATACTTTGCTAAATTACAAATCAAAAGCATCTGACAGAAGATCATGTATGAAGCCAAAAAGTTAATAATGTTCTGTGAAAAGTAAACTGTAAATGGGAAGGGATTCTAAATCTCGGCAGCACAGAGCAAATAAAGTGTAGGTACTTGTCTAAATTATGGGTTTTCCACAGACTTTTTTTGCTTGCGAGAAGCAATTTTTATAAAATGACTATAATTTAAAACATTTTTTCCAGCTGAAAATAAATTTTCAAAGTGAAAAAACTAAGCTTATCCAAATAAATATAGCTGGCATATGAGCTAGTTGTTTTCAACCACAGTTCTATTCTACCCCAAAATTTCAAAGACAATGGCAATTTTCTAATCAGAATATTTCTTCGTAGGAAAATACTGTCTTTTTCAACAGCAAAAAATATACATTTTTTTTCAAAACAGCATTCTTTTTCTCTTTGAAAACATTTTCCATTCACAAATAAATGTAATGATTTCAAAAGCTAACTGTGAAGAAATTAAAGGAAAAAGATACTAGAGAAAAAGTCAGCTCCAAAACTGGCAAACTCTTTCATTACACTTTCACTCTTCTTGTAATCCTACCAATATACAGAAGTACAGAATATATGAGGCAGTCCAGTTTTTTTAATTCAAGTACTTACTTCAAAGACGAGATTAAAAAGAATAATTTTCAGAACAGAAGCAGATGATCACAGCTCTCTAATTTTTAAATACTAGTTTATTTTAAAAAAATGCTACCTCTCATTCACCTATTCCCAACACTTACGAATGAAATATTTTGACATCTGACTGAAATGGGAACAGTATTATTCTCTTTACGAGACAAGTACCACTTTGCGTCAATACTTCTAATACATACTGAAATTTAAAAATGAACCCTTAGCTTTCGGGTCTTCAAAGCATTTTTTGGCTCTTACAAAAAAATTTGTAACTATCAAAACTTAGAAAATGATAGCCCTGTTTTTGGAGTTGCGCATTCTTATGCTGTGTGCTCCAGAAGGTGAAGAGCGGCTCAGTTAGGTTTCTGTGTCTGTCACCACACAGATTTTTCAGGTTTGAAAGACTACGGCTGCTCAATAGTAGAACATACTGGGCTTTAGGAATAAAGCAGTAAGGAACTCCATGATTTGAGAGTGTGTATGTGTGTGTATATATACACACATTTATACACCCTTAATTATCTCAAATACTCTGGACAAAATTTCAGTAAGGAACTGTAAATAATACTTATTTTGAAAAGTATGACTGGGGCAAAAAGAATTCTGACTACATAGAAAACAATATTTTAAAAAACTTCCTGTCAACATTGTCTTTTTAATTATTTAAGATACAAACAGCATTAAAAAGTTACACACAAGTTTTCCTGCCTGTCTCTTCGCTGAAATATTTCTGCATCTAAGGAATGATTTTAAAGTCAGTGACACCTTTATTTTTATAGAATAAGTTTTTTACTACAGCAGCCATCCATTTTATTGATGTTTGTCAAAAACACCTTAAGAAATACATACTTGTGAATCTTTTGTGAGTCTTGATTGCTCAAAAGCAAGATGTAAAATTTAATGATACTTTAAAGAGCTTTAACTTCCGGATTCTAAGTTCTTAGTTCTAAACGAGCCACATAAAATGTCAATAAACGTCACATATTTTAGCTGTGTAGATGTTTATTCTGTCTTCTCGAAAAGTTCTCCTTTGGGGAACTGTATGTTTTGCCTGGTGTTTGGAAAATTTAAACATATTAAGCAAAAGGATTTCCTGCTTCAGAAAGTACTGTCAAGATCTCGGTCATGCATTCTTCCTCCAAATTTCTTCATTATATTTCTCACGCTCTTGCACCTCTTCTGCACAGGTCCATAGATTTGATATAGCCTCTCCCCCCCACCCCCCTTTTCCGCCCCTAACAACTCATCATCGTGTTATTTATTTTCAATGAACCATTAACACTGCAGGAAACCAAACAGGAGGAACAAAATTCTGACTGAATACAATAAATAGAGCCATATAACATCGCTTTGAGGGAAGCCTACAAACACAAGCCTGAAACATAGCGAAAATTAACTGTTAAAACTGTTGATTTATAATTGGGTATTAACCTAACCATGAAATGGAGAAAGTACTTATGGATGGGATCTCATGCAAAGTTGCTGAAGTACTTGGAAAAGTACACATTGTTTTGCAATTAGGCCATTTCATGAGGTTGTTGGCTTTTTTAAGCTTCAACAGAAAAGACCTAGTGTTATCTTCCTGCTTTGCATCGCAGGACAGCTGTTGTCACTCCATGCAATTTTTAAAACAGCCGGTTTGTACTTACAGTGATTGGATCTGCTGTATCCACCAGTTTTATGTGCTCCCTTCACGTTCTCTGACTTAAACCACCATTCCTCACATAGCTTTATTCCTGGGTAAAGTAGAGTGCGGAGCTTTGCTGCCGACTGCCCTGGTTTTTAGTAGCTCTCAGTCGAACACGAGAACAGAAGTGAAGCGTCTCTGGAGGGCAAACCCGAGCTCAGAGCAAAATCTTGTGTGATTGCTGCTGCAGGCTCTGCCTGCAAAAGCGTGTGGGGGGGGGGGGCTTGGGGGGAAGGGAGCAAGTTTTCCAGAAAGAAAAACCACCAAGTGGACTTTCACAGGAAGACTTAGAGTCGGAAGTGGCACTGGGGAGTTTGTGTCTAGCACCAAACTCTGAACCATTAGCTCCCACTGTTCTGTTTAGTAACAGCTTTGAGGAATGGGCTGTTCCCCCCACTGAACAGCAACAGATAATATCTGAGAGCCTTAGACAAAGAAACAGCAGAATCTTCATCCCTTCTATTTGTTTGCTCAGTCTTGTAGGTCTGCCCATGTAGCCTCAGGGCTTTTTGTTTTGTTTTTGTAATGCAAACCACAGCTATTCTCTTGTCCTAACCTTATTGGTTTAAATGTAACAATTGAAATGAGCCCTGTGCTGTCTGACTCAACCTTGCTGCTATAGAAAAATTTAGTATGTAAATGAAGGAGCCTATGATATCTGAATAAACAGCTGCTGTGGGTGAAGAACATAGCTCAAGCGCTCTGTCAACAAGCAGTGTCTCTTTCTCCTCCAGCTAGCCATTCATATCTTCTGGTGGCAATTACACAAGATTTCTTTTCCATCTTTTTCTGCTTCTCGCTAGAAAAAGTAGTGAGTACTTTTTTTGGTTCAGTAATATATTTTTAAAAATTTAACTCAGTTTAAACTGCCCGTTTTCATTAAGCCAGGTTTAAAGAAAAGCCACAACAAATAGAAAAGCTGGAATTAAACAAACATTATTACCTCAATAAGTGAAGCTAAGCAAGGATATTCACAGAAACTCTTAAGCACACAAAATATAAGTGCAGACATGCAATTCTGATAGATATTTGATGATAAATGTTACCAATTCAAAGACTACCTGGTAAAGAAAATATCTGCTCATACTGTACAACCTTTTTCACACTGAAGTCTGCCCAATGCAATTTTAAGCTATTTAACACAATATCTGGAACCTCCTAACAGTGCATAACATACAGATACACGTGAAATACCTGTATGTCTCAAAACAATCAGAACTGAGTTTACAAGGCATTTGACTTGTATTTTAAAGTATTAGTACTCAATTATCAGTATTAATGTCTTATCATTTTTTTTCAAAAATGTGTAATGGCCATTTCCAATGAAATGAGAAGAAATGTACACTATGTAGTTAAAAAGTTAGATGTGACATCAATTAAACACTGAAATATATAAAGTTTAGATCTCAACACTCTTATATTTAAATAATTTATTTAATGTAAAATGTATTTTAATATAAACTCATTTCAGATCTCTTAAGTTAATATTATTGCATTTTTGTTTATTCACCATTGAAAACGGCCTATTAAAAATTAAAAAAATATATAAATTAAGTGTAAAACATTGAATATATAATATGTAGTAACTAAATTTTGACACGTTTTCTTTGTATGACTTTGTTCTTTTATAAAATATTTTTCAGTTAGCTTAACTCTTATATTTTCCAAACTTTTAGAGCAAAAATAATCAAAGTATGATGAGAAAACCAGTCTGATTATTTGCAATAGAAATACTTGAAACTATGCCCAGTTCTAATGTATTAAATAAAATTTAGTCTTATCTGGAATAAACAGATTTAAAATGTTTTTCATTGACAAAATGTGTTGTTATATACTGTACTGGTAACATAGCCTTACCTTAATTTAACTAATGAAAGCAATACTTCTAGATGAGAAAAATCTTCTGGCTATCATATCCAAGTAAGTGACATTTTCTGGAGAAAGCACCTCAGGAAAGCAAACCGTTTTGCCAAAGCTACAGGACGACCTCAAGCTGCAAACACACCTAGGGTTGCATTTTGTTTAGTGCATAAAAGCAATCTCGGGATAGTCACATACCATATATGGGAGTTCAGGTCAAAATAAGCAGATTTCTATTGGGCCTGCCCATGTAGCCAGCATAAACTGAATGAGTTTACTTCTTTATACTTGCATAACATTTCGCATGCTAAAAATACTGTTTATGATGTTTTATATTAAGCTGTAAAAGAAATACAAATATGTTATCATGGAGATACCCAGTTTTGTCAGGTAAAATTAAATAAGAGAATGAAATACAAATAAACAGTAATTGTTCTGTGGAATCTCAGCCTGTTTCAAAAAGGGTTTAGTTTGAAGTCCTTACTGGTATGGCATGTATAAGTGTTAATTACTTTGTTTCGAAAAAAAAAAAAAAACAAAAAAACATGCTCAACTTTACTCCCTTCAGGAGATCCATCTACTTAAATGAACAAAATTATACACATGCTTTTGCAGAATGAAGGCCCGAGTTATTTTGGAGAAATTTCAAAACTGAAACATGTTATGTATTATCTAACATTTTAAAACATTACTCAATATCCCTTTTTAATAAATAAATAAATAAATCAACAAACCTTTAAAAATCCAGAAGTT
Source organism: Chrysemys picta bellii (assembly GCF_011386835.1). Lineage (NCBI taxonomy): Eukaryota > Metazoa > Chordata > Testudines > Emydidae > Chrysemys > Chrysemys picta. The sequence goes on from NC_088792.1 coordinate 233,593,581, forward strand.
GCTATGTAAAGACAAAAATAGTTTAAACATATAAGTAAAGACTCAAGACTCCTAGTAATGTAGATTATTGCCACACAAACACATTTCATTTTATTTTTTTTTAAATCAAATACACAGTTATATGAAATAAATGTAGCCATTCTGAAACCTTTGCTTACTAAAACAGATACATCTTCTATAGTTTAATTTTGTATTTGTATGACTAAGGAATCAGTCCTTAATGGAAGTGCCTGAATAAGAATTTCAGGAGTGTGTCCTATATCTGTATTCAAAAAAACCCATACACAGACAGTCTAATACAGTGGTGGCAGACATGGGGTGAGCTACAGTCAGGTATAAGATGGTCAGGAAAAGGGCCCTTAGCACTGCAGGAAAAAAAATCTATTCTCAATATTTTAACATGTTCCATAGCATTCATGTTGGCAGTAGAAGATAATATGGTAATTGGAGCTATTTAAACACAACAGTTTCATATATAATAAAGCAAAAAAGAGGAGACTGGTAGATAAAATAGGGTTCACTTTGTTTATATAGACATTAAACTGTGATTTAAAGTTCTTTATGCTGAACTCCAGTCTTCAGACATCAGATAGTCAATATACTTATTTCACGTTATGGTCTAAACTATGAACTTATTATACAGTTGATATTATGGGCCAGATCCTCAGATGGTTTAAATCAGCATAGCTTCATTGATATCAGTAACAATATGCTGATTTATACTAGCTGATGATCTCATCCTAGGTAGCTATAAAAGGCCAGATTATGCATTTCTAATATGTAAAGCAGGGTTCTGCTTTACCCTACAGCCTCCCCTTAGCTGTGTTCCTTGATCCGCCACCTTGGTTTGAACACTCATGTCACCGAATGCCCAATCAGCACAGATTATACTATTTACCACTTGCACCCCACCAGTAAATTATATAATTTTATATTATTGCTGAATTTGGAAGAGACTTTCATTACAGTTGCACGTGTTTACACCAGGTCTGAATTTGTCCTTATTCTGTATTCCTTGTATACCCAATCGCCATCCAAGGATTTATAAGAAATTAAGACTGGGCTCTTTATACGTATACAATATCAAGTGTAAGATAAGCTCATAGGAAGCAGTTCCACCACCTTTACTTGCACTAAATAATTCCTTGCTCCACAAGTCCTTCCACTGGTTTTGAAACTGGGATCCCTTGGAACAGTAATTTTGGGGCATTTACATATATTGCAGTGACAGGCATATTACAAAAATTGACTAGATAAAGACAGAAGATCATGATGTAGAACAGTGGTATTAAGTATTTCAATATTTGTCTCCACATAAAAAATACTACATAAACATTAAACCGATGCACAGGATGACTACCTGTATATTTTTTAGTTTGAAAACAAAAATAAAATACACTCTAAGATTTTTTTTATTACTGAATGAAGTTCATTTTTGGACTCCCTACAACATTAATATAACATTCGAATCCCCTCAAATAGACAATATCTTTCCTATGTCTCCAAACAAGTTTTATTTTACACATAGCAGCTGTTGCCTAGATACATGCCTAGCTGTAGTAGAAGTTTGCAATGTTTGAGGGGAGCTCTTAGTGCTTCATGCTACTGCGTTGATCAAAAATAGAAAGTCTTTGGTGATTACAAGCAAAGAAAAACAGTGGCAGAAGTCATCCATTCAAACAATTACTTCTGAAAAATATCACTAAGATTAAGAAGGACAGGGCTTGATTAATAAATTATTTACATTGAATTATGTTCTTTCAATTATGTTCTACTTAATATGTGTAATGATGAATTAAAGTATAATGCATAATCATTAAACATACAAACTGCTGACTGTAGTTATTAGTCAAAAGATATACCAATGGCTACATTAAATTAAATACCACTTTTTAAAATAATCCATTAATTTCTGTGACTCTGAGATACAGTACTTATAGATTGTAAAATGACTATAAAGTCAAGTAACCCATAGACTTTCTGCAGAAGGAATGCATACTATCTGTATTCAAAATCTAATTTGATAGCACTTATCTTGAAGATTCACTATTTTGCATCTAAAAATACATGAACAAAAAAATTGTGTGATGTGCACTTTCTTTTTTACCCTCATAATGGAAGATTATGTCTATCATTTGCTCTTCTAGGCATGCACTGAGTATATATGTTTGAAGGTTTTCACTAAACAAGAGGTACAGGAAGAGGTAAGATAGAAGTATATATATTACATATATAAATAGTATAATATAGAGGAATATAGATATATATGGTATTCCAGTAGAAAATCAAAAAAATTTTTGTTTGCGGTGTTTGGGGTTTGTCTTGTCTTGTTTGTTTAAATGTGATAGTACATTTTAAATATCTGTAATACTATATATAGAGATTTCCTGTATTTTGTCTTACTCCACATTCCCCCAAATCTATCACTCTCCTCTCTCAGCAGTCTCTATACTGAAAACATGTTTTTGGCTTTCATATGAAACCACTAATAGCTGTGATCCATCGAATGTTGTGAAGTGGATACTCTAGTCAGCAATGGCACCACTTCCCTAACAGTTGACCAGGCCATTGCCATGACATGCTACTGGTCCAAGCTGCGGGATCAAGACCTTACTCCTGATTCAGAGATTCCCAGCAGGATGCTATAACAACTCCACTAAGGACAACATCCTTTATTTTAATAATATTACATCTAGCTAATTGAATTTCTGAATATTATTTTAATAGTAAGCAGGTCCCTCAAAGTTCAATACCTTTTAAGGTGGGATTTTCAGAAATGCCTAAGTGACTTGGGAGCACAAATCCAATTGAAATTCTATGGGACATGTGCTCCTAAGCCACTTAGGTACTTTTGAGAATCTCTCTCTTTAATATTAAAACCTCAATCTCGCAAACACTTAAGCATGTGAGTAACTTTATTCACATGGGCAGTCACACTGAAATCTATGGGACTGTTCCTGGGTAAAGCTATGCAATGTTTGTAGGATGAGGGCCTAAATGAAAAGAGCAAACTGGGAACTGCTAACACTATTTTTAATGATTTACATAACCGCCTTTATGCTATCTCAGCATGAAAAGACAGAATATATTCAAAACCAGTGATATAATCACCAGTCATTATAAAGAGTTATAGATAATTTGTTAATTCATTATAACAAGCAAGTCATCAAATACACTAATGATGAACTGTATAGATTATTGACAGGTTTCAGAGTAGCAGCCGTGTTAGTCTGTATCCGCAAAAAGAACAGGAGTACTTGTGGCACCTTAGAGACTAACAGATTTATTAGAGCATAAGCTTTCGTGGACTACAGCCCACTTCTTAGTGACAGTATATAAAAGAATTAAACGCAACGTATAGATTGTGTTTTAACAGAATAATCAGGTGTTTTCTGACATTATGATTAATTGGCCACTATAAACAATATAAAATATTATTTTGCAAATTTGAAGCTTTTAGGTAGGTAGTTCTCCAAGACCTACTTTTTAAAAACTTTCTTCATCTTTGATTTATTGATACCTCGTATAAGATGGAAGTAGCAATATCATTACCAGTTTGCTCAGAGCAATAACTTTGCCAGCTACATAAATTCAGTACACTGTATAACATAAGCCATCTCAGCAACACTGGATTGTCTTTTCTCTAACCATTTTTCCGGTAACGTGCACAAAACCAGTTTTGTGAGCACCTCCCATAAGGTGTAACAGGAGCTGGAAAATCACTGTTTGTTTTTCAGTTCTGAATTACAAACCAGCTCATAATTTTTAAATTCTGCAAGAACAACATGCATGTCAACTAACCTCAGAAATTATTAGTTTATTTGTTGTGAATCCCATTTTGTTATTATTTCCTAACTTTATGCCATATATTTTTTCCTCCTAGCATTGGTAAAGTCACTGTTCAACAGTAGATGGAGTAGTGGGTAATTACTGTATCTTGGTTATTTGTCAGTATCTGGATAAGTTTTTGACCAATGACAGACAAGACTAAAATTAATAAAAGGTGAATTTGCTGCTTAATTTTAAAAAAATTAAGCATCTAAGAGGAATGGTAAAAATTAAATGTCCAAGCTCAAATCTGACAAAATAGTTACGAAAAGACTTACAATTATTCATAAAACACACACTGTAAGTTTGTTCATAACTTTCTAAATCACAAACCTTGGGTTAGTTGAATATAATAAATATGTATGTCCTCAACCTTCAAATACTCAATCAGCCACAAGTATTTTTCTTTCGACGTACAGGAATGGTGAAGTGTCTTCTAAAAGTGAAGTTCATAAATATTCCATGCTTTGGGCCTTGTAATGAAAAGGAAAAAGTGCAAGTCTAAATTAAAATAATCATTACATGGACAACTATTTTCACACTTCCATCAATTGTTTCCCCATTGAATTGTTTAATTGCAATCAACCCTAGTGATTTGCTTTGATCTTTACTAGCAATTACATCATGCACATTCATTTGTTTGCCAAGGGTCCAATCTTTCTCCCATTGGGTCTCAGTTGTAATTATATTCACAGAAATCCCAATTGTTGCATACTAGATTTTGGAAGGTTGTATAATCACTTAGAATCGGGCTGCTATATTTGTTGTTACAAAGCAACTGCAGAGGAAAACCTTTCATATGGCTTCAAAGTCCCCCTCCCCCACCTCCTCCTGCTTCCTTCCAGCAGCACTAACTCTTTTTTTGCTGCAATCTCACAAATCGGAAAAAGAGTAACCTCTAAAGCTGTTTTAGACTGAAGGTCAGAATTCAAAGGATTGTAACTTAATCCATATAGCACTGTAATCACATTGCTATTGGAAACACACCCAGAAGCACCAGTATTCTAGATGTTTTTATTAAGCAATGTCAATAGGTATACAATCTGGATTTTTTTCCTGTACTGTAGTTTATCTAGACTCATACTTGCAGGAGATCAAGTTGCTTTCTGCCACTGAACTTTACTTTAGTGTTATGTGAGGTAAGGAAACTGGACTCTGTGTTACATGCTAATGAAAACAACAGCTTCAGTTTGTTTATCTTAATACTTACAAGAGGCACCTCTTACAGCCTAAATGTAAACAACCTTAAACTCTTTAGTCCTTGCATACTTTCAGGGTGCTAATAATTTAAAAAAAAATAATTAAGCACATTATTATTGACGTGTTTCAATCTATACTTCCTGCCCGAAAACAGAGCTCCTTTAAGAGATGTCTAATTCCTGAGCCACTGTGATCAATTCAGTTATAGATCAAGAAAACCTATATTGTCATTCCATGAACACAAGATGCCAGGACCCTTTCAGAGTTAGAAGCAGCAGAGTAAATATCATAGGGGGCACTCTGTAGTTCCTCGCTCAGGTCAAATTCCCACCGACTTCCAGGTAGGGTGACCAGACAGCAAATGTGAAAAATCGGGACAGGGGATGGGGGGGTAATAGGAGCCTATATAAGAAAAAGATCCAAAAATCAGGACTGTCCCTATAAAATCAGGACATCTGGTCACCCTACTTCCAGGGGAGTCAGGCCCGAAGTCTTCAGGATGGACCAATAAGAATATAGGGCTAAATTCTCAAAGGCCAGGGGTTCGGCTTCCTTTTTTGCAGTCACTACCCCGAGTACTTGCCCTTCCAACTATCTAATTTGTTCCCATAATCAAGTAGTCAAAGGACCAGATACTTCTGAAATCACCCACAGAAGTTAGGCCTCCCTTTTGAAAGTTTGTCTTAAGGTCATCTTGTAAATATCTGGAAGTAAAAATTCTTATGTTAGCAAAATACATCACATAGGCCAACACTATTGCTAAATTATTTTTTCAGAGTTTCATGGATAAGAAAAAAAAAAAAGGAAATGCGTGACCTAATCCTCAACTGACAAACTGTTATAGCTCCACTGAAGTCAATAGAACTATGCCAATTTACATCTGCTGAGGATCTGTCTCTGGGTGTATAAAATTGACCATAAGCAACCCATTGTTTACAGAATAGTTAATAATAGAAAAATTGTTACAGGTAGTCAACATGGTCAGGGGAAACAAGAAATGTGACTATAAACACAGTGGGTCAATACATACGAAGAATTTGAAGCCTAGATATCCAAATCAGCCTAGCTGAGAAAAGAGTCAAATTCCATTGCTAAATTTTAATTATACAGTATTTTGATTTGAAAAAGCTAGATTTCGACAGCTATATTTGTATATAGGGTGCATCTGTGATAAGAACTTTTATACAACATTTATAGGCAGGCTTTGTGGACCCATATTATTGTCCTTTTATTCATAATTATTTTAAGATACTTGCGTCTATTTTTTTAAAAATGTGGTCGATACAGAAACTCTGTCTAATGTTTTTAATTCACTGAGGATTGGTCACGTTCACATTTTCCGATATTCTTTAGAAGCAGCAAAACCGGAGTTAGATATGTTGTGTACAATTCAGTGGAAGGTGGCTTAAAGCATATTTGACACTCTACTTTATTTTCCCTTCAATAGATTTTGGACTAATAAGAAGGGTAAGCAAAAAATAATGACAAGAAAAGGTTATTTTGACATATCCAACCAAAACTCTAATTGTACTGATACAGACTGACTGCGATTCAAGTAATTGTCTTTTGTCATTGGGAAAACAAATAACGGAGATGTCAGCCTGTTTGAGGGAGAGGATACTCATGGTACAGCAATGGTGACATCCTTGTTGGCTGATCCATAGAGCTCCAATTAGTTGTGGCCTTAAGGGAGGGCTGTTCACTTTTTCTTCCTTTCCCAGCCAGCCAGAGATGAACTGTTTCTCCTGCTGGGTGGGGAAAGGCAAAACAAACAAACAAAACCCCAGAATGGAGACATCTAATGAGGATTCTTATGCATAACAAAGTATTTTGAATTCAACGGGAGGTTCAGGAACTATTTAGCACATGCAAATAATACCCTAGTTCAGAAGAGAAGGGGAAAATCAGAACGAACATGGACCATCTTTTTGTTATGTGTGTCTGAAACCTAACAGAGTGGGGCCTGTGCTCTCTAGGTGCTATCACAGTATCCTTAGTAACAGTAATAGGATCCCTTCTACACTGCCCAGGATGTACATCTGCAGGTATTTTTCTTATTTAAAACTTCTCACATAGATTTAATTAAGAGAACACTATAAATGTCTTCACCTTCAAAATACCACAAACTGATCAAATAATTAATACAGCCGTTAGACACTGTATTGAAAGAAGACCAATTTGCATTGGACCCTCCTTTTGTGGAATCAATTTTTTCCAGAAAGCTGCTGAACTTAACAATATGCAAAATAGTATTCCATGTATAGCAAAAATGATGGCTTATGGAGTTTTTGTTTATTTATTTATGTCTTCATAAGTAAATAAAGTACTTACACTGTTGTACATTTTAATCGGTTATAAAATAATTCTGGGCTGATCAAAAATTTCTGAATATAATCTGTGACAGAAGTCTGCAAGTGGTAGAATCTCTCTTTCACCTTTAGCAGCTGAAAAATATACGCACTGCACAGTACGTTTCAGTTGTGCATATATTATAGGTATATCAGACACTCCTGTAGGACAATGCTGTGAATATTTATAGCAGTTCAGAAGCTGCGTGAGGTAGGCCCCAAACCTGCGACCTGACCCATATGGGCAGACCCTCACAGAGCCCCATTGACTTCAATGGGAGTGTGTGCAGGCATAAAAGTCCACCCCCATGGATCAGATTGCAGGATCCCTGCATGACATTTGGACTTGCTGCTGCCTGCCAATACCCTTGTTTCCTCAAATCTGAACTGGTGAGATGTACCATAAAATTATCTGAAAAGCACAACAACAAATTAAAAAATAGCTACAGAGTAAAAACATGTCCTATTAATTCACTTAGAGAAATTGACTTGCTGCTTTAGAGTATGTCTACACTGCAGCCAGGAGTGAACCGCCTAGTTCGGACAGACAGATTCATGCTCGTGCGCTAAAAACAGCAGTGTGAATATTGCAGCTTGGACTCTCAAGCCCACCTTACTCCCTAGGCTTGAGAGCCTGAGCCACAACATCCACAATGCTATTTTTAGCATGCTAATTTGAGCCCTGCTAGTGTGTGTCTGACTAATTGGATTGGGGGGTTGCACTCAGCTACAACGTAGACATACCCTTACAGGCCCTGATTCAGAGTTTTGTATTGGTTCAGAAATCCACTGGGGGAAAAGAATCATATTGATTTAAGAGAGTACTTCCAAAGTCTTGGTTTGCTAAATCTTTAACCTTAACTAGGGTAACCAGACAGCAAGTGTGAAAAATCGGGATGGGGGTGGGGAGTAATAGGAGCCTATATAAGAAAAAGCCTCCAAAATCAGGACTGTCCCTATAAAATTGGGACATCTGGTCACCCTAACCTTAACATCTTATTGAATAATTTAAAGATATGGGCAAAAATTTCAAGCTCTGGCTCTGATCTTGCAAAACTTAAGCATGTGCATAACTTTACTCATGTCAGTTAATTAAGCCTGTAATACCAATAAGTCTTCCCTCAAAATAGTTGAAAACTCAAATGGCACATAAACAACAGCAGAGCATCAATTTTAAAGTTGACAGTAAACAAACATGAAAATACATGTGGTGAGATCAGTGGGACGTATCTAAAATAATAAATAATAAGAATGTATATGACAACATTCAGACCTTATAAATGCCTATATCTGTATAATATAAACCATATCAGTGTGTCTCAGCTGAGGAGATGCTTAATTTGTTAAGTATTCTCTTTGCATAAATACCCATAAGCCATCTTTTATTATTGAAACTTAAGGTGACCATGGTTGGGGGTGGAGGACAGGCAGAACCTGTTTTTCCACTAACATAGGACCTGATCCAAGGCAGAGAAAACTCCATGGAAAGAATCCCGTTCACTTCCACAGGCTTTGGATCAGGTCCATGCTCAGGAAATATGTCCCAATTAATAATTTATTATTTGGATCTTTATTCTCCTCTGTAAAATGTGCAATTGGATTCAAGCTATTTTAAAACTAGTTTCAAAGACTAATTTAAACATGAATAAGTCTGGAATATCCTTTTTTAAAATTGTTTGACACCCGCCCCTCCCCCCCCCCCCCCAAAATCAAACATTTGGTCTTCTAAATGTGTAGTTTGAAGTCCTTACATTAAAACTGGTCTCTAAACACTGAGTTGAGGCCACAGTAATACACATTACTTATGAAGTATATTCTATTATTCATCTTGTATTATTGACTGTTAGCTAACAGTCATAATCAGAAACAAAACGCTTCAGCACGGAGTGGCCTCAGTCTTAGACCTGTCTAATTTGTGTCCAAACTATAGCTATTTAGAGTGTGCTGAAGGCTGGTGAGAAAACACAGAGTCCAGCCCAAGCAATTGGGGTATTTGGGGCAAACCTGAAAACAACAGGTATTACAACTCCAGGCTTACTCCAATAAAAAGGTACTTTGTATAAGCCATAGATAATCATCCATCTTCATGATTTTAAGCCTGAGGCATCTTAACATTTGTTTTACATAAAAACAAATCATGTCATGAACCTGCATATTCATTGCCACACATTTTTACTAATTATGTTTAAGATGGGGGAGAAATAGAGGGTGAAATCCTGGTCCCATTGAACTCAAAGGGAGTTTTGCCATTGGCTTCGGTGGAGCAACGATTTCACCCAGAGTGTATATATCAAGGATACTGTCTGATCTTCCTTGATTTGTAGTTGGGGAATGCTTATCTTTCCACTTCAGCAGTTTTCCCCACAATTTCACATTCAGAAATTAGCCCATACTTGGGTGCTTAGCGTATTTCTCAGCCACAACCTGTGAAGCAGTCACACTTGCAGACTGCTTCAACACATGATCTCCTTTCAATTAGGTACAACTTTTAGACTTTCTTTTGGCCTGATTCTACCATTCCATTCACAGTGAATGTATGATTTAAACTGAACTACTTTTGCAGTAAAGTATTACTTAATACGAGTAAGAGTGGAAGAATCGGTCCCTTTGTCTGTGGTCTAAGCATTTTGAATATTTGTATCTATTCTCTATGAAACCTGGAAGTGCACCTTGTTTTTAACAGAAATTGTTAAACACACACACACACACACACTGAAGAAAATAGACCGGGGTCGACAACCTTTCAGAAGTGGTGTGCTGAGTCTTCATTTATTCACTCTAATTAAAGGTTTTGCGTGCCAGTCATACATTTTAACATTTTTAGAAGGTCTCTTTCTATAAGTCTATAATATATAACTAAACTATTGTTGTATGTAAAGTAAATAAGGTTTTTAAAATGTTTAAGAAGCTTCATTTAAAATTAAATTAAAAAGCAGAGCTCCCCGGACCAGTGGCCAGGACCCAGGCAGTGGGAGTGCCACTGAAAATCAGCTTGTGTGCCGCCTTTGGCACCCGTGCCATAGGTTGCCTACCCCTGAAATAGACCTTCTTTGAAAACAGAACTTTGTGTGCAAAATCATTGACTTCTTTGAAATCTTCCATTTTTCGCAAAAGATTTCACATTTTTATCAAAGTCATCTTTGAAATAGTTACTGAGTATGATTTTGGTATAAATTTCAGTATAAAGTATTGATAAAAATATCATGGAAATTTTGTTTAAAATGAAAAATGGGTACATGTCAAAACAGATTTTTTTTTTCAAATTTTCACACAAAACTGTTTTTCCATTTTACAACCAGCTCTATCCTGAAACAGACACAATTTTGATTACATACAAACCAAGAAATACAGAAGAATAAACACACATTTATTGAGTGAATTCATTTATTTTCTCTCATCTGCCTGTAATCACAACAATTGGCTTTCTTAGTGTAACTCTGCTAAATGTACCCAAATCATCTTTTCATGTTATCTACATCATGCAAGAGTGTTTAATTTATTCCATCTTGATCAACCATCTTATTTGATTTTTCCTCTATTTACATAATTCCTTGTTAGCTCAGGAAATTACTTTTCAGACAGTGCCTACTGAAAAGTCAATGTGTTGTTCAACACCGTGTCTGGGCCCTAATCAAGTTATAGTATCTACTGGAGAACCAATTCCCACACCCCTTGGTGACTGTCCTGTGGAGCTGAGTATGAGAAGCTCATTTCCCTCCTGTGAACTTTACCGATGAAGGTGGGAGGAGGGAACAGAACAAAGTAAAGACAGTTCATGTTAACGTGTTCTTTTGTCAACTGTCTCAGTTCTCCTGCTCTGAATCACCAAAGACATTGCAATATCTCAACATCCAGAGAGGAATAAGCCTATCAGTACAGATTCTGAATGATTTATTTCTATAATCGACACCTCTAGTTCTCCCCTCAGATTCTGCCCTCTGAGGCTGCACTGCCTATACCTCTGTGTTTGATAGGGAGGGTGGTTTTTTTTTACCACTTTTCTTGCCCCAGGGTTAGGTTGCTATACATTTCTCCTCATCTCTTTTAGGTTCCTCCTAAAATTATTCCAGTATCCTAATCTTGGTGGCAGACAGTTTAGAAAGGGATGCAAGCAGCCTTCGTCATGTGGGGAGGAGACCCAGGAGATCTAACTGGCATGCTATTCAGGGATACGGTTTGAGGGGGAGGTTACATGTGAAGTCTACTGGACCTTCCAATGTGGGAGGTTTGGGGTTATGAACATATGTTAAGCTGTTTTATTATTTTTAGTATCTTTGAACAGTTGTCTTTTATCATAGGATTCTTTTGGTGGTGGTAGAGAAGTTAAGATAAGTTGACAAGATTCTAACTATAGGAGGGAGGAACTAATTGGTATTGAACTACAATCCAGGGATACTATTTTGAGGGGAGATTATTGGTGCAGGTGACCAGGTTTCTGGGTGTAGGAGCTATTTAGACAACTATTTGTTTAGCACTATATGGGAGCAGCTAGAGGGTGGCTAGTTTACTTGAAAGGTTTTAAGGTACTATTGCATCTAGACAGCCCTTGTATACTCCCTGGAGGTCACTGTTCTGTCAGTCAGCTGTAGCACCCTTTGATGGCCATCTTAGGATGGCCAAGAGGGTAATACAATGCTCTTAGGACTGGAAATTCTTTTGGGGAGCTTCATTCTCTCAAGTCCTATCATGGGAGAGGGAGAAGATGGCAAAAGATGATGATCATTTTCCAGATGTATACTATGGCTTCATTTTGCATTTTCCCCTCCTGGTGAATAGACAATCAGATGTCAGTCATCTGCTTTAGGGTTTATGCCATTGAATGCAAAGATGGTGACTAATGAAGTTAACTCCATTCATGATTTGGTTAAGCATTAGCACCCCAACTTTTTAATGTACAACAGTGTTGGAGAACACTGTAGATGTGGGCTCTAAGCCCAACTTTGTGCTCCCCGGATCTTTGGGCTAGTTGATCATAGGTCCAGTCCCCAGACGGAGCAGCTTCAGAGCAGGTTAAGCCAGCTTTGGGACTGATTTGTATGGCCAGTGCCAGTGCAGTGCAAAGCAGTCTTATTATACTGGGAGATCTGACCCTGTAACTACCCTCTTGATTGAGACAGTCATCTGCCATTCATTACATACCCTTAACTATAACTTCTTCTATTTTTACAAGTGTTTATTGGTTCCGGTGACTCGAAGTCTAAATAAGAAAAGTATTTTTCTCTTTTTATATTTTTGAAAAATGAGTTATTTACAGGTTTTTGTATTTAAGTATCTCTTTTTCCAGCCAAGTTTGTTTTCTGCTTCTGTGTGAATGTGGTGGTTATGTCACTATCTTGGGGTTTTGCTTCCTTGTGCATTTTGTCTCTGATTGCATAAATATTCATAGGGAGACACCTAGGGAAAATTTTCAAAGTGGTGCACAGAGACTGAGCTAAGCAGTTCCTATTAATGTTAATGAGAGTCACGTGGCTACAGTCTCGCATTCTAATTTGAAAATTTGCCTTCTGCTTTTCACCATTTAAAGTAAGTGTACTATTCTAAGTATGTAGTCTTTGCATCTCTCTGTTCTGCAATCTATAAATATGCAAGAGACATCACTCTCTCTCTCTCTCTCCATATAGCTACTTCAGGATACTCCTATAGTATTTCATCCACAGAAGGAAGAGTCTCAACTTAATCACATTACAAAACTCCTAGTGCTGCTGTTATCCTGGTTCCAAAGCTGCTTCTACCAAATCCTATGTCAATTTACTTATTTATTTAGATATACAAACTAAAAAAAAAAGCCTATCCTGGGAGCCTCTGACATAATTAAAAGTATAGTTACATGAAGATAAAACCAACAGCTTCCCTAAAACCAGAAGAAGAAATAACCAACCAGGTATTTCAAAGGCAAAAAATACCTCACCACACCCATCTGTATCAGCCTTTCCTTCTCCAAAGCTTGGGTAATGAGATGAGTCTTTCAGGGTGCCCTGAAGGTCAGATCCAACTTATTTTGGACCTAGGGTGTGGGTGGAGTGAATTTCAAAGTTGAGAGATTCCCCAGGATTTATACCTTGCCAACAACTCCATCTTAGATAGCAAGCGAGCGCTAGCTGGAGCTTTGTGGATTGCAAATGTAGCAGTGTGGTGTGGGCAGAGAGGTGGTCTTTCAAACTGACAGGATAAAAGCTATTTAGGGCTCTATAAATACAAAAACAAAACCACTACCTTAAATTGCACCCAGCCAATTTGGTGTCATGTACTCATGAGAAGCTAGGCAGCTTAGAATGCAGTAGCCTGCCTACTACACCAACATCATTTTCCTGAATCATTTAAGGTATAACCCCCTATGGAATGCATTGCAATAGTATAATCTTGAGGTGACAAAGACATGTATTACAGGGTCAAGGTCTACATCCAAAAAAAATCATCACTATCTCTAGGCCTATCAAAGAAGAAAATAGTATTCCTGGTTTACTGTTGCTATATGTTTGTCCAACAACAGCTGCGGGTGCAACCGTATCCCCAGATTATGAACTCTAACAATAAATGGTGAGTATATACCCTTCTTAAAGCCTTGCCCCATCTTCCAGATGTTTTCCCCAGCCTATCACATTGGTCTTATCTGGACTGAGCTTCAACCTGCTAGTCCTCATCCATGCTTTCTCTTTATTAAAACACTAAAGCATTCAATATAATTGACTAGATCAGATGAGACAGAGAAATAGAGCTGGGGTATCAGCAGTACACTAAAGAGCACATTAGCCCACACTTCCTGACTAAACTTCCAAATTGGCCTCAGATACATTTTGAACAACCCCTCCCTTCCCCCCACCCCCTGCCCAAAAGCCCAAGAGTTCTGGAAAGGATGAATCCTTGTTCACAGCATGATCCAACCTCCAACAGATGTGATTTAGCAAACCATTTTCTATATATGTAGGCTATGCCATAACTGCTTACTGCAGCATTTCTAGCACTTATTTCTAAAGCATCTGGCACTGGCCAGCAACAGGACACTGTTCTAGATGGACCACAGGTCTGATCTGGTAAAGCAATTCCTATACGTCTATGTGTCACAAGGTGACTGGCCCTTCAAGGGGAGATGGGTCCAGATCTACCTGTGACACACTTAGCTCATCTCCACATATGGAAAAAATTACAAGCAGGTCATGTGACTAAACCAGGCACAAGACAGAAGCCTGTGGAGAACCAAAAAGAGAAGAGAGATTCCAGGTAGGAAGCCCTGAGAGTTGGTGCTTGGTAGAGAGCAGAGAGAGATTTAAGGGAGCCCAGGAGAGCCTGAGGACTGAGAGATGAGCCCAGCGTGGGGGGCTGAAGAGTGAAATCTGAAGAAAAGACAGACACTCAGGAAGGGTTTTGCCCAGCTTGAGGCTAGAGTGGAAGATTCTTGTTTGGACATGGGTACCCTGGAAGGGATGGACTTTAACGTTTATTATTTAACCCAAGGGCAAAGTTACTGCAGCAAATCACCACAGCATCCAAAGCAGGCTGGAAGATCAGGAGAGCCAATCTGAGGGAGAGCAACTGTGGAAGCAGCTAGCCCAAAGCCAGATTAGAGAGACAGCACTGATATACTATATAAAAGGGAGGTGGACAAAATGAAACCCTTCTGAATCCCACATGAGAGAGCACTTGGAGCAAAACAATGAGTAACCAAAACTGCACTCTGAGATCTCTCAGAGATATGAACAAACCCACATTAGGGCAGCAGTATTGACTTCTACTATGATTTGCTGGCAAGTCAAACACACACACTTGTGATCAAAGGCATCAAAGGCAACTGATAGATCTAACAATATCATCATGAACATCTGATATTCATTCATGATGATACCATCTATCATTCCTACTACGGCAGACTCCGTCCCATAACCAGGTCTATAACCAGATTGACAAGAATCAAGATCTAACAGACAATACTCAAAGTTGTCTCACTTTTGCATTTTCAGGAGGGCCTGCAAAACATTTGGTTTGTTGGAAAAAGGATTCCTGTCCATGACTTCTCACTATGGTTAGCCTGATGATTTTGGAGAGGTTTAATGAAATAATTCCAAACTTAACAAACCCTTCTTAACAGTTGCCTCTCTCCTTAGCCACGCTCATTAGGTGCGCAGGCTCTGGAAGGGTCTGCCTCCAATCTGTAAGTTTTAGGATTTAGATCACTTTACATAGTTGTCAAAAGTCCTCAGTGAGGTAGGTAAGAATTATCACCCCCATTTTACAGATGTAGAAACTAAGGAACAAAGAAGTTGAGACTAACATTTTAAAACATGGGTGTATAAGTTAAGCATCTACAGGTGCCTGATGAAAAGTTTCATGTGTGTGTCTTAACAAGAGCCACAAAGGGAGTTATTGTCAGAGCTGGGAATAGTTCCTTGCTCAGTGACCTTGACTATTCTGCTCAGGGCTGCACAAAAGCAGGGGCAAAAGGGGCAGTTTGCCCTACACTCCTTGTTTGAGAGGCCTCCCAAAACTACAGAGGAGTGGCCAAACCAAATTTGAGTGGGAGGCTTTGCAACCCGGACAGACTCCCCTGCCCAACTGGGCCCAGAAACCACTGTTGCTGCTGCCGTTGGCATCATCGCCCAGGCCTGAGGTGACTTGCCATGCTGACAGCCTGGATTACGGATACCTCTCTGAGCAGCAGCGGGACTGGACTTCAGGGACACACACAAGGCAGAGTCTCCCCCAACACACACACACAAGGCAGAGTCTCGTTACGCCTGTGGGGAGAACAGCAAACTTACAGGTCTGGACCCTCTTCTTACCCTCTATTGTCTGCATGGCAATTTTTTTGGACGGGCAGGAGACCTCAGTTTCAGATGTTGCCCTGGGCCCCCCAAGACCTCGGTGTAGCCCTGATTCTGCTTTATATGCTGTTAAGCTTCCCATTGTTTGGCTAGAGGTCAAACTGGTTGCCCAGCAGAGGTTCTGATTCAGCCTCAGGCAGCCAGCTGGTGGGGGCTCGCAGAACCAAAGTGATATTAACAGCAGTTTGGGCAGCATTGTCACCTGTAACTATCAACTTGATTCTGGGATCTTCCTAAAAATATCAAGAGATCTATGGTTAGAATTCCTCTGAATCCCAAAACCCAGTCGTTGGTGGCTGTGAGGGAATGGTGAGTAACCTGTGAGCCTCAGAAAATCCTTGCTATTGGTTTATATTTTCAAGGCTACTTCCCAAGGAAAAAGCCAAGAAAATTACTTTTAATAAAATGAAAGCTGAGATTCTTTTTTACTTCTTGGACCTCTAAAATAATGGGGATCCCATGGCTGCTGGCTTTATGGGACCACAAAGGCAAGCTCTGCCCATAACTGTCCAGTTAGAACATGATCCTTAATTAGTATTTGTAGCTATACATGCTAAACAGCAATGGGCATAAAACTGAGCCCATTGAGAATCTCTCTTCTCATGTTAGCAGGGGGAGTTTAATTTGACTGATGGGGAATGGCCAACCCATAGGGTCCTGGTTGGAGGACGGGTGTGCGCTCATCCTTGTCCTCTCTCCACACCCAGAATTCATGCAGAGTTCATGTGTGTGGCAGAGATAGTGGAGCACACCTCCACCTCCCCAAGCTGCCCATTGGCCAATTCAGGAGTGGGAGAAAGCAGACTGGTTCCAGCAAACCTTGCCTCCCTGTGTGTTTAAGCATTTTGGTGCTGAAAGTTGCCTGTCCACCCACCCTACCCAACGGGCAGTGTAGTTGTCATAGGGAGTTTCCAGGTTTGCTGTGCCTCTAATCTTTTAGGGATCAGGAAAGAATTTTTCCCTTGGGGCAAGACTGACAAGATATCCAGTGGGGTTTTTTCCGCCTTACTCATAACATCCTG
The DNA here is from genome assembly GCF_011386835.1 of Chrysemys picta bellii. NCBI lineage: Eukaryota > Metazoa > Chordata > Testudines > Emydidae > Chrysemys > Chrysemys picta. Next base: position 233,610,795 of record NC_088792.1, read on the forward strand.
GAACATACTGGTACATAATAAGGATAAGACAGGGTACATTTAAAAAAAAAAAAAGAAGAGGAGGTAATAAAAGAAAACAACATGCAGTGAGTGCTCAGTGAGGGTCAGAGGCTTCAAGGGGCCAGCACCCAGGATAAACCTGAGTACAGGCCCCAGGAGAGATTGGTGGACCCATTTAGCCTGTGAAATGAGAGGAGTCTTAAATCCTCCCAGACTGAGCTCCTCACCTGAATGTTCGTTCCCCCTCCTGGAGACAGAGTGGTGGATTTCATCACTGGGCTGAATTATGAATTGAGTACTGGGGATTTGATTACAAGAGCCAGTTCTCATCCCTAGGTTAGTTGTGTTACCTTTTCCAGGAGAAGATGGTGATACTCAGCAATGGGCTACAAGGGATTTAGCTAAGGGAGCATTCCTTGGTTGTGAGGTTATTCATCCTTCTATTGGACCCAATTAATGCCTACTGGTTAAGGCAGAGATCAACCTCTCCACAACATCTGAATATTCAAGTTAATAAAGTTAAATCCATTCATGTGTCTATGTTGTTATTCTCCTGTGTATTTTGATCAACAAGCCAAGCACTGAAAGATGTGTAGATGTGTAAAAATGCAAATGTTTAATGTCTTTAAATATTCAAGAAATTAATGTGCATAAAGCAGCAACAAAATACAAATTATATTTAAAATTACTCTTGCATTTAACAAAACACACTATGCACCTAGTAATTAGTAATAATACTTAGTTTCTGTTACAGAATAAATGGTGACTGTAACTTGGAAATATCAATAATAATGCACCTTTTTTGTTTCCAAGTCTAGCCTCCCTTGCTAGAAATCAACCAGAAGAGTAAGGACAAGAGAAAACCACACACTATTATTTTTCAGTTCTTCACTTCATCAGTAGCTCTCTCCCTGTAGGTCCCACTGGTCCTCAAACTATAGAAGCAACTTTGCTGCACATACTGCATTCAGAATGCAACACAGTGTAAAACTGTAGAAATAAAACAGACTATATGATCATCAAACCAAATTATATTGAGGGTTTTTATTTAATAAAATTTTCCCACCTCAGCCAATTCCAATTTTTGCTGACAGAACAACTTCTTTGGATTGAGAGAAGTAATAATGTGATACATCCTCAGTCACTGGAAATCTCTTATGTACCTAGCCACAGTAGTAAAACTGCATTTCAAGAAAACAAGTTCATGATAGAGTCAATGGAGGAAAGGAAAGGAAACTACAGATGCAGAAACCTTCTATCTTTTTGCTGAGTTTTTCTTCTTGCCAGAGCTCATGCATCTCAGCTTGAGAGGCCCATTCTTCCATCTTATAAGTCATTCCAGTGTCCTAAATTGAGAGGCATCTCAAACTGATGTTGTACACAGCTATGGCCAAGGAAGTAGCTATCCTCTCTCATCTGGAGTACACATCACTTCATGAACATTCTGCAGTATTCATCAGAAGTTCAATTCTTCCATCTCACCATTAGCAGATGATCAAGAGTGAACTGGCTATCAGTAAGGGAAATGATTTTCCCGTTGAAGTGACAAGAACCTGCAGAGATATTTATGATACTCGTGTTTATTTGGCTGAGTATAAGAGAATAAAATGAAAGAGCACATTATGGATGTATTGAGGGAAGAGGGCTGTTCTTGGCTTAGCAACTCCAAAAAGAGCAATAACACCCCTGCATCCGAAGAAGTGGGCTGTAGTCCACGAAAGCTTATGCTCTAATAAATTTGTTAGTCTCTAAGGTGCCACAAGTACTCCTGTTCAATTTCCACATGGTTGGTCATAATTTAAACAGGTGGCTGGGTGTAGATATTTTCAAGGTATAAAAGATTCATGCACATATCCAGCTCATTTGCTAAATTACTGCCCACTATCTCCATGCTCATATTGAAAATGTAAAAAAAAAAAAAAAAAATGTCAGTTCAAGAAACGAAGGAGGAAGGGGAAAACTGCCAATTTACCAACCCTCAATCTCAAATATAGTCGTGGTCAGCCAACCAGTCATCCCACAAAGCTTTCAAGATTCAGAATGCAAAAGACAGGGAGAAGAATCAAGTATTTGCTAAGATTTACGGCTTTCCGAATCCTAGTTACTCTGAATACTTAAATTAAATGCTTGGAACTGTTAGCTAATAGCAAAAATATACAGTTTTTGTGGAGTGGGGAAAGGAGGATTGTGCTCTTTTTATTAATAGTCATCAACAAAACATACATACCATAAAATTACTTACATAATGTACAGAAGAAAACCAATCAGTTTCTCCTTCAATGGCTTCTACTACTCCCTCTTCTTGCTCTCTATTGGTATCCCTACAAGTTCCTTAGGAATCTCCTTTTTTCTACTCTACGAGATTCAATCTACTTTCATAGTTTAAATTATATCTACGCCAATGACTCTCAAATCCACTTCTTTATCCATATCTTCTCTAGCTGTGGTCAAGCTGTTTTAATGCTCTTTCTCTCTTCTCGTCCTGGTTGTCTCACCACCAAGTCATATTCAACATGGTGAAAATTGAATTCTTTCCCTCCAAACCCTTGCCATCCTTCCCTTCTCAATTATAATAGAAAATTTCACCAGCCTCCCTGTCACCCAAGTTCACAACTTCAATGGCATATTCAACTCTTCTCTACTCCATGCACCAAATATTGTCAGTACTTTCTTTAAAGTACCTTAACATCTGTCCTGCCCTCTGTATCCCAAAGGGTCCTAAAAATCATTGATCATCTTTCATAGTGGCTACGGTATCCTCCTTTCTTGACTCACTGCTATTCAGTTCACTCCACTCCAGCCTATCCAAAAAACTATTATTAAACACTCTTCTTACCCTGTCCAGCTGCTCTGCATTCCACTCTCAGGATCCACATCCTTTAACTGGCTTCTCCTTGCCTTCTAAATCACACTGAAGTATCTCAAATGCACAGTCAAGGCTTTGAACAACTCCACCCCTGTAGACATCTCTGTTTTCTCCTATTCTCCACTTACTCCTATCTACTCTTGTATCCTTATTCCACTCTCATTTTCACACTTTCTTCCCTGGTGGCGCCTACTCTTCACTCAAAGACTAAACAGCAATACCCCTCACCTTCAAATCCCTCCATCAAACATAGTTATTCTGCAAAGTCTTCAGAAATGTCCTTTCAGGTTTCCACCACCACCACCTCCAACCAATGCTGGCATCCACCTAAATGTGTTCTGTTTTGACTGAGCATATACTAGTATGTAAGCCCTTGAAAGGAGATCTGTACCTTCGGATATAATTGTACAGAACTGATCAGTCAGCATTCACAACAACATTGTACCAATGGCAAAAGAGACAAGAGTTCTTCTCTCAACTTCTATTAATTCTATAACTTTTATTTAACCTATTTTTTGCTAATTTTTTTATTATACCTTGTTGTAGATTCTAATGTGCATTCTAACTCTAATTTCACCAAACAGTTGTCGGTTATGGCAGTCCCATCGGTTAAAGTGTGATACATATTTTTGGGCAAAATTATATTTCATAGCTATAGTAGGAGTTTGGACTTGTTCTCATAGCTTGGTTCTGCTAACCAAGAGACCTGATTACTAATCCTGGCATTGACACTGGCTTGCTGTGCCCCAGTCTCCCTATCTGGAAAATGGCTATCAAAATATCTTACTACCTTTATCTAATTTACAGGAGAGTAGTGAGGGTTAATCAGTTAATATTTATTATCTCAGGTGGAAAGTGCCCCCCATACAGTCTCACTTGAACAAGAAACATGAGCATTTTTGAAGGTGGATAGAATTTTGTAACATTTTAAAAGCATTTGCTATATTTAAAGGCTATGGTTGTTAACTTTACCATTCAGTTGTACACATCATCTAACCAGATGCTGCTGATCAGTTATGTCCATGTTATTTGTAAAAGCGAAAAACAAGCAATCTTGTGATGACTATGCAATTTTGAAAATGACAAGCTCTCTGAAATCCTGCCCTGAGCCCCACAGAACTCCAGATAAATAATTAATTACATATTGATGAGATCTGATAAAAAAGAGCTCTGAGCTGTGTTGACATTTATGTCTTCTTCATAACATTCACCAGAAAGTATCATTCCATTTGAAACAATTTTTGGAAACCTAAATGTTTTCCTTTTTCTAGCTTTTTTTGAAAGATCGAGTGATGCAGTATTTCTGGCAACTGCAGACTTGGTTACTGAAATTTTATTTCCTACATACATTAAGTGCATCCTTAAAATGCAGTTCTATGGTCAATTACTTTATATTCTCAGAATGTTATATTCTTTCAGTAATGCATAAGAAATTATTATATGCTTAATAGTTATATCAGTTTAAGCTATCTTATATATTTTCTTTTAAATGCTCTAATTAGACATTAAAACTTCTGTGCATAACTTGGGTATCTGTTAGTTGCTCAGCATGGCATAATACAACCAGAAAAAACAAACCAAATCCAAAGAGACTGGTTGTAAGCCTTATTAAACAACACTTGAAAAAGTTACACCAAATAATTAGAGCAACACAGGATACTGTATCTGTGTTTTCCTCTCTATTTTCCTATTTCATTTGCTCTTAACTGAACCAGGATGGCATGCATATTTCTACTATAGCTCCACTGTTACAGTACTTCAGATGCACTTAATAAATTGCACCTTCCATGAAAAGAAAAGGTGATGGATTGAAAAATGTTTAGCACTACCATACATAATTGATAGGATCCCTAGTGCAAATAAGTGTCTGATAAATAATTAAATTTAATCTCATTATAAGAGTTTTCATAATGGGATAATTTAATTAAATGAAAGCCAAAGGGTTTCTAGGGGTTGAAAGATGCTAGTATTGCTATATTTGGCTAATGGTCTGGGGATAGTATAGTGAAGAAGGGTAATTCACATGGGTACATGCATTATTTAATGAATCCCTCGGAGATGGAGGAAAGGACAGATCAATGATAACTTGTCATTTTATCATTGCTTACAAAGCACATTTAAACAACCTGGGAAATGTTAAAAAAAAAAAAAAAGAACAAAAAAATCTTGCAGTTCTTGGAAAGACATCAGTTGTCTCAGTGTCGTCATACACACCATACATTTTCTTTTCAGATATGTAATTTCACTTCAACTAACATTGCTAAATTTTGTCCCCCTCTCATAATGAAAATAAGAGAAAAACCTTACAAGCTACTGTACAGTTAGGTCGAGTCTGCCTCTAAGTGAAAGTTATAATGGATACAGCATGTATATCTGATACTAAAAAATTGATAGCTATGTCATCTGGGACCCATTAACAAGCTTTTTGAGCAAGCAGAGTTTTGTGCTTTGAGTCTCCAGAAGCACTTAGCTAGACTAGGATACTAAAACCATAGAGTCTAAGCAGTTATCTCATTTACAGGTGATCAGTTATGAATTAATATCAATGATGAAGAGTATATATTTTCAGATAAGAAAAGTGTCATCTTGTAAACAGTAAAAGTACAAGACCTAAAAACTGAACAGAGTGGCTTTGTCATCTAAAACTACTAAGGAGACATTCTTTTCTAATGAGATATACAAACTACCATTATATTAGAAAATGCTGTGTTCATTCGCAAACTGTCAACATAGCAATTGCCATGCCACATCAGTCCTGCAGGTTTTATCCAAAGCTAGCTAGGACTAGAGGTTTTAAAGAGAGAAACCCTTATAGAACAACCTGCCCATAAGGGGAAGTTTCTTACTAGCTCCAAGCAATTAGACATTGGCTTCTGCCCTGAAATATGATAATTACATAACTTTTTAAACAATCCCATTTAATGTAACTGTAGATGTTTGCATCCAAATAAATGTCTAATCCTTTTTGAATCCAAGTGAATTTTTTGACATCAATTATATCTTTTGGAAGTGAGTTTCATAGGCTAATTATGTGTTATGTAAAAAAAGTGTTTTCATTTATCAATTTAAATTAACTACCTTTCAGTTTCCTTGATGTCCCCACTTGTTGTTCACTCAACATCCTAATATTTCCCTTTTTGATTGCTGTTGTGCATAAAACAGAAGTTCCCATGAGATGTCCACAATGATGCCCAGGTCTTTTTCCTCAATGGTTTCAGTTACTTTGGAATCTCATGTTGTGCACAAATAGTTCATATTATCCCTTCCAATGTGTGTTACCTTACATTTGTCAAAATTAAATTTAATCTGTCATTGTGCTTCCCAGTTGCCCAGCCCTGTTATGTTCCTCTGAAATTCCTCAGTGTTTTCTACTCCTTACGATCTTAAATAATTGTCTCAATAGTAAATTTTGCCCCCCTCAGCACTTAACCCTTATTCTGATTGACAGGTGAAAATACTGAACATGGAATTTCTTGAGACACTACACAATTAAAGTTTTGACATGGTGAAAATTGACCATTTATTCCCATTCTGTTTTTCGTCTCTTAGCCAGTTTTTAATCTGGACAAAACTTCACCTCTAACCTCATGACTACTTAGTTTCCAGAATATCATGTAGTGTGGGATTTCACCAAAAGCTTTTTGAAATTTCAAATAAATTCTATAGCCTAGATCTTTTTTTCCACTATCTTGAAGACAAAAAGAATTCAGAAGCCTCACATGTTTGTCCATGTCATATCCATATTGATCTAAGTGTTTTATAACTCTATAATCGTTTCAACCAATTTACCTGGAAGTACAGCTCACCTGACCTGTAATTTCCAAGATCACCTGCACCCTTTATGAAGATCAAACATTTGCTGCTTTCCAGACCTCCAGTATAGCAGGTGATTTTAATGAGAGAATTCATATTTTAATTAATAGAACTGGTTGAAAACTGGGTAAATACTTTGGGGAAATTCTCACCATCTTTCATTAAAAAACAAACAAACAAATTTTGAAATTTTTGACCAACTCTATTTATGAACAGTTCAGCCATTCACTTCTCACTTTCCTTCAGTATTGGTTACTTGTTACTGTTCGTTAGTCTGTTCAGCACCTCCTCTTGGAGCTGCAAACTCCAGCAGTACCTCATCTTTGTTACCTTATAAGAGTATGTCTTTGTATATATTTTCTTTATTATATGATGCAAAGGAATCATTTAGCTTCTCTGAAAGTCCCTTTCCTCCTTAATTTTTCTGTTTACTACCTGGTGGTTCAGAGGAGCCACTGATTCTCACTGACTTTCCTAAAATGAATGATTGAGATGGTTCTTGTTAAGGGAACTAGCAAAAACTCCCTAGAGAAATGACCACAAATTATTTTTTAAAGTAGTCTGTTTGTTTTATGCTTCTGAAGGCAATCAGCAATTTCTATGTATTGTGAGAGACATCAAGGCCAACATTTTCTGCTTAAAGTTCAACAATTAAATAAGTGGCCTGATTTTCAGAGATTTTCATCTCCTACTGACTTCAGGGAGAGCTGTGTGTGTTCAAACCAGGTCATTTCTACTATAATGCCTTGCCTCATGAACCCAGGTTTGAAACTAATTGTCCTTTTCCATTCTCCCACTTCCTAAGGCACAGTCAACTGTTTAAAACTCTGGGTTTTGTGTGTGTTTTTATTCAAGTCTATTTAATTCAAATGCCATAGAAACAGTTGGGAGGAAGGATTTCTTTGCTGAACATTTAATAATCCACCCTTCAATTAAGAGCTAAGGAAGCTCCCAGTCTAGTTCTCCGCTCCGCCAAAGAGATGGCCAGCAAAAGTAAGTATGATGATACTTGATATTCATCGCACTTCTAAGGTTAAAAAAAACTAAGATGAACATTGTGCAATTACATTTTGGGCCTTCTTTTATATAATAAACAACAAAGGGCACAAATTCTTTTCCTCTTTTTGCAAGTCGCCTTCAAATTATCCTTTCCATAATTGCTTGAAGCGTAACCTTAATTTTGAATTTCTTGGCTTTCAAATATTGGTGGTTTAAAAAAAAGCTAGAATGTTCTATTTATTTTTTCCCGCTAACATTACAAACTTTATTTCAGTTTGTGTCTCGGAATTAGTATTTCAAAAAAAAAAAAAAAAAAAAAAAAGCTTAGCAGACAACCATATCTGGCATTGCAACAGATATCACAACATAGATCAAAATTATAACTGACAACTTCTATTTTCCTTTGCAACCCACAAGTCCCCACATAGTAAGAGAGCAATCAAATGAGTCACAAAGGAGGGTAGGGGGTGGAGAGCTCAAATAAGAAAAAAGATTAAATTTGGTGGGGAATCAAACCATAAACAAATCTACCCAACATAACTGCCTCTTTCTTTCTTTACTTCACATATTTGTACTCATTTTTACTTTGTACTAATTCCTGACAGGCAATTTAAACTCCCAACTTTGGCAGCCAGTTGGGCTCATCTGAATGCCCAGAATTTAACACTGCCATGAGGCTGGTTTCCATGCTTCTTCAAATGTATTATGATCACTGCATAATATGAAAATATAATAACTTCAGGAACAAACTAAGCTTGTTAATCCATTTTGTTCTAGCTGCTTATTCAATGCTTTACCATCTTGTGGCAATGAATGAGTATCCAGCAATAGTGAGTCAATTAGCAAGGCGTTTTATAAAAAGTTCTGCTTTCTGCTGATATGCATTACACTGATATACGCCCAGATGAGGACACTAAGGAAAGAGAATTAACACTAGAAAGAATATTTGTATAGTTATGTGAACTCACCATTTTGCCAAAACTCATTTTAAACCCTATTTTTGTGTATAAATAATTTGCGTTAGGGATCTTATTTTTTGTTTGCATGTGTGTTTTAAATTTTTCTTTTTCTTTTTTTAAAACAGGAAACTCTGAGATTCACAGGAAGTCTCCTGTAAATGCAACTCTAGCACACTACAATTATCATTTAGATCTAGAAATCCATCAATTTTCTACAAGTATCTTTGAAAAACTTTGATACACTTTGGGTCTGATAATCAAACTGAATTCAGGGCTGAAAAATGGCTTCCCAGAAGAGGAGTTAGAGCCTTCTCTCAACAAATTAGAACTATAAGATCTTGGCCTACCCTTTACAAAAAATAGTAAACAGAAACACAAGAAATTACAATTTAAACTGCTACTGGCCAAAATAAAATAAAATCTCTGCTTCTCAACTCACCAGTTCATATGTAATAAGTGTTCGCACCTCCACATCAATTTAACAGATTGCAATAACCATTCAAAAGCAACATTTGTACTGCCATTTCTGGATTTCTTCCTGCTGCTGTGAAATCCTTCCCCAGACAATTTCCATGACCTCAGTTCTCTCTGAGACATTCTAGTCAGCATAATGAACAACAAAACTTCAGTTACACAGTAGATGTCTACTTAAAATAAAAAGAAACCAAAACAGTAATATTTTTCCTGCTTAGAGGCTGGGAGGGATGTTCTGTACAGAACGGTTCAAAGTTGCAGTTTTTGACCATAACCATGTGTGTATTTTGTGAACACGAACCTTCAGGGTCTGTTGCCAGGGTGTTGGCAAACTCCCCTTAGCAAATCTGCTTGAAGACAGGCTAGCATGAATTTCCACAAGACCCCAATCTCCTCCTTCATAGACATCGCACATCTCCCATCACCTCAATACTAAAAGATCCCTCCCCTGCCCTTTCTTACCTTTTGTCACCTTCAGAGGGACCCAATAATTGGTTTCTCCTTCCATTCCAATCTCCTGGGGACAAATGGCCCTCTACTACACCTCCCTACAGCCTTAAGGGGTAGTGGATTTCCCAGAGGCCTTCTAGGGATGGGCAGGAAGCACCAAAATCCCCAGCACACACATTCCTATACTGCAGTAGGAAAAGGGAAAACATTCTTATTTCCACCTCCAGTCAGAATACTGGGCTCTGGACCAGAAATGGCCCATCGTCCCTAGTGACCACATATGGAAGAGAAGCCCTGTAATCCCTAGTGTGTTCTCCAGTTACTGTGTTAGGGATTAGACATCTCTACCTTTGATTTTACTAAAGCAGCTCACTCTGGCCTTTGGGGAGGTGGGAGAAGGAGCCTTCCTGCCAAACCCCTCAGATTGTCAGTCAGGAATTGGAAAGCCTGTTGACATTAGCAAATTGCCCCCAAATTTTTTGCTAGATGTACTCTCATGAGATCTTTGTGATGGTGTCAGGGGCCAGGTGAGAGGACCGAGGCTCAGGAAGAAGCAGCCCAGGAGCAGGCCACTGGTTTTCTTCTGAAGGCACCAAACCTACTGAGGGCTGGGCAAATAGGTAGGGTAGCTGAAGGAACTTTTATGAACTGGCTGTTGGTGAACACCACAGAATACACTCTGCACAGACTCCCCAGAGCTCACCTGAAACCGAGCAATCTGCAAAGCCCTAATTCTGAATTCACAAAGCAGAACCAATTATTTCTGCACCCTTGAATTTGTAAGTGACAGGTTTTAATGAGTAACTCCAGACATATCACAACCATTTTTTGGAGCATCTAAAAAAAAGGGAGGGGGGAAGAGGGAGGGCTTGATTAAGGTCTGCAACTGCTTTTGGGTCAAAAGTAAAGTGACTCAAGGTGCATCTTACATTTTGTTACAATGTCCTAATCCAGTCAGAATAACAGAGCATAACTCATTTTTGTTTAGAAATTAACTAAGGCAACTAATAGCAATTCTGTAACACTGAGGCTTTCCTAAAGAATTGTAACAACAGGGGTCTAGTAGGTCTATCCCTATTGTGATCTCAACTGTTGGAATGTGGATGAAGGTTCACAAAATGTTACGGGAACCTGTGACAATGAACGTTGACAGAAAAGAGACAAAAAGGAGACAGAAAGGCTGAATTAGTTCAAACAAAAAGATCTACTAATACAATGCAAGGACTATGTTAACATCTCATCATGTAAACAAGAGGAGATTGGAACCAGAAATTAATAAACCAAAATAGGTGTGTCAGAAATTAGGCCTAAATGGTCAACAAAATAACGAGAAGGTGAGCTATTCTGCTTATCACCCCTTTTGGGAGTCCTTAAAAAAGATTTTTGGGGAGGTATAATTATGATGCCGGCATGAAGGACAAATGGACTGAAAAGAGCAAGCTTTACCATTTTATCATCAGGGCTGCCTCCCCAGGATCCACCTTGACACCACTGGGCCTTCATCCTCGTGATCCTGAGAGTTGTCTTGGCCACTCCAGGCCAGAGAGAGGGACCCAGATGACATCACCATCTCCACCAACTTGAGCTAAATCCTGAACAGCGCCTAGAATACGAGACTTGGGTTCCTGTTGTCATACACCTCTCTCTTCCCCACATGTCCTTTTCTTCCCCCCACCTTATTTTTCCTCTTTCCTATCACTCTCTTTTTGCCTTCTGTTTAATAAATCTGGCCTAGCTGTCCAAGACTATCTATTTTGCAACACTGTTGTAAGCCTGTGACCAAAGAGGCAGCTAAAAGCAATACCCTACCCATTCCAATACTGGTACAAGTTTGCCAGATCTTTTAGGGTATGTCTACACTGCATCTGGGAGTGAACCTCCCAGCCTGGATAGACAAACTTGTGTTGGTGGGGCTCAAGCTAGTGCGCTAAAAGTAGCCAGGTGGAGATTGTGGTTCGGGCTGGAGCATGGGCTCTGGTGAGCTTGGGAGCCTATATGCTTGCCTGCGTTGCAACGTCCAGCTAGCTGTTTTTAGCATTCTAGCAAGAATCTGTCTACCTGGGTGGGGAGCAGCAGTGTAGACACACACAAAGTGGCTGGTAAAACCATGTGCTATGCCCATGGGTATGTCTACACTGCAAAAACACCTGCAGCAGTGAGTCTCTGATCCTGGGTCAACTGACTCTGATATACTGCTCCTTAACCTGAAAATTAAGTGTTATTAAAGAACTCACTAAGATTTCACATAAGGAGACAAGATAAGGACCTTGGGGAGAAGAAGGGGAGCAGAACTCCCAAAATGTTTAGGAAAACCATTAAGAAACAGGAAACATGATCTAATTTGCTGAAGATGGTCTAAAAAGAGAAATTAAAGGAAATTTTCAGAAGCAAATTTAGAGGAAATTTAGGATCTAGGATTTCATTAATAATGACAATATTTGACTTCTGAGTCTGCTGGTGAAGATAGAAAGCCAAGATCATGGCTACAGATGGAAAAATGAACAAGTAATTACAAAAGTTCCAGAAGAAACCAATGACCAAAAGTGAAATGATAAAATAAAAAAATCACTTTTGCACGAGAAATGAAAATTTAATGAAGAAAACCACCAATAAGGACTAACTCTTTCATTTTCATCCTTCTGTCCTCATGCCAGGGCTGATCATAGAATCATAGAATCATAGATTATAGGACTGGAAGGGACCTCGAGAGGTCATCGAGTCCAGTCCCCTGCTCGCATGGCAGGACCAAATATTTTCTAGACCATCCCTGATAGACATTTATCTAACCTACTCTTAAATATCTCCAGAGACGGAGATTCCACAACCTCCCTAGGCAATTTATTCCAGTGTTTAACCACCCTGACAGTTAGGAACTTTTTCCTAATGTCCAACCTAGACCTCCCTTGCTGCAGTTTAAACCCATTGTTTCTGGTTCTATCCTTAGAGGCTAAGGTGAACAAGTTCTCTCCCTCCTCCTCATGACACCCTTTTAGATACCTGTAAACTGCTATCATGTCCCCTCTCAGTCTTCTCTTCTCCAAACTAAACAAACCCAATTCTTTCAGCCTTCCTTCATAGGTCATGTTCTCAAGACCTTTAATCATTCTTGTTGCTCTTCTTTGGACCCTTTCCAATTTCTCCACATCTTTTTTAAAATGCGGCGCCCAGAACTGGACACAATACTCCAGCTGAGGCCTAACCAGAGCAGAGTAGAGCAGAAGAATGACTTCTCGTGTCTTGCTCACAACACACCTGTTAATGCATCCCAGAATCATGTTTGCTTTTTTTGCAACAGCATCACACTGTTGACTTATATTTAGCTTGTGGTCCACTATAACCCCTAGATCCCTTTCTGCCGTACTCCTTCCTAGACAGTCTTTTCCCATTCTGTATGTGTGAAATTGATTTTTCCTTCCTAAGTGGAGCACTTTGCATTTGTCTTTGTTAAACTTCATCCTGTTTAACTCAGACCATTTCTCCAATTTGTCCAGATCATTTTGAATTATGACCCTGTCCTCCAAAGTAGTTGCAATCCCTCCCAGTTTGGTATCATCCGCAAACTTAATAAGCGTACTTTCTATGCCAATATCTAAGTCGTTGATGAAGATATTGAACAGAGCCGGTCCCAAAACAGACCCCTGCGGAACCCCACTCGTTACGCCTTTCCAGCAGGATTGGGAACCATTAATAACAACTCTCTGAGTACGGTTATCCAGCCAGTTATGCACCCACCTTATAGTAGCCCCATCTAATTTGTATTTGCCTAGTTTATCGATAAGAATATCATGCGAGACCGTATCAAATGCCTTACTAAAGTCTAGGTATACCACATCCACCGCTTCACCCTTATCCACAAGGCTCGTTATTCTATCAAAGAAAGCTATCAGATTGGTTTGACATGATTTGTTCTTCACAAATCCATGCTGGCTGTTCCCTATCACCTTACCACCTTCCAAGTGTTTGCAGATGATTTCCTTAATTACTTGCTCCATTATCTTCTCTGGCACAGAAGTTAAACTAACTGGTCTGTAGTTACCTGGGTTGTTTTTATTTCCCTTTTTATAGATGGGCACTATATTTGCCCTTTTCCAGTCTTCTGGAATCTCTCCCGTCTCCCATGACTTTCCAAAGATAATAGCTAGAGGCTCAGATACCTCCTCTATTAGCTCCTTGAGTATTCTAGGATGCATTTCATCAGGCCCGGGTGACTTGCAGGCATCTAACTTTTCTAAGTGATTTTTAACTTGTTCTTTTTTTATTTTATCCGCTAAACCTACCCCCTTCCCATTAGCATTCACTATGTTAGGCATTGCTTCAGACTTCTCGGTGAAGACCGAAACAAAGAAGTCATTAAGCATCTCTGCCATTTCCAAGTTTCCTGTTACTGTTTCTCCCTCTTCACTAAGCAGTGGGCCTGATAACCTTGAAGAGGTGAAGAAAGGGCATAAAATGTAACTAGGAGAAAGGGGCCACAGCTTGTTCATCTGACTAGATTAGGATGTTAGAACAGTACAAGTGAGGAAAGATCCACTGACCTCTGGAGAAAACTTGTGTGACTCAGAAAAGTAACAGACTATTTAAAATATGAGACATATAAACCAAAAAACCTTCTGCAGCCAACAGAGAATAACAAACATCCACCGGCTATGCAAAATAAAAATAGTATTTTACTTCCCCCAACACTGAAATCCTGGGCACAATGTTCAAAGTCACTCAATGGAAACAGACTGATGCTTTAATGGTGCAGAGAGAATGTGCACCTCTGCTCTATCAGAGAAAGGAGAGTACAATCAAGCCTACGGGATCTAATTAACAGATTTCAACTGATCTGGGATCTATAGAAAGATATGATATCAGAAGAACAAGAAGATTTAGCACTATGGTTTAATCAGTTCAATTTTGCCAAGCAACTAAACATCTAAACATCATAACAACCATTAAAGAAGAATTAACATAGTGTTAGAACTGATACAATTATCACTACAGGGTATGTACAACAGTACTAGCCATTCTATATTAGCCCTTATGGTAGACGTTGGTAGATCATAATGGTACATATGACAAAAATTATTCATGAACTATACAAAAATAATGGCCTCCATTTCATATGATGCCTGAGCACTGCTCAGATATAATGGAGAGGGGCAGCCAGAGAGAGCCAGTTATGGCTCCCTGATACTCAGCTGTCAAGCTAAAGCAGCAGGGGGCCTACTCTAACTTCTGCCACTGCCATAATCTTGAGAAGATCAGGTATAGGGCAGCTTGGCTTCACCACACCCTGTCCCCCCATATGTGCCATTATGCTCTACCACATCAAGGTCTACTTCTGGAAAGCATAATGCTTCATGTCACCGTCTACTTGGGGATGGCTTACTTTGTGGATTATTGACAAGATAAACTGGAACAGTTCTTTGTGAGTTTTCCTTTCCCTACATTTCCCTCCACAGGCGCTGACTTTCTCATTTCTCCGGGGTTGCTCGACCCCCCACTCCACCCCTTCCCTCAAACCACCTCCCCCATCTCACCTCTTTCTACCCCTACCCCGCCTCTTCCCACCCCCTCCTCCATATGCCCCGCCCTCACTCTGCCCCCTCCTCCCAGTACCTCCTGCCTGCCGCTGAACAGATGATCCATGGTGGGTGGGAGGCACTGGGAGGGAGGGAGAGAGAGGAGCTGATCGGTGGGGCCCACCAGTGGGCAGGAGGTGCTGGGGGCCAGGGGGAGGAGCTGATCAGCGGGGCCCACCAGTAGGTGCTGAGCACCCACTATTTTTTTCCATGGGTGCTCCAGCCCCAGTGCACCCACAGAGTCAGCACCTATGCCTCACTCTTATGCTGGGAAAGATGGAACAGCTGATGTAGGAAATAGCTATGCTGCCTCCACCAGCTATAAGTCTTCAGAAATTTCCCCTACACACCAGAGATTCTGCAAACCAAAGGTCCAACCAAATTAAGTTCACTTTGCACTGCACAGATGGTGCAAAGAGAACTCATGGACTGCAGTATCCAGCCCAATGTGGCTAAACACATAACTATGAGTTAGAGACAGATTTTCAATCTAAAATCTTAACTACCCTGATTAAATCCTTATCCCTGCAGTCTAAAGGCTTGATTCAACACTGGAATACTCCAGCTTTATACCAATGCAACTCCGTTGTAAAACTAAAGTCACATAGCAGTGAATCGGTCCCTTTATTTGCATGTGAACATATGTGCTCTAAAAATGTACAGCACTTTATACATAAGCTATTCAAACTTTAATTCATTAAACTTAGACTCTTAGAAATATAGGGCTAAAATGGAAATCAAGCAGTCATCTAGTCAAGACCCCTGCACCGAGGCAGGACCACAGACAATCCAGGAAGTTTTTGGAAAGTGTAGAGGACAATTTCCTGGTGCAAGTGCTGGAGGAACCAACTAGGGGCAGAGCTCTTCTAGACCTGCTGCTCACAAACCGGGAAGAATTAGTAGGGGAAGCAAAAGTGGATGGGAACCTGGGAGACAGCGACCATGAGATGGTCGAGTTCAGGATCCCGACACAAGGAAGAAAGGAGAGCAGCAGAATACGGACCCTGGACTTAGAAAAGCAGACTTTGACTCCCTCAGGGAACTGATGGGCAGGATCCCCTGGGAGAATAACATGAGAGGGAAAGGAGTCCAGGAGAGCTGGCTGTATTTTAAAGAATCCTTATTGAGGTTGCAGGAAAAAAACATCCCAATGTGTAGAAAGAACAGTAAATATGGCAGGTGACCACCTTGGCTTAACAGTGAAATCCTTGCTGACCTTAAACGCAAAAAAGAAGCTTACAAGAAGTGGAAGATTGGACAAATGACCAGGGAGGAGTATAAAAATATTGCTCAGGCATGCAGGAGTGAAATCAGGAAGGCCAAATCACACTTGGAGTTGCAGCTAGCAAGAGATGTTAAGAGTAACAAGAAGGGTTTCTTCAGGTATGTTAGCAACAAGAAGAAAGTCAAGGAAAATGTGGGCCCCTTACTGAATGGGGGAGGCAACCTAGTAACAGAGGATGTGGAAAAAGCTAATGTACTCAATGATTTTTTTGCCTCTGTCTTCACGAACAAGGTCAGCTCCCAGACTGCTGCACTGGGCAGCACAGTATGGGGAGAAGGTGACCAGCCCTCTGTGGAGAAAGAAGTGGTTCGGGACTATTTAGAAAAACTGGACGAGCACAAGTCCATGGGGCCGGATGCGCTGCATCTGAGGGTGCTAAAGGAGTTGGCGGATGAGATTGCAGAGCCATTGGCCATTATCTTTGAAAACTCATGGCGATCGGGGGAGGTCCCGGATGACAGGAAAAAGGCTAATGTAGTGCCCATCTTTAAAAAAGGGAAGAAGGAGGATCTGGGGAACTACAGGCCAGTCAGCCTCATCTCAGTCCCTGGAAAACTCATGGAGCAGGTCCTCAAGGAATCAATTTTGAAGCACTTAGAGGAGAGGAAAGTGATCAGGAACAGTCAGCATGGATTCACCAAGGGCAAGTCATGCCTGACTAACCTAATTGCCTTCTATGATGAGATAACTGACTCTGTGGATGAGGGGAAAGCAGTGGATGTGTTATTCCTTGACTTTAGCAAAGCTTTTGATACAGTCTCCCACAGTATTCTTGCCACCAAGTTAAAGAAGTATGGGCTGGATGAATGGACTGTAAGGTGGATAGAAAGCTGGCTAGATCATCGGGCTCAATGGGTAGTGATCAACGGCTCCATGTCTAGTTGGCAGCCGGTTTCAAGTGGAGTGCTCCATGGGTCGGTCCTGGGGCCGGTTTTGTTCAATATCTTCATTAATGATCTGGAGGATGGCGTGGACTGCACTCTCAGCAAGTTTGCAGATGACACTAAACTGGGAGGAGTGGTAGATACGCTGGAGGGTAGGGATAGGACACAGAAGGACCTAGACAAATTAGAGGATTGGGCCAAAAGAAACCTGATGAGGTTCAACAAGGACAAGTGCAGAGTCCTGCACTTAGGACGGAAGAATCCCATGCACTGTTACAGACTAGGGACCGAATGGCTAGGAAGCAGTTCTGCAGAAAAGGACCTAGGGGTTACAGTGGACGAGAAGCTGGATATGAGTCAACAGTGTGCCCTTGTTGCCAAGAAGGCTAACAGCATTTTGGGCTGTATAAGTAGGGACATTGCCAGCAGATTGAGGGATGTGATCATTCCCCTCTATTCGACATTGGTGAGGCCTCATCTGGAGTACTGTGTCCAGTTTTGGGCCGAACACTACAAGAAGGATGTGGAAAAATTGGAAAGAGTCCAACGGAGGGCAACAAAAATGATTAGGGGGCTGGAGCACGTGACTTATGAGGAGAGGCTGAGGGAACTGGGATTCTTTAGTCTGCAGAAGAGAAGAATGAGGGGGGATTTGATAGCTGCTTTCAACTACCTGAAAGGGGGTTCCAAAGAGGATGGATCTAGACTGTTCTCAGTGGTACCTGATGACAGAACAAGGAATAATGGTCTCAAGTTGCATTTGGGGAGGTTTAGGTTGGATATTAGGAAAAACTTTTTCACTAGGAGGTTGGTGAAGCACTAGAATGGGTTACCTAGGGAGGTGATGGAATCTCCTTCCTTAGAGGTTTTTAAGGTCAGGCTTGACAAAGCCCTGGCTGGGATGATTTAGTTGGGAATTGGTCCTGCTTTGAGCAGGGGGTTGGACTAGATTACCTCCTGAGATGATCCCTTCCAACCCTGATATTCTATGATTCTAGCCCATCCCGAGAGATGTTTATCCAACCTGTTCTTAAAAGCCTCCAATAATGGGGATTCTGCAACCTCCCTTGGAAGCTATTTCCAGTGCTTAACTACTCTTATAGCTTCCAAATATCTAACCTAAATCTCCCTTGAGCAGATGAAGCCCATTACTTCTTGTTCTACTTTTAGTGGACATGGAGAACAACTGATCATTGTATAAACAGCCCTTAACGTATTTGAAGACTTATCAGGTCTCCCCAGTTTTCTTTTCTTAAGACTAAACAAGCCCTTTTTTTTAGCCTTTCCTCATAGGTCAGGTTTTCAAAACCTTTTATCATTTTTGTTTCTCTCCTCTAGACTTTCTCAATTTGTCCACATCTCACCTAAAGTGTGGCAATCAGAACTGGATCTAATATTCAATCTGAGGCTCGAACAGCGCCGAGTAGAGTGGGACAGTTAGATCCTATATCTCATGTACAACACCCCAGAATACTGGTCTTTTTTATAACTGCATCACACTGTTGGCTCCTGCTCAATTTGTGATCCACAATAATGGCCAAATCCTTTTCTGCAGTACTATCATGTAGCAAGTTATTACCCATTTTGTAGTTGGGGATTTGATTTTTCCTTCCTAAGTGTAGTACTCTGCATTAGTATTTATTGAATTTCATAATCCTTACATCATCTCCATGAGGCAGGTATGTACCAATTGCATTATCATGCCCATTTTACAGATGAAGAAAATAAGACCGAGTCATTCGGAGATTCAGGATTACAAATCAAGAGTTAATTGTTTTCCATTCCATACCCAATCTACTACATCTATGCTGCCCAACTCAAATGAATGACAAGAGGAACAGAACTCTTAAAAGAATGCATTATCCAAATACCAAATCAAAATATATACTGCACCACACTGAAGCTCGTCAATAAACTCCCAATTTCCTTTTATTTGTATATTGTATAATTATATATTGTATTTGTTTTTTTGGTCCACTGAAAGGTCTGACTACAAAAAAATTGTATGTATATCATGCAAATTATATTTCATATAAAAGCAGAGTCCTCTTAAATACCTGCTAAAAGCCCTGTACAAAGCAACATTTATGGTACAACAAGGTTATCTATTTTCAGTGCTCATGCTAAATATGCCTTAAAGCTAATAGCAAAAAAAAAGTATGGAAACATACCAGTACAATACTATCTATGGAACATATAACATGTATAAATTCTTCTTGCACAAGATCTATATTGTTCCTGTCCTCTATCCAAGTAGATGGTCCAGTTACCTCAATCTGAATAGAAGGCTTGCTATTAAAGTTAACACAGAACATCTGTTTTTCATTTTGAGGTGCATTCAACCATTCATTAAAGTATCCTAACTGGTCATTTTTGGATTTTTTTTCTCTCCCCCTCAGCCTTTCCCCCTCACCCCCCGTTTTACAATGGTTTATCTTTCTAATACTACTTTAAAACATCACAGTCATTTTAGCATTTCCTTTGAAAAATGCCAGCAGAAACAGGAAAGAAAGTCAAATATGTATCTCATCTAATTTCTAGGCAAAGCGTCAGAACAATTCCTACAGTTCACCTTTTCCATACTTCCTATGGGTGTTTATTTTCTGCAATTATTCATCAAGGCTTCACTGAACTTGAATACTAATAAATTTTTAGAAGTGAAACAAGAGGACTTAATGCTGTCTGCAGGGAGGCCTAGGAAAACTCTGAGCTTGGTTGTGAATAATTAGTATTAGCACCTTTGGTGGCTGTATTTGGTTACTTTCCACAGCAAGCTAGATCAGGACAAAATAGTTGAATAAGAAAAACAAAATCTCTACAGAATAAATCTGAATATATGATTTGTCTTTAGGTGTCAGACTTAAAATTGTTTTTCATTAAACTTTACAAATGTTCTCTTTAAATCTGAATTGCAACACTTTGTGAAGTTATTAGGAAGGGAATGTATTTTACCAAGAACAAATAAGTGAACTTCAACTTTTCTTTTCTGTAAATACATAAAACTATGTAATGGTTTATGGCTAGATTTGTGAGGGAAAATTCAGTAGTTTTTTAATTACACAAAAATATCTGTGTAATTCAGATATTAATCGTGGTTCAAAAGGAAAATTAAAGATTAAGAGCTGCAAGGTGCTGAGCATTTGGACTCTAATCCAGCCACACATTTAAACACATGCTCAGCTTTATGTTGCATGGTGCTTAAAATTAAACATATGCAGGGCCGTCCCTAGCTATTCTGGGGCCCTACGCTGCCCCCCCACGGGGGAGGCAGGCCTCTGTGGGAGCAAGGGGGCGGGGCTGGCGTGGGGGGCAGGGGGAAACCACCCTCCAGCACTCACCGGCGGCGTGGCTGGGGCCGGGTCCGTACTTCCCCCCGCCGGTGAGTGCAGGCCTGGCCATGCTGCAGAGCTCAGGAGAGTGGGGGCAGGGCTGGGGCAGAGCAGGGGCTGGAAGAGGCGGGGCTGGGGCGGGGTGGGGGCGGAGCAGGGTGGGGGCCCTGGGGAAGAGGCAGCGCAGGGGCTGGAGCAGCACGCAGCTGCGCAGGGCACCAGGAAATTTGGTGCCCTACGCAGCTGCGTACTTTGTGTATGAGTAAGGACAGCCCTGAGCAAGTGCTTGGCTTGATGAGAGCCAAAATGTTCAGCGCCTTGCAGAACGAAGCCCTAAATAAGCCAACATTATAACCAATTATTTGCACAGTACCATGAATATACATTGTGTTTTATAGGCAAATATCAAGAAAGTCCCTGCTCTCAAGGGCTTATAACTGTCAAGGTAGACTGAAAACAATTTGAGCACAGCAGACATAGCGAGAGGGTGGGGAAGAGCCATGGTGAACAAGAGGATGGTGGCCGGGTAGAATTTCTCACATTTTTTCCTTTATTCACATTTTTAGTTCAATTGAACATATGAATTGTTCCATAGGTGAACGTAGGTTGTTGTGATGTTCCGTATGTGGCTACATTTCATCTTAATGAACTGGTAAGAGTCTTGCGGCAAGAAGGATTCTGGCAGTTGGCCTTGAAGCTTGGAAGAAGTACTGTGTCATGGAAGCCTCAGATTCTGGCACAGATGGCATCGCAGCTCCTGGTCCCTTGGCTGGTGGAGCCCAGAAGACTCAAATACACACCCTACATGAAAGTTTTAAAGATGAAGAAAACTAGGTCCATATCACTTCCTTCCTTCCTTGGCAGTACTCTCATTTCCTAGCTATCATTACTCTTTTTTCTCAGCCTAATCTCACTTTTCATTCTGTTTCTTCTTTTAGGAATGTAATCCTGCACTGAGGCCTGCATATAAAACTTCCATTAGTATTTCAAGGAGTTATGATCACACAGTAACCAAACAGATCAATGCTATGGTACTTGGAAGAAGAAAAACAAACCAAAACACAGCCATGCTTAGGCCCAAAGTTAAGTGATCCAAAAAGGAACTGCTCATCACAAAACAGGTTGAGCAAAGATTTGTCAAAGAAATGGTGAAACAGGTCTATAATGAAAAATCTTTGGTACTGCATGTTATTTTTCAAACCAGATCTTTTAAAAAAATATAGCAGAACAGTTAGCAAAAGAACTGAATCAGATTATAGATGGGGCTGGTAGCATCGCCAATTAAGATTGCCCGACATTTCCCATTAGAAGACACAGTTTTCAATTGCTTATAATTTCCCCAAACTTTAACTATTCAGACTGAAATGTTCTATGCTGGGTTTCTACCTCGTGTTCAACTTTTTGGCCATTTCTGAGATGGCAGCAAGGGAAAATACATTATTGAGTGCAATTAGATCAGTTGAGGCTTGTGGGGGAGCAGGCTAGGACTCAAAATCAGTGGAGCAAGAAGACAGATCAGATGACGATTTGGGGGGAGGAGAATGGGGAAAAAGATAATTCAAAAAGACTGGGACAAGTAGCGGGAGAAGGGACAGATTGGATAAGGAACTCAGAAAGAAAGGACGGCAGATTAAGTCTGGGAGTCGGTGGGAATAGGGAACATGGGTGGTGAGGCAGAGAGATAAATAGATGAGGAGCCAGAAGATGGGGAATCTTGGCAAGGAGCTGCAAGTGGGCAGTAACCAATGTTATATATGCCATCATGTGCCAGGAATGCCCCTCTGCTGGACAGTCACTACGTAAAAGAATAAATGAACACAAGTCAGATATCAAGAATGGCAATATACAAAAACCTGTAGGAGAACACTTCAACCTCCTGGCCACACAATAGCAGATGTAAAGGTAGCTATCTTACAGCAAAAAAATGTCAGGACCAGACTCCAAAGAGAAACGGCTGAGCTTCAGTTCATTTGCAAATTTGACACCATCAGATCAGGATTAAACAAAGACTGTGAATGGCTAGCCAACTACAAAAGCAGTTTCTCCTCCCTTGGTGTTCACACCTCAACTGCTAGCAGAGGACCTCACCCTCCCTGATTGAACTAACCTCGTTATCTCCAGACTGATTCTTGCCTGCATATTTATACCTGCCTCTGGAAATTTCCATTACATGTGTCTGACGAAGTGGGTATTCACCCATGAAAGCTTAGGCTCCAATACATCTGTTCGTCTTAAAGGTGCCACAGGACTCTCTGTTGCTTTTTACAGATCCAGACTAACACGGCTACCCCTCCGATACTATTGCTTTATAGATTCTTGGGCTACATGTGGACCAAAAAGGCAGTCAAGAGGAGAAAAAACAGGCCAGGAAATGTAGGAAGCAGTGCATGCATGCTTCCAAAACAGAAGAAAACCTAACACACAGCAATCCCTTTTGCATAATGGTACATGGCACACATCTGTCCCCATTTAAGGTTAGCTGGGAACCTATATTAAGATGGGAGTGTTAACTGCCTTTTCCTAGCACAGATGGCCACTGCAGCAAAGTGTATTCTATGCAAAAGAGTCTTAAACCCCCTTCCAGTTTGCCCACACTCTTTTTGGCTCTGCACTTCCCCCTGCACACACAATGCCTATCTGATCTCGAATGCCTAACACCCCAGCAATATCATCAGTAGACAAGCTGAGAGTTCAATGATGAGTCTATATTCAATCCATCTTTAGTCCATATGAGCCTTTGCAGCCCTTGCATATCACTGAAGAATAAAGCTCATTATTTGTTGAGTATACTGACTCCTCTGGATCTCTCTCAACTTAGAAACTATTATTTATAATAATTTAGTACTTTTCATTGCAATTAGATAATAAGTTTGATTCGTTAATTGAAGTGGCACAATATACAATTTTTAGGAAAGATTCTGTAAGGGCTGAGTATCCTTAACTCCCCAAAAGGGCAATGGGAATTAAAGATACTCAGCACCTTATAGGAACAGGCCTTTTATAAACATCTAGAAACATCATAATTCTCCTCCCTCCAAAAAGATCAATCTACAAATTGTGCAATCCAACTGCCAAAAAATATTTTAAGTGCTTTTTTAAATAAACAAAACTAAAATTTATTTTTAGAATTAGCCTTTAGAAGGAACATTTCTTGCATGTACTGTCATAAACCAATATTTAATATCTGCTTTATGTGTGCTCCGTTTATAATGTGCCACTCTACTGCCTAAACACTGCCATTTACTACAAACAGAAGAATAATTTGTTTAGCTATATAATCAGCAGAGAGGCAGCACACAATAAAAGAAGGCATTCTGGTTTTAAAATGAATAAAAATTGATTGCGTTCCTATAAAAACTAAATTGGCAGAGTGTTAATTGCATTTCACATAAACATCTGTAGCAGTCGGTGACTCGTTACTGTGCTGTAATGCAATACAGGACACTTAGGAATAAATGCATCCTCCAGATGAGTTCACAGAGATTTTCTAAAAGCGCCTGATGAGATTGTAAAAATCTGATTAGTCAGAACTGCTAATGACACTTAAAACAGAGGGAAATCTTTAAATAAAATTATTTTGCTCTCCTTCTCTCTTGATAAATTATATGCAAATTAGCACTGATTGAAAAATGTTTGCCTTGAAGGTAAATTCATACTAATGAAGAAAAGGTCATCAGCCTTCAACAAGAATATCTGCTGATTAAATCTGTAGGTACTTTTAAATTTTGTTAGTTTATTCTCCTCTAGTGGAGTGAGCAAATTTATACACTATTTTTATTATTAATTTCTGTCCTGGTAGCGCACACAATGCACTAGGCACTGCTCACACACAAACATCAGCCCAGTGTCTGCCCCAAAGAGCTTACAGACAAAAGCCCAGTCCTTCAAAGTTGTAAGCACATGCTTATATTCATATCCATTGTGAGCTGTCCCATTGACTTAAACCATATTACTTTCAGTGCACAAGGTTAAGCACACATGTAAGTCTTTGCCGGTTCAGAGCCTAAAACAACAATGTTCAAAGAATAGGAAAGAAGAATGCAATCAAAATACATACTTTATATACATATATACGCACCATCATGAAAATTTAGTTAGCTTACAGTTATGGTCAATTGAATTTCCAACCAAAACAACCCTCAAAAAATAGAGGAAAAGTTGATTGTGTACTGTTCATTAGTCAACTTTATTTAACGGTAACAGTACCAAACATTCCACTCCTTTAAATTACAAGTGGTATGACTTGAGGAGGGAGGGCAGATTTCTTCTCTCTTGATTAGCTCTCAGGATAGTATATGTTGAGTACACATTTCAAGCTCTGGCAAATTATAAATTGTGCAAGAAGTATAATAAAACAATTTGAATGAAAGATGCAAACAGATAACATCTGAAAGATTCCCCCTATTCATAACCACATAAAATTGGGTTCCCAGATCCATATAATTAATTTGTAATCATTTTAAAATAAAATAAATGTATACACTAAATTGTAACAAACCCATAACATATTGTTTACTTTAAAATTCACACAATTCAAATACTTGTTACAACAGCGCTTCAAAACTGTCATTATCCAAAGCTGCTCATCGTTTTAAGGAACTGATTTTCCTCTCACTGATAATGATTCCAGTGAACTTGCTCACAATTTTCAACGAAGGAAAGACAACCAGGCCCCAAGTACCTAGATATAACTTGAATCATATGAAATTACCCTGGTTGATTTATCACCAGATAAGAATTTGTTTATACCATTACTACTGTTAACCTCTTAGATTGTAAATTCTATGGAGAACGGACCATGCCTTTCTTTGTGATTTTACAACTCCTAGTACAACGGGGTCCCCATTCCTGATCAATGAAAAATACTATTTAATATAACTAGTAAGTAAAAACTGTCACAGTTTAGGGCAACAGCACCCATATTCCCCTCCGTCGTCCCTTGAGGACACTGTGACAGAGTGCTAGCAGCAGCACCCTGATCACTGATGATGTTCCAGCACAAAAAAAGCTGCAGGCTCTGAGGGAAGCAGTTAATCACTTTCTATTGTGGGATCACGAGCACTTGGGTTGTAATTACCAAACTATTGATACAACTGGCAGTAATTGGGAGGATATAAGTAGGAGGAACAGGAAGGGGAGGGTCCAGAGGGAAAACTATGTAAAAGAGACACACTGTGTGGAAAGCTCCTATTGCAATATGCCTGTGTCTTGTTCTGTTTGCCAAAGAACTGTGGAATAAATGGTATATGTGGTTAAGGAAAAACAGCCTGGGCATGCTTATGACCATGATGGAATTGGGTTTATGAAGTGACGGAATGAGATAATGCAATGTGCCACACCACATAGCAGAGGGACTGCCCTGTGACAGACACTAATTCTAGGCTCCTGGCTTCTCAACTATCACCTCTCTTGTGGAGGGACATGGGTCTCTCTCCTGCCTGAGAAGGGGTTTCTCCAGGCTGCATAGTTCCCTGCCTAAACTGTGATATTCCCAGCAAGCCAGATAGCTTAAACAGGCTAGCGTCTGCACTTTGCTTTCTTTTTGAAGTCTATGAACATAATTGCCAACAATTGTAAGTTACCACACAGCTCTTTCTAAGCAAGCACATTTATTCTTTTGATAAAAACACTACAGAGAAAACACAGCAAAAACAATAAAAGAACCCCCACACATGCTAAAAGGTTTACCAGAGATCACCCCCAACTCCACCAAGGGTTCTAATCAGTGTCAATCCTTCTAATCTTCCACAAGGATTAGCTGGTCTCCCCACCCTACCTCCTGGTTGGACAGAAGCCCCGTGTTAGTGTAAACTTGGGCTATTTATCCAAGAGTAATTTCTTTGTCTGTTGGTCTCTGGAGAATCCGGTTTGAATTAGTATATGTGAACATCTTCAGGTGGCATCATCCTTCTCTGAAGGTAGTACAACCTGAATGAATTGTCCTCATCACCCTGCACTGTTCTTAGTTCTGGAGGAGGTGCGATCACCCTCCCCTGTGGAATTACATACAATCCCTGGCCCACAATCGTACATAAACTTACTACAGTAAAATTTCCTGAAGATATTGCAGGAAATTGCCACTTCTGTCACAACAGCATCCAGTTTAAGCAAAAACATTTTACTTGAGTCAAAAAAGCAGGAAGTTGGACCAGTGAAGTAGGTGTAGCTCTTGGGAGATGTACAGTATAAGGGAGTCCTAAATTAAGTAAAATTCTTTCACTTTCCTCCATTATGAGTAGCTCTTACAAGGAATTCTTCATTTGGAGTGTCCTTTATTACATAGTGGATGTTCCAATTTACAATGGATTGTTATATGCCTTATAAAAGTGCATTATGAAGTTGGTCTGATATTTGTTCAGTATAATATCTTTCAATAAATGAGAAAAAAAGGAAATATGGAACCAGTGGGCGCTTTCTGATAATTCTAATAAAGGTCTCAAAGTAGGTGCATAACTTTAAGCATGCGAGTAGTATCAGTGGGATCGCTCATACACTTGAAGCTATGCACGTACTTACCTTGCTGAATCAGATCCATAAGGCCACTTTTTTGACCGTCTTACCCACATCAGCAGTCCTACTGAAGATCAAAGCTTGTTATTTCATGGGGAATTCCTCATGCCATTTTCCCCAAACATTCAGCCGAGTTTGCAGCTCTGTAGAACGAAGGTGCAGTTCCACACCCAGAACTCAGTCAACCTCATAAAATTACACAGAAAGACAGAAACTTCCAGGTGGAGGAGTTGGGGGCCTTTTGCTCCCACCTGCTCCTGACTCCACTGCATCCTCGCTGCCAGAGCCTTCATTTTTTGCAACTGCCCCTGAGACCTCTATAAAGGTTGCTTACCCTACCAGAAGCTTTTATCACCAGGTTTCCAGCTGATTGTTGGTAAGATGATACAAGCAGATGAGAGAAATTGTTGAAGCTCTCAAATGTAATAAAACCCGGCTTTTGATATCTCATGATATTTCTGTCTACATTCCTCTTTTGTAAATTATCATTTGGGGATCATGCTAGAAGATCCAGAGATGTCTGTTTTCACAGGTTTATCCCAATTAATGATAATGAATGCTGTCGTACAATAATTCTCTACTGAACATCTTGGTGGAAATCATTCTGTCCGTAGGATCAATGAGTGGAGGATCCCTTCCATGTGAACAGAGATCCCCTCTTCAGCCATTTCCATGGCCCCATCCACATGGTGAATACTTTGGATATCCATACATAAGTAAATTGTATCCTCTGCATCTCTACCCCCTAACATCTAGCACTAAATCTCTTCAAAAGTTAATGCAGTTTGAGGCATTTGTAAACTCTGGGTTTGATGACTAAATCAAAACATTGTCAACATATGAAAATATGCAGTTGGCCACATTTTAACTTTGATTCCTTTCTTTATAATGATGTAAAATGCAAAGCTAATGGCTCTACAGCAGCTGCCTGAAGTGAGGTCAACAGAAGACAGCTCTGGTGAGTACTGGGTTTTTTTTGGTAAAAGAAACAGGAGGGGGAAAAAAAGATTGGTTCCTAGTGCACTACCTTGTAAGGCATTTACTTTCACCTAGTATATAAAAGTGTTCCAAAGTTCATGGCTTTAAGAACTGAAAATAAGTAGTGCCATTCTAAAGAATCAAAAGCGTTTTCCAGGTCTACCAAGAATAGATTACTCCTGTTCTTTGAAATTGGATTGTACATAAAATATGTGAAATAATCTTGTGAGATTATCTGATGTAGAACAATATGGTATAAATCCTGATTAATTTTATAATGCACTGAAAACAAATTACCTGTTCCAGCTTATTTAGCTAGTAATTTAGATAATATTTTAAGATCTGAATTCAGAAGTACTATTGGCTGTAAAGGGCACCCTCCAAAGAACTTTTATTAGGCTTGGCAAGGACTGTAATATTACCTTCATTTGAGTTAGATCATCTATTTTGGGTGAAAGCATGATTGACCAGTTTGCAGAACCTTTGCTCAAAATGTTCAATGGATTACTTATTATGTAGGTGTGCTTATTAAGAAACAATTTGGCTTGATGTTTACCCACACTGGAATTGATTTCTAATGATATGCACGACATCTTCTTTACTAATAGGCTTATCAAGCATGATTTTTCATTTAATTTATAGAAAGAGCATTTTCATAAGAAACATGTAACTATTTCTGAGTTAAATACCATTTCAGATAAACACAAGATTTAAACTGAAAGGTGCAGTTAATAGTTTCTCAACTGTACATAACTGAATCATCTTTTTCTATGGCAGGAATAATTCTGACATATCTTTTCCAAGTAACCATGCTAGCAATTTCTCATTTTGTCAAATCATTCATAGCCTTTCTGTTTAGATTTAAATGACAAGTGTTCAGTGGCTGAAGAATCTGTTATGGAGAGTTTATTTGTTCAGACTGTGTTAGTTCAGCTGCAGTTTCTCCTGAATGATTTAATACATGTTGCTGTTATAACTCAGATTGTGTCTTATAGTGCGTGTTCATTTTTTCAGTCATTTCCTTTTAAAAAACAGGTGCTCTAGAATATAGCATGTGCCTTAATTGTGATTTTGAAAGCTTCCCATTTAATATCTAATGCAGTTGCATTTCAGAAAGCTGGAAACCATTGTGGGTTAGTAAAGGTGGAATACTTTACTAGTGCCTGGTAATCAGGATATTTTGTTGTTGGGCCAATATAGTAACTAATCAGGGAAGCCCTGGATAGGTATTTTGTTTCACAAACTTGAAATAAGGAATTTTTAGGGAGAAAGAGAAAAATTATATGGGAATGTGAGTTACATGCCACGGACAAAACGAAGAGTCTTGGAACAGGGTTCTTGTTTACAAATTTCAACTAGTCCAAGTCATTAGCTATCTTATACCAGCTTTGAAGTCCATTTGCCTAGTGAACATGGCCATTAAGGACTGATCCACTATCATATCTAATGGATATACAAAATCTCTTCCTCAAAGAGTATAGTTATGAAGAAATGGAGCTAAATGCTAGTTATTTTAAAGTAATTGGGGTGAGGGGGATGCAATTCATGTTCAGAGACTGGAAGTATTTGTTTCCTCAGTAAACATCCTATAACTACTTTATTATGTTTGGGTCTAAGAGTGCCTGGGAGGCCTTCCATAGCAAAGATTTACCAATTAAAGTCACTGTCTCCTGATATTAAGATTTCAGTAGCTAAAAATACTGGTTTCACCCATAACTGCTTTAATATTTGGATTTGTGTAGTAGGCAGGCAAGTTTCTTGTATAAAAAGCATTTGAACTTAGCCATCAACACTAAAAGAATTTGTATTTCTAAAATTAGAAGACTTGACTACTCCAACTTCCTCTGGTCGGCAAGATGGCCAACTTGTCCCCTCAGTTTCAATTGAAACACTGCCGCTAAAATAATCTTCCTAGCCCATTGCTCTAACCACACTAACCCTGAATCTCTCTGACTTCCTTTCCTTCATCTCATCAAATACAATTTTTCTTTCCGCACCTTTAGGGACCTTCACAATTTAGCCCTTCCATTCTTATCTGATCAGACAATATCATATCTTACAATACTGCTGGTGCCCTCTACTCTCCAATGGTATCAGTAGTAATTGTTCATTTGTCTGATTTTCACAGAAGCGCCCATGCACTCTCTCCCACGCTGACCCTCTGCAAAGAATGCCATTCTCAAACTCAACCATAAAACCACTACTCCTGTGCTCCTTCAGGTCCCTCCTTAAGACTGTCTTTTGCAAATGACAAATTGTCAACTGACAATATTTAGGCAGGTACAGCCAGAAGCAATTACACCTCTACCTCGATATAACACTGTCCTTGGGAGCCAAAAAATCTTACCGCGTTATAGGTGAAACCGCATTATATCGAACTTGCTTTGATCCACCGGAGTGCGCGGCCCCACCCCCCCGGGAGCACTGTTTTACCACGTTATATCCAAATTCGTGTTATATAGGGTCACGTTATATCGGGGTAGAGGTGTATCTCCTAATTTACTTATGTCATTAAGAAATACCAACATCTGTTTCTACAAACTATGCACATGCTTAGTCTATCACTGTTATCCCTTTTCTGCCTCCTCCAGTCCCTAAGCAGCCTTAAACACATTAGGGAAACTTTTCATTCATAGATCTCAAGAATTCTTTACAAAAGAGAGCAAAAAAGTATCACTATGCCCATTTTACAGATGGGAAACGGATACACAGAAGTAAAGTGACTTACCCAAGGTCACACAGCAAGTCACTGGCAGAGCTGAGTATAAAACCCAGCTTTCAAGACTCCAAGTCCAATGCCCTATCCTCTGGGCCATGCTGCTTCCCCTACATATAGAGAATGTGGCTTGAGAGATTTCTTTTAAGTGAGAACTTATAGGTCCTGATTCTCTACTGCTCTGTACTTTGGTAGACATTTACATCAGTGCACAGTGAGTGGAAAGTGGGTATAATGCTACCAAACCAAACTGGTCATGTTTTATATCTACTTTGCACAGGTGTAAATGGCCACACATGGACAAGGCAATGGATAGTCAGGCCCACAAAGCTCTCTGGTGTGAAGTGTAATCAATTTTACTTACGTTAGAAAGTAGAGGCAGCTACAGATTATTAATAAATCCACACACGTACTTTTCAGAGGCTCTACCACCAGTCTTTCAGTAACAAACAAGGAATCTAATACAGAAAAGTAACTTGCACCAAAGTGATTTGGAGTAATTTCACAGAAGGTTATTAGGAGTGGTTGAGCTTTTTTAGAACTCAGTTTCCTGAATCTAGTTACACTTTCACTAGAATTTCTTGAAATTCCACTGTTGCAATTAAGTTTGCCATCAAAAAAGTTCTTCGCCTTACATGTGAAGAATTCAGTTTTTTTAACCGTCACAGCTGCAGAGCCAGCTGCACCCTGTCTCTGAGTGCACCCTCTCTGGTGTTCAGACTCATGCCCTTACCTTCTCTGGGAGGGAATCCTGCAATTCTCATGCTTTTTAGAATAGGTCCTGGGGCTCCAGCACCTGATGTACCAACAGTGATTTCTCAAGAAGGTCCAACTGGATTTAGCACCTGCAAGTCAGGTTGCAACCAGGGCCGGCTTTAGCAGGTGCCCCCCCCTGCCCCAACTCCGCCCCGGCCCCGCCCCGACTCCGCCCCCTCCCTGCCCCATTGGATCCATCCCCAAATCCCCGCCCTAGCCCCGCGTCTTCCCCAAGCACGCCGCATTCCTCCTCCTCACCCCTCCCTCCCAGGCTTGCGCTGATCAGCTGTATGGCGGCGCAAGTGCTGGAGGGAGGGGGGAGAAGCAGGACGTGGCTTTTTTTTTTTTTTCATTCTTTTTTTTTTTCCCCTCACTCCGCCGGCAGCCCCAGACTTTGTGGGGCCCTCTTAGGAACAGGGCCCCATTCTGGGGAATTGGCCGAATCGGCTTAAAGCTGGCCCTGCTTGCAACCAGTGGTTAATACTGGTGACCAGACAGCTTTCTCATACAAAAGTGCTGTTTAGTCTTAACAGTAGGAACAAAGTATAACATATGTGAAAAAAGATTTCAACACAACAGAAGGCCTATATGCATGTCTCTCTCTCCCTCCTAGAGGCTTGGTATCCCTTGGTGGAAATCCTAGGCTGGTCCCTCTTTACTCTATATCACTGACCTGACCTGTGGTGTATGCCTGCGAGAACCATTTCTCATCAAGAGCTCTCAAAAACCACTTTTCCTCTCCTTCAAGGTGGTCACTTTTATCACTCCAGAAGCATTTTGTCTCAGGTTCCTAGGTTTTTTTGGTTCTCCTGTGTCTACAAACTGGGACCCCTCTTTGACAAACTGGTCCATTGAACTGGACAGGGGGTCGGAGGTAGGACATCAAAACTAATGGGTCTAGTATTGTCCCTCATGTGTGGGTTATCTCAAGCTACTGTCCTCTTTCCTGCATAGGTACAGCCAACCCTTGCTTAAATAAACTGCTTTTATTCATACTGTACCTCCCTTACAAAAGTCAAACAGACAGAACATATAATATTCATAAATTATTACAGATTAGCCCCACATCCTTCTCACTAACACTGAATCCTAAACATGTTGGGATGAGTATCACTGAATATGTTATTTTTCTCTCAGTTTTTTTGTTTGTTTACTGCTATAAAGTTGTATTTCTGAACTTCAGTGATGAAATCAGGGAACAGTGAAATCTTTTCAGCAGGATACCCTACATAAAAGGTGGTTCTAGACAGCTTATCTTTGTCCTTATGAATTAAGGCAATTAAATATTATGGATCTAAGGAAATAACTGTAGGAGATGTAGGGGTCTTTGCAAAAGAATTCGATGAGCTTTTTCTAAAATAGACACTGAAGCTAACACATCAAAGTCAAATAGCACAGACAGCATTTTTTTCAACTTAAGTTGTGACTTCTACCTTTTTTGCTATGACAAAAATTAAATTACACATTTTTACAATAATTATACAAAGTATTTTTATTTTAAAAAATACTTTAAAATGGATTATGCCAGCTCCTCAGCTGGTGTAAACTGGCATAACTCTACAATGGAACTATGACAATTTATACCAGCACAAATCTGACATACTAAATTATTTAAAATAGGAAAATACACAATGCACATAAAGGTGAAATTCTGGCCTCTTTGAAGTCAATGGTAAAACTCCCATTGACTTCAGCATGTGCATGATTTCACCCACACTATTCATGACAATGTAGTTATACATTGCTAATTACATTGTTTATACATCTCCAGTCATCTCTAAACACATCTCTTGTATGACACCTAGCACAATGAGGCCCTGGTCCATGACTAGGGTGCTAGGCACTATGGGAATACAAACAATAAATACTAATAATAACGATAATACATAAATATCAAAGGAAAGGCCTGCAGAAGTACTATTTGCTGGTAGGACTTACTGCAGTAAGCCAGCAATTCATTGGCTACACTTGGTTCATGTTGGGAAGCTTATCTTCATACCATAACGGCTAGAAACAGGGTTTGTTTGTTTTTTTAACTGAATGCTAAAAGATGCTCTGCAGAAGACTATTGAGAAACCATGACTTTTAAAAAATAGTTGCCAAAGACTTGGAATACATGGCAAATCATCACGGCATGACAAATAACTAGTCTTACTAACAAACTAGTCATGTTTCAGAAATACAGCTACACCTTAAAAATAAGTCTGTATACTAACAGAATTTTCTCAGTAATTTTTTAAAAAGTCAAAAGTCACTTTCCTCCCCCGCCCACACACACGCATCACTGGGGCACTCTGAATTTGAACCACACCTTCCTCACTGAGTCATGACCGGTAAAGTTGCTCTTTGGGGTTTTGAGAGAATACAACCCAAACAAATAAAACAAGAAAGGGGCTGAGTGAAAGACTGAGTACAAATATTTGTATACTCTGACTAGGATAAGTAAACGTAGTCCATTATAGAAAATTTCTTTAAATTATGGAAACCTGATGTCACATGTGTATGTACAGGATGCATGTGTACAGGATGCACCCACATTTATTAGTGAGGTGCCTCACTAGTGGTTTCCAAATAAATTTAACCAGTTATTTATCATTTATATATTTTATGAACATGTATGGTGTTTTACAGAGAGAAAAGAGTCATCAGCATGAGGAGCTTACAATCTGCATGCATATCACCATGGTATTTACACTTGAACTTGTGAATACATTTGTTAAAAATCAGAGCAATGCTGTCTTACTGAAGAACTCCTCTTCCACCTTTTGAATAATTTACTAAGTCTGACTAATGCATGTTGAGAAATTCCCTGTTGTTTAGATGAAAGGATGTCTCAAAGTTTAAAAATATAAAGATCATACAGGCCTAAAAACCAATCTTTTAAAAACTGCTGAATGGAGCTTTTAGTACTGGGACAACTCTAAATGATGTTTGAAAATTCTCATGCCAAAGGATTATGGAGAGACAGGGCCGGCTCCAGGCACCAGCTTAACAAGCAGGTGCTTGGGGCGGTCAAGGGAGAGGGGTGGCACCTGCGGCAATTCAGGGGCGGCAGGTCCCACACTCTCTCTAGGAGCGAAGGACCTGCCTCCGCTGATCGCAGCTTTTTTTTTTTTTTTTTTTTTTTTTTTTTTGCTTGGGGCGGCAGAAATGCTGGAGCTGGCCCTGTGGAGATATTAACCCTTAAATCTAAATCCCCTTCCCACATTTAAAAAAAATAGAAGCTACCACAGTGGTACTTCAGTGTATAACATCTTGAGCCCTTGGTTCCAGTGAATGTGTGGCCTTAACTGAAGTAACTTTGGCAGTCCCAATTCAGTCCCTAGAGAACGCAGTCCACACTATAAAACTAGGATTTCGTAATTTAATACAACTGAAATTCTGTATTGCAGAGACACCCCGACAACTCAGTTAGCATGGGGTCTGATTCACCTCCAGCTCCTGGGAAGGGGTCAAGATGAAGGTCACTGGGGCAGTATGAGCAGACTCATAACAGTTTGCTTGCATGAAAACTGACTGGATATGTAAGGGACTCCAATGTTAAAACTAGTCTTTGGTAATCATTCTTGAAATCTAAATGGCTATTACAAAATAAATTGCAATATTCTGGGTTTTCAGTTATGAATCCAGATTGGCTGGAAAAAGGCAAAGGAAGTCATAACCTTTTTGTATGCAAGTCACTGCCTTCAACAATGGGTTCCTCATGTTTCAGCCACAAACTCCATCATTTATTCCTCATCTGAGTTTGCCTTAAAATATACATGTACAAGTGTGCACCAACAATTAGTAGGAAGGTGCCTTACCATCTGTATACAAATGCATTTACCCAATTAATTATCATGGTTTACTAGTTATATAGTGGTCCCCAAAATGACATCAGGGGGAAAATCTCAAAGCAATGACAATTTCCAAACTCAAGAAGCAAGGGGAAAAATAGCATTGTGGTCTGTTGAATTTGTTTTGTGTTTTCATATAATGGGAACAACAGTCACAGCATTAGAGATTAGTTGCATTAAATAATTTTTGAGGTTATCAAATCTTTCAGCTTTGTTTCAGCTTTTAAAATTGCCACAAAAGCTGTTTACTGCTTTGCCATAAACAATATCAGTTAAACAAATTGATATAAAATTACTGACCATGTGCTTGGAAAAGCTTCTAAAGTATAAACTTCTCCCAAGAGCCATGCAATTCTGTAAAGAGGCCACCATTATTCCCTAGAAATCAAGACCGCTGATTATATAATAAGCATTAATGGAAATGAATGTTCATTCAAAATTTAATAACTACTTTGTTTTCTTCTGTAAGAGGAACATTTTCATAATATTCCTTTATTCTGTCTGAAGCTTAGCTTTATATCCACAAACGATACTAGCAGCTAT
Source organism: Chrysemys picta bellii (assembly GCF_011386835.1). NCBI lineage: Eukaryota > Metazoa > Chordata > Testudines > Emydidae > Chrysemys > Chrysemys picta. The sequence continues at coordinate 233,646,760 of NC_088792.1, forward strand.
TGCCTAATTTGTTCTTTCACTTGAACCAAGGCATTCATCCAGCTTTAAATATTGTCCATTTCTAGTCAAATGTCTGTTCATTTATTGCAATTTTTTAAAGTCTTTGAACAAAAGCAACTAAGGTAACACCTGCCAAGAGCGACCACTCATGAGAGTTAGCAAAAGTGGATGTTTGTAAGAGGTGGTCTCTCTTCAAAATTAATTAATTAATTAATTGGCAAACTGGATACCATCAGATTAGGCCTGAATAAAGACTGGGAGTGGTTGGGTCATTACAAAACCTAAACTTACTTTCCCCAATACTAATTTCTCCCTTCTGTTACTCACACCTTCTTGTCAACTGTCTGTAATAGGCCACTCTCTTGCCACTTCAAAAGTTATTTTTCCTCCCTTGGTATTCCGCTGTTAAGTGATTTATCTCATTAGACTGACCTCACACTTGGTAAAGCAACCCCCTCCTTTCATGTATTTATACCTGCTCCTCCATGCATCTGATGAAGTGGGTTCTAGCCCACGAAAGCTTATGCCCAAATAAATTTGTTAGTCTCTAAGGTGCCACAAGGACTCCTCGTTGTTTTTGCTGATAGAGACTAACACAGCTACCACTCTGAAACCTGTCTTCAAAAGGGTATTGCCATCTTTACTTCTACACTGGTGGCATCGCTGCCTTCAGAGCTGGGTGCCCAACCAGACAATGCCACTCTCTGCTCTGCCTTCAGAGCTGGGTGCCCAACCAGACAATGCCACTCTCTGCTCTGCCTTCAGAGCTGGGTGGCTGAAGAGTGGTGGCTGCTGGCCGGGTGCCCACCACTGAAGGTATAAGAAAATGTTGTCAGTGATGACAGCTCTCTCTTCACAGTTAAATTATAGGGAAAAGGGTTCTATGGACTCTGCAAGTAGTCACTCATGACAGGTGGTGTCTCTTCAGGGGTGGTCGCTAAGGCAGGTTTTACTGTATCCATAATTGTTCCAAAATACTAAAAAAAAAACCAAATACCCAGATCCAAACCATTTAGAATTAGATGGGTACAGAAGAGGAAGAAGGCCCAAGTAGTCTTCCCATGACTTTGTGTACCTCTATAATCATGACTGCACTACAGGTTTGGGGAAGTGCTAGCTACAATGGTAACACAGTTGTAGAAATGTGCTCTCCCAGCAGCCAGGAGGCAATATACTTCAACAAAAATCATCCTGCCTCCAAGAATCCCTGCTTGGCTGATGCATCTTCTGCCCCTCACTAATGCAGCTCAGCCTCATAAGAGGCATAACTATAAATTGTACCCCCTCATCCCCGTTCCTCTCCATTTTCACCTGCACTGGGGACCCCTGAATCAATTCTGATTCTGGTTTCTACAATGGTTCTGATTTTACACTTCATAAAGCTATTCAATTACTTTACTGTCAAATTAAATGTATCAATGCTAGTAAATCTGTATTTGTGCTAATACACAGCAGATTCTGACTCCTTATTAAAAGTGTAACTTGTAGGTGTTTCCTCCTTCCTCTCCTCGCATTGCAATGCAAGGGACCTGATCCTGCAAACACTTACTACCAGATGTAGCACTTACTTCAGTGCAGCCACTTATAATAGCTAGCAAGACACCCAGATAGGAAGCATTTCCAGAATCAAGTTGTAAACAAGCATTAAAAGATTAAGCATAAAAAAAAAGAGTACATTTGAACTTTGGGAATGATCATAATTCAAAAACTGAATGACTAATAATTACAAAGTACCTTTGTTTCTCTTAATACAATAACGGAGTAGCAGTAACTGAAAACAAATACTGCTATTTTCTGTTTTTGTCATCAAGTCCCTCATCCACATATGGTCCTGGCCAATTCAAACTAAAACACACTTACTTTCCTCTAAAATTGAAGGAGATAAAGATTAGAGAGTCTGAACAACTCATTTAAACTGTAAGGCTTACAAATTCTTGTGCCTCCAAGAGCAAGTTAAAAATCACATGAGGTCCTCTTTCTTTTCTGTAAAGATGTTGAGCTTAATATCCTGGCTCTACAGAAGAGTACGTGCCCATTGGATGCAGTATCAGGTTTATAGCTAAGAAAGTTATCCAAGTCTGATTTGCCTGCAATGTCAACAGAACAGGTATAATTTAGATTTCAGTTAAGACTCCAAAGATCTAAAAGCTATTTGACATTACAAACCTGTTTTAAAATAATAAGTTCCGTATCAAAGAAATTATGAACATTAATGTCACACTAGGCAACAGCAAGGCATCAGTTAACAAAATTAAAAACAAATTGATAGCACATGTCCTGCTGTTAAGCTTCCTTTATCTGTAAATGGATTAAATAGCTTAGTGACAAGTATATACAATTTTTCTTGTGGAGCAAAACTTTAAACTCTAATATATGTTTTGAAGAAAAAAAAAGAGAGGCTTCTTAGCAGGTCACCTTCCATTACTAATAGGGCTGTCAAACGATTAAAAGAATTGCAATTAATCAGGAGATTTAAAAAAGTCATGATTAATCACAATTTTAATCGCACTGTTAAACAATAATACAATAAATTTAAATTGGTATTCTAAGTATTTTTTGATGTTTTCTAATTTTCAAATACAACACAGAATACAAAGTGTGCAGTGCTCAGTTTATATTATTTTTACTACAAATATTTGCACTGTAAAAAAAAACAAAAGAAATCATATTTTTCAATTCACCTCATACAAGTCCATTCAGTCCTACTTCTTGTTCAGCCAATCACTATGAAAAACAAATGTGTTTCCAATTACAGGAGATAATGCTGCCCGCTTCTTATTTACAATGGCATCTGAAAGTAAGGACAAGCGTTCGCATGGCACTGTTGTAGCCAGCATTCAAGGTATTTATGTGCCAGATATGATAAGCATTCATATGTCCCTTCATGCTTCAACGTGTAGGCTCTAAAGTTTTACATAGCTGCACTCAAAAACAAAACTATGTTAAAAAAAAAATCTAAATTTGTAACTTACACTTTCACAATAAAGAGATTGCACTACAGTACTTGTATGAGGTGAACTGAAAAATACTATTTCTTTTATTTATCTTTTTACAGTGCAAATATTTGAAATAAAAAATATAAAGTGATCACTGTACACTTTGTATTCTGTGTTGCAATTGAAATCCATATATTTGAAAAATGTAGAAAATATCCAAAAATATTTATAATAAATTTAAATTGGCATTCTATTATTGTTTAACAATGCCATTAAAACTGGGACTAATCACAACTATTTTTTAAAACTAGTTCATTTGTTTTGCGTTAATTGCATGCATTAACCATGATTAATTGATAGCCCTAATTATTACCTTTCTAGAATTTGGTTTAAAAATGATCTAAGCCTCTTGCTGTCAGTGCAGAATTTTGTACTGGTCCAAATTTGTGAAAAATCCATGAAGTAAATGAGAAGAACCCAAATCGCATTTGTAACTGGCATAATGAGTAGTTTCTGAAATGACATCCTGCCTTCAAATGATACTAAACCTTGAGGTCTCTGATGATACAGGAGTATGAGGAAGTCTCTGAAATAAGAGAGCTATAAGAGAACGTAACTAATTGGCACTGACAAAGGGCTGGTCTCCACTACTGGAGAGATCAATGCTGCTGCAATCGATGCAGCGGATCTAGTGAAGTCCCGCTAAATTGATGGCAGAGAGCTCTCCGGTCAACCCCGGTACTCCAGCTCTCCGAGAAGAGTAAGGGTAGTCGACTGGAGAGCATGTCCCATCGACTCAGCGCCGTGAAGACACCAGGGTAACTCGACCTAAGCTATGTTGCCTCCAGCTACATTATTCACATAGCTAGAGTAGCGTAACTTAGGTCGACTCACCCCCATAGTGAAGACAAGCCCAAAGAGACCCCAGGAGCAATGTTTGTCACAAGTCAGTGCAGAGATGTGACTATTGCTCATCAGGGAACCCAATGTTATCAGCAATGGGGGAACACCACATCCCTCCCTGACAATGCCCCTCACCAACATCCTAGAATCAGGCTATTTACATTGTTGCTGTTGCTCACAGCTCTACAAGACTCCTGATTATAAGGTTGGATGGATTTAGGTCATCACTGCTGTTACAACACTTGTGCTGAAGCCAACAGTAGGAGTGAAGAAGGATCCATTGGATTTATGAGAGGAGTCTTCAGGAGCAACTCTTAATAATTTTGCAATTTCTGTGCATCCTCAGTTAGAATCAATACAGCCATCAGGAGAAAGAAGAGATGTTGATATCTCTGCCTTGCGCGGAGCAGAAAACAACAGCCCTAAGCTCCACTCCTTTCATAGTGAAATGCTGAGGAGCTATATACACCTCGTGCGATGTTTCAATCAATTCCTATCAGAAGAATATGACCAATCTATTTAGGTTTTTGCAGATTCTGAGCTGAAATGGGAGACTCCGTAGCTAAAGGTATTGTGCTGACAGTTACCTCCTGAAGTTCCCACCACACTTTTTCAAAGCGTTACAGACTGCATGTGCTTTCTTCAGCCAACGGGTCCCCTAAGTCATGTTCCTCAGCCACTTGCGCTATGGGCTAGACTCCCTTGTTTTTCATTTTAGCGTATTGTTACACTGGGAGTTGGAGAAATGTCCTTGAAGCCAGTGGGTGTAACATGTCCTTAATGGAATTAGATAGCTGCAACAATAGGAGCCATCACATGAAACACAGGCCCCATGCAAGGCTGATCTGGAATCGGTGCAATGAGGGTGGAGGAGTTTCACTGTGGGCCAAATTCAAACACAGGGAGGCTGTGGAGAGGTACAGTGGATGGGAGGAGGAGCAGCAGAAAACCAAAGAGAAAACTAAAACAAAGCACTGGCAGCATGGCCTTAAGAAAAGCCTAGAGAGCACTTCTGGGGTAAAGTGCTGGCTTAAAGAGGCTTGGCAAAGACAGTGGGCAAAGAAACTATCTTCTGCTGTTTGAACTGGATTGTATCCAAGAAATACCTGACTCCTTCACCAGCTTCTCCTCCTCATGGGAAAAAAACACAAGACCCCAAATACTGGCTAACTCCTTGAGTCAAAAGGGGTAACAATATAGATCTCTTCACAATGTTTTTTCTCTGGGGGAAGTCAACTTTTCTGACAGGACACATCTTTCCTGCTAGGTTTCCCAAGACTGCTGGGCCTGTCAAACTGCAGCGATAGCTACTGAGTCACAGAAAGAAATCACCAACACTGTAAATTCTGGATTGTTCAAGCTGTTGATGTGAGCACTACTTATGTTAAAATTAAAGCTCTCACAGGAAAGGGTGGAGATTGAAACTAAGACATTTCTATGGCTGTCACTTTGCCTGCCCAACACCTTACTCAATCTATCAACATGCACCAATGGAACCAAGTGACAGAAATGAATTTGGCAGTACGAAATTTTCCCTGTATGGAAGTACTGCAGTAATTTGCTCTGCAACTGGAATTCACTGTGACTGAATGACAACTGGTCTCGAGAGTGCATTACTTATTTTAGAAAGGTAGACATTGCTAATATTGGCCTGACCCCATGAACACTTGTTTGTTTGAAAGACCGTTAAAGTACATCTTTATGTTTCTTCTTCATTTAAGTATTATTGAACATTACTATGCACTGAAAGAAATAACATTCAATATAAACATCAATATACTACCTACACAATTGTATGTATTTTTATTTTACACCTCTGATGTTAGGAAGCTGTTAATTTTCTAAATGCATTGCAGAACTTCTCCACAATGCCTGACACAGCATTTTGCCAGGGCAATAAAAGAAAGCCTGACAGCTGCACATTTTCTAGAAATATGGAGAAGCCTTGCACTACCCTCTAGGGAAAGTTCCCCCTTTCTATAATTGATTTTACAATGGCTTGTTTCTGATCATTTGGTCCTAGAACCCTCCTGCATCCATTCTTGCTACAATTCACTATGTAAATATATACAAAGACTGTGCATATTTAAAAACAAAATCAATCTTGTGAGTATTCTCTCTATTGCTTATTTAGGAATAATTATTTTCCTGAAACAACTCATTCTTTCAAGGGCTACCTATTTTACTTAAATCACCTTAGGTAACAGTAAAACTCAGGATAATGCTGTGAACTAAAACTCCCCCTAATAACAAATATTAACTGAAGGAGAACAGTGCAATGAAAGTGGCTGGCCTCTCCTCTGAGAGCGAGACGCACTGGTGCCTTGTGCTGTCTGGTGATAGGAACTAAATATATTAGCTGCATTCTCCATGACATTCCAATTTGAACTTAACATGCCAGTGGTTACACTACAAGTGAATAAACAGCTGTCATGAGGCAGGCAGTTAAGATTTGAAATGCATAATAATTGAGGAAGCACACCTAAAAATAAATTACTATTACAATTATTCTTTGACAGCTGTCATTTTAAAAGATTTATATTAAGTAAATTTGCATGTATTTAAAAGACAACAAGGCAGTACATTCTTATTTTTCAGAGTTTAAGTGTGTGCTAAAATTATGTTTCTTAGCCATCTGTTCATGGAAGCATCACTTGCATACAGTAGGAATAGCAGATTTCTGAAAAGTAAGATCATTAACTCGGTCCTACTTTTAGAAGTTGCTAAAAAAATACAGTACAATTCTAAAATTTGCTATCACTCATTCTAGCATTTGCTATTATTCAGTCATCTCTCGGTGTTACCTTGTATTAACATATTATATACATTTTAAAAAATCATTTATATAAGACACATAAAAGAGTGCGTAGTATAGTAATCAGTGTATAGTATCTAGGAAACTCAAATTTATTGCTATGCTCCACAAAAATAACTTCCATAGATAAAATAGTTCAAATCCATAAAAAAAAAATGTATACGCACTATATTGCTCTTATATCTATTCAGTTTGAAATCTGCAGTCCAAAGTAGTACTTCCTTCTTCTCAGTAACATGGAATATTTTGAATTAAAAATTTCTTTCCTTGCAAGCAACACAAGGGAGGGGAGGAGGAATTGAAGGGCACGGAGAAAGAGAGGTTTGAAAGTTTGGGTCCAAATTCTGGCCTTAGATGCATGCATGTAACTCCCATTTAACAGGAGTGGAACATACAACATTCAAGGCCAGATTTTGGATTTTTGTCACAAATAGGGTTACCATGGGTCCTCTTTTTCCCGGACATGTCCGGCTTTTCGGCACTCAAACCCCCGTCCAGGGGGAATTGCCAAAAAGCCGAACATGTCCGGGAAAATGGCGGCTCTGCTCCTCCCCTGACTCTTCGGCTCTGTTTAAGAGCCGAGCTGCTCCAGCGCTACCGGCTTCAGGCAGCCCCCTTGCCTCCGGACCCCAGCCGCCGGCCGGGCATTTCCCCTCCCGGGCTCCGGCGGCGCAGGGTCCAGAGGCATGGTGGCTGCCCGAAGCCAGTAGCGCTCGGGCAGCTCGGCTCTTAAACAGAGCCGAAGAGTCAGGGGAGGAGCAGAGCCTCCGGCCGCGGCGGCTCTGCTCCTCCACGACTCTTCCGCTCTGTTTAAGAGCCGAGCGCTACGGGCTTCGGGCAGCCCCCATGCCTCTGGACCCTGTGCCGCTGGAGCCCGGGAGGGGAAGTGCCCGGCTGGGGGCGCAGGGTCCGGAGGCAAGGGGGCTGCCCGAAGCCCAAGCGCTACCGGCTTCACGGTTTGCCGGGCAGCCTCCAGACCCTGCGCCCCCGGCTGGGCGCTTCCCCTCCCGGGCTCCAGCTGCGCTGGGGAAGCGCCGGCCGGGGGCGCAGGGTCTGGGGGCTGCCCGGCAAACCGTGAAGCCGGTAGCGCTCGGGCAGCCCTTTCCGCGTGGCTGGGAGTGGGAGGGAGGGAGGAGGGGGCAGAGTTAGGGCGTGGAAGGGACGGAGTTGGGGCAGGGCTGGGGGTGGGGAAATGGGCGGGGCCAGGGTCTGTGGAGGGTCCTCTTTTTTTATTTGCTAGATATGGTAACCCTAGTCACAAAACCACATGGTCAGTCCTTGGGTTCACTGTTTCTACACCACATGTAATTTAGTTGGCAGGGTGTAGCGCTGCCGTGCCCCTCTAAGAGTGTGTCTACCCTTCGATATGGAGGTGTGATTCCTAGCTCAAGGAGACAAACTCACGCTAGCTCTGATCAAGCTAGCATACTAAAAATTGAATGTAGCTGCCACAGTGCAAGTGACAGGAGAGGCTAGCTGCCTGACTACTTACCTAGTGCCTCTGATGGGCAAGTACTCAGGGCAGTGAGCTCCTCCTACCTGATCCTGTGCTCCAGCTGCACGTTTTGAGTTGATATTAAAACAATATGTTAAATTGAAGAGCATCTCAGAGCTTACTACTAGCATCCTCCATCTCCCAGGCTTCAGAGTATTTGTGCACATATAAAACTATTCCTGGACTGCAGGGCTGGCTGGTGTCTGTAGTCACTGGCACCCCATATAGGAGCTCCCCTGTGCATCGGATACATGTTTGTTTAGAAAGTTGAAAGGAACAGAAATACTGTAATCTAAGCTCCTGGCTCATTTCTGGGTATCACTCTAGCTGAGCTGGTGAGAAAGGTCTAGCCAACAGGGCCGGCTCTAGGCACCAGCAAAACAAGCTGGTGCTTGGGGCGGCACATTTTTAGGGGCGGCATGGCCGGCGCCAGAATGTCACCCCTATAAATGTGCCCCGGCCGCCCTAGCTCACCTCCGCTGCTGCTGAGACTTGAGAGCCTGGGAGGGAGGGGGAGAAGCAGTGCCCGCGCCGCGGCCACTCGGAGTCTCCCCCTCCCTCCCAGGCTCTCAAACCTGGGAGGAGGGGGAGACTCGAGTGGCCGCAGCGCGGGCGCCGCTTCTCCCCCTCCCTCCCTCCTAGGCTTGAGAGCCTGGGGGGAGGAGGCAGGGCTGGGGATTTGGGGAAGGGGCAGAGTTGAGGCGGGGCCGGGGGTGGGGTAATTAAAGAACGGGGGGGGAGGGGGGGCGGCCAAAATTGTTTTTGCTTTGGGCGGCAAAAATCCTAGAGCTGGCCCTGCTAGCCAATGGAAGGAACTGTGTTAAGCTATTCAAATTTAGCCAGCAGTGGGCTCCATAATCATTAGCATACAGGAAAGTCAGTATATCCTGAGGGTCAGAGGGGACTAGGCTTGGGACAGAACTAGTTGCTGAATAGGAGCCGAAGCTGCAGAATGTAGACAACAACCAGGTAGCTCACTGCAGAGCAAAGGCTGAAACAGCTGGGAGCAGAAGGCTCAGAGCTGTGCAGACACGCCTGATCTGTTGATTGCATATTAATTATATTGATTACTTAAGGATCCTCAATTGACAAATTAACACACTGAGGTTTGGTAGGTTCTAGTTCCAAGATCAGGCCCAGTGTTATCAGAATTACCATTAAGTTGGGAACCCCAACATGCCCAGTTGCAATGCTCACGCTTAGGAAAAGCTTCTGAATTTGCAATATAGTTTTATCAACATGGCAAAATTACAAAAACACTCCAACCCAGACAGGTAGATAGAGAGAATACAGAATGAGTGTCTGAGCATCCATATACTCACATCATCCCTTGCAAAAAGACTTGAAGCATTAGTCATCAGCCTCATCATCACACCACCACCAGTGGTTGTCATCCTGGTATCTCCCAAGACATGCATGCCGGGATATAGCATTTATAATGTGTTACGCTGACACCCACTATGCCCAATGCATAGTCAGCAGGTGTTTCAGCCCCTTTTCATTATTTGAACTTCCTCATCCTACAAATTTTGGGGTGCCTTCTCCCATAGGTTGCTAGGCCTTTTACCTCAAGCTTATTAGCATATACATCAGTTAGTTACCGTGGCTTGTGGTTGAACATCTGCTGATGTTCCTACTTAAAATATCTCAAGCTAATATCAACTGGCATCTTATGATCTAGGGTTACTCTTGGTCAGCTGCTTATGCTAAGGCTTTTTAGTCTTTGATTAGTTTAGCTAAGATATTGTAGGCTCACTGTATTCCTGTCTTAACATACGTATGTGTTACCTAACAAATACCTATACCTATAAGGCTACAATCCTACAGTTGGATAGGCGCCAGCAGTTACCACAACAGGAGGATACAGTGGCCTGCAAGTAGGAAGATGGTGTGGAGGGGTCAAAATGGGACTGTTTATCCTTATAGCCCTATAGAGGATAGGTTTGGAAGTGTTTAGATCTTCATTGTTAATGTAACTTAAAAGCAAATTATACCTAGTGTATTTGCAGCTTTTAGTTTCTGGCACTCGTAGTAAAGGATTCTTCTGTTACTCTAAATGCATGAGTGCTTATGGGAACCCACCAACATCTAAAGCCTTTATAGCCAAGTGCTTGGAGCATCTGCAGTGCTTGTCTCTGAACTCATGGTACCCCTGAAAAGCTTAGTCTGTCTCATCTGTTTACAGTGTAAGCATGCAAGAAAGGAAGTATTATTGTCCCATTTTATATACAGAGCACAGAGGGACAGAGAGATTACATGTCTGCCCCAAGATACACTAGGTACATCCACGCCCTTTGAGAGAAATTTGAGGCCCTGGTACATCATGTTCACTGAGGCCTCATTCCCTCCCATTTCACCCCAGTTAGATGTTTTGGGGGGCCTCCTAAGCTTGGGGCCCTGGTACAGCTGTCCCCCCTTTCCTCTCATCTCATTAGCCTTGGATGTGTCTACACAGTATTTTGGAGCAAACAGAACCAAGCCTTCCAGTCCAGGTCAACAGACAGAGGGGTTCACACAAGTGCTCTAAAAAGCTGTACAGACAGCACTTTGAAGTTGCTGCTTGAGCTGGAGCTCAGGCTCAGAAGCCTAGAGAGGGGAATGGGTTTCCGAGCCTGAGCTCCAGCCCAAGTCACAACTTCAAAATACTGTCTACACAGCTGTTGTTAGAGTGCTAGGGTGAGCCCCACTCCCTCATGTCTATTGACCCGGGCTGGAAGGCTTGCTCCTGCTCCCTCCAAGATGTTGTGCGTAGACATACCCACACAGGCTCCAAATCTGTGGCACAGCGAGGAAGTTAACTCAGACCTCCTGAGTCCCAGTCCAATACCTTACTGACAAGACCCTTCTTCTTATCCAAGCACTATATGCTATAGTGAGCAATCTTGCATGGGCAGGAGGATGGACTACAGGACAGAATGGTTCTTTTTCACTTCTAAATGTGATACTGTTATGAACTTTAGTGTTTTGGCTATTGAGGAACTTTGCCATATTTTTGAGGGTCTTTTCTTAGATGGATAATCTATAATCAAGGTTCAGTTATGTGTGTAACATGACATCTTCAGATCAAGAATTTGGAATTTTGTGTTCAGTTAACCAATTACCCTGGTTACAATAGATGTACGACTCTGTTTGTTTTTAAACAAACAAAACCCTGAAAACTCCTTGGTGAATGTTTTATAAAAATACTATACAGAGATATTTATGTATGCCGAGACAAGTTAGATAATCTCCAATTCATATAAAACCCAACACCTGCACACCTCATTGTAAGCCCATTTGTGTGATTCTAATTGTGCTTGTTTAGCATGCCTCTATGAACCTCTATAGCTATATTAACACCATTGTCATATACTTAATCACAGCCAGGTTTATTTTTGTTGGCAAACCTACACAAGTCACTGCAGAACAGTTACTAGCACTTAATTCACTCAGATCATACTTTTATACCTACAAATGAGCTGTAAAATAGGAAGAAATGTTTGAAAAATAAAATATACCAATTTGTGATCTCTGCTTTGAAGTTTAATATTATAACTCCAAACACATCAAAATAAAGACATTGAGCTCTGTTTTCATCTACAACACACACACACACACACACACACACACACACACACACACACAGAGTAATTCTTAACGAATGACCAACAGAGAAAGGCTAGGCACCTTCATGCGAATTATATCTCAAGAGCTGGTATGCTTCACGTGATGGGACTCTGTACAACAGACATTATATAAGCACACGGGCTGAAGTAAAAAATGTTAAACATAGTCCACAATGCCCATCTGTTTATCAAGAAATGACAACTTGTCCTATTCTGGCCAGGGAGGAATCCTGCTATTCAGAGTGAAATACCAAATGTGAAATCTGCAATGAATACAGGAAATAGAATGCAAAAGAAACAGTGAAACCCCCTGCAATTTCTGATCACCTTTGGTCCAGAGATTAATTAAACAGCAAAGATTACCTTTAATTAGTTGACTACTACTCTATTTTTAAATTGGAGCTGTTGCACAATACCTTATGATTTACAATGTATTATTGCACTGTTAGCTTTCTGTGCCATAAGATTCCAAATGAGCAAGTTATAAATAATGGCCCCCAGTTCAAGAGTGGCCCATTCTAGCAATTCTCTTTTATATATAAAAGTTCAAAATACATGTCAAGCTTTACTATGTGCTATAAATTGGAGGCTTAACACAAAAGGCAATATGAATAGTAAAGCCTTGACAAAAACAAAACAAAAAACAAAACATAAGAACAGCCATACAGGGTCAGACCAAAGGTCCATCTAGCCCAGCATCCTGTCTTCTGACAGTGGCCAATACCAGGTGCCCCAGAGGGAATGAACAGAACAGGTAATATCAAATGATCTATTCCCTGTCGCCCATTCCCAGCTTCTGGCAAACAGAGGCTAGGGACACCATCCCTGCCCGTCCTGGCTAATAGCCATTGATGGACCTATCCAATATAAATCCATGAATTTATCTAGTTCTTTTTGAACCCTATTATAAAAAACCTGGTAGATTCAAAAGATCCATATTTAGCATATTGTAACACCTCGTAATGCTTTATTAGGGTACCAGACTTACGGGCACAAGGATAAAAACCTTAGAAGCAGTATTTAACAAACTAAAGACAGTTAACCTTGAAATAGTTACCGAAGAACTATACATTAGGAAACTAGAACAGAAAAAAATAATATGACAAGAATGCCTAACAGTTAACCCCATTCCAAGTAGGAGAGAAAAGTTAACTGGCAACCTACAAAGTTCACAGCACCATCTGTATGTCATATGTCATAATCACGCTTGCGTCCAACAAGAGAAACAGAAGACATCTCAATAAAACCAAGGAGGACACCAGCTTTGTTTCTTGAGAACATCCACAGTACTCTGTGGGGATGGAAGAAAGATGTTCCTAACAATCACTTGCAATGAGAAATGGCAGGAGTAGCATACCCAGGCACCAGATGGCAGATCCACCTCCATGGCTTAACAGGTTAATGCAGGAGAAATTGTTTGGAAAATATGTATTGACCCTTTGACCAGAAAGCCACTGCAGTTCATAGATAACATCAACATCTGCCAGTAATGACTAAATTGTAATTAAATATTTGGAAATTGGGAAAATTCCAGGGGACTGAAAGAAAGCCAATATTGTGACAATATTTAGAGAGAGAACATAGGAGGACACAAGTAATCATAGGGTCCATCAATCTGACGTTGACCCCCGACAAAATAATGGGTATGGTCCCAACTCAATCAGGAAAGGATAGAAATGTAATTAACACCACTCAAGATTGTTTGCTATTTTCCCCTGAACTAACATTTTATCAGTCGTTGACAAATCTGGTTGATAAAAAGTAACTTGGCTGACATATTAACACTTGGAAATGAGAAAAGAAGAGAATCCTGCCAAGACAAAAGTAGTAGCAAGTGGATGGAGTTGAAATCTTGCCTGGGAAGAGGCGGTGGGGACTCCTGCCTTGGGATGGGGATCAGAAGGGAAAGGAGAAGCCCTCTCTCTCTCGCTCCAAAACCTCACCTGCCTCTCTTGCTGCTGCAGTTGTGTTCCCCAGAATCTCCTCACATGCTCCAGATTCCTCCTCACTACACCTTAACCTTGGGGTACCGAGCTAATTTACCCACTGAGCCTTTTCACTTACATCCCATCCACTCACCTACTGCCTAACTCAATCTTATGACTGCTATAAGGCATAGTTAACAACTAAACAAGCTCAACAGACTGAACGTTCTCAGTGGAGGTGGCTCTCTTAAATAAGGTTAGATATCACCAGCTACTGATTTTTAGCAACAAGACTAAAGTTCAGTCATGAGTTAGCCTTTGTCCAGTTCTCAATTCCATTAAAGGGAGAAGAAAAATGGTGGTACTTTTAGAATCCATATTTTCAATATTCAGCTTGAACCTTAAATGTTTTGTTTGTATGTATTGTTATTAAAAGAATGTTCTTACAAAAAAAAAAAGCAAAATTAAACACTCTGGGTCATGTCAGAAACTTGCAGGAGAGGTGGACTTGTAAGTATGGTGCTTTCCCTCCTCTCATGTCTTGTTTGTCAAGTCTCGTCTTCATGTCTATTTCATATCTACACATTACCTATCACAATGGGGCCCTTACCCCTGACTGGAGCTTCTAGTCACTAAGGAGAATATTTTCAGAGATGCTAAGTCATTTAGGCACTTTTGAAAAATATACCCTAATATTATATAAATAGATAATGAAATGTTTTAAAACATGGTGCTTTCTTTGTTCAGAGTTCACGGACTCCAAAACAATCAGTTGTCAACATCACTACACACCAACCATAATAATCTTTGCCTGTTTATAGAAGAACAAAAGGGTCACTTCATAACAGTGCTACACAAATTCCAGAAATTGAGACACACTTGTAAAATTAGTTTATAGTTCCGATTATTTTGTTGCTACCGGTTTTCACCATATTGTAGCACACAAAATGGTGAAACACTTTCTAGTGACTATCTTCTTCAGAACTCAATGCTCTCATACTGATACATTGTTAAAAAAAATCAGACAAAAAAAGAGAGTAATCACACCACCTTCTAAGCAATAGAAATACAGTCAAAGACAAAGTCCAACCTATGAATGAAGGCAGAAATTAGTAGTTTAAATCTGTCATTACATTCTTGATTTAATCAGATGAACCTACCAATGAAAATCATCAGGTAGGACTGGGTTGTTTTCATGAGGTATGTAACACGAAACAAAGTGCAAGTTCAAATAATTAAAATTTCACCAATTGGTGGAATTCTATTGCATCACAAGGCACTCTATGTCAAAGCAATTATAGTAGCACTTGTAATGAGGGTTGTGAATTTCACTGTTGTGAGAGTTCTTAATAATTCAAAGTTTAATGAGATGCTGCCTTTTTCAAGTGTTTTAGTCAGGATTGCAGATGTCAACAATGTCAGCTACATGAAGGTTGTATTCTTGGTTACTTTGGGGAATGTTCTGGAAGAAATCAGGTTGTTCTTAGTTCAAAAGGAACAGCACTAAATAAACTTGCAATGGTTGAATGACTCTTTTTTTCTGACTTCACTCAGCACTTCAACAGAGCATAAAACTTTAGATATGAGGAATGATGATAGACACCAGGGCCTTGTCTACATTAAGGACCTTTAGCAGAAATTCCCACTGGTTCTATCATCAGCTCCCTACCCTAATAGTTGCATCAATGAAAGCACTACTGAAGGTGGCTCCAATGGCGTCTATTGTTTTTAATCACAGTTACACTGGTGGGATTTTTTGTTGAAAGTTCAATAGTGTGGACACAACCCATGTTTGAAACCTGCCAGCTTTTTTTCATAAGTTCTAAAATAGTCCAAAAAGACTTGGATACAACTAAGTTTAAATATTAACTTTCATTGAGGTAACAACTAGAAAATTCAGCTGCTTTCACAGGCAATGTTGTTAACATCGGTGAAGTGCACAAATCAGATTCAGGTATAATTAGGAAGACTTTTCAGGACAGTTTTTTAAGTTCTGACAGGTTCAAAATAAACTACTATTCAGACTATTACTGAATCAAGTACGGAAAGTACCATCTGGAAAACGAAGTGTGTTGACCTCAGTTCCCAGGTGCAAAATATGGAGTATGGCAGGATGGAAGAAAATGAAGAACTATGATGCTATCTGATTTTTTTTGTTTTTATGAAAAAAAATAACCATAGCTTTAACAGTGGCATTCAGTTCAACTCATTTGTTTGACCAACTGTTTTCTAGCAATGAACTTCCATCAGGTCTGATATTAGGAACTGCCTAGTTATACAAGTACAGAATTTATGGCTCTAAGACTAAAAATTCCAAATCTGAAATTTGCCATATAGTAAATGCTTCTTTTTTCATTTCTTAGGACGTGGTACAAAAAGGCTCTTCAATGTCTTAGCGTGCCCTTGCACTCATGTGATACTCTTCTGAAAAATGCTCAAAAATCTCACTTGGATACTGTGATCCATAAGAAAGGCTTGTCTCCCCAATTAAAATTCAACAGTAGTCACTGTGGCCTTCCCTTGTGCTGCTATTGCAATTCCAACACCTTTATAATGCTGTCAGGACATTAGTCTCAAACATACAACCTGCAAGCCATCTTTCCAGAGTTTCATGGTCTGATTCTCTCTGGGAGAGCTCATGTTCATCAGTAAAGCAAAAGGATGAAATTCAAAAAGTATTTATCTTGGTTTTTTTAATACATTATAAATATTGTGTATTTCTTTTTTGTTTTAGCCCGAGCACAAAGAAGAGACAAGTTGCCTGTGTGGACTAGGTTTCTCTTTAGAATTGCCAGACCTCAAAAGTGCCTTAACAGCATTCATGTGTTTATCAGAAAGAAAGCATCAGTATTCAGAATGCCTTCCCATGGCATGATTTGGCTGAGGTCCAGAAACTGATATACTCTGCTCTTCCTTTTAGATATGACAGCAACTATGATTCCATATCTAGGGAAATCAATAGCCACCCAAATTCTTGCAGAAACATATTGGACAAATTAGAAGGGTGTTTGGACCCCTACTTCAAAGCATGGGTCAAACATGGATTTTTATTTATTTTCTTGCACATACAATAGAACCACCAGAAAGAAACAGACCATTAACTACAGTAGTAGATGTTGCTGTATGAACAGGTATTCTTGTTTTACATTCTAACGGAGCAGGACATTTTTCTATTCATTAAGAACAATTTTTCAGAAGTAGTCCTGGAACTCTATGCAGTCAGTTATTCAGTTCAGCAGATATACACAGACTGCTGTCAATTGCCATTATCCTTACACTTCAAAGATGTGGAAATCTGAAGTGCAATTTCCTCTTCCGAGAAACTATGGATTTCCTGGAATACAATATATACTCCATGTTCCTTGTTTTCTGTTTATCTAGTCATTTATTTTTTGATCAACATACCTGATCTGTAGATACTTGCTTGCTGTTTATTCACACAACCACCACCAACCAAGAATTTAACCAAGTGTACAGTGTTCAAAGCAAGTATAAGATGACCTGTCTATACCAGTACCTCCACTCTGTGCCTACAGCTTCAATCCAAAGCAGTTTTATCTTACCTGTAGGAAAAGAGATCTAGCTCTCATACCCAACCCAAGACAGCCTGATTCTGAGCAAGTAGTCTATTATGCTACCTGCAATGAGTCGAGAGAGAGAGAGAGTACCAACCTCAGGGCAGACTGAGGGAACAGCGGCACAGGAGCCAGCAAACAGAGTTGTAAACAGGGGAGTTTCAGTGGGAGTTTACGGGGGAGACTAAGAGACCTAGGCAGAGGAATTGACAGACCAGTGAAGGGAGGGGGTGGTGTCCTGCCGGTGTTCTGGTGCCTGTTGGGGGTTTGTTTTGCTGTAGATGGTGGTGGTTTGCTTTGGTTTGTGTTTCCTGGACTAACAGGTTTTAGGTGGGAAGGCTATGACCAATACAGAGGCAGCAGTGAAAGACACAATGAGGATGACTGGATGTGGAAGCTGCGGCATGTACATGATCCTGGAGGGAGTACCTGAAAAGAGTTTTGTCTGAATGAAGTGCTGCCTGATAGAGCTGATGGAAGAAAAGATCCGAGGACTGGAGATGTAGGTGGAAACTCTGGTCGAGTTTAGAAGGGGGTTCGAGCAGATGACGGAGCAAAGACATGAGGAGGCTGAAGGGAAAAGCTCAGACTTGCAGATGGAAGCAAGACCAAAGAATTCTGAGGGGAGACTGCTGGGTGAGGAAAGTGGACGGTGGAAGCATGTGACTAAGAGAACCAGGCAGAGGAAAAGACGGGCCAGTGAAGGAGAAATAGAGCTCAGGAACAGGTTTGCAGAGTTGGAAGATGAAGAAGGGACACATCAGGTGGTCGCTGAAGGTGAGAGGGCAAGGAAGAGGAGAAGAGCAGCTAGTCCTATAGGAAGAGGCGAAGAGTCAGTGGAGACAACACCAAATATGAGCTCCGGGAGAATACGGGATGGGTTGTGGAGAATTGCAAGGGACAATAGAAATCGAGAGGACTTGAAGCCAGAGGGAACAGGGGATAGTCTGGAGCATCACACTGTCACCAGGAAAAGGCAGGTCTACGTGATTGGGGACTCCTTACTGAGAAGAACAGACAGGCCTGTAACTAGAGCTGATCCGGAGAACAGAAGGGTGTGCTGTCTGCCAGGTGCTAAGATACAGGATGTGGACCTGAGGCTGAAAAGGATCCTAATGGGAGCGGGAAAGAATCCACTGATTGTCCTTCATGTGGGAATGAATGATACGGCTAGATTCTCGCTGGAACATATCAAGGGAGACTATGCCAGACTGGGGAAGACACTTAAGGAAATCTAGGCTCAGGTGATCTTCAGTGGGATTCTGCCTGTTCCTAGAGAAGGGCGATAAAGGTGTGACAAGATTATGGCGGTCAACAGATGGCTAAGACAGTGGTGCTATAAATAGGGCTTTGGGATGTATCGCCACTGGGAAGCATTCATGGACAGAGGACTGTTCTCTCGGGATGGACTTCACTTGAGTAAGGAGGGAAATAGACTTCTAGGATGGAGGCTGGGACAACTGATGAAGAGAGCTTTAAACTAGGAATTTGAGGGAGATGGTTGGGAGATGTCCAGGTAATCTCCACACCAGAATTTAACATTGAGAGGGAAGAAAACAAAGCAAGTCATACCCCCATACAGTCGTGGGTAGGAGAATGGACATAAGGAAGAAGGGTAGTGTGGATACAATCTAATAGGTGATACTGGTGGTAGAATGTCTGTGCCTAATTGGGTAAATGTTAGTGAAGCCAAACGGTAAAAATTAAGATGTTTGTAAACTAATGCGAAAAGCCTTAGGAAACAAAATGGAGGAATTAGAGCTACTGGTGCAGGAAGTGAAACCGGATATTATAGGGATAACAGAAACATGGTGGAATAGTAGTCATGACTGGAGTACAGGTCTTGAAGGCTATGTGCTGTTTAGGAAAGACAGAAAATAAAGACAAAGGTGGTGGAGTAGCATTGTATATCAATGATGAGGTAAACTGTAAAGAAATAAGTGATGAAATGGATCAGACAGAGTCTGTCTGGATAAAAATCACATTGGGAAAGAAAGCTACTAGAGCCTCCCCTTAGATAGTGCTTGGGGTGTGCTACAGACCGCCAGGATCTAATTTGGACATGGATAGAGACCTCTTTAATGTTTTTAATGAAGTAAACACTAATAGGAATTGTGTGATCATGGGAGACTTTAACTTCCCAGATATAGACTGGAGAACAAGTGCTAGTAATAATAATAGGGCTCAGATTTTTCTGGATGCGATAGCTGATGGATTCCTTCACCAAGTAGTTGAAGAACCAACAAGAGGGGATGCCATTTTAGATTTGGTTTTGCTGAGTAGTGAGGACCTCATAGAAGACATGGTTGTAGGGGACAACCTTGGTTCGAGTGATCATTAGCTAATTCAGTTCAAACTAGATGGAAGGATAAACAAAAATAGATCTGGGACTAGGGTTTGTGATTTCAAAAGGGCTAATTTTAAAGAATTAAGGAAATTAGTTAGGGAAGTGGATTGGACTGAAGAACTTGTGGATCTAAAGGCAGAGGAGACCTGGAATTACTTCAAGTCAAAGTTGCAGAAACTATCAGAAGCCTGCATCCCAAGAAAGGGGAAAAAATTCATAGGCAGGAGTTGTAGACCAAGCTGGATGAGCAAGCATCTCAGAGAGGTGATTAAGAAAAAGCAGAAAGCCTACAAGGAGTGGAAGATGAGAGGGATCAGCAAGGAAAGGTACCTTATTGAGGTCAGAACGTGTAGGGATAAAGTGAGAAAGGCCAAAAGTCATGTAGAGTTGGACCTTGCAAAGGGAATTAAAACCAATAGTAAAAGGTTCTATAGCCATATAAATAAGAAGAAAACAAAGAAAGAAGAAGTGGGACCACTAAACACTGAGGATGGAGTGGAGGTTAAGGATAATCTAGGCATGGCCCAATATCTAAACAAATACTTTGCCTCAGTCTTTAATGAGGAGCTTAGGGATAATGGTAGGATGACAAATGGGAATGAGGATATGGAGGTAGATATTACCACATCCGAGGTAGAAGCCAAACTCGAACAGCTTAATGGGACAAAATCGGAGGGCCCAGATAATCTTCATCCAAGAATATTAAAGGAACTGGCACATGAAATTGTAAGCCCATTAGCAAGAATTTTTAATGAATCAGTAAACTCAGGGGTTGTACCGTACGACTGGAGAATTGCTAACATAGTTCCTATCTTTAAGAAAAGGGAAAAAAGGTGATCCGAGTAACTATAGGTCTGTTAGTTTAACATCTGTAGTATGCAAGGTCTTGGAAAAATTTTTGAAGGAGAAAGTAGTTAAGGACATTGAGGTCAATGGTAATTGGGACAAAATACAACATGGTTTTACAAAAGGTAGATCATGCCAAACCAACCTGATCTCCTTCTTTGAGAAGGTAACAGATTTTTTAGACAAAGGAAACGCAGTGGATCTAATTTACCTCGATTTCAGTAAGGCATTTGATATGGTTCCACCTGGGGAATTATTAGTTAAATTGGAAAAGATGGGGATCAATATGAAAATTGAAAGGTGGATAAGGAACTGGTTAAAGGGGAGACTACAACAGGTCATACTGAAAGGTGAACTGTCAGGCTGGAAGGAGGTTACTAGTGGAGTTCCTCAGGGATCGGTTTTGGGACCAATCTTATTTAATCTTTTTATTACTGACCTTGGCACAAAAAGTGGGAATGTGCTAATAAAGTTTGCAGATGACACAAAGCTGGGAGGTATTGCTAATACAGAGAAGGACCGGGATATCATACAGGAAGATCTGGATGACCTTGTAAACTGGAGTAATAGTAATAGGATGAAATTTAATAGTGAAAAAGTGCAAGGTCATGCATTTAGGGATTAATAACAAGAATTTTGGTTACGAATTGGGGACACATCAGTTGGAAGTAACAGAGGAGGAGAAGGACCTTGGAGTATTGGTTGATCACAGGATGACTATGAGCTGCCAATGTGATATGGCTGTGAAAAAAGCTAATACAGTTTTAGGATGCATTAGGCGAGGTATTTCCAGTAAAGATAAGGATGTGTTAGTACTGTTATACAAGGCACTGGTGAGACCTCATTTGGAATACTGTGTGCAGTTCTGGTCTCCAATGTTTAAGAAGGATGAATTCAAACTGGAACAGGTACAGAGAAGGGCTTCTAGGATGATCTGAGGAATGGAAAACCTGTCTTATGAAAGGAGACTGAAAGAGCTTGGCTTGTTCAGCCTAACCAAAAGAAGGCTGAGGGGAGATATGATCGCTCTTTATAAATATATCAGAGGGATAAATATCAGGGAGGACGAGGAATTATTTAAGCTTAGTACCAATGTGGACACAAGAACAAATGGATATAAACTGGACACTAGGAAGTTTAGACTTGAAATTAGATGAAGGTTTCTAACCATTAGCGTGAAGTTCTGGAACAGCCTTCCAAGTGGAGTAATGGGGGCAAAAGACATATCTGGCTTCAAGACTAACCTTGATAAGTTTATGGAGGGGATGGTATGATGGGATAGCCTAATTTTGGCAATTAATTGATCTTTGATTATTAGCAGGTAAATAGGCCCAATGGTCTGTGATGGAACACAGGGTGGGTGGGATCTGAGTTGCTACAGAGAATTCTTTCCTGGGTGCTGGCTGGTGAGTCTTCCCACATGCTCAGGGTTTAACTGATCACCATATTTGGGGTCGGGAAGGAATTTTCCTCCAGGGAAGATTGGCAGAGGCCCTGGGCGTTTTTCGTCTTCTTCTGCAGCATGGGGCACGGGTCACTTGCTGGAGGATTCTCTGCACCTTGAGGTCTTTAAACCACAATTTGAGGACTTCAATAACTCAGACATAGGTTAGGGGTTTGCTACAGGAGTGGGTGGGTGAGATTCTGTGGCCTGCATTGTGCAGGAGGTCAGACTAGATGACCATAATGGTCCCTTCTGACCTTAAGTCTATGAATCTATGAATCTATGGAACAGGGCACAAACCCCAAACTGGTTTGAGAGTTCTATACTTACATTTCACCAACCAATTATCAAACTCTTCAGACACTATAACAGCCTTAATGTGGAGTCACACACAGTCCCCTCAGGTACTCCGATCTACCTCACCACTCAGGTGAGCATACCTTTGTGACAGATGGGCCCTTACACCACAAATCACAGCAATATTCAGGTTACTCCCAGTCCCAAAGGACCAGTCACTTACCCCAGATCAATTGCACCTTAGATTTCACACTAGAGACAATGCTTGTAGCCAATGCTATTATAAACTATATAAAGATATATTAAATAAGAAAAGAGAAAAACGGTTACTAACCTTTTGTAACTGTTGTTCTTCAAGATGTGTTGCTCATGTCCATTCCATGTTAAGTGTGTGTGCTCGCCACATGCACTGGTACCGGAAGTTTTTCCCTCAGTGGTATCCATAGGGGACATATACACCGGTATAACAGGCTCTGCCGACTCCCCCCTTCCTCAGTTCCTTCTTGACGGAACTCCGACTGAGGGGAAGGAGGGCAGGTCATGGAATAGACATGGGCATAACATCTCGAAGAACAACAGTTACGAATGGTTAGTAACTTTTGAGTGCTTGCTCATGTCCATTCCATGTTAAGTGACTCCCAAGCAGTGTCTCCAGAGGCGGGTAGGAGTTCATGGATATGTCGATTGCAACACAGCTTTGCCAAAGCCAGAGTCATCACCGGGTGATGGCATAGTGGGTCGTGAAGGTGTGCATTGATGACTATGTTGCAGCCCTGAAGATGTCCTGGATAGGGACTTGCGCCAGGAAGGCTGCCGGACGACACCTGACCTCTGGTTGAATGTACCTCCACTGATAGTGATGGCCCAACCTGTGCCAACTTGTAGCACAGGTGGTGATCCAAGACGAAAGCCTTTGAGAAGACACCAGAAGGCCTTTCATCCTGTCAGCCACCATGACGAAGAGTTGAGTCAATCTATGGAAGGGCTTAGTATGCTTCAAGTAGAAAGCCAGAGTCCACCTGACGTCTAGAGCGTGCAGACGCCTCTCCTCATTGGACCCATGAGACTTTGAGCAGAAGACTCGGAGGAAAATGTCCTCGTTAACATGGAAGGGGCGACATCAGCTTTGGCAGGAAAGCAGGAGGGGGACACAACTGAACCTTCTCATTGTAGAACACTGTGTATGGATGCTCCGATGCAAGGGCTTTAATCTTGGAGACTCGCCTCACTGAAGTGATAGACACAAGGAAAGCAACCTTCCATGATAGATGTGAAAGAGAACAGGAGACTAGAGAAAAGACTAGGTTGAGGTCCCATTGGGGCACTGGGTCCCAGACCGGCGGAAAAAGTCTTTCAAGACCCTTTAGGAACCTGATTGTCATCTCATACGAGAATACTGATCTGCCCTGGATGCGGGGATGGAAGGCCGATATGGCTGCCAGGTGCACCTTGATTGAGGAAAGCAACAGAGAGTCCTGTGGCACCTTTAAGACTAACAGATGTATTGGAGCATAAGCTTTTGTGGGTGAATACCCACTTCGTCAGACACATGCATATTCACCCACGAAAGCTTACGCTCCAATACATCTGTTAGTCTTAAAGGTGCCACAGGACTCAAAAAGCAACAGAGAGTCCTGTGGCACCTTTAAGACTAACAGATGTATTGGAGCATAAGCTTTCGTGGGTGAATATGCATGTGTCTGACGAAGTGGGTATTCACCCACAAAAGCTTATGCTCCAATACATCTGTTAGGCTATAAGGTGCCACAGGACTATCTCTTGCCTTTCGCCAGGTAAGTCGCTTTAATGGAGGGCTTTCTACTCTCCAACAGAACTCGCTGGATTTGACTAGAGTAGGCCTGCTCCTCCAGGTTCAGCCACGCAGCATCTATGCTGTGAGGTGGAGAGAGACGAGGTTTGGGTGTAGCAACCTCCTGTGATCTTGAGGTCTGGGCAGTTGGGAAGTGTCCATGCGGGTGCTGTTGCCAAGTCCATGAGCATGCCGAACCAATGCTGGTGAGACAATGCAGGGGCAATCATGATGACTCTGGCCTTCCCCCCTTAATTTTCAGGAGGGCCCTGCTGATAAGTGGGATCGACAGGAAGGCGATCATCAGGTCGCCTGTCCAAGACAGAAGAAAAGGGTTGGAAAGCGATCCGCTCATGGTGAGAAAAGAACGACCTGCTGAGGTAATCCTCCAGCATGCTTTGGATGCTGGGGAGATGTAGAGCCTTGATGTTTAAGACGGGCTGGATACAGAATTCCCACAGCTGGAGGGTTTCTTGACAGAGGGCCGAATACCATGCTCCCTGTTGACAAAGAACATGGAGACTGTATTGTCCATCAACACTTGTACCACCTGAAGGGACAGTTGAGGAACGAACACTTCACAAGCCAAATGGATGGCCCTGAGCTCCCTGATGTTGATGTGCAGTACCAGCTCTTCCCAGGACCACAACCCTTGGGTCTTTGAGTGTTCCAAGGTGAGCTCCCCAGCCCAGGTCTGATACATCCGACACTAGCATCATTGTGAGTTTCGGAATCACAAAGGGTATCCCTTTGGACATATTGCCCGGGTTGGACCACCTTTCCAGAGCACAAAATACTTGTGGTGGAACTGTGAGGACCTTGTCCAGGTGGTGTCTGGCTGGGGTGTAGCCTGACATCAGCCACATCTGGAGGGGTCTGAGATGTAGTCGTGCGTGCCAAACTACATAAGTGCATGCTGCCATGTGCCCTAGCAGCCTGAGGCATACCAGTCACCCGATCACCACAGCCAGGGTAAGTTGGGCGATGAGAGAGATTTTGGGAGAAAAGTTTTGGGAGAAAAGTCCTGGCTCGGGTAGAATCCAGAACTGCCCTGATGAACTCTATTCTCTGCACTGGGGCCAGCATGGATTTTTGTTCATTTATGAACAGACCCAACACTCGGCAAGTGGCTTGCACCAACTTGACGCTGTGATGAGCTTGCACCCTCGAACAATGCTTGATGAGCCAATTGTCAAGGTATGGGTAGATCTGAACTACCTGGCACCTTAGGTAAGCTGCAACTACCTCCATGCATTTCATGAACACCCTTGGCGCTGTAGCCAGGCCAAACAGAAGCACTGTGAACTGGTAGTGGGCCTGTCCAACTATGAACCGCAGGAACGTCCTGCGTCCGTGGAAAATTGAGATATGAAAGTACGTGTCCTTCAGGTTGAGGGTGGCGTACCAGTCTCCAGGATCCAGGGAGGGGATAATGGAGGCCAAGGAGACCATGCAGCACTTAAACTTTTTGAGCTATTTGTTGAGGCCTCGCAGGTCCAATATGGGACGCAGATCACTCTTGGCCTTTGGTTCCAGGAAGTACCGAGAGTAGAATGCTTTCCTTCTTAGATGCATGGGAATTTCCTCCAAGGCCCCTACTCACAGGAGGGCTTGCATGTCTTGGGCAAGAAGTTGCTTGTGAGAAGGTTTCCTGAAGAGGGACAGATAGGAATAAACTGTAGGGTATACCCCACTGCCACTGTGCTGAGGACTCACCGGTCCGATGTTATAGAGGCCCAAGCAGGAAAGAAAGGAAACAAGCTGTTTGAAAACAAAAGGGATGCAGGATCCTGGCTGCAGACTGGGAGGTCACCCTTGGGCGCACCCTCAAAACACCTGTTTGTTTCCAGGAAGGTAGTGGGAAGGGCTTGAGTAGGAGGAAGAGGCTGGTTGTTGGCCTTGATGGCGCTTGTAGCCCTTGCCCTTTTTTCAGCAGGGCTCCAGTCGGGCCTGATCACTTGATCTTTGAGGTTGCTGTGGCTTAAACCTCTTTCTAGCAGGGGCCAGCGTATAGAGACCTAGGGAATGCAGATTAGCCCTAGAGTCCTTAAACCCATGTAACCGTGAGCCAGTCTGTTCTGCAAACAGGGTTAGGCCATCAAATGGGAGGTCCTGAATTGCCTGCAGGGCCTCCTTCGACAGCCCCAAAAATAGCAGCCATGACGTTCGTCTCATTGACACGGCCGTAGCGATGGACCTGGCTGATGACTCTACCACGTCAGAGACTACCTGAAGGGAGGCTTTTACCACATTTCTCCCTTCCTCTAAAATATTCAGGAACTCCTGCTTGGAGTCCTCTGGCAGCGAGTCTGCGAACTTGGCCACAGACTGCCACACATTAAAGTCATACCTCCCAAGTAAGGCCTGATGGTTTGCTACCCGTAATTGGAGGCTGGCAGATGAATAAACTTCTCAGACAAGTAAGTCTAGCTTCTTTCCATCTTTGTTCTTGGGAGTTGAACCAAGTTGTCCCTGCCTGACTCTCCCTGCCTGGGGGAACCCCCATGGGTTTGCTTGTTTGCCACCGGTAGGCTATTGGCCCTGGGGCCATGCGCCGGCTGGTAGCTCTGGGGGAAACCCCCCAGATCTGGCTGGATGTGCCTGGCTCGAGGGACCCGCCATCTCCTCAGCCTCAGAGCCCGACGAGGAAAGTTCCTCCCTTAGGGACCATGGCAGTGCCGATGCTGTGTACGTATGCCTTCCGCGCCTACCATCCCAATGTTTGCCACTGGGGGAAAGGTGCCGGGGTTCAGGATATCAGTGCTGTCTGTCCGGGGACTGGCAATGGAGCACGGCCGATCGGCGATAGTACATCAGCAATCAACACCTACAACTTTGGGATCAGTGCCAGGACTCCAGCGACCAAGAAGGGGATAGCAGAGAGCACCATCTTGACCCCAGGGATCGGTGCCGCGAGTCTGGCAATCGCCGTCTTGGATCCAAGAACTGGTGTCTCGGTTCCAGGTACCGGCACTGCAGCTCTGGGGACCGGCATTGTCCCAAGGAGTGATGCCCACGCTATAGCGACCAGTGCCTTGCTTCAGGTCTGCGCTGACTGTCCGGAGAGCGATGCCATGCCTTGGTGGACCGATGCCAAGAGGCTGGCGAATAGTACCAGGAGCGCCAGTCAGCATGGGTGGGTTGAAAGCACGTCCCTGGGAATCGCTGCTTTGACACCAACTGCTGCGGTGCTGGGGAGCGATTCCACACGGATTGGGAATGTTGCGCAGACCCCAGCGCCAGCTTCCCTCTTGAGACGATGGCATCTTGATGGGGCATCGGTGGCACCTTCAAAGACATGATGTCTTTAACAGCCTGGAAGGCCTCTGGCATGGATGGAACTTCTAGGTGCCGGGGACCTCTGCCACTCCCCAGTATGGCTGGTGTGTCCCAAGGAAAGCTGGATAGCCTAGCCGGCAATTCAGGTGCCTGGCTGAGCTCCCGAGAAGATGTGCTGTCATGTGCAGGCCTATGCTCCTCTCTGGATTTCCTCTTCCCTATACGGGACATCAGGGAGCACCGTCTCCCGGGGTGCTTCCTCTGCTTCTTAGCAGGCACCCGGCATGAGGATCGGCGCCGGGCGGAGACCGGGGACAGAGATCAGCGCCGGACGGAGCCGGTGCCAGCAGTGCACTTCGCACCGATGCCACGATGCTCAGTGCAGCGTCCAATCTTGGTGGCTCGGAGGCTGGCGCGAGAGCAGAGTCCAAGAGGAGCGCTCTTACTCTTATGTCCCGCTCCTTTTTAGTTCTTGGCTTGAAGCTTCTGCAGACGCGACACTTGTCGCTAAGGTGGGTTTCCCCCAAACACTTCAAGCAGCTTTGATGTGGGTCCCTGACCGGCATAGGCTTTTTGCAGCGATCACAAGGCTTGAAGCCCAGGGATCGGGGCATGCCCTGTCCCTAGGCTAAGTCCCTCAGGGGACTATCTAACTTATCTACAGTCACTGTTAAGCTAACTATCAAGAGAACAATAAAAATTACAGTAACTCCTCACTTAAAGTCATCCCGTTTAATGCTGTTTTGTTGTTACGTTGCTGATCAATTAGGGAACATACTCATTTAAAGTTGTGCAATGCTTCACTCTTACATTGTTTGGCTGCCTGCTTTCTCTACAGCTGGCAGCCTCCCTATGGCCCCCTCCCCCCAAGCGCCTCCCGCACGCCACCAGACCCCACGGATCAGCGCCTTCCCCCCGCCTCCTGCCCGCGGCAATCAGCTGGCTTGTGATGTTTCGGAGGCAGGAGGGAGGGGTGAGAACTCGGTGCGCAGGCTCCCCCTCCCTCCCGAATGCCGCAAGCCAGCTGATTGCCCTGGGCAGGAGGCAGGGGGGGAGGGAGGGGGAACCTCCTGCCTCCTAAATGCCGCAAGCCAGCTGATTGCCCCGGGCAGGAGGAGTGAGGACTCGGCATGCCTCTCCCCTCTCTCCCCCCCGCCTCCTGCCAGCGGCAATCAGCTGGCTTGCGGCGTTTAGGAGGCAGGAGGGATGGGGGAGGAGCAAGGACTTGTCGCAGGCTCCCCCTCCCTCCCCTGCCTCCTGCCAGCGGCAATCAGTTGGCTTGCAGTATTTAAAAGGGAGGGGAGGGAGGGGGAGGAGGAGCCAGGACGCAGCATGCGAAGTAAAGGGGGAGGAGGTGGGGGGAGAAGAGGCAGGTCAAGAGTGGGGGCTTGGGGGAAGGGGTGGAGCGGGCAGGCTCAGGGTTGAGCCCCCCCCCCCCCCGGTACTTGCAGAGTAGGGGAAGCTGCCCTGGAACCTAACCCCCCCATTTACATTAATTCTTCTGGGGAAATTGGATTCGCTTAACATCGTTTCGCTTAAAGTCGCATTTTTCAGGAACATAACTACAACGTTAAGTGAGGAGTTACTGTACTTATCTAAGAACTATATACACAATGGGTGATAGGAAAAAAACACTGGTTAGAAAATGCTTGCCGAGGCAAGGAGATGTTCCAGCACCGTCACTGGCGGTAAGAAGGAACTGAGGGAAAGGGGAGCCAGTGGCGCTCCTTATACCGGTTCATATGCGCGCCACTCCAGAGGGCACCAGAGCCAGTCCCCTAAGGATACCACTGAGAGAAAAAACTTATGGCACTGGTGCATGTGGTGAGCACACACACCTAACATGGAATGGACATAAGCAAGCACTCAAAAAAGAAATGAGAGTTATTTACAAAGTTAAAGAAGGTAAACATATATACACAAATGAGTCACAATCTTAAGTTTCAAAAGGTAATAGAAGCTTCTATAATAGACAAGGTCTATATGTCCTTAAGGGCTAACCCATGCCAAGCAGCTGGGGATCTCTTGCTTATGCCTAGAAAATCCCTGCCCCGCAGAACCCAAACAGAATAGAGATAATCAGTTATTTCTATCTGAGGTTTTTATCCCCCTCCTGCCATATGCTCTGAGCTGCAATCTCAGCTGATGCGAGGAATCCACTTGCTCTTCATTGGTGGAGGGCAGAACAACCAACGTATTTTGTCCTCTTAAGTGTCCCACAATAGTCCATCTCGTGTCGATGGACCTTTGCTGTTGGGTAGGATACAACACCCTCTGTTGGAGATCAGCACTTCACACTAATGTCTGTCTCCTGTCTGGTGATCTACATACTCACAGACTCTCACAATACAACCACTCAAATATTACCTCACAATATGGGATACAGAGGTTATAAGTGAGATTAATGCAGGCAGCAACTCACAAGCATTCAACAAAATCTAAACATTAAACTCATTCCTATAATTCTAATACCTATTTTAACAATACTAACACACACAGGTGAGCCAGACTGATTCCAGTTATGTACGTGTCAGTGTTCCATTGAGACATGGAGACTTTGACATAAGCTGGCACTTGGCCTGCCAGCATCACAGAGACATCTCCACTTCCTTTAGCTGCCTTTAGGAAAGTGGTGGGCAACCTGTGGCCCATCAGGGTAATCCACTGGCGGGCCACGAGACAGTTTGTTTACATTGACCGTCCGCAGGCACGGCCTCCCTCAGCTCCTAGTGGTTTGCTGTCCTCAGCCAATGGGAGCTTCAGGAAGGGGCGGCGACCCTGCGGCCACTGGGAGCTGCGGGCGGCCGTGCCTACAGAAAGACAACGTAAACAAACTGTCTCGTGGCCTTCCAGTGGCTTACCCTGACAGGCCGCGTGCAGCCCGTGGGCCGCAGGTTGCACACCACTGCTTTAGGGTATGCCTACACTGTAGCTGGGAGGTATGATTCCCAGCAGGGAGAGACAGACTAATGCTAGACCAGCTTCAACTACTATGCTAAAAATAGCTGTGCGGCACTAGCAGCAGCTCAGGCTAGCTGCCCGAGTCCAAGTCCACCCAACAACTTGGGTCCAAGCTCGAGTAGCTATCTAGCCCAAGTCGCCAGCTGTGCTGCAACATCCACACGGCTATTATTAGTGTGTTAGCCTGAGCTGAGCTAGCGCGACTGTCTACCTGTGCTGGGAATCACAGCTCCCAGTTGCAGTGCAGACATACCCATAGACTACAAAAAACACTCTCAAAAGAAACTGGAGATCGTGCTCATCAGAAGCAATTATCTCCCCTATTAGCTGGGCAGAGAAGTCTGAGAAGAGAAGGAGGATCCAATTTGTACCTGGAAACCCAAGCTCTTCTTGGTTACTAAGGATCAAACTAAGTACATAAATATGATGATACACTGATCTGTGAGTTTAAAAAAAAAAAAAAAAAAAAAAAAAAAAAAAAGGTGCTGGAGCAATGAAAGCAAGAATACAGATCAGTTCCAAGGACCAAGTATGGGATTTATGCAGTATATGGTGCTCTATATAAACCTGCTTCATCTGCAGCTTAGCTTTTATACTGTCCAACTGAAACAAGTATTGAAAAAAGTAAAGTGGATCTTCCCCCACACCCCATTGCTGTTGTTAACTTCACAATTCTGATTTGTAGTAAAATATGAGAATGTAATAAAATACATATTATCTGAATCATGTTACAATATTTTTGGAACAAGAATGAAAATCCAAGCCATAGAGGGCCTGTTTTTAAAGGTGCCTTAAACCTGGATACCATTTTGCACCCACAAATAACTGCGGGTGAAAATGAGGTGTATAGACATTTAACTGCTTGATTTGAGCACACAGACACACGGTTTGTTAGATGGCAAGATGCTCTCAGTTGCACTTGGAAAACTATACCTCTATTTGAGCACAAAGCGAGAGGCCAGGCTTAAAAAAAAAAATTACAAACCAGTCAGAGATGAGATCAAAGTAATAAATAAATAAATAAATAAATATCACAGGAAACACCTACTCCCTAAAGAAAACAAAGTACTAAAGGCAGTCTCAGTAAGGGGCAGATGCCTGAATAGGCAAGTACTTGTAGATTGTTCATTCTCAAAAGTTTTTTCTACTTTTACTAATATTCTTGCTCATGTCTGTCCAAACCTGTGTCTCAGCATGTAGTTAAATGTCTTAACTCAGCTGGGTGAAAACATCATGAGCGAGTACCTGGAAATGTCTATTCATCTAGTCCTTGCAGACCCAGAGAATCAACATGTTTTGTTTTCCTTTAAGGGCTCTCATCCACTGATCTATGACAAATAACAATATTTATAGCTACGTGAACTACGATAAGGGCAATCAAATCTTAGGCTTCACACTATGAGCTGACCACCACAGGAGTTAGGCAGGAACTTTCTCCCCATGTACAGCATTTCACAATTGCCTACATGCATTATTAGGAATGAGAGAGGAGGGGTTCACGTCCTTGTGAATGCTGGTGGCAGGACAGCAGGTTTCAGGTGTCAAGTATCTGAGCCAGAATGGCAAATCCTATGTTCCCACAATTATTGTTGGTAAGCCCCTATGAAATCCCTCCACTGATTTTTAAAGATATGTTTAATTTAGATCTTAGTTTGTTATTCTCTACAAAGAGGAGTGAATCTTCGTCTTCTGAGAGAGTCTAGAAAAACGTAGCTAAAGCAAAGCATAAAGAAACAGAGGGACGTTCGTCTCCTGTAGCCCTGGAATTTGAATTTCTCCTATTTTAAATAGGGTCCAAAAATGATTAATTTCACCCACAGCCAATATAATTCAATAATCATAAGACAAAGTTGGCATTTACATTACAACAAAATTATGTTCCTCAAGTAAAATTAGAACATAACCTGAATGTAAAAACATTCTGCGCAAAAATAAATCGTGAACTTGAATGTTATATTAGAGAAATCAATCACTCAAAAGTCAAGAAATATAAAGTTAAATTTGAAAACTCAATTTTAACTTTATGCTTTTGTGCTTAAAGCATTTAAATACGACTTCCCTATCATTCTAACTTACTTTCCCATTAATACAATGCTCTATTATGTGTTAAGATGCAAGAGAAATTCAGGTTGAAGAAGGTTCTAAGCTTCATTAGGCCACATAAGAATGACTGTGACCTAGGCAAACTGACCCCTCCACATACGGGAGGTACAGGGCTGACAGAGGCAGGGAAGTAAGTAAATGTAACATAAATAAGATACACAAACACACACCACCCCTAAAAGCAGCACACTGTAGATCCTCAATCCTTTCTCTCACCCTACATCCTAGGCAGTACTACACAGAGAGTGGGAGTTACTCCAGACCTAAAGCAGAAGTATTCTACTCTGTTCAGCTCCCAGGAGCAGCCACAGGTATTAGAAGGAAAGAGGTGGGTCAGAGGGAGATTTCCTTTCATGTCACAACATTCTTTTAAGAAACATGCTTTGCAGAAGCATGAGGAGAGAGAGGTCACTGGGGCCCTGGCACTTCTCCCTCCATGCATGATTCTTCATACCACGCCAATGAGACCCATCTTTTTGCCAAGACTCAGCACCATTTTAGGGCTCTTTGTAACTGAGGAGATCTGGTAGGTTCTGCAGTGGCTGTAAGGTCTGTATCACTAATGCTGCTGAGCACAGGACTGAGTCCACCAACATGTATCTGCATCGTATATTTGGCAAAAAAATTCGACCACAAGTGTCTAGAAGAAAGCTCTTCCATAAAAGTAGCCTATTTTCCAAAGGTGCTGAAATCAATGGGAACTGTAGGTGCTCAGCACTTTTATTAAGTTGCCTAAATATGGATTTGCCCCCCTTCATGGAATTCAGTAGCAGTCCTGCATGTGGACCAATTGCAGAATATTGCTCTAAATGTACTAAACAAAAATGCTTGGAGTCCTTAAAAAAGTCTTTTTTGTTCACACATCCGTCCAAAAATATTTTCAAAGAATAATTATATATTTATCTTTGGCATTAAAATACTTTCCTTTTATGAGCTAAAGCCTTCTCTGGGTCAGACTCTTGCTCCCATTGAAAATTAATGGAAATCTTGCATATAGTTTAATGGGATCAGGATTTGGGCTCTGCATGGAAGAAGGTATTTCATGACAATCTTTGAAGTTGAAATCACAAATGAATACTGTAGCTTTTTTAAACAGAAGTGGGGCAACACATTTCTTATTTACGCTGTATGGATATCACCTGCACATTTTACTGTAAACTGAAATACTGTAAAACCTTTATTTCATAGTTTAGCTTTATAAAAAAAAAGCTAAACTATGAAGTCCAGTGAATGAGCTTCTGATATATACCTCAGTACTTTATTCTTAGTCTGGTTACCATCCGGATTGCTAAGTCTTTCTAAATTAGACCAAGCAATTTCTCTTTGTTTTACCTAATATTTGAAAATGGCAAAAAATCCCATGGGTCACTGAAAATTATCCTTTCATTCCAGCCGCCTGCTTCAAGTCAGTCAAAACATTCCAGACTTCAAAAGGGGGCTTTGCCTACTTAGGCCATTTTGGTGTCCTTCTATGGTTGGCCTACGAGGGATTGGTTATTTGGATAAATTAATTTGTGGAGCCTGCTGGCCTTCTAGAAGACCTCAGTGTCTGACTGCAAATTAGTTCTACTGAACATGTAGAAATCCCTGGGCAGACTAGAAGAAATAAATGGTGATAAAATCTAATACTACAATGTTTGTAATGCAATTTTATTCTGCTATGTAGCTTGTAAGCAAAGCTAATGTTGAATTAAAATGTTAAAAATATAAAAAACGTCCATGAAAGCACAAAATCAGATCAGTATCCAAGTCACAGCAGATAAGGCTAAATGCCAACTTTAAAGTAAAGCTTCCAGCAGGAATCTTTTACAAGAACAAACAAAAAATGTCCTAGTTTTCCACAAAATCAGCTCGGTATTTACATTACGGATGCACCCCCGCTTAAGCCAGGAAGTCACACAGTTGAATTCTGCTTGAGCTGAGGCTGTGAATAAACTGCTAGGCAGTCTTTTAATGCATAGTTGTACAAGTGCCTAAGGATAGTTTATCCTTAAGGAAGAGAAGTCTGTGAGCCAAAACTAACAAACATGGCTCCTCAAGCGGAACAATGGTCCAGAAAACTCAGTAAAAAAGAAAATAAACTTCACTGGCAGTTTGTTTTTTACTGTTAAATGCTCAGCTACAACTTTATAAAGATTTTCAAGATGGTAAGAGACTTCATGCATACACTACATTCTCACAGCTGCTTGAAAGTTTATGGTGAATTGTAGAACCCTGTCTTACTATAATTAACACATTTTCAAAGGGCAGTTAAGTATGTGCTTCCTTTCCTTTTACTAAAGGAAAACCACACCTTAAAACAGTCCAATATTCACTTCTAAAGAAATATAGAGTCAAATCTAAATTAAGTCAAAAGTGAAATGAGTTGGATGATCTCAACCAAATCTCTGCTGGGCTGTTGTCCACATCACAAAAGCACCATTTCATTAGGAGGAATTGGGGTTTTTCATTAGCATAGTTTTGTGGGGAAAACTGTACTAGCAATTACTCTCTAGATATGCAATTATTTCCCCCATATCACAGGCAATAAACTACAAAAATTCACAGAAATGGAGAGATACCACAAGTACTATATTTAGGCCTGATTCTACAAAGACTTAATATTGAGTGGTGTAAGTAGCTCCATTAATTTCAGTGGGACTATAATGCAGAAAGTTAAGCATATGAGGAGGTTACTTACCTGAAACTGGATGTTCTTTGAGATGTGTGGTCCCTATTTGTATTCCAAACGTGGGTGCGCGTGCATTCCAGGCACCGGAGCCAAAAGTTTTCAGCAGCAGTGCCCATTGACCCACACGCACGTCGTACATTGCCTCGTGCTCCAGGCGAGATTATAAAAGGCCATGTGGGGTGATGCACCCTAAGTCACCCTCTTACTGCTAAGTAAATAGGGCCATCCACAGCAAAAGGGACAGTGGGAAGGTACAACTAGGGACCACAGTTACGGGTAAGTAACCTCCTCTTATTCTTTGCATGATGGTCCCTCTATGTATTCCAAATGTGGGTGATATGAAGCAGTGGTCAGCTTGGAGGTGGGTGCCAGAATGCCAGAGATATTGCCTTTTGCAGGACAACACAGACGATGGTCGCCTCTGAGGCTGCTCCCGGGTCAATGGCAAAGTGGGCAGTGAAGGTATGTATGGAGCGCTAAGTCGTCGTTTGGCAGATATCATGCCAGAGGACATCCTCCAGGGAGGTAGAGGTGGTTGCTTGCACCCTCATGGAGTGGGCCATAATTCTGCCTGGTGGTGTGGCGTTGGACTGCGCATAGCACTATGTGATGCATGTAGAGATCCACTTGGGTATGCACTTATAAAATATGAATGGAATGTCTTTAAAAAGTGTGCACATCATTCACAAACTCTACAAATAGTTATCCTTTATTGAAGTCCCTGAGATGGGGCCTTTTGATACAACAGAGGCAGCCTTCAGGTTCTTTATGCAAAGGATTGGACATGCTGAACCTTACCAAGTAACTTTAATACAAATGGAGAGAGAGAGAGAAAAAAGCAACCTGTGTGATTATTTGATATCAAAAAGAAGTTACAGCAAAACTGAGATTGAAGTCAAGATATTGAGAAATACTCGAAATAGAAGAGTAGCTACACAATGCATGGTACTCAATGAACTACAAATAATTTAACTTTAGCATTTAAAATTTTTACGATCAGACTTTGATTTAATCAAACATCAGATACAGCTTTGCACCAAGCACAGGAAGTTTGAAGAAGAGATTCTATTTACCCATGACAGAGACTAAAAGCTTTCATTTTCATTAAACAAGATTCAAATATAGAGTATGTCTACACTTCTACCTGGGGGTGTGATTTCCCTGCTTGAGGAGACATACTGGCACTAGTTCTCACTGAGCTACTGTGATAAAAACAGTGTAGCCACAGCAGCGTGAATGGTGGGATGGGCTAACCACCCCACGTACATGCCTAGGGTACAGCATAGGCACATACTCGAGGCAGCTAGCATGTCCCACCACTCACACTGCCACAGGTACACTCTGTTTTTAGCATGTTAGCTCAATGAGAGGTAGTACAAGTTTCTCTCCATGAACTCAGAATCTCACTTCCAGCTTGAAGTGCAGACAGGCCAAAATTCTCTATGGGCAATACCTCTGGATAGAATGAGGCAGGTGTATTTAGAGGTACACACAATCCTCTAGCTAATATCGGACTTAAATGTTATACAGTAGAACCTCAAAGGGTATGTCTACACTACGGGATTAATCCGAATTTATATAATTCGAATTTGGGAAACAGATTGTATAAAGTCGAAATATATGCGGCCACACTAAGCACATTAATTCGGCGGTGTGCGTCCAAGTACCGGGGCTAGCGTCGATTTCTGCAGCGT
This sequence comes from Chrysemys picta bellii, assembly GCF_011386835.1. Taxonomy (NCBI): domain Eukaryota; kingdom Metazoa; phylum Chordata; order Testudines; family Emydidae; genus Chrysemys; species Chrysemys picta. The sequence continues at coordinate 233,683,466 of NC_088792.1, forward strand.
TGCACTCTGGGTAGCTATCCCATAGCTATCCCATAGTTCCCGCAGTCTCCCGCGCCCATTGGAATTCTGGGTTGAGATCCCAGTGCCTGATGGGACAAAAAACATCGTCGCAGGTGGTTCTGGGTACAGCCTCACCTCCTCCCTCCCTCCCTCCCTCCCTCCCTGCATGAAAGCAACGGACGGCAGACAACCATTTTGCACCTTTTTTCCTGGGTGAACACTGCAGACTCCATACCACGGCAAGCATGGAGCCCGCTCAGTTCAAGACAGCAGTCATGAACATTGTAAACACCTCGTGCGTTCTCGTGGAGTTTATGCTGAGCCAGGACCAGAAAAACGAGGCGAGGAGGCAGCGGCGGCGGCAGCGCAGCGACAAGCATGATGAGGACATGGACATGGACACGGACACAGAATTCTGTGAAACCACGGGCCCCGGTGCTTTGGAGATCATGTTGTTAATGGGGCAGGTTCTATCCATGGAACGCCGATTCTGGGCAAGGGAAACAAGCACAGACTGGTGGGACCGCATAGTGTTGCAGGTCTGGGACGATTCCCAGTGGCTGCGGAACTTTCGCATGCGTAAGGGCACTTTCATGGAACTTTGTGACTTGCTGTCCCCTGCCCTGAAACGCCAGAATACCAAGATGAGAGCAGCCCTCACAGTTGAGAAGCGCGTGGCAATAGCCCTGTGGAAGCTTGCAACACCAGACAGCTACCGGTCAGTCGGGAATCAATTTGGAGTGGGCAAATCTACGGTGGGGGCTGCTGTGATGCAAGTAGCCAAAGCAATCACTCAGGTGCTGCTACGAAAGTTAGTGACTCTGGGAAATGTGCAGGCCATAGTGGATGGCTTTGCTACAATGGGATTCCCTAACTGTGGTGGGGTGATAGATGGAACCCATATCCCTATCTTGGCACCGGAGCACCAAGCCACCGAGTACATAAACCGCAAGGGGTACTTTTCCATGGTGCTGCAAGCACTTGTGGATCACAAGGGATGTTTCACCAACATCAACGCGGGCTGGGCGGGAGGAGTTCATGACGCTCGTGTCTTCAGGAACACTACTCTGTTTAAAGGGCTGCAGCAAGGGACTTACTTTCCGGACCAGAAAATAACCGTTGGGGATGTTGAAATGCCAATAGTTATTCTTGGGGACCCAGCCTACCCCTTAATGCCATGGCTCATGAAGCCGTACACAGGCAGCCTGGACAGGAGTCAGGAGCTGTTCAACTACAGGCTGAGCAAGTGCAGCATGGTGGTAGAATGAGCATTTGGCCGTTTAAAAGGTCGCTGGCGTTCATTATTGACTCGCTCTGACCTCAGCCAAAGAAATCTCCCCATTGTTATTTCTGCTTGCTGCGTGCTCCACAATCTCTGTGAAAGTAAGGGGGAGACCTTTATGGCGGGGTGGGAGGCTGAGGCAAATCGCCTGGCTGCGGATTACGCGCAGCCAGACACCAGGGCGATTAGAAGAGCACACCAGGAAGCGCTGTGCATCAGAGAAGCTTTGAAAACCAGTTTCATGACTGGCCAGGCTACAGTGTGAAATATCTGTTTGTTTCTCCTTCATGAAAACCTGCCCCCTTTATTGACTCATTTTCTGTAAGGAACCCACCCTCCCCCTTCCCCCAGCTTGCTTTCAAACCAAATAAAGTCACTATCATTTAAAAATCATTTATTCTTTATTAATAGATTAGAAAAAGAGGGAGGGAACCCGGGTGTGATTTGGGAGGAGGATCGGTGGGAAGGAAAAGACCACTAAAAAAAGGTTTAAAAAATGACAGCCTTTTGCTTGGGCTGTCCACTGGGGTGGAATGGGAAGGTGTACGGCGCCTCTCCCCCCCCCCCCCCCGCGTTCTTACATGTCTGGGTGAGGAGGATACGGAACATGGGGAGGGGGGAGGGGGGTACAGGGGCTGTAGCAGCAGTCTGTTTTCCTGCAGCCGTTCCTGAAGCTCCACCAGACGCCGGAGCATGTCTGTTTGCTCACGCAGCAGCCCCAGTGTTGCATCCTGCCTCCTCTGATCTTCCTGCCGCCACCTCTCATCTCGAGCGTCTCTCCTCTCCTCACGTTGGTCCCTCCTGTCCTCACATTCACTGGCTCCTTTCCTATACTTTGAAACCGTTTCCTTCCACTCATTCAGATGAGCTCTGTCACTGCGGCTGGATTCCATAATTTCTGCAAACATCTCGTCTCGCGTCTTCTTCTTACGATGCCTTATCTGTGATAGCCTTCGGGATGGAGGAGGGAGGCTTGAGGAATTTGCAGCTGCTGTAGGGAGGGGAAAAAAGAGAGAATTGTTTAAAAAGATACATTTTGCAGAACAATGCTTATACTCTTTCACGGTGACCAACACTATTCACATTACATAGCACATGTGATTTCTGTGCAAGGTCGCATTTTGCCTCTTAATACTGAGTGCCTGTGGCTTTGCTGCTAGAGATCACAGGTCCGGGCAACAGAATTCGGCTTGCATGCGGCCATGGTAAGCCATTGTCTTACGGCTTCTGCGCCCTCCTTTCCCACATACCAAGCAAAGCCCGTAGAGTGCTGCGATTTTTCTGTTAACATTCAGCAGCAGCAGAAAACAAACTAACCACCCCACCTCCCCCCTCCCGCCATGAATTCTCTGGGATGATCGCTGTACCCCTCCCCCCACCGCGTGGCTGGTATCAGGGAAGATCCCTGCAGGAACCAAACTAACCCCCCCCCCCCCCGCCGCCGCCCCCGTCCCGCCATAAATTCTCTGGGATGATCACGGTACCCCTCCCCCCACCGCATGGCTGGTAACAGGGAAGATCCCTGCTAGCCAAACGCGAAAAGCTCAGGGCCAATTTCCCATCTGCGCTTGGCTAACTGCAGGGAAGGAATTATTTTCAGCCACAGGCAAACAGCCCAGTAGGAACGGCCACCTCTGTCCCCTTAATTAAGTTCCCGTATTTCAACCAGGTTACCATGAGTGATATCACTCTCCTGAGGATTACACAACAAGATAAAGAACGGATGTTGCTTGAATGCCAGCAAACACCGGGACCATACGCTGCCAGGCTTTGTCAGGCAATGATACCAGATTACTTGCTGCAAGCATGGCGTGGTCAAGTGTCCTACCATGGAGGACGGAATAAGGATGCACTGCCCAGAAACCTTGTGGCAAGGCTTTTGGAGTACCTCCAGGAGAGCTTCATGGAGATGTCCCTGGAGGATTTCCACTCCATCCCCAGACACGTTAACAGACTTTTCCAGTAGCTGAACTGACCGCGAATGCATCCCAAGTCCTCAGGGAAAAGTAATCATTAAAAACCGTTTGCTTTTAAAACAAGTTTTATATTTTAAAAGGTAAACTCACCTGAGGTCCCTTCCATGGGGTCAGGGTCTTGGATACTGGCTTGGGAGGGTTGGGAAGGTACTTCAGTCAGGCTGAGAAAAAGATCCTGGCTGTTGGGGAGAACGGAGTGCTGTGTGCTCTCTGCAAGCTCATCCTCCTCCTCCTCCTCCTCCTCTCCCCCATCGGCAGAATCCTCAGGTGTAGCTGATGAGACTATCCCCGACCCGGAATCCACGATCACAGGTGGGGTAGTGGTGGCGGCCCCCCCTAGAATTGCATGCAGCTCGGCGTAGAAGCGGCATGTCCGCGGCTCTGACCCAGAGCGACCGTTTGCCTCCTTTGTTTTTTGATAGGCTTGTCTGAGCACCTTGACTTTCACGCGGCACTGATCTGAGTCCCTATTGTGGCCTCTCTCCATCATGCCCTTGGAGATTTTTTCAAAAGTTTTGGCATTTCATCTTTTAGAACGAAGTTCTGCTAGCACTGAATCCTCTCCCCATATAGCGATCAGATCCAGTACCTCCCTCACGGTCCATGCTGGTGCTCTTTTTCGATTATCGGCCTGCATGGTTACCTGTGCTGATGAGCTATCTGTGGTCACCTGTGCTCTCCACGCTGGGCAAACAGGAAATGAAATTCAAATGTTCGCGGGGCTTTTCCTGTCTACCTGGCCAGTGCATCCGAGTTTAGATTGCTGTCCAGAGCGGTCACAATGATGCACTGTGGGATAGCTCCCGGAGGCCAATACCATCGAATTGCGGCCACACTATCCCTAATTCGAAATGTTAAAATCGATTTTGGCGCTACTCCGCTCGTCGGGGTGGAGTACAGAAATCGATTTAAAGGGCCCTTTATTTCGAAATAAATGGCGTCGTTGTGTGGATGGTTGCAGGGTAAATTCGAATTAACGCTGATAAAACCGAATTAAAGTCGTAGTGTAGACCAGGCCAAAGATACAAACACCAGAGTTACAGACTAACCGGTCAGCCAGACAACATGGGGAACCAGAAGTAAGTTATCAGTCAGCAGCGGAGACAAAACAAAATAAAATAAAACAAAACAACAGCAAATACTGTACTGTACTGTGCCTGTATTGAATCTGGGCTGCCTGTCTCCACCCCCCACCCACCACCGTGCAGGCAGCCACTTACAGGTAGGAGATGGTGAATTCTGTTTTCCCCTCTCCCTGGCTGGGAGGAGAACAAGCTTGCAAGCTCAGAGCCCTTGAAAGAAACTTCCTGAGCTGCTACTGAAACCTGGCTGGAGTGTAAGCTGCTGGAGCCATAGCCCCAGATCTTGCCTGCACACTGCGCTCTGGAGTAGCAGCTCAGTTTTAAAGGGCTACAGCCTGCACCATGCACCCACTGACACTGTGGTGCCCCAGGGTGCCTCATTCATCACCCTTGCAGCCAGGGGGCTAGAACCAGCTGCCTGTCCCCACCCCCACAGGCAAGGCAGCCACTGCAGAGCTGTCAGCCCCCCCTACGAGCACGCCACCCTGAGGAGCATCCCATAATGGCTTGTTCAGAGTTATGAACAACCTCCATTCCTGAGGTGTTTGTAACTCTGAGGTTCTACTGTATTTGTATTTTCTTTCTCAGATATCAGGTGGGAGAGTGAGTGAGTACGTGGACTTAGTCCAGATACACACATGTGTAACTAAGAGCTGCCCCAATTAGTTTATATGGTATGTGATTTCAAACCTGTAATCACTGCACATTCAAGTCCCTTTGATAAAAATGTTAAAACATTTTCTTCAGACAATGAAAATATCACTCAGATGCAAGAGTTAAATTAAGTCCTAGTTTGGCTGCTTGAGTGTAACAGCAGCATTTGGCCAATGGAGTTATTTTGGGTCAAGGTGACAACTGATCCCAGATACAAGCTGGAATTTCACTGTCACTCTCGTTCAGTAGAGAAGCTCTGGCCCTAGAGAGTGGCAAGTCTCCCGTAGTTACTTTTTCACTTGCATTGTATTGGCTGATAAATATTTTCTTTTTCCTAGTACTTCCTTGGGTATCCATCTACCTTTTTCCTTTCCTAGTATGTAACACACCCTTCAATTTAGTTACTGAACAGGATCTCAGTGTTTCCCACTTGGTCTTGAAATGGCTTCCCCAAAACAGTTTGCATTACATGTGTTTAAATGTTTTTTACTTCCTGCATTAATATGATTTTCCTCCCCACAAAATCTCCCTATCTCAGTGGCTTACTACCAGGACTCTGGAGTGGCTGCAGGTGCTCTGCTCAGAAAGGCTATTGGTTTGTGTCCTTGTCATTTCACAGTCTGGAACTCCCCTTTCCCTCCCCACACAATTTTCATGGTTCACTTATTTTTTCTCCTCTGCCTTCTCACTCCGTACCTCATTGGGTTTACTCTTTGCTTTGCCTTGCTAACTACTGGTTATAAGAAATATCAGTGTTGGTTTGGTTATTTGTGGCAAATTTGGCTGCCCAAACAGCAACTTAACGGATTAACAGGAAACCCAGTTCCGGGGCCTGATTCACCACTGCATTATTCCAGTTTAATGGTGATGTAGCTGCATGGAAATCAGTGGAGTTACACTACTGGCATAAAACTGATAAACCACAAAGGTAAATCTGCCTCCTGCCATATATGTTTGACCAGGACAAACTCCACAGTTACTGTGAGTTACATGTATCTTGATAGAGAAACTCCACTCCGTGGCCATCAAGGTGTTACACAGCAGTACAGTCCATGACTGCAACCTATTTCAGCAAAGGGAAGGATACCGTAAGGAGGCACTGAGCACAAGTAATACCTCCCAAACTCTGCTGTCAAGTGGGCTGTGCTGAGTGGTACAAAGAATGGATGGGGGGGCCAGACAGCCCCAACAGAGTTCCCCTGACTGACAGCTCCCAAACATGAATAAGTACTTACTGTTAATGACAATTGTAATAACCACTTACACACTGCCCATCAATATTGTGCACCTGACCAATACACATGGCAATATTTAAAATACAGCCTGTGTTCAGTTGTGTGGTGAGATAGTATTATAGTAGAAGCCACAGGAAAAATTTTGGTTGCGTCAGGCAGAATTCCTCTTTGGGCTCCAGGGTAGGGCTCAACAGGCATCAGCCATGCATATAGCTGTGGTGGTGCAGAAAACTATTTAACTACATGTGCAAACAGGACCAATTCATGTTCAGCACCAGTTTAGAAACCATAATTGAGCCCTGTTTGAGGCAAGGTTCAACCACAGTTTCTGAAACGGTGTTGAATATCAATAGGTCCTTTCTACACATTGCTGTATCAGCAATGGATACAATACCCTAATGTAGACAGACTCCTATTGTGAAATAAAATGTCTAAGCCAAGTGGTAGTAGCCACATTGCTTTAGACAGTAAAAACTAAACTGGAGAATGAGAAGACAAATACTGTAGGGAACATTCATCCATTGTCAGGAGAATGGACTACATCACTGGTCCCTGACCAGCACGCTATCACCCAATTTTGGGTTGCCACCTTTTTTCTTGGTGACTCATTTCTTTCTACTTTGTTGCTATGTGAAAAAAATCACACAAGCAGGGGAAACTGACTACCTAGAAAGTGCTGTTAAACACACAAAGTAAATAAGCTTAAAAACATAGAAAAAGTCACTAATATTTAAGTTAATAGTAATCTTAGGAGCTATTTTTTATGGTAAGTAAAAATTGGTCAGACAAAAGTAGGATTTGTATGTAGGCTGTTTCCTGATCTATGTGTTCTATAATCAAGGATAAAAGCTACAAGTTGGAGGGTTCATTAAGTGCTCATTGAGAACAACAAAACAAGCTAACGAATGCATAATCATGCAAGGTGTGAAGACTTATTTATAGTATTCAAATGTGTTATTAACAGCCTCATTACATTAGCAATCAGTGTGCAAAGCTTCTTACCAATGTGGCTTGTGAAACAGGCATTTACAGGAAACAACTTCATCACTGAAATATCATAATTTCAGAGTCACAGATTTTGTCATTGTGTATAAAGCTGACTTATGAGACTTTGTCCTAAATTCACAGCAGACATACCAATTTATTCCAGTGATTAATCTGGCATGCAATCTCACAACCACATATAAAAAGCAGGTAAACTGAAATAAACTGATTAGGAGACTTGCTAATATGATTAAAATGTTATGAGCAAATCAAATCGGATAAGAAAAATACCTGAAGACAGCAACAAATACTGTATTATAGTATGAGACATTTAAAAAACTATCATCTTTTAAAAGTATACATATATTATTATGCAATGCAGCTTTGGATTAGGCCTCTAACCTCTCATATTATAATTCATAGCCTCAAATCATTAAAAGTGGGTATTTCACTTTAAGGAGTTTCCAACCACTCAGTTACGACAAAAATAATTACTACTTTAAAAGCAATAACTCTTTCCTTAGGGCTGACATGTTGTTTACTTACAGACTTTCCATTTATCCCCCGAGGGTCTTCCACTGAAGATATCTTCTTCCAAATTATATATGGGCTATTAGCTAAAGTGTGCTTCAAACAGTCCTAACACACACACACCTGTGGAGAATACAGCACCGCACAGTTGTATTAATTTGTTGGCATGAAAGTAAGAGCTGATCTTTACATTTGCAGCTTTCCATTAACTAACATGTACACACAAGTCAGGAACATTCATCTTCAATGAATTAAATTAATCTTTAAAATAAATATATGGTCTTGCTATTTATGACAATCTACATGAGCCAAATGCAGCAAGTGATAGCTCTGTTGTGCCTGCTATCAGCAGCTGAAAGAAAGGCAGCCAGGAACTTTTCTACAGCCACTATTTCTGTGCCAACAATGCAAAAGATTTTTTTAATTGTGTTTTTTTTTGGGAGGGAGGGGGTGGTTTGTATTTTTTAAATTCAGTTTCTGCATGCTTTCTATCAACATCAATTGTACTGTAATGCTAAAAGGAAATAATAACGAAGAAATATGATTGTAGACTGAGCCAGGATAAAAGAGAAAATCCACAACGTTTTCAGAATGTTGCCCTCAAGCTAAGGATATTATACTAAATCTCTGCAAGTTTACATTAGGTCACAGTCCCACTGCCTATAAAGTCATAAATATGAGATGCTTTGTGTTCTCTCACCTTCAGAAAGTGTTCTTTCATGTTAAGTAACAGAAAACAGAGTTACATTTAAAAAGGTTCAGTCCTTTTTTTAAAGGGAGCATTTCAAGAGATAGTTTCCTCTAAGGAAATTATCTTCAGAATAAAGTGTTGGGACAATTGTTTAAGATTTAAAATTAATTGTTCATACCAGTCAAGCAGACATCACTCCAAACACCAGCTCCCAAAGTTGTTCCCCCTCCCCAAATTTGTGATGAATCTGTTTATGAAAAGTGTGGAGTAAATGCAGTGTGAACAGATACAATGTAAACCAAGGAAATCACTGATGAAATCTGAGGGCTTGTCTACACTTACAACAGTGCAGTGGCACAGATGTGCCTCTAGCACTTAGTGAAGACGATCCTATGCCAACAGGAGAACTCTGTGTAGATACTCCACCTTCCCAAGAGGCAATAGCTATGTTGATGGGAGAAGCTCTCCTGTCTACATAATGCTGTGTACACCTGGAGTTAGGTTTGTATAACTGTCGCTCAGGGGTGTTGAAAATCCACAAGCCTGAGTGATACAGTTATACGAAGAAACTCCTAGTGTAGACCAAGCCTTAATCTCTCTCTCACACAAACAGTTAGGTAAATGGCACTTTTCCTTCTGTAACAAACTAAAGCCAAGGTCCTGCAAACACTTACTCGGGTGAGTAGCCCTAATTCAATGGGACTACTTGCATACATAAATCTAAGTATACGCATATGCATTTCAGGATTGGGATCTAATGACCTAATCCTGCTATCCTTTATTTCAATGGGAATGTTACATGTACAAGATACATACTATTGGATTCTACTTAGTCCACAAATGCTTCTACTTGTATAAGATTTATTTTAAAAAGCAACATGAAAAAAGCATTAACAGGTCAACTCCACACAGTAGGGAGGATGCTGATACGCAACATGCTTCCTGGTGTATCTTCCCCAACATTTCTGGTTTACAGGGAAGGGACGGTCACGGTGGGGCTGGCCACTTTAAAGGGAGATAAGCTTAAGGCCACCTGTGACAAGCTTAACTCACCTCCACAGGTGGGGAAAATGAAGATCAGGTGACCCAATTAGGCTTCTTAAAAGGAGAGTCTGCAGAGAGTTAAGAAATGGTGACCCAGCGCCAGGAAGGAGGGCTGGGGACTTCCTACCATAGGGGAGAGAGACATTCAACTGGGGTAGCAGCCTGGAGGGCCAATGTGTCAGGACTAAATAATCTGGAACCAAAAGGGGAGTGTTTTAATTACCTTTGGACTCTGATGTGGAGTTTTTGAGGAATCTGGGAAAGGAAACCCGCACAGCAACATCTAGCCATGAGAGCTGGGGCACCAATTTAGACAAATGGGGGGGGATTACAATCCCCACTTGTCTCCCCACCCCTTTAGGGACCCCAGGTCTCCCTCAGCCAGGGAATCTTCCCTCTCTCTTTCTCTCTCTCTATGTGCACAATGCATGAGCCAGTGCCACCTGGAGTCAAGTTCTTGGCATGCTCTCCTGCACACCACTATATAGAACAGACTTCTCATGCCCCAGGTCACAACGGCACTCAAATTTGGCCTGGTTGCCCCTCTGTCTGGATGGTGGGGCTGCCAGGTCTAATTTCAGTGACATTGCGACCATGCAGCTGGAGCAATGCTCCCAACTGCTCCAGCAGCTTCTATACTAATTTAGTACCAGACCACTGCTGAAAGGTTGTTGGGCCATGGTCCACCTGTCCATCCCCTGCACTCTGGCTCTGCAGCCTATGGAATATTGAGGAAGTGCTAAAACCTAATGGAGTGACACATTCACACAACCCACAACACTGTCTATTGACACCACTTTATGAGGGGGCTCTTGGGTGGCAATCACCCTGCTACAAAGATCCAATACAATCCTTCTCCTGTTGAGGACAATGGAAAACTTGAGATACTTCTGTGGGAGCAGGACTGGGCCCTTGGACTTGTTCTGACACCAGATTCCTAAGCAGGCAATTAGAAAATTATTAAAGACTTTAAAAAGTTACAAAAGGAATTATTTTTTAATTAAAAACCAACAAACAGCAGGGTGAAATGTTTCTCTGCCAAAGTCACGTACAGGATGCTGTTCTCCTAAGCAATGACTGCTGCCCGTTTAAAATGTCTTTTCCTGCAAAACTCCATACAGGGAAAACCACATGAGCTGAGACTCTGCAACTTCACTGAGGGAATAAAATGGTGTCTTTTCTCATGAAAAATATCCAACAGATAATTGATGTCATTTGGGTGATTTGGCAGCTTTCCAAGTCAGCAGTACACCCTTTACAAATATATAATATGAAAGCTTTACCAAGACTGGTAATCTTTTACACTTAAAATGCATTCTTGTAATAATGCCAATAAGCATAAAACAGATAGATTTTAGTCTATACAATTCCTCAGGAGTGACTAAATGACCTGACTCTCAGGAGCTGCAGCTAACATTATCTCACACTTACAGATGTTTATAAAATATAGTTCCCATTAAGCCATTTTGCGTAATACATCACTATCAGAAAGAGCCCAATATTGCATTCTTTGCTATGGCAAAACACACCTTCAAGTCAATGGAGTTGCATGCTCATAATTAAGAGGGTTAGACATTTGTCCTCTACATTCTGACTATCCACCCTGCTGTTAGGGGCAAAAATTCAGCCTGCCTCCAAAGCTGTTGAAGGCCTCTGACAGCAGCACTAAATTAGCACTGACATTAGGGTTTAGCTTTCAATATAGAACAGCTGATTTACAATGTAATAATGTAATTTTAATTTTAAAAAATTAAACAAACTTAAACAAAGGCAACTGAGTTATCTTTATTATAAATGTCATGTAGAATATTCTAACATTTAGTAAGTTTCACAAAAAACTAATTAAACTCCCTTGCGTTGTAGCAAAAATTACATCTGAATTACTCAGAGTATCTATTACACAGAGGTTATTATATGCAAAATAGGTCATCTAATATGGGGGAAAATACCTCACAAATTATGGGAAAGACAACACCCAAATTGAGGGGAAATCATGAAAATACGTATCCTTTTTTTTCTTTCTATATTACTTCTGGGATCAATTAACCACTTTGCTTACTTAAATATTATTATTCAATATGTATATGGTGATAGCACCTAAAGACCAACCAGGTCACAGAATCATTGTGTTAAGCACTGGTGTGACCCAAGGACCCTTGGTGCAACTGGCAGAGAGCACAAGGAATGTAGAAGGTCTTGCAGGGATCCTCTGGGTCAGATATTTTCATAACAGTTCACCAAGAGTGACATGTGAGGTTTCTACCGAGAGCCAGTAGCCCATTGCTTATCATAATCACTGTGCAATATGTCTATGGATAATACTTATGGATTTATGCATCTATACTAAAATTAATGTTCTTAAGGACTGGGAATTAAGGCAGGTCACCAGGGGGTGACATAACTCAGAACTTTCAGACAGGAGGTTACAGACGCTTATCCCTCTGTCCGGCCACGAGAGTATTCTGTATTTTATGACTCACAATGGAGGCCTATTTTCACACTGAGCAAGATACTAGTTGAAAGACTGCAAAATCTACAAGAGAGAAAACCTACAGGGAAAAAATAAATGCCCAGCAGGGGAGAATCATGTTTATGACTAACATCAAAAGATAGTCTGGTATATCAGGGAATCCAAAGAAACACAGGGAATCCTTAACCGAGGAAACAAGCTGACAGTGTTGTTTGTCTCATGAAAAGAGGATCAAAGCCAGCCTGGCTGTAAAGTGCTGGTGAGCAATACACCTCTACCCCGATATAACGCGGTCCTCGGGAGACAAAATAAATCTCACTGCGTCAGGAGCGCCGCCAGCATTTTTGCCGCCCTAGGCAGTGGAAGGTCCCGCCCCTGAAATGCCGACGACGACCAGGGCGGCTGAAGATCCGGCCACCGCGGTCGCCGCCCCCCAAATGTTAGTGCCCTAGGCGACCGCCTAGGTCACCTAATGGATTGCACCGGCCCTGCACTGTGTTATAGGTGAGAGCGCATTATATCGAACTTGCTTTGCCCCCCCCATTCCTTGTTCCCTGACCACCCCCTCCAGAGACCCCTGTCCCTAATCACCCCCAGGACCCCACTCCCTAACCAACCCCGCCTGCTCCCTGTCCCCTGACTGCTCCATCCCCTATCCACACACCCCACCCCCTGACAGGCACTCACCGGCAGTGGCGGGTGCACTGGAGCAACGTGGCCCCAGTCCACTCCACTCTGCCATCTCCCAGCCGCAGCCCTCCACTTCCCGCCGCCGGTGAGTGCGGGGAGGTTGGGGAAAGGACGCCCTGCGCACTCACCGGCGGCGGAAAGCAGAGCGCCGCAGCTGGGAGCTGGCGGAATGGAGCGGGCTGGGGCTGCATTGCTCCGCTTCCCGCCGCTGGTGAGTGCGGGGAGGTTGGGGAAAGGACATCCTCTGCACTCACCGGCGGCGGGAACGGGAAGCGGAGGGATGTGGCCCCACCCCCAGCCGTGTCGCTTAGGGGGGGCGTTGGGGAAAGGTCCCGCACTCACCTGAAGCGGGTAGTGGAGCGACGCAGCTGGGAGCTGGCAGAGTGGAGCGGGTGGGGCCGGGCTTCTCCGCTTCTGCCGCTGCCGGTGAGTGCAGGAGGGATCCCTTCCCCCAAACCCCCACCCCCGAGCGACACCGCTGGGGCTGGGGTGAAGGAAGCGGAGCAGAGTGGGCTGTTCCCAGCCCCCCGCTATTCCCCTGGGCCACTCAGACTGTGTGGCCCCCAAAACTGCCCCCCACAGCTCCTGCCTCCTAGACCCTGGGGGGGGGAGCCCCTGACCGCCCCCGAGACCCTCTGCTCCTTATCCAACCCCTCCACCCTGGCCAGGCCCGGCACCCTTAACATGTTGCTCAGAGCAGCGTCTCAGAGCTTTACCATGTTGTATGTGAACCCGTGTTATATCGGGGTGAGTTATATTGGGGTAGAGGTGTACTTTATTAGACAAGAGAGTATCTTGTTAATTAAGTCTAGGCTCTAGAATGTGTGTTATAACTTTATTTAAATAAATTATTTGTTTACAATATTTCTGCTTGCTCCTACTTTGAATTACTTTGTTAAATTGACGTATACTTGATTTCATTATAAATGTATCTGACTACTGTGTATTAAGCAGAGCTGTGGTTTGGGGTAGAACTAGTAAGCTGGGGTGTACTCCTTCTTTGGAAGCAGCAGATCTGCGACTACTACGAGTCTCCAGTGAAACAGGGGCTGGACACTCCAGGGAGTCACTTGGACGGTTCAAGGGTTGGAGTGTGCCTTTTCCCCAACCTGTAGAGAGACAGCCGGGCCTGTAGAGGTCTATGGGGGAGTGCTTGTGTTGCCCATAGCTGGTGGAGTTGGGGAACTGGCCCCTGGCAAGCACAGACAAGACTTCCTCATGCTATGGGCAGGTGGTACTGAGGTGCTTCAGAATGCTGAGTACCCCAGGAAGCATCAGAGCTGCACAAACATAAGATAAATGACAGCCCCGGCCCCAAAGACTTATTCGTATTTTTTAAAAGGTAATAAAACTACAAAATGTAAACAAGCATAAAAAGGAAAATAAGGACAACCTGGGGAATTACAGAGCAGTCAGCTTAACTTCAGTACCCAGAAAGATAATGGAGCAAATAATTAAGCAATCAATTTGAAAACACCTAGAAGATAATAAAGTGATAAGTAACAGCCAGCATGGATTCGTCAAGAACAAATCATGTCAAACCAACCTAATAGCTTTCTTTGACAAGGTAACAAGCCTTGTGGATAGGAGGGAAACAGTAGATGTGGTATATCTTGACTTTAGTAAGGCTTCTGATACTGTTTTGCATGCCCTGCTCATAAACAAAGTAGGGAAATACAACCTAGATGGAGCTATTAGAAGGTGGGTGCATAACTGATTGGAAAACCATTTCCAGAGGGTAATCATCAGTGGTTCACAGTCAAGCTTGTAGCGCATATCGAGTGGGGTCCCGCAGGTATAAGTCCTGGGTCTGGTTCTGTTCAATATCTTCATCAATGATTTAGATAATGGCATAGAGAGTACATTTACAAAGTTTGCCGATGATACCAAGCTGGGAGGGGTTGCAAGTGCTTTGGAGGATGGGATTAAAATTCAAAATTATCTGGACAAACTGGAGAAAGAGTCTGAAGTAAATAGGATGAAATTCAATAAGGACAAATGCAAAGTACTCCACCTATGCAAAGTACTCCAACAATCAGTTGCACACATACAAAATGGAAATGACTGCCTAGGAAGGAGTACTGCAGAAAGGGATCTGGGGGTCATAGTGGATCACCAGCTAAATATGAGTGAACAGTGTAACACTGTTGAAAAAAAGCAAACATCATTCTGGGATGTATTAGTAGGAGTGTCGTAAGCAAGACACAAGAAGTAATTCTTCTGCTCTACGCTGGACCGATTAGGCCTCAACTGGACTGTTGTGTCCAGTTCTGGGTGCCACATTTCAGGAAAGATGTGGACAAATTGGAGAAAGTCCAGAGGAGAGCAACAAAGATGATTACAAGTCTAGAAAACATGAACTACAAGGAAAGATTAAACAAACCCAGTTTTTTCAGTCTGGAGGAGAGAAAACTGAGCGGGGACATGATAACAGTTTTCAAGTACATAAAAGGTTGTTACAAGGATGAGGGAGAAAAAAAATCTCATTAACCCCCGAGAATAGGACAAGAAGCAATGTGATTAAATTGCAGCAAGGGAAGTTCAGATTGGACATTAGGAAAAACTTCCTAACTATCAGGGTAGTTAAGCACTGGAACAAACTGCCTATGGAGGTTGTGGAATCTCCATCAGAGGATGTTTTTTAAGAGCAGGTTAGACCAACACCCATCAAGGATGGTCTAGATAATACTTAGTCCTGGCATGAGTTCAGGGGACAAGACTAAATGACCTCTTGGGCTGCCTTTCAGTCCTATGATTCTATAGAAAGTACTTCATGTTGGATTTCATTCCCTTTGCTCTACGATGATATCCAAAGGTGGACAGTTCCTTCTCTTTATATGGAATGGTAGCAATGCATATCTTCATAGTTAGCTTAAGGTGACTTTCTCCTGTAGGAGAAAGGCTCATAAAGACTTCTTAAAAGTCATCAAATGCACACCAGCAAGGACGGGGAGATGAGTCTGTATCCTCAATACACTAAGTGTGTCAGGTTACTATGGAAGGGCTTTCTACAACTCCACTCCTTCTGCACATGTCAATAACTTGACCTCAAAACCTAACAATAAAGGAGATCTATTAAAGGCTGAGCAGAATTATATATATATTTAGGGTAGTCTTTTAAAACAGTTGCCGATTAAGGATAATCTCTTGCACAGATTTCAGGGTACACATGAGTTACAAACAAGGATCAATGTTTTGGCTGGCAAATCCGGACTCTGCAGCTTAGCTGCCTACATAACCTGATGCACATGTAGAGAAATTATCCTCCTAACTGCTGATATATGCTCTGAGCAACAGTTACATATATGTTTTGATGACAAGCAAAACAAAAAACAAAAACAAAAAAACAGTATAGGACATGTCACAATTGATTATTTCATAAATGGGAGGTCCAACCCAATTGTAACCTTGCATAGTAGAAAAATATATTCTATACAGGTTCTTATGCCATGTTCATCATCATAGTATCTAAGTGACATATAACCAATCTCAATGCAAACTTTGGTTCCTAAGACCACTGAACCTGACTCTTCACTCTAGCTGACCTGTTCTTGATGCAAGCAGGTGTGTTGTGTTTCCTTTATTCTAAGCCCTGCCAAGCTCCTAGAATACCTTAAAGCAGTCTCTGGGCTACTGTAGCTTATATTCAGCTCCAGTTGGCCCCTAGGTGTGCTTCTGATAGCCAAGAATAGCTGAAGTAGAGCAGTGCTTAAGCCATGCCTCTTTGCCAATTATATACCCTACATGTCGCCAGCTCCAGGGTGTTTGGAAGAAAGGGACGTGGAGCATTTCCTCTGCTACTGCACCATGTGGAGAACCACTTTATGTTGGAGGATTCCCTGGTGATTGGTTCCGCTGCTACGCAGTCCCTTTATTTCACCAGAATAAGATAATTTTGAAAATTTGACACATACACTATCCCGCTAGCATATTATTTTCAACCTAATACTGCATTTTTGTGAAGTCGCAGAGCTGACTGCTATATGTAGGTCAAATCCTAAACACAACAATAAGCTCCCACCCTACTCAACGTGCTGGAATGAAAAATACCAGACACACTTTTCCATATCTGGGTCTTGAAAGCTTAGAGGTGGTTTGTTAGGGAAGGGGAGAGGTTTTTGTGCCTCAGTTATCAAGCTTTATTCTAGTGCTACTAGTGAATGATAGTGCATACATAGAGTTTTATGTCCAAATTTTAAAGAGGTCAGTGGCTTGGGTTTTAGGGTTATATTCAGGAAGTTTGCTTTCTAGCATTTGGTAAAGAATTATTACCAAACGCTAAAAAAGAAACTTGCTAAACATAACAGCTTTTTTTTAAAAAAAAGATCAATTTAGACAGAAACCTACTAGCAGCTTTGAAAACAATTAAAGCCATTGCTTGGGGTGGACAGCCCATCCATTCCAACATAGGAACTCTGCAGCTGCAGGTTTGGTAACCTCTCTGAAGTGGCCCTAGGGATCTCAATCTAATGGATTAGACAGGGACCCAGATCTGCAAAATGTAATGTACTCACAAACTATATAAATTTCTCAGGAGTCAAATGCACACCAGCAGGGATGGTGACATGAATCTGAATCCATAAATTTTGGGTCTGCATCAGACGTTCCTGTGTAAGTGCAGTCATAGTGAAAATTCCCACATAACAAGTCAGTTTTGGAGTCTACCATGTGAGGTAGGTGTCTGCTTTTGCACACACACACTCACTCAAAAAGAACAACCCTCTCTCCACCTCAACAGGTGGACACTGTTCCACAGTGTCTAGATCTGTGGCTGGGGTGAGGTTTTTTGCGGGGGGAAGGCTCCTGCATTGATTTTTGTTTGTATGATTAGCTTGAATTTTTAAATATATGGCAAGGGTTCCTACAATCCTGGACAGCGACTTCTATAGATCTAAATAAATAAAATATACAGTGGATAAGGACATCCTGCAAAAATCTAATGCAATATATGAAGTCATCACTGCTGTAGTGACTAGCATTTCCAGTGTGAAAGCAGACTAAAAAGAAAGGCTCCTACAGAAGACAAGCAAAGAGTATCCCTGTAATTCCCCGTGCAAGATCTTGCCATTCAAAGAGATGTGTATCCATTTCTCTTCTGAGTAATTCGATAAAATGTAACACATCTCATCATGAATAAGTTCCAATATATATTACAAATCCTATTGTCCTAATTTTAACACTTCTGGGATGACCAAATGGATAATGTTTCCCTTTCACTGTTTTACAATACCAAGTATGACAACACAACAGAATACAAATTGCTTACCCAAAATGTGACATAGAAGGTGACACACCAAAACCTAACAGCTGTTTAAAAAAAAAAATTACAAATTAGGGGGACGGATAGCTCAGTGGTTTGAGCATTGGCCTGCTAAACCCAGGGTTGTGAGTTCAATCCTTGAGGGGGCCACTTAGGGATCTGGGGTAAAATCAGTACTTGGTCCTGCTAGTGAAGGCAGGGGGCTGGACTCGATGACCTTTTGGGGGTCTCGTCCAGTTCTATGAGATAATATAATATATGGAGATATACCTATTATTATAAAGCATGGAGGCCCTCTGATATTGCACATGGGCAAACTAACCACTCAGGTAAAAGCATCTATGAAGCTTGCTCCAGAACACATAAGGTAAAAAATGTATTTCTTTGTGCCCATATATTATGTAGATTCTGTAGTAAAAGGAGCCCTCAGATAAACCTTTCCAACATGGATGTGACCTGGTGGTGCCTCTTGCTATTGTAAGGAATAGCTAACTTAGATGCCTGTAAATCCAATTAGGATTTATGGCTGGGGGATAGGTACCTAATCACCATTTGTCCCTAAAACTCATCCTATATGCCTAAATTTGCTGCACATGTACTTAACTCATAACGGGCAAAATTTGGCTCTTTCAGCACTGCTCTACATCGTAGCCTGCTAGACCCGTCAACCACTACGAGTCTAAAATACCTCATTCTAATGACATCTGTCAGTTTAAAAGTTGACTGAAAAGCACGTTATCACTTAGGCCCATATACTGCCCCTGGTTAACATGAAAAATAACAACTTACATTGAGATTGATGGGAGTTGCATGTGTTTGTTGAGCAACTGGGATGTCGGAGGGAGGGAAGGAGAGGGAATCAGCACTGGTCATGGGGGGGTCTGGGACAGCTACACCACAGGATCCTATTCTCTAGAAATAGTGACAAAGACTGTGGCTGGAACCTGACGAGTCACAGGGCAGTTTAGGAGCACATAGTTTCAGCCCATGGGTTCAAACACATTTCTACATGGCACTAAATTTTGAATGCTAAACCTGTTCTTAAATGTCACTATCACATATGTACTTTTTGTTTCTTTTCTGTTTGGAATGAATAGCTCCAAGACACATTTAGAATTAATATTAGTTTAAGAAAATGCTACTGTGACAGAGAGGCCCTTTGCTGGTTCACTGCTCTGTGTCAGCAACGTGTCAGGCCTGACAAACTCACTATACACCTAACCTTGCTGCAATGGCATTTATCTAAAAAGAATATCTATTAGGTATCAAATGAAAACTTATAACACACTGGCCATTAATATCATTGTGAAATGTATGTATTAACACTATATGAACAACTACAGATACTTAGTGATATGATGCTTTAAAGTCTGTGACCAAACAAAGGGAGAAATAGGTTTCCTTCCAGATAGGAGGGAAAGTAGTTATCTCCCTGTCTATAATGTAAATTGAGCAGGGTTAACCAAAGGCAATGGTGACTATATTTGAGTCAACGGGAAATGCAAATTAACAAGAAAATGTGAAAAAGGGACCTGATGTCTGCACCACAAAGAACACACAGCAGGAGAGAGGAACTTTATCTCAGAGTACATATCAAAAGAATATATTTCAAAGATTTTCTGGACTGCAAGAAGAAGGGGAAAGAATTTCTTTACTTATCCATCACTGAGGGAACAAATAGGTCAGCGCTCTATGCATCCATGACTAGTGGAGCCCCAGCTATGTGGGTTGGTGGTACTGAGCATGAGAAACAGCTGTAGGTGAGAAAAACTGCTTTAGACAAAGACTGGAGCCTGCCAAGGTTATATGCAGTAACTCAGAAGCATGTTATACTTTCGTTTTATTTGTAACCATTTTTGTTTCTATTATCTTTGCTTAGTATCACTTAAATCTCTGTTCTTTATTAACAAACATATTCTTGGTTTTAGTATAAATTCATCTCAGTGATGTAATATTAAAGTAAACCGTGCACCCTCAGCTTAGCTAAGAGGCTGGTGTGTGTACTGTCTTTGGAGTCAACAGACTTGGTAATATCTATGAGTATCCAGTGACAGGGATTGGATGCTGTAGAGGAACCCTCTTCATGGTTTTTATCAAAGGTTGGCGTGCACCTAGGGTGACCAGATGTCCCAATTTTATAGGGCCAGTCCCAATTTTGGAGGCTTTTTCTTACATAGGCACCTATAACCCCCCCACCCCCACCCCAATTTTTTACACTTGCTATCTGGTCACCCTAGGTGCACTTACTGTTAACCTGCAAGGCAAGGATAGGACTGGCAGAGTCCTGAGGAGAGTGCTGGAAAGACTGGTGTTGCACTGGAGCTGATGCCCAGTTATCAAACATAGACTCCCTCACACTGGAGGCAAGGGAGGTAAGTAACAAGGTCATCCACAGTCCTGGGCACTCCTCAAAGGTGTCATAGTTACAAAGCATTAATAAATGTTATGAAACTTATGAATGAAAAGTCTGAAAACACAAAACGTAAAATGCAACCAGAACATTTATCTAACCAGTGAGTGAAAGAAAGTGTAAGCTATCTTAGAAGTAAACTTCAATTTTACACTTATATATTGACTTTACAACCTACATTTTGGTACTGGATGAAACCAAACAGATGTAATAACTATGTATGTGTTTTAAAAAGCCTTTTTTGCATTTGTTATAAGTGTCGTTTAAAGGTTATGGTATTGCTTGATTTTACATTGCTAGGTTGTTTTTGTAAAGAAGGTTATGAAATACTTCCAGCCTACAAATTTGATACCTGGCTGTAAGATATTTTATCACACACAAAATATACTGGTTTTGCATATCGTAGCCCAAAATAGTAACGCTTTACTAACATTCAGGTACCTGTAATTAATACAAAAATCACATTTAAAAGTATCACAGCTATCTATGCTTCCAACAAATTTGCTAATCTTAATCCTCTTTCAAACGTTAACCACTTTCACCATCATTACTCAAGGTTATAAGAAAGTTATTTACTGGCTTAGACAAAGGAAAAACAGTTTTATAAAGAGTAAGAAAGGTAAATAATAGAATGAATTTGCACATATTACATCTGCATATAGCATGTACCTTTGCTTCATAACACAGTAATTGCATATTTTCTCTCTTGTGGGCACTTCTGCTAAACAGTCACAAAAAAGGACAGCTTCAGAGAATACAATAATCTAGTATGCTAAGTACACCTCTACCCCGATATAACGCGACCCGATATAACACGAATTCGGATATAACGTGGTAAAGCAGCGCTCCGGGGGGGGGAGGGAAGGGGGCTGCGCACTCCGGCGGATCAAAACACGTTCACTATAACGCGGTTTCACCAATAACGCGGTAAAAATTTTTGGCTCCCGAGGACAGCGTTATATCAGGGTAGAGGTGTACAAAGGGAAGACTCTGGAAATGTATGGATTGACATCCTGGCCCGATTGAAGTCAATGGCAAAATAACCAGTGGATTAATCTTGGCTGTGTCACTGATCCTCTCTGCAGCCTTCATTGAATCACTTAAACCTTCTGCCTTACATTTTTTATAAGATGAAGATAACTGTACCTCCCACAAGGAGATAGACGATCCTCCCTTTATCTAAAATCCATTCCCCCTGGCCTCCACTGCCTCCCTTAGCGCGCCCCCCATCCATTCTCCCCATCACCTCTGGCCCCCACTGCCTCCCTACCCACTTCCCCATCCAGGGATAATTTGTCCCTGGGCTTGCCAGGGATGACTATATCTGTTGTTGTGAAAAGTCATATTTGTATGTTTAATCACTTTTCACAGCAGCAGACTTACTTGCTAGCAAGTCTAAAAAAAAGCAACAACAACAAAAAGACAAGAATGTGCATGTGCAAAGTACCTTATTTGTGTTTCTATTCTGTTTAGGTCCAGTAAAGAATAGAAACAAGTGTACATTATTTTTATTAGAGTGCAAAAAATCCCAACATAAACAAATTGCAATGATTTGGACATGTATATGGGCATATTTATTTGTCTTTCCTAAACCTAATTAGGAATTTTAGTTAAAACTGTAAAAGTGGCCACCAGCAAGAGTTGGTGGCCGCACTCTGAGGCCACCAAAATTTTTAGACTCATAGACTCATAGACTTTAAGGTCAGAAGGGACCATTACGATCATCTAGTCTGACCTCCCGCATGATGCAGGCCACAAAAGCTGACCCACCCATCCTGGAATAATTCTCTCCCTTGACTCAGCTGTTGAAGTCCCCAAATCGTGATTTAAAGACTTCAAGTCGTAGAGAATCCTCCAGCAAGCGACCCCTTCCCCATGCTGTGGAGGAAGGCAAAAAACCTCCAGGGCCTCTGCCAATCTACCCTGGAGGAAAATTCCTTCCTGACCCCAAATATGGCGATCAGATGAAACCTGAGCATGCGGGCAAGATTCTCCAGCCAGACCCTCCGGAAAAAGTTCTCTGTAGTAACTTTTAATATCCCATCATTGACCATTATTACTAATTACCAGCAAAGGCACGTTATTGACCTATTGACTAAAATCACGTTATCCCATCAAACCATCCCCTCCATAAACTTATCAAGCTTAATCTTAAAGCCAGAGAGGTCTTTCGCCCCCACTGTTTCCCTCGGAAGGCTGTTCCAGAACTTCACCCCTCTGATGGTTAGAAACCTTCGTCTAATTTCAAGCCTAAACTTCCCGACGGCCAGTAGTTGTGAGAACCCCTGCTCTATATAGAAGGCAGATCAAACACTCCCATCTTTTGTGCCTCCGCTTCACTACATTGGCAATCATTTAATTCAAAGTAAAAAACAATTAACTTGAGATAGCTAACATGTCTGTAAGGCTAATCTAAACACTCAAAGGTTTGTTCTAGACTACAGTGGAAGTCTTGCACTATTGCTACTGTACAGTGCTCCTCCTATATTCTGTCTGTATTTTAACAAAGTTAATACAAATTGCTCTCCTCCATGCAATGTAACAGAAGAGAACAATGTTCCTTAGAGTCTAGAAAGAAAACAAATTTGAACCTAATGTTATTTAATTTAAGAAAACTCTGCTCTTTGTAATTGTGCATACTGTACTTATGTTGTGTGTGAAGTGGTATTTGGAATAACAAAAACAATTTTTAAAAGGAGAGGCAGTTAAGCCAAAACAATTGGTTCTCAACATTTTTGGATCCACAATCAACAAAATGGACCAAAAAGAATCACCCTGTAACCAATTATAATGCGGTTGTAGGATGTGGGTCATAGGAAGGCATAATAGAAAGATTTTGGATGCTGGGGCTGCGGTGGATAAGGACAGCAAGGGGAACCTGTAGGCATGAACCTTCCCCAGTCCCAAAACTTAGCATTGTCAAGGATAAGAAGGAAAAGCCAATGGCTGGAGCTTGAGGACAGGAAAGGGTAGAGGGCAAGTTCTTTCCCTGCCCTCCCCACCCCTAATTCCTGGCAACCACAGGGTATTACTGATTTTCTTCCCCTCACTGCCAATGGAAATGACCCATTTCTGAGTCATGCCCCACATGGGTTGAGAAACACTCGTTTAGAGAAATAAGAAGACTACTGAAGTGAAGTGCTCCTGAGATTTAATCCTGGCACTAACAATGTCTCACCATGCAACCTTTACTCTGTTTTCTCCTCTGTAAAACAGGGAGAATACCCACCTATCAGAGTGGGCGGTTGTGAGGATTAGTTATTTAACATATACTGTGTTCGAAGTGAGACCACTCAGAAAAGGGTTGAAGAGAAACATCCTACTGCTTCTGTGCATTACTGCAGAACTGCACGTTATTTTATGATTTGCTCTACATACCAAACACGCATCCAAGCAATTCCAAGGCCAAAAGGACCTTTCTCTCCCTCCCCCTCCCCAGTCATCATTTCAACTCCTAAAAACACACATGAAGACATTCACAATGAGACAGTGACATTCAGCTCATTTAAATACTTCATAGCTTCAAATAATGTCAGTCATATACCCAGGTGTCTGGCCCTGGAAACTGGAACTGGTCATCTAACCTATGTGCATGATGCAGTCCCCTAGGAGCAACTATGGACAGGCAGCACAAGTGTCAGCACCTTGCAGGGCTCAGACATCACCGTGCCTTCCGCCTCCCCCCAATGACCTTTGCTGTCTTTCTTTCAACTCCCTTGGCTTAACTATAGAGCTAGAAGGCGAGACTATTCTGCATTTAAACCTCCTGCAAATCCTGCGCACAGGGAGCCAGCTAAGAGCTACTGTGGCCGGCCCTTAATATTTGCCGCGGTCTCTGGGGCTGAGTGGCAGGTTACAATTTCACAAGATCTAATCGTCCATGCACGTAAAACAAACAGGCTCCCCACAGAGCCGTAGCATTTACCCCCCATGACCCCCCATTTGCAGCCCCACGTGCCAGGCAACATTCAGACCCGCATACATCCTCCCGGGGGCATGCAGGGGCCCCAGAACGCCTACAACCCCCGGGCCATGCGCACCCCCGCGCGGCGCCCCTCACCCGCCTGCTCCAGCGGGGCCATGCGGGGAAGCAGGACGGGCAGCGCGATGACCGGACTCACTTCGAAGTGGAGGACGCGGGGAAGCGGCGCTCCCGCAGCAAACGCCGGGCGGGAGGCACGTTCTCGGGGCCCGCAGCGCTCAGGGTGCCTGGGCGGGGCGGGGCGTGGGTGGCACCAGCCGGTTGGCGCTCGCTTCCCCGGCCTTCAGTCCGGCGTCTCCTGCAGGAAGGAGTCCGGCCGCCGCCGCCCTCCACCTGAGCAGCCCCAGCTCCTGCCTCCCTCTCCGCCTCGCGGCCGCAGCGCGCCTACCCGGGCCCTGAGCGGCTGGAACGGTCCGCCCACGCCGCGGCCTGAGAGGCGCAGGCAGGAGCCGGAGCTGTGCTCGCCAGCGCCCGTCCTGCCCCCCCTCTCCAGATTACTATCGAGGTCTCCCCATGCCCTTCAGTGGACGCAGGCGGGACCCCATGCTCTCAGCCACACCCCTAGGGGGTGTAAGGCAGTGCTGCCCTTGGCCCATGGGGTCCTTAAGCGCCAGGAAGCCTGAGGTCATTTTAGACACGGCAAGGGCTGGGCAGGCAGTGAGGGGGTCTTGGTGTCTTGCAGCGCTGCACATGGTCCTGTCTTAAAGGTCCGAGGGGTAGCCGTGTTAGTCTGGATCTGTAAAAAGCAACAGAGAGTCCTGGGGCACCTTTAAGACAGCATCCGACGAAGTGGGCATTCACCCACGAAAGCTTATGCTCCAATACATCTGTTAGTTGTAAAGGTGCCACAGGACTCTCTGTTGCTGGTCTTAAAGGGGCACTATGGGGTTAGAAATCACACATGCCCCCTCCTCTGCCCGTGGGCACTCCACCATGGCCCCTGGGTTGCCTTCAGAATCCACTAGCAGAGCTTCCTCCCCTCCAAAGCCACCACCTGGCCAGAGGGGTGGGCAGCCCTCAGCCAGTGCTCCCATCATAAATGGACCCAGACCCTATCAGCAGTATTTTATATTCAATGGCCTGTCCATAGGGTTGCCAACTTAGTGATTGCAGAAAACCGATCACCCTGGCTGCTCCTTCCTCGAGGCCCCGCCCCTTCTCTAAGGCTCTGCCCCCGCTCACTCCATCCCCAACCCCTCCCTGGCTTGCTCTCCCCCACCCTCACTCGCTCATTTTCATGGGGCTGGGGTAGGGGGTTGAGGTGCAAGAGGGGGTGAGGGCTCTCAGGTGGGGCCAGGGATGAGGGGTTTGGGATGCAGGAGGGGGTTGGGGATGGGGCCGAGGGATTCAGCGTGTGGGAGGGGGTTCTGGGCTGGGGCAGGCAGTTCAGGTGTGGGAGGAGATTTGGGGTGCAGGCTACAGGCAGCGCTTACATCAGGCGGCTCCCGGGAAGCAGCAACATGTCCCTCTGGCTCCTAGGAGCAGGGGCTTCCAGGGGGCTCCATGCACTCTCCCCATCTGCAGGCGCCACCTCTGCAGCTCCCATTGGCTGTGGTTCCCAGCGAATGGGAGCAGCGGAGGCAGCACCCAGTGTCTCCCTGGCCACCCCTGCACCTAGGAGCCAGAAGGACATGCCAGCCGCTTCGGGGCGCCACATGGAGCTGGCTGCTGCAGCCAACAGGACTTTTAGCAGCCTGGTCAGCTGTGCTGACCGGAGATGCCAGGGTCCCTTTTCGACCAGGCTTTCTGGTAAAAAAATGGATACCTGGCAACCCTACCTGTCCACTCAGTGATATCAATTTCTTCTGCTGGAGGGAGGGGGCAGCAAGGGTAACCTGGGAGCAGTACCACGCAGGGAACCATGTTCCTGAGGGAGTATGGCATAAATCCAGGAAGCTGTGCAGAGGCACCAGGCCTTCTCCATGTGGACCTCAAACTATCTTCTCATTCAGAGAGCCAACCGTCTGCTAGTAAACATCATCCCTTCCAGATCTAATAAAGAGGAAACTCCATGGGCCATATTTCTCACTGTCTTGCCCCTTGTATAATCATGACATCTGTCCAAAGTGGATATAAACCACTGTCAAATCAGAATTCTCTGCTCACTTAAACTAGAGATAGACCATTACACCAGTACAAGGTGAATCAGAGCCTTTGAGTCTAAAGTCAGATAGTTTGTCTAATGTAAAAGCATACATCCAATTTTGTTTGCTTTACCTATGTTAAAATCTTATGTATGTGACTAAGTGTTTGCAGGATTAAGGTCCAAATTTTATCCTTTTTTATCCACACATATACACACAAACTAAGGGGATGGGGAGCCATCACAACCTAATTTTCCCCCTTTATATTTCCCCGCTTAAGTAATTTCAAACACATTCTTCTCCTCTCCAATAAATAGTCCTAACAAACCTCTTCCAGCACGATACTATCCCCTTCTTTTGTGTTGATTATAAGGATTTTCCATTCCCCAAAGATACAAAACATATCTTTAATTTTTGACAAATAAAGGCCTGCATCCTACAATTTACACTTATTCCTATAAAGTCAATGGGGCTACTCACATGCTTAGGGTTAAGCATGCACATAAATATTTGCAGAATTGGCATCTGACTCAGATGATGAAAATGAAAGTGAGTCAATCTGCACTGCTTTATATCATTATCAAGCAGAACCAGTCAACATCATGGAAGCATGTTCTCTGGAATGGTGGTTAAAGCATGAAGGGGCATACAAATATTTAACATACCTGGCATGTGAATACCTTGCAATGCCAGCTACAACAGTGCCATGTGAACGCCTGTATTCCTTTCAGGTGACATTGTAAATAAGAAGCAGGTACCATTATCTTCCATAAATGTAAACAAGCTTGCATGTCAGAGCGATTGGCTGAACAAGAAGTAGGACCGAGTTGACTTGCAGGCTCTGAAGTTTTATATTGTCTTGTTTTTGAGTGCAGTTATATAAAAAATAATTCTACATTTGTAAGTTGCACTTTCACGAGAAAGAAATTGCACTGCAGTAGTTGTATGAGGTGAATTGAAAAATACTATTTCTTTATCTTTACACTGCAAATATTTGTAATAACAATATAAAGTGGGTTATGTACTCTGTATGCTGTGTTGTAATTGAACTCAATATATTTGAAAATGTAGAAAATATTTGAATAGATGGTATTCTATTGTTTACCAGTGCAATTAAAAGTGATTAAAAAAATCTCATGATCAATTTTAAAAATTGTTTGACAGTCCTAGAACATAGCATAGAATGTCAATCTTTAAATGTTATATAGCACATCAGTACCATGATACAGAAATTCTTCAGATCTGATCTTGCAATGTTTCTACTGACTTCCTACTACAGGTTTTTTCAGAGAGGGGAGGACTTGTGTCCATGCAGTAAGAAGGATGAACTAAGGCCTGTTGTCCCTGATCTATACACACATCACAACTGCTACTGGGGTTAAAGTTCAGTTCCACACACACATAGTCCTAAATGTTCTTGATACTTTCTGTTTAAAATAGAAACCATATGCTCCTTATGAAGCCTATTCCTATGAGATGTTGATCAATACCCTCAATGTCCATTGAAATTAATGGAAGTTGTGAATGCTCAACGCATGACGAGTTGCTGAGCTCCTTGTTGGAGCAGGCCCTTTATCTGCACTGGAACTCCCACTGATTTTAAGTGGTATATGGCCCTTAATATTACTTCAAAATATTTTGAGGCTTTTTAATACATCTTATTGATTACTATTAGTAATGGATCCTATTCAATAACAAATGTACATATTCAGAGCTCTAGTATTTGGAAGACATCAATGCATTTGAGGGGCTGACAGCCATTCCTAGCTAAACTGTTGCTTTTCCTCATATTCTGACCCCCTCCAAAACAAGGAGGTCTCCAGAACTGTTTCTGGCATTTGTGATGAATCTCAGACCCCAATAAAGGGTATGGTTTGGCTAAAAGTAGTAAGAGATTTAGCACCATGTACAATTTCTCATCTGAAATAGGCGTTTCAGGAGCCAGTTTCTTGAACACAAATTTCTTCCAGACACTGTTGGAATAAACAATGCTTTCTAGCCTCCTCCAATATATTGCCAATAGGATCTGTCTTTACACATCTTTCAGTTAAATCAGTGATCCAAATACAAGATTCATTGCTCATAATTTGGATTTTTTACAATCTCAGAAATTTGGGTTCATTGACCAATGAGTGGATTATACTCTTCTATACAAAGTGTTTCTGGTTTTCCTTTTGGTCAGATCTAGAGCTAAATTCTACTCTTCTTATTCCTGGGAGTAAGTTGAGTAGTGCTTGGTCTGTAATATAGATCTCTTAATTTATGGAGTAATTTATTATTATAGTAGTGCCAAAAGGGACAACCACGAACAGGGCCCCATTGTGCTAGGCACAGTACAAAGTAGCAGATTGTAAGCTCCTGGGGCTGGGCCAATCTAAATGGACAAGATAGTCACAAAGCGAGGAAAGGGGGTGGGAGGGATGGGGTGGCATTTACTTAGGAAGAGAGAGGCTAAATGGAAAGGAAAGGGGGGCAGGTGTGGAGTGATGCTGAAGTGAAGAAACGTGAGGGAGAAGTTTGCGGCAAACAGCCAATCAGCACAGGGCAGAGAAATCCAGTAAATAGGGTAGAAAGTTATCAATGGCCAGAACTCAGCTCCCTGTTTTGGCTGCTTTTGCTCCCACCAGCTGGAGTCTCCGGCTGGCTCCTTTCTATAGTTCCCCGACCAAGGCCACTTTTATTCCCATTCTACTCCATAGCCCATACAGCTATGATAGAGTGAACTAAATTGTGCTCTACCACATGCATCATAGACAGAATTGTTAACCATAGACATGATCCTTCCTTATTCATGAAAATAAAGGCTTGCTAAAGTGGGCCCTTAAGTTCCAATTTCATAGTCAATTCTGCCCTCAGTTATACCTAACTGAAAGAAAGAGTGCAGCTTGACTTGCAGACTCCTAAGGGGAGTTTTCAGGGCTCACATTTCTGAGAGGGAAAACATGGCTATTTTTTTACTTGGAAACATCTATGTCTTTGAGACCCCATAAAGCTAGCACCCCATGATGCCACATTTATAAAATGACTTTTCACAACAGAACTTCACTTGAACTGTTTCAGAACAACTACAACACAGCAGAATAGAAATGGTTTCCACAAAAATGACTCAATTTCATCCTATTGCTCTTAGCTATGCTCTCTTGGACTGCCCTAAACAATTCATCTCACACCTTGGAGTTTACATTGTTTATATCCTTGGTTAGATTATTATTTTCTCCGCATTATAAGGTGGTCAAGAAAATGTAGTTCTTAAGGTTTCTTCCTAAGTAAATATATTTGATTGATAATCTTTCCAATCTAACTTCTTTTTCTGAAATCCCTTCAGTTTGTCAACATCTTTCTGGTTGTGAGGTACGCAGAATTGAACCCATTATTCTTCAGGTGGTCTTCCCAATGTGTTTGGAAAAAAAGGAACTGTCATCTTCCTGCTCCGTGACTTTAACATATTGTAAATTAAGGACTCCATCTGTTCCTATTGAAATGAATGGCAGACTCCAATGGAAGCAGGATGTGGTCTTTCAACATTTATTCCTGGATTTTTCTTAACTCGAGTTTTGCTATCATCATAGTCTATTCTGTACGGTCCTGTTAATCTCTTTGTGGATGAATAGTCCTTAGATCCATCCAGACACCACATTGTTCATCATTACTATTTTCTAAGGACCCAGTCTTGAAAACATTTACCCTTGCTTTGTTAATGGGGTACTCATGTAAGTAAGCCTAGTCACAGATATAAGAGTTTACAGGACTTGACCCCAAATGAAACATCTTTTAGATTACACTGGTCTACAATTTTTGAGAAGTCGTCTGCTTCAGAGATAAAATGTGCTATTTATTATGTATTTTGATGTGCTGAATTCAAATATGACAATTAAAACAACTGTTTGGCTACTGTTTCTAAGATATTTAAGTTTTTACATTTTATGTCTGTGTATATTGTATAGATAGTAGAGTTTTAATCATAAATTGTAAACCTAGGTCTTTTCATGTGTTTATGGTTGCTTTACATGATAATATTTCACCTGTCCTGTTTATGTAACACTTTAAAAATCAGCAAAAGGGTTATATAAATAAAATTTATTATGAAACAAAAGGCAAAAATTGATTATGTACATAGTTTAGTCCTATTCAGTGTCTACTCGGCGCTTCTTGGCTTGTCTCTTGTATTCATTAAATGGAGCATCTCTTGTTACTGTCCAGCAATAGTCTGCAAGCATTGATGGGCTCCATTTGCCCTGATAGCGTTTCTCCATTGTTGCAATGTCCTGGTGAAATCGCTCGCCGTGCTCATCGCTCACTGCTCCCCAGTTCAGTGGAAAAAAATCTAGATGAGAGTGCAAAAAATGTATCTTTTGTGACATGTTGCAACCAAGGCTTTTGGATGCCTTGAGGAGGTTTTCCACCAACAACCTGTAATTGTCTGCCTTGTTGTTTCTGAGAAAATTTATTGCCACTAACTGGAAGGCTTTCCGTGCCATCTTTTCCTTGCCAAGCAGTGCATGGTCAAATGTATCATCTCGAAGAAGTTCACGAATCTGAGGACCAACAAAGACACCTTCCTTTATCTTAGCTTCACTTAACCTTGGAAATTTTCCACGGAGGTACTTGAAAGCTGCTTGTGTTTTGTCAATGGCCTTGACAAAGTTCTTCATCAGACCCAGCTTGATGTGTAAGGGTGGTAACAAAATCTTTCTTGATTCAACAAGTGGTGGATGCTGAACACTTTTCCTCCCAGGCTCCAATGACTGTCAGAGTGGCCAATCTTTCTTGATGTAGTGGGAATCTCTTGCATGACTATCCCATTCACAGAGAAAACAGCAGTACTTTGTGTATCCAGTCTGCAGACTAAGCAAGAGAGCAACAACCTTCAAATCGCCACAAAGCTGCCACTGATGTTGGTCATAGTTTATGCACCTCAAAAGTTGTTTCATGTTGTCATAGGTTTCCTTCATATGGACTGCATGACCAACTGGAATTGATGGCAAAACATTGCCATTATGCAGTAAAACAGCTTTAAGACTCGTCTTCAATGAATCAATGAACAGTCTCCACTCATCTGGATCGTGAACGATGTTGAGGGCTGCCATCACACCATCGATGTTGTTGCAGGCTACAAGATCACCTTCCATGAAGAAGAATGGGACAAGATCCTTTTGACAGTCACGGAACATGGAAACCCTAAAATCACCTGCCAGAGATTCCACTGCTGTAGTCTGGAGCCCAACAGCTCTGCCTTACTCTTGGGTAGTTCCAAATCCCTGACAAGGTCATTCAGTTCACCTTGTGTTATGAGGTGTGGTTCAGAGGAGGAGGATGGGAGAAAATGTGGGTCCTGTGACATTGATGGTTCAGGATCAGAAGTTTCATCCTCTTCCTCTTCCTCGTCTGACTCAAGTGAGAATGATTCTGGTGCATCAGGAACCGGCAGTCCTTCTCCGTGGGGTACTAGGCGTATAGCTGATGGAATGTTTGGAGAATGCACAGTCCACTTTTTCTTCTTTGACACACCTTTCCCAACTGGAGGCACCATGCAGAAATAACAATTGCTGGTATGATCTGTTGGCTCTCTCCAAATCATTGGCACTGCAAAAGGCATAGATTTCCTTTTCCTGTTCAACCACTGGCGAAGATTTGTTGCACAAGTGTTGCAGCATATGTGTGGGGCCCACCTCTTGTCCTGATCTCCAATTTTGCAGCCAAAATAAAGGTGATAGTCTTTCTTAACCATAGTGGTTATACTGTGCTTTTGTGATGCAAAAGTCACTTCACCACAAACCTAGCAGAAGTTATCTGCACTGTTCACACAAGTACGAGGCATCTCTGCTCACTTTGGCTAAACAGAAATGTGTCCCTTTGCAAATTCAAACTCTGACAAATAAGAGAGCACGACACTGTATGATTTCTAGAGCTGATATAGGGCAATTTGTTCAGCAGAGTGATGTAAGCTTTGTTTTGATTGCATCATCCATGACTTCTAGGAATAACATGATGCAATTGATATCATGTATGACGCAATACCAGCTTCAGATTGCATCATTCATTGTTTTGCCTAAAAAGCAAGTACTGTCCAAACCCAGTCATAGATTTATTCATAGATCCAGTCAAAGATGTATTTTAGTCATTTCTAGTTTAAATTGAGATCCCTTCCCTTTATAACTCACTTATCTCCACCATTCCCAAGTCAAGGGTCATATATATTGACTCAATAACATATCTTGAAAACTAGAGCCAATCAACAATTTTAAGCATCATTTTCGTTCTCAGTGACCCAGAATTAGTAAAGTTTGACTACATTTATTTCAGAAGCATTTTGGCTGTAGATCAGTGTTATTAGTCCTCAGATTAAATTGTATTCTATCCTTTCCATATTTCTAAACTCCCCATATTGTTGCTGTTTTATCCTTATTCTCATTCACATCTCCAAATTTAGTATTATCTGCAAATTGAAGTAATGTGTTAAACTTCAGTCTCTCTGATTAGCATGAGTTTAGGCCAATTTTTTCATAAAAAGGGGCCTAGAACTAGGATCTTAAATCCATATTAAGATCCTGAGCCAGTACTGGTGCCAGTAGCACTATGGAGCCGGGCCCATCCTCAGAAGGGGCCCCAGCCTGCTCCACTTGCACTGCGCCCTGAAACCCCGCCAGCCCGCTGGCTCACCCCCCACCTCTGCCCCCCACTCCTCTCAGCCTGCTGGCTGGCCGGATCTCAGTGCACCTCTGACTCTGTGCAGTTTCTCCTTCCCACCACCTGTGGGGCCCCGTCTGTCTCCCCGGAGCTGTGACGACTGGGTCTGGTGCAGAAGCCAGTCTCAGCCAGTTGTGGGGAGGGGAGTAGGGGGGGCGCTTGGCTGGGCCCCTCCAGGCAAGTGGGTCCTGATGAGGGAGCCCGACTGGAGCAGGCACTGGCCTGGCTGATCTCGCCACTCCCGAGGAGTCGGAATGATTCCTTGCCCTGAGACCAGCCCTGGCTGCGCTGCTGCCTCAGCCCAGCAGACACAGTCGCCTCCCAGCAGAGCTGGTGAGTGTGGCCGGGAAGCAGGGCATGGGGAAGTGGGCCTCTGGGGGATTTGAGAGGGGTGCTGGGCTGTGAGGGAGTGGGGAAGATCTGTATGTGTTGGGGCACTAAGGAGTGGGGGTTCTGTGTGGGGTGCTGGGCAGTTGTGGTGGGGCTGTGGGCAGGAGGGCGCTGGGCAGGGGTGGTATGCAAGGCGATGTGCATTTATGGGTGGGTCTGCGGGGGTTGCTGGGCATAGCAGGTCTTGGGGGGCTCTGGCCATAGGGAGTTGGAAGCCCAGTGGGGGGGCTGGGTGGTGCAGTATGGGCCTGCCCCTGAGGGAAAGGGGCATGCTGGCAGCACAGGGCCAGGTGGGCCACTGTGCATCTGGCAACTGCCAGTTTGTAAACAGTGCCCTAGCACTGGGCTGGGCGGGGCTGCTCATGTCCCATTGCCACTGGCCAGCCCCTCGCTCCAGGGACCGACTTCCCTGCACCCTGTTGCATTGCCCCCAGGGGGCCCACAAATATGTTTGGCGCTAGGCCCACAAAAGGTTAATCCGGCCCTGTCCTGAGCTACTGGGGCTCAGGCCACATATTTAAGGCTTCACTCCTGCAAACACAGTGTAACTTGATTTCTGTGTGACTATGCACAGTAGTAAAGTTAAGCGTGTACCTCAGTATTTGCAAGATTGGGAATTAAGTTCCTAAATGTCAGTTTAGAAGCCTAATTTTAGGCACCTATTTTTGAATCTTAAACTTTAATATATTCTAATGTTTTCACTGATTTTTCTTAGAGTATGTGATCTATCATTATCCACTTTTTTGTTTTATTAACTAATTAGTGTCGTGTTTATTGGTTTTTATTCACAATTATAACTTGCAGTTGGGTTTTCCATTCATCTCACTACGTGACATTATTATATACATAGCAAGCACCGGTTAGCATAAAAGGAAACTGCCTAGTATATCAAAGAAAAATCACATTTATAATAAAGAACTGATAGTATTTTGATCTTTTCATCTTCAAGGTGCTTTAAAGTATGACCTAGCTGGTCAGTTAACTATTTTTCTTTAAATATAATAAGGCAGAAGATAAAATTAATATACTGTGCTAATCATATCATTAAAATTGTTTTAATCACACTAACAAAATAATGTTGAAGATCTGCTGTGGCAATCCATTTATGATATTGTAAAAGCAGAGTTACACAAACACTTCCAAAAGATTTCTGTAAATATTTGCTTGAATAAAAACTGAATTCTCTGTGCCTGTGTTCAGGCCCCTTTTGTGCTCCCTTCTGCAAATATTCCAGCGAATAAGTTTATTGGCAAGAATGTTCATATAAACAGTGAATTTTAAGTAAACATTATAGAATAGTAATGGAAAGCAAATTCGAACTCATAAAAGCAAGATTTGGCACTAAAAACAAATCAGGAAACAGAAACGTGCCAATGTGACCTATATGTTCAATCAGACAACCAGCTCTGTTGGATTATAAATGCTTGCAACCAACTAATCACAAACTCTCTCTACCGCAAGAATTATTTGCAGAAATTGTTCAGCAACTAAATGAATACATTTTTTAAAAAATCATGGGCCTTTCACAAACAGAAATAAGCTAAATAAGTGGCATGAAATGTTCACTGCAAATTATTTGCCCAGCTGTAGACACGAGATTTCTGTTCTCGTCCCATGCTTCTTGGCAAGGAGATGTTAAAAATGGTCCTTGTAGTCTATACTCTCCCAGACGGCATCCTCTTACAGGAAGGATCCCTTCGACGTTATTTGAACAATTGTTTTCTTATTACTAACT
This sequence comes from Chrysemys picta bellii, assembly GCF_011386835.1. Lineage (NCBI taxonomy): Eukaryota > Metazoa > Chordata > Testudines > Emydidae > Chrysemys > Chrysemys picta. The sequence continues at coordinate 233,718,653 of NC_088792.1, forward strand.
GCTTTCACAGTAGATTCTGTGCAAGGCGTTTAAAGATCAAAGTGTACCATCAGCAGCGGTTAAATCATTATGGGCTAATTTGCGGATCTGCCCAGATTAAGGGGCAACACGCTAACGGGATGCCCTGGAAGGAGCCTGGAGGGCCGCAGTTTTTCTCCTGGGTTCCCAGCTGCTCCTGGATGGGAGCAAACTACGTCGCGCCTAGACCCGGGTTATGGACCCTGACGTGGTATTTTAGTTACACTGCAGGCTGAGAGGGTTAAGGGTGGAGCCAAGGCTCTACCCATCCTCACAAACTCTTCTTCGGCAGTTGAGCCAGAGACAGGGGGCGACATTGCGGCTCTGCGCAGGAGGCTATTCCCCGCAAGCTGCGGTGCGGTTTAGCAGCCTAAGGGAGCGCCTCAAGTTAGTGTGCAGGGCACGCCGGTAGCTGGTCCTAAAATACTACCCCTGCATTGCATTACCCCAGCCCAAACCATCTCTGGGGGTAAATTGAACCTGTAATTTCAGAGAAGTGGAGTGGCTCTAGGATGCCTGTGGCCCGTTGGTTGTGACCGTGTCTGTTGAAAGTCAGAATGCTGCTGCAGCAGACGATATTTGTTCACATTTCGCAGCTCGTGTTAGCATACACGCCCGGCTACGGCGGAGGAGTTTGTTGAGGCAGTGTATCATTTTTAAATGTGCTGGCGTTTCTGAATTTCTTTGGAGATTTTACTTCTTCCGCATGACTCTGAATTGATGCATGAACATAACCCATAAATCATGTAAGGTTTACGTACAAGAAAGAAACCCATGAAGATCAAATGGTGCAAAAATGCCTGTTCAGCTGCGGAATGAGTCACTCTTTCTTACTTACACATCAAACACGAGCAGAAGCCATGTATCTGACCCCTTTGGCTATTGCAGGGCTTGTGTACACCAATTGCCAATAGCAGTGTTAGACCTTTGAAGTTATGTAAATCGGCTTTGCAGGCTCTGGTGAGTATTTGAATAGGTCTCCTCACTCCTGGCAGCGCTATGAACGCTTACATGCAATCAGATGCAATGAAGCCAACAAACTCACCACCCTTCACAGTTATCTAAAACGCTAGGTCCCTCCTCCTAGAGGCATATTTCAATGAGAGGCCAAGTGCAGAGGGGACTGATGAATGCATATGTTTAAAATTACATTTTAGACAGAAACGCAGATCAATCCGTTCGTTTTTAAATGAGGTTTTCAGTGCTCAGGAAACATCATTGGGAAACCTGGAATGTAACAGCAAGGATCAAAAGTGAATGGCTTATTTGATGTGAAAAGTGAGCTTGGGGAGGGTTGAAAGAGAAAGAGAGGGAGAGAGAGGCAGGCGTGCAAGGGCGCCGCAAACCCAGCGCTGCACGGAGGATGAATGCTGCCTTGCAAAGTGGCATAAAATGGCTCGAGCCATGTTCAGATAGTTAAGCAAAAATAGGGTTCAGGTAGGCGCGTTTCTGTGTTGGTTTAGCCTTTAATCTGGTGGAAATCTAGCTTCTTACGATAGCAGCCGAGCCGCTCGTTACCAGTGGCAGGGATGTGAGTATAACTTGATCCCGCAAATCAGCCGAATTTCTCCAGCGCTTGGGAGCTCTGATTGCTGCAGCTCCCCGGTGCCTCATCTGGCTGTAGCTTTCAGTTGCTGTTTGTCCCTGTGCAAGCGGAGGGGGCTTTGTTTGTTTAGATTTTTAGTCTCTGACCATGCATACAAATATATGTGGCATTTGCATAAGGAAAAACGCCTAATTTTAGTTTATTGTGTAACTTTAAAATGTGTCATTAACGTCCCATGGTCTTTGTCCTTCAATTGCAGTTACTCTGACCCAAGAAAAGCGGAAGAGAGAAGATGACCTGAGCGTAGATGTGTGCCTAGACCCAGTTACAGCTCCAGTTCTGTGAGGCGTGTGTTTGTGCGCAGAGGGAAGTGCCGGAGGGGGGTTACGTTGGCCGATTTATTAAATCTACAGCAGAATATCTGCACGAGCCTTGGGAGTGTTCACGGGGTTTGCCCAGATACAGCATATTAGGTGCGCATTGAAAACACTCGTTCAGTTTTACTCGCTAAGTGATATGTCAGACACTAGAAATGCAAAATGAAAATGGAAAATTATATTTGCATATAACTTAGACAGAGAGACAGACGTACTTCCAGGAAACGATCCAACAGGAGATAATTTATTTTCCTATGTTGTATTTGAAACCATTATGTTTTTGCTAAAGAAAAACAAAGTTCTCTCGCCCTGTATTAACCATCCTAGTTTAGCAATAGCAAAAGTTTGATTATATTTTTAGGACCATTAAGCGTTCTATAGTAGCGTTTCTTTTTCCTGCTTTTACATACGTTTTGAATTAAACGTGTTGACAAGACTGTAATGAAAATACTGATTGATGTAAACATCACATGAAACAAATCCCCACCTGATTTTGTTTCTGGGACGATATACATTTAAATGTATAACAGTCTCAACCATTGGAGAAAGTTGTATTTTCCAGAGAAAGTTACTTTAGGGACTCGGGCGCTCGCACACTACGTGATGGAGATCATATGCGAACCTAGCGAGATTCAGAGAAACATGGGGATTTGAAGTGGCACAAATCTGTAGCTTAGGGGGGTTCCCCAAGTTTTCAAAAACGGCATTAAAACAAATAACGTGATGAATTCAGCTTTTCCCTTCGGCCCTTCTCCCCCTTCCTTCCCCCGTATGTATTCAATTCTGTACTGAATGCGGTTCGAAGTCAGTCTATTGCCAGTTCATGGATGTATTAGAATAAAAAGAACAAGGAATGCCAAAATGCTGTGGTTTCCGTTTCTGTAAACTTCAGAAAGACGTGGGGTTTTATGTGTAGGTGGATAATGAAGAGTATAAAACGGTAGATAAAAATCGGCTTCTCGAGGATGTTTGTACTAATTTTTTATAGATTTCCATGATCCTTCTCATTTAGAAACACGCCCTTTCCCAGTAAGTTTACTCCTTAAAACAAACAACCCGCTTTTTGCATTTGTATTTTCTCCCATTTCTCCTGCTTTCTGAGTAGGTCAGAATAGCTGCGCCTGCAAATATCAATATTCCCGGTTCCAGGATCGCAGGAGACAGTGACAAACATCGGAACTGGAAATATCTGCAGCTTTTCTCGGCGGCATCTGATTTACAGCGCTTTATCACGGTTTAAATAATGCTCACCTGGCACTGAATCAACATTGCGTACCATTGGGAGGGGCAGTTGGGGGGGGGCATTGTCCCTGCCCATTTGTATAAAAAGATTTTGGTCTGAATGAATCCCAGTGAAGCTTTAACCCCGGGATGGACAGAAGAGCGCATAGAAGTCTTTGTGAGGGCCCCTGGAGTCTTTGGACTCAGGCCATTTCTGTGGGACAAATGTTAGAAGCCAGGGAGGTTCGGCTTCCTCCTTGGGTCGGTTTCACTCGGCATTACCCGGATGCTGATGCTGCGGCTAGCGGCTGCATCAGTCAGCGCCCCCCTGTACCTGTCTAAGTGGAAAAGCAAGTTCAAACCAGTACCGAATTACACAACAGCTGCTTCTCCTTAGCTTTCCAATATTGGTTGGCCTGGCCCAGTTCACCACCACGATCATCACCACCTCTCTTTGCCCTACACCAGCAGTAGCATCTCACAGACACAATCAATGCATTGTACATTACCCGGGTCCCACTCGAGCTCCAGGCAGATTTTAAATACATTGAAAGCAGGCGGGCTGGGAGGGGGAGAGAAATACAATGCACATTAGCATGTGTGACCTGTTGTACTCTCTAAATGTTAGGGCTGTACTCTTGCCACTTCCTTCCTTTCAACAGTTTAAAGCGCCAGAGTTTGAGGCTGCAAGAGGAGACTGAAAAGGGAAAACTAAAATTGAAGTCGCCGGCCATTTGCAGCTTCCTTCAGGGGGAAAGCATCGCTACATGAAACAAGACTCTCAGGCCTACGGTGCAGTATGTACTGTTCACACTAAACATGAATTAAGTGTATCTTGGTGGTAGCAAGTACTGGGTATATGAAAGACACCTAATCAGGGCCTCTTCGTTCCATGTAATGCCCATATTTAATATCTGGAAGGGGGTGTTTTCGGAACCTATGATCTTCCCGGAATTTCTTTCACATTGCCAGCGACAAGGACCTTCAAGCAATAGAAATGTGCACATATTCTAGAGTATAAAAAACGGTCGGAAAACCTTGTTTGAATGTTTGCAGTTGTGCACTTTTGTATTGTTAGCATGAGTTATAAACCAGCCTTAATGGTGTTAGCATAAGTTAGAAATCAACATTCGGAAATAGCGTCATAGGGTGAAATTCTGGCCCCCCAGGAAGATAATGGCAAAGCTCTCATTGACGTTAATGAAAGTCAGGGTAACACCCATAGTATTTGTTTACAAAGACATCATCGTTGTTTTTGCTTTTCTCCGTTTAACCTACGGCCAAATTCTGTGGCTTTTATTCAAGCAAATTGAGTGGGAGTTCGCCTGAGTGAAAATTAGGACCCCAGGATTTGGCCCCATTTCTATAAAGTGAACGTCAGGGATGAAACAGTGAACAGAGACGATACATCCCATTAGCAGGTGTTCTCAAGGTCTTGTAATTGTTATTTTGTTGTTGTTATTTAAATCACATAATATGTTTGTTCCTGTTTTAGTCATTCATTGTCACCTGAAGTGTCATTCTAAATATAGAGACATTAAAATTGGTAAGCAGCACATCCATTAGGCTTTTTCTTATAGCGAGATTGCAACTACTCGCCATTCACTCACTCTATTCAGAACTGTTACTTGCCCCACCTGCATATGCTTATAGTCCATTGTCATGTGTATTTTTTATTTCCAGATGGTCACTTGCCTTTAAAAGTCAGATAGAGTTCTCATTTGATTAACAAAACGAAATAATTGGATACATATTAACTTGTTGAGCCTTAGCTTGCCACGCAATAAAGAGAAATCAGAACTCGCTCATTAGCGCTGAAAGATTTCCTGAGCGAACAATTCAATTAGAGTCATTTGTGCAGCTCTGATCTCACAAAAAAGGTAAGCAAAAAATTCTCGCTCATCCCCCATGGTATTATATTAGCTAATGAATTTCTTATCCAGAGAGCCAATTATTTTGCAAATGAGCGTATTTTGGTAGCATATTAAGCATATCTCTATGACTCACTTCTGGAGCAGGTAGGGGTAGCTTCTGGATAACCAGCGAGAGGGATTAGTGCCCACCGTGTTGTCCAAAACTACTCTCCCGGGACCACGCTTTACAATGAAAAGCCGTTCAATTGACTGCGACACACCTTTACTAACATATTTAGCAAAAAAAAAAAAAAAAAAAAATTCTAATTGCACCATGCCGGTATTTAAAGCCAAGTTTTGACATCACATTGTGCCCCACCCAAGGGAGGAATACAAAAGATGCTTTCTGTGTCAACGTACATTGATGGGTATCAGTTATCTTTTCTGTCAGAAACTGTGCAAATGGTCAAGGATGGGTTTTTTGTTTGTTTGTGTTTCGGGAAGCTTGTAAACCATAACCTAGAAGAGAGGAATATAGTCATAGAGTTTAAAATATTATCCAGAAGGAGATGTACATTGCTATGGGGAGGATGAAGCATAACTGTCCCACCCTTTCATCTGTACACAAACACGTCTCTTAAAGACATCAGCAAATATCGATTTGCGTTTCTTCAGAGTATTAGTGTCCCGATATGTTTTTATTCCCTTCATGCATAACCCTTAATTTCACCGGATGGTCTCAATTCGACGTAATAAACAGACAATCCGACAACTGTCAAGTCACAAATTAATATACTAGACTATGCTGATTTTTTTTAAAAACGTCAGAATATTTTAAATGGCTCCAATTCTCCCGATCACTTTAGAATCAAGAAACATAATGTATCTTTGAAAAGCAGAATGACAAATCTGACGAATATCACACTGCATATTTATGATCGTATTCTTAGCTCCTGTGTGTGTCTTCTGGGTTTGTGCGCGCGCGTGCCCTGTAGCACAGAAATCATAGAAATATAATTACAGAACTTGGAAAATACATTAGTTCCTGAAATAATACCAGCTGGTTCAAATAATCTGTTTTACTGTGTTGTGTGTGTATGACATCAAATCTACTCATGTTTACCATGCATAAAAAGATTGTAAACATTACAAATTATCTAGGAAAAGTATTTAGTTTAATTATACGAAACTAGAAATTGACACATACCACTCTCTTACAGTAGCAGGGCACAGTCATACATCTATAGATACACATACATATCTGAACGGAAAAAAATAAAGGAAGAGAAATCTAAGGGGCATTGAAAGAGTCTTGGCTCCAGTAATCAAGGAAACAGTTTAACCCTTTTCATCGTTACCAGATGAGACCAAATATTGTATGTTTAGTCCGTGCTTTTCAAATGCCACACACATATAGTACTAGTAAATTTCGACAGCCATTGCCAATACTTGAGTTGGTTTCCCTCAAGTGAAGCAATGCATCTTTAAAGGGAAATCTGCCACTGGCTAACCACAGTCAGAGATGTCTGCTGGGATAAACAACAATGTTAATTCCTTCAAGCTCCATCTGTGGAAATGATAAAGTGCAGCCATTATAGAAGACTGCAAGGTTAAATTAATTAGGTTCTTCCATTATGCTGCAGTCTTCTGAAGATGATTGCAATTTTCCTTTTAAATGCCATTATTCCTAGCTCTGTTTAGCAGCTGATGCAATTAAAGTGAACTTAATGTAAATTTAACAACACAAATAACACTTTCCTTTATGTATGTTTAAATAGTGCGTGTCAGAGATAAATCGCAAGCTCAGCTTTTTCTAATAAACAAGTGATGTAACATTGTAAAAAATATATCAAACAAACCAGTGAGTATTTGAATTCTTTTCTTCCGTGAGTTCTTGGATCAATACTTTTGTTTCATGTTTTCATGTTCTCAGTAACGTTAAGGGATCCAGTTACAAACTCTTGCCAGTAAGAAAGAAAATATGCCCCGCTGTGCACCCTCCTTAACACTTTTAAGACATCGTGTTTTCTTTTCATTTGGAATGACAATTTTGTTTACTGTGTTTTTGCAAACCGGACTATAGATTATTAGTAGACACACTTAATTCCGCACAATAATGTATCCCGGCTGAACCCAAACGTGATATTGTGTGATATAGGCACACTCATTCCGGACATATAAAGTGCATGTGCATGGCTAAGATACATATGTTTCTATTGTATTCGTTATTTGTCCTTCACGGATACTTATTATTCACGTTGATTCTAAGAAATGGACGTTTTAGGCAAATTTTATTATTTAGCAATTTATTAAAACCAAATGCCAATTAAACAAACAAATTATGAGCAGATAATCATTAAAACTATCAATCCTATTAAAATTCAGCACTAAAATCAAAATAATGTACTGTATTTTTCTCTAATTCCTTGCAGTCCTTCATGGATCATTATAGCATATATAATTAATGTAACCTTTTGCAACCTAATATTAAGTACATCCAGGACAAATCTTTAAGCAGATCACTAATGATAAAACAACCTATGCTGCCTGTGAGTAAAAACTCATCTATTTGAATTGATATTTTTCAGGTTTCCCACCTCACTTCCTAACTCTTGGATCTAAGGTTTATAGGCTTCGTAAAAAGTCTGATCATTGAAATACTGCCTCATCTTCTTACTTTTATAGGTCCCTGTATAATATTCTTTATTTAACCACCATACAAATAATATTGGGGCTTTATAGTTTTTGTTATGAATGTCGATGTGAATAAATTGAAAGGGATACAACAAGTAAAAGCCCAGGGTTATTATTTTGTGGAGGTGTTTTTAATTGTGATTTGAAATTCTTCAATGCTGTATGAGTGATACTTTGGACAACTTTTCACAGTTTTATATTTCTGCTAACTACAAAAATAAGATTAATTCACAAGATGATATATCTCGAATAGATACTTCCTATATATCAAATGCAAAGTTACAATAGAGTGTAGGTGTTATTTCAGAGTACAGGAGGGTTTTATGGAAAGAGGCAAGGGTGGAGGAGGGAATAATTATCTTGACAAAAGTAGGCACTAGAAGAGATTGAGTCCAAGACAAATATGAATTGGAATCACCAGGACAAATGAACAGATGCCTTTAGCTGTGATGAAATAGTCGACTATTTCAATGCACAGCCAAAAGGTCACCTATTCTTCCATAATTGTGTTATTTTACTAAGAGTTGTGTTTTGGGAGGAAAGGGAGAATTATTACAGTCAAAAAGCCCATGTCAGCAATTGACACAACCTAATATTAAATCCTTTAAGGATGACAAAACCTCCAAGCAAAAGTCACTGCCAACACTCTTTTGTGAGGACACTAGGAAGCCAAACAAAAACTCCCACTCCTGCCCCCATTGAGGATTGTACTTTACTTTCAATTAGGACACAAGGGCTTTCTCAAATCCTCAGCTGGCAGTTTTACTGAAGAATTAAAATTATGAAGGGGAGCCTGATGCTATAGAAGATAAAAGAAATTGTAAAGAGAGTGTCCCTCGATTTACAAACATTTTTTATTTAAAGCTTGTTGCAAGTACTGCAAAACAGTTTTGGCTGAAAGTTTTTGTTTTATTGAATGGTGAAAGATTTTTCTGGACTACTTTCTGGTTCCTGTTTTGCAGTTTGGGAATAAACCCAGACAGGATATTTAAATTTGCTCCAAACCTAATATAGATCATGGCAGAAGCAGGCACTTTCTCTAAACAAATATATATTTCTGTTCATATATTCCATCAATGTGGCCTAAGTTAGAGAGATATGACTCAATCCTATGGCCGCAAAGTGCAAAACAGGAATAAGAGAATTGGAAATAATACATTATTCCATAGAACCAAGAAACATGGTCTCTAGTGCTTAAATTGTTCATATTATTACCACTAGGATAATGTAGTAGCTTTATTTTTACATTTTTCTGATATATCTCTATATATAGATATATCAGGAAAATGCAAATATAAAGATACTATATGATAAGAGTAACAAAATGGCAGATGAAATTCAGTGTTGATAAGTGTAAAATAATGCATATAATCCCAAAGTAAGTAAATTAAAAAAAAATCCCAACTATATATAGGATGGGGTCTAAATTAGCTGTCACCATTCAAGAAAGATCTTGGAGTCATTGTGGATAGTTCCATGAAAACACCTGCTCAATATGCAGTGGCAGTCAAAAAAGCTAACAAAATGTTAGGAACCATTAGAAAAGGGATAGATAACAAATTGAAAATATAATGCCACTGTATATAAATCCATGGTATGCCCACACCTTGAATACTGAGCGCAGTTCTGGTTGCCCCATCTTCAATAATTGGAAAAGGTACAGAGAAGGAAAACAAAAATGATTAGGTGTATGGAACAGCTTCCATATGAGGAAAGATTAAAAAAAAAAACCCTCTGACTATTCAGGTTAGGGGGGATATGATAGAGATCTGTAAAAACATGAATGATGTGGAGAAAGCGAATAGGGAAGTGTAATTTACCTCTTCACATAACACAAGAACCACAGGTCACCCAATAAAATTAATAGGCAACATGCTTAAAACAAATTTAAGGAAGTATTTCTTCACACAATGCACAATTAACCTGTGAAACTCATTGCCAGGGGATGTTGTGAAGGCCAAATGTATAGGTGGGTTCAAAAAAAGAATTAGATAAGTCCATGAAGGATAGGTTCATCAGTGACTATTTGCCAAGATGATCAGAGATGCAACCTTATGGTTCATGTGTCCCTAAACCTCCAACTGCTAGAAGCTGGGACTGGACAACAAGGGACAGATCACTTGATAATTGCTCTGTTCTGTTCATTCCATCTGAAGCATCTGGCACTGGCCACTGTTGGAAGACAGGATACTGGACTACAGTCTACATGGATCATTGGTCTGACCTAGCATGGCCATTCTTATAGATAAAGGGATATATTAAAAATGTTCTTCTTTATGGTCAGGCTAATTGAGGCACCTGGTTCTACATATATTACACATACACACTTAAAAAAATAGGGTATATATAAAGCCAGATTGCTCAATGAATCTGACAAAGCAGAAATACATTTTTAATGTATCACTTAATATTTATACACATGGGATGGCGCGCAGTACATTATATCTTCTTTAGTAAGACGCTCTTAAAAACTGTTACACAAGTACTCTTATAAGCAATAAGAGGTAACTCTTAGCATTTTATGTTAACATTAATAGAACTATGCAGAATTATGTTTTTCCAGAGGATATGCTAAAAATAATAATTAAAACACACTCATTTTGAGGTTTTGGGGGGAAATGTTTCAAAGTATCCTGTCTGCCTATATTAGGAAAAACTGGTGTTTTTTTCAAAGAAATCCTTCAGCATACAAAACACATTCACCTTGTCTAATTCAATAGATGCAGAAAATGATTAGAGTGCATTTTAATATTTGCAGTGCATGTGACACAAGAAACTAAGCCTGAGAACATTTTCAGTGTTGATAGATGCAGCTTGGAAAAGCTTGTCAAATAAATCAAACAATTCTGGGGGCAAACCCATGTTGTTTCTAAACCAGAGTGGGTCAACGGGAGTGGTTATTCACATGGCTGAATGGTGAATGTGTAGAGTAAAATTCATTTTACCACACTGGTTTCCAGAGGATTGTTTTGGCCTAGTGTTCCAATACCATGAGCCAAAACTCTGGTCAGTATTTTGACAACAGAGCCAGGAAAAACAAAAAAGGCTTAGCCTGTGAAAAAGAAATGAAGATGTAGTGAAGGAAAACAGTAGTCTCTCTGCCACTGCCTTACTCAATCCATATGTGGACTTAAACACAGGAAATACCCACCATTCACCGCAATCAAGCCAGAGGCCTGTGCATCAGAAAGTGCCTTGTGGAACTAATTGGACTCTATTAAGATTGTCATTGACATGAGAAAGCATTTTAGATTTTAAATCAGAACCATCAAAGTATATAGAAAAAGATAATACTTTTACAGTGGATTCACTAATAAAAGTAAAAAAAGCTGTACTTATAGTGAATTAAAATGTTATGATATAAAACTTTATTATGCATTTGCCTGGATTAATGATCATTTGGAAGTATGTTTGTGTTTTTTAACTTTATATATTTGCTTTTAATCTAAAATATTTCTAACATAGGCAAAATTCACTGAGTATACTCTGGCACTACTTCAGAGTAGAAGGAAAACCCAAAACTTTGCAAATTTAAAATGATAATCAACAAAGCTGGTGGCACATTTCATAAAGGCAACATTTAAAAAACAATTTGAAATAATGGAAGTAGAGTGAACTTTTTCCACTCACTTTATAAACTTTAATTAAAAAAAAATCATCAACCCAACAGCATTTGACCTTGCTAACAAGACTTTGGAAAAGTGTGCATTTTAGCATTTGCATGCCAGATAATTCCTTTCAATTATGCCCTTTTCTCCCTTCATTCCATTGTATCATTGCATTTGGATTTGTAGCACAGTAATACATTATTAGAGCTGACAACTGTCACAGTGTTATGGTTGCCAATCAAATTCAATCTTCGGGTAATCTTCACTGATTTCTAATGTGCTGTGGTCTAAAAATCTGTATCCAGTTTGTTTTCTATTCTCATCACTTTATAGATGGAGTATGCCATATTTGATCAATATAAAGCGTTTCAAAATCATTTAAATGTATCACATTTTCCGTTCAAGCTTATTGTAATACACAGCATATTGAGAAAAGTTAATTACAAAAGCTGGATGCCTTTCACCTATTTGATGGTATGACAACACTGAATTTACATCAGCTTTCATGGTCATAGATGTTGTTTTGTCTCTATATAGTTTTTGTTTAAAAAAAACCTCTTCATTGTTAAGGGTGATTTCTATACCAATTCAAAGAACGAGGAGTACTTGTGGCACCTTAGAGACTAACAAATTTATTTGGGCATAAGCTTTCATGGGCTAAAACCATAATTTTAGTGTGACATCCTCGATTTTAAACCCACCTTTCTGTTTGAATATTGCAGTACCTTCTATTGTTACAACCTATCAGTTACTACATTGTAACACCTAAGGTTTCTATAACAAAGAGATTAGAGAGAGGAAAAAATAGTTCAGTCTTTTGCTGTTTACTTTGTGTATTTGACTTGACTACACTTAGAATAGTTTCACTGTTTACCCTGAAAGGCAATCACAGTCAGAGCTTAGCAAAATTTGGAAATTCCATCCTACAAGAACTTCTGATATTTCAACATGTTTTTTGTGTCCCACATTGGGATGAGAAATTTCAATTTCAAAATATTTCATCAAACAAAAATTCCCAAAGAGTTCAAAACATTTCATTTTGACATTTTCTATTCAAACATTTTGACATTCCTGAACTCAAAATGTTTTGGTTTATTGAACTTTCCAGAACTGCTTTGTTTCACGGCAGTCCAATATTAAACTGCATTTTCCCATAGTCGTGTGTTACCTTGGGGGGGCTGTAATTCAAGAGCCTGATGCCCCCATTCTCCTCAATAGGCCAAGTCCCATAAAGCATCCAGAATCATGTGACTCCCATGATGCACAAGACATCTCTGACCACTGTGGGAGATGTGGCCCTCCAGGGAGGCAGGCCCATAGGAGAGAAAGGTGCCTGAAGTACATCATCCGGTGATGCTGGAAGAAGGACAAGAGTCACTCGATGTGGTTTAATTAGGCTGCAACTTTATTCTTAAATGTCTGAGAGTACCCACTAGATCAAAGTGTACAATACAGGTAATTCCATGGTCATTTAAATATCTACCTGGGGGACTTCCATCAGCCCTCACCCTTACCCATCCTGGTCCCCAGCCAACCTGCTATTAGGACCTCATCATCCCCTGCCCCCTGTCCCCATTGTATGAGGGTTAAAGGAGAGGAGCTATAAAGGGGTAGGTCTGGCTTCCTGTCAGACCCATCATAGGAGGCCCAACCCCATCCCCCTGTTTCCACTGCTTTAAACAATACGTCCTTTAAATTCTTTACCAATCCATTTTTTTCTGATCACTATCCCTTCCCTATGGAGTACCTGCACTGGACATCTGCCCTGCATTTACATAACGAGTTGCGACATCATAGCCTAACTCCCGTTTTGTGTTCGCTCCAACTAAGCCCACCTGAACCCGCTGTGGTGAAGACAAAAAAACCCCCAAATCTCCTTGGCCAATCTGGAGGTGAGGGAAAAATTGGTCCCCGGCCTCCCAAGAAAGGAGCGACTAGGAACAGTGCTGACAGTGGCCCCTGACAAAACCCAGTATTTCACCACTTTCATGGTTGGGAGGGTGGATGTGGAGTGGACCTATGGACCTATGAAGTCCTCCCCCCCATCTCTTCTGGTCACCTGGTAGGGGGGAAGGGAGATTAGTCAGCATCCCCACTTTGACCTGGTGCAGGAGGGAGTTCGGGGTGCTGGCTCCAGCTTGGCAGCGCTTACCTCAGGCAGCTCCCAGTTGGTGACATAGCAGGGAGAAGGCAGGCTCCCTGCCTGCCCTGGCTCCGCACGGCTCCTGGAAGTGGCCGGCATGTCTGACTTCTAGGCGCAGGGACCTGGGGCCTCTGCATACTGCCTGCAGGCACCACCCCCGCAGCTCCCATTGGCCACAGTTCCCGGCCAGTGGGATCTGCAGACTAGCACTCGGGGTGGGGCCAGCACGCGGAGCCTCCCTGGCCCCTGTGCCTAGGAGTTGGACATACTGGCTGCTTCTGGGAGCTGCACGGAGCCAGGGCAGGCAGGGAGTCTGCCTTAGCCCCACTGTGCTGCCTGACCGGATTTTTAACGGCACGATCAGTGGTGCTGACTGGAGCCATCAGGGTTCCTTTTCGAATGGGTGTTCTGGTCGAAAGCCAGAGGCCTGGAAAACCTAGAGGGGTGGCCTTTGTGTCGAGGCTGTGTTTTTTTGCATCTTCCTGACTTTGGCCAGATTATAAACCTTTGAAAAATTGCAGTTCGCACATGTTCAGTAGAGACTGCTAAAGTTAACTTAATTTCCCAAATAATCCATCCGCAGTGAACATGCTGCAGCCTGGAGCTGAGCAGGACTTTCTTTGCAATTGAAGTTCCCAACTGCTCCAAGCCATGGCAGGTCTGGATATCAGAACTGAGATTCTGTGTCTCCTGTGTACTCAGTGACCTCTCTGCTCAGCCCAGGCAGCACGAAGGAAGAATGCAGAGGGGACAAGAGCTGGATGCAGGACAGGACCAGGTGGGAGAAGATTGGAACAAGGAGGCTGGGGCAGGGGAAACTGGGACAGGGAGGGGACTGGGATGAAATACCAGCAGAATGGAGACGAGGACTGGCTATGTGAGGAGAATAGGACTGGGACAAGGAGCCAGTGGTTGGGGAAGAGACAGGACTGAGACAAGGACAGGTTTAAAGGGATGAGGCAGAAGAGGTTAAGCTTGTGGAGCAGTTGGGAACTTCAATTGCAAAGAAGAAGAGACTGTGCCAGCTAGAGCACACTCCCCTCCAGAGCCTGCAATGAAGCCAAGATTCCCGAGTCACTATTCGTCTCCTGTCAGCAAATACCTGTGAAACCTACTGACGTGTCCATCCCCACCTCTAATGCTGGTCCATACAGAGGATGACAACCTACTACTGCTATCAGTTACTCTATTCATTCAAGTGGCAACCTTAATTTTGGCATTTCATAACTATTGAGTGCTTGACTTTACAACCTTACTACTGCTCTCTTAGCAAGGTTTGTGTGTAATTATGTCAGATATGATGACTTGTTGCAAACATTACTCAACTCGGATTGTAAGAGTAGACAACAATTATTGTTTTATTAGAAAAGTGGGCAAAGTGCATTTAGAATACAATACCTATAATATATGCAGAAAAACAATCCAATATATAATAAAGAAGATACAGAACATTTATTTCTCTTCAACTATGGAAAGTTGTCCACTTTCCATAGATTTGATTCCTAGAACTTATTCAATGCAATATAGTGTGTGCATGTGTATATATAATGTAAAAAGTTGTGTACATGTTAGAACCTTTCCTCTCAACCCAACCCCATTTTGTTAGAACAAAGTAAATGAAAGGAAAATAAAAAGAGTCTTGGTCTATTGACAATTGACTAAGTAACAGATATATTGACAAAGAGTCCTGTGGCACCTTATAGAGTAACAGAAGTATTGGAGCATAAGCTTTCGTGGGTGAATACCCACTTCGTAGACACATGTGGTGGAAATTTTTGACGTCTGACGAAGTGGGTATTCACCCACGAAAGCTTATGCTCCAGTACTTTTGTTAGTCTATAAAGTGCCACAGGACTCTTTGTCGCTTTTTACAGATCCAGACTAACACGGCTACCCCTCTGATACTTAACAGATACATTGTAATTCATTTAAAAAAAAAGATCAAGGCATTTTGGGCATTACCTTTATGTTATTTACTTCCATATTACTAACTTTGGAGTGACAATGAGTCCCTTCTTGTTGCTAACATACCTGTAGAAACCCTTCTTGTTACCCTTCATATCCCTTGCTAGCTGCAACTCCAATTGTGCTTTGGCCTTCCTGATTACACCCCTGCATGCTTTAGCAATATTTTTATACTTCTCCCTAGTCATCTGTCTGAAGTCATCTGAAGCTTACACTTCTTGTAAGTTTAAGCTCACCGAAGATTTCACTGTTAAGCCAAGCTGTTTGCCTGCCATATTTGCTATTCTTTCTGCACATCGGGATGGTTTATTCCTGCACCCTCAATAAGGCTTCTTTAAAATGCAGCCAGCTCTCCTGGACTCCTTGCCTCCTCATATTAGCCTCCCAGGGGATCCCTAAGGGAGTCTAAGTCTGCTTTTCTGAAATCCAGGGTCCATATTTTGATTTAAAAATCTAATTCCATTGTACCCTGATCTAAGGGGTGATGCCCAGGTACCTGAGGATACCACTTGGAGGTCAGAGCCCCCTGAAGCAGCACAACCCAAGTGGAGGGGCCACTACCAATCACCACTACCAGGGCCATGGGCTGGGAGCTGGTGAAGCAGGAAGGGCCTGCTACCCACCCCTGGGATGTGGCCCAAACCCCAGTCTGACCGTTAGGCCATACCGCCCTGCAGATCAGGGTGAACCTATTAACTCAGGCCATTAGGTCTTTCCACCCTGAGGATCAGGGTGAACCTATTGACTCTGGCTACTAGGCCTTCCCGCCCTTCGGATCAGGGCGAACCTATGGACTTTGGCCACTAGGCCTTCCCGCCATGTGGATCCGGACAAAATTATTGACTCTGGCCACTACACCTTGTTGCCCTGCATCTCAGGGCAATCCTATTGGCTCAGGCCACTAAGCCTCACCACCCTGCTGACAAGGGGAACCCTAGTGATTTTATCGACTAGGCCTCAGTGTCTTGAGACAGAAGACAGCTTGAAGGATGGGGTAATCTGGATGGGCACTCCCCTCCCTGTCACATTGTAATAGAAATTCTCAATTAATTATACCTGTGTCGGGCTAACATTTAAAGCAATTCTGTGAACACAAAATGCTTGAGCGAAATCCTGATGCCACTAAAATTAGTGGCAAAACTCCCATTAACTTCAATAGGGCCAGGATTTCACTCAAACACTCTGGGTTCACAGAGTTACTTTAAATGTTAGCTTGGCACAAATATACTTAATTGAGAATTTCTATTACAGGTATTTGTGAAGATCTTAAGATTGCAATGGACATCAAGTCATAAATGCAAATCAATTAGTGCCAGTAAAGATATAGGACAAGATTCTCACCGGGTGTAAATGGATGTAACATCTTTAAACTTCACTAGAGCTGTCCCCATCCACAGTAGCTCAGGATCTGGCTGAGCATAACAATCTACACAGTGGGAAGTTTTTTAACCCCACATGTGACTTTCACTTGCCTGGTGTTTATCCTTTTTTGACATCATAAACACTGTCAAGCTGAAGCTCTGTACATGCACACATTCCAAGTTCAACACCATTTGGTTGTCAAAGGAAACCATACAGCATGCCAGCACTTACCATGGGATAAATATATATATATCTATATAAGAATCATTAAGTGTATGGCTGTTTGTGGCTTTACAAGAAATATAATTAAGAATTATGTGACCTATAAGGTAAAGGCATGGAAAAATCCAAACATGAAAAAAAAATTTTTTTTTTCAGGAAATTGAGTCCCATGTTTATGTACTTCAATACTTAGATGATTTATCACTTCGCAACCAATGGTAATATTTGATATTCTAGTTATGGTTCTTTCCCTAAAGGCATTTAATTGAAATAAGTACTGTGGTATTTCCACACCAATGTATCTAACATTAGTTACTTTATAGGGTCATTGGATCATGCCATTCATACTCTTCAACACAGAATGTAAAAAGAAGAACAGGAGTACTTGTGGCACCTTAGAGACTAACAAATTTATTAGAGCATAAGCTTTCGTGGACTACAGCCCACTTCTTCGGATATGCATCCGAAGAAGTGGGCTGTAGTCCACGAAAGCTTATGCTCTAATAAATTTGTTAGTCTCTAAGGTGGCACAAGTACTCCTGTTCTTCTTTTTGCGGATACAGACTAACACGGCTGCTACTCTGAACACAGAATGTGTGCACTACGTATCCCTTCCTTTAACTGGTTGTTGCGACATTCCCTGGGCCTCTTCCCAGTTGGTCTCTTTACCTCTGCCCATTACCTTAGGGCTAGAGTTCTCAGGTCCTCTTGATCCCAGTTTTAGCAAATGCAGCCCACCAAGCTCCTTCATCCAGAGCAGAGCCCCCTTCTTTGGACCTCTGACTCCAGCCAGGAGCTGACCTGCTAACACCCTGCAGCTCCTTTTATCTGAGCCTGCTGGACTCTGACAGGCTGCTTCCACAAGGCCTCTCTAGGCAGGCCCGGAGGCAGGGCCGGTGCAACCTATTATGCTACCTAGGAGGTCGCCTAGGGCGCTAGCATTTCGGGGGTGGCATTTTCTTCGGCGGCAACCGTGGCGGCTGGATCTTCGGCCACCCCGGTCGTCGTTGGCATTTAGGCAGAGGGGGCCGGAGGGCGGGGGCACGGGGAGGGCTGCCTGCAGCAAGTAAGGGGGGGGGGGCGACACGCAGGGGAACTCCCCGCCCCAGCTCACCTCTGCTCCGCTTCCTCCCCTGAGCATGCCGCCCCGCTCTGCTTCTCTCCCTCCCAGGCTTGCAGCGCCAAACAGCTGATTGGCGCCACCAGCCTGGGAGGCAGGAGATGTGGAGCAGCGACGGCGTGCTCGGGGAGGAGGCGGAGCAGAGGTGAGCTGGGGTGTGGAGCTGCCGCACGGCTCCCTGGGCAGGGGGGGGAGCCTCAGGGCGGGGGTGGGGGTGGGGAGCTGCAGCAGGGCTTGGGGAGGGGGCGGAGCAGAGGTGAGCTGGGGTGGGGAGCTGCCGCATGGCTCCCCGGGCGGGGGGGGGGGAGCTGCCACGGGGGAGGCACCTCAGGGCGGGGTGGGGGGTGGGGAGCTGCCGCAGGGCTCGGGGAGTGGGGAGGGCACAAGGTGGAAGTTTCACCTAGGGCGCAAAACATTCTTGCACCGGCCCTGCCTGGAGGACCCACCTTTGCAGCATCTTCCTGGAGTGGGGTGTAGGAGGACCACGGAGCCACCAGCAGTGGGCCTCGAAGGGCCAGGAACACACATCACAGGGAACTCGGACTGAGCATATCACAATGGCCCCTTGCCTACTGCACACTTGTGGTGGATTCCTTCTTCACGTGGGGTGGGTTCAAATGAACTAGGGCTCTGTGTGATGTCTTGGGGTTGGTGCCCTTTGTTGTATGACCTAAGAAGCAATGTTCAGTTTTCTCTCCATAACCATCCCAGCATATGCTATACACCTCTACCCCGATATAACGCGACCCGATATAACATGAATTTGGATATAACACGGTAAAGCAGCGCTCCGGGGGGGGAGGGGGGTGGAAGCTGCGCACTCCAGCAGATCAAAGCAAGTTCAATATAATGCGGTTTCACCTATAATGCGGTAAGATTTTTTGGCTCCTAAGGACAGCGTTATATTGGGGTAGAGGTGTACTTGCTATGGGGAAGAGATTAAATGTAGGGGTGGGGGTAGAATTGGTCATGTCCAGAATTTGTGAAGGGACTCCTCCTGCATCTCCATCTACTCCGTCTCCCTTCTCTTCATCTCACTTCCAGGCTCCTTGAATGTGCTGACCATCCCTGCTAACTCAGCTTCCTCTTCTCTGCACTCTGGCTTCCTCCTACATGAGTCCACCATGACTGCTTTCATTGAATGCAGTAATGACCTGCCTTTGAATTATTTCCTCCTTCTTCTTCATCAACGTCCTTCTCAATTTATCTGCTGCTTTTGACACTATTGATTGCTTCCTCCTTGGTTTTCCGGCTATGACTGTTTTGGGGGCTATGCTCAGTTAGTTCTTTTCTTACATTCTCCTCTCCTTAAGAAGTTTCTCTGCTGCTTTCTCTCAGTGTCCAAAGAACCAAAGAAATGTAGGGCTGGAAGGAATCTCGAGCAGGCATCAAATCCAGCCCCCTACTCTGAGGCAGAACAAAGTATACCTAGACTATCTTTGATGGCAGTTTGTCCCACCTGTTCTCAAAAACCTCCAATGACGGGGATTCCACAGCCTCCCTTGGAAGCCTATTTCAGACCTTAACTACCCTTAGAGTTAGAACGTTTTTCCTAATATCTAACCTCAATCTCTCTTGCTGCAGGTTAAGCCCATTACTTTTTGTCCTACTTTCAGTGGCCATGGAGAACAAGTGATCACCATCCTCTTTATAACAGCCCTTAACATATTTGAACAGCCCATATCATATCTGTTATCAGGTCCCCTCTCAGTCTTCTTTTTTCAAGACTAAACAGGCCCAGTTTTTTTTAACTTTTCCTCATAGATCAGGTTTTCTAAACTTTTTATCAGTTTTGCTGCTCTTCTCTGGACTCTTTCCAATTTATCCACATATTTCCTAAAGTTTTGCTGAGGCCTCACCAGTGCTGAGTTGAGTGGGACAATTGCCTTCCATGTCTTACATACAACACTTCTGTTAATACACCCCAGAATGATATTAGCCTTTTTCACAATGGCATGACATTATTGACTCATATTCAGTTTGTGATCTACTATAAATCCCTTTTGAACACTACTACCACATAGTCAATTATTCCCATTTTGTAGCTGTTCACCTGATTTTTCCATCCTAAGTGTAGTACTTATTGAATTTCATCGTGTTGACTTCATACCAATTCTCTAATTTGTCACAGTTGTTATGAATTCTAATCCTGTTCTCCAAAGTGCTTGGAACCCCTCCTAGCTTGTGTCATCTAGAAATTTTATAAATATACTCTCCACTCCATTATTAAGTCATAAATAAAAATGTTGACTAGTACTGAACCAGGACTGACCTCTGTGGAACCCCACTAGATATGCCCTCCCAGTTTGATAGCAAAGCACTGATAACTACTTTTTGAGTACAGTCTTTCAATCAGTTGTGCACCCACCTAACAATAATTTCATCTAGACCACGTTTCTCTGATGACTACTGGGTCTACATATCCATCCCTGACAACATCCTTTTCTCTGGCCTCCTGGATTCGCTCATTAAATCCCTCAAGTCTATCCAACATGCAGTTGCCAAAATTTTCTGATCACCTCTAATTATGATGTTCTCATTATTTAAATGAGAAAGTGACAAAATGTGGTTCTCCTATCACAATCATACAAAGGAGATAGTTTTATTCCTGGATATTTACCAGATAACAGAGATAAACCTATCCTTAAACTGCCTGCAAAAATGTTGACAATAATGGAGAAATTATTCAGTCATTTAGAAATACCGTGAAATTCCCCTAAACTAGACTCTGTATATATTCAGATACACACCCTATGATTATGATACTCTTATTTACCCAGCCACATTTATACTAAACCGTATAATTTAAGTGCAACAAGCTGACAAATACACATGGCTTTAAAATAAATACTCTTAATCCTAAAATTTACCAGTGCTTTTCTTATTTTTAAATGGAAAATAAAATGTAGTTCTTAAAAACAGTTTGGCCTCTAACATATGTTTTTCAAAACCATATTATTTTAAATCACTTTTAATTATGTTGTGTGTGGGTGGTGGGGATGAAGTCAAGAATATCCACCTCATGCATTGGAATGGATCCTTTATTTGGACTGGAAGGAAAGAAGACACTTGGGATCCTTCTGCTATCTGTGTGATCTCCATTTCTAATAGCAATCTTAGACAGGGGATTTGTGGGGGTGGAATTAGGCTCCTCAATGAATACCTTCACTGATAGGGGAGCTTTCAAAATATGAATACCATTCATGCTGTGTAGGGGAGGGTGAGTAGTGGGCAGAGGGACCCACAGTAAATAACAAAGAGCAGAAAGCAAGCAAGGAAGGACAAAATAATGTGGCCGATGTATTGCTTTTCTGCAAATACAGCACCCCAGTCTCTCTGGCCAATTTCATTGTTATTCAGGAAGTCAGACTAGATTATTAGAGTAGTTTCTTCTGACTGTAGAATCTATGACTCTCTATCTGAAAACCACACTAATGTATATGTCTGCCAACATTTTGCTCCAATTGCATTTGCTAGGTACATATGGACAACATGAGAGGGACAGGATGTTGTGTAAAGTGCCCTCTTCTGGTGTTAGGGAGAGGAAAGAGGAAGCATAAAAAGAAGAAGAGACAATGGATGTATAAAGGAGGACAAAACTGGAATACAGCCTTTAGTTTTGCTGTGATTAAGGTACACAAAAGTATGCTGCTTTTTACATAGTATTTAATCCTTTGGGCCACCACCAGAAACAATAATTCTTTTGTTTGACTGGAAAGGCTGCTATTTTCAGCTGCCAAAAATCTTTGCCTTTCTTTTTAAAATACCCGAAGCACTGAAAAGAGTAAATGTTCTGGTTTGCTTTAAAGTTTATGGTGGAGGCTATGGAAGGACTCAGGGAGTTTATAAGCTAAAGTGGCCCTTATTTTCTGTGTATAAAATTATAATAAATGTCCATAATAGTATTTGCCTCCCTTTTTCTTCTTAATAAAACTATAACATTCTTATTTCAAAAAATGAACTCAGAGTATCAGACGTCTAATGGAAAGCTTTTAAAAACACATTATGGGCTAAATTCTGGCTAGCTGTGTAATATGTGCACACCATAAAAAACAGCACAAAAATCCACTCTACAGCTGTTACATACGATGGGAGAAGCTGAATCTATTGTGTCCCCTCTGAAAAGTCGAAAACAGAGCTTTTCACAGATCCTCCATTAAACAGAATGTAACATGGAAAAATATAACTGAAGATCTGCAAGCCATCAGGGTAATGGTTTGCAGGGCTATGCATATATTGACACCTGCCCCAAGTCATGGTCCCTGAGCACGTCTATGCATTTTAGCTCTCAATCCTACAAAGTTCACTGGGTATTGCAGATTTTTACCAGTCCTTCTGAGGTTGTTCAGATGGACTTTTCACAGGACTCCTTTCAGTCAGGATGCAGAATCACTTTCCTATTTACATGTGTATCTGTGTAGCAGTGGATTGGGAATAGAGGGTATATGTCAATATCTATAGATATGCCAGAACTTGAGTAGCTTTGTCAATATATGTATCATGTTTTCCAGTAATTATCTTCATTTTAAAGAAAAATTAAGATCAGCCATACTGGGTCAGCCTAATAGGCCATCTAAAGTAGTATCCTGTCTTCTGAGAGTGGCCAATGCTAGATGCTTCAGAGGGAATGAACAAAACAAGGCAATTTCAAATGATTTATCCCTTGTTATAAAGTCCCAACTTCTGGCAGTTGGCGGTATTAGGAATACCTGGACCATGGGGTTGCGTCCCTGACCATCTTGGCTAATAGTCAATGATGGACCTATCCTCCATGAACTTATCTAGTTCTTTTTTTATTACCTTTGGTCTTCACAACATCCCCTGGCAATGAGTTCCACAGGTTGACTGTGTATCATGTGAAAAAGTACTTCCTTTTGTTTGTTTAAAATATGCTGCCTATTAATTTCATTGTGTGACTTCTAGTTCTTGTGTTATGTGTAAGGCTACATTTTAGTCACAGGTATTTTTAGTAAAAGTCACGGACAGGTCATGGGCAGTAAACAAAAATTCACGGCCCGTTACCTGTCCTGACTTTTACTATATATCCCTCACTAAAACTTGGGAGGGGGGCGGCTCAGAGGGATGGCCCAAGGGATACCGTGGGTACTCGGGATGGGTGTGGCCTGGGGAACGCCGGGGGGTGCTCGGAGGGGAGCCTGACCCAGGGGGGGTGCCATGGGTGCTCTGGTGGGGACGTGGCCCAGGGGATTGCCGCAGGTGCTGGGGAAGGAGGGTTGGCAGGGCTGGGGCAGACTCCCTATCCAGACTCCCTATCCAGCTCCATGTGCTGCCTCCGCTCCACCCCAAGCCCTGGTTCTGCAGCTCCCATTGGCTGGGAACCACGGCCAATGGGAGCTGCAGCGGTGGTGCCTGTGGGCACCGTGGATCTGGGCAGCACGTGGATCTGGGAATTGAGGGAGGGGAGTTCCTGTCATCCTTCTGGGGAAACCCCCCCAGGTAAGTACTGCCCCACACCCCAACCCCCAGCTCTGAGCCCAAGCTCCTGTTGCTGGGGGATGGGGATAGGAGCGAGACTGCCCCAGCAGCAGCTGGTGCGACTGGCCCAGGGGCTGCCTGAGCTGCTCGGGTGGCCCCCGGGCCAGGCACACCAGCTGCTGCAGAAGTCAAGGAATTCGTGACCTCTGTAACAAACATGGAGCCTTAGTTATGTGAAGGGCTAAATAATCTCTATCAAAGTCCCCCTTAGTTGTCTCTTTTCTAAACTGAACAGTCCCAGTCTTTTTAATTTCTTCTTGTATGGAAGTTGTACCATACCCCCTAATCATTTTGTTGCCCTTCTCTGTACCTTTTCCAATTCTAATATATATATTTTTTGAGATGGGTGACCAGAACTGCTTGCAGTATTCCAGATGTGGGTGTACCATGGATTTATATATGGCATTATGATATTTTCTGTCTTATTATCTATCCCTTTCCTAATGGTTCCTAACAGTCTATTAGCTTTTCTGAGTGCTGCTACACAGTGAATGGATATTTTCAGAGAAGTATCCACAATGACTCCAAGATCTCTTTCTTGAGTGGTAACAGCTAATTTAGACCCCATCATTTTATATGTATAGTTGGGATTATTTTTTTTGAACATGCAGTACCCTGTGTTTATCAGCATTGAATTTCATACGTCAATTTGTTGCCCAGTCACCCAGTTTAGTGAGATCCCTTTGAAATTCTTCACATTCAGCTGTGGACCACTATCTTGTGTAATCTTGTATTGTTTGCTGGTTTTGCCCCCTCACTCTTCACCCCCTTTAACAGCTTGCTTATGAATATGTTGATCAGCACATGTCCCAGTACAGATCTTTTTGGGGACCTTGCTGTTTACCTCTGTCCAGTGTGAAAACTGACCATTTATTTCTACCCTTTGTTTCCTATCTATTAACCAGTTACTGATTCATGACTGACCTTCCCTCTTATCCATGACTACGTACTTTGCTTAAGAGCCTTTGTTGAGGGACCTTGTCAAAGGATTTCTGAAAGTCCAAGTACATTATATCCACTGGATCACTCTTGTCCACATGCTTGCTGAGTCCCTAAAATAATTCTAATAGATTGGTGAGGCATGATTTCCTTTTACAAAATCTGACTCTTCCCCAACAAATCATGTTCATTGATGTGTCTGATAAGTTTGTTCTTTACTATAGTTTCAGCTAGGGCTGTCGATTAATCACAGTTAACTCATGCAATTAATACAACAAAATTAATAGTGATTAAAAAATTTATCACGATTAATAACAGTTTTATTCGCACTGTTAAAGAATAGAATACCAATTGAAATGTATTAAATATTTTGATGTTTTTCTACATTTTCATATATATTCTATTCTGTGTTGTAATTGAAATCAAAGAGTATATTATTTTTGATTATCATTTTTACAGTGCAAATATTTGTAAACAAAAGAATTAGTATTTTTCAATTCACCTCATATAAGTAATGTAGTGCAATCTTTGCCATGAAAGTTCAACTTACAAATGTAGATTTTTTTCATAACTGCACTGAAAAACAAAACAATGTAAAACTTCAGAGCCTACAAGTCCACTCAGTCCTACTCTTTATTCAACCAATCACTCAGACAAACAAGTTTGTTTACATTTACAGGAGATAATGCTGTCCTCTTCTTATTTACAATGTCACCAGAAAGTGAAAACAGGCATTTGCATGGCACTTTTGTAGCTGGCATTGCAAGGTATTTATATGTCAGATATGCTATTTGTATGCCCCTTCATGCTTCGGCCACCATTCCAGAGGACATGCTTCCATGTTGATGACGCTTGTTAAAAAAATAATACATTAATTAAATTTGTGACTGAACTCCTTGGGGGAGAATAGTGTGTTCCCTGCTCAGTTTTACCCACATTCTGCCTTATATTTCATATTATAGCAGTCTCGGATGATGACCCAGCACATGTTGTTCATTTTAAGAACACTTTCACAGCAGATTTCACAAAATGCAAAGAAGGTACCAATGTGAGATTTCTAAAGATAGCTACAGCACTCGACCCAAGGTTTAAGAATCAGGAATAGTGGTTGAAGCATGAAGGGACATATGAATCTTTAGTGCATCTGGCACATAAATATCTTGCGACTGCGGCTACAACAGTGCCATGGGAATGCCTGTTCTCACTTTCAGGTGACATTGTAAGCAAGAAGTGGGCAGCATTATCTTCTGTAAATGTAAACAAACTTGTTTGTCTGAGCGATTGGCTGAACAAGAAGTAGGATTGAGTGGACTTGCAGGCTCTAAAATTTTACATTGTTTTATTTTTGAATGCAGTTTTTTTGCACATAATTTTACATTTGCAAGTTCAACTTTCTTGATAAAGAGATTGCACTACAGTACTTGTATTAGGTGAATTGAAAAATATTATTTCTTCTCATTTTTTACAATGCAAATACTTGTAATAAAAAATAAATATAAAGTGAGCACTGTACACTTTGTATTCTGTATTGTAATTGAAATCAATATATTTGAAAATGTAGAAAACATCCAAAAATATTTAAATAAATGGTATTTTATTATTGTTTAACAGTGCAATTAATCATTATTTCTTTTTTTAATTGCATAATTAATCACGATTAATTTTTTTAATCGCTTGACAGCCCTAGTTTCAACCAGTTTGCCTGCTACTGAAGTTAGGCTTATTAGCGTGTAATTGCCAGGATCACCACTGGAGACTTTTAAAAAATTCAGCATTACATTAACTACCCTCCAGTCAACCCTCCAGTTGGCATTTTTGATCCTCTTACTGCTTTTTTCTATTTGGGGTATACATTTAGCTTGAACCTCTGTGATGGTGTTTTTAAATAGTCTCCATGCAGTTTGTAGGCATTTCAGCCTCTGTGATTGTTCCTTATTTCTGTTTACCTAGCTTCCTCATTTTTGTGTAGTTCCCCTTTTTGAAGTTAAATGCTACAGTGGTGGGTTTCTTTGGCATTTTTCTCCCTACAAGGACGTTACATTTAATTGCATTATGGTCGCTATTACTAAGCAAAAACAACGAGGAGTCCTTATGGCACCTTAGAGACTAACAAATTTATTTAGGAATAAGCTTTCGTAGGCTAGAAGCTTATGCACAAATAAATTTGTTAGTCTCTAAGGTGCTCCAAGGACTCCTTGTTGTTTTTGCTGATACAGACTAACACAGCTACCACTCTGAAACCTATTACTAAGCAGTTCAGCTGTATTCACCTCTTTGACCAGATCCTGCGCACCACTTAGGACTAAACCAAGAATTGCCTCTCCTCTTGTGGGTTCCAGGACAAGCTTCTCTAAGAAGCCATCATTAATGGTGTCTAGAAATTTTATCTTTGCATTCCTTCCTGAGGTGACATATACCCAGTCAATATGAGCATAACTCAAATCCCCCATTATTATTGCATTTTCTGCCTTTGTAACCTCTCTAATTTCCATGAGCATTTCACAATCACCATCACCAGCCTGCTCAGGTGGTCGGTAGTATATTCCTACTGCCATACTCTCATTGTTCAAGTGTGGAATTTCTATCCATAGAGATTCTATGGTGCAATTTGATCCATGTAAGATTTTTACTTATTTGACTCTATGCTTTCTTTCACATATAGTGCTAGTCCCCCACCAGTGTGACCTACTCTGTCATTCCTATATATTTTGTAACCTGGTATTACTGTGTCCCATTGATTATCCTCATTCCACCAATTTTCTGCAATGCCTATTACATGAATATCCTCATTCAATACCAGGCACTGTAGTTCACCCAACTTAGTATTTTGACATCTAGCATTTGTATATAAGCACTTGTATATTGTGTCACTGTTCAGTTGCTTGCCTTTATGAGTTGTAGTTAAATGGAACTCTTCTACTGCTGCTAGGGATATTTATAAAAAACAGAATATTGGTTTCTTAGAGTTCTGCTCAGCTGATCTCATAATCCTCCACTTGTACAATGAGTCACATGTATGGAGTGAGGAGGACAGTGTCTGTGCTGCATGTTTCCCATGACTGATAGACATAGTAGAAACCCCTTGTCTTGGGCTATGTCTACACTACAGACCTTACAGTAACACAGTTGTAAGGTCTCCCATGTAGCCACTCTATGGCGGTGGGAGAAAGGTCTCCCGCAGGCATAATTAAACCACCCCGAACTAGCAGCAGTAGCTATGTCGGTGGGAGAGTGTTATCCACAGCGGCACTTTTGGTGGTGAAACTTATGTCACTCGGGGGTGTGCGGTTTTTTTCACACCCTTGACAAGTTTTCCCGACAAAAGTGCTAGTGTAGACAAAGCCTTCGTAAAGGAGGAGCAGCCACTGAACCCGAAATGCTCCCCTATGGGCCAGGAGGATTTTGAATTGGAAATCTGATCATACATTTACAGCTGCTTGAATCAGGAGTAACTCGTCTTCCATACAGTAAGCCCCCTGGGTTTTAGTCTAGTCACCATTCGGGGTGAGTTTTTTTATTGAGTTTTCCATGAAGTATAAGCCGTGTGACTGTATGTAAATTCATTTTTCTTTTTGATATTTTTTTGTTTTCCAGAAGCAAAAAACTGTCTGCCTCCCACATATCCCTTAGTAACATACAGGACTTTAAGAAAAAGAGTTATTTGATGAAGTGAAAACATTCCAAGTCCAACATGCAAATTTAATTACCAAGTTTATCCCGGGGACTGAGTTACTGCACTACAGAGACACAAGGTCTTCTATAAGTGTGTGTTCAGAAACGTAATTAACCATGAAGGTGCTTTATAGTGAGGAATCCTGCTCTTTCATGGTGCTTTAACATCAAAACACCATGGTTTTTAAGTCTGGTGCTGCAGCCATACATTTCCATTGGCAAACATAAAGGAGTGTGATGTGTTCCTTAAAGAAATAAGTCAACCTGTTGGAAATCTATGCTGCTACATTCAAGATAAGAGAATGAGTGACAGTAGTTTGAACCAGGAGGCTGATCAAATGTACTCTAATTAGAAATGGGTTTCATTTTTGTAATAGAAGCAAGATGCTGAAATGCTTCATTATCTCAGCTTTGCTGAAAGTGTTTTAATCATTAGCATAAATTAGATGAACATAGGAAAAGCACTTGAAATATAATCGTTTCAATAAATGTGTTAAGGAAAGACATATTTGCAAATGAGTGTGTTAAGAAGCTTCATTGCCTCTTAGGGCCTCAGTTAAGGGCTCAGTTCTTCCATTCTTCCATTGATTAGTTTCATACTCAGCAAGTAGTCCCATTGATTGCAGTCTGTCTGCTTTTGGCACAAAGTACTAATCATTGTGAAGAAGAGTGACAGAATTAGGCATTAAGTAACCATATGAACAAAGAGCACCATGCTAATTCATAATCCTGTGCAAAACCTCCATTAGAAGTTGGGAATTACCTTAGGTGCAGATCCTGCAATCTGAATTGCATGGACACACTTGCCCTGGTGTGTAGCTCTACTGAATTTAAATTGCAGAATCAAAGCATTTAGTCATATTTTGCAAGAATCATCATGATTTTGGACAAATCATGTACCAAATCCTAAAGTTGCTGCAAGAGCATGGGAGTTTCTGTTGAGTATTGACTATGTAGGATTGTTTGTATTGTATGAAGGTTTGGAGTGGACAAAAAAAAAAGTCCAATATGTGCCTGAAACATTGTAAAATCAGAAATGTAAACTACAAACATGGCAGAAGAAAACAAAGTAGATTTCTAATATCTTCATAAACCATAAACTATGTTGTAAAGTAAAATAAAATCCCTCTTACGGTGCCAAGTATTACTTGATGGTAATTTTTCATTACACTGAATCCAGTTGCATAAGCCACTGACTTTTGTCTGTAGCCGACCACTGGTCTAGACAGACAATTCTTTTGAGATCCATTCTTTTTGATGGGTTTATCAGATTTCCATCCCCATTTGCCTCATTTGTAATTTCAATTCCTTCCTTTCTATAGTGCTTGTTGCTGCTGCTGCTATGTAGCTGCTGAGGTAGGTCAACAGCACTAATTCTGTGGCAATAGGGACAGAAGATTGTTTAGTAGTGTTCTCTTTTCTTTTTGTCTTGTTTCAAGTGACCCCATCCTTTATTTATTCAGAGTTGGTAACTAACTGCTTTCATAGTAACTTTAAAGCCCATCGCACTCACAATACTAAAGTATACACAATTGGCTGAGAGCAGAGAAAGTTAACACACTACACTGACTGAGTTAAGAAACCTCTTTAATAGTATGTATTCTCTGAACATTACACATTAGTACAGTGTGGATACTGTGTATATAGTAAGTTCAATAGTGCATGATATGAAAAATGTTGACATAAGATTGCTAAAAAGAGCTTTAATAAAACTGTTTTCTAACATGGTAATTTTTGTTTATTTTCTGAGTTCAGGAACACAGTGCTTTGGTAGTTCTGCATTCCCGGATGTGTAAGGTATTTAAAAATCAGTTCCAGAAAACCAAAGTAGTTCTAGCCAGGGTACCTCAAGGGCTATATTCTAGCCATACATTCAGTGTAAATAATGTAAGGCCATCAGTCACATTTTATAGTAAAAGAAGAAAAAGTAAATACAAGCTAATAAAATAATTATTATTAGTGGAAAATAACTGGTATACAGTAACAAATGTTTCTCTAGACATACCACTTAACTCTAAAATATATATATACATACATATATGATGGCTACAAATGAGCTTGTGATTTTCTTCCAGAAGTATTTGAGCAGGAAGTAAAACATTTTCCCAGTGGATGAAATAACATTCATTTTTGCCAATCTAAGCAAGGCAGATTTAAATTTTATGTGTGTCCAACTGCTTGTTCCCCCTCAGCTAATAACCTGCATGCTGGAAACCTTTCAAATGAAAGGGAGTTCACAGTTCCTAAGCCCAGCTCCGAATATATCTGCCATGCATGTAAACAAGTAAACCATTATGTTTCTTATTGAGATAAAGAATACAATGATAAGTGGGGATTTTTACAAAACAAAGGGCTTCCTATTGCGAGTGTGGATAATCTTCCAGAAAACCCTGTGTTTTGGCAAATCGCACCAGATTAATCTATTAAGCATCTCCTTTCATTATCAAATTTCCGCTGCCTATCACAGTGACTGCCTTATCGAGCACCCTTTTTTCAATAGCAGGCCCATTCCTAAGATTTCAGGTGCTAGCCTTCCCTGCTCAGAAAACAGGTGTCCCTACTGTTTTCAGGCAGGAAAGGTCCTTGCACAGAAGCCTGGGAAAGGGCAGGGGTATCAGCCACTGTTCTACCTGAAGGAACAGGTAACAGGAAACTGTTGATTCAATGAATTGAACTTAATTGGCACACAT
Organism: Chrysemys picta bellii; assembly: GCF_011386835.1. Classification (NCBI taxonomy): domain Eukaryota; kingdom Metazoa; phylum Chordata; order Testudines; family Emydidae; genus Chrysemys; species Chrysemys picta. The sequence goes on from NC_088792.1 coordinate 233,749,579, forward strand.
TAGTCAGCAGTGTTTTTGTGAATTAAAATTCCGTATAAAAATTCTGACTGACAAAAGCTTTAAAGGGAAAAAAAAATCTTTAAATCTCCTAACAATAGTAGCCATTATTGTGACTCTATTTTAAATACTGCATTCTGCCAAAGTGTCCCAGAAAATATGAGCTAGGATTTGAGGGCAACATGTCAAGCTTTACATGGTTATGTATAGTGGCTAAGCTGTTGGGCAAATTGCCTATATTCAGGAGGAAAAGGATTTCAAATCTCAACTAAAGGCTAATATTCCAAAGCAATTAGTATGATGGATCAGGTTTTCTAGCTCTCCGTGCCTTCACTTGCCAGGTTGTCTTTCTTGCCCAGAAATGAAACTGGGCATGTAGTTTCTGACCAGACCATTGATCTACTAGGCTGGGGTAGCCAGCTGGTCATCCAGCAATATAGGGATACAAAGCACATTGCTAAGCACAAAGCAGGGGATATGGAAAGTATCATCTTAAAAATGACAGAGAAATTTGTTTTGCAGTAGCCAGTAAACCCTTGTTCTTCTTATTTAACTTTCAGTGCTTATCTCTGCTTGTCAAGTCAGCATCAAACAGCTCTTGTCTTGGCGGGTGTTTCGATGCCTGTCTGCATTCACTGGCAGATAGACCTTCATTCTCTACTCTGAACTTCGTTCCTGAAAAATTAGCTGCGCATATTTTATTGTAATAAAGTAAAGGAATTCAGGAAGGCCACCTTAGTGACAACAGGAAGAGCCAGTCTGCTTTCAGCTCCCTAGTTTGACAGCAGGGCTGTTCTGAAACACAGAGATGGGTTCCTGGTTATGCTTCGTGGGTAGGAAGCATTTGATAAGTGCATACCTTTGCTTCCGGTACTCTACAGCACAGGCTTTGTTTCATCTATAGATGATTAAATGGTCTACAGGGCAATTATGAACTGGAGGAAGGAACAGCCAACTCTCTCCAGGTTTCCTCAATCAGCATGATTGAATTTCTCAAAGGACGGCAGCAGTAGCAAATGCAGTCTCAGTGACTTTTCCTGGAAAATGTTCTCCAGCTTAGAAATGAGCTTTCGTTTAACTACTTGCTGTTTCATTTTATTATGTGCAAATTGTGGCTTAATAGATTTACAGTCACTATAAACCTCTGAATTGTGAAAGCTATCAAAGTGGCCAGCTGGATTGAAAATGACCAATATGAAGCTGAAGAGGGTTCGAACGGTGCACTAAGAAATTCTGTATTATATTTTAATAAATTGGTGCACTGGACCAGCACTAGATTTAAAGAATCACTTTTGCACATACAAAATGTAAACACTTTGCATTTCTCTAAAGAAGTTTCTTATGCTAGCTCCCCTAGGAATTAGGGTAGATGGTGAAGATTTTCAAAGTTTTATCTACAAATGAAAAATTGGAAGGTATACCTTTTTATATAGGTTTAGAAAAATAGCTCCACTATATAATATTTACTAAATATCTAAAGATATAGGTTTACTCTATGTATCTATTATACTGTGTTCAGTTCTGAGCACATCATTGCCAGAAAATTTAGACAAACTGGAGAGAGTTCAGAGAAAAACATCAACAGTAATTAAAGGGCAGGAGGGACTGACTTATGTGAAAAGATTAAAAGAACTAAATATGAATACTTTGGCTAAGTGATGACAGGAGCAGAGGGCATGATAGCTGACTACAAAAGTGTTTCTAAAGAATGAATTTGGACAAATTCTGCAATCGGCTACAGCAGTGCAAATCCAGGCTAACTCCATTTCAATCAACGGAGTTACTCTGGATTTGCACTGGTGTAATTGCGGGACATCCAAGCAAAAATAGGTGGGAGGGGGCACAGAGAGAAGAAAAGTTGCTTTGTTTACTTTGTTGATTTTTCATGGAACTGTAGTCCATGGGTTCCCTGTTATGCTTTGTGGGTAGGAAGCATTTGACAAGTGTATACATTTGCTTCCAGTATTCCAGGTTTAAGTTTACTTTGTTGATTTGTCATGGAACTATATTCTCCCTAGGGAAGATATTAATATTGGAAGCCACATCCAATGGATTCACCTCCATGGATCCTTGCAAACTGTGGGAAAAGGAGCCCCCTTCTGTCTGGAGGCACAGCCACCCTGCTGAGATGACAAGGGCTTCACTGGCCCCCTCAATGCACTGCCAATGGCTGGCCCCTCTAAGCAGGGGGCCCAGATGGAGGAAATACAGATCCGAACTGTACCACATCCCACATGGATTTGGGCACAAAAATCCTCAAGCTCGGCAGAGAACTGTGCCACAAAAACCAGCACTTCCACTTTTCTACCCCAAGAACACTCAAAATCTCCAGTATAGGAGCATCTGCAGCCAGCAAGAAGGGAATAGGGATGGGGTTGTGGAGGTAACTCGCCTTCCCTTGTGCAGAGAAAAGATTCACGTGCATGCATGTGCATGGGTCCATTGGTGACGATTCAGCCCAGGAAACTGAACTTGGCTAAATGACAATGAATGTGGCAGGGCATGATAACTGCATTAAAAAGTCTGGGCATGTAGGTGAAACTCTCTTTATGAAATAAAAAGTAAAGAATTAATTCTTCCACAGGAATAATTGTACAGTGAATTCAGGGTGTCCAATTAACACAGCCTCAGAATGTGTATTCAGTTTATTTAATAATTCCATATAGAACACACATGATGTAGTAGAACAGGAGCAGTTATAATGTGTAGGTACTGAGGTTGAAATGTTTATCGTTCCTCACAGAAAGAAGCTGAAAAAAAATCAAAGTAAAAAAAAAAAGATTAGTTTATATTCTAGACCAGCATTTAGTATAGCAGCTAAATTATACATCAAGGGAAATAATAAAACCCCATTCTTACACAGAGCTGGGTTAAGTTTTTCAGACAAATAGTTTGTTCAAAAAAATGTAGTTTCAGGTCAGCCATATATATTCTTAAATTCAACACAAATTCGCCAAGTAGTCTAGTCTATTTTTTTTCCAAGTTAAAGTCACAAGCGGACATAAGCCTTTGGTCTGGTTGTGAATGGGGCCTATAGTCTTGTGGTTGGAGCACCGACCTGGGAGAATTCAAGTTCAAGTTCCCACTCTGCTTGATATGGAGCAAGGATTTAAACTTGGGTGTTTTCCCATGTTGCAGTTGAATACTTAACCACTTAGCTATAGTATAATCTGGGGTGGGACTCTCTCAACCTCTCCTGTTGAAGCTACTCTAATTTTTCTAAACAACTAAATATTCATTGAATCAGGGACTGGAACCAATATATCTCCCTTCTCAGGTGAGTGTTCTACTCAGCAGGCTATAGAATCCCTCTCATTCTCTTTCTCTGGCCCAATGAATACTTAAGTAGTTATGCAAGTAAGTGCTCTAAATCCGAGGAAGGGGCATTTCCTTTGCTTTTAATAATAAAAGCAGTTGAAATGCCTGAAATTGAAACAAAATGTTTAATTTGGGTCAAATGAAATGAATTTTGTTTTTTTGCCAAGAAATCGAAGAGAAAAAAAAGTTTGTTTGGGGTTTATCCGAATTTTTTTTTTTTTTGGTTTGGCTAGTGAACTGAAAAATGGAGTATTTGCATGAGTCTATTTTTAAGTAAGCTCATAGTTAAGGCTGTGAGAATATGAGGCAATGAAGTGTAATATACTCCTTTCAAGTCAAACTAAAATTGTATGCTTTAGTTGTCAATTTGTTTAACTGGAGAAGACCACACAATAGGCACTTGTTAGTAAAAAAAACACATTTTTTACAGTGCCTTCATGTGTTATTACAATCAGTTTCTTATTGTAAACATCTCTTCTACACAGAGAGAAGACAACACTTTTTAAACTATCATTCTACAGAGCTATTCATGGTACAAAGCACTCTGCCACTTGCTGCATATTTTATTGTGAAACAATTTTGAAATTGTTCCAATACCCCCAGAAGTTGCCTGATCTTCTACATTTTTATTAACAAATTGCATATATACAGATAGTTAGACTCATTAATGGCTCACGTGCTAATAAACAACTAATAGTGCTCTGCAGCCAGCAGTGAGAATTTGTAATTCTCATTAACAGTTCTACCATTTTCAATTGTATAAAAAGTGATAATGCATAGATCTAACAGTCATTAAGAACTTTTTCTTACTCCTTTAGGATTAATTTGCACTGACCCAGAATTCTGTATTTGCTTAACACAAGCAGTGGGCCACTTTGATGTTATCTGCTTCTATAAACAATAACGTACAGTCCTCTCTTGGGCTAAAACAGCTCTTATTCTATGGAGAATTAGCTGTATTAATCATTTTGAAGTCCAAGAGTGCATGATCATAAATTGCATGCAGGGACCTCACTTAGCAACTCCCAGGACTCTCATTTATCAATAATTTTTTTCCTTCCTGGATGTTTCATATATAGAGAGTAATTTATTTCTGAGCCGGTGTCTTGTGGTGTCTGTAATGTTGAGGTAAAGTTGGAAAACTTTCGACAACAAATATTTTTCCTTACTGCTTTAGTGTGTAAGGACACAAATTGAGGACCACAGCTGCAGTTTGATTCCCTCAAGTGGCCAGAATGGAAAACACAGTCCAAAGCTCCAGTAATTTAAAACTAATAGATATGAAATAGATAATAGTCATATAAAATGAGGAGAATCAGGTAGTAAATTGCTTAGTTATTAAATGAAAATTAAAAAATAAAGTAATGTAGCATCTTTAAGAAATAATCTGGCTCCTAGATAACTTTTCTTAAAACTCTTTAAACTAAAATCACTAACCTATAGTTAAGGTCTGATCAAGGCAAAATGAAGCCTTCAGAAAACATTAGTCTGGTTGACATTTTCCTGAAAAGATCTGTAGAGCATTTTACTCCAAACAAATGATGCCTTTTGTCTTTATCTCACTATACTAGCCTCACCATCTCCAGAGGACAATAGAAATCTGTGAAATGTGTAGGGAAGTAAAATGTCGTACTGGAACACAATGGTTATGTGACATATTCATGATGGGGGCTACAAACTGTTATTTTCTATGTAATCAGGAGGAGACTTTTCTTCCCAAAAAGGTAGGTCAGAGCTTAAAGATACTGAAGTCCAGGATTCATTTACAAAAACACTTGCAAAGGGTACAGGAAGCAGGAGTAAATGCAGGGAAAACATTTGAAGTGAATGGATGGAAACCTGCAGCACTAGATGGCTGTCTTTTAGCCATGTGGCACAATTTCTTCAGCTCTGGGGATTTTTCATCATATAGAACAAAAGCAAAACAAATACAATGGACCTGATTCTATACGAGCAGTATAAATCTTAAATAACTCCATTATCTTAATGGAGCAACTTCCAGTTTAAGCCATTATAAGTGGGAGCAGAATTTGGCCCAGTCTGGGCAGAACCAAACTCACAATCAGAGACATTTCTAAAGCTTGCTAGTTTCATTCTGAGCTTAACTTGGATTTGGGTATTTCAAAGCTTTCACTGTTTTATTGTAAACATGTGGTTTTAAAATACTGCACTGCTCCAAACTTATCTGCATGTGAGTTTATTTTATACTAAGTACTTAAAAAAAATTCTGAACCTTAAATGCCAACAGAAACAACAAAAATATAAATAAATCACTACATTCAGCAAGAAGTTTTAGTTCATGATGAAATGGAGACAGTCAAGTTTTAAAAAGTTTGTGCCAGAGTGTAAACTGAAGGCATTAGTAAATTTTTCTATAGACAGCTTTGTCACTACTGCCAAGAGATTCACAATGGTTCTCTCTCTCACCCGCCTCCCCTCCTCCCGGGCCCCACTTTCTTTAAAAAAAAAAAAAAAAAAAGGACAGTGGAAAAATTCCCCTCAAGAAATTTTGATGTCTGCCATTTGGCATCATTCTCAGCCATTGAGAGCATTTACTGCAGTAAAAGCCAAACACTTCTGTTGGAAAAAAATTCTAATAAGTTAAGCAATTAGGGGCCAAGTTGCCTCCTCACTCATATTTGTGCAGTACCACTCAACTCAGTAAAGGTGTGTGAGCAAGTGTTGTGGAAAATTCACATACTTTAGAAGCTGGCCTTACTTTTATCAGGCTGTTAATTAAGAGGCACCGTTGCTTTCAGAATCAGAGGGCCAAATTCTCCCATCATTTGCATCTGTACATCCTCACTGATTTCAACCCTGTGCGTCTGCAGAGATCTACTTGAGGGAAGAATTTGCCCCCATGAGTCTGAAGTAACTTTCCTCTCTGCAATATGTTAAAACTTGCTTAAATTTAAGGCCAGTTTTGAAAAGTTGTAGAATCTCTACCATATCTGTCATGCATGGGTATTTTAGAAAAAAAATTCGGAGTAATTACCATTACACTGAAGTTCTGATGCTGTCATCTTTCCTAACATCTAGACTTCATTTCTGATGTAGAAGTTACATCTGACTCTGGCTAAGAAACCATATATAATCATCTCCACTGTAGAACTATCTGGCTATAAGTTTTAAAAGCAGGGATTCCCAAAAATTGCAATACTGGGGTCTGTATTAGTCACAAGGTCCATATCTGAACTACATATAACTCTGCAATGATAAATACAAATAACTACAACATTTGCTAGTAACTTTACCCATAGTAAATAATTGGTTTTTAAATACATTTCCTTTCCTTTAAGCCTGCCTTAGGTGGCTTTTTTAGAAGCCAGTGATAAAATACTAGATGTTTCAGAATACTACCTTCTGCTTTTTGTTTGTTTGCTTTTACTTTTTGTTGTTGCTGGTGCTGCAGCCTTAAGTTTTAATGGCTAGAAAGCACTCACCCCTGCAGCAACAGCCAGATGCTGGAAACCAGAACGAAGCAGGCAAAATCTCCAGGTAGGGCAAGGAGGCGAGCGCCAGTAGTTAAAGCAACGTGGTCAGAATCAGAAGTCAGCAAACAGAGCAAGATGGACTAAGTCAGCTAGCAAATAGAATGAAGATCCACCTGTCCTATGAAGGGGCAGTAACAGGGTTACTAACAATCATGATTTTATTGAGAGTCACATGATATTTGGTGTTTTTCTTCAAGTCCCAGCTCCTGGAGTCAGGTGAATACATGAGGAACTCAGATTTTTTTTTTAAAGCATTTTTAGCTTTTATGCTTGAGGACTAAAACTTGAAAATGCAACCCTATTCTAAAGCCTCAAAAGTCAGAAGGCAAATAAGAAGAACCCCCAAATCTAATTTAAAAAAAAATTCTCTTGAGTTTTAAGCCAATCTTATGATTTCCTGGGGTCTGACTCATGATTTCTGAATGCTCAGGGTTGGCACTACTAAGTAAGGGATGTATTGTTACAGTCTGTAAAGAAAAATATGCACCCTGCTCATGTAAAATAGTTCAGTGATATCAAAGAACCCTTCCATAGTTGAGGGCCCTTCACTGAAAACTCCCTGCCTCTAGAATCTAGCCATTCACATCTAGTCAACAAGACAGACCTCAACTGACAAGGCAACATACCAGAAAAGAAGAGTTTTCTCAGGCAGCCAGAACCTAAATTATATAGCATAATATTGAAAATTCCTTGTTCTAACATTAAATCCCATAGTCATATGGGCCTTGTATCTCCATCTGAGACCTGGAGAACCAGGAAGTTGCTTCTCTTTGGGAGACGCTTTTTAAAGAACACAATCTGTATAAGCTCCAAAATTTAGGAAATGAAAACATTTATTTTAATGTCATATTGAAGCGGTCTGTGATGATTTAACAATGTGTCAGGTAGTACAGATCCTGTGGGGCCCAGAAGGGATCCTTCACAGTTATGGTTTCCCACCCCTCCATATCGCGTTTCCCTGACAGCAGAAGGAAATGTCTGCATATGGAGCGAGAAGGTCAGATCCAGAGGAGTTCCCTCAGGAGCTCAAGGGGGAAGAATGGAAGACAGTTGCATCTACTTACCAAAAGCATGTATAAAGCGGCTAGTCTGGTAAAAAAGGTGGCTGCTGCTGCTAAGAAGAGAAAAGATCCCACCCATTTGAAAGGGTATTTAAAATAGTACGTACTTTAGTTCTGCTTATTTTGGTGTGAACCTGAGTTTGAATGAGCAGCCCAGAGGCCTGAGGGTCTTTTGAAGAGACTATTTTGTGTTGATTTTCCTGAGATAAACAAGCAAACCTCCTTTTCACAAGAGTTTCTCCTTCTAAAGTATCTCCTGTAGATTGAGAGAAGGACTCTTGAGCTGGGTCTTGCCACAAACAGGTTTATTAAACACAAACAAACAAAAACTCAACCAACACCATAACTTGGGTCTCTTTGAACTGGATGGGTCTGCGCCTGTGCCTTCACAGGAGATCATGGCTGAGAGATCTTGGCAGCCTATGATCAGAGATGTAAATTGAAAGAATTCTCCCACAAAGCCCACCTATGCTGGTGGGGGAAAAGGCCATGTACTGCTCCCTCAAAGTATTATTCTAACAGGGTAGTGGGTCAGCCCTATCCTCCTTAATAGTCCTGTCCCAGCGTATATGCAACCTGTCACTCCCTTGAAACTTGATTTTGACAATAGAAGCAAGGCCATGGAATTTCACTGCACAAGGTAAGCTGTGATTTGAGGAAGGTCTCACGTGAGAGGTGGGGGGCAGCCAGGTTTTAGCCATACAAGCCAAGTCCAGGATCTCATTTCATCCATGATCCTGGATGGCAACCTTGCATTAAACAGCAGGAAATGAAGACTCTGCTCCCTCTCTACTCTGCCCACCACAGCAGAGAACCCAAATGAAACTATTTGGCCTGATATAGTTCTCAAACTTTAATTTTGCCTTACACATGTGGTATCAGCCACTATTCCTCAAATGAGTGGAGGAAAAAGAATGCACGTAGTATTCTACAGCAGTACACGAGCATGGTGCTCATCACAGACAATATATAAACATCTTTTTGCTTTGTTTGTGTTGTTTTAAAAAGGTGAGGGGACCAGCTGAGAAATTAAATTGCCACAGATAACCAGATCCTGCACCTAACAGGGCTCTGAAGGTGAATTACTAAATAAGTTTACAGACAGTATGCTGTTAAACCGGAGAGTGGCCAGCATTGTGCCCATGGTCTCAATAGACTGGACTGACACATGGCTGGGTGTACAATATATTGTTATAGGCAAGATTTTTTTTTTTAAAGAAATCTGGAATAATGAGTTTCAAGATTTTTTAAAAAGGGAGATGATGTGTAACTTGCTTAAGGTGGCCATTTCCTTTTTATCAATGAATTAGGGGAGGACACATACCCTACTTACTCACACTAGCTCTCTGAACTGTGAAGAGGTAACAGGAATATACATTCTGTTGTAATGAAGATATAAGGTCAAATTCTGCCCTCACAGAGATGTGACTGCATTGAATATAACGGGGTAACATGGGTATGAAGGTAGCCCATAAGTTTGTCTTACTGACTGTAGCTGGGGGGGGCTCAATCACCAGCCTGGGGGAAAGGGGAGGGAAATCAGCCAGATCAGTTCATAGCCCTTGCCTCAGGGCTCTGTTATGGTCCAACACAAAAATAGGAAATGTGGAATGACTAGATTGTGGGGCCCTCAGAACCTTAATAGGCAGCTGAGGGGGGCCTACAGGGCCTCTCATCCCCTCAGAATCCTCTACTACAGTTACTGGAAAGGGTTCTCCCAGAATGTTTCTGGTCCCAGGCTTTTTTATGGACCTGGGCCCTCATCTCTATGCCCTAGCTGGTAATCATCAAACCCAATCAGTTGGGTTTTTCCCAGCACCTGCTGGCCAAGTTCCTCTCCAGAACAGGGCTAGCTGCTTCTTGCCCCTGCTTCTCTCCCCAGTGCTTAAGGGCCAAGAGTACCCTGTTACACCAATCAGTGCTGCAACTCCCAATGGTGTGTGTAGCACATTCTGACTTTTGATAAAAAGTTGCTTTTTAGAACTGCTGACTTTTGGAAACCATTCAACATAAAAAAGAGACAGCGAAAAACTGAAATGTCCAATGAGCCTGCAAAGTTGTGAGGACACAGGTGGGTAGATGGATTTTGGAAGTTTGTATCAAGAAGAGCAGCTTCCCCATTTCACTTCATTACAAATAATTAAAAAAAACCCAACAAGTCCCTTATGCTGAAAGCACAGGTGACAAAGGCCAGCAGTGGCAGCTGGAATGGTACAGATGGTGTTTCAACTCAAGACTGAGCAGCCATGGTTTATTTGATATCCAAATGTAACAAAGGATAAGGCTGTCCTGAACCTTGGTCCAACAGAAAGGTTAACGTTTCCCACAGCCAGAGCCTGAGACAATGCAAAGGAAATGCTTCTTGTAGCCAGAAGCTTTAAAAAGCGAAGGAAAAATACCTCTTACAACAAGAGAGTCTTTTCTTTTCAAGTCTTTTTCCTTGGAGTTGAGCCTATTTTTCATACTAGACAGGACCCAAACAAAAAACTTTATCTGACAAATTTAGCTGCTTGAAGAATACCTATGAGCAGATTGCAATTTCCAGAGCATTCATATTTTGAAAGTATTTTACCATTTTTCATTTATTTAGCATTTTTTCTTACTTGTATGGCTTGATGGTGAACATTTCTCTCTGAGTATTTGATACCCAACCTGTGTTGGTTAGCTGTGATTAGGTAAGTCATGTGGCCTTTTTTTCTGTTTCCTAACTGGACATACTGCAAGCATTTATTGTGAAAATCCCATTTAGTCACTTGTGCATGTGAGTAAAATTCATTCACCCAAAACATTTTTATCTGTAAATCTTGATCACACATGTGCTCCCAGAAAGTGCCTGAAAATGAGGTGTGAACATTTAATTTAAAAATTAAAGTGACTCTTCAGTTTTGGGTGGTTTTTTTGTAGGCAGCCATGAACAGTGTCCAGCATAACACCACCTCCAGCTCAGCTATGCTCCCAAAAGAGTTTACGATGTTGACACCCTGAAGGACTTCTCTCCCAGACAAAAAGAAATGAGAATGATGGGAGGAAGTCACAAAGAGCCCCTGGCAGAATGGGAGATCATGGTATTGGTGGATAGGGACATTGGGCACACAGAGCCTTTGGCATGGGGGAAAGAATGGGGGACTGGTATGGGAGGAGAGACATGAGAGCACCAGGAATAGGGGAGAATGGGAGCATGTGGGGAATGAGGGATGTACAGAGGCCTGACATGAGGGAGGGGGTAAGGGCCGTTGAAGGGAGTCCTTGCAATAGAAGGAGATCAGACAGTGGCTTGGGAGGCGATGGAGGAATGCAAGGAGCCCCCAGTGTGTGTAATGCCCTCAGCTTGCAAATGTAACAACGTGTGAGATCTTCTCATTAATGCCATACTTAGGTCCTGATCCTTCATACCATAAGCATGTGTGCAAAATTAAGCACAGGCATAAATGCTTGCAGGATTGGGGCCTTACTATTGAAAATGGAGCCTTTCAGAATTCTAGTCTAGACCCTCTACCTGGACTCAAACACCTTTTGGATGGTATACATCACCATTAATGTCCTCCTGGGAAGACAGCAAGTAATCGCTTCCATTTAAGTCATTTCAATTATAATAATAAAAATATCAACTTCTTGGTTCCTGTTCCATCTCTTAAAGATGTGCAATTATATTCTATCTCTTTATTATTCCTCCTGTAGTTTTAGTTGAAGAAATGATTTGTCCTAAATACTCCTGTTTGATATTAGTGGTAGCATTTATGGCATAGATAGAAGGGATTATTAATTTGCATTTTTTAAAATATTTTTTTAAATTAATTTGCATTTTTAAAAGTCCAACCAGGCAACCGGATTTAAGCTGTCTATACCTCATTACAATCAGTTACCTGCAAGCACAATCAAAGTATATTTTTCATTGAACTTGTTACCATTTAAAAACCAGTTGAAAATATTTTGTTCCTGTTTTCCACCCTGAGAATGAACGTTGAAGACAATGGTAGTGCCTCTTTTGTTTGTTTTTTTACACAATTGATACAGGTATGGCTAAAAAAGCCTTTTCCCTTTAACCTTTAAAGATCTAACATTTTGTTTAGTAGTGATTTAATAGATTCTGCAGCAGAAGGAATGGAATGCCAAAGTCTGTCTCAAAGTACAGATGTTTTGAACATTTTAACACACACAGCAATATCTCAGCCATTATCTTTCTGTCATATTTCAGCACATATTCAGAGGGCTCCCAGAACAAAAAAAAAAAAAGCTAGCTACTGGATCAGATCTGAGAGAGACATTTGTTCACTTAAAAAAAAAAAGAAGAGTGATTATTTCATTCTCAAACCTTGGGAAACTTCCCATTTTAAGTGGCTGTTTAATGTTGAACACATCTTTGATATTCTTACTTGCCTTGGCAACGATTCCAAAAGGTCACCTGTGGATATTGTTTTTCATGGTGTTAAATAGACTGTAATGGTCTCATTATTTCTCCAGCAGGACAAGTGAAAGTCCCATTGGTCTTCTTGCTGTCTCATAAATAATTAACAGGCTGTTTTAACTGGGTATAACCTTTGTACAGAGTGGTTGAACTTCATTGCACAGCAGAAGTAAAGGAGATTCAGAAAAATACCATCCATCATTGATGGTACTAAAACATTCAGGTAATCTAGGAAGAGTAATTGATGACTAATAATCATCTAAGTAATTAAGCAGTTTTAGTGGCAATATATAGACATGATCTTTTTTATGCAGCTGAATCTTGTTTTTTAGCTTACTCCATTATTCTGGACCTATGTGTTTACCTTCTTTTCTCTCTGCATTTACTCTACATGAGAACTATAAATGCATCCTCAGCTAACTTTCTCTCAAGTGGCTATTTGAATCATTGTGAAATGATGGAGGGTGAAAAAGAAAGATCAAAACTTCTCTTCCTTCTGCCAAGGATGAAAAGTCTCAGCTTTTACTAGCCTCACAAAAAGGGCTCAGTTCTCCTCCCAGTTACAACAATGTAAATCCAGGGTAATTCCAAATATGGGTATTTGAAATCCAGCCGTGGATCTAAGTGTTGTAACTAGTCTGTATTTTAATAAATAGTCCAAATTGAAACTCTGGTTTTGAGCACCACCAGCAAGGTTTCCAATATCTGTATCAGAAGGTGAATTTTGTAGGTTGAGCCAATATGTGCAATAATACTCGTAAAAGCCAACCACCTCCCTCCTGAAAAATGGACAGTTCTCTGGGGTGACTAACCAGTCTTATTCCATGCTAACATTTGAATATCGCCGACAGTGTTATAGACAAATATGTAGACAAGACAGATCAAGATTAACTGATGTTTCACAACAATGAAGGGGGGGGGGAGAACAAAAGCACGCTTGCTACAAAAGGCAAAGGAAAAAAAGTCCTTATGGAAAGAAATGTTGGTTTCTAGCTGGTTTAAAAAAGAGCAGAAGATTAGAAAGCAAAAGACTAGAGATGAGCAATTTCAGCACCTCAGATCTGAACATCCTCCAACTTTGCAGAAAATCAGATCCAGATCCAAAATCATGGCTTTCTTCATCTTTATATTGGAGCAAACCAAAACCCGGGTCGGAACATCCCTGAACTTCGGAAAGTTCAGATCTGGATCTAAATTTGGGTCCATCTATTTAAAAAGAAATCCCTCCTCATATCAAAGAACAATACAAAAGATCTTGGCTGTGGTGTTGAGATTGAGAAGTTAATGTATCCTAGATAACTATGCCCTTACCTCTACATATTTAAATCAGCAGAAATTAATTGAGTGAACCAAAATGTTTCCACGGCAACCACCCCTGTTAGCACCTTTAATTGGCATTTCAGGGAAACAAAAAAATCCTGTATTCAAGTCCTGGCAAATCCATAAAGGAGGTTTAAATTAAAACTATTCTGCCTTTGAACTGTATTTACATGTAATTTTCAAGTCTGCTCCTATTCTCTCATAGGGCCTTATATGCACCCTACCACAGAGAGACAAGAATGTGAGAGGAGTAGGAATGGAAACTGCTCTGCAGTATATACCCTCTTTCTTGGGGACCTGCAGAAGACTTTTCATGGCAACTTTACAAAGTCAGGAGCCTAAGCTACAGAAGGGAAGGGATATGTTAGGGTGGGAGGCTGGCAGGGACTCAGAGCAGAATCTCTGGGGGACTGTCTACATGGTGCTTTATTCTACACCAGAGGGATGTTAATGTTAGTTCACCTCAGTGTGTCATGCACAAAAGTGTCCGACGTGGACCCTGCTGGCACACACGAAAAGGTTCTCTCCTGCAGGTTAAAGCTGTACTGCTTGAAAGTGACAAGCTTTTCTCACCCAGTGGTGTTATTTCTACTAGGAAAAAAAATCAGCAGACATTACTGCTGTTGGGAGCATCATTAACTTCCATTCCATATCATCAACTGCCTACAAACGCTGCTAGCTCCTGAGAAACCATGATAGCAGAGAGTAGGATAGGCTTGTCATGCTGAGGCCCTGGGACCTGCAAGTTTAGAGCTTCTTTAACCTACTGATCCATGAGCTTTATGGGGTTTAGAGGCCATACCCCCTGCCCTTTCCACCAGGAAACAGGCCTTTCTCCCCCATAAAGAGAAACTCATAAAAACCTCAGCTAAAAAAAAAAAAGACCTCACGCAGCAAGGTTCTTGTCATGTCTTTCTGGATGAGAGTCCCAGTGCCTGTGGGAGCTCTTAATGATTTTATATTAATCATCTTTAAATAATTTGTTTTTGTCTTACCTCTATTTGTTTGTCACATGTTAAAACAAAGACACAGAAAAACAGAATTCATGTACAGGTCACTTTATTAAGCACTTTTAGCGTGCTATAGCCATGCACCAAAGAACAAGTTCACCCCCAGTTTCATGCCACTAAGTCTCAGTGATGAGGTTCACTCTATCCAGGATATCCATTGGAGGGTGAGAGGGAACATAGAGTGAGGGATCTATTAAGTTATAAACCGCAAGCTGAAAAAGAAAAATAACTGGAGATGAGTCTTGCTGTTTCTCCCCATAGGCCCCAGTCCCTTACAAATAGTGAGAAGAAGTGTTGACAACTCTTCAGATTTTTATCACAAGTCTCATGATATTTGGCATCCTTCTTAAAGTTCCAGATGTTGGGGTTAAGTTATTACAGTATCAATAGTCCTCACTTTCAAGGCTCTTCAGCGATCTTCATCTCTCATTCTATATCAAAAGGTTGACTCCTGCCTCTGATCAGTCCATGAGGCTAGCGTCCATTGACCACTTGTTAAATTTTCCAACTAGAACCTTTTTTCCTTCCCTCATGCCTGTGAAAAGCTCCCCATAAACATCCACCCAACTATGTCATTATCCTCCTTCAAACCTCTGCTTAAAACTCTCCTTTGGCATGATGCCTACAAAAAACTTGCCAACAGTTTGGCTGTTGGTGTGCTGAGCCCATAGCCTAGCATGCTGACGAATACTGTCCTATTGTTTCCTTGTACTCCCCTGTCAGTGTCCATCTGTTGTCTCTTGTCTTATACTTAGGCTTGGTCTACACTAACCCCCCAAATCGAACTAAGGTACGCAACTTCAGCTACGTGAATAAAGTAGCTGAAGTTCGAAGTACCTTAGTTTGATCTTACCTCGGTCCACACGCGGCAGGCAGGCTCTCCCGTCGACTCCGCGGTACTCCTCTCGCTGAGCTGGAGTACCGCAGTCGACGGCGAGCACTTCCGGGTTTGACTTATCGCGTCCAGACAAGACGCGATAAGTCGAACCCAGAAGTTTGATTGCCAGCCGCCGAACTAGCGGCTGGGTATAGACGTACCCTTAGATTGTAAGGTCTTTGGGGCAGCGACTGTCTTTTTGTTCTGTGATTGTACACCACCTAGCCCAATGGGATTCGGGTCTATGACATGGGCTCCTAGGCACTATATTGCAAATAATAAATAATGAGAATCTCATCTTTAATTTAAACAAAATCATTTGTGGTCCCAATGGTTGAGGAGAAAGGCATGAAAATATGTTCCTCAAATGATCCAACATCAAAGTCAAATCAAAAGAGCCCAACATGTATTAATTTTCAAATATCATTATTTGAAAGCCAATCTCTTGATCATTTGACTCATGAGTGTTGAATACTTGGGTTTGGAAATACTGGGGAAGATAGCAACAATAGTTCATGTATAGGAGCCCTCATACCTGTGTGAGCTTCTAGCTTCCAATCCAAAGTTCCCTGAAACCAGCGGAGGTCTTTCCAATGACTTCAGTGGATCAGGCCCCTACTGCAAAGGCAGCATAAACCAAAGGAGGAAGACAAGAAGGAAACCAAACCTATAAAGCGTGCAGTGTTTTTATTTGTATGAACATCATTTCTATTAAAATATTGAACTGTGTATGGAAATGCATTTTGTAAACATTTTCTGTGTACTGTAACTCTTTTGAAATATCCATTAACTCCATGTTAAAAGAGAAATACATAAAAACTAGTCCCCACTAATTGGATCAATTTTTCTAAGGTCTAAAAGAGAAACAGTTTCTGGGATAATTTACATCTGCAGAGTCTGACTAGGTCTCAGTGTTAATTCATGTGACTTATGGGCAACCTGAGGACATTAACCTGGGCTGTTTGGAACATCCCAAGTTACCCTTGTGGCCTCTCGTGTCCATTTAATTCTAGAAAATGAAATGTGGATTTTCACTCATTCTAGATGAGAAAAACATGGTGTTATTGACTTTGCCTCTTATTTATTGAATGCAGCCATGGGATGGAAAGTAAGCAAACCTTGAAGATTCAGGTGTGTGGTGTGTTGAAATCTGATACAACTCATAGCTTGTGAGTAAAACAAAGAGAATCCATTGATGTAAACAAACTTAAATGTGGTTTATAACCCTATGGTCATTTTTCCTTTTCTTTTCTAAATATGTGCAGTTGGTGACATTTAAAAACTCTCGATTTTAAATTAATTTGGGGACAGGGAGGGGTGTTTTCTAAACTTTTGAACCAGATTCTGATCTTACTTACATTGGTGTATAATGGGAGTAACTTCACGGGCTTCCATGAAGTTACTCAGATCTTACCAGTGTAAGTGAGATCAGAATTTGGCCCTTTATTGCCAGATCATAGTTCTCACAGAAATGTGAAAATAAACAAAAAGCCAAAGGCAGGACTGGAAGGAAACCAGCCAGCATGTCAGGTTTGCATTACTACTGGTAAAAAAAAAGAAAAATCCTATCTTTTAGAAAAAAAGATACTGTAGTTAATAAGAGATTTAAAGAAATCTGATTAGCACATCTGTGATGAATCAAATGCAATCAAAAATAATTTAATAAAAGCTGCCCTTTGTTGAACCCTACTTTGACTCAAGTTACAATAATCTTCTTAGCAAATGTGCCTTCCTTCAACAATGAACACCCTGCAGCATTATTTTAACAAAAAAGTTTCATGATACCTTTTACACCTGCATTTTAACATAAATTATACTACTTCCACATTTGTGCACTACTTACCCAATGGATATATATAGTTATGCTGGGTGTCTATCCTTAGTTCTGTGGGCTGATATGTTGCTAGATGCTACTATCTAAGCAAGTTTTTAGTGTGATCAAAACCTGAGTGGAAGACCCCCGAGGAAGGTCCAGAGCTATAGCAAATGATGCAGGTGATACAGTAGATTGCTGTTTGAATCAGTATTTGACCAAGGCTCCAGTACAGTGTTAAGAGCTATACAGAAATTCCATTTTCTGTTGAAATGGGAAAGTGAGGTTCTGGCTACTTATGATCATTAAAGACCCTACAGAGCCTTTCACAATAATACAAGTGTCCTTGTCAAATTCTAACAAGGGTATTGATGTTCGAACTACTAAATACCCCCCGAAGGTTTTATGGACACATTGGTTTTCACTTCCAGCCTTACAAAATAATCTGCTGTGGTACAGAACTAAGGCCATGTACCATCCTTGCATTGGATGCCGTTTTGTGATGGGTAAGTGACCCACGATTCTCCCTCAATCTCTGATCTCCTTTTGGAGGTGGTAGACAGTGACAGCCATAGGGAGCCAGTTCTGGCTTTCTGATCCTCAGCTACCTAGCCCAGCAGAAGTTAGAGCAGCTGGAGGTCTACCCTAATTTCGGTCACACAACATAACAGAGCATCAGGCATAATTGACCTCAGCTCCACCACATCCCCTACTGCCCTTCCTCACCCCTAGTATGCCCTTGTTATGCCTCCTCCCAACCCTTACCATGGGGGTACCAGGCTATGCTCTATGCCAGTGGAGCCCTGGGGAATTCTCCTGTGGGAATCTCCAACCAGTTTAATGCCACTTTGTGATGTGTAGAGAGCACAAAGTGTCCTTAGTGGACTGGAGGATCTGCCCTAGGAAAGGATTTTGGGATCTTTCTAGATGAAAGCTATTATAGGAATGTGTACACACACACACACACACACACACACACACACACACACACCTTCCATAATATATTACAGATGGGTCCAATCCAAAACCCCATATTCATCTCCTCTCCTTCTTAAAATACATTTCTTCCATGAAGCTCATCAAAGAAACAGTACTTTAACCTGCCGGCTCACTCCTCTATGAACACCACTGAGGAACTTCCAAGATGTAACTGCCAGACTTTAGGATTGTAACTATTGTTCTGCCTTAACCCAACCCCACACATTGTTTATTTTTCTCCTTTTGTGATTCATGCCATAATTTAGGGTTCAGTTCAGCAAGCTGCTGAATGCCCTCAAGTCAAATCAAAGGGAATCAAGGGGATGGAGCACTTTGTAGAATTGTAAGCTCCTTGGGGAAGGGACCATGGTTCCTCTGCCTATAAAGCAGCACACTTTTATGTGGCACTGTGCAAAGATATAAACAATAATGATAAATGTTGAAGAATGAAGAGGTTGTATAGCGCTATTTTCACAGAATCCAAAGGAATATTACCATTACGACATTTTTGTATCATAATAGCAATTTTGTATCATTTTAGCCAAAATGTAAATAAATAGGATAAAATATAATGGCATGTTGTTAACATGATATGATAGAATGCAGTAAAATTTGGTACAGTGTTGTTACACTTCTCTACAACCACAGCCTTGGATATCACACAACCCAGGGAAATAGGATGGCTTCATGGATAATAAAAAAAAACGAACAATGAATATCTGATCCAAACTTTGGTGAATAATTACTATTAGTGATGTGAATATTTCCATGAAGGAGTTTTCTATTATGCTCATGGATAGTTTATTTTTGTAGTTCCTCCCCTGCCTCCAATTACCAGCAAAATGTCTAGGGTGGAAAACCATAGGCAATTCACGTCAAGAAGAATGTTCAGGCCAGGAGTTTTCCATTAACATATCTGCTAGACTGGAGTGAATTTATAACCCCTCAAAACAATACAAAGGGTTTCGGTATTAGACATAAATTATGTATAAAGCACTCAGTATGAACTGCTGTCCAGGTATTGAAGTAGATACATTAGGTGTCAAAAATAAATGACAAAATCTCCATTCATGTTAGAGGTCAACTTTAAACTGACAAAATCAAGGAAATTCAGACTTATTGAGGAATCTCTCTGTCAATCGTATTACACCATATTTTACTCATATTAGGCCTGCTTCTTTTCTTACTGAAGTCAATGTAAAACCCTCACTAATTTCCATGGGAAGACTGAGCCCTTCATGGTGTATGATGAGTGAGGTTCCCTGGTGTTTGTTGTCTGATAATGGCTAGACAGGTGGGAAGCTGGGCATACTGCTCCTGAGATATTTATCTCAAAACAAATAAGCAAGCTGGAGACCGAAAAGTTTGTTTCCAATGTGTTTTTTTTCCAGTGTGAAGACACACTGATATTACTCCTCCTTCCTCCTGGCTCCCACCTCACACACTTTGCAAGACATCTGGTCTTAAAGTTAGCCTGTCAGCTCTTTGGGGAAGAGACTGATTCCTACTATTTGTTTGTACGGCACCTAGCATAATGGAACCCCAGTATGATTGGGGCCTGAAGGCACTACTGCATTATACATAACTAAAGGCATTATGGTTCAGTGCCCCACAATTCCTGGGAACAGCTGACTTAACTATAAAGACCCAGCCTTGGCTCTGAATAACTGGAATTCTACCCTAGGCAATATAGGTAGAAAAGTAAGTGGAGCTAGCATTATGCAAGCATCAGGTGCATTTTCTCATGCAGAAGCTACGAAAAACAAATCAGTCTTATATGCCTTACCTGGGGTCCAGACGGCGCGGGATTGACGGCCGCGGCTCCCCCGTCGACTGCGCTACCGCCGCTCGCTCTGGTGGAGTTCCGGAGTTGACGGTGAGTGCATTCGGGGATCGATATATCGCGTCTTAACGAGACACGATATATCGATCCCGGATAAATCGATTGCTACCTGCCGATACGGCGTGTAGTGAAGACGTACCCGAAAGAATAAAATCCAATTAAATCCTTTAATATTTGAGCCTCCAGGGTGCTTAGAGATAATTTAATTTAATTTAGTGGAGGATTATGAATGACACAATGAGTGGTAATGTTAAAAACTTTGCTTAACTAACTATTTTGTATAGTAAGTAGCTAGGTATTACAATATAACCACACACTGCATTGATACTCACATTCTAAGGCAAAAGGATGAGAAGGAGGGTAACATCCTTTCTCTAACAGCACCGTAGTGGTGGATGGGCATATTTGTGTAGAACAATAGTACAAGAGAGCTACTTCAGAAAATGACAGAAGACCATAAGGTCTTTGGCCAGGGACAGTCTGTGTTTGTGCCATACCTAGCACAATGGAGTCCATCTCCATGACTGGGGCTGCTTGGTACTACCGCTATACAAATCATAATAATATGCTGAAAGTTGCATCACTGCTCTGGTGCAATGAATACACAATACAGCATGCACATTTATGGACTCAAATATTGCTTTCAATCAGTAATTACAGATTATTAACTAGTCAATCTCAAAAGTCATGCCTTTCATAATAAAATATAATCCATGGTCACTCATGAAGCCCACTAAATCAATGTTCAGAGAGGCCAGCAATCTCTGATACATATTCTTTTGGTCACATCAAACACTGATTAGCTGCATCAAACACTGTGATTAGCTAGATTGTGTGTCAAGCCACCCTGGTAACTGTGTCAAGGCAGTTGGCATATGGATTGCTTTTAGCCCACATTTTTTTCCATAGACGTAGTGGCACCAGAAAGGTAGTGGCACCATAGTTAAAGCTGCAGCAAGATATGCAGATAGACTAG
This sequence comes from Chrysemys picta bellii, assembly GCF_011386835.1. Taxonomy (NCBI): domain Eukaryota; kingdom Metazoa; phylum Chordata; order Testudines; family Emydidae; genus Chrysemys; species Chrysemys picta. The sequence goes on from NC_088792.1 coordinate 233,770,671, forward strand.
GACTAAAAATTCCTCCATAAATCCTTTAGTGAGTTAATCTCTTCTTCAAATGTAATGCATGGGGCGAGATTCTCCAGTCCCCCCCCCCCGTTCACTTTGCACTGCTTGTGTGCTACAAAGGGAACCTAAACCAACCAGAAATTCCTACAGCAGAATTCCCTCCCGTACAGAGGAATTTCCAATAGCACAGCTGTCTCCTATGCCAGCTGCCCCTCACCCCCAGTATGTGCTGACTCCGGAGCTAATGCCATACCAGTTCATGTTAATTGAGCTCTGATTGAAAGACAGGCAGTTGGTGGAGGAGGCCAATTAAGTGAGTAGAGATACAACTGAGAGGCTAATTGGGTGGAAGTATCTCCAGCAGCTAGGACTATATAAGCAAAGAGGACGGCATTGGTGGGAGGAGAGTAGGGATTGTGAAGGACAGCAGATTGTTGCTCCATACTGCTCCCCTCCTCTTTTCCACAGAAGCAAGTGGGGAAGTTGGCTACTGATTGTAAATATAATAAAGCTGGGGTTGGTTAAAGAGACCTAGAGTGGTAGTGGTCAGTGACTGAGGTTGGAAAGGACCCTCAGGGAATCACCTTGTGCCACTTCCCTACATTTGATCCACTACTAGCATACACTTATGTCACAGGAAGAAGTTAGAATAGGCCCCTTCCTATTTAATTTCCAGTGGGGCTGGACAGCTGAAGATTAGAGAGTTGCAAATGGGTTTTTTTGCAGCCACCTCTAACTGCTATGTCCCCATGTAGAGGACAAAAATTGGATCAGTAACTCCTCAGGGGAATATTAATATTTCTACTTAATTTTCCCTGTGTTTGTGTTAATTTATGTTAAATTGAGGCTCATTACCTTATTTCCTTGCTTTTCAAGCATTGTGTTGGGTGCGTTTTATCCTTAAGCCACCTTGATTCTAAACCAGCAAAGATTTTGGTGGTGTGAATTATAAGTGGTTTTGGAGAAGGCATTTGTTGATCATACAAAATTTCAGTAGCAAAGTCAAGAAATGGAGGTAGGTAGTTCAAGATCACTTAGGCCAGAAACCTAATCTATCTTAGTGGTTCATACAGTTCAATATAGAGAAAAGTAACAATAAAAATAAACAATGTTTGTTTTGCATCGCTAAAAAGATCGGCTATTTGATGAGGAGCTAGGAAATGTAAGCTTAAAACAACAGGAGAAGGCGGTTTCAAAAGCATATATGAAATGCTTTCTAAAAAGCTTAATAACAGAGAATGGTTTATTAAGATAGATATTTGTATACATTAATTTTGCTATTAATTTCAATAGAGCCAGGCTCGCACCCATGGATTTTAAAACTAAGAATGACCACCGGGATCCTCTAGTCCGGGGTTCCCAAACTTGGTTCGCGGCTTGTTCAGGGTAAGCCCCTGGCGGGCCGCGAGACACTTTGTTTACCTGAGAGTCCCGCAGGTATGGCAGCTCGCAGCTCCCAGTGCCCATGGTTCGCCATTCCCGGCCAATGGGAGATGCAGGAAGTGGTGGAACGGCCCGCGCCACTTCCCTCAGCTCCCATTGGCCGGGAATGGCGAACCGCAGCCAATGGGAGCTGTGAGCAGCCATACCTGTGGACACTCAAGTAAACAAAGCATCTCGCGGCCTGCCAGGGGCTTACCCTGAGCAAGCCATGAACCAAGTTTGGGAACCCCTGCGTCTAGTCTGACCTCCAGCATAACACAGGTCCTAAAACTTCACCAAATCATTCCCGTAGTTGGGGGAATTATTCTTCCCTACTTTAGGCCTGATTCAAAGCCTATGGGAAGATTTCCATTAACTTCAAAGGACTTTGGACCAGGCCCTAAGTAAGTAAACACTATCAAACCTAATTGTGGGTGAATTAGAAAGACATCCAGCTTTAAAAGAATCCAGTGATTGTGAATTTATCACATCCCTTGGTAATCTCTTTCCAACATGAATGTTTCCAACTTCATCTTCTAGTTATTGGATCAGGTTATGCTTATGTCATCAAGATGAAAGAGCCATGTGTAGGTAAATTATAGACTGTGATCAAATTGTCTCAAACTTCTGTGGGTGAGACTGATTATCTGTAACAATGCAATTGCCACATCTCTGCTACCAGCATCTGAAATACACGTGCCAGAGTTAAATCTCCTCCTCTTGTATCTTTTGTCAATGGTTGCCATAGCAGAAGCCTGACTTAATGACTCAAATTACTATGACCCAGTGTTGGTTCACTGAACTTTTAAAAGGAAATCTATTTCTTGTGCTACTGCAGTGCAAAGAAAGATGTTTGTAAGGGCAAATCTTCTTCAGAATCCCCACTTTCAGTAACTGAGATATCCATAGAGTGGAATACTGGTTACCATTTGGGGCTCGTTACCAGTGAAATGGCTAGAAGAGGAGGCATACATGGGTTCTGGTGCTGCAGTGGTCTCACAAGAGTCTGTTAAATACAGAGGCTTCTGCTTTCTGATAAGTTTTCATAGGGGCAAAAGGTTGGACTCACAAACAAGGCTCTTTACTGCTACACCTTATTTCAAGAAGGTCAATCATTCACCACTGCACCAAATTTAGAGTGATGCAGCTAAAATGAAAAACCACCTCCAGCAAAACAGTCAAGTAGAATGACTAACATAATAATGGCAGTAGACCTGGAGAATGATGTTATTCCACCTAGCTTTCTTTAGTGTTGTTATTTATTCTAACACAGGGTATCCAGGGCAGGGGTTCTAAACCATCCTGCCTATCTCATGTTGCTAACTGGGAGGTGGGTCCTGGCTAAATCCCAGGTAGATGGACCTGGGCAATTGGGGGATGCGCACATGGGAAAGGCTGAGAACCACTGTTCTAATGTTTCCTTCCCATAGTTTCATCCTACTTCTTTCTTCCCACAATACCCAGTACAAAAGAATGAACTACTCCTTGCTGTACTATACTAAAACCACTTTAGGAATGTTGAGCCAAATGCTACTTTCAGTTATACTGGTGTAAATCTGGATTAACTCCACTGAAGTCAATTGGGTTTCTCCAGATTTACACCAGTGTAAAGAGCAACATTTGGCCCATTGTGTACTTCTGATAACAGTAATATAGGAAATCTGTTGCTGAAACTGGAAAGGTACAGCAGCGGGTACTAGTTTATATGATATCAAATGTCTACTCTCCTTGGCTTCTCTTAAGCAAAAATTGTTAGATGATTTTCAGCCTGTTTGTAATTACATGTAATCTGAGATGTAATTTTGGTATTTGCTGCTGACATACTTGCCTTTCCAGGATTCCATAGAGGATGAGAAGCTTAATCTCAAGAGGCTCTTGTAAAATAATTAATAAATAACCCAACTGGCTCAGGACTTTAGGGGTATATGAATTATAAAGGGGGATTAGCTAGATGTGGCTTAGAAAGTTTAGGAGAAAAAATTAAACTGTGATCTCAGAGTGGTACTGACTCCTGAGAGAACAGGAAAGGCACAAATTGATGTCAAATTGTCTGAGAAAGTAACTAGTTCAAAAAGAAGAGCTCATGAATGAATGAAGGGTACAGATCCAAAAAAGTGGTTATATGGCAGGTGGCAGGAATTGTGGTAGCAAATTTGCTGAAGATGAGTGCTACAGGATTTAGTCAATAAGAAAACAGTCACAGTTAAGCACAACATGATTTGTTTTAGGGACTGAGCGAGGGGCAGTGGCTCAACTGCATTCTTGTCTTGACTTTCCCTATTTGCTCTTTTAAATACTTAGTCTTACCATAATATCTTTCCACCAATGTCTTTTTTTGTTATAGTCTTTCATGCAGGCATTATAGCTTGTACATATATTAAACTACTCTCTTTGTAACAACACCCCTTCATAAGTACAAAGCAAATCATTATGTGGAAAGGGGAGAAGTTAAAAGCCCTAAATCTTTGACTCCCATGGATATTGTTACATTCGGTTAGAATGTACTTTTAATGTATGTATTTACCACTTGAATGTAGTATGTTTAAATAAGGGTATAACTGACAAGATTGTAAGGAGTTTTTTATTACTGATTTTTATATATAATATATATACACACACAGGCACACACACATATGTTCAACTAGCCATGCATTTTTTTGCTCCCGTTTCCTAGCATAAAATTATTACCTTCCATGGAACAATGAAAATGGAACAACTGCTTTCTAGACTGGTGACTGCTCCTTCTTTGAAGAGGCTCATAATAGGATGCATAAAACATCTGGAAGAATTAAATCAAAGGGTGGTGGGATTCCCACTGGAGAACAAATGTCAAACAAGAATAAGAGTCTTGTGGAACAAATGAGATTTTGTCCTGTGAATTAGCAAGTACAACAGTTAGGCTTAACATTGGATTGAGACAAAAACTCCTAAGAGGCCTATTGCTACAACTTTTACACACCCTCTGTGTTTCGAAATGAGAGAATTTGTAATTCGGTCAAAGAGCAAAATGTCTGTTTTCTCCATCCACATACCACTCTATGAAATCTTCACAGTGCAATTCCTGGAAGCCACAGCTACATAAGTGTAGGAAAGACAGGCTGCGAGACAGACTGTCCCTGCATCTAATGAGAACTTTATTTAATTAGGAAAATAGGATACCCTTAAAGCTACAGTAGAAAAGCGTCCACTGAATTCAATAGCAGTTTAGGGTGAACCGAGAATGCAGGATCAAACCCACCATTTTGTTGAGGAAGGAGTGGAATTTGTAGTATCCTCTGACCCACTGCATCACCTACTCTCACATCTCAGCATGGGCATCTTTTTGTAACAGGACAAGCCATTCAGAGAACTCTTGCTGTTTCTACCATTCAAACATCTCAAGGGGCCAAATTTATCACTGATGTAACTCCAAAGCATTACCTCAAGGATGACTTTGGTTTGATACCTTTTTGAAGTATAGTTTTAAGAAGGAGGAGACTTACATTTAAAAGCAACTTCAGAAACTGTTAGCATGAATTATAGGAACAACTGATTGAAATACGGAGCAGCAAAACCACAAAAATATTGGAGTATTCTGTACCAATTGCCCAAATGCTACAGTACAACTATTGTAAGATAAAGTATTTTAAACCATTATTTCAATGCTCTGCCTGCTCACAAAAATGGAACAGGAGGTCTGCGTGAATGGACAATATGAAGTTTTGGTGTATAATTGTGATTGCATTAGAACAAGTACTAGGTGATTCTGAGTTTGGTATGAGCACGCTTCCCAAAGCAGTTGATGGCTTTCTCTAAAAAAATATTTGGGCACTTGTGGATGTATTTTTTAAAGCCTTTCATTTCTTCTGATGGGTAAAATGCTGTCATTCCACTGCAACTGCATTCCAGTGGGAAGAGGGTTGTTTAGTAGGGACAATTGGGGTTGAGGGGAAGAAACTTCTATTCTGGGCTCTGCCATTGGCTCAATGTGTGATTTAGAGCAACTCACTTAACCTTTTGGTGTTCCAGTTTGTAACATTAGAGCAAACTCAGACCCCTGCCCCCCTCAAGAGGACATAGGGTTCATTTTTATACTTTTCAGGAACCTGGTAGTCTGGAGTGTCTATCACCAACTGCTGTGTGCAGCCAAGACACAGATTCTCCGTAATACCCCTCCATGAAAATAAATTAACCTTTTCCAACTGCAAGATTATAAGATGCACATAATCATAGTCACACATTAAGGGATACATTTCTAGAAATGCTGAGGTTTGGGCTTCCTGTTTGCAAGTTCTAACTGGGCCTGAAAAGCATGCCCTTTTCATGTGACCATAACATTAATTGCATTTGTCAGCTAAAGGTGTCTTCAGTTCAAGTCACAAACATATAGTCAGTGTTATGAGTAGTGGCTGATAAGCCAATGTGATTAAATCTTTTGTTAATGCCGTATGTTTGAGGAAGCATCACAAACTCAACAACAGCCAAGTTCTGAGCATCTCTAATGGCATTCTGAATATTTCATACATCTCTGATCATTTCCTCTCTTCTTTCAAGGATGTTTTTGTGATATTTACAGACTACTAGTACCCTAACAATCAGAAACAGAAAGTGGCATTCTGCTCTGAAAATGGCATGTTTATTATCTCTTGGTAATTTCCAAAGTAAGAGTGTTCAATTTACAAGTACAAAAATGTTTTTAACTGTCAGTTTTTCAAACAACCTAGGACTTGGAAGTCCATCTGTGTTCTTTCTGGCTTGTGCATCCCTGTCAGTGACAAAGATTCTGTGGGCCAAATTCTGTCCTCTATTACACTTGTGTTGCCTGTTCCAAATTTAGAGCTGATGCACACTTCCAAATTTAGAGTAGATAGAACTGTACTGAGGTCAACAGCACTCACTTACATCAGATCTGAATTACATCCATCGTCTTCAAATTAGGTTTTGATTAGAGCTGGGCAACATTTATTGACCAAAACTTTTTTGGCCAAACATGCAGATTTGGGTTGACTGAAACATTTTGCCAATTCATGCTGAGATCGCCAAATAGTTTTGACTGAAAAAAAAATCCAGAAAAAACTGAATTGTCTCAAAAATGTCAAAATAAAACAAATCCTTTTGATTTTTCAATTCAAAACAACTTTTTGTTTGGAAATTTCCTTAAATGGTATTTTTTAAATCTTAAAAAAACAGCTCAAAATAAAAATGAAATGTTTCATTTTGCATCAAACAAAATGTTTCAACTGACCCACAATGAATTTTTTTAAAATAAAAATCCTTGGTTCATCCCCAAACAATTTTCCCCTCTGATTTTTTGGAACTGCCAGTGAACTGAAAAATCAGTTACTTTCATAGATCTAGTTTTCACTTACATATACCTGTGCAACTCCATTGTAAATGGAATCCGGTGGAAAGAACTGTTTACAGGGCCTCGTCTAGACTAGGAAATGAGGTTGGTATGACTACTTCACTCAGGGGTGTGAAAAAGCCACACCCCTGAGCAACGCAATTAAACTGACCTAACCTCCAGTATAGATAGCACTAGGCTGATGGGAAAATTCTCCTTCAACGTAGCTACCATCTCTTGGGAGGCGGAGTTCCTTTGCTGAAGAGACGCCCCTCCGATCAGCGTAGGTAGTGTCTTCACTGAAGCACTACTGTGGGGCCACTGTGCTGCTGCAGAATTTTTTAAGTGTAGAAAAACCCTAAGTTTCAATTGTGGTGCCAAATTCTGCCCTCATTGTTGCCCTCAGTTAACCTTGTGAAGAATGGTAAGTCAGAACTGAGGGCCAGACTCTGTTAGGGATTCCATGTGAGTGGAGCCCTGTGCCTGTGTGTAGAGGTCCTTTACTAATTAAATTCTTTCTTAACTGATCTGTTCTCTGTCTCTGGTTACGTTAGAGACAAAAATAAATATTAACTTTTGCTCCTGCCAACTCTAAAGAGCGAACACAGCCATAGGCTAGTGAACTGAATTCTATTCCTTCTCATGTGTCTTCAACTATAATTTGAATACAATTTTAGGTTCTGATCAGGCAAACACTTACACACATGCCTAACTTTATGTATGTGAGTTACACACGTGAGCAAGGATTATGAGTCATGTTAAGCCTGTTATGTTACATTAAGCAAGGACTATGCATTATGTTAAGCATATGCATAAGTTTTTGCAGGGTTGGGACCTTAGGTACCAAATATTGGAACAAATCATCATCTCCTATGAAGTAGTAAAGCATGAAGCAAAAATCTTTTGGAATTTTGAAACAGCATTATTTAATTTAAAAGTGATTCTGCAATTTAGCAACAGATAATGAAATGTTCTTCTGTGCAAAGAATTATTAACGTTCATAATCTCCACTGTCAGCAAATAGAAGATCTTAAAGCTCTTTTCAATTAAGACTCTGCTCCTTTCCCTTCAAAACAAAAAAGCGTTTGGGCTCCCGCAGTGTGGAACTTCCAAAGCCTACTTCCAATTTGGCAGCTATTGTTTTTTTTTTTAAACACACAAAGTGAACATTGCTTCTCTTCTCCCCCTCACGTACAAGTTAAAAATACTGTACATCTCCCAATAATTAGACTAACATCTGAGGCTTTAAGCAATGTGGTCACTAAAGATCCCATGCACTTTTCGGAAGAGGTGGGGCATTAACTATGTGTTCCTGAACAAATTCCAAGTCAGGTAATTCTGCCTGCCTAAAAATCTCCCATTTAGTTTCAACTGGAGATGTTATTTTCTCTTACCCTTGTACTGAAACTGTAATCAAGTGTCATTAGCATAGATTGACAGCTGTGTTTGACCTGAATGCTCTTTGCTTCACTAAATATGAAGACTTTGCTACCATAGCATAATAAAGTGAATGAGTGTCAGAAATACATTTGCCATAAGCTTAAGAAATAGCAAACAATCAAGCAAAAGTATTTTGTAAACCAGGTCATTAACCTTTACAAAAGATTATGATGGCTAACATGGCGCCGTATATAGCCAAAGGGAGTGGAGATATTGATAGCCTATGGTTCACACATACTGTATCTCTTGACTATATTAATCAGTGCAGGACTAACATTCAAAAAGGTCAGAACAACAAACACTAAAATCAGGTATGTCTTAGTCAAATAAGAAAACCACACATTTAAGTGATTCAGATTTTGAAGTGTACACACAAAAAGCACTCCTCATTTAGCATCACAAAGTTGATTTCTATTATTTGTCTCCTAGTTCCTTAATGGGAGACAACAGGAGATTAGGAGGTTCAAAAAGAAATTCAGTGGTAAAACTGAAGCAACACAGCTTTCCAGATACACTCCAAAAGATATTTAACAGGATCTGTCATAATCCATATGTTCTCCTCAAAAATAAAAATAAAAACCAGCTGCGTTACAATAAATCCTAACGACAGTATGAGTTAATTTTAAACCAATGTAACATTCAGTCAGTTTTCATTTAAACTGACAGGGGATATCTTTGCCAGGGTATGTACGCATTTGTAAAAACAGATGAGGAACCATAATATGTTTTTCCCTTGCTCCAAATAAACATTTCTTTTTAACATGGAGCTTTTCATAGTAGAATAAGTGTTCAAGTGAAGAAAGACTTAACAGTCATTGCCACGTTGTGGTCTACTTCTACAGTGCCTTACTTTTGGCCTCTGCCAAAGGTCCCTGTGGGACACTCTACAGCAGAGATGGTAAATGATGCATGATGCCAATTCTGCTGGCATACGCCCTGAATCAACTTCCTGACTAGGGTAGAGGCAGGGGTGGTCGATGTGACCAAGCACTTAATGTGACAACTGCTGATTGGAACCATAAATGTCAAAGAAGCAAAGAAACCAGCAGGCAGGGCTGTATGTATGTATTTTTTTCTTATTCCTTTAGATTGATAGAATTGCCCATGCAAAACTCCAGACAAGTCATACATTTTAACATACAATTTCATACCAATAATTGAAAAATAATAAGAGTCCATCTTAAAGCCACTACCATCCATGTAACAAAATCAAGCAGCCAGCTGAGAATCCACTAACTCCCTTGCTCCAACAATTCCAGTCACTCTCTACCTCTCATCTGACCTCAAATGCCCGAGAAAGGAAGAGGGTCCTGTAGTGTGTCTGAAAGATCCAGGAGGAAGGGGAATGAAATAAAAATCTGTAGGTCCTTGGCAGAAAAAGTCCAAAGAGCAGCTTCCGCCCTTTTTAAATGAAGGGAACGCCAGATCAGGTGCCTTCACTGGCTGCAACTCTGGAGCAGCCACATGGGAAGAGAGGCATGCCCTCAGGTATGAAGGTTCCAGGCCATGGCTTGCCCATCCTAAAAGTACAGTTGCCATGGAAGTGGGGCAAATACTGGAGCTTCTCTTGGCAGCCAGGTCATTAGCTTCTAAAAAGACTGGTTCTTCTATATGATCAGCCTCCACTTGCAGCTGTCTTCCCCTCTGAACTTGTAGCAAGGTTCATAAAGTTTGTCTTAGCAGCCATGCTTTTTGCCTGGGTAGTTTAGGGTGGTCCTAGGGAGTACAACTAGTAATAATGAAATGAAATTAATAAAGTTGATTCAGGGCGTTTGTGAAACTCTGCAAACACAAAAAATAATTTGCCATGTTTGCCCTTCCCTACAAGGGATCAGTCTAGCATTGGATAGATGGACTATCTATTGTAGCTATAAAATATTTTCCCCTATGGCCCTAATCATGCCAACAGTTATACACATGCTTAACTTTAAGCCTATGAGTAGTCCAATGCTGGCCATATTTCTGTGTTTCAGTATTGTGTTGATATAATGCCTGTTTAGTTTCCTTTTCAGAGTTTAATTACATGTAAAAGTGGACATGTGCATAGATGACAATGTTCCCTGTGTGACTTAAAAACTATTAAAAATGTGTCTCATCAAAGCCTCAGGAGCAAATCGTACCAGTATCTTCAGTATATTGCAATATTGGAGCAATGATATTGCATGCCCAGGCTGAATTTAACCACCTATGTGATACAGTGTATTTTAAAAGCAACTAAAACACAAAAATCTACTGCCACTTTAAGACCCATACTTAAGATGTTCTTCAGTTGTAGTTTTCAAAGTACCAGAAACAAACTCTTGTTTCAGCTACTGTGTAGGCTGAGTGCCCTGATCTTCCTCTGATTCCCAGATCCCCCCTCCCTCACCACCAGTCATTCAGCTCTACGTGCCTCATCCCTCTGGGAAGAAGCTTAATGCAGATGATTAGCATCTCTTGGGGAGCATCTGAAGACGCCTCCAGCCCTGTCAATTGAGCGCAGAGACATTTGGCTATTTGGGGTATTTCCCTGCTGCCATGTGGATTGTCTCCCTCATCACAGTATGATAGGAGAAATAAATCTATTTTTATACAGTAAATATAGTATTTGTATGGTTAGTACTTACATTGATGAAAACTTTTGGGGCAAGTTCAACATCGGAAGTCACACAAACAAGCCTATGCTTGAGACCTTGACAAATGAGATTTTTTTTTTCATGGAAGCTAAAGGGTTTATTATTCCTGCTCTATAAAATATTCCTCTCTTGCTCACTCTAATGATCTGCATTGCTAGATATAATATATATTGCCAAAATGTAAAAGTCAGAGGCCTAGCTTTATTAGAAAAAGCAAAGAAAACAGGAAAAAAAGTTAAAAGCAAATAAGAACACACAGCCTTTATTTAAATAGAAAAATGTTTATTAGCAGGCCAGGTTTTTAGAATTTTAGTTTTATGTTCTAAACATGAAAGTACACTATAAACAGATTCATTTATTATAATATATTAAGGAACTGTACACTATGAATTTTATGCAGTGCTATGCAATTTTTAACAATGCAAAGCAGTCTAAATGAGGTGGAAAGAAACTGAGATTATCATTTTATTTGAGTGCATGATTTTTTGAGACTTTTCCCCCCAATTGGAAGCCTATTGGATGGGGTTAGTTTATAAAGAATGGCATAAATAATAGGTATAATAAATACTTTCTATGTTGGTGGTACATTCTATTTGAAGTTCTCAAAGTACTTTACAAACATTAACTAATCCATGCAACATTTCTGTGATATGGGAAAATATTATTATGCACTTTTAACAAATAGGTAAATGGAGGCAGAGAGAAGTTAGATGATTTGGCCAAGTTCATGCAGAAAGTCAGTGGTAGGGCTGGAAATAGGAATCAGGTTTCCTGGCTCCTTGTTCTATGTCTTAACCATAAGACTACCTTTCCTTCCTGCATAAAATGCATATTATTATTCTATGATTTATTGAGCGTTAACAGTATACTTGATACTGTACACACAAAAGGAGACACAGTTACTGCTGCAGTAGGTTTCTCTCTGCTACAGTTGTAGACAAAAATATCCAAGTGCAAGTATGAGTTTTAGCTGATGCAGGAGATTTCATAGATTCTAAGGTTAGAAGGTACCACTGTGATCATCTGCCCAGTGGTTCTCAAACTTTTGTACTGGTGGCCCCTTTCACATAGCAAGCCCCTGAGTGCAACCCCCCTTATAAATTAAAAACATCTTTTTAATATATTTAACACCATTATAAATGCAGGAGGCAAAGCGGGGTTTGGGGTGGAGGCTGACATCTTATGACTCCCCTGTAATAACCTTGTGACCCCCCAGAGGGGTCCCAACCCCCAGTTTGAGAACCCCTGGGCTAGTCTGACCTCCTGTATAGCATAGGCCATGGAATTTACCCCAAAATAATTCCTAGAGCAGATCTTTTAGAAAAACACCCAATCTTGATTTAAACATGATCAGTGATGGAGAATACCCCATGATCCTTGGTAAAATGTCCAATAGTAGTTAATTATTCTTACTGTTAAAATAGACACCTTGTTTCCAGTCTGAATTGGTCTTCAACTTCCAGCCATAGGATCATGTTATACCTTTCGCTGCTAAATTGAAGAGCTCATTGTTAAATATTTGTTCCCCATGTAGGTACTTACAGACTGTAATCAAGACTGCCCTTAACCTTCTCTTTGCTAAACTAAATAGATTAAGCTCCTTGACTCTATCATTATAAGGCATATTTTCTATTCCTTTAACCATTCTCATGGCTCTTCTCTGAATCCTCACCAATTTATCCACATCCTTCTTGAATTGTTGGCACCAGAACCGGATTAGGTATTCCAGCACCCATTGCACCGGTGCAAATATAGAGGTCAAATAACCTCTCTACTGCTACTAGAGATTCCCCTGTTTATGCATCCCAGGTTCGCATTAGCTCTTTTGGCCACACTGTCTCACTAAGCTCATTACCACCATGATCCCCAAATGATTTTCAGAGTCACTGCTTCCCAAGATAGAGTTCCACCTCTTGTATAAGTATAGCCTACATTCTTTGTTCCTATCTATATACGTATATGTTTAGCCATATTAAAATGCTATTGTTTGCTTGCACCAAGATTGCCAAGTTATCTAGATCTTTCTGAATCAGTGACCTGTCCTTTTCAGAACATGTCTCTTAACCTGTCTGTGCAGTGATGTTTAGAGTTAAACTTTCGCAAAAATGAAGGATGTTTGGTTCCAGACTTTGCTTTGAATTATTAAAATGGTAAGAGTCAGCTACAAAGGTCAGGTCTAGAGTCCACATTCCCCCAAAATCAAGGGGTTTGGACCCAGCTACGCAAAGAGTACAATGTACATGGGTCTGGGACTGCCCTATGTTTTATGAGTCTCTGCGTATATTCAGGAGCTCATCCAGCTACCTCTCCTGATAGCAGCACCCACCCATTCACTTGACTGCCACATAACGATGTTATTAGCCAAGACGAGGCTGGTGTGTAATATGTGTAGAGAACCCTCAGATGTTCAGGGCCTTATGAGACTGCATAGGTCTACAGCCCCCATTAACAATTAATTTAACAAAAATAGTTTCTATTTTAATTGTTAAGGTACAGTATATACATACAACACTTAGCCATATAAAGAAATGTGTGGTAGAATGTGGAGCTGGCCCCCATGAAAATGAAAACTTGTCCTTGAAAATTCAAATGAAAATGTTTATGGGGAAGCTAGTAAGATAGAATAAATCCCTCTAATTGAGTAACCTAATCTTTCAAACAATCTCTTTCAATGCCATTCTATTTACTTTGGATTCAGAGGAAAGAAAGAATTCGAGTACTGATGGGCTTTAGGTTTCCCACTACACTAGTGACACTGAAGGACTGGGGCAGAGTCTGAGGTGGTATTTACTGAGTATAAATATTTGTTAACAAAGCATGAAAAGACAACTACTCAGTAACTGAGGCAACTAATCACCCGTTCATGGAGGGAATTCATGTGGAAACAATTCAAAGCACACACTTTTCACTCATGAGGATAATGCAAGATGAAGTTTACATGGCTAGAAAATCCTTCAAATTATCGAGCATTTTAAAGACAGCCAGTGGTCATTATAGGACATCAGAGAAAGAGATGGGAGAGACCAAAGTCTGCTGACCTCTTGCAACTGCAGGAAAGTGATCCTGTAGATACTCTCAACTGATTCAAATACATGGACCCTGTTCAGTACTCTAAAGGAAGACAACTTTGTGAAACCTTCTCTGGACAGTTTAACCCCGTGGACTAGAGTAAAACCCCTTATGATCAAAGCCCATGAATACAACAAGATGTTCTTAGTGTTCATTTAAAAAAAACAAAACAAAGCCAAACTCTGCCAGCATTTCCAGAAGCTGGGAATTCTGACTTCTGAGGCCCAGGGTGTGGAATAGCTGGTCCATGGCCTCTTTTGCAGCCTGCCCCTGAGGCTCCAGTGACTGCTAAAACACATCTTCTTCTTCATGGAGATTAGGGAGGGAAGGCTTACAGAGCCACAAACCCACACACTGCATTCCCTGCCCCACCCCACCCCAATGCTTCTGTGACCCCTGAACCACACCAACTAGGGGGTGCTCATCTCTGCACTGTTCCCTAATTCTTGTTCCACTTTGCATAGCATATCCACATCATTTCCACCACCTGGACACCTTCTGCCCTCTCCGAGGAGAGAATAGAATATGCATATTGTCCATTTGTGAAAAGAGAATATACAGCACATTCTTTCATTTTATAAGAATGAGGGAGGTATCTTTCAGGAATACCTTGTGGTAGACATTATTATAAAGGGAGAAAGTAAATAACAGAAACTTCATTTACTGATGTGAAGCCCATGATTGCATTGTACTCTTATAGCATTGGTGTAAATCCAGAGTAACTCCATTTAATCAATGAAGCTACTCCAGATTTACATTCAGAAGGGCAGAATTTGGCTCATCATGTTTAATGCTATTTGTTATCCACAGTTTAATTTCAAATGCATTAATACCATCAAGCTGCTTGCTTGACCACCCACTATTCAGAATGGAATTGAAGTGGTGGAATATTTCGTTGTCAAAAAATTGACACAGATGTTTATTCAGATAAGTAATACATGTACTGTACAGTATACGTTTCAGTGTTACTGCTCTTAAAAACACTAATATCAAAAAAGTTTAAACAATATGACTAGAGTGATCCCTAGTTTACAATAAATATCTAGCATGCAGTTATAAGGATTAACTGACAATCTACTATTTGTTTAAAATGCCTGCCAACTACGTTTTAGCCTTCTTTGAAGGATCCAATATGCGTATAATATCTCCTGTTAAGTCTAGATGACTCTCTTAAATGGAAACTGCACACTACTGACCTGACCTCATCCAAAGTAGCTGTTTGGACTACTATAAATTTACTGCAGAACCGTTTACATTTCTTAGCTGTGCTTTTTCTACTATGTTTACTGAATATGACAGGTTTAAGTAGATCTAAAGTGGATAATATTTTTAATCGTGTTGCTGCTACAATTGTAACTTTTCAGACTCCTCTTAGTTTCAAACACAGGCAGAAATGTAATATAGAATTTAACTTACAGAATTAAGGCAGTCAGGCAACCATTTTACACCTAAGACACAATACATTTTTCTACTACCAATTTTGAAAAAACTAAATGGAGTATAACAACATAGGGCCACATTTTATGCACATACAAGTCCAGCATGAGCTAATGGTATTTGGGTGCTAGAATCAGAAGCAAAAAATGGGGCTCATAAATGACAATAGATAGCAGAACCTCAAAAATTTTACGAACACCAATCTTACAAATTATTAGTTATATGAATATATTTTTTTCCTGATAGGAAAAAAAATCATATAACAAAAGTGACGTCGATGAAGAACAAGAACAAGTCAACATCCCTTCATTACTCTGATGAGCACCCGGGTGGCATGATTTCCCTTTACAAAAGCAGTGTTGACTCTTCCCCTGCATATCATGTTTCTCTATGTATCTGATAATTCTTTAGTATCGTTTCAACCAATTTGCCTGATGCTGAAGTTAGGCTTACTGGCCTGTAATTGCCAGGATTGCCTAGAGCCTTTTTAAAAAATTGGCATTACTTTAGCTACTCTCCAGTCATGTGGTACAGAAGCTGATTTAAGGGACAGATTACATACTACCATTAGTAGTTTTGCAATTTCACATTTGGGTTCTTGGGTGAATACCCAAGCCCAGCCCTGGAAATATCACTGTTTAATTTATCAATTTGTTTAATTTATCAATTTGCTCCTCTATTGACACCTCAATCTGGGACAGTTCCTCAGGTTTTGTGCATTTTGCTAGTTCTGCAAATTCTTGTTTGGGTGGCCTAATTATATTTGGCTTGCCAGAGTTTATGCCCCTTTCTATTTTCCTCAGTAGGATTCAACTTCCAATTTTTAAAGTATGCCTTTTTGCCTCTACCTGCCTCTTTTACTCTGTTGTTTAGCCTGCTGGCATTTTTTTGTGTCCTCTTACTGTTTTTTTTATTTGGGGTATGTATTTAATTTGACCCTCAGCGATGGTGTTTTTAAATATTTTACATGCAACTTGCAGACATTTCACTCTTGGGACTGATCCTTTTAATTTAAAACTCATTAGTGAGTCTAAGCTGCAGCATAAAAAACTGGAGGAAGTCATTCAATGTTCAGTAGGTATTTTCCTCAGTGTGCCTGTCACACTGTCTGGAGTGGCTCACAACTGAGAGTGCCTACTTCAGGGCAGACTGTCAGAAAACAAGGGCAGACATCCCAAACTGGAGGCAAGTTATATAGTTTTCACCAAGCCAATAATAAATGTGAACTCCTGGTTCACTATACCAGTCTTACCCAGGGGCGGCTCCAGGCACCAGCGCAGCAATTCGACGGCGTGTACGCCGAAGGCGCGGGACCGGCGGACTTCCCGCAGGCATGCCGCCAAATCCGTGTTACCAGCCTACCTCCCAGCGCTTGCTGCCGCCAAACAGTTGTAGCAAGCTCCAGGAGGGAAGACGGAGGAGCAGGAACGTGGCGTGCTCAGGGGAGGAGGCGGGGAAGAGGCGGGCTGAGGCAGGGATTTGGGGAAGGAGTCGAATAGGGGCAGGGAGGGGGCAGAGTTGGGGTGGGGACTTTGGGGAAGGGGTTGGAATGGGGGTAGAAGGGGGCGGGGCAGGGGTGGAGTCGGGGCAGGGTTGGGGGCATAGGGAGGTCAAGCACCCACCAGGGCCATTAGAAGTTGGCACCTATGCCTCCAATGGTGGTGTGTGAGGAACGAACTTAGTCTTTTGACCTCAGGTCATCACCACAATGGCCATTAGTTTTGGAATTGGCACCTTTTCTGATTAAATCCTTCATTAGCATTCCCCAAGCCTTCTTTGATGCCTGATGAGTTATTTAGTTTCAGGGGTATTTACAATGTAGATCTTTGCTATTACATTATAACAAAAACAGATAAAGTATAACTACAGGTGTTAAGTTAAGGTGATAAGTTAAAAAAAATACAAGTAACATTCCTCTAGTTTTCATGAAATTTAAATATCTGAATACACACATACATTTAACACTTTGATCTATACCAGTGGTCCCCAAACCTTTTTGTCTGCTCCCCCACTTTACCTGGTCCGTTCCCTCCCTTGAGCCATGATCAGGAGCCTGAGCTGGGGCTGGGAAGGGAGCTGTGGTCGGGGCTGGGCCGGGGGGTGCCGTTGGAAGCAGGGCTGGTGCTGCAGCTCAAGGCTTGTCTGGGAGAGGGTCGCGGTTGGAGCCAGGGGCTGTGGCTGTGAATGCACCTGTGGTTGGGGCTGGGAGCAGAGCTGTGGACAGGTGTGGGGCCAGGAGCTGGTGGCCGAGGCTGGCCCTGAGGCTGGGGCTGAGGGCGGAGCCGGAGTGGAGTGGGGTTGGCGGGGAGAGCGAGGCTGGGTGGTGTCCCTCCCTGCCACCTATGGGGGCTGGCCCGGGCCCTGCCATGCCCCTCTGAATGTTCCCCCGCACTCCTCTAGCGGTGTGCACCCCACAATTTGGGGACCACTGATCTATACTAACGCAAAAGTGAATTGGCCTGGGGTTCTGACCTGAGCTGGCACCTGGTTTGCCCTCATCACAGTCCCATTTTAAAAATTCACTACACACTTTTATTTAAGTTTGGCCTTAAAATGTTCAAGTATACTGCAATATATAGCCCAGTACCTTAACTAAATAATACTGATCTATTCTGATTTCAACACTTTCCTTTTTGTTTTAAAATATAAAGTGCCTATTCCAAGCTCCGGAGGCATTTCCAAATGTTACAATTCACACATTTAAAACAAAATCCATCAAAACAAAAGTGACTTTCCAAATCCTGCCAAATACTCTACAAACACTTACGGACCTTATCATCAATTCATCCCTCTCACTCAGAAGGAATCACCAAGGGGTTGATGGGTGATGCCAAAAGAAGCCACTTGATATTTAGAGACGGGGAACTTGAGCACTTTGGAAGACCTCAACTTTCATAGTATGATGCAGCCTGTTAAATAATTATGGCCCAACCCAATTTAAGGCTTTATAAATTAAACCAAATGCCTTAAATTGCACCCAGAAATAAACTGGCAGCCAGTGCAGATTATAGAGCAAGGGTGTACTGTATTAATACGAAACAGTCTTCAACAAGTGGGCTGCTATATTCTGCCCCAGCTCTACTTTCTGAGTGGTGTTAAGTTCTAGCACCATGCAGAGTAGACTTCAGTAATCCAATTTAGTTACAAAGGGCAGACAAAGGAAGACATTAATGAGACATGGGGTGTAAAGGTTTGGAACACTGCGCAAAAGTGCCAAAATTAACACTTCCATTGGAGGGGGTGCTCCTGAAATACATCAAGGGGCCTTGCCCCTGGATTACAGCAGCAATGTTAGCAGAGGTTCAGGACTCCATTTCCCAGATTAGATAGGATCCTGGGCAGAGATAGAACTGGCAGAACCAATCATAAGATGGAACTCAGAGACAAAGGGTTTGATTTTACTTTCAGTTTTGGCTGTGTTTAGAGCTCTAGAAGTGCATGGAGGAATGTTTGTGGAGCGTGGCTGGGGCCATCCCTACGGGAGGCAGGGAGGGGAGTGCCACCCAGCTCCGCTCCGGGCCCCAACCCCGGCTGCTGGTCCTGGCAGCTTTCCTTGCTTCCAGATGTGGCACCAGCCTGTGGTGTTTAGATACTGCATGTGATTATTAGAACTGGGAGCACTGGCTGTTGCGAGTCTGAAAGGACAGGAAACAGGAAGGAGGGGGGAGGAGTTGAGGAGGCTGAGTGAGAGTTACAGAGTGTGCAGCTACAGCTTGGTAAAGAGATTTCCACTGTAAATGAAGTGCTGTTGGGTTTGTTAATACCTTGCCTGGGTGATACAACATTTTGGCGATGAGGATGGTTCTTCTGCCTCTGAACCCACCTGCACCCTTTTTGCAAAGCCCAGGTAAGCCTCCAATTGCTTTTACTGTCTGGATCCATATATTTGAGACTTATCTGCTTGCAATCAGTGCTACAGAGATTTCTGAAGTAAGAAAGGGTGCTCTGCTAATCCACTGCCTTGGAGCAGAAGGGCAGCGTATATTTTGCACTTTTCCCCTTGCAGATGATAAATATGAGACTGCACTCACAGCATTAAAGAACTTTTTTGTGCCAAAAGTGAATGTAGTAGCTAATCGCTACAGATTTTGCCAGCGTGAGCAGAAACCAGGGGAGACTATAATGCAGTATATGGCTTCCCTGCGAAGTCTGATTGTAACTTGTGACTTTGGGAATATGGCAGATGAGATGATTAGAGACCAGCTTATTGAGAAAACAACAATGCTTCATGTAAGAGAACGCTTACTTCTAGAACCACAACTTACACTAGAAAAAGCAATAACCATTGCTACTCAGATTGAGTCAGCTACAGCTGAAGCCAAAATAATGAGCAAGGGTACAGGAGGCCCAGTCCAGGCTGTGACTCCTTTGCAGAAAAGTTCACTATCACTGCAGACAAACAATTGCAAAAGGAAAACTAATGAAAAGCCACTGAATCAGCAAATGCAAAATACAGTAAAAGCATGCTTTCGCTGTGGATCCCCACAACATCTTGCAAGCTACACAGGATGTCCAGCAAAAGTAGCTCAGTGCAATCATTGCAAAAAGATTGGCCATTTTGCTAAAGCATGTCACAGTAGCCAGTTCAATCAACAGGTGCATGCAGTTACAATACCAGATGTTACTGTGCTGAGTGTGGACAAAATCACTACTGCACATATTCCAGAACAGATAAAGTGCACTGCAAATGTTTCTGCCATGCCCTCAGGCAAATCACACTCTATTCAGCTAATGTTGGACACTGGCTCAGCAGTATCTATACTACCTGATTCCATCTATTTGTGTTACTTTAAAGATGTGCCTCTTACTGAACCCAAACTTCACTTGGTGTGCTATTTGAAAAACCATATTCCAGTACATGGCTGCCTGCCAGCAATAGTTACTTTTGGTGATTGCGGTGTAACTGCGGAGTCCTACATTGTCCACAAAGGCACTCCTATCCTTGGCAGAGATTTATTAGCTGCTTTAAATCTCAGGGTAGTTAATGGATGAATTGATCTTCCTCAGCAAAGCACTCTTGCGGTACACACACCAGTTTCAGCTGGGACCCAACTCCAGGTTGAGAAGAAACTTGGCTGTGCTTATGGGTTTCTGCATAAAGTTAAAATGCGGAATAATGTGATGCCTGTATGACAGAAATTACGGTGCTTACCATTTTCAGTCAGGGAAGCTGTTTCAGAGGAACTTAGAAAACTTGTTCAAAAGAACATTATTGAAAAGATTAACTCCTCAGCATGGGTTTCACCTATAGTAGTGACGCAGAAGAAGGGTGGAGACATTCGCCTTTGTGTAGACTTAAGGGAGCCAAATAAAGCTATTGTGATTGACAGCCACCCTCTTCCTCACATAGAAGAAGTATTTGCAGAACTCCGTGGAGCAAAGATGTTTTCTACTCTTGATTTGCAGAGCGCATACCACCAGGTTATGTTGAATGAAGATAGCAGAGACCTCACAGCATTTATTACACATGAGGGACTATTTCATTTTAAACGTGTTCCGTACGGTCTCGCATCAGCCCCAAGTGCCTTCCAAAAAATGATGTAATTGATTCTGAAGAATCAACATGGAGTTCAGTGCTATTTGGATGATATTATTGTGGTTGGAAATATTACTGAGGAGCATGACAATAACCTGCAGTCTGTACTAAACTGCATCAGCAAAGCAGGCCTCAAGCTCAATAGGTCCAAATGCAAATTTAGACAAACTGAGCTCTCCTTTCTGGGGCATATAATTTCACAGGCTGGACTAAAACCTGATCCAGATCATATCCTGGCAATTTCAAATGCTCCTCCTCCAACAGATTTGCAAACCTTACGTTCCTTCTTGGGTCTTACCTCCTTGTATGCAAAATTCATTCCCAATTATGCTTCTGTCATTGAACCGTTATGAGAATTACTACGGAGAAGTTCAACGTTAGTGTGGACAACGGATGCACAAGCTAGTTTCGAAAGGGTGAAAGATTTGATTGTACATAGTCCAGTACTTGCACTATTCAATCCCGCATTGTCCACTATTGTAACTACGGATGCTTCTGATTATGGACTTGGGGCTGTCCTCACACAACTTCATGAGGACAACACAGAGCGGACTGTTGCATTTGCTTCAAGGACACTGAGTAATGCTGAGAGAAAATATTCTACAGTTGAAAAAGAAGCACTTGCTTGTGTCTGGGCTACTGAAAAATGGAGAACTAACCTGTGGGGATGCATGTTCAAGTTGTGCACAGACCACAGCCCTTTGACGACATTGCTCACCACGAAAGGACTGGGAAGAGCAGGATACCATATTGCTAGATGGTCTGCAAGACTACTCTCTTTCAATTATGAACTGGAACATAAGCCTGGAAACGAAAATGTGGTAGCTGATTGCCTTTCTCACCTGCCTTTGCCTTCACCAGATGGTCCACCGGAGGATGAGGATGTAGTAGTTGTGCCTATTACAAGCACTCTCACTGCAGTTATAAGAGAACAATTTCAAGCTGCTTGTTCAGTGTGTCCAATTCAACAAAAACTACGGGAATATCTGACAGAGGTGGCCCAGTAACCCTAAAAACCTTGACCCAGTTTTGCTGCCTTATTTTAGAGTTTGGGATGAACTTTCTTTGCTCGATTTGCTGTGTGCTATGAGGTACACAGCGGCTACTTGTGCCAGAAGAATTACAGTCAAAACTCATACACCTGGCACATGATACTCATCAAGGAATTGTCAGAACCAAACAACGACTACAGGATCTGTATTGGTGGCCAGGGATGAACTCTCAAACTTAAGCACTCATAAAATCCTGTGTCACTTGCCAAATGCATGATAAGACAGAAGTGACATGTACCCCTCCATTACAGCCTGTTCCTCTTCCTGAATCTGCATGGGAAAAAGTGGCGATTGACATTGTAGGACTCTTTGATACTGCTCCAACTGACTGTTGTTATGCCATCACTTTAATAGACTATTTCAGCAAATGGCCTGAGGCAGCGTTTACATCGCAAATTTCTTCTGCTACAGTAATTAAGTTCCTTTCTTCAGTTTTTAGCCGGGAAGGTAACCCCAAAGAACTGGTTTCAGATAATGGTAGTCAATTTACTTCCCTGGAGTTTGAAACTTTTCTAGCAGAGAGGAACATTTTACACAGGAGGTCATCCCTATATTACCCTCAAGTCAATGGGGAAATCGAACGGTTTAACAGAAGTTTGAAAGAGAGTTTGCAAACAGCTAAACTGGAAGGGCGATTGTGGATACCCTTCACTACTGATTTCTTGCAAGCATACTGGGCTACACGACATGCCACAATGCAAAGATCACCCACAGAGTTACTGCATGGGAAACAGCTGAATACTAAACTGAACATTGCTGGATTGTTAAAGGCACGATCTGATGCCCCAAACAAGGATGATGTGAGAAAGACAGTTGAACAGAACCAAGCAAAGTCTAAGGCTTTTACAGACAAATGGCGGGTGCTAAGGAACCAAAGTTTGAGTGTGGTTCCTTCGTTAGAATACGAAAACCTGGAATCTTATGCAAAGGGGACAATAAATTCAAAGCTCCTCTTAAAATCATAGAGAAGAAGGGACCTTACACCTATCGACTTTCTGATGGGCGGGTATGGAATGCTTCTTATCTTGCACCTGCCTATGCACCAAGAGGAGATTATGCCAACACCCAATCTGCACTGGATGACTTCACAGTAGAACCAACACAACAAGACATTGCACTGGAACCGGGGCTTGAGAGACGGCCTGTCAGACTCAGACGATCACCTGCCTGGACTAAAGACTATGTTATGTAGTATCTACAGTGTTTTCGGTGTAATACTCCTGCCAACAGTATAATGTCTTGTTTCATATTTGTTCCTGTGGTTAGAACAACAATGTTTATTTTAATTTGGAAAGTTTCTTGAGAGAGGAGGGATTGTGGTGTTTAGATGCTGCATGTTGGGAGCACTGGGAGCATCTAAACACCACATTCCCTCCTCTCTCAACTGGGAGCACTGGTTGTTAGGAGTCTGAAAGGACAGGAAACAGGAAGGAGGGGGAGGAGTTGAGGAGGCTGAGTGAGAGTTACAGAGTGTGCAGCTACAGCTTGGTAAAGAGATTTCCACTGTAAATAAAGTTCTGTTGAAGTTTGTTAATCCCTTGCCTGGGTGATACAACACAGCCTCAGCCCCCTTACCTCTCTCCGCTCCTGGAACTGCGGCCTCTCTCCCATCCCTGGCTCTGGGGGCAGAGGCACAGAGAGGGGAAAGGGGAAGCATGAGGTAAAAAGTTTGGGGACCACTGGTTTAGAGTGTAGCAGGGAAAGAAGCATCACTGCCAGGGAGGACCCTTCTGTTCTCCACATTCCTACCCAAAGGAAAGACTTTGAGTCCTTTTGGATTTCTGGGACACTGAAAAGTGTCATCTCAGCAGAGACCAGAAATCCAGGAGGCTGAGGAGAGTCACAGTCAGACTGCCCAGAGCCAGCCTAACTGCACATTGGAATCCAGACCAGAGAGCCATTTTACCATCCTTGGTGTGAATACTTTGTAAGAACACCCTTGTTTGTTTATTTTGCTATTTAGTTTTAAGCTGGCCACTGACTTCAGTGCTGCACTACCCACCAAAGACTGAGCATACACTCACTATTTGCCTCAGCAGGTGTTGGGAAGGAGTGGTTTGTATTGGCTCTACATTAGGGAGAGGTGGAATTTATGTATATTTTTTGTCTTTCAGTATCTTGATTCCTTTTTCCATTGTTCCCTATCCCGAATTCCCCAAACCTAATAAAGTCCGGGGTATTGTTTCATTACTCTGGAAATTATGATAGTTATTTTATTTCTTGTGCTCTGACTGACATTCCTCTGTAGCAGACTATGTGCTAAATATTGTCCCAAGGAACAAGTCCTCTGTGTTCTTTGCACTAATAGGGGGTTCCTTGGGTGGAGGCACCAGGTGACCTTATAGGTGAGCCCACGACCATAAGCCTGAAGAGAAAAGGGAGAAGGCTGCAGCGACACCTCTAGGGTGGGGTGGGGTGAGAGTAGAGTAATTTATAAAGAATAAATAGTAAAGTCACATCTTTGTCAGATTCTCAAGGCAATAATAACCCTCATAGTTTTACAAAAAAAAAATCACAAAATTAATTTCAAGTGAAGAAGTTGGAATAGAAATCATTGCTAGTGAAAGTTTAATTTAAAAATATTCTTTTTGTGTCACTTAGGTGTTATTCAGCTCTCGCTCATGGTCACACCCAATTTTCCAGCCAGTACTGTGCAAAGACAAGGGGCCAGTTCCTCAGCTGTTATCAATTGGTACATTGATTTTCACTGGCTGGAGTTGTGGCCCTTGGTGATTTGGTTGCATAGTACTAATAGCTCAAACCTTGGACCATATTTCAAAGTCAGCCATATACAAATATTTACACATGCGTAATTCAGACCTACAAATGCCAAATGTGTACATGCAAACCAAGTATTATTGTATCTACTTGGCTGGTTTGGCAATGGTATTTTGTAAGTGTTATTTGCATGCATGAGCCAAGCAAATATTTGTGCATGCTTTACTTTAAAAATTTGGCTCCTCTTCTCCCTAAAGCAGCTAGTTCCAATAGGCCTCACTCAACCACTGTGTAAGCTTATTGGAAGACTCTCAGAAGGCCAATGACCTAATTCTCCATTCATTCATATTAGTTTTACACTGGTGCAACTCCACTGACTTCAGCAGAATAACTCACAGTTTGTGTATGTGAGAGGGGAATCCAGGTGTATGTGAAAAAAGAATCTCTTGTATTTCAAGATATGTCACCATCTAGATTTGAGAAGCACCTCTGAATAAATATATGGGCCAGGCTAGTAACAGTTTCAGTTAGTGAGATTAAAAACCTTTGGATAGTCTTAGCTAGGAATAGAACTGGGCACAAAGCTGATTTTTCAGTTTGGTGGCAGTTCTGAAAAATTGAATATTGGTTTGGGTAAAAAGTCCATTTTGTGTCTGTTCCAGAGAGGAAATTTAACCGGGGTCCCCCACATTCCATTTGAGTGCCTTAATCACTGGGTTAAGGCTCTTGGGGATGGGGGGGTGGGGAGTGTCAGCACACAGCAACAGCACAGTCCCACCACCACCTCCTCCTCTTCTTTTGGCTGTTTTATGAATGGCCAAAACTATTCATGCCAAATTCGTGAATACTTTTGGGTCTCCCAAAGCTGCATTTTTCTGTAGAATAAACTATTTGTTTGAAAAATGTCACCCTGTTTTAGCTAAGAACAGTATCGCATACCTGTATGCGGAAATGGACTCTAGTGGCTTGATTCTGAACTCACTTTCACTGGTGTAAATCAGAAGAAAATTCAGGGAAGTCAATGCAGTTTCTTGGGTGTGAGAGCAAAATTTGGGCTAGCACATTTTTTTTCTTTGAACAGGCTTGGGGCAGTGATGTGTGTTCATGTGGTTCTTAACTGCTACTGCCACAAAATGCAGCTATCACATATTATTTCTCTTTTTTCAGTCACTCCATTTTCACAACAAGAGATCTAAAGGACAGAGAGTTATATTACATCTCACACCATTATGAATGACAAATTTGTAAATGATTGGGTGCAGAAATAGGGAAAACCTGAATATAAAGAAGTTAGATTTTTATCACATGTTATACTGTTAAGTGATTATCTGAGAAAAAACTGTACCATGGAGCAAGTGATTTATGTTAATTTCCTATCCATAAGAATGGGCATACATTATACTGAGGAAACTAGACATTTTAAACTGGTTAATGCAGTAAAAAATGATGGCTTGAATAGCTTGATTGTTCTTCTTTTTAAAGAAAAAGCAGCTATCAGAATGGGATTTTTTTAATAGAAATTAAAATGTTTTCAGTTAACACTTAAAATGTTAGGTTTATAGAGAAAATAAAGTCAAAATACATAAAACCACTGCAGAGCTTGCACTTGAATATTTTAAATATTAAAATCTGATCTGCCATTTTAAAAAAAGGAATGAAATTCACCTTTGAAAAATAATCAAACTGGGGTGTTATTTTGTTACAGTTATGTAATTCAGATCACAAAAATCCATTTTTATCTCTAGAGAGTTCTGTGAGTTTTTTTTAAGATCTGGGCTCTACACATTATATAGTGTGTGTGTGTTGACATTATACATATATCTTGTGTGTGTGTGTAAAATAATGCCCACAAACACAGGGCGTATAACAGTGTCAATATCTTGAGATATTGAGAAAAGCAGAATTTACTTGAGATAAAAATGCGCTGTCACAATTTTAGCTCTGGGTAATGTTATTTTAAATTTTTTAGTGCCAGCTTGTGATAGGATCTTAAATGTTTTTTTTCTTAAAGAGGCAAGTATAAGAATCCCTCTCTTTGTTTCTCCTGCACAACTGTAGGCCCTGAGTTTAAGGAAGTGGTGGGCCCATGACCCTGCTGTGCTCTGCATTGGCCTGTGGAGCCAGGGAGCAGTGCGGAGGGTACACCATTCGGAAGGAAAACATGAATTGGAAGGCTGTTTTAAGCATAAAAGATGATATGAAAGAAGACACAAAGTTGGAAGTGGATGAAGGAGGCAAAGGTAGAAGTGAAGAGAAAAACTTGTAAGAGTAGGATGATGTGTGGGAAAAGATGCATGGTATTATGGTATTATGAGGGGATGAGATGAAGACAAAGTTTGAACTTGATGTGGAAGGAGAAGAGACTAGCAATACTTAGCACATTTTTTTAATGTTGAAGATAAAGTACTATGATCTTGCCTGCAACATACGGTAATTTGGGAGAAGAAATGAGCAGAGCTGGGTGAACAACAGATATATTTGATTCACTGGCAATTCTGAAAAGTTGAAAAAAAAATAGTTTTGAGTAGAACGTAATTATTTTGTCTGACCTGAAATAAAACATTTAAAAAGTGCTTGAAATATAAATGAATATTTTAAAATAAAAAAAAAATAATGAATGGAAATTTCAAAAAATCAAAATGTTTCTTTTAGAAAATATCAAAAGGAAACATAATGTATTGATGTGTGCATGTGTATTTGAACTGAAACAATTTGGTGAAATTAGCACAAATTTAGTGTAGCCGAATCTGTATTTTTTGATGAAAAAAAGCTTTGGTCAAAAAAGTTTGCCCAGGTCTACAGGACCGCCGATGGGGTCGGGGGGGAGCGGTGGAGGGGGAAGGAGGCAATTGCCCAGAGGAATTCTGACTTCTGAGGCCCAGGGTGTGGAATAGCCGGTCCATGGCTCTTCTGCAGCCCATCCCTGAGGCTCCAGGAAGGCCCTGGCCCTTGGGCCTGGAATTCCTGTTGGCGGGCCTGCAGGTCTAGCAATGAGATACAGAGAGACAGCTGACAGTAGTCACAGAAGGGGGTGAGGGAGTTGGGGGTGGGTGTACACACACACACACACACACACACACACACACACACACACACACACTCTGAACCTGTGCTGCCTTCTACCTAACACACCTTTGTGCTGTATGTCTTCTAGTTGTTCCCTTGTGGCATGCTGACTTGCTGCTTGACCACCCACTGATACACTGCTGCCCAGCATTTGGCCATTTCCATTTGATGCAGCTGCTGTTCCATGTTCACTCACAGCTGCCAGCCTGTCTCTCTCATTATTGTGATGAACATCCAAAAAATCCCCCAACAACAACAAAACCCTTTATTTTTCCTCCCTTCTTTGCCTGCTCTAGTTATACAATTCTGCCCTCAATCCCCTACTGAAAATTGTTTTCCAAATCCAAATCCCTCCTGTAGAATATGATCTCTGAACAGGAATATCATCTGAAGAAGACTGGTTTATTTGACAATCCTTACCTAATATACTCATCCACAAATATACTTGGATATCTATTACATATTTAGTTGTTTCTGTTTAGAGAGATTTCTGCTGGTGACAAGTTCACATGCTATAGAAGGCTTATGAGGCACAATGAGGTCTAAACAGTGCGATTGTCAACTGGGAGATTGTTTATAAAGCTCCTTTCTTTAGATTTGAGAATCAAACAGTGAACCTCAGCCTTTCCAGGTCATTAATTGGTGGCACAGAGTCAGTGGAGGAAGTGGACGTATTTTGGTACTCATGGGTTGAGGGTATTTTACTTCCAACACATCTCTAAACCATAACCAAAAGCATCTAGGGTGACCAGATAGCAAGTGTAAAAAATCAGGACAGAGGGTGGGAGGTAATAGGTGCCTATATAAGAAAAAGGACTGTCCCTATAAAATCGGGGCATCTGGTCATCCTAAAAGCATCTGAACATTAAAGATTCTGCAGCATCTTCAGAATCATCAGAAAGCCTCTGTAAAATAGCTGAACCTTGACTCAGCCCCTAAGGGGCTATTATAAAACCATTTTGTGAAAGTAAAGTAGAATGTTGGGTGGGAAAAAGAATAACAGATTTTGTCACTCTCAAAATATGTTCAGATTCAACCTTCACTAACCCCATTGTGTAAAACATACTGGATATTATTAAGAGAAAGGTTGCAAGTGTAAATATACTTATTCTCAATGAAATCAACACCATCAAACTGATTTGTAACTATTCCCTTAATACTGCTATAAACTTTACTGCAGTGAAAACACTGGCTATATAGATTGCTTTCCTCTTCCTCAGGATGTGTTTCACCTTTGTGGCATTGCCACTATAAATCTCATAGTCCAACAACCCCTTGTCTGCAAGTGATTTCAAGCGCTATCATAAAAATGAAACAGACAGACTTAATTTGAGTTCCAGACTTAAGGAAACTCAACTAAAATATTAGCATAATTTCACTGAAGACAGAGGAAATTGTTAAAATATGTGTATTAGAGAGTGTCTGCAATTCAATACAACTCTTAGCTGGCTCTTGGGTGCCACCCAGTGATTGATTTAACAGCAGGTTTATAACGGTGTCTGTGGTGCACCACAGGCCATGTTAATAAGCAGCACTGATCACAGGAGATCAGAAACAAGAATGTTAGGAAGTTTAGGGAGATTCATGACATGTTAAATCTGAACCTGTGAATAGTAAGCTTTATTTCTGATATATTTAGTGCTTGGGAGATTTCTATGCACAGCACCACTCCTGTTTGTTTCATGGAGTAACTTACTGATCAAAAAAGCTCTTCAGATGTTTATTCCTATGAAGAAAAGGTATAAATTTTCGATCCTTCAATTTGTTGCATTGTTTTTCTCCCCAGATGTTCTAAGGTTATTTATTTACTCTGAGAGCTAGTGACAAGTTTATCAACATCTAATATTTGTGAGGCACTCACTGGATGCAATGGCAATGGATGATGTGGAAATAAATAGATTACACAGGACAGACACACACAGCCAGTGACTGACTCGTCAAGGGAGTGTTCATTCCTCCAGCACAGAAAGATATAAAGTGTGTAGAAAGAAGTTATTTCTTTGGCTTCTGATGCAAGCAGAGTACATGCTTTTTGTGCTGATTATCTTTGAAAGAGTTGAAAAAAGATGGAAGAGAAAGTAGTGAGGGAACAAACAGGTCATAAAGTGGGCATGAGGACACAGTGTAATGAAAAGGCTGATGCCTATATGTATCATTGCTCCGAATGGAATATTTATATCAGCCCGGGCATAATGAGATCCGCTGGTTAGAAGCTTAAACTAGATGACAAAAAGACTAGAAATAAGGTGAAAAATTTTAACAGAGAGGATAATTAACCATTGAAACGACTTACCTAAAGATGTGGGAAATTCACTAGGGCTTGATTTAAAGACTGGATGTCTTTTCCAAAAGCTATGTTGTAGCGCAAACAGAAGTTATGGGCTTGATGGAGAAATGGTCCCTTAAGGCCTATGAATCTTTAAAACAGGACAAGACCTTTTCCTTGATATTGATAATGATAATGAAAGCCATAAGTGAATAAAATCAGCAGTCAGTTCCAGTGCAAAAGTTTTTGAGTCAGTGTGTCATGTAAAACTCAAATCAAAGGTCCTCATAGGCAATGATGCTAATTAGGGATGGGTGAACAAAAGCAGAAAATTAAGACCTTATCTTGCTCCCAAATTTAAGGTAGTTGCTAGATAGGAATCAAGGCCCAGATCCTTAAAGATGTTTAGGCTCCTGACTTCCACTGAAATCAGTGGAAGTTATGAGTCTATAAACCGTTGTGGATTGTGATGACTGGTGTATGTGTGTTGCCTTCCTGCTTGTTGCTTTCTGCTTCCTGTACCTGTTTGTTTTCTGGTTCCTGCTCCAGTGAGATTCTGACATGTCAGCTCCCAAACCGACCTAACAGGATGTTGTGTTTTGGAATTGTTGTTCTTGGGCACATCAGAGTGTAACAAGGATCTAGAGCCAAATCTTTTGTGAGGTTCTGCAATGTTTGGTTACTTTTTTTTAAACCGTGAGGTGCCAGGTGGGTTTGGGAGCTGACGTGTCATAATCTCATTAGAAAGTGCGTTCTCATGAGATTTGATGCTGACTGGAGAGGTGTAGAAAATTCAAATAAGCATCAGACTTTTTAGATGCTTCTCCAGACTGATCCCAGACTCAGAGCATTAAGTAGCATTCATCACTTGTAATGATGGACACAACCAGTCTTAGAAGAGTCTTTGCTCTGTTCTTTTGGAATGGGTCCAGTTCTTAAGAAGTGTCCTTCGGGGCAGGAATCTATTTTGAGTTGTTCCTCCAAAAAGAAAAACAATGTATATACACATACAGACTGGAAGGATGAAGGGTCTGTGATATAGTTCTTCATATTTCTTAGCCCATGTTTTCTTACACTTCCAGATGTTAGCTGATGAACTAAGACAAATAGACCATATCCCTAATGCCTTGTTCTGAAAGGCTGCTATACCTACATTTGTATTGTTTATAATTGGCATTGCAGTACTGACAACAGGCTCCAATCAGGTAGTGGGGCCTCTTCATGCTAGACACTGTACGCACACACAGGGAAAAGACCTTCGCTGTTCCAAATTGCTCAAACTTCACCGTTGAAGAACAACATGAGAGACAACAGGTGGACGCGACAAACAGATGGTGGGCAAACACCATGTAACAGTGAGATTGTGAGGGTTTGTGTAAATAAATAGTGGGGACAGAGGTCACAGATATAGCCAACCATTTTTGTTATTTTACAGAAAACTTTTGGGGGTGAAATGTAAGGCATTCAAAAATGCTCAGTACTCTTACCAAATCAAAGTGACCTGTCCCCTGCCAATGTATTCTCCACCCCTTCTATTGTTGCTGTGATCTACCTAGGAAAGTTTTGAATCTGTAGAAGCTACTGAATTGATGAATTAACTAAGAACATGCGAACACTAGGAAATGAAAAAGACGATGGCCCTAGGTTAATATACTGTGCAACAGCACTTTACTGTGTGTGGTTTATTAGAGTGCTTAGTTAGGCTTACTGAGTTAGGAAACAACTTTGCCTGGGGATTTAGAACTAGAATTGATACCCTCAAACTATGCAGTGCCATTCATTATAAAAGCCTGTCTTTATACGGGAAAAATAAAATGATTTATTGCATAAACTGGTCAGCTACCAGTGGGCTCCAAGTTAGACCTTTATTTTCCTCTCAAAGAAGAGAAAATTTTTGAATCAGATATATATTTAGGCTATAAGGAATGAACAGGATTCTGTCAGCCTAATCTCATTACACTTGTAGTCATTACAGTCAAAATGAGTTTCCTTTGCCTTAGTTTGGGTTGGATTCAAAATTAGTTCTCAGAGGAAAAGGGTCATTACATTAAGGTAGTAAGTTACTAAATTGAGCTTCCTATTATACTCGGGTATTTAAACTCATGTTTTCTTAAACTACAGAGGGACGAGATGAATAAGCCAGGTATTGTTCAGTGATTAGAGACATACATGTCATTCAAATAAATGAAATAAGGCTAGACAATCAAAGGAAATGTATAATATTTTAATTGAACTAGAAATGGACTGCAACCAAAACACCAAATGGACTGAAACCAGATGGACAGAAACCAACCCCCACACTTCGGGAAATTTCAGATCTAGGCCTAAACTTTGTGGCTCAGGCTCATCTCTAAATTAAATTAAATGAATACAAATATACAATAATCAATGTTCCTTTGGACCTGATCCTGCAAACACACATGTAACTTTACGCATGTAAGTTCAATAAGACTATTCATGTGCATAAAAAAGTTACTCATACACATAAACATTTGCAGTATTGAAGACTCTGTGTGGATTTTAGATGGGGGGCCAAAATCCACAGGCAAAGGCTCCAAAACTGCAAACGCTACAAAAGTGAGTAACTTTATGCACCTGAATAGTCTTATTGAATCACACGCGTATAGTTACTCATGTGTGGCCCCCTCTGAATTCCAGAAAGGAGCACGAGCCTCAAAACTGGAATATTAAGTCACAGACCAATGTAGATTTTTTTCCCTTCTAAATCTGAAACAAATTGGATGAAAGATTCCTGAGTTACGACACCCTAAAATTAGGGACATTTAACTACATTCAGAAAGTCTAATATTTATTTTTGCTTCTTTGCACCAGAGAGAGTAAAAGGTTTACCGGACTCCTGTAGTCTAGCTCCAGTGTACAGGAACAAAGATCAGTTCATTAAACTCTTGTTTTAAGAGTTAGGATCTTAAATGGCAACAGCAGACTGGCTCATCACCCCACCCACCCCAACCTGTGCAAATCCCCAAACCATTGCCGCTCCATAATTCATATTAAGATTGATAATAAAAGGGATAATATTAAGAGTTGTTTTCACACTAATTAAAATACCTATTAATTATTATTTTGTTAATGCATGTCACTAGGAAGATGAATTGGTAGTATCATTCACAGGCTTAAAAGAGAAATTCTCTGCAGAAGGGGTGGGATTTTAAAGATCCATGAGCACAAGTGATTTTGGATAGGTCAGTTAGGGCTAGATTGTCCTTTTTGCACTTAGTTATGAATAAGCATCAGTGTACAGCTGCATTACCCCAGGAGGAGCGCCAGGAGACATTGTGGTTCACAGTCACATTTCCTACCATATTCCCTTTTTGCTCCACCCTATGGGCCTAGCTCGTTCTGGAAGGACAGTCCCATGATTAGGGCAATAGTCTACAACTTGGGAGACAGATTCAATTCTCTGTTCTTCCAGAGACTTCCTGTGTGAGTTTGGGCATGTCAGCTAGCCTCTCTGTGCTTCAGATCCCCATCTGGAACATGGGGATAATAGTACTGACATAACTCACAGGGGAGTTGTGAGGATAAATAATGTTATGCTGGGAATTGGGTGATATCTCCTTCAAGTTGATGGGCGCTAACAGCTACCCTTCATTCAGCACAAACGTGAAAAGCCATCACGCTTCTGTATGTGATAAGATTGTAAAACAATAGGAATCCCCACCTTAAACACAGGTCACATACGACGGAAGTCAGGAATCAAAGCTATGTGGGCAGAGGGGTTTCACTGGGGGCTGACTGCAAATGCAGGGAGGGTTGGGTATTGTTTTAGCTGGAGCTGTATGTGTGCGTGGAGAGAAGTGGCAGAAACACTAGAGAAACCACAGAAAGCCAAGGAAAAAGCCAGAACAAGTACTGGGAATGTGGCCTTGAGAAAAAGCCTAGCAAGAGTGTTTTTTGGGTTGAGGGCTGGAAAAGTCTTGGAACTGTGATCAAAGAAACTCGCTCCTGCTGTGTGATTCCTCCTGTGATCAGGGAAACAGGACTTTATGTACATTCTTTACAAATAAACAGGATTGCATCAAAGAAATACCTGACTCAAACATCAATTTCTCCTCCTAATGGAAAAAAAATCTATAGGCCCCTGAATATTGTTGAACTACTTGGGTCAAAAGGGTTAGCGCTATGATAAAGATTTTGAGGTGCTCAGATACTACATGAGGGCCATACAAGTATGATAGATCGATCGATCGATAGAAGGGGTGAGCTGATCATTGGCTCTACTCTTTCTGTCCTCTTTACCTCCTGGCTTTTTGAGATGAGCAGCTGGAGCTCAGACCCTTCAGTCCACACAGGACCTGGACCCAAGATCTGGAGAGCCTGAACACAGCCATGTGCAGGGCTAGGTGCAGCCTTAGTCTCCAACTCTGTCATGTGAGGGCGAGTCACAATTTAACCCTTAACCTCTTGGTCCCTCACTTTAGTCATATGTGGTTTAGGGTCCATCTAAAGTTGAGCTGGGGGTGGTAATTTCCAGTTTGGGTAGGCATATGCATGAGAGCTTGGACTGAACTAAAGCGTTAAAAATAGAGGGGTAGCTGTGGCATCACAGGCAGCAGGATGGGCTAGTTGCCGGTGTAAGTACCTAGGGTGCTAGGCAGGATTGTACTTGAGTGGTTATCTGACCCTGCCACCCATTGTGCAACGGCTATTTTTAGTGTATTAGCTCAATCAACGGTAGCATGGGTACATCTATCTGAGCTACAGCTACCGCTCATATGTAGACGTACTCTTAGGTAGAATCAAATCTACTCCTACCAAATTTTGTTTGCATTAATTAATTCTTGTGAAATATTTTAAGTTCGTGAGCTGGAACAGGCTATAATAAGTTCAAAGTGTTATAGTACTGTTATACCATTGTTCATATTTGAGAAGAATCAGTAGAAACCTTTTTATACCTAGGACACCTTCTCTTCCCCCACCCCTTCTCTCTTAACCAGAACAATTAAAAATGCTCAACATTTTTTTCTTTAGCAATCTTTGATTTTGACCCTAATATTGATTTTAGCTTCAGCTAAAAACAGTTCAGTGAGAAAATGTTGTTCAGATATCCCAGCTGGCTAACAAATAGGAGAACAACACTCTATGAAATGTAAAGGTGTGGAATTGATAGAGCATGAAATGATTCCATTACTATCAGAGGATTAGATTAAATAGCAATTACTGATATGGGTGTCTGTACAGTAGAACATTGCTATGACTCCTCATAATATTACAGCAGAGCAGACCTTTTTTAAAAGCCTGGATTTTAAACTGTGGTAAAATATAACTGATTTATTTATGTTTAATTATGCCCACTAAGATCTGTACATTTTAGAGTAATTTGCAAACAACCAAATGAAAAAGGCACCATCTCTACAGGACAAGGCCAACACAGTCCTACTGAAACTGTTCCTTACTATCACACAGTGCATTTCTATTGAGCTTGAAGGATAGTTGAGCAGCATCTATTTTCACAATGTACTACACTAGTGCTCAATGCTATCATGGGATTGGCAGCACCACATTATCTCATGTCCCACCTTTCCCTTACTCCATTGTCTCATCTCCTCTGATTTTACCTCCCCCTTCTCCCCTGTCTGTGTTGTCTCATACACCTTTTCTCTACTACAAATCTCCTTTCTGTCTGAGTGTGCTGGTCCCACAGATGTACACTGAAATGTACACGTGCACGGAAATGGCTTAGATAGATGCAGCAGTAAGTTCTCTGGAGAAAGAAGATGATGCCAAAGTGCTTTCTCTCCACTCTGAATCCAGCCAAGCCATTGTGGTATCAGGGTTCATTCTGTTCTACTCAGGTTTTTGTATTTCTCTCATCGCCTTACTATATGAGCACCTTCCAGTTGTGCACTAAGCACCATGACTAACATCTGTCACATGTGATTTGTTCTCTCCTCCTCTCTGCAGCGGGAGAACTGTTCGTGCAGTGAAGCGTTTTGTTTTGGAAGGGCTTTTTTTGGTTGGGGGGGGGGGTTGTAATGTGCAGACAGCTCTGTGTTTATGTTAGAGAAGGCAAGATCAAAGGAATGTGCCTTGCACATGCAGCAGAAGGTGGTGAGGTTTGTGATGATCCTTAATTCCTAAGAGTTCATTACACAGTCTCGGACTGGCTCCTGACAAAGCTCGGTTTCCTGGACAGACAAGCTTTACTTGTATTGTAGAGCGTTCCATTGTACTTGAGGAGGAGAGCTGTCAACCCTGGTCTTTATCCCAGAACTTACAGTGATCTTTTAGGTACCCTGGGCCCAGGTCTGTGAGCACCCTGAAGATAAGGACCAAGCCCTTGAATTTGATTCAGTGTTCTGCGGAAGCCAGTGTAGAAAGGAAAGGCCAGGTTTGATGTGTTCACAGTAGCCTGTGTTGATGGGAAGACATGTTGCAGATTGCTGTACTAGTTGGAGTTTCCTAAGGGCCAGTGGCATCATGTTCATGGACAGCAGCTGCCATGCCAGAGGTTCTGAGGTTATGACACTAATGATAGCTTTCAGAGAGAGCACTTACTCCCATAACCTTTGGCATGCATCTACATGGTAACAGAGGATGGGAGGGAGAAGCACAAGTAACCCTGGAAGGTGTGCACTGGTGTGGGAAAGAAGCTTGTTTTGTGTAGTGGTCAATTTAAGGAGCAGCATTGATGGACTCAGCAAAAAAAAAAAAAAGTCTCATCTGGTCTGTCATGGTGATAGGGAATAAAGCTGTGATGAAAACCTCTTGTTATGCTAAGATAATTAGAGCATCTTTCATCCCAAGAATAGAAAGTACCTGGTAAAATTCACTTCAATACTTGTTCACCACTGCATGAAAGAGAACCTAAAAAGGAACATTACTCGTGTGCTTGAGCTGAGCAAAGCATAGGCCTGTGCATTTATGAAGTCTTTGTCCTTAGCAGACTAAGGAAAGTGTGAGAGATGACCCCTCTACAGGAAAGTGGTCCATTCAGCGCAGTCCTGATTTATGGACTCTAACGGGTCAATAGGTCTGTTTTTGTTGTTACATTTTTTTGCTGTTCAGGACAAAAAATATTCTTGTGATAATTTTTTCCCTTTCCATTGTTTTGTTTGAGTGGGCACCATTGTATCAGGCTATGTTTTTGTTACAGTATGCAAAAATTACTCTTTAACCCCACCTACCCTGAATAAATGGGCACTGAATGTTTCTTCCATTTTGAAAGGCTGTACATGCGCTTCTTAAAATGGGGAATATTAATAGAGCCAGTGCTCTCTCTCTGAAACTAAGTTTTTTTTTAAATGCACCTATTGTAAGTGAGTTAGAATAGTAGCTATTCATTTATGGGGACTCCTTTTGTCCTGATAATTGGTAAGTTGATCACTAGAAACTGTACTGAGACTATCAGCTAATTCCATACATGACATTGAATGGCTGATAGAAGATAGAGACTTAGAAGTCAATGTCTCCAGTTCCTTTTACAAATCCTTCTATACATCCAATTGTCTGTCTACTTTTCACTGTTGTGGTGCAAGGTCCAAAAGAGAAGAAGAAGAAAGAATAGCTAGTGTTGCTTTTGGCCAGTTTCATTCCATTTTGGCTAATGCTTTCAACATTACTGCTGATGCTGAGTGTCAGGCTCATGCTACTCCTTTTACAAGTACACACATTTTGCTGTTTTTGTATTCAGTGTCACTAAATAACTCCAGGGAATTTCTTTCAAACAGGAAGCTGCTCACGCAATTTGTTATCCTAAGAAAAACAGATCTATAGCCAAAAGAAGGAGAAGGCCAACTCTCACTTCTTCCAGGGAGTCAGTACTAAGTATGAGACAGGAAAGCCAAGACATGCTGCATAAGCAGAAAGCAGTAAAAACATATTTCCTTCTCCTTATATAGTAAAGTAATTGATGTTATTGTGAGAAGAGGTAATGCAAGTTAATGCATAGGTAGCATTGTTCCCAATGAAGTTACATCTTTTTTTATAGTAACTAAGTATGGATCTGATCCAAACACCACTGCAGTCAATGGGAGTCCTTCCACTGACTTCAGTTGGCTTTGGATCAGGGCAAATGTGCATTTTCCAATTTTTTTAATTTCTCAGGGCCTGATTGGGATACCCTTACATCGACGGCCACTGTGGATACTTCAGTGGCTCACGTGCCAGTCGAGAGTGGACTGAGCAAGGAGGAGGAAATCTTGGATGAGGATGTAGAGGTGGAGGGAGACCCAGAGGCAGAGGATGTGTCGGAGGTCAGAGATGCTTGCAGCCAGGAGTTCTTCTCTACCCCGGAGGCTAGTTGGGATTAGGTCCTGCTTTGAGCAGGGGGTTGGACTAGATGACCTCCTGAGGTCCCTTCCAACCCTGATATTCTATGATTCTATGAATAGTATCTTACACCTCAAGTAATTCCAGTGAATTCAGTGGTATTCCTTGCACAGTAAGGGACTTCTCAGTGTGAATACGTGTCTCACAATCTGGCCCTCAGGTGATTAAATTGAGGCTGGCACACCTAGGCCAAAAGTGAATTTGGCCCTAAGAGAGGACAGCGCCATTCGTTGCACTCACTTAGGCTAATAATGAAATTGGCCTCTGCACTTTTATGTTTAATTTACCTGCTGTGTCTCAGATTGTTTCTTAACACATTATGCTGTTAGACTGGTACCTGTGTGTCAGGGTGGAAAAGCAATCTAATAGAGTTTGAGGCTGGGGAAGAGAGTTTTACAAAAATATTAACTCCTGCAGAAACAACAGAGATGCAAGGCAAAGTATCTTGTTGAAATTTTCTGTTCTATTTACCCTTTTATTCAGTCTTTATACCTTGTTGTGCATTTTTAATTAGAAACACTTCCCCCCCCCACACACACACACTGCTTGCTTACACTTTTATTTGGAAGCACAGTTTTAATTAGCCCTACAAGTACCTACTGTTGTTTGCAAAATCTAGTCCATTTCTTGCAATAACTTTGCTTTGACCTGGTTTTCAGTTATAACAAAGCAGATGATCTTTAAATAAAGCCACTTGTTGTCTGTTCATTTTGATGTGACTTAGCTTTATTATGTATATCTGTAACAAAATGGTTAATGGTCTCATATGGCAATAGGTTTGCAAGAAAAGATGCCTACCTAATAAGCTCCAAAGCGATGTTTCAATTGCTTATAGAAGTTTTTTTCTCAGCCTTTTCCCTCCAAAACAAATGTAAGAGTCTTTTCTTCAGTGTGACCAGTCACATGCAAAGCTTGGCAGTTTTTTGGCCAGTCATTTTTGTGTTTTTCACAGTGAGGAAAAAAAGTTTTAAAATACATGTATATATCACCATACACAAATGTACGGTATGTTAGGATAGACCTAAAGCAAGTACAAATATGTAAATACAAATCCCCAGACAGTACCACCTCAAATCAAGCATACTCCAATAGACTACAAATCTGAACATTCAGTACCTGAATCTACCGTTTAATATATATTTATATAAAATATGAAAAGATAGGCTGTGTTCAAGTGTACATATATAAATTATACCTTTATTGAAACAACTATTAAAATGGGTGAGAGCAGAAAAGTGTTAGTCTGCCAAACTGTTAAAACCCTGCACCTTTGAATGTTTTGGTCATGAATTCTGACAATGATAAACCACTTTTCAGCAGCTGTGGACAGCTGTTAAATGCTGGGGCCTAGAAAGCTTAATTGGGGAAGTGTGCTATAAAGTTAAAGTGCCAATGACTTTATAAGTTATGTGGAGACTGTGCAGCTGACCCATAACAGTGCATTCCAAGCTTTGGGAAAGGACATGCCAAACTCTTCATTAATTAAGGACATCTCCAAGGGTTTAGGTTTGCTAATGTGCAGTGCTTTCATAATGTAGTATCTGCAAAAGAAGATGCACAGTACAGAAAGAGAATCTATTCAAATCTAGTAGTTTAGTAGATTTGAACTAGAACAAATTTATTTATTCATTTATAAAGTCTGAAGTGCCTAATCTGATGTCCCAATTTTCGATCCACCCAGGGCCAGTGCAAGGATATTTTGCGCCCTAGGTGAAACTTCCACCTTGTGAACCCCCCCCCCCCCGCCCACCTCGCACATCGGTTCATTGAGGGGCAAATCCCAATGAGCCTTTATAGACCATAGGGGCCACCCTGCCCGGGGCCAGCCTTGCCCAGGAACTGCTCCCCAGACCAGGTTCCCCCCTCCCCCCTCCCTGAACTCCCCTGGAGGGTCCACAGCCCCACCGTGAGCCCTCCCTACCTCACCCCGGCGTCTCCCCGCCCCGAGTCCACTCATTGGCTTTGCTGGGCTTGGGCCGCTGCAGCAGCTCGGCAGGGAGGAGCTGCCTTCTAGGGGCTCCTGGGGGCTCCTGCAGGAGATGCATGTGGGCAGAGGCCCCCGTGCACCCCCCGCCCCCCGGCTCCCTCCTCACCGCGCTCAGGCTCTGCGGCTCCCGGGAGTGTGAGCCGCCGCCGCTGCCCCTCCCGGAGCAGGCTCAGGGCCCCGCGCCCCAGGGAAGGCTCACATGCCCGGGAGGGGAAAGCTGGGGGGAGCACGGGGGCCTCTGCCCGCATGCATCTGCTGCAGCCTGGAGGAGCCCCCAGGGGGGGCACCGGGCTGCAGCCTGGGCAGGAGGTGTGGCTGCTCCCCGCTAGTGGCACCGCTGCCTTTGCAGGGCTCCTGCCCCTCCTGCACTGAGCCGGCTCCTCCATGGCTGGGGCTCGCCGTCCCCGCAAGCCAACGCTCTGGCTCTCCGGTGCCTCCGGAAGGCGGCTCCTCCCTGCTGAGCTACGGCACCACTTTTTGGCACCCCCCAGGGCCAGCCTTAGGATTTATGGGGCCCTATGCAGTATTATTAAACTGGTGTGCCTATTTCCCAGGGCAGCCTGAGATTGCAGCCCGGCGGGGGCTGAGGGACAAGGCAGAAAGAATAACAAGATGCCCAGCCCGCCTCATAGTGGCGGAGAGTCACAGTTCCCTGCAGAGACCCCTGTACCCTCTCCCTCACGCAGAATGGACATGCAGAAGGTACCTAATTAAAAGCACTAAACTCGGGAATAAAAAATGTCAGTCACAGGTTTTTTGATATGCCCTGAAGTTTGTCAGACATTTATTTGCAAAAACTTTGTAGTAAGGGTGAGTCAGCTGTCTTTCATAATACAACATTAAATATTATAGAATACATGATGCAGCTCTTCTCTGTTTTACATTTTCTTAATCAGTATTTCTAAGCTGATTTTATATTTTAAATGTACTCTTAAGCCTTCATAATGTAATCATTCCAGATTACTAGATATTTAACTCATTGAAACAGACATTATTTTAAATTAATCAGTCACAGAGGTTTAGTGTGTTCATAACAATGTTCATTGCTTTTAGAAAAAGGGAACACTAATTTACTGTGTGTGATCTCCATAACAATACACATGTTTATGAAATTTCACCAACTTTAAAAAATGTGTTTCCAAAGATTTTAGGCATAACAAAGGATTTTATATCTTACTAAGGTACTGATTTTGCTTAAAACTAGTTCATCAGATAGTCAGAAGTAAAGAAAGGGAAACTCTATGTCCAGCCATCTGGAAGCAAAGGGCTGTTGCTTCCTTCAGTGGGGGGTGAGGGAGGAGGAGGGGGACAGGGGAGTGAAGGGAGAAATGGATGTACGGAAAGGACAGGAAGACTTTGGAAGTAAGTTTTTTTACTATAGTAATTAAAATGTGTATTTTAGATAAGGGTGGTCTTTTGAAGAATTTATTTAAAAAAACATATGTC
Organism: Chrysemys picta bellii; assembly: GCF_011386835.1. Taxonomy (NCBI): domain Eukaryota; kingdom Metazoa; phylum Chordata; order Testudines; family Emydidae; genus Chrysemys; species Chrysemys picta. The sequence continues at coordinate 233,812,340 of NC_088792.1, forward strand.
TGAAGATCCAAGCATTTAAGGCTAAAGATGATTGTGCATCTAAAAATCTATGCAAGGATTTTTTTAGAGATGTGATTTTATAATCTTCACCAACTCATTAATAAAATATGTTTAAAGCAAATTTTAAACTAAGGTCCTGTAGACTGACATGTTCTGAGTAAATATTACAGTCATGCAAACTGTTTTTGTCAGTACATTCAGAAACTGACAGTAGATACCTGGGGGTTGGCAAATGCCTGTTAAATGGCTCTTTAACAGTTTCAGTGTTGTGCTAATAGGTCTGGCAGGCTGGAGACTTTTTTTCTTTTAACTACTAGATCCCCTTCCCAGGAAGACTCAGAGCCTGCAGGAAGGGTCAGAACAGGGATAGGAAAACCAGTAGGGTGGACACTGTGGTGCCCCAAATTTTCAGGTGCCCTACCCAACTGCCTATGCCTGAGGACAGCCCAGGCGCCCCCAACCAACTTGCCGCTCTAGTCCACTGCCTAGTTCACCTAGTGGTAGCACCGGCCCTGGATTCACCCCAAAGGACGTGGGAGAAAAGATGGGTTTTACAGTGTGCGCAAAAGGATAGCAAATCCAGGCTCCAGAGGATCAGTGTTGGATGGGGTGGGGCGGGTGGTGAAGCAAATTCCAGTCCCACAGAGCTTCCAGAGAGAATGCCCCACCACCGTCTTTTTAAATCTTGTTTTAATGGGATTCTTTACATCAGGAATATTAATAACAATTTTGTTCCTTTAATCTCGAATGGGAGCATGTGCCTTATCTCCTTGATATGGTCACTGGCAATTGTTACTTGTTCTGTATGTATGATGCTTTTGTTTTGTCCTGATTATTGAGTCTGGCTTGGTGTGGGGATGGGCTGGTTATAATCCTGAGGCTGCTCTAATTTAGGTCAGCGGGTAACAGCACTCAAAGAATGATGGGAGCATAGCAGTGCTCTGGTCATGTCCCCAGCACAATCCCTAGGTTGGGGGTGGGGAGTGGGGGTCAAAATATAGAGCCTCAGATGCAGCAATACCAGCTCTATAGTACCAGGGCATTCCCCTACACTCAGGCAATCCATAGCTGCCTGATTATAGCCCTGGGTGCAAGGTGCTGAAGCAGGGACCAGAAACTGAATAGCATAATCTCAGGGCGACGACATTTAATTATTAATGATAGTCAAGTATTTTATTTAAAGCTGGATGGAAATGAAAAGTTCTCAGTAAAATTTCACAGACTTTTTCATTTGTTGAAATGAATTTTTTTTTCAAACAAGTTCTAGTTTTAAGATTCAAGCTGAAGTCTACAAGATTCTCTTCAAATCCATTTTTTTTCTCAATAGCAGGTGGTTAAAACAATAGCTTCTGTAGCCTGTTGATAAGTAGCTTGTCCCCATTATTTGGTAGTTTCCTTATTTCTAACACAACTACATTATTTTGCTTAGCAGAGACTATTTTATCTTTATAACTTTATTAAGGAAGAAAAGGTAGACAAGTTGGTTACTTCTCTCGCTTTCTCTCCTCTGAAATGGGCCCTGCTACAAACATAGATTTTGCTAATCAATCCAGCCACCAAAAACATTTTTCCCCATAGATACCAGAGACCAGATTTTATTCTTATTTATACCAGCGTAAATCTGGAGTAACCCATTGATTTCAGGGGAGTTATTCTGGATGTACCCTGATATGATGGAGCATGTTTGGCCCTGGGAATGCTGAAATGAACAACATATCTGCCTGAAGCAATGCCCTTTTCATGACAAGCAGCTGTCAGAGAACGGCTGCGGTCTGTAAAATTCTGACATGCAGGAAAGGGAGTAGAGCTGTTTCATACTCTGTAGTAACAGTGATATCTGGAAATTGTTTGTTGAGCAATTCTCCAGTAGGCTGTATATCAGTTTTATTGATAAGGCAAATGTCACTTACACGTGGTTTGTGCAAGGCTGACTCCAATATTCCATTTAAACATTATGTGCCTGGTTAGTCAGAAAAATCAGCAGCGGCTATTGCTGAAAGAAGAGACTGTGCAACATCTATGAGCTGTTTTTAATTTAGTCAGATGTATATACAATTCCTTTATAAAAGACTGAAGAGTCTACCTCTCCAGGAGTTCTTATAGCAGTAATTTTGTTTGTTCTTTCACTGTTATTATATGAGATATTGATTGCGGCTAGCATGTAAAATATTGGGTTGCATTAAACAGGTATACAGACATTTGCACAAAGAGTGAAAATAGAAAAATAATCCTTTTATGGTGTTATGCGAAAAGACCAGCAACAACAACTGCTGTGGACTCAGTGCTGGTTTAGTAGTTTTTCTATCCATGAAAAACACTTTGTCATGAATTTTATGAGATGCCAGCAAAATGAAGATATTCATTAATTGTGGCTAAACTTCAAAACAGTGGGAATTTTAAAAATATTTTATCTATTTGTTCATGCTTTTTGATCCATAAACTTTAATATAAATCACAAAGAATTTGCTTTTTTATCATCTTGAGAATCTACATAGACTAATCTTCTGCACTGAAATGGGCACATTGCATAAACACAATTTTTCCATTTGTCCCACTTTTTCAGCCCTCACCTGTTAGATGCCCTGTATTGCAGCAGCCATCTTTCTGGCTATCAAGAACTGGATGACCCTCTTTCCGGTGAGCTCATCAATTCATTTTGTTAATCAACTGGACATAAAAACAGTTCAAGAGAGTTGGCAGTTTTTCAAAGAGACATTATTAAGGGCACAAGAGCAAATTATCCCACTACGTAGGAAAGAGACCAACCTGGCTTAACCAGGAAATCTTCAATGAACTAAAACTCAAAAAAAGAGAGTCCTACAAAATGTGGAAACTAGGTCAAATTACAAAGGATGAATATAAACAAACACCACAAACATGTAGGGACAAATTAGAAAGGCCAAAGCACAAAATGAGATTAAACTAGCTAGAGACATAAAGGATAACAAGAAAACATTCTACAAATACATTAGAAGCAAGAGGACCAAGGACAGGGTAGTCCCATTACCCAATGAGGAGGGAAAGACAAGAACAGAAAATGTGGAAATGGCAGAAGTGCTGAATGACTTCTTTGTCAGTTTTCACCAAAAAGTTTAGTAGAGATCAGACGTCTAACATAGTGAATGCCAGTGAAAATGAGGTAGGAGCAGAGGCTAAAATAGGGAAAGAACAAGTAAAAATAACTTAGACAAGTTAGATATCTTCAAATTGCCAGGGCCTGATGAAATACATCCTAGAATACTCAAGGAACTGGCTGAGGAGATATCTGAGCCATTAGTGATTATTTCCAAAAATTCATAGAAGATGGGAGAGATTCCAGAGTAGTGGAGAAGGGCAAATATAGTGTCAATCTATAAAGAGGAATAAGGACAACCCAGGAAATTACAGACCAGTCAGCTTATCTTCAGTACCTGGAAAGATAATGGAGCAAATAATTAAGGAATCAATTTGCAAACATCTAGAAGATAATAGGGTGATAAGTAACAGTAAGCATGGATTTGTCAAGAACAAATCATGTTAAACAAACCTAATATCCTAATTTGACAGAATAACAAGCCTTGTGGCTGGGGGTGGCCTAGGGGGAAGTGGCAGATGACTTTAGTAAGGCTTTTGATGCTGTCTCACATGACCATCTCATAAACAAACTAGGGAAATGCAGCCTAGATGGAGCTACTATAAGGTGGGTGCATAAATGGTTGGAAAACCATTCCCAGTGGTTCACAGTCAAGCTGGAAGGTGGGGTCATGCGGGGATTGGTTTGGGTCTGTTTCTGTTTAATATCTTCATCAATGATTTAGATAATGGCATATAGAATACACTTATAAAGTTTGCCGATGATAGCAAGCTGGGAAGGGTTGCAAGTGCTTTGGAGGATAAGATTATAATTAAAAATGATCTGGACAAACTGGAGAAATGGCCTGAAGTAAATAGTATGAAATCCAATAAGGACAAATATAAAGTACTCCACTTAGGAAGGAACAAGCAGTTGCACACATACAAAATGGAAATGACTACCTAGAAAGGAGTACTGTGAAAAGGGATCTGGGAGTCATAGTGGATCACCAACTAAATATGAGTGAACAGTGTAACACTTGCAAAAAAAGTGAACATCATTGTGGGATGTATTAGCAGGCGAGTTGTAAGCAACTCTACTCTGTGCTGATAAGGCCTCAAATGCAGTATTGTGTCCAGTTCTGGGCGCCATATTTCAGGAAAGATGTGGACAAGTGGAGAAAGTCCAGAGGAGAGCAATAAAATGATTAAAAGTCTAGAAAACGTGACATATGAGGAAAGATTGAAAAAATTGGGTTTGTTTAGTCTGGAGAAGAGAAGACCGAGGGGGGGACACGATAACAGTTTTCTATACATAAAAGGTTGTTACAAGGAGGAAGGAGAAAAATTGTTCTCCTAACCTCTGAGGATAGGACAAGAAACAATGAGCTTAAACTGGAGCAAGGGAGATTTAGGCTGGACATTAGGAAAAACTTCCTAACTATCAGGGTAGTTAAGCACTGGAACAAATTGCCTAGGAAAGTTGTGGAATCTCTCTCATTGGATTGGAGGTTTTTAAGAATAGGTTAGACAAACATCTGTTAGGAATCGTCTAGTTCAGGGGTCGGCAACCTTTCAGAAGTGGTGTGCCGAGTCTTCATTTATTCATTCTAATTTAAGGTTTCGCGTGCCAGTAAGACATTTTAACGTTTTTAGAAGGTCTCTTTCTATAAGTCTTTGATATATAACTAAACTATTGTTGTATGTAAAGTAAATAAGGTTTTTAAAATGTTTAAGAAGCTTCATTTAAAATTAAATTAAAATGCAGAGCCCCCCGGACTGGTGGCCAGGAACCGGGCAATGTGAGTGTCATTGTGTATGCATAAAGCCATTTTGGAGTAGAGAGGATACAGGGATTTCCTCCTCCTCATCCAGCACCTTCTTGATGAAGGTGGCCACTACATATTTATTTCGATTTAACATAGCAAAATATTCACATCCCTAGCTCTCCGCACCCTGACATTCATAACAATAGTAACAGCAACAGTAGATGATCCCTTAACACAAAAGCAGTTAGTAGAACAAACAACCCTACCTCTCAGATTCCAGAGGGATGCTACCCACCCACAGCCACCTCAGTTGTCCTTCCAAAATGACTGTGCCAAAGATAGGCTTAACTGCATACTCTGAAGAACGACAAACTATTGCTAATCCAGGGGGAAAGCAAATTCCAAAGTCAATTACTTCTTCTCTTATAAATAGAGGGAATTCCAGTTTGGCAACTTCCACTATTTATAGAATCATAGAAGATTATGGTTGGAAGAGACCTCAGGAGGTCATCTAGTCCAACCCCCTGCTCAAAGCAGGGCCAGCCCCAACTAAATCATCCCAGTCAGAGCTTTGTCAAGCCGGGCCTTAAAAACCTCTGAGGATGGAGACTCCACCACCTCCTTAGGGAACACATTCCAGTGCTTCACTACCCTTCTAGTTAAATAGTTTTTCCTAATATCCAACCTAGACCTCCCCCACTGCAACTTGAGACCATTGCTCCTTGTTCTGTCATCTGCCACCACTGAGAACAGCCAAGCTCCATCCTCTATGGAACCCCCCTTCAGGTAGTTGAAGGCTGCTTTCAAATCCCCCCTCACTCTTCTCTTCTGCAGACTAAACAAGCCCAGTTCCCTCAGCCTCTCCTCGTAAGTCATGTGCCCCAGCCCCCTGATCATTTTCGTTGCCCTCCACTGGACTCTCCAATTTGTCCACATCCTTTCTGTAGTGAGGGGCCCAAAACTGGATGCAATATTCCAGATGTGGCCTCATCAGTGCCAAATAGAGGGGAATAATCACTTCCCTCTATCTGCTGGCAATGCTCCTACTGATGCAGCCCAATATCCCATTAGCCTTCTTGATAACAAAGGCACAGTGTTGACTGATATCCAGCTTCTTGTCCACTGTAATCCCCAGGTCCTTTTCTGCAGAACTGCCGCTTAGCCGGTCAGTCCCCAGCCTGTAGCAGGGCATGGGATTCTTCCGCGCTAAGTGCAGGACTCTGCACTTGTCCTTGTTGAACCTAATCAGATTTCTTTTGGCCCAATCCTCCAGTTTGTCTAGGTCACTCTGGACCCTATGCCTACACTCCAGTATATCTACTTCTCCCCCGCAGCTTAGCGTTATCCAAAAACTTGCTGGGGTGCAATCCATCCCATCATCCAGATAATTAATGAAGATGTTGAACAAAAATTGGCATCTGTGGTACTATTTCATGTGGAGAGAGGCAGTCTCTCAGGCAGGTCAGCAGGTCCCCAGTCAGTTAGGGCTTAAAAGGCCAACAGGCAGCCAGTGTAGATCCTGGATCACTAGCATCACATGTTCACAACAATATAGTCCACTTAACATTCTGGTCATGGCATTTATCCTTAATTCAGCTTCTGAATAGCTGAACGCACAGCCCCATGTAGAGTGCATTGTAATATTCTAATCTCAAGGAGACAAAAGCATGAATTACACTAGCAATATCTTCATATGAAATAAAGTTTGCATCAATATAGCCAGAACTTTGCTGCCAGCAATGTGTGTGTGTGTGTGGGGGGGGGGAAGGAGCTGGGGGGAGAGGGATAGAGGACACAGGAGTTATCTTTGCAGATGCTCCTATATCTGCAGACCTGGGATGCCCCATCTCCATAGATCTCTAGGATCTCTGAAGCTGGGAGGCCTTCCTCCAGTCCTCTGTCCCCACTTGAGGAGACAATTTTCAGGAGCTCCAGGAAGGGAAGGTCACAGAGTTTTTCTGCTCCTTTGGCCACCTATCACAGGAGATTGACAACCTGGCCCTTTTACTGGTGTATTTTCCCACTGTTTAGACAAACCACTTACAAATTATCACTGAATGTTAGAGACCATAGGTCCTGGATTTTCATCCCAGATCCTGGACACTACATCTGAGCTCTCCATAAATGGCTTCTCATTCATCACTGCCAAGAATAGATGAACTCCTTTTGTCTAAGGTTTTAAAGTTCCCCAGTTCAAGAACAAAACACAATCAAAGGTAAATTAGATTTCAGTTCCTGTGACAGATACCATGGTGCCAAAATCTCTCTCTTTTTAAAAATGGTGATAATGCATCTGCAATAGCTTTGTGAAAAACATTTATTCCAAAATAGGTGAGAAATTATTAATGGTCATCTTTTTATTTGAATAAAACTTTGAGGATTGTTTGTTCATTATGTTGTGGTCCTTCAACATAAGTATATAGAACAAAGAAGGAAAGTATCCTACTTGGCTCATGGTGAATATTTACTGTGTTATTGTTTTGTTAACCAAATTTAACTCTATGTGGTACATTTTACTTCTTGGCCCATTCTTACTAACCCATACCCATCTCTTCATCATACTATCTGGTTGTACCCCCCAAAACTCCAATCACCGTATTATGTTATATTTTGAATGTACTAAAGATTATGCTTTGGCTGCATTTCCAGAGAATTCTTGATTTTATTATTTTCCTAAATTTTAACTGTTGAAGAGGAACCTTAATTTTCAGGTTAGAGAAATGTATTCCAGATATCACAGTGCAATATAAAAACATCTTGCAGTTATCTCTGAGTTTGAAAGTGTTCTGGCAACCTGACTGCACTCAAGAGTGCATTATCCAGTGCAAGCTGGATAATGAACTGAATATGTTCTGGTGCTAAGAAAAGGCTTTAAATGAATTTTGGTATCACCGATGAGTATAGTAACAACAGAAAACACTGTATTGTTATGCAGCTTTAGGGGAAAGAAAAATCTATAAACTAGATTGAAACTTGTCCACATTGTGACAAACTAGATTAGAACAACGTTAAAAGGAAAAGTAACAAAGTAACAAAAGAAATATGGACCAAATAGGTCTTCAGCTTTTCCAAGGGAATTATTAAATTGGAGATGGGGAGTTGGGTGAGAGGGAAGCAGAAAAAAATATTTAAAGGTCAAGTTCAACCACAGGAACCGAAATTTAACTGACTTTTTGTTGTGTTTTGTTCCTGAATTGGGGAACTTTAAAAGATCAGTTTGATGACTGACTTTATGTAGAAAGAGATGCATTAAGTCTTCTTAAGCTGGTTTTGATGATGTGCAGGAATTTGACAACATCCTCCTGTCAACATGCCCTGCAGCCAGAAGAATAACACAGCAGGTTATCCCACAAGATAGTTTCTTGGGCAACTGTGGAAGTTTTTAATGGAATAATCTGTATTTACCCCACATATAGATTGCATTTGTTTGCAATGAACAATAATCCTTTTCACTTACACAGAGTGCTTTTCAACCCAGATTTCAGAGTGCTTTTTACATGTATGCATTAATGAATTCTCACAATTCCTCCTTGAGGAGACGAACGTAATATTATATTTATTCCACAGATAGGTAAACCCAGGGGCAGAGAGATTAAGTGGCTTGCTCAGTGTCACAACCTGAGGTCCTGATCCAGGCAAAGCGCTTAAGTATATACATATCTTTAAGCAATAAGACTACTCCCTGCCTACAGCTACACACATGCTTCAGTGCTATGCTAGATTGAGGCCTAAAACAGTGGCAGAGTGGAGACTGGACTAGGAGTCCCAGTCAAGTGTTTCAGCCACAGGATCACACTTTTCCCCCAATAATTACTTTTTCCTAGTAAAATAATATCATGAATAATGCTTGCTTTTTACTGGAACAAGTGATGATTACTTAGGGAATTAGGACATTCTAAGTGCAGCACATATAAAAAAATATCTGTGCTCATATCAACATATTGTCCAAACACAAATCTTAATTTGCATTCAAACCGACTATCTTAAATAATACTAAAGCAATAGATTGTTCATCTGAATGAAACGTTGACTTTTTAATATTGTCAATTGCAATGACAAATTCTTTTGTATACTTAAGTCACAATATTTACTTGATTTTAGTAATTTGTAATAAAACCAGCATTTGATCATTTCAGAGCACTGAAGGGCTCTCATGTAAACCAAAACCAAATCTTTTCTTCTGCCTGATTTTCCTGCTACTTCTCAGTCACAGTGTCAATCATTCTTCTCTCAGCGGTCACTAACCTGGTTATTTGTGTTTTTCCACACTGCTGCATCACAAAACATCATGCCCACTTGCCTCAGAAAGATAATATCTAACACACATGGGGTCTGCCTTTGATCTCCGTGGACTATCTAGAGGTCAGAGGCCTGTCTTCTCCTCTCCCTCACTTCAAATAGCCCCTTTCATTTACTGTGAAACCAAACGTTCGAAGGACAAAGGCAGGAAAAATAAAAGCCATGATTTAATAGCAATTTATGTCTTTGACTACTTCAAGGTAGATTTTACTCCTTTTAGGCCACGTTACTAATTGCTCTGAATTTCTACATTACTGCATAATGTATTTGTTTTATGCACTCAAAACTCACTGGCCTACAAAAGTTATAGCCGCTTTCTAAATCACTACTTGTGTTGTTGATAACTAAATGGCCATTAAGGCTCCACTAATCAATTTGCAATACTCAGCACTGGGGGCAGCCTGGGTGAGCTGCATTGGAAAGTTTGGTAATTTGATTTGTTTTTGTAACACAGAATTTGTATTTCTCATTACACAGCATCTTTTCAACAGGCCAGCCAGCTGGTACATTGCGGTTGCGGGTTTGTAGGAGGAGGGTGGGGGGAAAAAGAGGGTTCCATCAGAAACGTATCACTGAATTCACAAATTTAAAAAAAGCCAACTTAGCTTTGAAAGATAGGTGAACAGTCAAATGACAAATAGTTAAGAGAGTTTGTTAAAGAAAATATTAGATAAAAGTAAATGTTCTTTTTGTTATGTTTTCCATACACAAAGAACAAACATATTCTTTTAATTACGACGACTCTCATATCAAGTTAAGAGAACAATAAAACAAGACAGAACCAAAGTGAAGTTGCCATGAGAGAGCTCCGTTCGCATATTCTCTGCAAGAATCTGAATAACGGCTTCAACAAAATTGCATCTGCCTCCCCAGGCAGGAGACTCTGCAAAAATGTAAAGAGGCATTACCAAGAAAACAAAATCCTAGTTTAGATAGATAGATATATTCACACCCACACCAACTTGTGACTTTCCCTACCAAACAGTTACTTTCTATAAGGCTATTGCTTTTACAAGCAGCTAGCCACAGCATCACGTCCTCTGGGTAAATTGGCCAATGAGAGTTACTTCTGCTTTTAATTTAATAATCTGCTGAGAAGCTTTGTTGCATGAAGTTACTGTAGAATCAAACAGAACTGGAATTATCTCATTTGCTTGTGCAGTTATATTCAGATGAACTGATTTCTCCTGATGAACCCAATTGCTATTTCTCTAACTTACATCATAGGTCTTTTGTTAACTATTTAGTCCATATACAGCTGAAGGCACTACTTGTGGAGTAACATGCTGCTCTGTGTCAGGGGCTCAGAAACTGGGGCCCTAATCATGTGCGTCTGTACGGTGACAAAATTTGCTGATGAAACTACAATCCAAAATAGCACCAATACTTTAAGTGACATAGATCATCTTCAGGATATTTAAACACATTAGGGGAGTGGCGTAAGAAATAGCTGCTGAATTTCAATGTGAGCAAATGTTAAGTGGTGCATTTACGATGTAAAAATAAAAAGACATCTTGTACATTGCTGAGTAAAGAGTGGAATGTACTGATAAAGGAAGGGACTGAGGGGGTTGGAACAACAGAAATGTGAAGCTGAAACACATTGTTCAAATGCATAACCCCCCCCTAAATAAATAAAACAAAACCAATTATGCTTGGTGCCACTTCATTTCCAGTACATCATCCAGGCTTAGGCTGTAAAAGTTCTGGAGAAAGTCCACAGAAGAGCTACTAAACTGATCAGATGTATATTGAGGCTCTGATAGTAGGTTGAAGAGCTTAAGCCTTCAGTTTAAGAAAGTCCAGAGCAGAATATCAAAAATAATTACGTGGGAGTAGGGGTAGGTTGGAACTCAATATGAGGGGAAATTAAACATATTACATCTATTTTGTTTGGAAAGTAAAGAGACAGGATGTCAGTATTAAAAAAGAATGGAATAATAAATAATAATTAGAAAAAGTCATCAGGGTCCTATTTACTCTTTCCAAAAATACAAGAATGAGAAGGTACTCAGTGAAATTAAAAGCCAACAGATATAAGGAAATGTTATTTATACACATAATGTATAATTAACGTATGAAACTCACTAATGCAAAGTATTATTGACACAAATAGCTTAGTGGGATTAAACAGAGAATTAGACATATGTAGAAATAAGGGCAGCTCCTGCGTTTACAGTAGCTAAGATAAAATTACAAGGGACCCGAAAGGATGTTTCCCTTTCCTATGCAGCAGATGACAACATTCCAGGTTGGAGGGAAATGAGGGCGCCAAAGATAGTTTAAAGCAATGGGGACACACAGGAATTAAAAAACCAAACACATACACACTAAGCCACTTAAAACTCACACCGCATAATCAATATAAATATAGCATTCGCTTGTGGGTTGTGCTAAGATCTGAGGATCCAAGATAAATTACCTCATAACTCCACATAGCAGTACTGCAGACCATGTCCCATTTTCCAGCCTCCCAAGGTCCCTTTTTCCTAATTGCTCCTTCAATGAAGGGCAGCCCCTCAGTGCAACACACCGAGTTTTCTATGGGAATAGTGAATTGTATTTGTGAATTTTATTCACAGATCTTGAAAGTCATTCTACAGAGTTGTCACTAGACAGAGCCAAGAGAGGGAGAGCAGACAGCATACTCACATTTAGAGAAGTCATCATAATCCTAGCAATAGGGCCTTCAGAACATGCTCTACTCCAGAACTGAGTCCTTTCTGAGAGGGAATTCTGCCACAAGTGAATCTAATAAGAATCTAAATAAACTTTCAAGAGCAGGGCCGGCTCCAGGCACCAGCCGAGCAAGCTGGTGCTTGGGGCGGCAGAGTGAATGAGGTGGCATTCCGCCCAATCCTAGGGCAACATGGTCGCTTTTATTTTTTTGTTCCGCTCCGGCCGCCCTGTAGGGGGCGGCGGTGTGGAGGACGGGAGCGCCCTGCAGCAAGCCCGGCAGAGCAGCCCGCGTCCTTCCCTCCCAGCCGACCAGAGCGGAGCCCTCTCGGCAGACGGCATGGCTCGAGGGGCCGCGTGGCAGCGCCCGGCTGTAGCCCTTGCTGCCCCCCTTCTCTCTCTCTCTCCCGCCTGCTCCTTCCCCCTCCCTCCCACTAACCGGTCCCCCTGCACCTGTGCTCCGGCCGCGCCACAGGTTTTTTTTTTTTTTTTTTTGCTTTGCCATTCTGCCCCCCCCCCCTTTTTTTTTTTTTGCTTGGGGCGGCCAAAAAGCCAGAGCCGGCCCTGTTCAAGACTACTGAAAAATAAAGCCATTGCCAGGAATAAAGGTTTACAATAAAAACATATCCCAAAAGCTAAACGAATCCCCAATAAAATATTCAAAACTTTGCAAGCCCAAAGGGCCACCTGAACATCACTTTAGAATGACACAGCTTTAGGTAATGTAGGCAGGTCATGCTAGGAGTGCTGTCTGCAGTATCTAGTGCATTATGGAGTCTTTATGCCCTCTTTTTCTGGAAACAGCATACCACAGTAGAATGACCATCAGTCTGTTCATCTCCTCAAACTCCAACCTGAATCTCCTGCAATGTGGCTTCTGCCTTCTCCCTTCCACTGATCTCACCAAGGTCTCTAACAACATTGCAGGGTACTCTTCTCCATCTTTATCCTACATTGTGTATCTGCTGCTTTTGTCACAATCAATCGTCCTTTCCTCAACATTTTATCCTTGCTGGGTTGTGACAATAGTTACCTCTTGGTTCTCCTATTACCTCACAACCATTCCTTCACCTCTTTTTTGGCAGGTTCTCTTCTTCATTGTTTTCATTTTCTATGGAAGAACTTTTGGGCTTTGATGTCCTCCTCCCACTTTAAGCTCTCTCTGGGTAACCTCTCTCGTTCACATGGCTACCGCTGCCATTTCTATACTGATGGCTCTAAAATCTACCTATCCAGCTCTTTAAATAATTCATTACTTGCATTACATGGTGCCTAGCAAGCCCAATCAAGAATCAGGTCCCATTGTGCTAAGCACTGTACAGGCAAGTAACAAATAAAGTGGTCCCTGCTCCAGAGAGCTTACAATCTAGGTGCAAGACAGAATACCAGAGGTACATGAAACAGGTAAATGAGTGCAAGTGGGTGGATGATATATCAAAATGAACAGGGTCAGATAGAAATCATAGTTTATACTTGCCTAATTCTTTTCTCCCCACTGCACTTCAGCATTGCTGGGCAGGTTGCAACCTGTGACTGGGGTTTCCCAGACATCACTAAAGGCTGACTGCTATATCTTTTGGCAATATCTAGGTCAGTTCCCATCAACTCCAGTGTTTGGTGGGAAAGAAGGAGGCCTGCTTCGCCTTTATAGTCAAGCCAAGTCTATACTACAGGAGCCCATTCCAGAACTTTTAGGCTCCCGGATGCTTGTGGAGAATACTTGTTGTCTGCTGGTGGGGTACATTAACCAATGCTGATGTGTTACAAAGGACTGGCCAACAGACTGTAGTGACAATGATTTGGAAAAAAAAAGGCTGGCATGGTTTGGACATGTTGTACATATGTCAAAAAGCTATACTCCTAGACAAGCCCTTCACTGAATACCACCTGATGGAAGAAGGAAAAGTGGAGGACAACAGACGACATAAGAAAACCATTGAAAAAGATGTCACTGTCATGGAAACAGATTACAATGGAGCAAGAAATATGGCATTAAACAGAGAGGTGGAAACAATGGGTTGCCTAATGCATCACAAAGTGCAGGAGCATCTAATCTAACTTCAATGCTAGGGAACTTGGAAGCCATGAGAGTCCCAGCTCAGGACAAGGTTCTCAGGGCTTCTTGGCTCCATGCTGCAGATCTGGGAGCTGAGCCCCAGAGCTTTCAGACTCTCTGCTCCACAGCAGAAAGCCTGGAAGGCCTGGCATGGCAGACCGCCCTGGAGCTGCAGACTCTGGAAGCCTGGGATCTCTGGTCCTGAAGCAGACCGCCTAGCTGCCCCAGAGCCGCAGAGGCTGGAAACCCAGCTCCCTTAGCAGCCCTCCAGGTGAGCTGGCAGGGAACCAGGCAGGTTTCTGATGGAACCTGGCCTGCAATTCAGTAAAATGTGTGGAACCCAAAACTTTGTTTTATTGGAAAATTTCCAGTCAGCTCTGCACTCAGGCCCTAGTGGTGGAAGATATTCTGCTGTAATCTGGAGCAAGGAGGGAACTGTGATTTACTAAAAGAACTTTCTAATAAGAAAGGACATCTTATCCTGGTGTGATGGTAGCACCACTATAGTTAAGGTAGAGACTAGGGCTTGGTCTACACTTAAAATATATACTGGCATAGCTGTCAGTCAAGGGTGTGAAAAACCCACATCCCTGGCTGACCTAGCTATGCCAACAAACCCCCCAGTGTAGACACAACTATGCTGACAGAAAAAGGCATAAATCATGTTGTTTGGGGAGGTAGCATTCTTACACTGGCAGAAAAATGCCTTCTGTCAGAGTATGCTGAATCTACGCTAGGGGGCTGTGCTGACATAGCTAGGCCAACATGGGCTCTGTAGCATAGACATAGCCTAGCTCACTCTTTAACAGCTGATTTTTCTAAGTGTTCTAAAATTCACTATCCTTGTTCTGAGCTTAGGCTGCCATTGGACCGAGTCTTCTCAACGGAGAGCTGAAATCTCCATGGACAGAAGAGATTTTATTGATTTGTACAGGGGTGTTACAAACAGAAGAGTTTTTTCACTGGTTTAAGTTCTGGTTAGTGCCATTTTGCCGGATGTACATAAATCAATAAAGTCCTATAGAGGTATGCAATTGCTATGCAATAATATCCCTGGAGTAATGAAGAGATCTGAATGTGAATGGAGCTCCCACAACAGAGCATGGATGCAGGAACTAGGGGTTTTGGGGCGCAGCTGCACCTCCTGGCTTGAAGTGGTTTCCATCATATACAGGGTTTACAGTTTGGTTCAATGGCTCTCAGCACCCCCATTGTACAAATTGTTCCAGAACCACTGTGACAAAGGTGGAACTGTTGACTAAACTCACTTCCCTAGTCTCTACCAACCATAGTCAACAAGTAAGGCTGCTATTCCATTGTGATGGATCCCTGAGACCAGTTCCTGTATATTTCTTTGGTTTGCCTGATGCACAGACTTTGAAGAACTCTAGTTTGTATGAAAACTTGCAGTTAGGATTACAATTCCCACCCCCAGGACTGCATTTATTATTTTTAATGGTTTATGCCATAAAGCATGGACAAGTAGGTGCTGGTAAATTTGCTACATAAAAACAAATAATTGGAATTGCATATGATACTTTCTGTACTTGATCAGCAGATTTTTGCTAATTCTTTTTGTACTAATATTCTAATAAATGCTATCTAAATTATAGAGGGAAAGTTAACCTCTTTGCCCCCATCATCTCTGCTAACAACCACCAAATTCAAATGAATCACATATAATAAAATTAGCTGACTCCTTGTTAGTCCTAAGCACATATTTCAAAATCATCAGTAAGCCTGACGTTAGTGGCAATTGAAACCCTGTCTGCACCAGAACAGTATCATCAAAACAAGCAGAGAGACTGATAATGTTCAATGGATGGATTTGTATTTTTTTCCATCATAACTTAATAATCATTCCAGATATTGATTAAAGTCTGGAAAGATTTTTGGTTAGAGATTTTGTAATGCTGTGAATGGTTTTCAAGTAAGAAAGTGCATCCTACAGAACTATGTACCATAAAAACCAAACCAAAAAAAAGTAGCCTGCTAGTAATATTTTTCCCATGGCAACAAACCTGAGTTGTAGACGTTAAATTGTTCAAGGCTAATCAGGCTCATCTGAAAGAGAGGAAGTTTACCCTTCATTTCCCAACAGATTCTCTTTAATTTTGCAGTCACATTGACAGGTGGCCTCATCACTCAGGGCATTACAGACCACCTTGAAGATATCTGCACCAGTGGCCTTTGAAGTCAGAATAATCAACAAGCCATTTGATACTCTATCAGATGAAATTGCCCTGTCAGAAAAGGCCAGCTCTCAGGTATACTGATTGTCTATCAGATGGAGATAACTTGATACAGTTTACTGACTGCAGATTCATAGACCTTATGGGACACTAGAACAGATGCATTTTAAAACCTACATTTCACCATGATAACTGTAGATTGTGATTAGTATCTTTTAAAATTCATTTTCCCATCAGTTCTGGGCACAAGTCTTCACAGCAGCTAGCCATGTGGGCACTGTAATTGTGTCTATGTGAATGCTTAAGGAAGAGGTTGGATTTAAAAAAATAAACTGTTGTATTCAAGTCTTGATTCATGTATTAACAGCCCTAAGTGTGCAAGGGCCATTCTCAGTGCTACTCTCCAGAGGGACAGAGTGAACGATTAATATTATGGCAGTTGCAGAACCTTGGCACCGTATAATATCTTTTAAAAATGAGAGAATTGGCTTTAGGACCATGGAGTAATTATTCCTGGGTAATTTGCCCCATTCCCATATATTTTATTATCTTATTGTTTATGATAATACACTATTTACTCACAATGGAAACTTAAAATACTTTGAAACATTTGAATGGATACTGGGAAGCTAAGTTTTGAACATAGTCTCTTAATAATAGAACATTTAAATCCTGCCTTTGGATGCCCAAATTTGCAATTGGGTTCATATTTTCACAGCTACATCAAGTACACCTCTACCCCGATATAACGCTACCTGATATAACACGAATTCGGATATAACGTGGTAAAGCAGTGCTCCAGGGGGGCGGGGCTGCGCACTCCGGCGGATCAAAGTAAGTTCAATATAACACAGTTTCACCTATAACGCGGTAAGATTTTTTGGCTCCCGAGGACAGCGTTATATCGGGGTAGAGGTGTACTGATTTGAATGATCAAGTGCAGAATATGGATTTCCTATTAAGGTACACTGGAAAGCTGGACTCACCCAAGATTCAGAAATACAGGGCTTTTTTCAGTGTAATATAACAAACTGTTAATGTTCACTGGTGTGGTTCCTTCCAAAGGAAATAACATTTGAAAATGGCTCCAGACTCAGTGGAATAGTTTAAACAATCTATTGATCTTCCATTTATAGGCAAGCAACATGAAAAACAAAACAAAAACCAACACCTCATAGTTTAACTTCAGCATTTAACTAATTGGTAAGATTCCTCCTCTCCCACCCTCCCTGGGTAGAAGCAAGAAAAAACCTTTACATCAACATAAGCAATAAGCCCTGCAGTATTTTAAGTCAAGAGTTTTGAATGTATGTTATGCAAATGACAGACAGGAAGCACTCTTCTCCATGAAAGGCCATGGCTTCTACTAGTAATTATACACATCAGGGAGAAAAGTAGAGGGTTCAGCCTTACAGGGATGAGTGATCTACTAGATATCATTAGCATAGCCCAAAGATTTAGAGAAACTCTTTTCCTTAGTTTGCAGGTATGTCAGATCTTACAGCCTGCATGCAGGTTCACACCAGAATCCAAGGCAGAGGACCACTCCCCTGATTCATTTGACCAGTGGAAACAATATTGTTGCTGTTACCTGCACATAATCCCTTCGGATTGTTTGACAGCTAAAGACTCCAGCAATGCTGCTGGGCATATCTTCAAGTAACAACTTTGACATTGACAATGCATACAGAGGGTGCGTGAAAGGAAAATCTTTTGTGGACCTTAACTACATATTGCTTTGCTTCAGGGAAGATTAATAAGTATTTTCATTAAGAGCTACATTAAGGATTTTTAAGGAACTTGTTTCTGTTAGTGATTTTTCTTAATATTCTCACCTTTCATAACAGCCACCTTCATGGGAAATGATAGACTGTAGATTTTCACTGCAGGGTAAAAATAAATCAAGGGAAGTTAAATGGACTAAGCCTGCTATAAAGTTAATGGGCCAAATTCTTCCCTGGTGGAATTCCATTGATTGATTGGGCTGCAGCTGATGCTTACCACCGAGTCCTTAGAGTAAGGCATATAGTAACTTTAATAAAGTTCTACCAGGCATGAATTTGGCCTATTTTGTGCAATGCAAGAGGGTCCTGAAACTTTTTTTCCATTCTTAGATAAGCTTCCTCAGGATTTCTATTAATGTCTTAGTTATTAGTATTATTTTCCCATTAAATACATTAGGTGCTTCACAGAAGAGACATAAATCCCTGTCCTTAAAACCTTACAGTCTTGATGCATATGACAGACAAGTAAGGATAACTAAAATATTAGGGAGGAGAGGGGCAAAGAGGTTGGAGCTGTGTTTTGCATGTATGATCTTTAGGCAGACATACATCTCAATGGTTCAAAGGAGCTTTTTTTTCTTAAAGTATAAAAGACACACAAAATACATTGACCAATGGTATCTTTCAAACTCACAGACCTCCAAAAAATTTGCTCGTGGCCCTTTCTAAGGGCACATAACCCATATATGGCCAAATTTCTTAAAAGAGTTCTGAAATGAGGAATAGGGGTAGGGGTGGGGCCTTGGGAGAAGGGGTGAAGTTGGGGGAGGGCCTGGGGGTGAGCAGGGTTTGAGCACCCCTGGAGAAAATTAGAAGCCAGCGCCTGTGATTATAAATATATAAAGGACTGGATAGATTGTACCATTTAAAGCAGTGGTTGAATCAGGGGAGGTGCTGAGCTGTATCACTGCAGGGGGAACTGTGGAGCCATTTTGTCCCTCCTTAGCAATCTGTGCACAGGGGAAGTGCTCAAGTTGCACCATCTCTTGGGATGCTCCCTGCCCCCTTCCCCATATGCTCCCATGGACCCCACAGACTGTGATCATCCCCAGTCTTTGCATGGGGTGCAGAACAGAAAAAAACTTCTTGTGGTCTCCCTGCACTCGTGAAGGTGATCCTGGCAATTACAGTCTTGTAAACCTAACTTCAGTACTGGGAATATTGGTTGAGACTTTGATAATTCTGCTTTTTACTAGACACATAGATGAACACGATTTTATGGGGAAGAGTCAACATGGCTTTTCTAAAGGGAAATAATTTCTCACCAATCTATTAGAATTCTTTGAGGGGGTCAACAAACATGTGGACAAGGATGATCCAGTCAATATAGTATTAAAAAAGCCTTTGACAAGGACTCACACGAAAGCCTCTTAAGCGAAGTATGCAGTCATGGATAAAAAGGATCCTCTCATGGATCAGTAACTGGTTAAAAGATAGGAAACAAAGGATAGGAATAATTGGTTAGTTTTCACATTGAAGAGAGGTAAATAGCAGGGTCTCCAATGTACTGGGACCTGTGCTGTTCCACATATTTATAAATGAACTGGAAAAAAGAGTGGACAGGGAGGTGGCAAAGTTTGCAGATGATACAAAATAATTCTAGATAGTTAAGTTCAAAGCTGACTGCAAAGAATTATAAAGGGATCTCATTAAACTGGGTGACTGGGCAACAAACTGGCAGATGAAATTCATTGTGGATAAGTGCAAAATAATATACATTGGAAAACATAATCCCAAGTATACATACAAAATGGTCTAAATTAGCTGTTACAACTCAAGACAGAGCTCTTGGAGTTGTCATGGGTAGTTCCCTGTAAACATCCACTCAATGTGCAGCAGCAATCAAAAACGCTAACAGAACGTTAAGCACCATTAGGAAAGGACTGGATAATAAAACAGAAAGTATCATAATATATTATATAAATCCATGGTATACCCATACCTGTAATACTGTGTGCAGTTCTGGTCATCCCATCTCAAAAAAGATACATTAGAATTGGAAAAGGCACTGAGAAGGGCAATGAAAATGATTGGTGGCATGAAACAGCTTCTATAAAAAGGGGGACTAAAAAGACTAGGACTGTTCAGCTTAGAAAAGAAACAATTAAGGGGGATATGATAACAATATCAAATCATGACTGATGTGGAGAAAGTGAATAAGGAAGTGTTATTTACCCCTTCACGTAACACAAGAACTAGGGGTCACCCAAAGAAATTAACAGGCAGCAGGTTTAAAACAGACAAAAGGAAGTACTTCTTCACACAAATGCACAATCAATTTGTGGAACTCATTGCTAGGGAATGTTGTGAGGGCCAAAAGTATAACTGAGTTTACAAAAAGAATTGGATAAGTTCATAGAGGATAGGTTCATCAGTGGCTATTAGCCAAAATGGTCATAGTGTCCATTCTCCAGGTGTCTCTAAACCTTCAACTGCCACAAGCTGAGACTGGATGACAGGGAATGGATCACCAGAAATTGTTCTGTTCATCCCCTCTGAATCATCTGTCACTGCCCAGTGTCAGAGACAGGATACTGGGTCAGAGGTCTGTCTAGCCTAGTACGGCTGTTCTTATGTGTTAAAGTCAGGAACAATTGGCTTAAATGTACATAATCATTGCAGGCATTTTAAAACAAAATGTGGCTGAGTTTGGTCCAGTATTCTCCCAAAATTAAAAAGGAAAACATTGAAGACTATATGCAAATATCATCCATTTTCCTACCTGATATACATACACCAATCCCTGGAGGAGGCCTTGTCAGGCATATGCATGCACAAATATGTGACTAGTATATGCATATCCAGTTGGACACACACAGAATAGACATAAAAATCTGCACCAACAAAATTACCACAAATCAGTCCCAAGCAACTTGCCTAAAGCAACACATTGAGTCAGCAGCAAATCTAGGACTATAACTCAGGAATTTTTGCTGCCCTAACCTTTTTTCCCAGTCCACTTGAACACCCTGGCTCCCTTCACATATGAATATGTTACATTTTGCAACATTTTGATTGCCATAGGGCTGTAGTTGTTTGATATTGTACATGTACACATTTACATTGATTTGTAATATTATATAGCATTTATAATCTGTGTTGTTTTATGGCCTTGCTCTCACTCTGGATCAACTTTTTTTTTTAATTCCACATAAGCTTTGAATACATATTTGACTGTAGTTTCAGTCAAATGCCAATTGTCACCTTTAATAAGTTGTCAAATGCAGTATGCAAACAGAGAATTTAATAATGAGTGAAAACCTAGTTGAGCTGAATCTTACTTCCAGATGTAGAGAGGCAGCCTTCCAACTCGCCCTGCAACGGAGTTGATGCTCAGATGCACTGATTTACTATATAAAGTCTACCAGTATTAATTTTAAAATCTATTTATAGAGGTTTTCTAGCAGTCACTAACAACAATATTGGAGGAATAGATTTACAAAGCCTAAGGAAATGGGAGACCAGGAATAATGGGGTTAAAAATCAGTAAATGAAAGGTAAATCTGGAAGAAAAGGTGTAAAACCTGATGAGGTCTGACATATGTCATCAAATATTTGGGATTAAATAAAAATCCTAGAGAGAGACATATAGTGCTTATTATAAGTATTTCATTGCAAGAATAACACATGCCCAACACAAAGCACAGAAGTTAGCATTAGAAGTCATGAGGCTAACAGGAGAAAGCCCTGTCCACACCCATAGTGAATACTTGCCCCCTCAATTTTCCAGTTTTTACATTTATTTTTTAAAGCACAAGATATGAAATAATATGTTTAAATTTCAAAGAAAAAATTAGTTCAGTGAATTTAAATTAAATTGTTAGTACTTTATCTGTATTCCTAGACAGAGAGAAAACAAACATTTCAGCTCATTCTTGGATCAAAACTCATAAAGTCATCACTTTTCATTCAGTGCAGTTTTGTTTCTTTCCTCTTAAGGGAAAAACAGTTCTTACAAGTAAAACCTACGATCTATGGGCCAAACCTTGAGGTCCTCACTCAGAGCAAATTACCATTGACAGAACTGAGTTGGTGGAGAAGTGGTTCAAGCAATATAAATCAGATGGGAACCCTAGGGTTTGATGGGGGGAAGCTGAGTGGATTGAACTGTGGATATTTAGATTCTGCAGGAAGGGTATTCATTTGCCTGTAGTGTTAGCAGGTGCCTTTCCCATCCTGCTTTATAAGTACAGTCCACACACCAGGTAGAATTAAAACTCAGCATCTTCTTGGGGTTTGGCTTAATGAACAAAGTAAACAGTAAAATAATAATTTGAAATGTCACACCAATCTTGGCTGCACCTAGGGTTCCTTTCTTAGGACTGCTCAGTCCACATCACACTCCCCAAAGAGCTATTCCCACCTCTCATATATCCAGGTGGGTTAATGACTTTGCCATAATGATTCTGTGGAGCCCACTTAATCTTTCCCAAGAGAATCAACACCGAATAATTGGATGGGAAATTTAAGGTAGACTTCCTGTTACAAGTAGTTTCTAACAAATGCCTGATTTGAGGGGAACTAAGTACTGTGCCTGCCCTCACCACTGGAACTGAAGAATTGTTATACAGTTAGCTAAATAAAATAACTATACTATTTCATTTTTCTCCAAACAAAAACAATCTTTACACAACATGATTCAATTACTAGGAATATTTTAATTTAAACTCAGGAAGTCATTTTTGAGTAAAAAGTGCAGCATGAAGTGCCTGGGATTTTGCCCCCCTGTGCAGGTACTACCAGAGCCTTAATTATTGTGGTGTCAGTGAAATTAGGTTGGTGATAGAAGTTTGTTTTCTTTCATTGTTGGCAACAGCCATTTCACTGTGGAAATCCAACTCCCAACACCAAAGGATTAAAAACTGCAGGAGATAGCCAGGCCTAATTTACAACTGGATACAGCAAATAGATCACAACTAATACTGTTGGCAGTACATTAGGGATGCTGTGATATTTGCTTCCTCGCCAAGATCTTTACAGCCACATTCAGGTACATTAATCACAAAGAGCAAAGATGTCATTGTCCAGTTACTCTATGTGGGAGTTATGCATTTACTCCACAGAACATTTACCCTGTATAGTCCTCAAGTTGTCAGTATTTATGAATAGGTTTTTCATGTCAAAAATCTGTCATCAAGAGGGGATGAGCCCAGACAACGCCAGCTTGAAAATTTGTTTAGATACGATTAAAACCATTTCTGTATGTTTATTCCTTTTTTGGTTTTCCAATTAAGACAGCTGTTTTACTGAGGAAAACCACTAAATACCCATCACAACAAAGAACCTGTAGTGAAGGGACAAAATATTAGCAAGTTTACAAGTTGTTGGATTCCAAATGAAATGAAAGAAAGCACCTTGGGCACTATCCTAGGCTATAAATTGACATGTCAGTCTGCAGCCTTTAGCCTGACCTTCTTTTAACATTAGCTGAATAACAAAGAGACTATGCTGTCAGAGCGGCTGCTGTATCTCTAGGCAGGTAACAGTATCAGCTTCATGAATGACATCTATGTCACATTTGTGACTTGCCAGGAAGTCTTTAAAACCCAACAGATCAAAACATGGCAATATTTTCATATTGACCTTGAGGATCAGATTAAATATTGTCACTTACAAACTACAGATTATTTCCTACCCTCAGACTTGTGGAGGCCAGTCTTGAAAGTATGGATTTGTTTAGCTATTCTAGACAGACTGAAGATCCATTTATATGTTGACTGATGTGTCCGCCAGTATTTTTGATAGAGGAAGCAGAACAAGCACTGCGTCTGTTTTAGTGAGACCAGTTCTGTTGGGATTATGGCAAATTTACTAATCTACAGTGTGGTTTGTTTTAAATCTAAAACAAATTTACCAAAAGCGGTAGAAGCCCTAGCACATAATTAACCATTCACTAAATACAGTGCAATACCAGCAGCATTTAAGTAACCAGTAACACTCTTATTTTTAGTTAAGCAACAATAAGATGCAGAAGGAAAGCTGATAGTTATATTCTTTGGTTTATAAAAATGTAGATTTATTAACTCCAACAAGGTCCAATACTTGAATTTTGGATTGCCCCTTTTCACAAACATTAAATTGTTGTGATACCTACATGAAGACGGACACCACAAATGCAGTTTAATCAGGCAGCAACTTCATTAATTTAACACATCTGGCAGACTATTCAACAATAACTCATCCAGAGCTAGTCAGCCTTCTTCCTTTCTCTCCTACCCTGTTCTACAAACCCTTGACCTGGGGCTTGCGCCATTGCTGAGACACCACTGGGCCTCCCCTTGTACAAGGGTTGAGAATACAGGAAAAAGGAGATTGGGGAAGCCTTTCACAGTATCAGACATTTGGAGCTCCACTCTCTGCCCTCAACTTCTTTAGGAGATGGCCTCTCACTCCCAGATTATCAGGGAACCAGACCTATGAAATTAGTACTGGATACCTTCTAAGTTGCAATAACATGAACACCTGAACAACCAATTGTACCCGCACCCCAGCCCTGGTCTCTAGGCTGCTAAGAGCAAGGTGAAAAGCCCATCACCCAGGCCATTATGGCAGCGAAGGAAAAATTCCTTCCCACCGCCAAAAAGTGACTGGTATCCTGCCTACAGCAAGGCCCACAAACCTGGTTCTTCTCCAATCCTGAGAGCCTTTTGTCTCGGGCACAGAATGCCACAGCAAAAGGGGGAAAGGGCTGATAACCACTCTCTTCAGGTCCACAGAAGCCAGTGAACTTCGGCCACATACTTTAATCTACAATGTCAATTGGTCAAGTCATGAGCCGAATCTCCACAGGGTGGGAATGGGGTGAGCAACTCTTCAGGAGCCCCAGAGGCGTCTTTCCCTTGCTGTCCCAGCCAACACTGATTTTCATCGGTCACAGTGCTGCCCATCCACCCCACTTGGTTAGGTCCTGCTGGAATGCCCCACAGTCTTCTCTAGTTTTGACCAATTAACCTAAGTAATTTTGTATCCTCTGTAAATTTCTCCATGTTAGTGTTCACTCCTTCAACAGTTCACTAATAAGTATATTTAAAAGCCACTCGACCTGTTATGGATCTTTAGGGCACACTATTGTCAACCTTTTGCAATGTTGAAAAATTTCATAGTACTCTTTCTTTTATATCTTAGCTAGTTTCTAGTCCAAGGCAGAACTTCACCTTTTACTTCATTATTCCTTATTAATATCTAAATAAATTTGATAACATTCAAACACAAAAAACTTGAAGTGGAGATAAGGTTACCAAAACTCAGTGACCTATGCTCCTTTTGGTCTCCCAAAAGTAAGAGTTTAATTCCCAAAACAAAAAAGTTGGGGAAAAAAATCAGGAAATGCAGAATTTATGGCGATACTTCCCACATCGCTCATTTTCATTAATGAATGTACAGAGCCTCAGTCTGGTGGTAGGTATTAGCCCAGTCAGCGTGGGGCAGTTCAAATATGAGTTTGGTTTGGATGGTTGCCACAGTTTGTTCTGAATCTCTATGTAGAAAAGCTCTATAAGAACCTCGCAATTTTAAAAACAGGTCTTTTAGGAAGGAGAGTGGGGAGAGCTGTATTTCAGGGTACGTAAATTTCTCCATGTTAGTGTTCACTCCTTCAACAGTTCACTAATAAGTATATTTAAAAGCCACTCGACCTGTTATGGATCTTTAGGGCACACTATTGTCAACCTTTTGCAATGTTGAAAAATTTCATAGTACTCTTTCTTTTATATCTTAGCTAGTTTCTAGTCCAAGGCAGAACTTCACCTTTTACTTCATTATTCCTTATTAATATCTAAATAAATTTGATAACATTCAAACACAAAAAACTTGAAGTGGAGATAAGGTTACCAAAACTCAGTGACCTATGCTCCTTTTGGTCTCCCAAAAGTAAGAGTTTAATTCCCAAAACAAAAAAGTTGGGGAAAAAAATCAGGAAATGCAGAATTTATGGCGATACTTCCCACATCGCTCATTTTCATTAATGAATGTACAGAGCCTCAGTCTGGTGGTAGGTATTAGCCCAGTCAGCGTGGGGCAGTTCAAATATGAGTTTGGTTTGGATGGTTGCCACAGTTTGTTCTGAATCTCTATGTAGAAAAGCTCTATAAGAACCTCGCAATTTTAAAAACAGGTCTTTTAGGAAGGAGAGTGGGGAGAGCTGTATTTCAGGGTACGTCTACACTGCAGCATAAACCAATGCTTGAGCTTGGCCTCAAGCCTAACACCCCTTGCATCTACACTGCAATTGAGCTAACCAGTGCTCAGACCCAGGGTCCCAGGACTCTGCAGGGTCTGAGCATGAGTCAAGCTAGGACTCAGGGTTCGAGCCCTGTTGCTTTCAGTGTAGATTCAGCCCCGCTTGACTTGAGTGCCAGTAGTTTGCCAGAAGTATCCCACAATTTCCATGGAACAACTTCCTTAGTCTTCTCTAACCCAACAATCTCTAATCCACTCTCTTGAAAATGGAAGCCAACCCCACGTGGCATACGGCAGCAGCTCAGGTCAGCATTAACCCATGCTCTTCTGATCACCAAGCTGTAAGCACGCTATTTGAGAGCCTACTGGGTTTGCAATGGAGACCAAACTGAACAAACCTTTTGCAAAGATGCTACTTCGTGGTCATGGAAGTACAGCCAAATTTTGGTGAATCTCTGGTGCAAGGCCAGTAAAACTGTGGACTTCAGCAAAAGCATCAAGAACAACCACATGTACCAGCTGATAGCTAAAAAGCTGGCAGCTCTGCAGATTTTCCAGACAGGTGATTGGCGCAGGGAGCATATTAAGAGGCTGAAGAGCGAGCACTGGAACACCAGGGACAAGAACCACACCTCGGGCAATTTGTGAATGACATGCCCATTCGATGATAACTTTTACCAGGTTCTGGACATTGCACCAACCGAGATGATGCCCCACTGGCCTCTGAATCCAGCCTGGGGATTGTTGGGAGCCTGCAGCAGGCTCCCAGTGAGGACCATGAAGTGACTCTCAAGGAAGCCAGTGCCAGAGTAGGCTGTGGATCAGGATCAACGCTGAATTCTCCGACTCTACTTGGAGAAGCTGTTTGATCCCATCCCTGAGGAACAGCCTGCTGCTGAGGCTGCAACAACCCCATTGGAGACAGAAGCTGCCTCAGAGCCTGGTAAGTGTCGGACTCAAATTTACAGTTTATTATTACAGTAAGGGGAGGGATGTCTGCTGTAAGAAGCAATGCAAAAATGATAAGCCCCCACTACCAGAGTGTGGCCACTAATGGAGGATTGTACCACAACTGCGTGGTGTCTCCCCTAACCCTGCCACCCACTACGTTGAGTTCAAAATGGCAACTTGGAATTTCAAACATTTATAAACAGCTGGAAAGGTGATTTTAACTGTAAAGTCACAGATGTTTGCTAGGGTCATTCAGGTTTTCCTTTCAGTAATAAGAAATTTGCCACTCTGTAATCATTCCTTCTGGGTCTGTGGGACTCCCTGTGAACAGTGAACTGAATGTGTGTGTTTGGAAAACAGTATTCTATTTCCAAATCTAGTCCATTTCAGTTAGATGTAGTTCATGCAGCCTGTGGGTCACAAAACCATTCTCCAAAGTACGATTGAGGTGCAGGGTGCAGTAAAGTTGCAGATTGTAGTATGGTTTGCCGTTATTGTGGCATGCCAACATGTGTAAACTAATGCAGCATCATGTTAATTCTCTCATGGATTCTGACCCAATCCTGGTTATTGATAGCTGCAAACTCTTCCTGAAGTGGGAAATCCAGCTAGTTAGTCACATTGCTGGCAAGGGTGGATTTTCCAGGCTCCCCTCTATAGCTGACTAATCCACTCCACTCACAAAGGTGTTGTTCAGTCACTATACATTTGAATACTTCAGCTGCATACACTGCAGGTTTCCCTCTAGCAGCTTGGAATAACATCCCCCTTTATCAATAGAACAATTATGTCCTCGAAAAAGTTACCATAATTAAACTGCTTTTATAAGAACATAAGAACGGCTGTACTGGGTCAGACCAAAGGTCCATCTAGCCCAGTATCCTGTCTACCACCAGTGGCCAATGCCAGGTGCCCCAGAGGGAGTGAACCTAACAAGTAATGATCAAGTGATCTCTCTCCTGCCACCCATCTCCACCCTCTGACAAACGGAGCCTAGGGACACCATTCCTTACCCATCCTGGCTAATAGCCATTTATGGACCTAACCTCCATGGATTTATCCAGTTCTCTTTTAAACGCTGTTATATTCCTAGCCTTCACAACTTCCTCAGGCAAGGAGTTCCACAAGTTGACTGTGCGGTGTGTGAAGAAGAACGTCCTTTTATTTGTTTTAAACCTGCTGCCCATTAATTTCATTTGGTGGCCCCTAGTTCTTGTATTATGGGAATAATAAACAACTTTTCCTTATCTACTTTCACCACATCACTCATGATTTTATATACCTCTATCATATCCCCCTTAGTCTCCTCTTTTCCAGGCTGAAAAGTCCTAGCCTCTTTAATCTCTCCTCATATGGAACCCGTTCCAAATCCCTAATCATTTTAGTTTTGAATAAGAGAGATGCTTTCCTTCTTTTGCTGCAAAGCAGTTACACATGTTCCATGCTCTTTACTTTCCATGCTTGTTCCTGAAATCACGCCATCATGTTGTTATACCTTTCCAAGAAGCTCCAGATACAAAGTGAGTCAGATGTGCTAAACATTGAATACCAGAATGGCGGTTTCCATAGCAACAGTAACCACCACACGGAAGCAAAGAATGTAAAATACCAGTCCTGTTCAAGACCAAGTGGATAGTTTGGGTCATTAAAGTACCTGAATTCTGGGGTTAATGTGATTCCTGTCTAAATTTCTACCCTCCCAGTTCTTTTTGGCAGAACTTGAAAAGGGTCTACATTGTGCAGCCTCTATTAAAGGCTCATACTGTAAATGAAAGCTGGAGCTGTGCAAGCTTAATGAAAGCACTTTCTTAGATTTCCTTCTTTGCGCTATGCTATGGCATTATGTGGTGGCCTCAACCACAAGTGACCATTTATGAATTTTCGAAGCAAAGCCAGATGTTGCACTGTGTAGACAAAATAAAATTTCAGGTAAATCAGGTATAGACATATTTATAAAGCTAAGGCCTTTGGGCCAATATATTAAAAGCCCAGAGTATTATTCAAAGTAGCACAACTTCAAAGGTAGTTTCTAAAGATTAGTTTAGTGTCAAATATTGACATTTAATAGAAAGTTTCCAAGAAGTAATTACTAGACATGAATTTATCTGTTTACACCAACCTTGGAGGAATGTGTAAGAGGTGAAATAAATATCTAATAACATTTAGCTAGGAAATAATCCTGTGATGTATTTCCTGCCTATTTAAAAGTAACAGTCCTTTAATAAGTCACCCCACTTACAAGTGATCTGGATGTTAGAGTTCATCAACTAAGATTAAAAAAAAAAATCTAAAATACTCCTAGCATTCATGTTATAGAAGAGAATGAAAAGTAGTCTTTTTGAAAAGTTTAGATGAAAACCAACCCCTGGCAGTTTGGGATGGGAAAAAAAACCTGTGTACCAAGACATGAGACAGTAATAGCTCACACAGGCTTTATTGCTTCATGCCAGTTAAAATAAAAATGAAGCTGAGTGAGCAAGAGTTTCTAATGAGCCCAGTGCCATCTAGATTTTTTTCAGTCAGTTAGAAGGACTGGTAATGGACAGAGTAACAATGATAGATATCTGATTTCTTCCTCACTCTCTGCACTGCTGGTCCTTCTAATCTGCATGAGAAATAGCACTGGACTCATCAAGGTTCCTTACTTCAACCAGGTCCTGCATGGACACAGGTACCATCTTAGTTGATCCAATTGCACGATTGGGACCTGAGATTTTATCAAACTGTGGTCTATGTTATTTTTATGTTGTTGGCTTTTTCAGCAGCTTCAAATTTCTAGGAGTGTACTGTCTGCAGTGAGCTGCCACTTCGTGAGGCAGAGTTGATACAGCATGTTACAAAGAAGAAAACGCTGTATTCTCTTGCGAAAATTTGACCTTTGCTCTTTTTCTTCAGCTAAAGTAAGCACAAAGAAAAATATTATACAAATTAGCTTTTATAAAACCTAGCTTTTATAAAGGCACTATATAACTTTTCCATGTACAAAAAATTCCAACGAGGAAAGTTTTTATAATAAATAAATCTCTCTTCCACTATTTTCAATGCAAACTTTGCAATATTTATTGTCCTGCTGCATGAGAACCTGCAAGTGAAATTGACTAGAAATGGACTATAAAGTAAAACAGAGTAGTAAAAATTTATTGTCTTTCTTGGAAGAGATGCAGCAAACCTATCAAATAAGTCATTTGCTATGGTACCCTGCAGGTTTCTTTATGCTCTCTTTTTAAACACAGTTGGAACTATGTTTCATAGTTGGAACTCCTGTTGTTGACATTCTATTTCAGCTATTAATTATCCTACCTGTAAATAAGCATCTCTTAAACTTCTTTACATTATTTCTAAAGAGGAAAACATATTTTGATTTTATTGAACATGGGGGATTTTCTCAGTGGATTTACAAAAAGGGGCTCTTTGTATCCCAACTCCACTTATGCTCTTTGAAAATCTCTAAAAAACAAAAGCCAACAATTCTACAAACTGCTGCTCTAGTGAAATTCAGAGACAGTATTAACTAGCAGAGGTGCAATCTTCAAATTTCGATTTTGGAATCAGAATTCTACATTCACTTTAAGTCAATTCCATAACTAAACACATGACAAGACCTAATATTATATACCATTTCATAAAATTTTTATTTTAAACAAAACTGTTAGAGATGAAGTGAAAAAAACTAAGAAATTCAACACAATTCAAAGGGAGCTAAAAACAATCTTAATTCTTTTAAAAAATATTTCCTAGTACTTTCCTGTGTTGCCAATTTACTGGTGTAATCAGATATTAACTAAAATTAAATGACATTTACACTGAAAAATCCTATACTTATACTTTCAGTAAAACTTGTTTTTAAATCCACATTTTGCTGTTTTATCCAGTACAGTTAGAGATGGGCTTGAACTACAAAGTTGATCTGGATTTAAAATTGTCCAATTTTCTGATATTTTGAATCCTAGGTTTTGGTTTAGGTTTGAGAATAACTTGTCTGAAACTCAACTCCACCTGAGAGGTCCTTTGGGGCCATCTGCCTGTCCCAAGTCAGGATAAAGGAGGAGGGTTGGGCGTGGGGCTAGCAACTCCACCCCGTAAAAAAACAAAAAAGAATTTGCTACAGAAACGCCAACAATAGAGATAACAGAGACTTTTAGCCTGAAAAAGAAGGGCCTTCAACTCGAAGACGCATGACGCTGGGTGGTGAAAGTCGTGAGGAAGCCACTAAGCCGATTACCCTTCTTGCATCTAGGAGGATTACCATCGGTACATGGAACGTGAGGACCATGTACGAGTCAAGAAAGATGGCGCAGGTCGCAGCAGAGATGAGGAGCAACAACCTGACCCTACTAGGCATTAGCGAGACAAGATGGACGCAAGCTGGACAGAGACGATTGTTGACAGGAGAACTGTTGCTGTATTCCGGACATGAAGAGAGCGACGCACCCCACACACAGGGAGTAGGCTTCATGTTGTCCAAGCAGGCACAGAGAGCACTGATTGGTTGGGAGGCACATGGTTCCAGGATCATCACAGCATCCTTCAGAACTAAAATGAAGAGGATTAAGATGAATGTTGTACAGTGCTATGCTCCAACCAATGACAGTGAAGAGGGGGATAAAGACTATTTTTACAACAGACTTCAGAAAATATTAGAGACTCTCCCAGACAAAGACATTACCATCCTTATGGGAGACTTTAATGCCAAAATTGGACCTGACAACACAGGATATGAACAAGTCATGGGGACCCATGCTCTGGGAGAGATGAGTGAGAATGGAGAGAGATTTGTGGATTTGTGTGCATTTAACAATCTGATCATAGGAGGTAGCATCTTTCCTCACAAGCGGATCCACAAGAGTACCTGGGTATCGCCAGCAGGCACGATAGAAAACCAGATTGATCATGTCTGTATTAGTAAGAAGTTCAGAAGATCTTTGCAGGACGTTAGATTTAGAAGAGGAGCAGACGTAGCGTCTGACCATCACTTAGTGGTGGCCAGATTGAAGCTGAAGCTGAAGAAGAACTGGATAGATGCGTCAGATAGAAGAGCGAAGTACAATGTCAGCCTTTTGAAGGATCATAAGATCAAGGAAGATTTTGGATTGACGCTGAAGAATAAGTTTTCAGTACTACAGGATCGGTCTGAGGAAGAGGAAGACAGTGTATCCAACAGATGGCAGAAAGTGAGAGACACACTTAGGTCAGCATGCCAGGAAGTGCTTGGAATCAAGAAATACCAGTAGAAAGAGTGGATCACAGCAGAGACCTTGACTAAGATAGAAGATAGAAAGAAGAAGAAGGCAGTAGTTAATAACAGCAGGACTAGAGCAGCAAAGGCTAAAGCGCAAGAAGAGTATGCTGAAGCCCATAAAGTAGTGAAGAGGAATATTAGGAAGGATAAGAGAGATTATGTGGATGGACTAGCAGCAGAAGCGGAACAGGCAGCATACAATGGTAATATGAAACAGCTGTATGACATCACCAAGCGACTGTCTGGAAAGTTCAGCAAGCCAGAACATCCCGTCAAAGACAAGCAGGGAAAGTCTATAACAGAAATAAAACAACAGATGAATAGATGGGTGGAGCACTTTGAGGAACTCCTAAATAGACCAGCACCACTAAATCCACCAGACATTGACCCAGCCAACGAAGATCTTCCAATCAATTGTGATAGACCTACCAGAGATGAGATCAGAAAAGCCATCACTATGATGAAGAACAGGAAGGTGGCTGGACCTGACGATATTCCAGCAGAGGCCCTGAAAGTAGATCTGGATGCTTCAGTGGAAATGCTGTACCCCCTTTTTGAGAAGATATGGGAAGAAGAAGTGATTCCGGCAGACTGGAAAGAGGGATACCTTATTAAAATCCCCAAGAAAGGAGACCTCAGCAATTGTGCCAACTACAGAGGAATCACACTTCTGTCGGTGCCAGGGAAGGTCTTCAACCGAGTTCTCTTAGAGAGAATGAAGGATGCCGTTGATCCACAGCTACGAGATGAGCAGGCAGGTTTCCGGCAAAATAGATCATGCACGGACCAGATAGCAACGCTCCGCATCATAGTCGAGCAGTCTATGGAATGGAACTCCTCGTTGTATATCAACTTTGTTGACTATGAGAAAGCATTCGATAGCGTGGATCGAGAGACTCTCTGGAAGCTCCTTTGGCACTATGGCATCCCAGTAAAGGTGGTTAACTTGATTAAGAACTTATATGACGGCATACACTGTAGAGTGATCCATGGAGGGCAGCTTACAAACAGCTTCCAGGTGTGAACCAGAGTCAGACAAGGATGTTTGTTGTCACCATTTCTCTTTCTCCTTGTCATTGATTGGATTATGAAGACATCCACTTATGAGCGCAGGAACGGAATCCAGTGGACGTTGTGGACCCAGCTTGATGACCTGGACTTTGCCGACAACCTTGCACTCCTTTCACATAGCAAACAGCAGATGCAAGAGAAGACTAATGTAGTGGCAGCCTCATCATCACAGGTTGGCCTCAACATCCACAAGGACAAGACCAAGATCCTCAAGATTAACTCCATCAGTAATGACCCAGTCACATTGAATGGAAACCCTCTGGAAGAAGTGCAGTCCTTCACCTACCTAGGCAGCATCATCGACCAACAGGGTGGCATGGACGCAGACATCAAAGCAAGGATCGGTAAGGCAAGAGCAGCTTACTTACAGCTCAAGAACATCTGGAGCTCCAGAGAGCTGTCTTTGGCAACAAAGATTAGACTGTTCAATTCCAACGTGAAATCAGTCTTATTGTATGGAGCTGAAACTTGGAGGACAACTAAAACAACCACCAGGAAGATCCAGACCTTCATAAATAGTTGCCTTAGAAGGAGTCTCCAGATCCGCTGGCCAGACACCATCAGCAACATCTACCTCTTGGAGAGGACCTGTCAACTTCCAGCAGAGGAAGAAATTAGAAGGAGAAGGTGGGGCTGGATAGGACACACACTACGCAAGCAGCCAACTAACATCACTAGACAGGCATTGCGGTGGAACCCCCAAGGCAAGCGGAAAAGAGGCCGTCCAAGAAACACCTGGCGACGCGACCTTCTAGGCTGATAGCATAAAAATGGGCTATACCTGGAACCAGCTAGAGCAAATGGCCCAGGATAGAGGACTCTGGAGATCTGTGGTTGGTGGCCCATACCCCGATTGGGGTGACGGGCATGAGTGAGTGAGTGTCTGAAACTCACATTATTATTGTTCATACAGCAACAGAGGTATACATGATATTTGAATGTTTAAAAGTAAACTGGTACTCCCCAGCCTTTATCAGAATAACCACCCAAGCCTTTTGCATGGTTCTTTTCCTCCACATGAAGTTTTTCAAATGACCTTTGGCTTTCAAAGGAAAAGTGTGACCCAATAAGTAGCTGAAAGATGACAAGAGTGTCTGCGACGCTGTAACTGGGCATGCTCCATCCCCATCCTCGAATGCCCCAGAAACTCTCAAACTCTCCAGTAAATGGCAACTGTGTGTGAACTGATTTATATTCCCATCACCAACACCAGTAGTCTCATGTAGCAAAATATGTACAGTGTTTCTTGCCCTTTAGCCCTTTCCCACAGAGTTCTCCCTTACTTGATATCTCAGAGCATACTGGGCTCAGGTCTTCTCACTTTTCTCCCTTCCTGTATCTTCCTCCTTCATGGAGGATACAACCATCAATGGCTATTAGCCAGATTTGGCAGGGATGGTGTCACTAGCCCATTTGCCAGAAGCTGGGAATGGGTGACAAGGAATGGATCACTAGATGATTACCTGTTCTGTTCATTGCCTCTGGGGCACCTGGTACTGGCCACTGTTGGAAGACAGGATACTGGGCTAGATGGACCTTTGGTCTGACCCAGTATGGCCATTCTTATGTTCTTTTATACCTCTCAGCTGATGGGTTCATCAGCCCTCCCAGCCCCATCAGCTAGTTAGGTGCATATCCCCAGATCAGCCTTCTCCAGAGAAACTGATTGGTGCCTAGTATCAGGGGGTAGCCGTGTTTGTTGTTTTTGTGGATACAGACTAAGAGTCCGGTGGCACCTTAAAGACTAACAGATTGGTGCCTAAGCAATCAGAATGCAGGCTCACTTGTTATCTTCCAGCATTCTGTCACACTCCGCCCTCCCTCGTTGAATGCCGAAGTTCCTTTTTCCTCACATCCTCCCTTCTTGAGAGGAACCTCCGGTATCTTTTTCACTTGCACTTGTTCCCAAGATAGTTATTCCTCCTCCACCCACAGAAGTCACATTTTGTGGGTGGGGGACATCCTCATAATTGTGTTTCAGTCCACTGGCCTTCACACCAGGGGCAATTGGAAGATCAAATCTGTTCCTCCTCACCCTCTTTCTTTTTGGGACAGGACATGTCCTAACCCTTCAGTATCTTGTTCCTTAAAGGCCTCATTTTCCTAATTCTACCAATGTATCTTGGGATTCTTCCTCTTGAGGCACTCTTTGGACAGCCCATCCCCTTCCCAGGGGCAACTCAGCCATTGGGCAGAGCCTTCTCTCCCCATGAACGCACTCGAGACTCAGCTTTACCACACCTTTCCTAGACCATAAACACCCTGATGCAGTGTCCATCTGGCCGCTCTTCCCTATCCTCCCCACATTCACCAAGATGGTTGGCATTTTTTTCTGCTACTCCCCCAAGGTACCAGTCCAACCACAAAATTTCCCCTCTATGGACTATAGGTTGGCTCAATCTCGTCTGTGTCCCTGTCTCCTACATTGGTAGCAGGTAATTTCCTGTCTTCCTGAGAGAGTGTCTATGACCTCCTCCCTTTTCTTCCCTGCAGGGTTTTCCTCTGCCAATTCTCCAACTTCTTTCCTGGCTGTTAAATGGACACACCACCTTTCAGAGAAAATCTGCTTCCTTAAACTCAGAAGAGTTTGACCTCTGCATCCAGAGTTGTGGGCTGAGGCCTCCTAACACAGACACCAGTGTTCTCAGGGAGGCCTTGTATAAACTGCTCCAGAATTATGAAGTCCATAGTTTCAAACCCTGCTTATCTGGCTTTAGCCAGTGGGTAGCCCAGTCCATTAATCTTTGGGCAAGTGCCCTGGGTCATGCACCTCCAGCCCATCTAATGGCCCAACACTTCTGTCAGTGCTTCTTCATAGGCAGGCCCATTTTGTCTAATATGGCCACTTTAACATCAATCTCTGGGCTGTTCATCGCTGAAGGCTATGTAGGCCACTTGAGCCTCCTCCGCCAAATAGGGTGATAACAGGAGGGATCACATTCCTCTGTCCCCACTGACTTCCATCACTACCCTTACAAATGACACTACAAATGCATTGGGGTCATCTGCAGGCCCCATTTTCCACAGGCCAAGCCCCTGTGTCCAGTTGCTGTTCCCCATACTGAGTCTCACCATTTTCTGAAGCAACTGCTGCTGCACTGGGGCTTGTTCCCTGATAAATTTCTGCAGACTCTTCTGTTGCTCTGCCTGGCATACCAGCAGGGATTGTCTCTTCAGTTGGTGTGACCACTAGAAAGACTGTATAGTCTGTTGCAGCTCTTTCTGCTGGTCCACCAACCACCGCAGAATCTATGCCATTTACCAGACACTGAATCCTCACAGCAGCTTCTCCTGCCTCTCTCTTAATCACGATGACTTGGGATAGTCAAAATCCCAGGCAAGCTCCCATCCCTGTTCTCTGATCCTCCAGAAACCTCTCAGATTCTCCAGTATGTGGCAACTGTGTGTGACTATATTTCCATTTCCAACACCAATACAGTCTCATTCAGTAAAGTATTTAAAGTGTTTCTTGTCCTTTAGGCCTTCTTCACAGGGCCTGGGAGAAGCAGAGATCTCCCTGCCTTGAGATCTCAGACAATACTGGACTTAGATCCTCCCCCTTTCCTGGGTCTTCCTTTATACCACCACTCAGCTGATGGCTAATTGGTTCATCAGCCCTCCCAGCCTGATCAGCTAATTAGCTGCATATCCCCAAATCAGCCTTCTCCAGAGGAACAGGCTGGTGCCTAAGTGATGAGTTATATTCCAGCACTGTCACACACCCAAATTACTGTTTCATAAAGGGTGCAGGGGAAGTCCCCAAAAGTGTAAGTTTTCAAACAGTACAATTATAACAATAACAATTTAAATAGTGTTTTAAAATACTCTTATGAGTAATTAGGGAAGAGGAGGTAAAGATTTAAAAAGAGGAGCAGTAGGGGAAATATGTAGCAATTCTGACCCGATAATTCAACTAACCAATTGTTAGATGGA
This sequence comes from Chrysemys picta bellii, assembly GCF_011386835.1. Taxonomy (NCBI): domain Eukaryota; kingdom Metazoa; phylum Chordata; order Testudines; family Emydidae; genus Chrysemys; species Chrysemys picta. The sequence continues at coordinate 233,849,539 of NC_088792.1, forward strand.
ATCTGATTATTTGTAGTGCTTAGATGTAAATGGAGAACCTGATACATTTAAAATATATATTTCAAGTAGAAATAGGAACCGTCTATTTATCCATTTAGCCCTCTTATCTGTTCAGAATGTCTACAGCAATCACAGTTTCTAAAAATTAGATTGATCTAAATTCCTCAAGGAATTTATTCACACACATTTTAGCTTATAGGCTGTTTTTAAATTGTTCTTTCTTTGCAAGTATTGCTTCAATTATTTGATATTCATAGTATAAACTGAGCTGCTTCCACCGCACACATTGAGGTTAGGAAGGGACACAGTACATAAATCTAGAGTGTACAGAATGGCCTGTTGCTGTTACCTGATTTTAAGAGTTACATTCACTTAGGAATTGGTGTGAAAATAGGGTGACCAGATGTCCCGATTTTATAGGGACAGCCTCAATTTTTGGGTCTTTTTCTTATATTCGCTCCTATTACCCTCCACCTACTGTCCCGATTTTTCACACTTGCTGTCTGGTCACCCTATGTGAAAACTAATGATTATGAATTTAATATATACTTTGCCCAAAGATCCTACACCAGTTAGCTTACATTTTTCTGCATTGTACTCATTCACTCATTGCTTTCAGGAAAACAAACTCCCAAAAGGTGTTATTACACATAAAGTCAATCCATTTAAAACTTTGATTGAATGTTCAAATGTTCTTCACAGTATTCTCCCAGCTCTACTTTCAGTAGACCTGAAATCCTGATAGGATTTGCAGAAATAAGGTTCCAGGTTGTTTATTACTTTCCCTCTTAAATAAGTCATTTAAACTACCTACTAGCTCAGAATCTACACTTTTAGATTTACCTCTATGGTTTTGATATTTAGATCTTTGACAAGGTGAAAAAGATTTTCTTAAAACTTTCTGCAGCTGCAGTGCTTGTATGTACATGCCATGGCAAAGGCACAAATATGGAAACTTTATGCACCCTGACTGGTTGTAGAGTTTCAGAAACACCTGATGTAGCCTCAGATATTGCTGTTGCCACCAGTTTTCAAAATAGAAAAGAGACATACACACCTCCAAGCCAAGTTTAACAACATTGCTTTATACTGAGGGCTAGATGACCTGGTGTACACAGCCCTGTGCAGAGGTGAAACAGAGCTACCCCAACCCCAGGGTTGCTCCAAGAATGACTGTCTCTCCCACTCAGCACAGAGCGAAGGCAGACATGGCTGTGAGGAGAACTGTCCTCACAAGGGCACACCAAGAGAGTAGTTCCTGAATGCCCCTGGTGGCTAGGTCTGCAATTGTGACAAGCAGTGGTATGGGTTGTGCAAGGTTGGTGGGAGGCAAGGTAATTGAACCAACAAATAAATATAGGAGTAACCCATGGCAGGGTCAGGGCCTGAAGCATGTCTCTGTGTTACGATAGTTGGTAGGTTTTCCATTTGGTTGGTTTTGATACTGATTTTTTGGTAAGTGACGGCCAAAAGAAATGTTTGTGAAGGAATGAGACAAAAAAAAGGTATCAAAGGTATATCCCTGGGGCATGGTTAACATCACTACTTCTGCACAAAGTGCAGTGGGCTGTTTAATAACCAAAGGTGGTCAGGAACTCAGTTAGCTGTTTGTTGAAAGCCCTTCAAGCAGCACAGCATCACCAATACCACACTGGAATGCCAAGGATTCAGAGGGAAGAGTGACAGCTACTACCTTAAAAAAAAAAAACCCCTTAAAATGTGACTTAATATCTGTATATTACCAGAGGATGGGATTGCCTCACTGAGTTGAAAGAGCTGGAAGGATCTCAGCTTCTTTTAATTTTCAAGGCAGACCTATTACCTTCCCAGACTGAGCATGGTCAGTCACTGTAGGGCCATAACATGCTCGGTCTAGTCAGCATGTAGGAACTGTGTGGGGATGAAGCATGCTGTGTGCAGACGGCTGCTGGCCTTCACTGAGCATGTACAAGGTGTGATTTTCAGAGGCTCATAACTTGGCCATATTTGGGCAGATTTTTACAAGTCTGTCAAGAGACACGTCATTGACACCAGGGCAACCCCCATTACCACATTTCAAGTTCCTACTCAGCAATATAGAGGCACTCCAGCTTCTCAGTGAAATAGTTGTAATACATTCAGAGACAAAAGTCCGGAGGAAACAGACGAACCATTTTTGTTAAATCTTTCCAAAGCAATTCAGCTTGAGAGACATGGAAAAATCTCAGCCCAAACAAGTAAAGTTTGGCAAATTTATAAGCAGCAGAAAGCAGGATCTTACAATGGAAAGTGTTAGGCAACCTTAAGTTAAAGTAGCACTGCTAGTGCCTTCTAGAATAACCTTTATACAAACCTACATCAGAATGACAACATTACTTTAAAAAAAAAAAACTCAAAGCCTTCATCCCCCTGCCCCAAAGACTAAAAGTATAGGTTGGAGGGGTGCAAAAAGCAAGACAAATACTCCTAAAATTACTGAACAAATTTAAGGTTAACTATCCAAAGAACTTAGCCAAAATATCAACCTTTACCCCCTAGGATATTGTTGATTATAGCCAAAATAACATTTCACACCTAAAAAGGTTCCCATGTTAAGTGAAAAACAAAACTAACAATGGAGTTATTAGCACCACCTCCATAATAGCATAAAATCAAATTGTCTGGAAGACACCAGCAAAGTAGCATGACCACAATATTTCCTATTGCACAGCGTGATGATCAGGGTGCTGTTAGGGCAGAGACTGACTCTCTTGACTAGGAATTACAGGCAACTCTTACAAGCGAAGGACATTAGCTAATGAATTATTCCAAGTGATTAATAGGCTGAGGGAGTTCTGCAGCTGTTTGACCTGGTTAACTAACACTTTTCACCTGTGACAGTTATAGGTAAATTCCAGCCTGGAATCAGATCTGCACAGCTGCATGTGTACCCCAGTTAACCCATCTACAATATGTACAACAATTTCATTTTCTATACCTAGGTGGTGTTATGATGGGAAAGTCCAAAGCCCACATGAAACATTGTGTTGCATTTTCATTGAAGTAAGCAACAAGTCAGTAGGATTAAACAACATTCTTTATTCAAGCACATTTACAAAAAAATAGAGCTAGTCAGAGAAACTTCAACAGAACTATACTCTGTTGGAATACATGGTTCCATCAAAACTGAAATGTTTCACAAAATTGGGTCTGATCAATATATCTATATACACAATTTTAAAAAGTCAACTTGAAACAAAGCATTTGAATGACCCAAAATCCCAAAGCTTTAGAATTTTCCTCTGCAAAGAATCTCAGAATTTTTGGTTTTCACTCCAATTCAGAACCAACAAAATCCTTTTTGAAGCTAAGCTTCCCACCCTATGCAGCTCTACAAAAAAATATTGAAGCACTCTCTATTTTACCTCCTTTCTCCTCAGATTGCTTCCCCAAGCGCCATCTAGTGCTTTCAAGTATGTACTACATATAGTTAATCCAGCACTATGCATTTAGTGTTCAACACATGATAAAGGGATCAAAAAATTATGTTACTGCCAATACACATCACCCTAAGTAAATGGTTTTAAATTCTTTCCCCTGATTTATTGTGTGCTAACCAGAAGGATCTAAAGACTGGTACTGTCTACCTGACACAGGAAAAAAATAATTAGTTGTTTTAATAAACCAGGACTACAGGCAGCACTACTGTCCTCCCTCTCTTCCTTTGCCCTGAAAAATATCATAGCCAAAACATTAAGATCTGTATGATTGAAGTTAATAACCTAAATCCACATTCAGGTACTGTAGTTGGCTGACCTTGAGCTTGGGCTTAGCCATAGTATCATCGAGTCTTTGGCCCCAGAATCCCTTACAGAAGCCTAGGCAATATTTCTGTCCCCAGCAGGCCTTCAGCTCACTCCTGGGTTCTTTTCAGAACCCAGTTTACAGTCCCTAGTGGTGCTTCCCAGGTCCCACTACAGGTCACTGGCTAGAAACAGACTTCAGGACCTTTGCTCATATCAAGCTTGTAGCATCAGTCTGCCCCAAACAGGGTGCAAAGAAAAAACTTTAGCAACTATCTCAAGCCATACTTCCCCCTTACTACTCACTACCCTGGCAACCTCTCCCACAGCCTGTGTCCAGTCTCCCTCTTTTAAGCTCTTGCTTCTCTAGCAAATGTTCTGCAGGTGCATCTAATTGTGGCTGCCTGATTGCAGGACAGCTAGTTAGCCTTTCCACCAGTGGGATGGGGTGTGGCCCATCACATACCTTCCTCCCACCCACCCATGTCTAGAAGGGTTTCTTGCTTGAGCATCTCCCTGGTCTCAAGCTCCCTAAAAAAAAAAAAAAAAAAAAATCCAGTTACATCTTCATTCCCTGCTCAGTGTTGCATCTGGAAACTATAGGGCTGGAGCAGTAGATATCAGTGCATAATCTGGGGATTTGAGTCCTTCGTGAAGCCTCTTTAAGCATGCATGGTTGGTGACTAGGGAAAAGGGGCTGCTCAACAGGTAATACCTGAGGGAGTCCACTGCCCACTCGATAGCCAGAGCATCCTTCTCAATAATTGGATATATTCTTTCCCTGGGGAACAACAGCTTCCTGCTTAAATAAAGTGTTTCCATCTCTCAAACAGACAGCGCCTTTCCTGATCTGATGTCAGATGCAACCATATAGAGAATAAACTCCCAAGTGAAGTCTTGGTTGGCAAGGACAGGTGTCTGTCCCAGCCATGCCATTAGGATATTAAAAGCCTTATTGTACCAGTTGTCCCAGCAGAGCGTCCCAGTATCTTTGCCTTTTAGCACATCAATCAGGGGAGCTGTGATCAGTGCAAAATTGGGGATGAACTGGTGATAATATGACAGTCTTAGTGGAAGTAGCATGTCTGTCTCCTGTATCATGTGGGGCATGAGTTTAATGCATGAACTTTATCTAGCACAGGCTTCATAAGGACTCCTCCTACTCTAAACCCCAAATAAGTCATTTCTGTCATAGCCAACTTACACTTTGCAGGATTAGCTGTAGAGATGTCAATACTGCCCTTAGGTGTTGTAGGTGGTCTTCCCACGTATAGCTATAGATTACAAAGTCATCAAGGTATGCCCCAATGTATTGCTGGTGGGGTGTGAGGATTTGGTTCATAAGGCACTGGAAAGTCACTGCAGACCCTTGCAGACCAAACAGCATAGTTTTAAAAGGGAAATGGCTAAAGGCGGTCAAGAGTGTAGTCTTCTTTTGAGGGGATAGAGACTGGGGAATCTTCCAATAGTCTTTTGTAAGGTCATCTGTACTGAGGTATTATGCTGAGCCCAACAGCTCTAACAGCTCATTCACCACTGGCATTCAATAGGTGTTAAACTTTGTGATGGAATTGATCTTGTGAAAGTCTACACAAACTTGGACCGTGCCATCCGTTTTGAGGACCAGGAATACAGGGCTTTCCAGTCACTCTTAGACTCTTCAATGACTCCCATTTTCAGCATTATCTGCACCTCTTCTCATATCATAACCCACACCCTTTTTGGTAAGGGCCAGGATTCTCCCTAACAAGTTGCCCTGGTGCTCTTTCTAGATGATGTTGCATCACATTTGTTCTTTCTGAGCTTGTGGAGAATTCTCTGCTCATTTGCACCAATGGGATCTTCTGATCTGGTGCAAGGGCCTCATTCAGCAGAATGGGCCCAGATTCTGAGCAAGTAACTATCTGAGGTCCTAGCTCAGGGCTTGCCAGCCACAGGTCCATCAGAAGAGCTTCACAAGTCTTTCATGGTTTGAGAAAATTTACATGGTAAACCTTAGTCTTCTTCCTCCTGCCAGGTACAAAGCTAGTCCCTATTGTTGATTTATCTGGGAAAACCTCATCCTCTTTGTGATGTCCAGTTGGTGAGCATTCTGCAGCTGAAACCAGCTGAACTGCTCAGCACGAGGGGAGCAAGAGGTGCTGGGGCTGCCTGATTCTTGTGTTTTTAAAAATTAGGTGATACTTTGAAAAATTGTTCGCCAGAGATCTGGGCACCAAACCCTCATCCCTGTGAAATGATCAGAGGCTATCCACAGTGAAATGATGTATGGAGTGTGAATGGACAGACACAGGGGCAGGTCACATGGTGTTTCTTGTACTATGTGTTGTGTAACAACATGACTCCATGTTTCTAAAACTAAGCTGGCTCTTTCTTAAAATAACCATTTACAGAGACGTTGCAACTACAGCTAGCCAGGTGCGCACAGACTAGTTGGTGCCTCCTCCACACTCTTCCCTCTGGCAACCTGTGCTTTTCTCACAAATTTCCATGCAGGGTACTACAATGGTAAGGGAGAGCTTCTTCAGCTGCATCTGAGACAGGTTTAGGGAGAAATGTATGGCTGTTACTCAAAGAGTAAAAACACTGGGAGTCTGGAGTGAGTAGCACTATGGAACCTTGCTGTCTGGGGTGCCCTCTCCAGTCCATTCTCTAGGGAGCTTGCATGTTTTTCAGGCCAAGCTCAGTTCGTGTCTCTCCTGGGGGTCCCTCTGCACTGTTTGACTGCCCAGTCACTACTGCTCCCCCATAAATCCCACACAGATCTTCACCCAACTGTACTGTCTGGCAGTCACGGTCTGTTCCACACATGGCTCTGCATAAAGTTTCTGGGGGTTCCTCTCTGCATCTGGCTTCTCTGTTGCTCCTGGCTCGTCAGGCTTCTGCTGCTTCCTCAAAGGTGCCCAGTCACTTCCTGGTTCAGGAAAGGAGCACTGGAACCACAGTAGAAGGGGGCATGAGGCCTCACCTCTCTCTGTGGCCCCACCCCTGCCCTTTTCCTCTTCCCCTTGAGGCCCTACCCCCTGGCTAGGCCAGAAGCCAGAGCTGGGCAATGTAAGAATCATAGAATCATAGAATCATAGAATATCAGAGTTGGAAGGGACCTCAAGAGGTCATCTAGTCCAACCCCCTGCTCAAAGCAGGACCAAATCCCAGCTAAATCATCCCAGCCAGGGCTTTGTCAAGCCGGGCCTTAAAAACCTCCAAGGAAGGAGACTCCACCACCTCCCTAGGTAACGCATTCCAGTGTTTCACCACCCTCCTAGTGAAATAGTTTTTCCTGATATCCAACCTGGACCTCCCCCACCGCAACTTGAGACCATTGCTCCTTGTTCTGTCATCTGCCACCACTGAGAACAGCCGAGCTCCATCCTCTTTGGAACCCCCCTTCAGGTAGTTGAAGGCTGCTATCAAATCCCCCCTCATTCTTCTCTTCTGGAGACTAAACAATCCCAGTTCTCTCAGCCTCTCCTCATAAGTCATGTGCTCCAGACCCCTAATCATTTTTGTTGCCCTCCGCTGGACTCTTTCCAATTTTTCCACATCCAAGGGAGCCTGGGGTCCTCTGGGGAGCCCTGGACCCTCCAACTGCCCTGGGCAGGCAGCCAGGGTGCCTGAAAGCAGCCCTCAGCTTCTGGCCTGGCCAGGGGGCAGGGCCTCAGGAGAAGAGGAGGAGCAGGGGCAGGGCCACTGAGAGGGACTGGGCCTTGTGGTGATGAGAGGGCTAAGGCCCACCACAGCCCTGCACTGGTTATTCTCTTGATATAGGGCCAGGACATAAAAGAGTCAGTTTGAGAACCCTTGCCCTAAGGCATAGGACTTAAAAATAGTCGGTCTTCTGCTTAATCAGTCTTTCTTCCCACATATTTGTCAAGTCCCTTCTCTCATTTCTTTTTATTTGTTGCAACTATTTTTGATGAATCACAGATAGCGATTCAAAACAACATGAGAGGCAACTGTGTTGTACATAAGAACCGTGTTTATTATATCAGACCCTTGGGGTTCTCAAACTGTGGGTTGGGACCTCAAAAATGGGTCGCAACCCTGTTTTAATGGGATCACCAGGGCTGGTGTTGGACTTTCTGGGGCCCGGGGCTGGAGCCCAAGCCCCACCACTTGGGGCCAAAGTCGAACCAAGGGCTTCAGCCTTGGGCTGTGGGGCTTAGGCTTTGGCTTCAGCCCTGGGCAGTGGGACTCAGATTACAGGCCCCCTGCCTGGGGCTAAAGCCCTAGGGTTCGGCTTTGCCCCCCACATGGGGTGGTGAGGCTTGAGCTTTGGCTTTCCTCCCCCCCACCTGATGTGGCGGTGCTCAGGTGGGCTGAGGCTTCAGTCCCATCTCCTGAGGTCATGTAGTAATTTTTGTTGTCACAAGGGGTCGTGGTGCAATGAAGTTTGAGAACCGCTGCCTTATTTGATTTGATCTGATTACATACATGACATTTTCATCCTTTTGAAATGTTAAACATGAATTTCTCATTATTCACAACTGACGTATTAATCCACTTATACTCATTTTTCTTTCTCAAGTAATTTTGGAGGGAAAAATAAGATTTGGATAAACAACTAACCCAGTTAGTAGATCATGAAATTATTTAACACCAGACTGCATGCTCTTCCTGCATAGTAATGGGTCATTAATTTTGCCAATATATCTCATCTGTAGAGTCAGGCTTTATGGAACAGAAAACACTTCATGTTATTCAGTAGAAATGTAGCTATTCATTCCCCTCTTCATGTCTTTGTTGTTGTTGTTTGTTTTCCCTTGCTGCCAGCTTAGTCCTGGAAAACAAAAAGATCACTATTAGGAACCTGATATTTCATGGGTCTCTTTCTATTATATTGTGCCTAGATTTTAAAAATCAACTTCACCTTCTTGACAAGCATCTACAAGATCTCAGCTTCCGGTTGGCTCCTTTCTTATAAATTCATTACAGAGTTTTCTTTTGACTCTTCTGTACTACTTAGGTTTACTCACATATGGTATTGATTCTATGCTCTGTACTACAGTTAAATTATATGGCCATAATTTGGTAGCAGTTAAGCACGTGCTTATCTTTAAGCAATTAAACTTTAAATATTTGCTTAAGCGCTTTGCTGAACAGGGACAGAGTTAAACATGTGCTTAAGTTAAACGTATATTTTATTAATTGGTAGAATTGGGCCCTATAATAACTTTTGGCACCCTAGTCAGAACGTCTTCCTTCTAATAAGCTAGCAATAGAGGTAGAACTGATTCTGTCAGGATTTAATAGTGAGCCTGAATGGTTGTCTTCTGTGTTGATGTGCCACTGTGAAATCTACTTACCATGTCAGAATAGCAAAGTGGTCAATAAATACTCAGACCTAATTTTCAAGAAAGCAGGTGACCTTTGATATGTAAAGCATTACAGACCTATGCAAATTGCACCTAAGGAAAACTCTCTTTTTTTCCCCTCAGTGTGGTCCAACAACATGATAGCTGATGCAAGAAAGGCAGGTAATCTATAAAACTGTGATATATATGGTATCAGTTAAAAGTATTTGCGATTAAATAAGGGCTTCTAACTATATTTTTATGTCTCTAACTAGTCAGGCCTAGGGCCACATTATGGCTGTAAAGCTACATTGTGAGCAGTGGGAAAACCATATGAAGCCATGATGCAGTGGAAAGGACAGAAGTCTGACAACACTTGCATGGGGCTAACAACTCCTTCCCAATGACTGGTCAAATGACTTGGCACACACAGGGCTTCATGACGTAAGGTATATTTGGAAGTAGTGACTCATCTTCTATTTATGAACATATATATTACATGCAAAAAACCTCCACTACGTTAAAAGAACATTAAGGTTGCAAAGTCAAGCATTCCCAAAATTTGAAATATCAAAATTAATATTGCCTGTGCAACAATCTGGTTCTGGAGGGGAATGTTCCCTAGTGGTTATGAAACCCTTCTGCTCCTCTTCCCACCAGCCTGTCTCTGCCCCTCCTCTGCTCCTAACCCCCGTTTGTCCTACCAGATGTTGTCTCTTTGCTGCCTCTACTCCCCACCGTTTCAGGGGTGGCAAATTATATGGGCCCGTGGTGCCCATGCTCCAGGAATATTCAGGAATTGGGGGCCCGGCTGGGTCTCTCCCCTGGGGCCTGGTGTTTCCCCTGGCCCTGCCTGCCACCCCCAGGTGATTTAAAAGGGCCCGGGGGCCCCAGCTGCTGCCGCCACCACCAGCAGCACAGGGTGGCTAAGGTAGCTTCCTGCCTGCCCTTGTTCCGCAGCACTCTCGGAAGCAGCTGGCACATCCCTGTGGCCCCGGGGTGGGGGTGTCTCTGTGCGCTGCCCCCGCCCCGAGCGCCGATTCCGCAGCTCCCATTGGCTGGGAACTGTGGCCAATGGGAGCTGCAGGGGCAGTGCCTGCGGGCAGCAGCACATGGAGACCCACTGGGCTTCCCACCTAGGAGCCACTGCAAGAGGGGTGTGTGGGTTGCTTTTGGGAGCTGCCCAAGGTAAGCACTGCACCCCTCACCCTCTCCTGCACCCCAACCACCTGCCACAGCCCAGAGCTGACACCCTGCACCCAAACTCCCTCCCAGAGCCCAACCCCCACCCCTTCCACACCCAAACTCCCTCCCAGACCCTGCACCCAAACCCCCTCCCTGAGCTTGCACCCCCTCCTGCACTCCAGCCCCCTGCCCCAGAGCCTGCACCCAAACTCCCTCCCAGAGCCCTCACCCTTCCCACACCCAAACCCCCTCCCAGTGCCCATGCCCCAAACCCTCTCCCAGAGCCCTCACCCCTCCCACACCCAAACTCCCTCCCAGAGCCTGCACCCCAACCCCCCTCCCACACCCAAACTCCCACCCAGAGCCTTAGGCAGGTGGGGCAGGCGGGACTTGGACCTGTTCTGAGCACCACCAAAAATTATACAAACCTGCCGCCCCTGCACTTTTTTGCATATGAGTCAAGCTGCTGCTTCCGTCTCCTCCTCATTGCCTGGGTGCCAGCAACAGGAGCACTAACAGCACAATGAGACAAGCTCCCTGCTTTGACTTCTGGTGCTCAGCAGCACAGCTGACCCCAGTTGCTGGGAGGAGCAATTGCAGGTAAAGTCCTGCTCAGGCTCTGTAGCCCCAGGATGGAGCATATTGAATCACACTGTGGGGATGGAGCATGTGCATTCTGGCCACCACCTGGGTCACCAATATAATTATCAGGGCTGCTCACTGTTGGAGTACACCAAACCCCTAAGTTACCATTAGCATGCCAAGCATACCATGACTCAGACGCAAGCACTGCAGCTGCTTCAGACGCTAGGTGCCTGCCATGATGGGTACCAATAACCACTCAGACTCATTGCTAAGTGAAAGGGTATCTAAGACTATTAGGAAAGGGATAGATTATAAATACCCTAGATGCAGAGGCTTAAACAGTTACAGTTCAAAGTGAGCAATAGCAGGTCTTGTTTGGGCCACTGAGGCAGTCTGGCAGAGATTTGGGAGAAGTAAAATATAAAGAAAAGAGTCATGAGGATAACAAGTTTTGCTCTCAGGGGCCTGGGAGGATGAAGAAATCAGCTAACTTCTTCTGGTTAATTTAACTTGCTTTTCTTGTTATACTCTCTTGTAATAAAAATACCCACAACGAGACTGGAACCTCTTCCCTGAGAGAATGGATTTTAATCCCCTTCTGTGGCATCTTTCCACCTTTATCATTACTGAGAGGAGGGATGGGTCTTTACCAACACCCTAGATCCAGACACCCTGAACTTTGGAAAAGTTGACTCTTTTTCCAAAGTTCACAACCCAACTCTGTTTGACTGAAGGACAGTTTGTCTCCTTCTGGTTTGTTGTGGACAGTTTATTCTGCTTGTTAAATTCTGCTGCCTGTATTTTTATGCTGAAATTTTGGAAATAATTAATAGGTCAAGGAACCAGTTGGGATTTAAAGTTAAAATCCTAGGGAGATCATCATACTGATGTGTTGTGTGTATAAGTTACAGGGGCTAGTGTGTGGTATACGGTTAAAGATTCCCATAGAACAGCCTGTAGTTTCTTGCTTCAGAAACAGATTTCTTCTTCTTCCTCTATTTAACTTTCCAAACAGTGTGAAGGGGTTTGAATTTTTTTAAAGGAGCTATCTCCAATGGGTATCTTCAATTAGTGTTCTTTTAAAATGTTTAACCTGGAGTTGGTGTAAAACATAAACAATTTAAAATGTTCTAAGAAGAAGACGACAAGGTTCTGAGAAGGTAGAGAGGGAGAGAAGAATTTAAGTCCCCTCTCAGCCATGTGCAGTTTTTAAGAGGCTACTGGGCCAGATTCACAAGAGAAGTTACAGTTTATTTGTGCCACATTGGTGGTATGCAGGGGCCATGCATTGTCAGCAGAGAATACCCCTAGCAAAGGGTAACATCTGTCTGGCACATCTGTATCACTGTCAGGTCCTGCGCCTCTGCCCGCTCTCCCACTTCTAGCATACGGGCTGTGGCAAGGTTGTGACAGAGCTCCACTATGCTATGCCAGTGACGGAACTTAGGGTATGTCTGCACTGCAGTGTAAGCCCAGAGTTAGTGGGACTCGAGTCAGCCACCCTGGGTTAGAGAACCAAGCACTTGAGCTTCTGCACTGTTTAACCCTACGTTAAGAATTATCTAACCATACTTGAACCTGGGGTTCTGGTGTCCACACTGCAGCACTTATATCTGAGTCAAACCAACCATATCCCAGATGCCCAGTGCCCTCCCAAGATGTGACCGCTCTAGCCCTTTGACTATACGGCACTGTGGGAAATCTTGACTATTCACCCTGCACATTACAGGAAGTTTGAATAGCCCACTAAGCAGCCATTTTCGTCTGTGCGCATCCAGCTTCTGGAGACAGCATCATGGAGAAGGCGCCTTTTGAAGAACTTCTCTTGCTTGCGCTTTCACTCCTGTATCAGGAAACGGGCAAAAGCATCCGAGAGATGCTGGTGGACATTTCGGTGGCATTTTCTGACCCATCAAATGCACGTGAAAAAGCTTATGGTGGAGTTAGGTGAGGAAACACAGACATGGCAGCCTCAAACTGGCTGATACTGCTCATGACACTTGGCATAGCTGCGGATGCCCCCTATGTAGACCAGCACTGCTGGAGCAGGCCACAGACACAAACCAGTGGGATCACCTGGGATGACCAGCAATGGGTCCAGAACTTTTGCATGAAGAAAGCTACATTTCTGGAGCTTTGTGAGCAGCTTGCCCTCACTCTCTAGCATAAAGATAGACACATGAGGACACCCTTGCCTATCCAGAAGCAGGCTGCTATAACTGTTAGCTTCCACATGGCTTAGCCTGTTAGGGGTGCAGGCAAACACACACAGAACACCACACCTATCCTCCTTAATGCCCCCTCCCCTCATTTCTGGATACAATTTCAAATCCCAGTCAAAATTGGCACAAATGATTTTGTTAGCCCATCCAGTCCATTGGTATCTCTAACTGAAATCAACTAGATTTGTAAATGGAACACACATTCCCCTCCCACAGTTCATTGTTTCCAGGCAGCTCATTACAGCACTACACAGAGCGGCATACTTGTAGGCATGGCAATGTACGGTTATTATTTTTAAGAAGCAGGAATGCCCTAGCGATGATCTGTGCATTTCCAGTCTTGGCCTAGAGACCCAAAATAAGTGGGTCCATAGGATTGTGATACTTTTGGCAGACTCCTAGCACCCAAGTTGGGGGGCAGGGGGCTGTGTCTACACTGCAAAGCAATAGGGCTTGAGCAGGGCCGGTGCAACCACTAGGCGAACTAGGCGGCCGCCTAGAGCACCTAGTAGTTGAGGGCGCCTAAAAGCCCGCTCAGGCGAGGAGGTGGAGTGGAGGTGAGCTGGGGCGGGGAGGGCCACCCGCAGTAACGGGGGGAGGGGGAGGGGCGCACAGGGGAACCACTCCCCACCCCAGATCACCTCCACTCTGCCTCCTCCGCTGAGCACACAGCCCCCGCTCTAATTCTCCTCCAATTGGCGCCGCAATCCTGGGAGGGGAGGAGAATTAGAGCGGCGCCGGTGTGCTCAGCGGAGGAGGCAGAGCGGAGGTGAGCTGCGGCGGGCTCCCCGGGCGGGATTAGCTTCCGCGGTGGGGGGGCTCCCTGGGCAGGGTTAGCTGCTGTGGAGGGGGGCTCCCCGGGCAGAGTTAGCTGCAGAGGGGTGGTAGCTGCTGCGGGGGGGGAGGGGGAGCTCCCCGGGTGGCGGGCGGGGTTAGCTGCCACGGGGGCGCGGGGGGCTCCTCTGGTGGGTGGGGGAGCAGGTGGGCGTGGTTAGCTGCCACGGGGGGGGGTGTTAGCTGGGTGGGGGGGTGGCGCAAGGTGGAAGTTTCGTCTAGGGCGCGAAACTTCCTTGCACCAGCCCTGGGCTCGAGTCCCGACTTGGATTCAAACCCATCTACCCCTAGGACTCCAGATCCATACCCAAGTCTGAGATTTGTGTATAGATAGAAGTGGGGGGAGGTTGGCTCAAGCTTGAGCCTGGGCTTATATTGCAGGGTAGACATACCCTTAGCGCCGCCCGGCTGCAACTCTAAGTCGTGTTGGAAGTGGGACTGACCCTCAGAAACTTGGAGCCATATCTAGCTCTACCCCTCTTTCCTGCACCAAGCAGGGCTCTAATGAGACAAGAAAAGAATCTGCTCCACTGTGTTTCAGTCCTCTCTGACTCACAGGCAGCTTGCAAGGTGCCAGTCCAGTAGTGGTTGGCTTCATTGTTTTTAAATGATCAGAGCACAATTTTCAAAGCAGGATGTAAAAGGGAAACAATTTTTCATGCTTGAGTGGCTGCATCAATTTGGATCAAGCTTTCTAGAACCTTTTTCTTTGGACCAAACACGGAAAATACCAGACCCCAACTCAATTTGTTTGGGCAAATTATGAGCAATTAGCAAATATAGGTTAGACTGTAATTTGGAACTCAGCCTTAATGACCGTGCAGTACTTGGACACAAGCAATTAGGGGAACTCACTCCTTGGTGTGTTTGGGACCTTGCATTTAGGCTCCAGGATAATTTTGCTGAGTGTAAGAACCTGCGAGAAATATCTGAGCAAATAAGGATGTGATCAGCTCATAGCTCTACAGGGACTTGTTTGCACAAGTCAGTTCAGTTTATAGATCTGCACAAGTCCCTGAATTCTTAATGTATGTGCTATTTTCAGCATGCTAAGAATCAGGAAAACCAAGATCAGATAGGATTTCTTGTCCTCTTTTCCTTTTCATATACCAAAGGTTTCTCTACCTTGGGCCTCATTGTGACATGCAATGGTAAAAATTAGGTAGAAGCAAAGTTTAGCCTGCAGCAAAGCCCAGGCAATATTGACTATTGATCCAGCTGTATAGGGTCAAATTACTTGGAAAACAACCCTCCCATTTTTCACTCCACTGACGCTGTGGGGCAGTTGCTCTTAGGATCATTACCCTTGCCTGTAAAATACAGGAATGCGAGACTGTGTTTGAGTAAAGTTTGAACCCCGCTGAACTTTGTGGGTTTGCAACTTACTCTCAGAACCAAATCTTTGCTTTCCAGGAATGCATCCCCTTCCCAGTTAAACAGGGCATTCTCAGCAAGATTCTGTGGTTTAGATGTTCCTATGCCATCATGAATCATAGTTACACTACAATGAGTATACTAAGAAGAACTCAGGCTACCAACCTCCTATCACTTATGACAGTGGCCGTAACACAGAAAAATGCAGAAGGAACATACCTTCTCACTACATTAATTGGCAAAAATGTAGTGGCAAAAGATGCCAGAACTCTGTCTCTAGGTAGAGAGCTCTGTGATGAAAACTAGAGACACTTACGCAATGTTTGGATAATGGCCGCTTTTTTGGACAGTGGCAGGACATTTGATGCTGTTTGTGTCTGTGATTTTCCCCTACCATCCTTTTTTCTTTTCTTTCATCTCTATTAGCCTTTTGTCCTTCACCCACTATTGCACTTTAAAAGAACTGTGTCTCTGACATGATATTTCTCAGGGGTGCTCCAAATCCCAAATACATCAAGTTGCCTCCTTTAGTGGAGGTTTCACTCCAGGAGGCCAGTAGTTTCTTTCAAGTATGAAGGAGACACTCAGTAGGGAGATATTTCAAGGTGGGGAGAACACTCCTGGGGGCATAGGCAGCAATTGCAGTGAAGAGGATGTTATGAAAGGTGGTTTGTAGGATGAAGGGTCAGCTGATTAAAATGAAACTAGGACAAAATCTCAGTTTCAGTATGATTAGCCTGGGGCCATGTCAGAACCTGGGGCTTGAGTCAAGGATTGAGCTAGGCAGAGAAGAGACTGGAACAACACAAAGAAAAAATGGGCTAAAGAAGGCAAAGAACAGGAGGGGAAAAGGAGACATTGAAGGAAAATAAGCTTCACGGAAAAAGTAAAGGTCTAATACAATATAGAAAAAGAGGCCTTAAAAACAGACAAGGAAAATAAAGATCGCCCTCTTGCTCCCAAGACACAAATAATTTCCATTGATTACAGTGAATAATTGGTATCCTATGAGGATAGAATTAGGCCCAGAGAGTAGAAAGAGGGTATGCCTATACTGCATTGTAAACCCAGGTCTGTGAAATTGATGTTTCTAAGCCTGCACTTGAGCATCCACACTGCATTGTAAACCTGAGCTTACAGTTGCTGGACCCGGGTCTCACAGAGATGCTAATATGTCTATCTGGACGATACAGGGCTTCTCACTGGGTTTATAGTTTTAGCTGCATCCACACTGCAAAATGCCAGAGCTTGGACCCAAATCACAGCAAGAGGAAGGGGACAGACCTAAGAAGCAGAGAGAGTAAGTGAAAAACAGCAGTATTATCTAGATCAGGGGTTGGCAACCTTTCAGAAGTGGTGTGCCGAGTCTTCATTTATTCACTCTAATTTAAGGTTTCGCGTGCCAGTAATTCATTTTAACATTTTTAGAAGGTCTCTTTAGTTATATATTATAGACTTACAGAAACTATTGTTGTATTTAAAGTAAATAAGGTTTTTTAAAATGTTTAAGAAGCTTCATTTAAAATTAAATTAAAATGCAGAGCCCCCCCGGACCGGTGGCCAGGACCCGGGCAGTGTGAATGCCACTGAAAATCAGCTCGAGTGCCACCTTCGTCACGCGTGCGATAGGTTGCCTACCCCTGATCTAGATATAATATATTTGGATCTGGTAGGAAAGATGTGATCCAAGCCAACATTGTTCAGGGATCAAACCCTATGAGATCAGGCCAGACACAAGGACTCTAAGTCTGATCTCTTTTCATGCCACAAGTTGTAAAGTAATTTATTCAGTGAAGAAACCCCACACATTTGTATTGCATTAGAAGAAATTTCCCATGGAAAAACCCCAGTTTTTTGTTCTGAAACTTTCCTGCAGACATCAGAAATCTCAGAGTATTCTCCTGTCTCTCATAAAATGAATAACAAAGGTTAATTTTCAATGTATGCAATAATTTTTACAGTTAAGCGTAACAAATAATGTAACAGATTTTCCAGATGTCTGGAGCTTTGAGTCTGCATTAACAGGATTAGGCTGCCCTCTCTTGCACAAAGAGAGAGCTGCATCCGTTACAATATTTCAGAGGTTACGATCACATGGTAGACTAGTTTACTCACTATGTGATGATGGAAGAGGAGGTTTTGATAAAAGACATCTGTATTCTCTAAACAGAATTAATACAGAGGGGAATGGCAGTAGTTTTAACCCTTTGATTATTAACAGGAGCAGCTGTACACTACAATGCTTTCAAAATTATTTTGAAAAAACAACAACCTTCAATATTTTCATTTATGGCCCCATGATAGGGTGCTTGGAAGTTCAGATGGCCTAACAGTTAGCCCTCCTGATATCCAGCCCCTTGTTGCCCTAATATGGTGGCAGGGGTGCCTGGTAGCTGACCTTATGTCAGGAATCTTCTGGCCTCCACTTGCATCTTGGCCTCAGCCCTTAAAGGGGTGCGGTAGGGGGACCCTCCCTCTCCACTAAGTCCCTGCCAGGGCCCTGTGTGAAGCAACACCACTGGGGTCCTCCCAGCAGAGAGTCTAAGTCCACTGCCCTGGGCTACTTCCTACCTATGTACCTTCAGTTTGGGGCATGGCCCCTATGGTCCAAACAGTTGATAGTGGCTCACCAGGAGCAGCACCCCTCTGTAGACTTTTTGCAGCATCCTGCTGCAGCCTCAGGTCCCTCTGGGCGGGAGCAGATGGCTGGTTGGAGGAGCTAGCCCCACAGAGTCCTTACAGTCAAACAGTAAAGTTCACGCACTGCTGGGTTTTCCCCAGTCTCCCCAAAAGTCTCTCTCAGTCAGGGATATGGTGCTTCTCCCCTGGTGGCTGTCAGGCTTGTAGTGAAGCTCCCTTCACATAGAGAATTAGAATTACCTCTTGCCTCTTCACCAGTCAGCCCTGAAATGAGCCAAGTTCTCTCCTTTTCTACCCCCTCCAGGCCTGGCAATGGCTGGAAGTGGAGTGGGCTAGCTGGTTACACAGGCTCTCTTTAACCCTTCTTCTGCTCGTGTGAGGTTCTTTGCTGCAACACAGGGCCAAATACAGGGACCCAGAACTTAGACCGGATATTTGGGATCTCTGCAAGTAGGCCAGGTGAGAAGAAATCCTCCTCTGAAGATTGCAGAGATGGTCTGCGGTGGCTACTTTAGCCCAAAAGCTGAAATAGCCCCCAGTGGCCCTACCTGCTCTGCTGCAGATGGAGTGAGAGACTGGGGGATCTGCACATTAGCAGGTTTCCCTACTGCCCCTTCCTTGGCCCCGACTCACCCTTTACCCACTACTATGCATGGAGTCACGATCAAACTTGGTTCTGTGTAAAGAAGTGCACACACTGAATCCAGTCCCCCTACCTATTGCCCAGGGAAATTGCAACGGCCACAGAGTTGGGGACTGGATTTGCCCCTTTTCTTCCAGAAGGAAAATGTGTTCTTATTGCCATTGAATAATCAATCAGTGTTAGAAAACAGTAAAACTGCATTGTTGTGACATTAAATCTTCTAATCCTTCATGAGACGTCAAGCAAAAATAACTTTCCCATTGCCTGGTAGCTGGAGCTGTCCAACAATGTGAACCTTCCATGGTAAGTGTTTTTTTCTCCTTTAAGTTACTCCAGACAGGTAAACTTTTTTAACTGGCAAGTCATTGGAGATCTGTAGTACTTTTTTCACTGGCAAGTCATCTGGGATCTATAGTAATGTTTGGCAGAGTGGTGCAGCTACAGTTGAAATAGAGTGCATGCCAAGACCTTCTTGTGGTTGGTGATATTCTGTTAGCTGCATTCAGCCAAGAATTTGCATTTTGGGGGATTATTTCCACATCTCTTTCGAAATAATGTAGGGAAACAGGAAAGTGGCTACCACTGACTATGATAGTCATATTCTTTCTGAAAATCTTTAAATTGAACTTCTATTTTTGAGATATGGATTAAAAAAAACAATCCCATGTTTGATTAACAGGAACATGTATAAAACCAATGAGTTATTTGAGGATCCTTTACAAATGGTGCCTATCATTTAACGTACTCTCTTATCCCGGCATGCGGAAAACATTAACAATTGACAGATGGATAGCATTTGTTGCCAATGAGGATTTTTTAAAATCTTTTCATTGTTTTTACAGATCAATACCACGTACAGAGAGTTAGTGATTACAAAGAAATGGCAAAGTTTGAAAAGGATTTGTACAACAACAAATTTTCTGTTTCTTTCCTACTGCACATCTTTAAAGTCTGTGTATTGTACAAATCCTGTCAGTGTTTGCCAATTCTTTGTAATTACTAATTGACGACCACTTTAAGGCCATATCTAAGCTGCAAACTCAGATCTGAAGCTAGTCTGGCTCTGATTGGGTTTAGATTTGGTGTTCACATTCAGGACTGTCTCCAAATGAGAGAAATACCAACAAGTTTCTAATGTCCTTTCTTTTGCAGAAGATTAGTAAGAAGATAAGAATTCAGGAAGCTCCAGACCTGTTCTGAAACACTCATCCTTGTTGCTGTAGTCAATATCATCCTATTACTATGAACAGTCTGCTTAAGGTACTTATCTGGTCCCCATCACTGTAGTCTGAGCATCTCACCATTTTCAATGCACTTCTTCTCTCAATACACATAGGTGGTAAGGGAGTGCTTTTATGTACATTTACAGATAGGGAACAGAGTCACAGGGTACGTCTATACTTACCCGATGGTTCGGTGGCAAGCAATTGATCTTCTGGGATCGATTTATCGCGTCTTGTCTAGACGCGATAAATCGATCCCGGAAGTGCTCGCCGTCGACGCCGGTAATCCTGCACTGCGAGAGGAGTAGGTGGAGTTGACGGGGGAGCCTGCATGCAGCGTGTGGACCCGCGGTGAGTACCTTTAAGTTCGAACTAAGATACTTCGACTTCAGCTACGTTATTCACGTAGCTGAAGTTGCGTATCTTAGTTCGAACTGGGGGCTTAGTGTGGACCAGCCCACAGAGAGACTAAATGACTTACTCAAGGTCACACAGGAAGTCTGTGGTAGAGAAGGGACTTGAACCCAGGTCCCAAGCTAGTGCTCTAAGCAGTGGACCATCAATAAAATGTAGCAGTACACTCTAGAACTGTACATTTTGTGTTGGCTAGATCTTTCAGCAACCCTTGATTCCATTCACCACCAGGTGCCATGCTGGGTGTGTAATAAGCATAACATTATTTATGAATATTTTATGTTAAAAATTCACAATATTCATAAATGCCTGTGATTATTCAGGCATTATTTGCCCAGCTGTATAAACTGGGTTAATGAAAACAATATTCATGAACAGGGCCGGCTCCAGGCACCAGCCGACCAAGCATGTGCTTGGGGCGGCACCTTGTAAGGGGCAGCCAATCTTGGGGTGGTGGGAGGCGCTCGGTTTTTGTTTTTTTGTTTTTGTTGGTTTGGCGGGGAAGCGCTTGAGGTTTTTTTTGGTTGTTGTTTTTGTTTTGGCTGGGCAGCGCTCAGGGGGGTGGGTTGTTTTTGTTTCGGCAGCGTGGCGTGGCGCTCAGGGGTGTTTTGGCAGCGCGGCGCTGGGGGTGTGTGTTTCGGCGGCGTGGCACTCGGGGGGGGCGTGTTTCGGCGGGGCGGCACTCTTTTTTTTTTGCTTGGGGTGGCAAAAAAGTTAGAGCCGGCCCTGTTCATGAATAGCTTATTAAAAGGAATCTTGAAATTTATCAACATAAGTAATGAATATGGACAATTCTTCTTTAGTTGGGGTGAGGGGTAACTCCTCCATGAGAGATGCAGGGTTTTGTTCTTGCTGCGGAGGAGATCAT
This sequence comes from Chrysemys picta bellii, assembly GCF_011386835.1. Lineage (NCBI taxonomy): Eukaryota > Metazoa > Chordata > Testudines > Emydidae > Chrysemys > Chrysemys picta. The sequence continues at coordinate 233,870,582 of NC_088792.1, forward strand.
GTCCACCAAGTACTTATACAACTCCCCTCAAAGTAATAGTGAAGAAGCACCTCACATACATTAAAGAATGTTCCCTACCTCACAGGATAAGCATTATCCCCATTATACAGTTGGGAACTGAAGCTCAGAGATATGATGGGCCCAAATCATCCCTTCACCAGAGCTGAGCTGGGTACCAGGGCCCAAGCGGAGTGTGCAAGCAAAGGTGGCTTTACCTCCCCTTTGTGCCTCTATATCCTGGGAGGGGGAGCTAATTCACCCCCTGACACAAGTTAGAGCAGCCTAAAGGCTTCCCTGAATTGTGCATGGCTGCCTGTGACACCAAGTGGCTGTTCTAGCAGCCAGGCTTAGCTGGAGTGCTCTGGCCAAACCTCCATTCCTCAGGAATACTCCTGAAATGCCCTGTGGGGTGGTATTGAGCTGTTACATCAATTTCATGCCCGCTGAGGAAGCTCCCTCACACACAGGGATTCCCAGGGTCAGCTTTGCAGCCCCCTCTTTCCTCTGTGTGGAGACACATGGTGGTGTGGTATCATAGTTGTGTTAATGATTCAGACTTTTATGCCTCCTTTTCAATCAACCCATGATGGACTGTGTCCCATAGCTAATTTGGCTCCATATGCTCCATGTAGTCCTTCACTCCATTCTGAAATTTGTTGATTTGGCAGCACAGGGCTTCGAGTATTTTTCTTAAATGTCATCCCCTATGTTGAAACGCATTCAGAGCAAACTGCTCTGGCGCATATTCCAAAGATGGCATCGGTACTTCTGAGAGAGCCCCAGAAGCATAACATTTAAAAACTAAGCCACCCCCAATAGACCCCCCCCCCAAATTTAAAAAACCTTGTGCACCCATATACGGGAGTAAGAGAATGGCATGTGCTTCCTTACTGCTGTAAGTGGGACACAGGTGGTCAGGTGTCGGTAGGGAATGGGCCGAGCCTTGATTCCACACCCCTTCAATGTGTTGGGCAGCATGGCGGAGCTAACATGGCCGGGTATCAACCTGTAGCAGATTACCATCCGTGTGAAGCAAGGTGGAGGTGGTGGGGAACCAAGAAGGAATTGTGATTCACAGAGTCAGCATCATGATTCCCTCGTTTGGTCTTTGTCCTTCCTTGCTATGGACAGAGAATAAATTCTAAATCTAGCCCTACACTGTGAAAATATGAGTTCATGAGTAAAATTGCATAAACTGGCAAAAGCCTAATTGCCGAGAGTCTCCAATTTAGGCTTTCTAGCTCTCAGGATGAAAGCACCCCAAACACACGCCCAGTCCTTCATGTTCCTCATTAACAATGACAATTAACTTTCTGTAATGCTGAGCAGTCACTTTAACCCCACTGCTTGTAATTAACAGTTTGTATTGATACTAGGCATTTGAGACCTGAAGGGTTTGAATAAAAAGCACCAGAGCTCAAGTGTTTATGAGCAGTTCATATGCAACAGGAAATGGCTTGTTTTTCTTGAACAGTTGCCCTGAATCTACTTGCCAAAAACGGTGTGGTGAATAGTCATTACCTGATTTAACAGAGATTTAGCCTACAATTTCTGCTACCTGGTTTTACACATATGCTGTGGTTAGAGAAAAGGCTCACTGCTTACGGGCAGGTATGTAGCTTTTTAAGAAAAGTAAAATGTTAAGATTAGTCAATGTATGTTCATCATTCAAACCATGCTTTTTGACGAGAGGTGGACTGAACCAAATCTCCAAATCCTAACATCCCCAAGCCTGGTAGAAATTCAGATCTTAGTCTTGATCTGAACTTTGCATCTTAGGCCCATCCCAAGTTTTGACTGAGAAGATGAAGTTGCTTATTACTAGTTTCATTTTACCACATCAAGACCCTTGCCATGAAGCGGAGCTTAAGAGATGGCTTCCTCATCCTTCTGGGTATTTTTTAAATCTTCCTCTCACATTTTGAAAACATTGGCTATCATACGTCTCTACTGCCACCCCTCTTTTCGTTTCTCCAGCGGTTCTTCATCTACTTGTGCTGGGTTTGCTCCACGGAAGAGTTGGGTTCAATCTGCATCACACCAGGGTATGTTCCAGATAAGGGGACATAAAATGGCAGCTTTGTTATATTTACAGTCACATTACCCATAGAAGATGACACCTAGATGTTGTGGCAGCCCTAGATTATGTTAATAATCTGGTCTGAGGTCACAGTGAATCAGCACTTACCCAGAAAAGAACTGCTGCACACAGGTAGACAGAGAATGCTGCTTGCTCTCCGGGGCAGCTGCCCCAGGGCCCGGCAATTTAAAAGGGCCTGGGGCTCCCGGCTGCTGCTACTATGGCAGCAGCCGAAGCCCCGGGCCTTTTAAATTGCCGTCAGAGTCCCAGGCCGGCCAGCATGAAAGGGCTGGCTGGGGGAGGCTGTCCCCCAGCCCTGCCCCTTCCACCCAAGGCCCTGCCCCTTCTGGGAGCAGTAAGTATTGTATCTTACTTTCACCCCTGGAAGTTATCCAGGTGCAAGTAGCCAGCCCCTGACCCCACTCTTCATCTGCAATAGTGTCCCTTAGAGTGCTGGAGAAGAAATGAAAGACATGGAAAGAAAGAAGAAGAGATCATTAAAAATGAAGTATGCTGAGAACCAGGCAATAAACCCCAGGTTTTCCTAAGAGAGAGATCAGCTTCACTCAGCACTTGGGAAAGGAAGAGGCAGGTATGGGAAGCTGTGTTTGTCCTCTATACCATACATCTTCTTATCTTGGACTTTACATTTGCATTTGTTTCTTTTTGTTCTTTTTTAAAAGAAGATTTTCAGTTTTGAGATTGATCTTCCAAGTCAGTGTATGTTTGCCAGGAGCTCCATGTACATCTTAAATCTCTTGCTCCACATGGATATTGATAAATGTGAGGGTTGTTTGTGTATAATACTATGTATTTTGTGTTTCTTCTTCTTGTTTTGACTAGAGACAGCCATGAAATTAAAATAGCTCATGCCTGGAACCAAGACAGGGTGAGAATCTGACCTAGAAGGAAATACATTCTTGTGTACAAAATCAACTCTGAGGCTGCCAAACCTAGAGTCAGAGAAAAGAGAAAATCTGAAATATGAGTAAGAGGTTTTCATATTGTCCAACAAAGAAACCCACTGAACAAGATATTCTGCTTCTCCCACAGTATGGTTCATGATGACCAGGAGAAGATTTGTGTAGATACAAAATGGGGGAATGTAACGGGGCGGCGACTCACCCTTGCGGCACCTCCTGTCGATCATCCTGGGAATTAGCTCTTTGACCCAGGAGCACCCTCTGCAGGCCAGTGTCCCGTTTCCCACTGGGTCCCAAGTCCCTGTTGGACCCCGGTGCCCCTTTCAGACCGGGATGCTGCCCCCTGCAGTACCCCGCAGTCTCGTTGGGTCTCCCTCGCCAGGGAACCCACCTCGCCTCAGTCGTAGGCTACTGCCAGTCACCAACTAGCCCCTGCTCCCTGGGGCAGACTGCAGTATAAGCCACTCATCACAGGCAAGGAGGGGTTTGGACCTGCTGCCTTGGCCTAGCCTTGGGCTGTCCCCTGCAACCCCAGTACCTATTTGGCCTTATACTTGGCCGCAGCCTGGGGGTTTCCAGGCTGGAGCTCCCCAGGCCTGCTCCACTCCAGGTACCTTATCTAGCTTTATCTAGGGGAGGGATAGCTCAGTGGTTTGAGCATTGGTCTGCTAAACCCAGGGTTGTGAGTTCAATCTTTGAGGGGGCCACTTAGGGATCTGGGGCAAAATCAGTACTTGGTGCTGCTAGTGAAGGCAGGGGGCTGGACTTGATAACCTTTCAAAGTCCCTTCCAGTCCTAGGAGATAGGATATCTCCATTAATTATTATTATTTTAGCTCCCCAGCAGCAAGGCCCATCTCCCTCCACAGCTAGAGGAGACGGTGTCAGCTCCTGGCTTCACTGGCCTTTATAGGGCCAGCTGGACCCTGATTGGGGTGTGGCCCCCATCTGAGGCTGCTTCCCAGTCAGCCCAGCTTTTCCCCTGCCCCAGTCCTCTCCAAGGGCTGTTTTAAGCCTTTCCAGGCAGGAGCGGGAGACCACCCCGCTACAGGGAGAAATAAATCTTCTCCAGAATCACATTCAGAAGAGACAATTTCACGCAGGGTCATTTGAAGAAATGGGAGCAAACTGACACAAGAATAGCTCATTGTCCTTTGCCAGCTCAGCCACTGAGAAGGGAAAACAACACCCACTCAATCCTTTTCTCTTCTCCCACTGCAACCAACAACTGTGAATGAGCCTTCTTTATCCTACTAAAAAAAGTGAACAAGAATATATGAAGGTCCCAGTCACAGTTTCAGGGTAACTGCACCTTTATTTTCCACCCCCCATGACCCTGTGGTCCCTTGAGAGCACCCATGTAAGGTTTCCAGCTCCTAGCCATTACCTCTTGGGTGGAGGCATGAGTCTCTCTCTCCCTCCTGCTGAGGGTTTTAAGGGGGCACAGTTCCCTGCTTTATGCTGTGATATCCTCAGCAAGCCAGTCTGCCTAAAGGTCAGCACCTGTGTATTGCTTTCTCTGAGGGCTGTAAACAGTGTATTACCAGCAATTACAAGTTACCGCATAGCTTCTTCTAAGCCAGTACATTTATTAAGGTAAAAGCATTACAGAGAAGACACAAACAACAAACAGATTTAAACACACTAAACATACCAGGAGTCACCCTTCAGTCTTCTGGAGTCCTAGTAGGCCAAAGTCTTTCCAACGCTCCTGCAAGGGATAGACAGAAGGTCCTGGCCATTTGCTTCATCAGAAAGAAGAAATGAGTCAGTTTGAATGCAGCCTTCATGCCCAAAACCATTTCTTTGTCTGTTGGTCCCTGGAAAAGTCAGTTTGAACTAGTATATGCAAGTCTCCCTGGGGACTGGTACCTCTGTGGAGGTATTTATAAATTAAATGATTCACTTCAATCATTCCCCACCCTCCCCAGTGTTTTTGGTTCTTGAAGGAGTTGTGGTATCCCTCCCCCCTGGGAGTTGCATACAATCCCTAACCCATAGTGATACATAAACTTAATACAATATGGTCCCCAAAGATACTGCATAGGATTGTTACAGATCCCATCCTCTAGAACTAAAATATTGAGGGACCAATCAATTCCCCCTATTCCCCTGGTTTTACAGCTAAGAGAGGTTCTTCCATATGGATCTCTCCCTTCCCACACAAATGGGCATCAGCGATCTTCACAGAAGCATCCACTCTCTCCTCTGGAAAAATGAGGAGAATCCTCTATTGGGCTGAGGCAATGTGAGCCATGAGAAGGAATGGGATGACCAAGACTGGGCCAAAGAAGGACATGCCTTTCCCTTTTCTAAATATCAGTAGAAGTGGTGAAAAATTAATGCATTCTTCTTATATTATTTCTTCTATGCCCCTTGTGGGTGCTGGGGAAACTTCCTTGAAGGGTTCCCACAGGCAACGGTACCAAAGAGAAGTGTGGCTATCAGGACAATGAAGGGAGTGGGCAGGAGAGCAGAGGGCCATTCTGGTTGTATAGGGCCTTTGGTGAATCTATATGCACAGAAGTTCCCATAGATTTTAAGACTGAAACTGCTATTCCTTAAGTGGAATGTTCCTCCTCCATGAGCCTCCTGCCACCGGCATAGGCACCAACTCCGTGGGTGCTACGGGGCTGGAGCACCCACAGAAAAAAAAAATAGTGGGTGCTCAGCACCAGCCACCCACCGATCAGCTGTTTGGCAGCCCCTGCCAATTAGCTGTTTGGTGGGAGGCACTGGGGGAGGGAGCAGAGCAGGGGTGGGAAGAGGTGGAGCAAGGACAGGGCACTGGGGAAGGGGGTGGAGCGGGGGGCAGGAAGAGGCAGAGCGAGGGCGTGGTGTGCTGGAAGGGGTGGGGGGGGCAGGAAGAGGCGGAGTGAGTGTGGGGACTTGGGGAAAGGGGCAGAGTGGGGGTGGGGCCTTGGGGCAGAGTAGGGGGTGTATCACCCACCTAGAAAAATGGAAGCCGGGTACTTCCATGAGAGGGGGCACATGGAACCACAGAGAAAGAATCATACACAGAAGTTACTTAAACCAGCACAAGCAGACAGACAAGGTAAAAAAAAAACTGAAGGAAGTTTCAATTTGAAGAGTCAGAACATCCAGGAAAAAAAAAGAAATGCGTACACATTAGCAAAACCAAAAAACAAAACAAAAGCCCCCAACACAGTGAGGGACTGGATGGCTTTTCAGGGGGTTCCCAAACAGTAGTACATGTACCCTGGGGGTATGTGAGACATCTCGGGGGGAGGGATACGTGGGAGAAATTGTGTAATGGCAGATTTTATGTATTAATTATTTTATTTATTGCATGTTCATAATAGGCTACTCAGACAAAGCTTTAAAACTCTGGGAATTTGTTATACAGAATACAGTAGTTAATTTACTTCAGGATATACCATTGAGAACACAGATACACAGAGATGCTGACATACAATGGTCTCACCTCCAATCACCGTACAGCTCAGGTTCAGTTGCCCAGCAATTGTCCAGTCTAACTTAGCTCAGAACTTAGGGATTTTTTTCGGATGTATATGTTGCCATATAACTATATCTGTACATAACAGTGAAATATGAACAGATGGCTAAAGACAGATAGTGTTAAGAAGAACATACAAAGTATCAGTGATGAGAAGTGAAGTGATGAAATTTGTCTTGTCAGTACCAATGCACTTGCTGAAATTGCTGGTGAGACAACAACTACTGACTCAACATGCAGATCTCAGCCTGTGAAGTGAAACGTTGACACCAGGGACAAAACAGGATCTATATCAAACAGATGTAAATCTGATGAAAAGCACATTGAAATGGAATTTACTTGGACTGGAGACAGTGAATACCCTCAGCCGCAGTGTGTTATGTGGTGAAGACCTATCAAACAACAGCCTAACGATCTCTTCTTGGACACTTGGAAACAAAACATAACCAACACAAGGACAAACCACCAGAATTTTTTAAGCGGACGTGGGCACAGCTAATGGCGAGCAAGAAAGTTTTGCACTCTGCTGCTGCTGAAATAATATTAAGGCTCTTGAAGCATCATACTTAATGCACTACAGAGTGGCGAAGTCAGGAAAACCTCCCACCATAGCAGAGGAACTAATACTACCTGCAGCTGCAGACATGGTATGCACTATGCTTGGAGAGAAGGAGACAAAATTAATTCAGTTAGTGCCATTATCAACAACACTGTCACGTCGAATTGATGACATGGCCAATGAGGAACCATGTCACTAGCACCCAGTACTTTGCTCTGCACCTGGATGAATCCCTGGACGACGCAGGCTTAGCTCACCTTCTGGTGTATGTGTGGTACATTTATGAATGTGCAGTACAGGGGGACATTTTGTTTTGCCAGACACTGCTTACCAGAACACCAGCTGATTTGATTTTTCCAGTTGCTTGACAGCTTCATAAATCAAGATGATATCATCTTGTCATGATGTATTGGCATTGTACCGATGAAGCAAAGCCAATGACTGGTAGGCATAGTTGAGTAGTGACACGTATCAGAGCACTCACTCCCAATGTGATGCAGGTGCATTGCAGCGTGCATAGGGAAGCACTTGCTGCCAAAGGCATGCCTACCAAATTGAAGGAGGTGCAGGTCAATGCTATGAAGATGGTAAATTTTATAAAAGCTTGACCCTTGAATTCCAAAAGCTTTTCCGCTTTATGTAAAGAGTTGGTAAGCGAGCACATCAGCCTATTTCTCCACACAGAGGTTCAATAGCTGTCACTGGGCAAGGTCTTGATATATATCTTTGAACTTCACTCTGAGATCAAGGTATTCTTTACAGACCACCCATTCCCACTCTCTCACTCTCTGCATGACACGGCCTGGCTCTCCTGGCTGGGTTACTTGTCAGATATATTCTCACCTGAATGAGCTAAATCTAGGACTTCAAGGGCTGAATGCAACCATCTACAATGTCCAGGACAAAACGGAGTCAATGATAAGAAAGCTGGAATTCTAGGCTCACGGCGTGGAGGAAAACAACACTGAAATTTTCCCAAACATGCATGAATTCCTGACAATGACTGAACTACAGTTGCAGGACAGTGTTAAAGATGACATCAAGCAACATCTCACTGAACTGGCGAAGCAATTACATGAGTATTTTCCCTCAGTGGGAAACACAAACAGATGGGTCTGCTACCCTTTCACTAATTTTTCTGAAGTACCCATGCCGCAAGACTTGTCAATAAAAGAACAAGAGAATCTCCTGGACATCTCAACTGATGGCAGACTCAAGACTGAGTTCCAACAAAACCTGTATTCTGGTAGGGGTATGCAGGCAGCTGGTAAATCTGGAAGGAAGTATGCAATAAGAAAAGTTTGGGAGCCTCTGGCTTAGATGATTGGGAATGGGATAAAGAACCTGTCCCCACTTTACTATTATCATCTTACATTTTAATTACCTGGTGCCCTATGTGAAATAAATTGGCAGTCTTAATCAAGTTCCTTCCAAAGGCCACTATGACAATTAACACTCACATTTCAAGCAAAAATGATCAGACTCCAACTACACTTTCATCCCAATAAGTAACCTTTGGCTAGTGGAGATACATTAGCAGGCATTTGGGGAATCCTGTGTTGTAATTAATTCATTACATAGAGAGAAGGCTCAGATCTCAACCTGGTAGCTTTTCTGAGCACTAAACTCACTACGAAGAGAGAGAAAAAACAAACCAAAACACCTCATCATGGAAATTTTCAGAGATTGCAGATGCTTCCTTTATATATTTAAACTACAGAAGTGGGCAGGATGAGAAGTAATAAATCTACATATTTGAGTAACCATGGATTAAATCATGATAAACTGAATTTCTTGTGCACCTTTGACCTTACCCAAACCATCTCTGCCCAGACTACTAGCACTCCAATCCTCTGGGCAGCTTCAAACAGACTTTATTTTTTAAATATACCTGTGGATCAGGCAACAGTGAGGGATGAAAATGACACTGGTCCAGACCAAAAATTAAGGTTCAATATCTTGCAGTATGCCATTGTAGAGCTGGGAGTCCACATTGGATATATACAGTATCCCTTTCTAGCCCTGGCACCATTAAGATACTGGACCTTGAAAATATGATGCTCTGATTTAGAGAAAAGCTATTTAAAGGAAATTTTTTAAAAGGTTTTAATAATATATTAGCTCTCATTTTTCTATCACTCCACAACTAATCTGCCTTTTGAATCAAAGGGATATGAAATTTGGTATCAGTCAATGTCTTAAAACATAAAAATAACTGTTCTTGAAAATGTGGCATAAACAAAGCAAATTGTGATGTGTGATGGCATGAAGGTTTTATTGGCATGAGTTCTGGAAATTCCCTCATTGGCATGTATATTACATACAAGCGGCGAAGGCCCCTCCCCTAGAGTAAGTAATGTAGATAAGCCTAAATGAGCACAGCAATCTGCCTCGTCCCCCTTATTCTTGATTGAATTAAACCAAACACACAAAACGAGGCAGCACAGAGTGCAGAACTTGCCCCTTTATTATTTATCTTAAAAAGGTTACATTCTTCTCCTCTTCTATTTGCTCTTCTTGATTTCTTCCAGACTTTACAAGATAGGAATCAAGTTATATTATTTTGGGGTCCGCTTGAGTCACTCCTATGGATTTTAATATACCTCTACCCCGATATAACGCTGTCCTCAGGAGCCAAAAAATCTTACTGCGTTATAGGTGAAACCGCATTATATCGAACTTGCTTTGATCTGCCGGAGTGCGCAGCCTCCCCCCCCCCCCCCGGAGTGCTGCTTTATCATGTTATATCCGAATTCATGTTATATCGGGTCGCGTTATATCGGGGTAGAGGTGTATCTTCATTTAACCTTCAGTTGACCCAGTGATGTTAGGTTTGCCATTCTGCGTACTCAGCCCCAAAGGTTCAAGATTGAAGGGTCTGTTTTATGACTAAGTTGGGATGTATTAAGACTTCTCAGCAGCAGACACATAAGAAATTCCCTCACATTAAGTGGCCCTTGAATTAATAGTAACCGTAAATTATTGCTTTAAGTTAGTGAGAAAATTATCCTGACTCTAAGTTTAAAAAAGCTGATGCCATAAGCACGAGAATTATGGTTCCAGCAATGTGTGATTTGAACATATTCTCCTGTATATTTATTCCTTCATACATGAATTCATTCATTTCCATAAGCCAGTCCAGATTCTCAGCCTGTGTAAACTGGGATAGCTGCACAGAAGTCAATGGGTCACTGTCTCTAGGATTCACTTCTTGAGATGTACGATTTCATAAGTTATTGTATTGAGACCCCTTAAGACCGGGATAATTGCAAGGCTCCTTGAATTGCATATGCATCTATGAATATTCATTAAAAAGTTCCTTGAATTTTATATGTGCATTCATCATTATTTTCATGTATCTTACAAATATAGCTCCAGTAATAAACTTTTACCTTCAAGCTTATATTAAAAGCGGATGGAAACAGCATCAAAAGTTTGAGAGCTGAGGGTAAAATCTTGGCCCCATTGGCCAAGTCAATGGAAGTTTTGCCATTGATGTCGATGGGGCCAGGATTTTGCCCAGATTGTTTTTAGATGGATTTGCACAACATACAGAATTTTATGTTAACATGTTTTTAACTTATCGCTGTTCAGCTATTATCTAATCCTGTACAACAGGAGTGTGACTTAAGTGTAGGTTCCTTCTTTATATTAGAGATGCCACAGGCTTTAATAGAATTTGAATTTCTAAGATTAAATAAAATATAGCACTCTCAAAAAAATTCATTGGAATGAAATAGATTAACCATACAAATCTTTGCAAAACTCAGAGATGCTCACTTGCTGCCAAATATATTTTTGCTGAGCTTTCAGTGGGCCAATATATAGGCATCTACTGTAAACAGATTCAGTCCAAGTTCGTCAGGAGGTACCTCAAATGGCGGTATATGAATTTCAGATTCTATATAAATATTATTCCATTTTGTTTGGGCCCTGATTGATTTAGATGGATGTTGTAATGGGTGTGTGGTGAGCTGCACCAGTGATCTCTCCCCCAGTATCTCCATTTGGGACTCTTTCCAAGTTAAAGATTCTATCTACATTCTCCTAGAGGAGACCTCTATGATTCACCCAACTTCAGACAAAATCACTAGGCTGCAACACCCCCTATTGTCAACATCCTGTCATGGTTATAAGGCAACCAGTGCCTTACACCCCTTTGCAGTCCTTCATGCAATCAGTCAGAATAATTTCAAGTAGGTAAATATAATATTCATAAAAAAGCAATAGTTATTTCCCTCCTGCTCCACAGATGTATGCCTGGATGCTATTACATTTCTCTTGTAAGTTTGTTCCCCAAGGTTCCAGACACTGTATGATTCTACACAATACTTCTTTTTCAAAAGGGTGGAAATTTGTTTTGTTTTTTTCTCTCAAAAGGACAAATTTCGAAAGAAAACAGAAATGGTGTCAAAGGGGAACCTTAAAGTACACCCAGGACAAGAGTCAGTGAAAGAGCAATGTAGCATTTACATCTAACGTTGATGCCAGTGGTTTAGCCAACGTTATTAAAAATGGCAGTTGAGGATCTGCCCAAGCCTGACAAAGCCTTGTAGTTTTTTTCTCCTTTTATATAACTTCACCATGGTTTGCATACAGCTTTTCTAGTAGCAGGACTCTCTTCTGAGAGCTGAAATGAACTCCCATTCCTTCTTCCTTAAGGCCTGTAAGAGGGGGCTCAGAGGGCCAGGCAGCCTGGTTGGCATGCTGGGCTTCTGGCCCCTTCCATCCCTGGCAGATGTGCCTCAGCCTTTAAGGGCATGCGGTAGGGGGCTCAGCACTCCATCTCCACCAGGTCCCAGCTCAGGGCCTTGTGTGAAGCAGAATCTGCAGTGTCCTCCTAGCAGAGAGTTTTAAGTCCACTGCCCTGGGCTACTTCCTACCTCTGCCCCTTCAGTTTGGGGCATGGCCCCTATGGTCCAAACAGTCTGTAGTGACTCAACTAAAGTAACATCCCCTTGTGGACTTTTTTGCAGCATCCTTTGGGTGGGGCAGACATATGACTGGGGGAGGGGGAGGAGGGTGACTAGCCCCACAGTGTCTCTGTACATCAGTCACACAGTTCACTCACAGCTGGGTACTCCTTGGTCTCCTCAACAGTCTCTCCTGGTCAGAGATGCAGTGCTTCTTCCCCAGTAGCAGTCCCAGCTGTCAGGTGCCTAGAGATGCTCCCCTCACATACAGAGAGGCAGAATTAACTCCTGCCCCTTCATTTGTCAGTCCGGAACAAGCCAGGTTCTCTCCTTTTCTTCCCCCTCCAGGCCTGGCATTGCCTACAAGTAGAGCGGGTCAAGGCTAGCTGGGCCCATAGGCTCTCTTTGACCCTTTTCGTGCTGGTGTGAGGTTCCTCAGCTTCATCACAAGGCCACTCCCGCAGCAGTACTATTGACTGACATATGATGAATTCCCTAGGACCAAAGAGCATTGCCTCTGCTGGCTTGGAGAGTGAGACGTACTGTCCAGAATGTGAACGTGCTGCTTGGCTGTGCACATCACTGCACTAGCAAACCACTAGGTATTCATATCTTGTAAACTTAGGTTTTTCTACACCTTAAAGGACAAAGTTTTCAAGAGATGCACGAGTTTTTAGGAACAAGTATTTTATGGTTCCCATTGACTTTAGTAAGAAATACATGATTTAAAAAGCTCAAAAAGCTTTAAAAATGTACCTTAATCACAATTCATGCTATAATGTTACCACTTTTGTCATAGAAAGAAACAGGCTGATATTTCAAGAGTCTGATGGGTCCAGGCCCTCTCTGAGCAGTTCTGGTTTCTAGGATAGTCATCGCTCTCTGAATTCAACTGAGACTCCTCTGATCTTGCCACTAACATCCAGAGTAAAACATTTAAAGCTCCTTCTCTTCTTTTCTTCCTCTCCTGGGTTGAAATGCAAATTAATAAATATTCAAATGTGTACTAAGTCCCACAGTTGGAATGGTTCCAGCTGCAAAAGTGATTGCTCAAGGCAAGCTGTAAATATCAACATATGTGAAGAATCACTGCCAAGTTTAACTAAAGTATAGTGTTGAATTGTAACACCACCAGCCATTTATTCAGGGCTAGACTGGGCTTTTAGCCCGGAGTCTATACAAAAGGGCAATGTGGGACTGGGGTAAGGAGGCCCTGGAAGGTTTTGTGGCTGAGAAGCACAGTCCCTTCAGGACTCCCCAGTAATACAGCGAGGGAAATAATTCACTATATCCCTTCAAAGAGTGGAACATACTCCCCCTCCCTTCTCCCGGGTGACGAGACACTTCCACTAGCTGATTCATGGCTGAGGAAGCAATGGGCCCATGTAATAGTTCAGCTCCACTGGAGGCATCCCTTGGCAGCAGGCTGGCCACTCAACAGCGGTCACAGCTCAGTCTCCGCCCACCTCCGATTCCCTTGATCCCCCAGGAACTACATCATGAACTTTGTGGCCCCTCTTGGGATTGATTTTATTAACTTCAATTACTCAAACTCAGGCCTGAGGTATCCAAACTGTAATCCAAATACATAGGCTTCTGAGCCTTTAGGCTTCCCCACCTCTTAGGTTTCCCTCCAGCCACTCCTGGATCAGGATAGTCAGCCTCTGGCCCCTCAAGTTTCACAGCCATTAGCTCCTCAGGCTGTCTCAGGAAAGTCTGTGCCACTAAGGCCTCTCTCATTCTGGTCTCCTGGCCTTCTTCCTGGTCCCCCAGCCACACTTCTTATGCTAGTTAATATACAGGTGCTACACAACCCACAAAATCAGATCTAACAAGGGCACACCTGTTCAGGCACAGAAGGACTAAGTCTACTTTTCCTAAAGGTCTCTGTTACCCTGTGACACTCCACCTATCCTCAGACACTATTTACCTTTATCAGATCAAGGCAAAACACTGAAATTGGAACAAGGGAAGAGAGGTTCCAGAGTGCAACATGACACAGATGCTCAGCTATTATGGTGGTGGGAGATAAATACATTGACCCAGCTCAATAGATATTTATGTCCAGTCCCATTGTCTCAGCTTCCCACATTCCAGCTCGTCAGCCCAGGTTATCATTCCACGGGATTTATGAAGTGGTCCCTGCCTAAGGCACTCCCATGGACTTCACTACCATCTCAGTGAAAGCTACTGAAGGTAAAGATGGTCTAGATATCCAGTACCACTAAGCTCATTGACTACAGACCAAATCTGTTAGTTGAATACCTTGAATTGATAGATTTGTCCTTTGAGGGAGATCCACTTCAACAAAGGGAAAGCTGGCCTCCAGTGCAACAGATGAGGGAAGTCTATAAGCAAAATGGTCAGTCTCCTTCCTGTCCATCATCTTTGGAAAGCCAGTGCTGGAAAATCACAACAAAAAAACAACCCAACAAAAACAACCAACCAACCCAGGGAGCTGGTCAGCACCTCCAATCTAGATCATATTCACACTGAAGTGGAGGAGACATTTATGGAGTTTCTCCTGTCTAAGGAGATTATCCCATTGAGGAAGAAGATAGACTCCAAACAAAGGAAGAAGGCTCACAGATAATACACAATTTGGTGTTAGGTGGCTAATGGTATGGGGTCTTTCTTAATCATGCTTTGATTGTATAAATCTTGGACAAAAGACTGAGAAGTAAGAAACTCTTTCTGAAGTCCAGCTGGGAGACAAAACAAACACAGTTTCAACATATGTTAAAATATATTTTCTCATGGCAGGGAAAATGTATTGCTGGGTTATCAGCATTGAGACAGGCCAGCAGAGGTAGACAAAATCCTAATATGCCAAATACCTGGGATGACATCTGTCCCCATTGAAGTCACAGGGAGTTTTGCCATTGACTTCAGTGGGACACAATTTCAGCCTTGGATTTTTGAAACATGGTTGATTCTGACTTGTGGGCAAAGTTAAACTGAGGAGGTGAAGGTACAAGGAGATCTCTCCAGTTGCTGGGATGGTCAGTCCAAGCCTAACAAGAAAGACCATAAAGAAATGACAGTTCCTGGTCTCCTATGAAGTAGCTCTTCAGCTCCATCTCCCGTGTGTATCATAAGGAAGGCAACTCCAGCACTAAGCAAGGGCACAAGTCAACAGCTATGGTTACTGGCTTGCAATCTAAAAAATTAAACCTTCTCAGACATTTCAAGGCAGCCAGCCCTTCTGCGGTCATGGTCAGAGGCAGTCAACATGCCACAGCCAAACCAGTCTCTCGGAATGGTGGGAAGACTAAAGTTTTTCTTGATGTGACACAGTGAGAGGGGAAGCATTGTTCCTCCAGACCTAGGAAGAGGTGAACATGCTTACTGCGACCCAACTCCCCAGGGTTTTCTTTCCATTGTTCCTGCACTTGGTTCAGGAATGGAAGAGGGGGGCGGGGGGAAAGGCCACCTTTGTGCCACTAGTATTCTGAGCCTCAGGAGAGGGCGGCCCAGCACCCAGCTTACATTAGAACAGTGATTCCCAAACTTGTTCCGCCGCTTGTGCAGGGAAAGCCCCTGGCGGGCCGGGCCAGTTTGTTTACCTGCCACAGCCGCAGGTTCGGTGGATCGCAGCTCCCACTGGCCGCGGTTCGCTGCTCCAGGCCAATGGGAGCTGCTGGAAGTGGCGCGGGCCGAGGGACATACTGGTCACTGCTTCCAACAGCTCCCATTGGCCTGGAGCAGCGAACCGTGGCCACTGGGAGCCGCGATCGGCCAAACCTGCAGACGCGGGCAGGTAAACAAACCGGCTTGGCCAGCCAGGGACTTTCCCTGCACAAGCGGTGGAACAAGTTTGGGAACCACTGCATTAGAACAACCTCAAAGCTGCTCTAACCTATGCTCGGCTGCAATGGCCACTTAGAGCTTTCCCATAGGTACACATATGCTCTGACCATGTCCTACCCCATCACCTTGATGCCTCTAGCATGTCCCCTATGCTGTAGCTGCTATGGTTTAGTAAAGTCCTTTAGAAAGCCGAGAGTCACAGGTTAATCCCACCTTGGATTTTTGTACTCACTTGAAATGAATCCTGTTTTATTTATTTCCCCACACTCCAAGGCCCATATTTTATTTTGTGACAAAAGTATGAATTAGTGCTTAGAAGTAAATCCATGAAAAGGACATGGAGTTTTGAGGTCAGGCTCATGCATTAAAGATACACAGACAACAATGCAAAGGAGCTTGTTTGAGCAGGCCTGTCGTTATATGGGAGTGTCAAAATATGGGAGTCTCAGAAAAATCTCTTCTCTCTCCCTCCCCTCCTTGAGGACAAAAGGACAACATTAAATTAAAGGGACAGTGCAATTTATGGCAGCAGATAAATAGGATTAACTATGGAAAAGCCCACAGTTTCATGATAACAATACATTACATTTATACAGTGCCTTCCAGCTGAAGATCTCCAACAGGTACAACCCTCCCTATTTTACAAACATGGTGGGAAATGAGGCACAAAGGACAAATGACTTGCTCAAAGTCATACAGCAAAGTCAGTGATCAAATCAAGGCTAATGCCCTGCCCCTGCTCCAACAGGCATTTGTTGCTGCTTCCCCTAATATTAACTCATTTTATTATCCAGTACAGGCCTTTATTCATACCCCCAGTACGATAATCATACTAGATATGTGGATGAACAGAATAAGACAACGCGGGAGAATCATACAGAAAGAGAAACAATATGTGAGACAAGGAAGGATGAAAGCTCCTGTTAATTTCTTCCCCCACCAGAGGGCGCTATCGGTTCATGTTGCTCTGTCTATTGCTCTCCTTGTAAGTTGCATTGTATAGCTCTCACTGAACCAAGAACATGCACATTGAAGAGCACAAACCTACACCCTCCTGATAGCGTGCCTCTTCCTGTGCACCAACTGTTTGATTGTTTTCACAGTAATGCAACCATTTAGCCTGTTCATACAGCAAACAACTAAACTACGTTGAGTTACCAAGTGTTTCAAATAAGTAACTTTAAAATTAAAGTTGCTCGTGAAAAAACCTGTATTGACAGTTATGTAAAGCAGTGTTTCTCAACATTTTTGATCCGAGGGACCAGCTTGCTGCCTTCCGAAACTATGTCAGGGAGATCTCACGGACTGGCACCAGTCCATGGACTGGTCATTGAGAAACACTGGTGTAGAGGAAAGGTCTCTGTTTAGCTACAGGGCAAATAGAACACAGGCAGTGCCAACAGAGCCAAGTTCACCATACTGCCCTGATAATAAGCCTCAGTCTTTCCCTGCAAGGGCCACATCTGTGAAGCTACATGTCAATCCATCCTTGACCACACTGTAATTGATGTGCTGACTATATTTTAACAAAAGGCTTCTGTATTATTACTGCCCTTTGTCTGGAGTAAACCCTGGGTACATGGGATGCAAGCACTTACAGAAGGGAACTAGGAAATCTGAAAGGGAATCATCCCATCTTTCTGTATTCAGCATGGTGGCATCATTTTAACAAGACGCTCCCTCCAGCTCAGATCTACTCTCTCCTGAAACTGCCATCAAAGAGGCCGGTTAAAGCCAGGAATGGTGAGGACCTGGGAAGGAGTTTTGTGGACACCCGTCCTGTGGGAACTGGACTCAAAATCCAGAAAAGGCCAAAAGGGTTTTCAAAAAAGTTCTAAAGCATAAAGCTCCTCGAAATGCCTGGTCTCGGCTAAGGACAATGTTGGAAGGTCAAATTATAAACCCAATAACATGTTAAAAAACAAATGCTGGTGCAGCAATTTAAGCTTTCAGAGTCAAACAAAAGCTAAGCCCAACCTTCTTATGAGACATTTCTGAGCCTGAAGTTGCCACCTGAAATGTGTTCAAAGGGGAAAATTATCTCCTCCTCATGGACAAGCTCTTGGTGTGTGGATATCTAGAGAATATTCTGTATTTGTGGGTGCAAAATATCTATCTAGGTCATAGAAGTTTGCATATACAGTATGTGATAGATTCACAAAGCAGATTGCAGAGGGCAAACTTGCCCAACTTCATTTGAATGTTTCCCACACATGGCCAGGCAGTCATCTCCTGAGCGACCCCTTATGACCTGGGGTGGTGCTGTAACATTCTGCCTCAGTTTCCCCTCACCAGGGTTTTCCATCTCTCTGGGAGGTTTGTGTGGCTCAGACCTCTGGCTGGGTCAGTCTCAGAGTTCAATCTCTTGTTGGGGTACCAAGTCCAGCTGTAACTGTTCAGTACCAAACTAGCTTTTTCCAGCAGCCTCTTCAAATTCCCTTCATGCACCTCCACCTTGGTCAGCAGCAAAGTCTTAAATTAAATAGAACTTAAAAACAAAAGTCCTCTTTGGGCTCCTCCTGGGCTCTTCTTTAATCACACTTGTCTTTGCAAAGTAGCTGGTCCCAGGGCTTCTCTCTGGAGCCCCTCAGTAGACCTCAAAACTACAAACAAATCAAACACTACTGAAGCTTCTTGCACCCACTCCATGGTTGATGCTGTCATCTCTCTTAGGCTCCCCTTCAGTTCTCTGTTCCTTTTCAGAAATATTGGCCCCTGGGCTTCCTCCCTGGAGCCTGGCCATTGTTCCAGAATCTGCTTCTGTTACTAGCTCTACTCCTGTGATGCTTTTCTCTTGTGCTTCCCCAGGCCTCTCTTATCTGCAGCCAGAGGCCAGATTTTAGCCAGATAACCTGTCTGTCACATGACATTGCTCATTACTTATTCTCCCCACCTGGGGAGATGAGTTAAATTTGTCACAGGTGGACTGGGGCTCATCTCCCCTTAAAGGCCCAGCTACCCTGTGACACCACTGTAATGGGACATGAGAGGAGGGATGGGCTTTTGCTTCAAGCACTAGACTATGACTCACAAGACCCAGCTTCAGTTCCACGCTCTGCTGCAGACTGCTTGTGCCACTTTTGGCAAGTCACTGAATCTCACTGTGCCTCAGTTTCACTTCTGTAAAATAAGGACAATTATATTTATTTTTCTCCCACACATTATCTGCCTTGTCTGTTTAGACTATAAGCTCTTTGGGGCTCTTGTGTGTGCGTATAGGGCCTAGCCCAATGGGGGTCTGATCGCTCTTGGGGCCTCCTGTGCTACAGATGTTTAAATAATAATGAAACTGGGGAGAGGGAGAATGGAAACAGCAATATCATTAACATACAGCCTACAGCTCGGTCTGTTAGACTGTAAGTTCTTTGGGTCAGAGATCTTCTTGATATTTGGCAGTGGGGATTGAAGCCCCAGGGATCAAGGCACTGAACACATGCATAACTAACCATCATCATAATTTAAAGTATGATGTCAAGTTATCAAATCACTGTTTGCAAGTGAAAATAATGAGAGCACACTGAGATGACCTTATACCTAGTGCATTTATTCCTAGTGCATTTGAAAAAAATTGCATCACCATTATTGTGTTTCGGGCCCTAGTCTCATTGCAAAAGAGTATGAACCCAGTGGCACTCCTGGGAGGAATGAGTGCCTAGGAAATGCAGATTAGATCTTTTGGATTGTATACTACTGGCATTGAATTTGCCCAGAAACTTTTCTTTAACTTTATTTTACTTACTAATCACCTTCCCAGGATCCTGGAGGGGAGATCAAATGCTTTAGGTTTCCATTTGGTTGACAGGGGTTTTGTAGGAGAGGTCAAGTTGCCTCTCTGCACAGACAAGGAGAATCTTACTACTATTTGAGCAACAGTCTTGATGACTGCTTGAGTCTACTCCTACAAATGACGTAGCTTAGGTAACACACTGCTTTGGGCCAGCCTGTCTGGGTTTTTTATTTCTTTGTCTTCTTTCATTAAGGACGTGATCAGAAGTCCATTGATGTCAATGGTAAGCCTCCCACCGAAATCAATGGGGTTTGGATCAAATACTGAAACACTCACCACAACATTCACTTTTTTTACCAGATCAAGCAGGCCCTCGTGTCCGAGACTTTGGCTGCAACACGAGCTCAGAAGTCACACGCCGAAGAACAAATGGGATGTAAGTAAACTGACAATCTGCAAAAGCTGCCTTTTAGGCTAGGTGATCACTGAAATGAACAGTTGAAAGAAAACCTACGGTCACGATCAGTCTACTGCATGTGCCAAGCCTGACGTATGCAGTCTGCCCTGTCCGTACATTTCCCCTAAACCACAAGATGGTGCCATAATCACATCTGACATGATCTCTGTGGGTATTTGGGCATAAACTATGCCTTTTGTCTGCCAAGGTAGATTTGGGGTTATCATCTGCCTTCAGAACTCATTACTCGCCACAAAATAAGGCCATTGAAATAGTTTGGGGATCTCTTTGGTTAGTGGACATTATTAAGTGAAAACTCTCCCATTGTATAAAGGTCCTCCTTGCTTCTGTGACTTTTAACAGTAATGTGTGCAGTTATGACAGAGTGATGATTTTAGCATGAATGGCTTTTGTGAATTACGATATTCCATACTGACTTACATTAAATTCTTAGCATGAAATTTCCGAACAAGAATATCAAGAATTACTGTGGCCAGGTGCCACTACTTCTAACTGACATCATGGGCTGTGGTGCATGGTTTTAACCAGATCTTAGAACAGTTTGGAAAATTAATTGCATGAGGAATCAAGAACTTTGGGATATCAAAGGGACAGCGTCATGTAGTTTAAGCTGAAAATGTGTCCTACTCTAACTTGGTTATATTTTGATCAGAAGTATCCTCTGAATTTGGTGGGCTTCTCTGAGTTATTTTTCTGTATTATTACTATATAACTTGGCTGTTTAGAAGTGGAAAAGAACAAAACATGAAGGATAGATTATTTTTATAGTACCTACACAACAATATTTTGAACTTTTGTGCACTTTCTGCAGTAGGGCCTTAGTAACACTAACTGTTTGAAGAGCTAAGTTTGTTCTCATGCCCCAGTCTGCTCTCAAACGCTTATCCTTCGTTCTCCCCACACAAAATTCAGATCTCCTTTCTCCATGAAAGCACCCTAACCTGAGCCATCTTCCTGAGACCAATTCCCTCCTTCTACGGCCTAACCGGCCTCCCCACTGCACATCTGCTCCAACCCATCTGCCATTTCCCAAGCCAAGAGCCAGTTTGGAAACTGGGGGCAGGAAGGCAGGATGCATGGGGAACACAGGGAAAAATTCTATCAGCAGGTAGATAGTGTTTTCTGGGACTAGCTCTGGTTCATAGTCTCAGCCTCCCAGCTTCTGGAAGCTATTTTGATGCTTCCACCTCCTACCTAGGCCTTCTACCTAACCCAGTTCCAAAACCATTAGAACACTCAGGGTATGTCTATACTGCACACTAAGCCCAGGCTCTGAGACCAAGCCCCCCTTCCATCCACACACAAATCAATCTAATTCAGATGAGCCAGCACTCAGGACCTGGATCCTAGGAGCTGGCTAAGGGGGCTGGATCAGAGCTGGAATCTCACTGTGATTTGGGTCCAAACTCTGTCATTTTGCAGAGTGGATGAAGTCAGAAGGTCTGCACAGTGCAGTATGGATGTCTTAGCTGTGAGACCTGGGGACCAGTAATTGTATGCCCAAGTGTACATTGCACTATGGACACTCAAGCATGGGTTTGGAAACACTGAGTCTACAAGCCCGGATCCCACAGACCTGGGATACAATGCAGTGTAGACATACTCTTAGGGCCATATTTTTCAA
This sequence comes from Chrysemys picta bellii, assembly GCF_011386835.1. Classification (NCBI taxonomy): domain Eukaryota; kingdom Metazoa; phylum Chordata; order Testudines; family Emydidae; genus Chrysemys; species Chrysemys picta. The sequence continues at coordinate 233,892,173 of NC_088792.1, forward strand.
AGGTATTTAAATGCCTAAACATGCGGATAGGCGCCCGGTAAGATTTACAAAAGCTAAGGCACTTTTGAAAAGCCCACTAGGCATCTATCTGCCACTTTAGGCACCTAAACACCTTTAGAAATTTGCCTCCCAGTCACCAGCTGTTCCCATAAACTGATCAGTCTTCTAAAGTTTAAACCCAATTTTAAAAATTCTCACAAGAACAACATAAAGACATTGTCCAGAATTTTTAAGATAATTTTTATTCTCATTTTTGTTTCTCGTGAAAGTCCCTTGGAAATCTGAAACTTGAAAGCAGCACTCTTCTCAGCCTTCTTGCTGCCTAAAGCACAAACACACTTTGTTGTTGTACGGTGGCTCATAAGTATTGATCGCTTTTCCCCTGCCATATGTGAAACACGCCTCATGTGTACCTTGGGGCCTTACTGTCCTAGGCACCATACAAACTCTGGGAACTGCAGTCCCTGCCCTGAAAAGCTTACACACTAATGTGAAACAAGATGCAAAAAGTGAGTGTGAGACCTTATCCACATGGCAAAGGGTTGTTGTTGTTGTTGTTGTTTTGTATAAGCTAAGATATGAATTTAACCTGCTATAGTTTGATCAGTATAATCACCATTCTTGTGTGTGTGTGTGTGTGTGCCTTTTTTGGTTTAACTTATGTCATTGGGGAAGGAGTTTAAGCTAAACCAAGAAAAAAGCGACTCATATCAGAATAAGAGTGTCCACACAAGGGTTAGACGTACCTTTATAATTATAATTGGTATAGCTAGTAAAACTTTCCCATGTAAACAAGGCCTAATAAACAGGAATGGCATGGCAATACTACTTAGATCACATGGTTACACAGGCTAGCTTGGGTACAGCTTGATTATTAGTAGCTTGTCTGACAGGGACTTTCCAAAAAGTGCCTCCTTTATTTTTTTTTTGGGTCCTCAATTTTTTCTTTGAATTTTGGTGTTGGCAAAAGGAGGTGGGTTGAAATCCCGAGAGTTGAAAGTCCTTATTTATCCATGACAAGCATCACACTGGGCAGAAGTTTCCCTCCCAATGTGTCTCCATTCTACCCTGGGAGGATCGCCCTGAGGAATGAGAGAGAAATTGGCTTGATTGGCTATTGCCTTGCCACCTCCATTAGTCATTTATACTTGCACAAAGTAGGTGCAAAATGCTATCAAATCAAAATGGTAGCACTTTAGACCCACTTGCACTCCCTTTCCCCAGGTGTAAATGACTGCGCAAAGTTCAAGGCCGTGGAGAATGAGGCCCTCAAAGTCTATTCAGTCCTTGGTATTTCTTCCAGAACTTTCAACCCCCACTGCCCAAAGTGGAGAGCAACTAAATACTGACAAATGCTTATATACAAATGCTGGAAGTCTTAAGATGGGTGAACTAGAATGCCTGGCATTAAATGAAGATATTGGTATAACAGGCATCACAGAAACTTGATAGAATGAGGATAATCAATAGGACACATTAATATCAGGGTACAAAAGATATAGGAATGACAGAGCAGGTGACATTGGTGGGGGAGCGGCACTATATCTGAAAGAAAGCATAGAATCAAATAAGATGAGAATCTTAAATGAATCATACTGTACCATAGAATCTCTATGGATGGAAATTACATGATTGAACAATAAGAATATAGCAGTAGAATGGGCCTTAGATTTCTGAGTCCCTTAGGGCCAGATTTGTAAAGGCATTTAGGCACTTAAAGATGTAGATAGGCACCTTGGGATTTTCAAAAGTACCTGAGGCTATGTCTACACTACAGCCAGGATCGACGCTCTGAGATCGATCCACCGGTGGTCGATTTGGTGGGTCTAGTGAAGACCTGCCAAATCAACAGCAGATCGCTCTCCAGTCAACCCTTGTTCTCTACCCCCGACGAGAAGAGTAAGGTAAGTCGACGGGAGAGTTTCTCCCATCGACCCCCCGCAGTGTAGACCCCGTGGTAACTCGACCTAAGGTACGTTGACTCCAGCTACGTTATTCACATAGCTGGAGTTGTGTAGCATAGGTCGACTTACAGTGTAGACATAGCCTAAGTGTGTAAATCCCATGGATTTAGCTTGAAAAAGGTCCTTAGTCTCTTTTGAAAATTTTATTTTGTATCTTTGAATGCATCAGTTATTTGCTAAGGGCAGGGCTGGCTCCAGGCACCAGCTTAACAAGCAAGTGCTTGGGGCGGCCAAGGGAGAGGGGCGGCACCTGCGGCAATTCGGGGGCGGCAGGCCCCTCACTCCCTCTAGGAGCGAAGGACCTGCCGCTGAACTGCTGCCGCCGATCACAGCTTTATTTTTTTTCCAATGGCCGCTGCCAATCGCAATTGCGATCGCGGCTTTTTTTTTTTTGCTTGGGGCGGCAGAAATGTTGGAGCCGGCCCTGGCTAAGGGTGAAATTCACCAGTGCTTTGCAAAGCCTTGCACTGGTCCTCCACTCCACTGGAGATTCATAGATTATAATGCCAGAAGGGACCATTGTGATCATCTAGTCCTGTATAACACAGGCCACAGCACTTCCCTGAATTAATTCCTGTTTGAACTAGATCATATCTTTTAGAAAAACATGCAGTTTTGATTTTAAAATATCTCTGGGCAATGGGCAAAGCATAAACAGAATTTTGGGGGGGGAATGCTTCTTCAGATATGTCAAAGTGGGCATGTATCAGAGGGCGGGAATTGGCCCTTAAGATTTCATATTTAACGGGTCTTCCTGAGTAAAGGCTGAATGAGAATTGCAGCTGATTTATCCTTTCATTTTAAAAATATTAAGACTAGGGTGAGATTAATAAATGAACCTGGGATCAGGATGGGCTTACTCTGTACCTTGTGCCAGTGTCACAAAAGATGGGACTATATAACAAAAAGGACAATGAGCTTAGAAATGCCAGTTGTAATTAAAAGCTTAGCTGCTTCTTACCTTTCATCTTGGCAGATCGCTGGTCTGGACATGCTATGCATTTTTTATTCATTTTAAGCATAAAAGAAACTAGCCCACCCCTTTCCAGATTCAGGTAACTCACACCCAGCCCAACAGAATGGTGCCACTCTTTTAAAATAGAATTGAAATTCTCCATCAGGATGGCAAAACCCAAGGAAGAAAGCCCAAATCCTATAATTCCCCCTTGGAAATGTGTAAGTGCTTAAAACAGGGGTTTCTAACGAACAGGTCACATGACTGAGATCCTGCTATTTCTGAGTTTTGCCTGCGAAAGGCTGCTAGAGCAGAGCCAGAGTGTTGCTTTAATATAGACCAAGCATGCTAGAGTCTACAGCCTGCCCTACCCATTCCCCCAGGCAGGACAGCATGTTCACCCACCGCAAGTTAGTGCAAATGAGCATCTCACTTTTTGCGTTACAAAATGCTTCTCGGTGACAGATCAGAAGGAAAAAGCTCCTTGAGATGCCTTTAAGAAAATATTTATGAACACAGGAATTAAAATTGAGTGAATTCTTGAAAATATTACGATCAAATCTTGAGGTGCATTTAACTGAAGAGCATATGTGAAATCTGCACTTCTACAATTGTCATGTTATTATAGATATTTATTATCTTTTTAAAAAGCCTACAATGAAGAAGCAGGTAATATAAATGTATTCCTTGTTTTTTGACAAACAACTTTATTTTATATTCTATAGGCACAAGTGAGTGTGCTTTAGAGACCGTATTGTATGGCACACTGATTGCAGCTGAAAGAGATTTCTATCCTTTGCATGCTCCGTCCCCCAATTTTTGACATACTATATTTACTTCATATATAACTGGTTCATATTTTGGGCCTTTTTTCTTTCCATTCTTTTCAACGTTTCCACTCTAATCTTTCTATACCGATTAAACTTTTACATTCCTTCAATGTTTCTCCAGTCTCCTAGAGTCATTTACCAAGTACAGTGGGGATCAGGGCCAAAAACAGCTCAAGATCACAAATAAGATTATCTCAAGTGGCACCTCAGTGAAATTGCTAAATAATCTTTTCTCAAGGACCCAGAACTGTAAACATGAGGCTGATTTCTTCAATATATTACACCTTAAGGTTTTTCCTCTTCGCTAGGATATCTTTTCTCTCTTACCTTACTTCCTAGTGAGGGTGAGCATCTTTCAGTTATGTGGGTGCAAACTAGGAGAAGCTCGAACTTCCTTCAATAGAGTTATTCCAGATGTAACTGGAAGCAACATCTGATGGTCTATGGACTCAGTCCAACTCCTATTAAAATCATTGGGAAGACGCCTATTGACTTCAATGGGTACTGGATCAAGTCCCAACTTCTGTTGTGCAGGAATCATTTTTTAACTTGATGGTAAGGAGAGCAACTTAACTAAATTGTTCACTTAATTCTTCCCACAGGGGACAACCAGATACTAAGCAGGAGTACAAGCTAGTCTCTGGGAGATTGGACACTGCAGGCTGCTTTCCAGTATACTTTTCAAGGAATCTCGCTCTGCTATAAAGACACAGGAGTTAAGCCACTTCTTGTTAAACAAATGCTACTTTATCCTATTGCTTAAATTGAGATGAGGCCTCGTCTTTTCTAAAAGGATTCAACCCTCCCCCTCATTGCGATGATTGTGAGCTAAACCCAAAGAAAATATTTTCTGAAAACAAATCTTATCTCAGGATTTTTAATCTTAGGAGTTAAGAAACAGGAAAGGTCTGCTTCCAACTAGCAAAACTCAGCTGGCTTTCCCACTGCACAAATACAAATAAAAGCAAAGCTGACTGCAGCTTGAATGGTAGAATGACAAGGAACAGTTGCAAAAGATTATTACATTATCTTTCAGGATTCGAAAAGGAATGTATTGTTGACATCCATTTGTTAATCTACATGTATTTTTCTTTTCTGTGAATCAATGTATTCTGTAAATCTTTCAAACATGCTTTTTCTCTGCTGACTGATGTGTTACTGTAATATAGGTGAATTGTTTTGGTGGGCTGGAGGGAGTAATGCTATTGTCTGTCTGTGTTACTAGAGAATATCCCCACCCAAAAGATGAAGAAAAAAAAGAAACAATGTGTTGATAAGGGCAGATTTCAGGAACACCTTTATAATGAATATTTTTATGTCTGGTCTACACTTAAAAATTAGATCAACCTCTCTACGTCACTCAAAGGGTTGCACCCTGAGTGCCACAGTTAAGACGACCCAATTCCTGGCGTAGATGCAGCTAGGCCAACGGAAGAATTATTTTATCGACTTAGCTACTGCCTCTCCAAGAGATGGATTAACTACAGCAATGGAAAAACTCCTTCTGTCAATGTAGGAAGCATCTACACTGTGGTGCTACAAGGACACAGCTGCAGCGCTGTAATCGTGCTGCTGTAGCAGCTGTAGTGTAGACATACCCTTACTTTGATGCAGTCAGACACTACCAGAGCACCAGCAAGTCATTGAATTGTTGTAACAAAGCTTTTAATATCCTTTATAAAAAAATAAAGTTATTTACATTTGCAACTCATTTGATGGCGTCCTCATTACAACACTTCACTGGATGAAGAAATGTCACTAGAATACACATTAGGGTTAGTATCCTTCATAGATGAGCATAATATGACAGGACAGACTGTTAAAAATATTTTAAAATTCCTGATCTTCTATAGCTTGATACAAATACATTCCTTACAACACATGTACCCCAGTTTTAGAGTAAGCAGGATCCCATCCAGGTTAAGACATGGGATCTTTGTCCTATCTAGTAACGTGTCCTAGGGATAGTCGCTGCTCTTGTATATGGCACCTTGACACACAAAAAAGGGCAATAACCTAATTCCAAGGCCCATAACCTAACTGCAGGACCTTGCTTATGCTACTTCAATGTCTTTAAGAAAAATCTAGTTAAAAGGACAAAAGTAATATGACTATATTTATTGCATAGCTGCAGGAAATAGGATTCATGAATACAAAAGCCATCGAAATATATTATAAATCTATTTGAGTATCAAAACTACTCTAGAATACTGCTTTGCTTTAGAATACAAATAACACTGTTTGGGATTAGTTTGTAGAGTCTGATTTTGGTCCATGCTGTTAATTCTATAATGTTATAATCCTCTTCCATTACTTTAAAAGCCTCAGGTCAACAGGTCCTCAGGCAGTGGTAGTAATGATGCAGCAAAAGAAAGGCCTTTCCAAATCCCAGACTTCAGCTGCTGCAGCCAGTTCAGAGAAATTCCCATCTCACCTCCTCCCTTCTTTATTCCTTCCCTTTAAGTGCATTTACCCTCAGAACTATAAGGGAAAGAAAGGGTAGGGTACAAAGATTTCACACCGTTTGTTAGAGATGGTTTCTAGTCACCATCCTTTAGCTGTGTGCCCATAAATCATAGCTCTTAAAAATATCCAGCAAAAAGTTAGCTTTACTTCAGCTAAGCTGTAGTTCCACATAGTCTGTTAGCTGTAGAAACTTCTTTGGTGTCAGATTCTGGTCGTCCGGAAACCACAAATGGCCAAGTCTGTAAACAAAAAAGGCATTTCACATTAGAAGGATGGTTGCACTATAAAGTAAAACTGGAGCTTTTATTAACAGTTAATTTCCTAGCACCCCATATTTAAAAAACAAACAACAGTTTTAGTCACACTGGGAAGCACTACAAACTGGTTCTCTCTAAAAAGTATTATTAATTGGAATCAAATGCACCTTAACTTATTATTACCAGCATCCACTTATTCATGTCCAAACATATATTTTAAAAATGCCTTGTAACTGATTTGCTAGTTTTTAAACTAGTGCTAAATAATCAACCATCCTAATACATTTAGAAAGACAAAACAGCAATCCTCTTCTTTATGCTTCACGTCTTAAATTTTGGATTTAGTGAAAGCTTGTGCTGCAAAATGACCTGAAGAATGAATTATATTTTCCTCAGTCATTTAACTTGCCTGATAGCCAAAGAATGAATTCGTTAAAGGTTTCTGATTCAAACTCCCCAACACATCTAGCCTTTGCATTACTTTAGGTCAAAGTTGGCTCTTCGTTATACTGCTGTAAACGGGATGATTGCAAATTTTTTTCAAAGCTGTAGCTGAGCGGAGAATTGGGGTCTTGCTTAAATAATAAACAACACTCTGCTGGACTGATCTACACAGTTTAAAGAAATAGGGGGAAATCTAAAAACGCTGGAAAATGTAGTATACCAGCTACAGACACGCTGAAGTTAAACATCTGAAGTAAGAGTTAGACCAGATGAGTTAGATCACTAATTATTTTTCAGGGGGAAATGTCAGCATATAAAAATAAACACATGTCGACGGGTCTGTTCTTCCTCTCCACAAACACCCCCGCTCCCAGAGCTACTACGTGTTCATCCCCAACGCGCACAGCTCTCTCTGAGCAGGGACTGGACGGACTCGGGCTCCACGATGAAGGTTTCAGACCCACAAGCGGCTGCCGTTGTTCGGTGCCCCGCTTGACACGCCTGGCACCGGATTGACAGGGCCGGGCGCGCCAAGCCAGCGGCTTCTTGCAGCTCAGCACCTCTGCGAAGCAGGCTCTGGGTGTGCGAGGTTGCTCCCTCCCCCCCAAAAAATCAGATGCCTCTTAGAAAAGTGGCCCTTGTCTGCCATCCCTCTGTCCGTCCATCCTGCCCATCCACCTAGGGGCGGGCCAGCCTCGCCTCGCCGGGGGGGGGGGGGGGGGGGCGCTTACCAGGTTGACAGGGTGCACGTAGCCGTTCTCGTAGCGATCCTCCTGCAGCAGCTGCCGGAGGTGGGCGATGTAGCTGGACGCGAGGCGCAGCGTGTCCAGCTTGGAGAGCTTGGTGTCGGGCGGCACCCAGGGCAGGCTGGTCTTGAGGCGGGAGAACGCCTTGCTCAGCACCCGCATGCGGGCCCGCTCGCGGGCGTTGGCCGCGTTGCGCTGCGACTGCTTGCACTCGCCCGACGCGCCCCTGGGCAGCAGCGGCGGCTGCTTCTTGCCGCTCGCCCGGGCCCGTTTCCTCTTGCAGCCCCCGGTCGGCCCCTCCGCCGCGCAGCGCCCCTCGCCGTCCTCCTCTTCCTCCTCCTCGTCCTCCTCCTCGGCCGCGGAGGACTGGTCCGCCGAGGGGTAGAGCGGGCCGCGGGGCTGGCGCTGGGCGGCGGACGGCGGGTAGCCCAGCTGCAGCCCCCGCAGCTCCATGGCGGGCAGCTCCTCCGCGTCGCTGGCCGAGCCCGTGGACATGGCACGCGCCCTTCCCCCGGGGAGAGACGGGCTCGGGGGGCAGCGGCGCCGGGCAGGCAGCGCAGGCGAGGAGTCCGCCCAGCCCCGCGGCCGCCCCGCCCTCACCCCGCGCCGGGTGGCTCGGGGGGATGCCCCCAGCCGACGGGGCTATATAGCCGGGGGCCCGGAGCGAACCATCTGCAGAGGGGGAGGGGGGGAGGGGGGGCTGGGGGGCTGGGGGGCTCCCCCTCCTCCCTGCGCACACACGGCCACGGGCAACGCGCCCGGAGCTCGCCCCAGCACCGCCTGAGCCCTTCCCCAGCGCCGCAGGGTGCGCCCAGCAGCCCCGCCAGGGACCCCGGCGCTGCAGTGGGAACCGGAGCGCAAGGCTGGGGAGGAAGGGGTCAAGCGCCCCCCACCCCGCGGGCACGGGAACAATTTATATAGCGGGGGGTGCTGAGAGCCATTGAACCAATGGGTAACCCCTGTATCTAACGGAAACCACTTCACCTAGTTCCAGCACCTGTGCTTTGGGCGGCTCCTCTGCCCCCTGTCTGCACAGTCTGTGGGAAACAACGCAGTGATTCCCAGTTGCCCCGAAACCCCAAAGCTCCGCCGGGCCCTTCGCAGGGGGGGTGGGGGTGGAGCTCGGCAGGGACATCCCCACTGCCTGGCTCCGGGAACCGAAACCGCAGAGTGGTGATCCCGCCGTCCTTGCTCAGGCCAAGCGTCCATTGGGTCAATGCCTGAGTGGGACTGACAGCTCTGTTGTATTATTATCATATACCTGTAGCTGCAATAGAGTGATCGGCACTTTACTGCGACACTGCCCCAAAGAACTTACAGTCAAATTCCCTTCGTCATTCAGGGCTTTCCGAATAAGACTAGATCGAAGATGCCTGGCCTCATTTTTCGGGACGGCTCTGCAATGGTAGGCAATAGGCCAAACCTACAGCGGCTGTAGCACCCCTGCTATAAATGGAGTTCCACCTGTTACGGACGTGGCCCTCATTGATTTATAGGCAGTGACTTTGTTGGAGAGCGAGCGAGCAAACAATACTATAGCTGAAAACCAAGTAGGTTTTTTTAATGAGTAATGTAGTTAAAAGTCACTAAAAAGAAATGACATATATCTTGGCGTTGCGAATAAATTGCACAAAGGTATAGAAAGTGGCAAACGGATATAAATGGGTCTGGAGATTTCTTCTCCCGTAGAGCAATCTTAATTGAATCAAACCAATCTGGAATCCGTATAGTTCTGTTACATATACGAACTTAAACGAGGCAGCTTTCCTGTAAAAGTTCATCAGAGTTTGCACATTCCGTTTTGCAGTTGTCATGTAGCACTGCACAGAGGAAAATACTCAGTCCACTGGCAATGGTAATATACAAATGCAATATAGAAATAACTTTGATAAAAGCAGAATAAAAATCTCCTTCCTAAAATGAATACCCAACTCTTGTTTATTTCATTGGCCTTCTCGACCCTGTCTGGATACAATTAACTAGAATAAATGTTCCACTTTACAGAGAATATATGGATTTGATGGTTATAACAGGTGGAAAGATCTGTCTTAAATCTTGCTCCTTAATCTTTTCGATACATTCATCTCTCGAGCAAAATGGCAACTTCCCCTTTGCTACAATTCCTGGCACAATTCTCCTTGTTTTCATGACCAGTTTCACCCAGCGCTTTGTAATTTGCTCCTCACGAGTTTTGCGATCTTACTCTGGGGGCACTTAACGTTGTATAAATGTCTTCATCAATAGGGGCGTGACTCAACAGAAGGATATTTTATGGCAAACTTTCCAAGTGAAACTTGACAACAATATTCGTTGAACCGCTGAAACACACGAATGATACTTGCAACTGGATCTCTTGAACTTGGGTTGACTCTGGGTGCTTGCTTTCTGTCCCACGCATAATGCTACAGTGGTAGGGGAAATAAGATGAGGCGATGGATTTTTCTCAGCAGGACTATACTATGTGTTACCTATTAGTGCACACTATCAGTATAAATACGGAGTGAGAGACACACATCAGGGGCACATATATAAGTTTTCTTTTTTCTCCAGTCTGGATTGTTTATTCAGGTGCGGTCTGAACGCTTTCTTTGCTAAAGATTAATGGAGAAAAAGTGCTGGATTTCTCTAAACAGAGAGGAAAATGGTACCCAGCCTTAAAAGCTATATTGGCAAATCTCACCTTTCACTCCTAGCGCTTCCTCAACGAATTAAAGTCTAATTGATTGTTCATTTCATCTGATTAAACCGCCAGAAAAATGGAGAGGGGGAATAGACAATCTCTATGCTCAATTACTGGTTATTACAGATCTTGGACCAAAATCGCCAGTGGTGCAAATCGAGAGTAACTCTATTGAAGTCTAAGGAGGTATTCCGGATTTACAAAATAGAATTTGTCCCTTGAATCCACTAAATTGCTTCTACGCTTGACCAGCATATCAGTTTCAGAATAAATTCTTTAATGGGGCCAGAGCTTTACGTCATGCTTACATTCATTTTTTAACAAATACTTTAATCCTCCAATAGTGCATGCTCTCTCAAATACTGAACAAGGAATATTTCATTACAAGATTGAGCCAGAATTCTCTCTCAATTACAAGGTATGAAGTCGTTGACTTCAATGGGGGCTCTACTCAGTTAGGAGGCACAGTGTGAACAAATATTGAACCAAACCCTGCTCTCTTTGAATGCTGTACCGCTCCAATGTGTAAGACCGCTCCCCTCTCTGTGTAACACTATGACACCTGAATGTCGCAGAGCCAAGTATAAACACCAACGTAGATACACAGAAATAACGTCTGGATGGGGAGAGAGCTGGAGACAGGGCCTTCTTCAGGGAACTCTGGAACTCGCTTCCTCTTGTTGACCTGCCATTTTTGTTGACTTTAAGGCGATGCCACATAGAAAATCTATTCCCTTAAGTTTTCCGTGAGAAAGTGGTAGGAGAGTCTTTGCTTGTGTGGGGTTGGGAGGATTTTATGTTTTGGTCATATGCCAGAACCTACTATGTATTTTCCTTAATTTTTGCACGTGACTTGATTCTAGAGCTCTGGGTAGGAGTTTTGGTAAATAACTCAGAATAAATGGATAGATTTGAATCCATAAAAACAGAGTTTGACTTGTCTTTATAGTGACTCATTCTCATTTTTAAAATTTGTATCACTTTAGTGCCTAGGAACTCCAGTCAGGACCGCTCGGCGTCATGCCAGCCACTGCCCAAACCTGACATGTACTGCTGATTGACCAGAAATAAAGCGGGGGCATTGTACAACTTTCACAGCAAAGTACATGCTTGAACGGCATGGAATGCTATTTGTGTGTCAGATTACTGGGGTGAGGTAGCGTATGGATTCTTCTTCTTAAACAATATTTTAGAACAGAACAAAATGATGTCAGAAATTACTTAACCATTGTAGGTGAAGTACTGCAGAACCAATTTTATTGTGAATTTAAGAGACGTTTATTCATAGATTCTAGGACTGGAAGGGACCTGGAGAGGTCATATTCACATAGTTAGTTTGTATCTATGGAGCCATAAAATTGGGGTGGCAGGAAGTCATTTATATAAAACATATAATGATCGGATGTCTTAACTGATAGGTTCTCTCTGGCATTTGTGCTTGCAACGTATCTAGCCACAGCAAATCCCTCACCATGAAGAGAAGTATAATTTTTCAGCTCTTGGAGAGCTCTAGGTAAATGCGTTTAAAAGGGTGGATTTTGTTATTCTTGCTATGGTTCTGGACTAAGTAGGAAATGATAAAATCGCGAGAGTGGTTGGAGGAGGGAGTGTGTCTGACTATAGAAGCTGTACAGAGCATACACCAAGCAGCCTAAACATGGCACAAGGGAGAATCCTAGCAACTGAAAAAGAATTCAGGGGAACTTGTTAGAAAATAAATTAGTCACACTTCTACTATTAATGAATATTACCTGCTGATCCTATAGACAGAAAAGAATGTGTAATAATTTGTATTAAAAGAAACAACCTGAACATTATACAAAAAGAGAGGAACGTGCGGCCACGGGACAATTTAGACGAAATTCCCTCTTTGCTACCCGTATTGTGAGGTCATTGCATGCGAGGAACATGTATTTTGTCAAATTCTGGGAGGTCAGAATTGAATCCCTCCTGTCTTCCAATAAGTTTGCAGTACTGATACGGTGAGATGCGCCGAGAGCAGTCTTCTGTTCTCCGAGAGAGGGGAAATGACTTCGTTAATACTTGCTACCCCAGGACAAAAATACTTCATGCTGTGATATTTCGTGGATCGCCTCAGTTTCAAAGGGAAAGGGTACATTGTGCATCGAAAAGGTGTTCAAGGAAGGGAAATACTGTGCTTTACAGCCCCTATGTTCACTCATACGCCACAGAAATACCTGTTGCTGCTAGAAATGCCAAGAACCACCCATATGGGGTTTACTAAACACCATTGCTTAGTGTCCTGGCATTGAGCCAGACGATTGGCAAGATCAGGGTTGCACAGCTGTCATAAAACCGACTTCCCTCTCATACCTTCCAAAAAAACAAAACAACAACAACAACAACAAAAAACATATTGGGCCAGATTCTCATCATACTCCATTTACACTGGCTGAGGATCTGACCCCGCTCCTTTAGCGCTCCTGGCCACACGACGTGAACACTAATAAAGCGTTTATATGACTGTGTGGAGCCTTTAAGTGATGATCCGAGCAAAGGACAACAAGATTCGTTTAGACTTGGACATTCTAATGAAAGTACCACACCGAAATCCAGGAAACTCGAACCTGAAAGGTTATTCACAAACGAAAAAAAGACAACGCGGTGGTTTCACTAAGAGCTGCGTTTCCGCGATATTTGGAGAGGAGGAGAAGAAGAAAACCCTAGTGAATGGGTTAAGCCATGTCAACTAAAACAAACACGTATTAAATGAACCCCTGAAAGAAAAGTAAGAAAATTATTTACTCGACTTTATTCTGCATAGTAGGCGCGGAACTTCTCACCAGAGCACATCATCAAAGAATACACTTGGAAAATTAATTTTAAGTCCAGGATTTAAAAACGGAAACACCTGATGATGCTAGATCATTAGCGTTAGTGTGTTTACCAAGTGCAGTTTGACAACAACACCTCTCAATGGGAACGATTGCACAGTGAAAATCAACGATATGGAAACATTTCCGAAAGCAGCGTGTGCCACGAGGAAAGATGTCACAGAAAAGGAAGGGATCAAGAAGATGCACCATAGAGCCGGATCCTGCAGACTTCTCTCAGGCAAAACTTCCATCGACGTAAAGGGAAGCTTTCCCTGAGCAAGAGCTTTCCAAGATCTTGCTGGAGAGCTTACATTCATTATGATGTCCTGGGATTTTTATATTTTACTCCAGCCGTTTGTCCGGTTTCTTAGCTATATGTGTTAGATTTAGCTATTTAAGGGGAAATGTCATTGTTTTTTAATTTTTTCACAAACATATTCATACCTATATCTCTCGATCAATACCTCTAGCATACTATATGTGTACAGGCATATACACAAATATACATCGTCCATCTAGAGATAAAATTCCTAAAGTTTGTGTTGTGCAATAGAAAATAATTAATTATCTCTCCGTTTACTTCGATCTACAGAACATAATTAAAAGAGGCTTTGTTTTTTTTTTTACATAAAAATAAACATGTTTAGCTTTGGAACCGTCAGATTCCAGAATTCTTAAAATACACAGGGCGAGCAAACACTGTTCATTGTGTTAATTGCATTGAACAATACTCTAAGTCAGGACCCTCTTGTTTGCGGAATTAATTCGTCTTTAGTTGATTCTGTCCATTGGTTTAGTTTCAGATTTAATAACTCTGGAAAGAAAAGGAGACATTATTAATTGCTAAGGCTCATTACTTTTCCCCAGAGTTTGGCTGGTAGTCAGTTTTGCTCAGGTATCCCTAACTTTCAGCACACTTTCCCCTATGGAATCGCCAAGCAAACTCTCTAAATACCTCCTGGCGCCAGAAGAAAGTTCTCATGTAATAGATACCTTGTGGTGTGAGAACACGGATTCTGCTCTCTTTGTCAATCAGCCTTGGGGAGAGAAGGGGGGCTTTTATACATAAAAATGAAAAAGACTTGTATTTGAATTCTGATTTTGAAATAGTGCTTGAGTGGGATGCTCAGAATTTCTGATGCTGTTAGGTCTGCAGTTTATTTCTTCTCTTGGAACAAATTAGCTGGATTAACAAGCAGCCAGGAGAAAACACCATGTTATTCTCCTTGTGTTTCAGTCTGAGAGGGAAGCCCACCAGAGCAAGACGGAAGAGATGGGGAGAGATAGCACCACCACAACACTTCATACTTCAGTGCTCCAGCACACTCATTTCAGATGGGCTCGGGCAGAGCACATGGAGGAGTGTTGTCTTCACCCGATTTGTTTGCTTCCTGAAGTATATCTAGCTAGAGTTGCTGCGGATCTCAGATCAGGCTGGCGCACCTGGTTAGTCAGTTACATAGCAGCACCCAAGAGAAAATCAGGGCGCAAAACTATAATGGTGTAAATAAAATCGAAGCGGATACTTTGGGTTCTGATTTGAGTTGAGTGAATAATTCACAATGAATAATTTATGCAACACATTTCATCTTTGTTCACAAATCAGCTGCAAACGAGAGCATGGAATTCTCGCATATGCTATATGAAATTATTCACTACTTTCTTCGGTGAAGAAATCTTCCAGGAAAGTATCTAGATACCGCAGTAATGGGCAACCCCATAAAAAATAGACAGGCGGACACATATTCTTTACATTACAGTAGCACCCATAAGCTCCGATCAAGATCAGGGACCCATTGTGCTAGGTGCTACACAAACAGGTTGTAAAGAGTGTAATTTTTGGTCTGCAGACAATTCTTGGTCGGATAGTTCTTTGAGAACATTTGCGATTCATGTTGTCTCGATTTGTTACACTTTCTGTTTCCTGGTTGGATGACTTATTTAACTAACCAGCACAGCATGGGTTGTGAATTTTACTATCAAGGATACAATTCAAAATTCACTTTTGTTGAATATCTGAGCATTTGAATGTAACATTTGCTTTTCATAAATATTCACACCAATAAACTTTGAGGGCTCATGGAAACACACCCAAAAGGGTCACAAACACAAATGAAGCAAAATTTGCCTTCAGATTCAAATGAATGTTCATAGAAAACTTTTTCTACTATTTTGACCAATTGTTGTTTTGATCCAATATTTATGCTTTTTAGTAGATGTAACATTGACCTGAAAGAAGTAAACAATTTAAAATACTGGAAAGATTTAGACTACACAGAGTTAGTTTTCCCTGCTCTGCCACAGACCTTCTATGTGACCTTGTGCAAGTCACTTAGCCTCCCTATCTAAGTTCCCCATCTGTAAAATGGGGATAATAACACTGCTCTACCTCACAGAGGAGTTGTGCAGATAAATACATTAAAGATTGAAATGCTCTGAGACCTATTGATGAAAAGGATTATATAAGAACAAGGTTGTAATTATTATTATTATTACAGCAATTCCCTTTTCTAATAGAGAAGAAGGTTGAATTTCCAGTTCTACATGCTATTTATTAAATCAGATGGTTTGATCTTTTGCATACCTCCAGTAAGTCACAGCTTTCAGAAATCCTCATGATGGCTTTAGTATTTAAAGTTTGGTAGGAGCTATAGTGTTTCAGAGTTTCACAACCAGCCTACCTGGCTCCTCTCTTGACATTTTTGTGTGTGGATCTCTTGATGCACCAATATTACCAGGTTGCCCAATATGTCTCTTGCTATTACAATATAGCACAAATTCTGAGGCCGTCTCATGTGGTGTGTGTGTCATCATGTGGATGGAGCACTCATGTTTGTCCCAAGCACAGACTCTTCTAAGGGCAACTGCTAGGATCTTGGTTCATTGTAAAGTAAATGCGCTGAATTCTCAGCAGCACCAAGCTAGGCACCGCTGTGAGGCGAAGACGCAGACCTAGGAGTCTTTTTGTGGCAGCCTGATTCTTGGGTTGGTTCTACCCTCTATATATGTCCCCCGTGTAGTAACACTAGCTGAGGAACACAGCATGCTCCATCCACACCGTCAGCCTGCCCCCCAGCATGCACCCTACACAGAGAACAGGAAAAGAGCAAGCTATGCCAAGTAGAAACTGCCCCACGTGGCTGGTTTGGGACATGGGCTTTCTGTCTTCCATGCACCACCAGAGTGGTGTAAAGAGGCTAGAATGAGATCAAAGATCTGGCCCAAAATATTCCCAAGGGGTTAATTAAACTGATCATTAAGGCCCAGTTCCACAAAGGATAACTTTAGCTTAACTTTAAGTATGTGCCTAAGTCTTTTGCAGGTTCAGAAACTAAATCCCTAGAGCAAACTCCTAAGTACTGTAATGAAAGAGTGTACCCAGTGTAGAAAGTTTATTTCAGCTAATCTAGGTGAGTTTCATGAGAACAGATGCTGATGCTGTTTAAAAACTGCTGTTAAAAAGAGTTAACATATTCGTTTAATATTCTCAGAAAATAGTTTCAATACTCAAAGAATAAGTGCTGCAGCTCTGGAGAGGATACGCTGTGTATTTCATGCAAAACAAAAAGGCCGAATCCCTGCTGTAAGTATAAAGTCTGAACTCAACCTTAACTGAAGCCCTAATGTGCCTCCATACTTTTTTTCTACAATATTGCTTTGATGACAAAAAAGAGTTTCAAATTAATTACGCCCAGGATAGATGGTACTGATAATGTGGCATGTGTTTGACACAGACATTTTTGACATATAGTTAGGGCCCTACCAAATTCATGGTCCATTTTGGTCAATTTCATGGTCATAGGATTTTAAAAATCAAAAATTTCATGATTTCAATATAAAGTTCCACTGTGTTGTAAATGTAGGGATTCTGACCCATAAAGGAGTTGTGTGCGGGGGGGGGGGGGGGGTCACAAGATTATTGTAGGGGGGGTTGTGGTACAGCTACCCTTACTTCTGCGCTGCTGCTGGTGGCGGCGGTGCCTTTAGAGCTGGGCGGCCAGAGAATGGTGGCCGCTGGCCGGAAGCCTAGTTCTGAAGTCAGAGCCACTGCCATCAGCAGTGCAGAAGTAAGGATGGCATGGTATGGTACTACCGCCTTTACTTCTGCGTTGCTGCCTGCAGAGCTGGGCACTCAGGCAGTGGCTGTCACCCAGTATTGCCACCCTTCTGTGTTGCTGCTGGCGGGATGCTGCCTTCAGAGCTGGGCACCCAGCCAACAGCTGCCGCTCTCCAGCTGCACAGCTCTGAAGGCAGTGTAGAAGTAAGGGTGGCAATACCACGACCCCCCTAAAATAACCTTTGGCACCCTCCCACCCGCAAGTCCCTCTTGGGTCAGGACCCCCAATTTAAGAAACACTGGTCTCCCTGTGAAATCTGTATAGGACAGGGTAAAAGCACACAAAAGACCAGATTTCATAGGGGGAGACCAGATTTCATGGTCCGTGATGCATTTTTCATGGCCATGAATATGGTAGGGCCCTACATATAGTTCAGTCAAACACAGCCTTTTATTAAGGAGAAATAGAAGTAACATATATATGCCGCAGTTTGAATTAAACTCTGATGCAAACTGCTTCATAGGGAAGTATTATTATAATTATTATTGAAGGCATCCTGCCTCTCTGGCAATTCTCACAAGGCAGTTTACAGGCAGTTCCACTGTGTTGTAAATGTAGGGATTCTGACCCATAAAGGAGTTGTGTGTGGGGGGGGTCACAAGATTATTGTAGGGGGGGTTGTGGTACAGCTACCCTTTGAAACAGCGTGGGAGTTGGTTTCAAAGTCCCTGCAATGAACCTCTGGGATTGAGTGAGTTCATTATCAATTTTGTGTGCCTGACTTGAGCGAGACCATACTGGGGCATAGTACTCCACTGCTGAGTAACACAGGGCGAGACCGGTTGCTCAGAGTGTTATAGGGTTAGCTCCCCATTTTATGTGGGCCAGTTTTTGGAGTACACAATTCCGGGAACAGAGAGTCATAGGACTCTCTGTTGCTTTTTACAGATCCAGACTAACACGGCTACCCCTCTGATACAATTCCTGGAGTTAACTTTCCTTTTTAGCTTCTTGATGTGCTGTTTGAATGTCAGCATTCCATCTAATACAATGGCCCCCAAACTGTGGGTGCACACCATAAGGGGGCGCAGAGGAATGTTCGAGGAGACATGCAGCAGGGCCAGGGCCAGCCCCCACGGGGGGTGGGGAGGGAGCTCCACCCAGGCTCACTCTGCCCCAAGCCACAGCTCTACTCCACCACCTGCTCCACCCTCAGCCCACTTCTGCCCTCAATTCCCTCTCCACCCCCAGGCCAGCTCCGCCTCTAGCCCCAGCTCTGCTCCCAACTCTGCCTTCAGCCAAGCTCCTCTGCTGAGCCAACTGTGCAGGAACGGAGGGGGGATGGACAGATTCCATTACTGGTAAGGGTGGGGTGCAACAGAAAGTTTGGGCACCATTGATCTAATTGGATCCCAAGGCACAATAGACATTAATAGTGCTCAGGGATTGTACCATCCCAAGATATCCAAGTGTCCGCAGTTGTGAATGTGGAGAGCCTAGACAAACACCTGAACACTGTCTGATGCAGTGCCTCCTCTTGGCATGGTCAACTCCATCATGTTGGTGGAGGAAAGGTTCAGCGTGACTAGTATGGATGCCAGTGACATGATGCTCAAGTACACCCTGAAGGAGCAATGGAATGGGTGGAAGGACTGTTTGACAGATGGGGCAGGCACTGCCTCTTTCAGCGCACCCTTGGACACATGCCCCTGGCACCCTACCTGGACCGACAGAGTGCAGCTGGAGAAGCCCTGCTCATCCCACCTAGCCCTCCCCCAGACTCCATAGTGCTGAATGTCTTTGGCAAGAAGGTCCAACCCCTTCACTGAGGGACGGGGCTGTGTGGATTCCAGACTGCGCCTGGTCTCATGTAATTCAGTCCAATATCCCCTTGTGTGTCCTGTCACTGCTCCCTGTGCTGAGGGCTCATTGTCCCCAGGTACCTCGGGGGGATGTGATAGGGTCCTGCCTTTCCCCCCCCCCCCACACTTTGACCTCTGCTTACACCTCCTGTCCCAATGCACCACCTAACACAGTCCCTCTATTTCCCTTCCTGTCAGGTATCCCTGGCGGGGGAGATTCAAACTCCACCAGAGCTGCTGTAGGGCCCAGGGGCAGGGAGTGTGCACCAGGCATCGGCATTGGATGGGCAGCAGGGGCGGGAAAAGCAAAAGGAAACAGGAAAATCTTTAAAAATGTAACTAGCAAGATCATTGTACTATCCATCGACAGCTGTCTGTCTGACTAAACTATAAGCTGGTTAGCATCCAGCACAATGGGGCTCTGATTCTCAATTACTTGGTAAGCTGGGTGGAAACAAACAATATGTGTTTTAATATGGCTAATAGGAACAAAGAATGTAAGCCATACGTACAGGATGGGGGACTCTGTCCTGGGAAGCAGTGACTCTGAAAAAGATTTGGGGGGTTGTGGTGGATAATTGGCTGAACATGAGCTCCCAATACAATGCTGTGGCCAAAAATGCTAATACAATCTTTCGATGCATCAACAGGGGAATGTCAAGTAGGAGCACAGGTGCTGACTCCAAAGTGCCAGGGGGGGTGCTTGACCCCTGGCTCTGCCCCAGGCCCCTTCCTCCAAGGCCCCACCTCGCCTCTTCCTGCCCAATTCTGCCCCCTCCCCCGAGCACACCGCATCCTTGCTCCTCTCCCTTCCCCTTCCCCAGAGCCTCCTGCCTGCACACCGCAAAACAGCTGATCATGGCGGGTGGGAGGCGCTGGGAGGGAGGGAGAGGTGCTGATTCGTGGGGCCTGCCGGTGGGTGAGAAACATTGGGGGGTGGAGGGGAACTGATAGGGAGCTGCTGGTGGGTGCTCATCATCCACCATTTTTTCCCTGTGGGTGCTTCAGCCCCGGAGCACCCACAGAATTGGCACCTATGGTAGAGAGGTTATTTTACCTCTGTATTTTGGTACTGTTGGGACTGCTGCTGGAATATTGGGTCTAGTTCTGGTGGCCACAATTCAAGAAGGATGCTGATAAATTGGAAAGGGTTCAAAGAAGAGCCATGAGAATGATTAAAGGATTAGAACAGTGGTTCCAAAAATGGGGTCCCTGAACCCTCAGGGGTCCACCATGGGTTATGGAGGAGTACTGCGGTGGGGCCAGAACATGCCTGAATGGTGTTCCGGGACTTTTACCACATCAAGGACACCATTTTGTTCTTACAATGGCATCCTTCACACGGTGTGACTGTGACAGGGTGGAGTAGGCCCTGAAGCCCCCTGTTGGAGGCCACATGGCTCTGCCACACCCAGCCCCACAAAAAGACAGTGGAGAGAGTCCTTCAAGCTCCCTAGAGAGGCTGCGTGGGATGCAGCCAATCAGGAAAGAGGCTGCAGGTAGCAGCCAGTCGGGGTCCAGCAGGCCTGTATAAAAGGAGCTGCAGGGCCAGAGTGAGTTTAATCTGCTGGCAGGTACCAGGGGAGCAAGAAGTGCTCCTGGCTGGCTGCAGGAGCTGAAAGACTAATCGGAGCAGCTGCTTGCAGGGACTGGTGGAGCAAGGAAGGGGATTCTGCCTGGCTGCATGAGCTGAAAGGGCCAAGGCAGGTAGTTGCTGGCAGGGACCGGGGAAGCAAGCAAGGAAGATGCTCCTGGCTAGCTGCTGGGATTTGAAAAAAACAAGGGCCATGGGGAAGTGGCCCATGGAAACACAATTAGTTAAAGGGACATGGTATATGGCTGCTACTTAGAGGGTCCCTGGGTTGGGGCCTGGAGTAGTGGGCCAACCCAGCTCTCTCCCAGCAGTCACTGGGGAAGTGACAGTGCCCTGAGAGAAGGGAGTTTAGACAGGCCCAGGGAAGGGACTGTACGTGGAACTGTTACCCATTACCCCTGCCTGGAAGGGGTCTGAACTGAGATTGATCCAGCTGGAGAGCTGGGGATAGAGACCGATAAACAGTGTCCAGGAAGGAAGTTGCAGGGGTGCTTCTCCAACCTAGAGCAGGAACCTTTGCAGGTAAGCTGTCCAACTAGGGTGCTGAGATAGGCCCTCTTGGTCAGACTTAGGACCGGAGCCCGGAGAAGGTAGAGAGATGTTTCCAATGGAGGGATATTGTGATAAGAGTTGGACTGTGAAGGGACTGAGCCCAGGAAGAACTGCAGGATGTTACTGAGGGCTCTGACATAGGCTCAGCTGGACAGTATACCTCGCAAGGAGTTTATTTTGTTTAGTTTCACACATGGACTGTGTGTGACTTGGTCAGAGGGCTGAGTCACCGAAGACCTGCCTGATGAGTGCAACAGCGGACAGGGGGCACTGTGAGTGGAGGAAGTTGAGGAAAAACTGCAGGCACGAACACATTCGACCAGGGGGTGCTTGCAAGAGGTGGGTGACATCCCATTACGGTGACCTTGCGTGCACAGTGTGTGAGAGGTCAGGCTGGTGAGGGTATCCCCATGCTGTTGGGGACATTCTGGTAGAACCGTACTTGCCTATTCAGGATTACTCCTTTCACTGGAAGTGAAAATAATAATTGGACTGTTTACATTTGGTTCCTTTGTGAGTCTTATTTTAATTACAGATTTTTTTTAAATAATAAACTAACCTATCTAATATAATAACATGAAACTTATGAATAAAAAATGAAAGGTGTCCGGGAAATGTAGATGCCAAGGGATCCTTGGCAGAAAAAAGTTTGGGAACCATTGGATTAGCAAACTTGCCTTAGACTGAACTGCTTGAGTCCATCACAATATTTAACTTAGCAAATGGAAGGTTAAGGGGTGACTTGATTACAATCTGTATGTACCTACATGGGGAACAAATATTCGAGTGGTTCCCTCAATCTAATAGGGAAAGGTATAATGTGCTCCAATGGTTGGAAGCTGAAGCTAGACAAATTCAGACTGGAAATAAGGTGTAAATTCGTAATGATGAGAGTAATTAACCATTGGAACAACTTATTGAGGGTTGTGGTGGATTGTCTATCATTTTTAAATGGAATGTTTTTCTAAAAGCTCTGCTATAGGAATGATTTTGGGGAAGTCCTATAGCCTGTGTTATACAGAAGGTCAGACTAGATGACCACAATGGCCCCTTGGAATCTATGATCATTCTGTACTCCCAAGGAACTATTTGAGACAAGTGACAGTACCAGGTCTTGGCTACAGTTTTGGAGCAACAAGCTATGATGATGATTTAATATTTATATTACCCTAGCACCTAATCAGAACTGGGACCTGCAACATAGGTAAATGACTGCGCAGAGCCCCACAGACTTCAGTAGGGCTCTTCATAAACACAGCTTCTACCTGCATGGAGCCCTATTGAAGTCAATGGGGTTCTGTTTGTGGGAACAAGTTGCAGGATTGAGGCCTAAGAAACCAGATGGATAAACAGGGCTGCATTTAAACAATCCGGCTGTGAATCACAAACAGTTAAAAATGCACTTTAATAGATATAACTATTAGTCAGAGCTCAAATGGTAAATGTTAAACAAGGGATTCTATCCTCTGCCTTACACTGCCTATTCATTTTCCTTTTAAAAAAGATATTTGGATTTCAGATAGTAATTCTCAGACTTTTAATAGACCATTCTCAAACTGTTTCATCCTCTCCTGACATCTTCATCAGCTGAACATAAGGTCTTAAGATTTTTCTCTCTATTTTTCATTCTACATAGTAGGTTAAATTCTGTCCTCATGCCTGTGAAATTTTACTGTGCACAGTGGGTATAAATGAAATCAGAATGATGTCCTGGAGCCCTATTTGGATGGCTGATGGTGTCTAATAATAAATATAGTAATAATTAACATAATCAACTGATGTGAAACTGGAGTAAAAGTAGGTTGATTGAGGATGGCTGGATGGAGTTGAGATAAATACTGTACTGGAGCACTGGATCCTGCATTCTCTGTGAAAACAAAAGTTCTGTGGTCTTCAAAATTGGGCTCAATGGGGAACATTTGGATATAAAAGCACTAGGATCCTGGGAAGTTTGGGCTTTCTCTCCCAGACATCTATGAGGTTCCTTCCAGACCTACATTTCTATGATTATCATACAACTCGATGTCTAGCTGCATAAAGAGCTCTGTATTGAATAAAGTGCATCTGACTTATCTAAGCACGGACCAAGAAACATGCTCTACTGATGAGAACTTTTAAACAATATTAATCTATTTTATTATCCTTTTTACCAGAAAAAGGCAACAACTATAGATAGCATTGATATCTTGTAATAAGTATTATTGTCTCTCTCAAGATGAAATGGCCCTGGGTCAAATCCTGTTTCCACTGATGTCAATTGCAATTTTCCCTCAAACCTAAACTGCAAAACTCCTGTTATTCTATTAGTTGGTCTTTTATGAACTGAGATTGCCATTAAAAATCCAATATTTTCTGTCCTCGCACCCCATGGAATGCAGTTGGTACAGAGATCAAGACATCCTGTGGCCGGCCTAGTGGCTTCATACCTGTTTGTGTTCACCTTAGGCATGTTGTCAGCAAATTGGTTTGATAGAGCAACTTTTGGCTCAGCTGGATGGCTCACCACTGTCTGGCCCATTTTATTACTCATCTTCAAGGGTTAAAGTAAAGTGGACTTTATTGCTCTAAACACTTTGCACTCCTTATTTATTTCTGACTATTGGTGACTAGTTGGTGTCATGAATTCCTTTCAGATGTATTTCTTCAACTTTTCCAATGGCTTCATATCATCACCACTAGGTGACATAACACATCACACCATGAAATGTCAAGACCTATCAGAGTGGCCACCAAAACTGATGAGTTCCTCCTCACATTTTGTTATGGTTAGCTAGAGCTCGTATGCTGTCGTTGCTTATAATCAACAAGCGAGACATTATGCTAGAGACAGCTTATCAGGTCTTGCTGCAAGACAGGGACCGGTGACAAGAAGAGGAATAATTATCTGTAATCTATGACTGACAAGGCAGAATTTAGCTTCACAGACAAAGCTTGCTGGAAAAAATTGTCCTGGTAGGTTGACAATGACCTGAGATCATTCTGGAAAATGTCAGTGTTTGGTCTATATACTGGTAGCATATATCTTTGTATATTTCCTACAAACAGAACGAGAACCAGAGAGATAGCAAGAAAGAGAACTGACGCGACAACAAAGGGTATACAGAAGGGAGGAAAGCTGAAATATGGCTTCGACTTATCCATCTGCACATTTCATAATTGTATGTTCAGATCCCCAATCCACAGAGGAAAGCCAAGCATTTTCTTTACAAATTAAAAAGGTAAACACATTTCAAGAAGTTGTGAATCACAAACAAGGAGCTCTTAAAAGAACAGTTGTGTTCCTTAAACTGAATTTATCTTTCTAGATTTTTTTTCTTTGTAATCTTCTATTTAAAGTCTCCCTAACATATGCCTTTTCTCAATAATCACAAAATGAAATGATTGGTGTTAACAGGGTTATCTGTTACTGAATCCTTTAATTTTTTTTTTTAATTTAGCAACGCAGAAATAGCAAACTGGCTGTCCAGTTGGTTATCTGAAGTAGTCTCAGGTATATGAAATTTCACACAGGCAATCCAAACAGTGCTAAGCAACCTAATCCAGACAGAATCAACTTGCATCTCTAACAATGGAAGATAAATCAGAGAAGACTCTTTAACTCACAGAAAAATCAGGAAGTGGCATTGTCTAATTTTGGCATGAAACAGTGTTCCTAGCCAAGTTACTCACAATTCACCATTTACTCTGAGCAGACTTTGGATGGGGAACAGGAAAAAGACCAATTGCATATTTGATCTCTCTTAAACATCTGATATGCCACCCACTTAGCCAGACTAATGGGCTTTGGCAGTTCAGGGTTAATTCTGATCTAATTTAAGGCCTCCAAGCAAAATGAAGTTTTGATCTTTAGTAGATAATTTAGCATTTATTATAGGGGTTAAATAAGGAAGTGTAAAATGGCGAGGAAACAAAGTAGTGTTCTTTTGTTACTACAGAAAGTAGGGCTGTCGATTAATCGCAGTGAACTCACGCAATTAACTAAAAAAAATTAATCGTGATTAATCGCACTGTTAAACAATAGAATACCAAATGAAATGTATTAACTATTTTTGGATGTTTTTCTACATTTTCAAATATATTGATTTAAATTACATCACAGAATACAAAGTGTACAGTGCTCACATATTATTTTATTACAATATTTGCACTGTAAAAATGATAAACAAAAGAAATAGTATTTTTCAATTCACCTCATACAAGTACTGTAGTGCAATCTCTGTGGTGAAAGTGCAACTTACAAATATAGATTTTTTTGTTACATAACTGTTTTGTTTTTGAGTGCAATGTAAAACTTTAAAGCCTACAAGTCCACTCAGTCCTACTTATTCAGCCAATCACTAAGACAAATACATTTGCTTACATTTATGGGTATCTAAAAGGGTGTCATAAGGAGGAGGGAGAAAACTTGTTCACCTTAGCCTCTAAGGATAGAACAAGAAGCAATGGGCTTAAACTGCAGCAAGGGAGGTTTAGGTTGGACATTAGGAAAAAGTTCCTAACTGTCAGGGTGGTTAAACACTGGAATAAACTGCCTAGGGAGGTTGTGGAATCTCCATCTCTGGAGATATTTAAAAGTAGGTTAGATAAATGTCTATCAGGGATGGTCTAGACAGTATTTGGTCCTGCCATGCGGGCGGGGGACTGGACTCGATGACCTCTCGAGGTCCCTTCCAGTCCTAGAATCTATGAATCTATGGGAGGTAATGCTGCTGGCTTCTTATTTACAATGTCACCTGAAAATGAGAACAGGCGTTTGCATGGCACTTTTGTCGCCAGCATTGCAAGGTATTTACGTGCCAGATATGCTAAACGTTTGTATGCCTCTTCATGCTTCAGCCACCATTCCAGAGGACATGCTTCCATGCTGATGACGCTCGTTAAAAATATAATGCATTAATTAAATTTGTGACTGAACTCCTTGGGGGAGAATAGTATGTCTCCTGCTCTGTTCTACCTGCATTCTGCCATGTATTTCATATTTATAGCAGTCTCGGATGATGACCCAGCACATGTTGTTCATTTTAAGAACACTTTCACTGTAGATTTAACAAAACGAAAAGAAGGTACCAATGTGAGATTTCTAAGGATAGATACAGCACTCAACCCAAGGTTTAAGAATCTGAAGTGCCTTCCAAAATCTGAGAGGGACGAGGTGTGGAGCATGTTTTCAGAAGTCTTAAAAGAGCAACGCTCTGATGCGGAAACTACAGAACCTGAATAATCAAAAAAGAAAATCAACTTTCTACTGGTGGCATCTGACTCAGATGAGGAAAGTGAACATGGATAGGTCTGCACTGCATTGGCTCGTTATCAAGCAGAACCCGTCATCAACATGGATTCACGTCCTCTGGAATGGTTGAAGATGAAGGGACATACGAATCTTTAGCGCAACTGACTAAATATCTTGCAACACTGACTACAACAGTGCCATGTGAATGTCTGTTATCACTTTCAAGTGACATTGTAAACAAGAAGCAGGCAACATTATCTCCTGCAAATGTACACAAACTTGTTTGTCTGAGTGACTGGCTGAACAAGAAGTAGGACTGAGTGCACTTGTAGGCTCTAAAGTTTTACATTGCTTTATTTTTGAATGCAGTTTTTTTTTTACATAATTCTACATTTGTAAGTTCCACTTTCATGATAGAGATTGCATTACAGTCCTTGTATGAGGTGAATTGAAAAATACTATTTCTTTTGTTTTTTTACAGTGCAAATACTTGTAATCAAAATAAATATAAAGTGAGCACTGTACACTTTGTATTCTGTGTTGTAATTGAAATCAATATATTTGAAAATATAGAAAACATCCAACATTATTAAACAATAATAGAATACCATTTATTTAAATATGTGATTAATTGTGATTATTTTTTTAATGGCTTGACAGCACTAACCAAAAGAGATGGAAAATGATTACATATGGACTTCAGAACTGTCTAAAATATGAAAAACATAGTCTTGCTAATGCAGAGAAAAAGACTTATTGCTTGCTTTAGCCAGCTCTTACATTTATTTTTAACAAGTTTATCCAATCTAGCAGTATTTTGCATGCCCTGGTCTTTTGTTGACCTTGGGAGAATTCCACTCAGCTTGTTAATGCCTATTGAGCAAAAAACCATTAATTACAAAGGCAGAGTGCATGTGATTTTTGGAAGATTTCTCTAAAGTAATGTAAATATTATATCTGTCAGACAATCAAAGGGTTTTATGAACTAGAAAGGACTCCCAGGAAATTCAAGTTAGTGCTTTCTCTGGAACTGTTATGATGCTTATTACCCTATATGCTAAATTCTCAAAGATCAAATTAGATTTGATTTTTAGATTATACAGGTAGACAGTTCAACCCTTACTATCAATGCTGATGATCATTAGCTTACATCATAAGTATACTCTAGGTATACTTAAGCCTGCTTCAGAGTGAGGGGAAGGGGTTAATGAGGGATGTTGGACTAGATGACCTCTTGAGGTCCCTTCCAGCCCTACATATCTATAATTCTGAGATCATTATTCAAAGGGACTAGTGGTGTAAATACTCACCAGCATGAGTAAGAGTTACACAGCGTAGCTGCAAATGAATAGAAATGAAAGAATTCTCATGGTAGATAGAGATGAGTAACTCCAGTTTCATGGGGAATTTGGTGATCTGTACATATAGCAGGTATTTTATTACCCTACACCGAATGGAATGTTCAGTGGATTCAGTCATTTGCTCCCAAAGATCTTATTCAAATATGGGTAAAAAAATATTAAGCGCTAACTCCAGATGGATAATTTCAGTTCTTGGGATTCTGGTAACCTCTGTGAATGGAAGATATTTTACTACTTTTTATTACCCATGACATCTGACATTCTCACCCAAACTAGTGAGAATCCTGTTGCTGCATTCTGAACAAGCAGAAAGGAACAGAAAAGAACTACTAAGAGACCCGTGAAGAGGTAATTACAATATTCAAATCTTTTGTCATGTCTAAAATATGGCTTTCTAAGAAAAAGGCATGATCAAAACTGATTCCAAGATAATGAACTTGACTACCTCTGAATGAATCACCTTAACAAGTGGGGATATGAAGGTTGAGTGAGCATTCTTGTGTAGACAAGACCAAAAAGAATAAGACTTCTCTCTCCCATAGTTGAGAAAGAAGTTGCTGGTAATATCATTCAAGCATTCCTCCAAAGCAGAGACTGAACTTACTGGGTCCAGCATGCAAGAAACATTATGTATTGTAAGCAAATTGGACCTAGTTGTGATGGGGTGTCCACCCCACACAAGGCCTGAAGGGGTAAATTAGGCCAAAGAACCTATAAGCTGCACCTGGAGGAAAGACAGGGCACACTAAGGCCTAATTGGCCGATGAAGCCCATCTGGGGGAGGAGCTGGGCTGGGTTTATAAAGCCAGGCAGGAGAAGGGTGCTGCAGGGAAGTAGACTGCAGTCATTCCCTGGGAGAAGAGAGGTGTGTTTGAGGCTACAGGGGTCAGTTTATAGTTACTTCTGGGGTGTGTGGATGGAAACAGAAACTGTAGGATGGAGTCCAAGGAAGAAGAAACTGGTTTTGAGGGAAAGCAGACCACTGTTGCCAGGTACAGGGTCCCAGGATTGGAACCCAGAGTAGTGGCTGGACCTGGGTTCCCCTACTAGCCACTGGGGAAGCTGCACCATGATCAGGGCAGTGCTAGAGATGACTGCCTGAGACCATTTGTGAGGAAGGACTTTGAGATCCCCCAGAAGGGGAAAACACATAGTGACCTGGCTGGAGGGCCAAGTCATGAAGAGGAGGCTGCAGTTCCTGGAATGAGAGAGGGTGTGCAAAGAGAGAAAAAGACAGAGTGCAACCAGCAGAAGGGGCATTGGCCTGGCAGAGCTAATCCCCAGAACCGCTAGGAGTCAGTGCTATCCAGTGGTGAGTAGAGCTGTCCGTCACACTAGTGTTTGGAAATAAGCTCACCATGAGGTTTCATATATCTATTGAACAGCATGAGAGTAGGGAAGCCTTTTGATGGATCTTGGCACAGTTTCAAGGCAACTGCACCTATGTTCCCCCTCTGAGGTCCACCCACTTTAGGCTTCTGGCTCCCAGCTATCACTGGGCAGAGACTTATATCTTACTTCATCTTGACTGGGGATTTTAAGTCTGCATAGCTCCTTGCCTTACACTGATATCCCCAGAAAGCCAGACTGCCTAAAAGGCCAGTCTCTGTGCTTTGCTTTCTCTCTGAGGGATATGACCACTGTATTGCCAGCAGTTGTAAGTTACCACACAGCTCCTTCTAAGCAAGTGCATTCTCAAAGTAAGGGCATGGTAGATAAAACATATTAAAATAATAACAGAACCTATACAAGCTAGAAAGCTTATTGGGGTAATCCCCAACTCCAGCGAAGGGCTCTGGTATGTTTTAATCCTTCAAAAACCACAACTGGGTTTTCCCATAGTTACAAGTTCATCCGTCTTAGATCCAGAACCAGAATGGAGGCAGATCAGCCATTTCTTTATACATCTCGGGGCTTTGATCTTGGCCTTCTGTAATAGCTATTGTAGCAGGCAATGACACCCTCCTCAGGGCAGCTTCAAAAGGCTGGGATTTTGCATAACAGGAGTTGGGGAATTTGTATTAACTTCTCTCTAGGAAATCCACTTAACATGTGTTGTTCCAACTTGTTCAGACACATTTTCAATATATTCTTTTGAACTCCCAGATTTCACAGCTGTCATATCTCCCCACTAGAGAGGTTGCATACAATCCCAGCTCACAATGATACATAAACATAATACAATACGGTCCTCCAAAGATATTGCAAGAAATTTCCATATGTGTCACAGATATCACATTTTAAGTTCTGCAGTTATGTCACAATTATCCATCACCAATGATCGACTATTTTCTAGGTATGACTTGAAACAGTGGAGGGCAGTTCCAAACACACCTTCAACATTTTTCAGTGAAGCAACAAATCATATTCATCACCATCTAAAGCAGTGGTTCTCAAAGCTGGTCCGCTGCTTGTTCAGGGAAAGCCCCTGGCGGGCCGGGCCGCTTTGTTTACCAGCCGCGTCTGTGGGGTTCGGCTGATCGTGGTTCCCACTGGCCATGGTTTGCCGCTCCAGGCCAATGGGGGTGGCAGGAAGCAGCAGCCAGCACATCCCTCAGCCCACACCGCTTCCCGCAGCCCCCATTGGCCCGGAGCGGCGAACCGTGGCCAGTGGGAGCCGCGATTGGCCAAACCTGCGGACACGGCAGGTAAACAAACCAGCCCAGCCCACCAGGGGCTTTCCCTGAACAAGCAGTGGACCGGCTTTGAGAACCACTGATCTAAAAGATCCTGAGAAGTTCAGCGTGAACAAAATTGCCATCTGATTCCAATCTAAAACAAGATCAATGATGACCCTGATAAGCACATTTTCAACTCCAAAAGATGGCTGAAGCTGATACTGGAACTTTCCCAGAATTTCATTTTTGTACAAATGCACCTGGAATTGGATAGTCACTGCTGTTTCAATCACCTTCCCTAAAAAGAGGAGTTATAGATAAGGCAGCAGTCCAAAGTCAACAGAACATTTCTTATGGGCATGATAGAGAAGCCATGCCAGTGCACAGTCACATATCAGAATAAAATTATTAAAAGTGCCACATCACCACAGAAACATTGCGATAAATGAAGGGGGGTGGGGGTGGCTCCCTTTTATGGACACCCAACCAGCCAGTTAACTACAAAATCCCTGTTAGGAGCTATTCTCTATTTGCTTTACCAGTAAAGGGTTAAAAAAGCCCATAGGTAAAAGGAAGGGAGTGGGCACTTGACCAAAAGAGCCAATGGGAGGGCTAGAACTTTTTAAAATTAGGAAAAAAAATTTTCCTTGATCTGTCTGTCTGTTGTTCTCCGTAGAGAGGAGACACAGAGCAGCAATGCGATAAGAAGCTAAACCAGGTATGAAAAATCATCAACTCATACCTAGGAATTACTTATCTGAACCCCAGATATGTAAGTAGATCAGGGAATGTCTAGGAAGATACAATTAGGGTTATTTCTTTTATTTCTTATTAGCTTGTGGACTCCTCTGTGCTAACCCCCAATTGCTTTTGTTTTGCTGGTAACCATTAAGCTGGACCTCAAGAAAACCATTCTTGATGCTTAATTATTATATTTGCTCTTTTTAAATCTAGCAGTAGCCTAAGTTCCAGATGTATTTTCTTTCTTTTTGTTTTTAATAAAATTTACCTTTTTTTTGCTTTTTTAAAACAGGATTGGATTTTTTGTGTCTTAAGAGGTTTGTGCATATGTTGTTTCATTAACTGGTGGAAACAGCTGATTTCCTTTGTTTCCTTTCTCAGCTCTTCCCTGGATGGGGGGGTGAAAGGGCTTGAGGATGCCCCACAGGGAGGAATTCCCAAATGTGCCTTCCTGGGCTCTCAAAGGGGTTTTTTGCATTTGGGTGGTGGCAGCATCTACCCATCCAAGGTCAGAGACAAGCTGTAACCTTGGGAGCTTAATACAAGCCTGGAGTGGCCAGTCTTAATTTTTAGAATCCTTGCGGGCCCCCACCTTCTGCACTCGAAGTGCCAGAGAGGGGAATCAGCCTTGACAAACATGCACGTAGAAAAATCACTGTTTTGCTTTTTGATATATTTTCTATATGTATCATCACTGGTGGTTGTTTTCCATCAGGGCTGAATCTAGTGGAAGTGAGTAAAAAAAGGTTCTGATGATTAATCTCAGTGTCACTAATCCTTTGTTTGATTGTATGCATGTAGCTGTTCTCCCAAGGTGGTACCACAATTACCCAAGAAGGCAGAGCCCACAAAGTGCCACAAACTTAACCACTACTGCTCTGCAACTGCAGGTTGGCACTTGCAAAATGTATGACCAATACCCTTGTAACTTCATAAGGTATAGTCAGAATTTTGCCTTAAGGTCAAACATCTTCAAACATTGTCTAGGATTAGGTGACCAGATGTCCAGTTTTTAAAGGGACAGTTTAGTATTTAAGCCCTCCTGCAGGTGTCCTGACTTTTTCTTAAAAACAGGCAAATTGTCCTGAATTTTCTGTCTCCCCCCATCAGTATTGGTGCGTCCTGCTGTTGGCTGGATCCCTGCTCACCAGCTGCCCACCCACCAGTGGTGAGTGTGGGAGTCCAGTGGCTGACGATGGGGGTGGGTGTGCAAGGATGGTGGCAGGGTAAAGCTGCAGTGCATGGGGCCAGCTGCTCCCTCTGCTAGCCTTTCAGCGCAGCCCCTACTGCATGCCAGTTCTCGGCCAGCAGGGTCCTGCCCCCCAATCCTGTTTTCAGGCTGCACACTGTGACCTGCGGTGCACACTGTGACCTGCGGTGGCTGGTGAGTGCGGGCAGGTGCCAGGTGGCGGCCTGTTACATGTCTCCTCTGCTGCTCACTCATCGGTCCTTTATGTGCTCCCCCTATTGCTGTCCTCTCCCTGCTTTGCCCCTTAACCCCCCTCAGCCCCGCTGCTCCTCCATACCCCCCCGGTGGGGCACATCCCACTCCCAGCGCTGTGTGGAGAACCAGCCCCTGGTCAGAGTGCTCAGCTCAACAACAGCCTGGTAGGCTCCTTCTTTCCTCCACTGCCTCTGGCTGGGCCAGCGCCCCAGGAAATCCTAAGACCCTCTGGCCCGGGGCGGTGTCCAGGAGGAGCCGAGCCCTGCATCTGCCAAAGCCCCGCACAGCGCTGGCACAGGGAAGCCTCTCCGCCCCTCAGCTCAGCTCTGGAGTGGCAGAGGCAGAAATGATTTCCAGCCTGTTTGTGCCCTGACCCTGCAGTCTCCACAGTAGCCCCCTGGGCAGGGGCTTAGCACCCTCTTCACCTGCCACCCTGCTCCCACCCTGGGTCCACCTCTGTCCCCTAGGTACCCTCCCCTGCTGAGCCACCTCTCTTGCCGGGTTAGCTGAAGCCCCCGCAGTCAGGTTCCCTTGGCCCTGGTGCACAATGCATCCTTAGGGCTTAACCCCTTCCTGCCCATGCTGTAGCTGGGGGACAGGAGGTGGCTGGGTTATGTCGGTGGTCAGCAGTAGCCTGGAGGCGTTAGCTGCCTTTCGACACTGTGCGGGCAGGAAGGGACAAGGTGCTTCCAGTCAGAGGGGAGCTGGGTGAGGGGGTGGGGGGGGAGATGAGCTCTGCAGAGACACAGGCCAGGTCCCATCCCTTCCCTCCTGCACAGTGCCGAAAGGCTGCTACTGGCCACATTCTGGCAAAAATCTGGGGAGGGAGGCAAGTGACCCTCTGTGCCCCCTCACATGTTGCCTCGGGAAGATGCGGCGCCAGGTACCAGGAGAAGCGTCTCCATCCCGGGGGCCCAGGCAGGCATGGAGGGCGGAGAGTGCCGGGCAGGGAGGGTCGTGTCAGGCGGTCACCCCGCCTGTGTGATAGAGGTGTACGGGAGTATGTGTATGTCACCTCTCCCCGTGTGTCCCCTAAAGCCTTAAAGATAAGAACATAAATAAAAAGAATCCAACTACATAGTATTTCTTTTTAATGGGTTCAGTCAACTTGATGTTAATTTGAACATTTGTACTGCATAGTTCTGATTGCCGTTGGACTCACTTGAATATGAGTAATTTTACCAGGTGTCCCTTATTCAGCATAGGGAAATATGGTTACCCTATCTAGGATGCACAGAAAGCAGTAATTAGAGGGATGTTAATTAGCCTAGCATCTCAGAGCACTGTAGCAAAAGAGGTGTTCACTTCAATAACAACATATTCTCTGGTAAAGTATGACGTGGTTAGTGCCTCAAAATAACTTAGCTCTCATACTGTATACAGCTGAAAAGCAACAGTCTTAAACAGTACTGAGCTCAATTAAACTTCAAACAGAGTAGGATTTTCAGTGAGGCTTCCATATGTGCATGCTCAACTTTCCACATGCATACATCTTTGTGCTCCCTGGTTTGATCTGCACGCAGGTGACAGTGTACAAAGTGGGCAGGCAGGGATGTGTGAACACACTCCTGTGGAGGACAATGGTTAGAAATCAGCCTTTTATTGAAGTAGCTGGGACAGTACAAGGGAGTGAGTAGTGGACCCAGGCTGGATTCCTACAAAGGACCAGGCCCTATATCAAATTCTCTCAGCAGTTCTGTATATAACGACAGGCTGGATTCTGACCTTATTTACTTCAGTTTCACACCCGTGCACCTCCATTGACTACAATGGTGTGAATGGTATGGCCCATCGTCTTTTTCTGAGTAAGTTATTCCATCCAAAGCACTATTTTGCATAGACCCACTTGTGCCCTGCTAGCATTGTGTGTGTCCTACATGCTCTCTTTACACTTCCAGATCCCGAAAGCTTGTGGTAAGACTTCAGCGTTGTTGTAAATACCATGTTGAACCTTGATATTGCTAAAGGAATCAAAGTAACAAAGAGAGTTAAATGCCTGTTTGATAGCTGAAGTGTATTATGATTATGGTGGTTATTGTGCCAGCAAATGAAGACCATTTAATGAACAGTGAAAGGAAAAGCTAAGGTGTTTGGCATTTCTAATACTTCTTATTCTATACTTGACTTGCCCACCATCTAGTGTTTACTCTGAGGATACACTAAATAATGCTGCAGGAAGCAGAAACACTAAAACTATTTAGTACATGAAAATACACTGTAAAGCTGATGTGAAAAAATAAATACAAGATGATACCTTTAACATTTTGCTTTGAGGAGGATATGGAGCCTGACAATACTGACAGTGATTAAATAGATTGAAAGATTGATCTGAGACATGCAAGGGGAAATCCAGATATTGAGAACATGCACCTGCCTACCAGATGTGTGCCATAGCAACTAGGCCAAAAAAAAAAAAAAATCCCTCTTAACTCTCAAGTTTCAGGTTTAAATACTTTGACTAACTATTCTCAAACTTGAAAGTTTAAAGTACACTGAATAAGGTGATTAAATTATTTTAAATCAGACTTCCAAATCAAACCTCTCTCATGCACCCCTCCACAATTCCGGCTTTTGTCTGTTATATCAAGCATCATTAACAAATATGGCACACTAGTGTATGCTTGTAGAACGGTACCCAGACCAATCTTTTCATTTTGTTGGGACCTTCCATATTGCACCTCCTTTGTTGTATACATTAGAGCATGTGTTTCTAGAGCTCTGTTTTAAGAAAGCCTGACAGCAGCCTTACAATTATAGTGTAGACTGCAAATTTTATAGCTTTACCTGTACCAGTTATATGGGTTTCTATGTCCCTGCAACTGTGAGTAGGCATTCAGTGCAAATGAATATGGACTACAAAAATTAGATCCCACAAAAAATGATATAGGTTTTGAGAACAACTAAGTCCCACTATTCAGTGTTTGTGGCTAAGACTCAAAGTTGGTATTCCCGGAGATGAATATCATGCTCTAGTATTGCATGGGGTCTGCTTCTGGAGGGGCAGAGGTTGGGTGCATGATCAATCAGGACTGCTGGACTCTCTTTTCCCACATGTATAGCTGGGACACTTCCACTGCCACTCCCTAGCATCCTCCACTGCCTTACTACAAGTACCTAATGCACCACATGGCTACTTTTCAAAAACTTTATCAGAAGAATTCCTTGCTGACCAATACCCAAACACTAAGCATTCATCCTGGCCTCCATTCTGAGTAAAGGAAGAGGAAATGGTGTCATCACGGAGAGCTTCTAGGAGTTCTCCTCCAGGATTTATATGATTTTGACCTCTCCTCCCACAATTCCTCTGGTTCCCCAAAAGCTCCCAGAATTCCTTTCAAAATCTCCCAGTAAATGAGCAGAAGCGACACTTCTCAAAGTCACACTTCAAATGAGTGCTTGAGATTGGTGAGGAACTGAATTGGCGTTGATTTACTCAAAATCAACTGACAAAATGTTCTGTTTTTGTTGCAAAATATTTGACAAGAATGCCAAATTGTTGCTTGTGCTTTCCAGGTACAATTACTGGCATAACTTAGCTGATGCTCTGAAACAACATGAAAAGTCACCTGGCCATTTTACGGCCTACTCCAAAAGCCTAACAGAACTGTTTATGAATATTCTGAATGAGAATAAAATAAAGCTGCAGGACTGCTGTGGCCAAGGCTATGACAACGGCATGAACATGAAGGGAAGAAACAGTGGTGCCCAAGCAAGGATCTTTGTGTTGAATCCAAGAGCTTTCTTCGTGACTTGTGGCTGCCATTTCCTCAACTTGGTTGTGTCAGATGCAGCATCATCTTCTTTAGATTCAGTATCTCTCTTTGGAGTACTGTAAATAACACACGTCAACTATCAGGTGGAAGATCCTCATGGACAATGTTACAAATCTGACCTTGAAGCCACTAAGTGACACTCACTGGGAGAGCTGCATTGACAGTGAGGTACCAAGTGACTGAGGTTAACGATGCCCTGATGGCACTGGCACAGTCGAGTAAAGCCGAGGCCAGAATCTGACATGAAGTGCAAAGCCTGGCAAACCAGATCACTAACTTCAAATTTCTGATCTCAATTGTGGTTTGGGTTGATATCCTGTTCCAAGTAAACGTTGTAAGCAAGACGTTACACTCAGTTGATGGACATCGCGACCACTACTACTTTGATAAGATGCTGCCTTGATTTCATTGTGGCCTACAGAGACAACGGATTTGAAGATGCCATCACTGCTGCCAAAGAATTAGCAGAAAACATAGGAGTTAAGCCTGTCTTCAAGGAAACTTGTATTCATTGGAAGTAGAGACAGTTTGGTTCTTAGGGCAGAGATGAGATGATGGGAAGCTCGGAAGAAAAATTCAAGAGAGTGTTTTTTTGCTCACTCATTGACACTGTTTAGGTGTCCATTGAAGAAAAGTTTGGACAAATGAAGCACCATGAAAAGACCTGGGTTTTTTTGTATGACCTTAGTAAGCTACCAGTGGACAGGAAAACACTCTCGAACAATTATACAGACCTTCACCAGACGCTGACATGTGGGGAATGTTCGGACGTCTATGATAAAACCCTCTATGGTGAATTGGACAACATCGTCACATTTTGCAACACGGGATGCACTCTCCACTCTAAGTTCTCCAGTTCATTCATGATGCAGAACTTTTCTTAGTGTGTGGATAGTTTTGAAAATTCTGCTCATGCTGCTAGCCACAGTCACAGGTGGTGAGCACAGTGTTTCGAAGCTCAGGCTTATTAAAACATATCTTTGATTGACGATGGCTGACGAGAGACTGACATCGCTTGCTATTTTATCACTTGAAAATGCCATTGGCCAGTCTTTGGATCTCTCTGACGCTGTGCTTCAGTTTGCGGGGCAAAGGCAAGAAAAGTGACCTTTTGAACTCAAGGACTAGGGTTAACGTTCTAAGGCTGTCACCTACTGTAACGCTATTTAATACTGGTGCATCCAATGTTGGTGTGCAGTTCAATTTCTTGATGTTAGTAAATTTCAGTTATTCTTTAAATTAAAAAGTTTCTATAAGCTTAGAGGAAACAATTTTTTTTATTTGCTTATATATCGCATACAGATTTACTGATCCTAGCATGAAAACTTATTGTCTTATATGTCAGGGATAAATCATGCATGCAAATCATGCACCCAAGTAGTGAAATGGGCTACAAATGCAATAAAAATAAGGTATTCAAAAGTTTAACAAACAGAGAAGGGACGCTGAAAACACTTCTAGCTTGGGGCGCAATTTGGTTTAGGGCTGGCCCTGTTCACAATGAACCAGTTATGTATCAGATGTATTACTTTTGTTTGTGAATTGTCCATGAACAGATTGAAACTATTCAATGTGGGCAGGTCTAGGAATATAGTACATGTTTTAAAATGTGTTAGCAAACACGTTTCAGTTAACATGATTTCAAACAGGACTTTACACTAGTGTAGATGGGCATGTTCGCTGGTTTTGATTAACTTCAGGGTCCCACCTGTTAATACTGGAAATGAAAGTGAAACTAGGTCTCCACTCTGACGTCTGAATGTCTGAATTTTTAATCTCAGGGCGACAAATGTTCCCTTCCAAAGCTAGACTATAATTATGTGAGCCAAAATATAAAGTAATAATCATGCAGTCTACAATAAATGGGGAATTACAGAAACTCATAAAATATAGTAGGCCACTTCTTGCCAGTATCAGACAGATGGATGGATAAGGAGATTTCCTCCCCTCGACTTTTCCATCTGATCTAAAGATATCAACTAAGTGACAATGCTGTGTGCAGAGCTAGAAAAGTCCAGCCAATCAGGGATCTCACAGAATATTATGTGACTTCTACCATGTGACTTTTACCCCAACAAACTAGTAGTGAACTGAGAATAAACAGTGAATAGCAGCCTGTTCAATAAAGTAGAAATCAAAACAAAAAGGAGAGAGAGCGAGAGAGAGAGAGCGAGAGAGAGAGAATGAGGAGGCTGGGGCCAGCTTTTGTAAAATCTTGTTGTTTGAAGATTGGTTCTGTAAAAATAAAACCAGGGGTTGTTCAGATCTGTGTTTTCTGTTATCTGAACCATCAAAGCTTACAGGGCGTTGGGGTAAAGGTTTTTGGTTTTGTCCCATCTGTAAAAAAGTGTTTGTGAAAAGCTTCCACAGAGAGCTTGCAGACACAAATGGAATTCAAGCAAATAATTGTTAGCACGTTAGTCATAGTTCAAACTTGAACCAGTGCTGATTTGGGGTACTTTTGTGTTCAAGCTAACAGTTTGTATATCTCTTGGACAGAGCATTGTGCTCTGTGATAGTTGCCAACATTTCAAACAATTTTCCTGGGAAAATTTTATGATGAAGTATGGCTCTGGGAACTGCCAGGGATAGTTAGGGGAATGATAAAGGAGTGGTGAGTAGGTGAGCGCCTGGGAGAGGCAGGATAGGATGATTGTTGGTGAGGGAAGGTGTTGGGGAAATTATAAGGGGTTCAGTGGGCTGAGGGGGATGGAGTCAGGAAGTGGTTGACTAGATTGGGGCGGTAGGAAGGAGGTCATTGGATTTAGGGAAACAGAAGTGAGGTGGGAGGTTTACATATCTCACAGTCTGGGCTAGGGCCTGGTGGGCTTTGTCTTGACTAGGAATAGTGATCGAGGTCATACTTCACTAACACATTATAACTTGACCTCCTAAACTGAAACTAATTATGTTACCCTGTATCTGCACTAGGAAGAGTGGTTGAATTTAGGTCAGGCTTAGCTAGGTCATGTTAAACTAAACCCAGCCTAATCTTGATCTTTTCCCCTAATGTAGAGAAAGCTAGAGATTCTTTGTAGTGTCAGCCACCTCCTCTGCAGTAAAACAAGTAGTGGCTTGGGTCCAGAAGAGGAGCTGCTAGCTGTGAAAGGGGGGAAGAAGGGGAGCCAGGGTTAGAAGTGCCTTAAGCCACTAATTTTCTTGCAAGGAGGAAAGAAGGAGCCACTCCTTAGCATCATCTCACTGCTAGGTCTGGGCCAACAGCTGATTTACTGGGAGGGGATGGCCTGTAGGGAGCAGAGCAGCAGTAGTCATACTTGATATTGACCAGGACATCAGTTTCCTAGGACTGGTAGCAAATACTCAGGATTATCATAGGCAAAGTGGGGTTATTGACAAGTTTGAACCAAGTGACTGATTTCTTATAATTAACAAGCCTCTAAGAACAAATTCTGTTATCAAAATGGCTCTTTTCTTTCTTTTTTCTGCTCTGCTCCTGTGCCTTGTGTCACTCTCTAGTGACTCCTTCTGGCTGATGCAAGAAATGACATTGAAATAGGCTCCAGAAGGAGACAGGTCCATCTTTTCTTAGTCTGATGGTTTTCCAGCTTGAGCAAACATACCCGTATTAGCTCTGATCCAGCTAACACACTAAAAATAGAAGTGTAGCCATGGGGGCATGAGTGGCGGGCGGTAGGGGCTAGCTGCCCAAGTGCATACCTAGGGTTTCAGACAGGATCACAAAGAGAAAGAGAAATTTTGGGCGGCTAGTCCTTTGGGGAACAGGAAAGAAAGCGGGAAAATGTGCATCTGTCATAAAGCTAAGTGTCATTGTATCCTATGTTTTTGAAAAGAGAGGGGAAATACATATGGAGAGCTACAAAATCAAATTCAGGGGCCAATTCTTTGCTTCATATAGGTGGCAAGAATAGATCTATTAGGGCCCAGTACCATGGCCCCTACATGTTTATTATTCCCACAAACACCAATGAGCCCAATTTTGCCATCCTTCCAGAGGAAAAACTCCCAATAGGGGAGCAGGATCAAGGAATCAGTTGTGGCTTTGTGATTCAGGGGCCAGTGCTATACCAGTCCCAGCTCTGTGTAGATTAGAACAGGCTTGAGGATTTTCACATCCAACCCTGAGTTGGGTATCACTGGTCACAGCAGTTCACTCCAGCCATGCCCCTTGTGCCCCCTGGTATGCTCTCACCCTGGCAGACTAAAAGGGATGGTGTGCAAGCTGCCTATACCAACTCACTCACACAGTGTCACCAGTACCACAGAATAGAATAAGAGATAATTTGGGCAATTAAAAAAAAAAACCTGTCGGTTTACAACTCCTTTGAGCTACTGGCACCTGTAAAAACCCTTATGCATTCAGAAGGAAAACAGTCATATTGAAATGATTAAAGCAAGCAAGAGAGAGAGAGAATTATCTGAAAAACCCACAATAGGTTATGGATGAGCGGGCATATATAGTATTTACTATAGCATAACTCACTCAAGTCTTGCTGTCTTAATGAGTGACAATAGCATAGCTGGAAAACATCTGCCTTGGAAAAGAATACATCAGCTGCTTTCTGCTTGAAAAATGTTGATATAGTATTACGTTATGTCAGCCATGCATATCATATTGTGGTATGAAATGTCATCAGTGGCAAAAAGTTAGAGTACATTTTCATTTCTAAATTCTGTGTGCCAGATTCTGATATTCTCCCACATGTTGAGTAGCACTGAACTGCATGAACAGTCTCATTTAGCTCTCATTGTGTTGTAAGTTTCTACTTAGCATGAGTAAGGGTGGCAGATTCTGGCCCTATGAATTAGATCCAAGCAGAGCTGATATTTTTCATCAAGAGTACTTAAGAAAAAAGGTATATAAAAATTAGAAATGTAATTGGCTTTCATACTCTCATACCGGAATAGACACAAGAAAATTGGAGAGAATAATTTAATAAAGATTGTTTTAATGTAGAATTGAAGGAAATCTGCTATATTAGTTCACTTTGCCATTTATATAGCTGTTCACTTTTCTTTTTCATGTTTTGTCATGCATGTTTTGGCTGGCATGATTACAATATATTCCTAATCCCTAGAACAGCATTTTTCCCATCACAGCCAACAGCAGCTGCAGTCTGAACAAGTTTATCTGCACTCCCACCTGTGTTTTTGTCATGGGCAGCCAATGATGCCATAACTTCTCATGTCCCTCCCATTACTAATTTGTAGGACACAAATCTTCCTCAAAGATAGTCGGGTTTTCCATTATAATCAATGGAAGTTAGGAGCCTAAATACTTTTGACAATCTGGACCCAAGTGTTTTATTTTTTAATCTGGTTTCAAGGAAATAAACCCCAAGTCTAAAAGATGAAGACATTTCCTTACTAACACAGGGCTTGATCTAATGGAAAGACTCCAATGGGCTTTGGATCAGGTCCATGGAAACTGTAAGAAAGATTAATTATTCCCAGCTAGGGCTGAGCTTTATAAAAAATGTTTAGAAGTAACATCTAGTTGTCTACTCACACTTCTAATGAAGTGACTATTTTTCATTGAAAGGAGAATTGCTATACTGTTCCCACCTGGATTTGTCATTTTACTTGACACTTAAACGTATTGCTGGAGTACAAAGTCTACAAAATGTTAATGGTTTATTTTCTGGCTTTGAATGCAGATCTAGAAATGGGAAAAAGTTAGCTTCATGGGCATCTTGAATATTAGCAATAATTCTATTCAGTAGTTATGCTTTGTCATTACAGAGTGTGAACATTTTCATTCTTATTACAAGAGTGATCTTTAGCCAAGGAATTATATAATGGAGCAGCTGGTATGCTTGTTGGGTTAACTGTGAATCTAGTCTAAGTTCACAATTCAGACAGCTCTGGCTTGTCTTTCTTAATTTTTTATTTTTATATAGAGAGTGGAGATCTAAGTTACTTCCCCTGCCCCATCATTGTACTCATCAAGTATTATAGCAAATACAATAAATCACATAAGATGAATTTAAGGATCTGTGTACCTGCTGTGACATTAACCTTCATTTTAAATTAGAGTTTTGGGTTATTTGATATAACCAAATACATTTTTTCATTAATATCCCACATACTTTTAAATCATATTTTTCATATCCTTACAAAGATCCGTTCTTAGAAAACTACATGGTCTCAACTAGAAATTTGAGCAGACTTACTTTTATTATCTTGTTAGTTCCAGAAGGGGAATCTACCAGCATGTATAGAGGACTAAGCAGAGTTTAACTGTAGTTTATGGTCTTTTCTGTCTCTTAGCAGAATCATGTACTGTTTACAACTGTATCCATTGTATGCAGGTGCATTGTGAGAAAATGAACCACTACTGAAGCCATATTATGGACACTTAGTTACAAGTGATCCAGCCACATAGCAAGAAATTAACAATGCTGCATTTGTTTTCTTTTTAATATTTCTCATATTTCTTATTCTCATTCTTTAGGAATGCATTCTAATCCAAGGACACATTCTCATACATTCATTAATCCTGCTGCTCTAAAATGTTTCACATGAAAACTCAAAATCAGATGGCTTTATGCGTTCCAACTGGGCTTTTGTAAAACAGGGTCATCCTTGAACTTATCATCTGCTGAGGTATTAAATTCCAGATTTCACTCAATTACATGATCTTAAGAATGTGGCCATTTGCCATTTCTTTCTCAACTTTGAACAAATGTTATTGTATCAAACTGTTTAGTTTCGGGAATCCCTCAATTATAAATGACCTTTAACAGGAAGTTGTAAGCTTTTTAAAGATTTACCTAAGTAAGACATGTATATGTTGTTTATTTCCTTAATTTTTTAAGACCAAAAGAGATTGTCTCTTTTAGTGCAGAATGCCTCAGAATTTAGTAACCAATACACAAATCTGAGATCTGAAGATAGTGTTAATAAAGTTCCTTTCCCCCACTTCAGATTCACACTGATGATATAAAATATAAGATACTATATTAGTGGAAATATTATTTGAGAATTAAGATGGTCCATTTATTAAAGTTACACTTCATACCAGACAAAACTTAAAACGGAGTTAAGGCTGAGAGTTAGGGTAAAAAAAAATTACAGGGACATTATAATTATCCCCAAACCAAGCATTATAAACCCAGGACATTCAGAGTTAAGATTATACTTAACAGAAAGCCAAATATACTAGGGGAAGAAATGCCCTGTTAAGGCAGCCAAACAATTGTTCTCTGTACTGTTGTGACTCCATGCAATAACCATACAATTATGATTAAGGCATGTTAGTGCTTGTGGTCCCAGATTGGATTAAACTGACTTTTAAAGACACATAAACCCCCCTGTTCCCCATAATTTTCCCCCTTACAACATCACTATAGGACAGAGTTAAGGTTGTTTGGGGCCTTAACTGGGCATTTCTTAATGTAGCCGCACAATATAATCTGTAATAATTATGCTGTGTGTCTGCACAACATTAATGAGTGGGTGTAATGGAAGAGTTACACTTGTATAAACATCATAGATTACTTTAATTACATATGTTGTGCCAGATAAAATACTTTAACTGTCTGGTGACATGTTTATTACAGCTAGCCAGAAACAGCAGAAAGCTGCTTATGATAAAATATTATATTTTACTCAAATTCAATGTCAAGCAAATCTGTATCTTAAGCTTAAAATTAACATGAGGAAGGTAAACTGAAGCACAAATCACTGATTATTTGTCAACATTTCTGTTCAGTTACACAGCTACATTGATGCTTATTCTTTTTCACCCTTGGATTTTCTGTCCGAGTGGAATGTTTTTGATCAGGTATGCAACTGAAATAAACCTTGCGGTGCTATGACTGGCTTCCCTCACTATGCGGGAAGAGAAAGGGACATGCAGAGCATGGTGAGTGAGCAGTAAAGATGGAGGCAGCTGTCTTTGAGCTGGGAGTAAATGAGAGGCAGAGAGCCTACTAGGTGGTTCCAGAAGAATCTGGAAGGGATAAGGCAGTTGATCTATATCAGGGATGAGAACAGAAGAGCTGCCTAATTGGGAGGAAGCTGTGCAACCACATGGTGAAGCTGGTAGAGACCCCGGGCAGCTGCTCACAAGAGCAATGCAGAGGTGAGAACAGCTTCTGAAATAGAGCTGGTCAGAAATGTTTTTAATTTTTTTTTTTCAGAAGAAAAATGCCATTTGATAAAAATCAAAACATTGAAAAAATGGCAATTGCAACAAAATTTGTTTAAAACTCCCCCCCCCCCAAAACAACAAACCAAAATGAAGTGGTTCAATAATGTGATTATGTCCCAGTTACAGAATGAAATGTTTCAATTTCTGGTTTCAAAATGACTTTTTGAAATGAAATTCAATGTTTATGCTAAATAAATAAATACTGTGACAAAGTTCCTCCACTATCTTGGTGGGTCCTGTGCTTATTGGCGGATTTTCTTGCCTCAGAGTTTCACCATGTGGGTTGGGGAACAGCCCAGAGACCTTCCCCTCTGGGAGAACCCACAGTCCAGGTCAATTGGGAGGTTGGGGGGGGAACCCAG
Source organism: Chrysemys picta bellii (assembly GCF_011386835.1). Classification (NCBI taxonomy): domain Eukaryota; kingdom Metazoa; phylum Chordata; order Testudines; family Emydidae; genus Chrysemys; species Chrysemys picta. Next base: position 233,937,081 of record NC_088792.1, read on the forward strand.
GCCTGCCCTCTACTCCGGGTTCCAGCCCAGGGCCCTGTGGACTGCAGTTGTCTATAGTGCCTCCTGTAACAGCTAAAACTCCCTGGGCTACTTCCCCATGGCCTCCTCCAAACACCTTCCTTATTCTCACCACAGGACCTTCCTCCTAGTGTCTGATAACGCTTGTGCTCCTCAGTCCTCCAGCAGCACACCCTCTCACTCTCAGCTCCTTGCGCCTCTTACCCCCAGCTCCTCACACACTCCACTCCACAAACTGAAGTGAGCTCCTTTTTAAAACCCAGGTGCCCTGATTAGCCTGCCTTAATTGATTCTAGAAGCTGCTTCTTAATTGGCTCCAGGTGTCCTAATTAGCCTGCCTGCCTGCCTTAACTGGTTCTAGCAGGTTCCTGATTACTCTAGTGCAGCCCCTTCTCTGGTCACTCAGGGAACAGAAAACTACTCCTCCAGTGACCAGTATATTTGCCCTCTACCAGACTCCTGTACTTCACTGGTCTGGGTCTGTCACAATACATAAGGTCAAAATGTTTTAATTGTATTAAAATGAAGCATTTTGATCAACCCCAAACAATGTCTCTTTGGAACTTTGTTTCATGAGATTTTTCTTTTTTTAAATCATGGATCTTCCCAGGAAACAGAGAATCTGGTTCCTGCACAGCTCTATTCCAGTGAACCAGGAAACAGTAGCTGGGAAAAAGAGTGGACCTGTAGCAGCTGAGAGCAAGCAAGAGACTGACAGGGGACTGGCCCCTGCAGATGAAAGGGAGCAGCCAGTGTCCTTGGACCAAACAGTCATCCTAGTTCATTAACAGAGCAGTAGCCCAAATGATCTTTTAAATGGGGAAGAAGTAGGAAAGATTGATAAGGCCTCTGATTTAGGGACTGTGTGAGTGGGGGAACAGTGCAGAAGGAGGCTGAGATCAAGCTACCGGCCTAGGGTGTTAGTGAAAGATGAGTTTCAGCCTGGAACATTGAATGCTGAATTCTCTTTGTGGGAAATGTGTGTGTGTGTGTGCTTTGTAGTCTAATATCACCAATGAGCTGACATGACATCCAATGTGAACAGTCAACCAGCGGGGAGGTAGTGCTGATCCGATCCTATCTGTGAGAGACCAAGGGCCTAAGGCTATTTACTACCAAACAAGGGGTGGAATTAAAGGACCCCTCTTTGACTTCCCTCTAGGTGCAAACTTGGGAATTACTATGGTTTTTTTTCTATAACTAAGGCTATGCATGCTTTTCCCTTCTGCCAGCTCTAGTAAATGTGTGTGTGTAAGCAATTAATGGAAACCCACCAAGAGCTAGAACCTGTAGGACTTAGTGGGTGGATGTCTACAGCATTTGCCTCTAAGTTTAGGTACACGTACTATTCTAACAAGTATGTGGAAGGGTTGGGCACATCCCAGGACTCATGTCAGCCTTTGATACTGTTGACCATGAGGTTTTTTTGACGCATTTGCAGACATTAGCAGGGGTGGATGGAGATGTTCTTGAGTGGCTCCGTTCTTATCTTTTTGAGAGCATTCAAAGAACAAATGGTAATTTGGGCAACTCTGCCCCAAGGGCTGTCTATTGAGGGATGCCACAGTGGTCAATATTGCTACTATTGTATATGAGGATATGAGGCTGCAAGGAGGGGTAGAAAGCTACAGAGGAGACATGTATTCACTATGCTCATGACACCCAGCCCTATGTGTGCATCGCATCTGACCCAGCCAGAACCATGGAACAAATTTCCCAGTTCTAGGTGAATAGGGGTTGGATGAGAGCTAGCTGGCTGTGACTCCATCCAGACAAAACTGAGATAATGCTGGTGGGGGCTGGAGGAAGCATCTGGAAGAGTTGATGGAACATATGACAGCACCCCTAATAGAGGAAGTGCAACCACCACTTTTAAAACACATGCACAATTTGGGGTTGTTAGTGCCTGGTTCAATCCTGAATGCCCATATGTGACTGTAGCTAAGAGCACCTTTTTGTTCTGGTCCTGTCTTTTTCTCTCTGATGTGGTCCTTGCCACAATTATCCATGCCTTAGTCACCGCAACTTTAGATGTTGTAATGTACTCTGAGAGGGGCTACACCTTGGGACCATTTGGAAGCTAAAGCTGGTACAGAATGTTGCATCCCACTTGTTAAGTGGAGTTGCCTGTTGGGAGCACATCGGACTAGTGCTCTGGGATCAGCACAGGCTTCCAGTAGCCATTCTGGTGCAATTCAAGGAGTTGGTTTTAACACCTTTAAGCCCTAAATGGTTTGGCACTTGATTATCTGAGGGACCAGTTCTCTACCTATGATGTATTCTCACAATTGAGATCAGCAGAGGCACTAAAGCTGGAGCTCCTTCACTATAAATGAGAGGGAGCTGCTGTCCGGGCCTTCTCTGTGAGTTTAATTTTGTAACTCATGCTCGCCACCCAATTTGTGCACCAAACGCCAGATTTATTAGGTTTCTGGGCACACTCCAAAGTCTGTCTTTTTTCTTTCTTTGTCCAGTCTGTTAAGGAGGGCGTGGGCTAAGGGAGATATATTTATGAGCAGTCCTTACTGATGTGTTAGGCTATGATTTTTAATTTAGGGGCAGATGCCCAGAGCACTGTATAGAAATAAATAACAAAATAAATAACTGTCAAAACATTTAGGGAATTGCCAGTTACAGTGTGAGCAGAAACTTCCAAGTGCACAGCGTAATAAACAGATTTTGCATGTGGAATCATCTTGAAGGTGAGGGTATGCTTATGCATGAGAACCTAAAGAGACGCAGAATTCAAGAGAATAATGCACAAAATTGAGCATTTTCATTATGGGAAACATCCATATTTCAGCTACTCTCTGTCTCTAGGTATTTCTAATGTGTCCAGAGCTGTTGTGTTCTTCTTGGGCAAATAGATGAAAGCAAAAACAATCACAAACAATAAAAGAGAGGTTAAAAGAAACCCTTTTCAAAAGTCAAGAAATAATCCAGAAAGAAGGGATATATAAGTGGATAATCTGCAAAACATTTAATGTTGGTGTTAGCTGCTGATTTTTTTATAGGCTATGAGTTAGTGAGGGTGCAGGACCTGTTAGAAAGGGCAGTTTTCAAATACTCACTGCTAGAAACAGGTAAGGAGTACTTTATCCTCTACCAAATCTTTAATTTATAATAAACTCTTCCCTTGCAACCCACATATTCAGCACAGCTGGTTTATTTTGTCTCTGGTTCTCAAGAAAGCAATATCACAGCATGGCAGCAGGAAATAACAGGGAGTTTAAAAGAATTAGTTACAAAACAAGTTAAATAGAAAATTAATTTTCTGACCTGTGCTCAAACCTAGGGCTCTGGTGTCCACACTGCCGTGTGCAGACCCGAGTCAAACTAACCATATCCCAGAATCCTAGGAACATGGTACATTGTGGGAAAACTTTACTCCCCCCCCCCACATGTTACCAGGAAGCAGCTCGCTTTGGAAAAAGCTTGATCAGTTCACTCTCCATTGAAAAGCCAGGGGGCTCCCTGATACTGTGCTTGCAGATCAGTGATGAGAACAGAATGGGTTGATGCTGACCTGAGCTGCTGCCATTTGCTGGGGGGGAGGAGGGGAGCTTCCATTTTCTATAGAGTGGATTGCACATTGTTGGGCTAGAGAAGACTAAAGTTGTCCCATGGAATTGTAGGATATTTCCAGATGACTCCTGGCACCTGGGTCAAGTGGGGCTGCGTCTACACTGCAAAGCAATAGGGCTCAGACCCTGGGTCCCAACTTGACTCAAACTTGGACCCTCCTGCCCTGCAGGGTCCTGGGACCCTGTACCCGAGTCCTAGGTTAGCACATTGCAGTATTAGCACAAGGGGGGGGATAGCCTTGAGCCCGGGCTCAAGTACAGGCTTACATTGCAATGTAGACATACCTTCAGAGCTTGAGTCAACTGGCTCAGGCTTGTGCTACAGGGCTCAAAATAGTAGTATAGACATTTGGGCTCAGTCTGGAGCCCGGGCTCTGAAACCCAGTGAGTGGGGTGGGTGTCAGAGCCTAACCTCCAGCCTGAGCAGGAACATCTACACTGCTATTTTTAGCCCCGTAGCATGAGCCCCATGAGCAGGAGTCAGTTGACCTGTGCTCTGAGACTCACAGCCATAGGTTTTTTATTGAAGTGTAGACATACCCTTAGATCCACATCACTTCCCGTATATTGGTGGTAGTATATTAGGATTTTGTTATTTGTTTGTTTTGTTTTTAGAACAGAAGACAACACTGCAGTGTAGCATGGTGTATTGTGATGAGAGAGAGCACAGCAGCATAGTTGATGTATTGCTGGAGCTGTGGAAAACGTTTTCTCAGGCAGCTTACTCTCCGCTTCTTTAGCCTTAGTTTCTCATATGTATGCAACTACTACCAGACATGCAGATGATGATTTTGTACACATATCATGCTTTTTGGACCAATTCATCTTGGTTGAATGATTTTCTTTTGAATAGACATGTTTGGTCTACCATATTTGGGTTATTTTAACCACTATGTCAAGTGCAGAAAATTCCCGAATGAGCTAAAATGAGTCAAACTTTCCAAAACAACATTTGGAGTTGGAGTCTCCTAAATTTACTCAGGATATGTCTACACTGCCTGGGTCTGCGCTTGTGGACTTGGTGTTTACTTGACCACCTACACTGCATAGTAAACCTGGGCTTATAGCTGCTGGACCTGGGTCTCACAGCCATGTTGCTAACAAGTCCATACTGCATTCTGTAGATGTTATGATTTGTATCTGTGACTTGAGCTGTGTCCACACTACAAATGACAGGGCTGGGACCTGAGTAACAGTGGGACTCTGACTCTGACCCACCTCTCCTCTCACGGTCCTAGGACCTGGGTCTTGAGTGCTTGCTGACCAGTATCAGACTGATTTGCGTGTGGATAGAAGTGGGATTTGGGCTCAAACCTGAGTCAGAACCCTGGCTTAGTGTGCAGTGTAGACATACCTCATAGAGCAACTGGAAGCTCTGCTTGAGTTTTGAGGTGTAGACAGAAAAAAACCCTGTTAGACTAACTGATATAAGTCTGATCCCAAGCCTATTGAAGCCAAGGGAATGCTTTCCATTGAGCTTTGTATCAGGCCAATACTAATGTGTCGATTGAGGAATTTTCAGAAGATCTTCTCTGCCCATTTTGGAAGATTTTGTACAAAGTGCCCTGATGGTGCCAACATTATAGACTTCTATACGTTGTTTCAATGAATACAAGTGCTGTGTGAAAATATATAAAATCTCAATGTGGGAGTATTAATACAACACGTGATGCCACATAGGACCTGATCCTGCAGTCCTTAAAGCTACTATTTGTTTCAATTTCTATGAACAATTGCAAGATCTGGCCCAAAGTACTTTATATAGATTGCAAAAAGTATGGTAACGATGTTTAATCCACTTTATAAAAAATAAAGTGATAACTGCTGTTCTCTTGTGTTCTGGAAGCTGATCCTTGTAAGAAAAGGAACAAATATGAGATACTTTATTTTTCCTTCTTTATTTTCCTTCTCAGTCTTCTTCACATTCACTGTAAAAAAGGTCTAATACATTACAAATCTACTGCCCTATTTTTCTGCAGCCTTGTAAGGAAAGGGACATAAATTTTATAAAATGTTTTCCCAGATTTTTTTAAAAAAGTAGAATCCATAGGAAATTATTGTAATTTTAATTTCCCTGCTAGCTTTGAATTTTGAATGATCTTCCTATCATTGTGACACTGGTGTTCTTATCACTGGTATCCTCATCTTCCCTTCCCCATTTTCTCCTGTGTCTTATTACACGTACCTGTTCCATCTTGCCTTAAATTTTGCTGTTTATTGTTCTACAAACTCTGTAGGACAGACAGAGAAAATGGTTACATTAGGTTGCGAATAGTTTGGAAACTTGGATCTTGTGAAGAAAGGTTGGCAATTCTACATTAGTAAGATTAATAACTTTAGCCCAATTAGTAAAAAGAAACCAGGCTTCTGTATTAGAGAGCAGAATGTTTGGATTTAACAATTAGTAAGATTAGGAAAATCCAAAGGAAGATGGAATGTAACCTTAGAAAATATACTTGTATATATTTATTCACAAAGTGAATAGCTGGCATTTTCATATTTATTAATAATGACTTCATCTTAAAGCAGGAAGTAAATCCAGCAAAGCTCAGATGTCATAGCCTTACCTCTAGATGCAGAGAAGGCCCTTGATAGGGTTGAAATGCCCTACCTAATGGTTGCCTAAAAAAATTTGGATTTGGACCAATATTTGTGAATTCGGTCAGTATATTATACAATTCTCCTCTTGCTTCACTAGCAACTAATAGAATTATTTCTCCCACATTTCACCGAGAAAGAGGGACATGACAGGGCTGTCCCCTCTCACTCCTCCTTTTTAATGTCTCTCAAACTACCGGCAACTACTGTACATATGTCAGTACTCCGCCGTTGAAGGTGTATAAACGAGAAAGAATACAAAATCAGTGTATATGTTGATGACATTTTTATACTATTGAAGAATCCATCCTCAATCTCACCATTACTGAATGTAGTTGATATTTTTGGAAAGATCTCTGGTTTTCACATTAACTGGAATAAATCAGAAGCAACGGATCTATCCAAAAGACCAGCTCTTTCTCAGTTTCAGTATTTTCCATTTCAAATATGCAAGAAAATACCTTACTTACACATTTACTAAGTCTTTACTATGTTGTCCTAAGCTTGTTTGTCCTAATCTTCCCAAAATTGTTTCTATAAAAATGGACTCTATAAAAAGAAATTTCCAGGGATGTAGAGAGGTGGCATCTCCTCTTTCTGTCCTTACTGGGGAGAACAGAATAGTCAAAATTAATATCTGCCCAAGATTTATTTATATCATTAGCTTATTGCCTTTCAAGGTCTCTCCCTCATTCTTTGCTTGAATAAACAGGCGTATTGTGCAATTTATATGGGATAAAAACCACCCTTAAAAAATCCTGAGGTTGCCAGATTTGTATCTCTATTACCTAGCATTCCAAATGCCTCCTATTATAAAATGGCTCCTCTTTAGTGGCTCTGTATACATATCGGTCTGATTTGAGAATGAAAACAGCATCACTATGCCATTTGGTTCCCTCTCTTCTTTTATATACATTAAGGCCTGGTCTACACTAGGCGTTTATGTTGAAGTTAGCGCCGTTACATCGAATTAACCCTGCACCCGTCCACACTGCGATGCTATTTAGTTCGACATAGAGGTCTCTTTAATTCGACTTCTGTACTCCTCCCCGACGAGGGGAGTAGCGCTAAATTCGACATGGCCATGTCGAATTAGGCTAGGTGTGGATGGAAATCGACGCTAATAGCTCCGGGAGCTATCCCACAGTGCACCACTCTGTTGACGCTCTGGACAGCAGTGCGAGCTCGGATGCTCTGACCAGCCACACAGGAAAAGCCCCGGGAAAATTTGAATTGGAATTCCTTTTCCTGTCTGGCCAGTTTGAATCTCATTTCCTGTCTGGACATCGTGGCGAGCACAGCAGCACTGGCAACGATGCAGAGCTCTCCAGCAGTGATGGCCGTGCAGTCTGTGAATAGAAAGAGGGCCCCAGCATGGACTGATCGGGAAGTCTTGGATCTCATCGCTGTGTGGGGCGATGAGTCCGTGCTTTCCGAGCTGCGATCCAAAAGAAGGAATGCAAAGATCTACGAGAAGATCTCTAAAGCCATGGCAGAGAGAGGATACAGCCGGGATGCAACGCAGTGCTGCGTGAAAATCAAGGAACTGAGACAAGGCTACCAGAAGACCAAAGAGGCAAACGGACGCTCCGGATCCCATCCCCAGACATCCCGTTTCTACGAGGCACTGCATTCCATCCTCGGTGCGGCCGCCACCACTACCCCACCAGTGACCGTGGACTCTGAGGATGGGATAGTGTCCACGGCCGGTTCCTCGGACATGTTAGGGGACGGGGAAGATGAGGAAGGAGATGAGGAGGGCGAGGCAGTCGGCAGCGCTCACAACGCTGATTTCCCCGACAGCCAGGATCTCTTCATCACCTTTACAGAGATCCCCTACAAAGTGTCCCCAGCCGTTACCCCGGACACAGAATCTGGGGAAGGATCAGGCAGTAAGTGTTGTAAACATCTAAACATTTATTTTTAACAAAACAGGAATATTAACAATTAAAAGAATGGGTTGTTCATGATTAGTGTGCCCTAGGCGCTTAACGGTTTAGTCATGGGCAGTGCAAGTTTTGAAAAAAAATCTAGCAATGTCCGGTTTTCAGTGATTGTCCTGCACAAGCCGCTCTACTGTTTATTCCCTGCTACTGCAGCTACAGTAAAATGCGGTCTATATGTCCGGGGATAGAGCAGTAATCCTCCTGGGACATCTCGATGAAGCTCTCCTGGAGGTAATTTGAAAGCCGTTGCATGAGGTTCCTGGGGAAAGCGGCCTTATTGGGTCCTTCGAAGTACGACACGTTGCCGCGCCACGAGACTATCAAGTACTCGGGAATCATTGCTCTGCACAGCAGGGCGGCATACGGCCCTGGTCTTTGGAGGCTTTCCCGGAGCATTCTCTCTCTGTCGCTCTCAGAGATCCTCATCAGGGTGATGTCGCCCATGGTGACCTGCTTTGAATTAGGTAGGGGAATGTTAGTGTTGGGACTGCTGTCCCGTTCCTTTACAGAACTGTAACCGCTGGTTTGTAGCCACGCGGTGGAGGCGGGAGAGGGGCAGCCGAAAGGGATCGTTCCCGGGGACAGCCGCGAGGGGGTGGGACAGGGGCAGAGTTCCCGCTTGCCGGATTGCTGGCTGCAGGAACTGACATAGCTTTAAATGTGAAATGAGGCCAGTGGTAATATAAAAGTTTTAAACTGCCACAAGTGTACGGCTTACCATGTCTGCCTGCAACAGAAATTCCGTTTTCCTGCCCCGCTTCTCAAATGTGCTGTGCAAGACCCCAGGCACTGAATGCGAAGGCCGAGAATTCGACCTTGTGCTGAGTGCGCATGTGATAGGTGCTGTGCATGGTCTTGTTCACAGAGAAAGACTATGTTCTTTGTTCACAACTACATTTATCTTTCTGAGGAATTCACTCCCTTTTTCCCATTTCCACAGCCCCATCTGCGACTGTCTCACAACCTAGCCTGGAATCACACTCCCAGAGGCTAGCGCGGATTAGGCGTAGGAAGAAGAGGACACGGGAGGACATGTTCTCTGAGCTTATGGCCTGTTCCCAAGCCCAGGCAGCACAGCAGACCCAGTGGCGGGAGAACTTGACCCGAATGCACCAAGCCAACATGGATCGGGAGGAGAGGTGGCGGCAGGAAGACCAGCAGGCGACTCAAACGCTGCTTGGACTACTGAGGGAGCAAACGGACACGCTCCGGCGCCTTGTGGATGTTCTGCAGGAACGGAGGCAGGAGGACAGAGCCCCGCTGCAGTTCATCTCTAACCGCCCTCCCCCGCCACCAAGTCCCATACCCACCTCACCCAAAGTGCAAAGAAGGAGAGGCGGCAGAGTCCCTGCTAACTCTCACTCTACCCCTGCAGAGAGCTCTAGTAGCAGAAGGCTCTCATTTCCCAAAATTTGAAAAGTTCTTTCCTTCCCGCCTGACAGAAGCCCACGTCCAAGTTTCACCTCCCAATGCCATGTGTAGTTGATAATAAAAAATTCGTTTCTGTTAACTACTGTTTCAATCATGTTCTTTTGGAGGAGGAGGGGAAAGGGGGTTGGTAATTGGACAGGACAGTCACCTTTGGCAGGGTACATAGTCGGGGGCAGGCACAGCAGCAGGGCACATACACAGTGCAGTGATGCAGTGACTAGTTACCCTGGTTAGTCTGGGAGGTTGTTTTCATGTTATGTTGGGGGGGGTGGGTTGCTCTGTGACTTTGTGGCGGGGGAGGGCAGTTACAGATCTTAAGCGCCGGTCCTTAGGCAGGATCACAGAGCCACACAGCAGGGGATCTGTAACCGTCCTCCCCCTGCCACAAAGTCACATAGACCCCCCATACACACAGTCCCGATCAGGAGGGGTGACAGGCTCCGTTGAAACAACCATCCCACCGCAGCGGAGCCTGTCAATCCTTGAGTTTAGAAGCTGCATTCGCGTCACTACACTACACCCGCTCCGCACCACAGTCTGCGTCCCAGTTTTAAAAAATTCCCGCGAAAACAGTATTAAAGAAAACGGTGTGCTTTAACAAAGTAGAACTATTTTTATTTCGAAACGTGTGTTGGAAGGGGGGTGACGGGGGTATGTAACTGGATAGGATAGTCAACATTAACTGGGTAAAGAAACGGGGGCAGGTTTAGCTTCTCAGTACACAAACTTTAAAGTCACAGGTTACCCTGCTCACTCAGGAACTTTGCTTTCAAAGCCTCCCGGATGCACAGCGCTTCCCGCTGGTCTCTTCTAATTGCCCGGCTGTCTGGCTGTGAGTAATCAGCAGCCAGGCTATTTTCCTCAACCTCCCACCCCGCCATAAAGGTCTCCCCCTTGCTCTCACAGAGATTGTGGAGCACACAGCAAGCTGCTATAACAATGGGGATATTGGTTTCGCTGAGATCACAGCAAGTCAGTAAGCTTCTCCATCTCCCCTTGAGATGGCCAAAAGCACACTCCACCACCATTCTGCACTTGCTCAGCCGGTAGTTGAAGAGTTCTTTTTCAGTGTCCAGGGCGCCAGTATAGGGCTTCATGAGCCAGGGCATTAGCGGGTAGGCTGGGTCCCCGAGGATGACTATAGGCATCTCCACATCCCCAACAGTTATTTTGTGGTCCGGGAAGTAAATACCTTGTTGCAGCCGTCTAAACAGGCCAGAGTTCCTGAAAACACGAGCGTCATGATCCTTGCCCGGCCATCCCACGTAGATGTTGGTAAAACGTCCCCTGTGGTCCACCAGTGCTTGCAGCACCATGGAAAAGTATCCCTTTCGGTTAATGTACTGGGTGGCCTGGTGGTCCGGTGCCAGGATAGGGATGTGAGTTCCATCTATGGCCCCACCGCAGTTTGGGAATCCCATCGCTGCGAAGCCATCTATGATCGCCTCCACGTTTCCCAGGGTCACTACCTTTGGCAGCAGTACATCAACGATTGTCTTCGCTACTTGCATCACAACAACCCCCACGGTAGATTTGCCCACCCCAAACTGGTTCGTGACTGACCGGTAGCTGTCTGGCGTTGCAAGCTTCCAGAGGGCTATGGCCACTCGCTTCTGTACACTCAGTGCAGCTCGCAAGCGGGTGTCACTGCGCTTCAGGGCAGGGGACAGTAACTCACAAAGTTCCAGGAAAGTTCCCTTCCGCATGCGAAAGTTTCGCAGCCACTGGGATTCATCCCAGACCTGCAGCACTATGCGGTCCCACCACTCAGTGCTTGTTTCCCGTGCCCAGAATTGCCGTTCCACGGCATCAACATGACCCATTGCCACCGTGATGTCCTCGGCGCTGGGTCCCCTGCTTTCTGAGAGGTCTGTGCTACTCTCAGACTTCAGGACATCACCGCGGTGCCGTAGCCTCCTCGCCTGACTTTTCTGCATCTGCCTCAGGGAAACCTTTATGATAAGCTGCGAGGCGTTGAGAGCGGCCACAACTGCAGCGATGGTCGCAGCGTGCTCCATGCTCGCAGTGCTGTGGCGTCCGCGCTGTCAATGACTGGAAAAGTGCGCGAACTGATTTCCCGCCGGCGCTTTCAGGGAGGGAGGGCGGGAGTGATGGACGGATGACGACAGTTACCCAAAAGCACCCTCGACTCATTTTGTTACCCAGAAGGCATTGCCGGCTACACCCAAAATTCCAATGGGCAGAGGGGACTGCGGGAACTGTGGGATAGCTGACCACAGCGCACCGCTTCGAATGTCGACGCTTTCACCGTTAGTGTGGACGCACAAAGTCGAATTACTGTCCTTAGTGTGGACACACACGTTCGACTTTGCAATATCGATTCCAAAAATTTGATGCAAGTAAAATCGAACTACTCTCGTAGTGTAGACAAGGCCTAAGAGGCTACCCACACCCCTGGGCAAAATCCAATCTTTGCATCTATATGGGGCATCCTGCAACGCCTTAAGATTATTACAGCATCCAATTTTACTAATTCTCTTCTCCTACCACTATGGGATGGCCTTGATCCTGAGGCACAGGTTAAGCCCATACTTAAAACATTCTGGATAAGAAAAGGATTAACAAAAATTAAAGATATAATGCAAGATGATAAATATGTAATTGAAGGAAGCCAGTCTAACAAATATCAGCTACCACTATCTCACAGTTCCTTCTTTCAGTGGCTATGCTCGAGGATTCATACAAGGATAGGGAACAATTAGTCTGTTCCAGCTCTCTTACCTCTAGCAGAACATTGTAAGAAATATGAAGCAAGAAGTCACTTTGTAGGAATTACTTGTAGGTGGCTTGATGCTTTGTATTACCCTCTCAATCTCGGTCTCAGACAACAATGGGGAAAAGATATTAGCCTGGGAGGATATCTGGGTTAATGCAAAAGATACTACAAATTCTTTATCCTTGCGATTCTTCCAGAGCAAGATATTAAACAGGTACTACGGACTCCAGAACATTTGTTTAAGGCTAGACTGGCAACACATAGCGTATGTTGGAGATGCAAACAGCCACATGACAACCTTTTCCACATCCGCTATTTCTGTAAAAAAAGGCATGTGTTCTGGAACACCATATTCAGTGCTCTTTCAAAAATTAAGCATCATTCATTGTTCCTTCTCCAAACTTGTGTTTTAGGTGTGCTACAAGGGTGTGTATTACCAGTTAAAAAAAGAAATCTGCAGTTCCTCCCCCAAATACAGACTGTCTTAGTGAGCATGCTACTACTGCGTTAATGGGAAAAAATGACTTTCTAATAGAAATGCTTGGAAAAATAAGAGGATTTCTGGTCATGCATGAAACTATTGCATCTTCTGCATGTATTTATGTTTCATTGTGTTCTGTTTATATTTTACATAACAATAAAAAATAAAGTTAAAAATAAAACTGGAAGTAGAAGATACTGAAAGGAAGGGAGTTTGTCTAGCAATGTGTATCTATTCTATTCCTCATATAGTCCTCATTGCTATTAATCAATTTTTTTTTATTAATTAATGGAGATATCCCATCTCCTAGAACTGGAAGGGACCTTGAAAGGTCATCAAGTCCAGCCCCCTGCCTTCACTTGCAGGACCAAGTACTGATTTTGCCCTGGATCCCTAAGTGGCCCCCTCAAAGACTGAACTCACAACCCTGGGTTTAGCAGGCCAATGCTCAAACTACTGAGCTATCCCTCCCCCACTATAGCATCTGAACACCTTCTAATAGCACATTAAACAACATCACAACTCATCGTGTCCCCAGGGGAGACTAGTGTATGCAGTGCAGTGTTTTGGTATGGGGCTGTTGTTGTTATTTTCTGGTGGTTTTTTTTTTTAGTAAATGCATCCTGCTCTGTTTAGATTAGAGGAGGTCAGGTCAAAGAAGGGCATCTTATACTTGGAACAGAAGGCAGTGAAGTTATTGATGGTTTGGCACCAGTTTCTTCTGACTCTTTTTCACCAGCCACAAAGGGCTTGATTTAGGTCCACAGGTCTTGGGTTCAGACTCTTTCAGTGTCCAGAGACAGGACTGATGTGTGGAGACAGAACCAATATCAAGAAGGTACCCACATCAGCAAATAAAGTGAGTGTTGGGTTCAGATAACATGATGTACCCACCTCCTGAACCTTAGTAAGATGAACATAGGATTGTGGAAACATAATATGGTGCATTATTTGTTCTTCAATAGCTGTTGGAATTAAAATGCGCTTAGAAACTAGATACTAGAATACACAGGAGAGATGAGACTCTGTCCTATCATTAGGCACTTAGGCTTACTTTGTCCAAGCAATTTATAAAGAATGAGAATGTAATGCTGTTAACCAATGACAGCAGAAAGGGTGAGAGATGAGGTAAAATTACTTGATAAACAAGTGCCCCACAAGAGAAGAAGAAAGCTTACAGCAGTTTCAAGACCCAGGAAAGCTTCCAAGTGACTGGAGGATTTTTAACAGTGTAACTCAAAATTATGAAGTATGGAGAATATTTGAACAGGTTTAAAACAGGCCAAGGAAAAACTGGTTGAAGATAAATCAAGGCAAAATTAAGCATTTGGACTCAAGACAGCAGTGGAGTCATGAATCTTTTGATGTTCAGATGGAAGATTTAAGCAAATTGCTCAGTGGAGAAAAGGACAGATAATAGTGAGGAGAGTGCATGGAGAGTCAATAATTCAGAACAGGCATTGATAGTAGTGTCCTTGGAAGGATTAGTGAGAGAAACCAGGTCCTGGTACCAGTCAGAGAGTCAATATATAATTAGCTGGGCTCTCCTAACGAGATTTGATTGGAGATCAAGGGGAGCAAGCTGGACAAGAACGGAGCAAGGGGTACAGCGGGCCAATGGGAAATGATAGACAGCTGGGGATGTAGAATCAGCAAGGGAGGGATCAAGAGAGAAGATTCTTTAAGCAAGGACTAACGGAACCAGGTATTTGAAAGGGGTAACAGGAGACTGAGACAGAGGGTATTACACACTTGTAGACACACAAAGCTTTTACAAAGTAGTATCCCTTGGAGTACTGATTTTTTTTTTAGGTCCACTGTGTTTGCAAAAATGGCTGTTTCAAAGATAATTTGTGTACAAATGAATAACTCTAATGTGAAAGCTCACAGACACATACATGGGGTTTTGCAGGAAAAATAGGTTTATCTGGCTATTACAGAATGTATCAGATGCTAGTCTTAAACCTGGGAATATATTGGAACAAGTCAATGGCCAGGGCCCTGATTCATCAAAGAAAATATGAACAAGCTTAAAAGTTACGCATGTGCTTAAGTGGGAGGTGCTCAGAGCCATCAACTATAACTGAAGTCAAATGGAGTGTCCCAATTGCCGCAGCCGGTCGCGATTGCGATCGCGGCTTTTTTTTTTTTTTTTTTGCTTGGGGCGGCAGAAATGCTGGCGCCGGCCCTGATTAGGCATAAGAAGCACACTTTTAATGTGATATATTGGGACTTATTATTAAAGTCTCTGGGCAAAATTCCTTAGCATCACATACAAAATTTCCCCCTAGGTGTATGTCACATTTTATTTTTAAAAGGCCTGTTTATGTATAAGTCAGAAAAAAGACAATCAACCCTTAAAATTGTAAACTTCTCTTTTGTATTTTGAAAGCCTGCAACTTGTACAAAACAAAACATATCTGTTCCCTGATTAGCACCTTGTATATTAAATTCCAGCACAAGCAAGTTTTTAAGGGTGAGCTATAAACTATGAAAATAAAGGCATGTTCCAGAACCTTAGTTAGAGGGACATGAATGAAAGTGTTAAATGTTACAAAAAGGAAATAGTAGGTCCCTGCTCAATGCACTGTGTTGTACAATCACTGCTATGCTGTACCTTGCTATCCTGTATGCAGGAATGTGATACTTTATTAGATAAGTATACTCAGTGCAGGAGATTGTAAAAGAACATCATTTTCAACAGGATCTCACAGACTCTGGCATTTGCTCCCTATGGGGTACACTAATTTTTAATATGCTCTTTTATATGACCGAGCTTCTGATGCAGCCAGAAGAACACATCAAAGCTGGAAGGCATGATCTAAGCTACAGAAATATATAACAAAAGAAATCCTTTCAACTAATTAAAACATTTTAAGGTTTTTCACTTCATATTTACTTATATGAATGACACAGTTCTCAGGATTAATTCTGGGTATCAGATCTCATGAAAGGGTCAGACACCATAGCAGGGGATATGGAGAGGGAAAGGAGGAATAGAGAATTGGGTATGGAATGCATTTGGGGTTAGAGAGAAGTCCTGCCATGAGTGCAGGGGACTGGATCAGATGACCTCTCAAGGTCCCTTCCACTCCTATGATTCTATAATAACAGAAGAAATGGATATTTTGGGAGTGAGATGCAGCCAGAATAAAAAAGGAGAGTCATAAATGAGAGGGAAACATTTGGAGACCAAAGGTCTCAAGCATCTCAACAAACTAGGTGTGCAACAAACCCATATTTTTGGGATTAGAAAAGTAGCAAATACTATTTGTGGTTTCTCTTGATTAGCCAATGATGTCATGATCTCTTACTACTCATCAGTGATTCTTGGAGTCTACTTTGATCAAGAGGGATGCTGGAGTATAGGAGACAATTTGATTGACCTGCAAAGACATCCCCTGATTTCATTATGGGCAGTTTGACATTTCCTCAAGTTAAAGAAGGACCCATCCAATCAAAGCAGGAAAAAAAGCTGGTTTTCTAATTCCCTAGCTCTGTTCAAAGAGCTGCATAAGCATGTCTCCTGGGCTCTTCTTAGTTATGGCAATAAATTAATGACTGCTGATTCCCTGTAAGGCCCACAGATATTGTGCCTGGGAAATAAAGGAAGAGATCATAATGCCAGAGATGCCAGGCCAGCACTGAGCAACTATTTAAGGTGAGCAAAGGGGCAAAATTTCATTTCAGACACAACTCTGAAACGTTACATTTAAAAAATGCATGTTAAATTATCCAAATTTCACCTGCCTAGTTTCCAGGACCCTGAATTTAAATCATATTGGAACTGATCATTCATACACCATGCCTTAGGTCTTTACTGCACATTATACTACAAGTGAGGTGAGAGTTTTTTATATGACTATGCAAATGCTTATTTTAATCTGAAGCTGAAAAATATCATCCAAACCCACGTTTACCTCTTGAGAATTCAACTCAGTTATATCAACTGTACTTGGCTACACTAAGCACACCTTTCAAGCAGAGGTCCAGAGACCATGCACATCCAGAGCCGTTGCATTCTATTGAGCTGAGGCCCACACAAAAGGTGGTCCCCTGTAAGTCTCTCTCACCTGAGGTACAGCCCATGATCAATCCAGTCCAACTTCACCAGCCCCATGCTTTATTATAGTGTTCTAGCAGGCGACTGCTTGTAGTGCTATTTACATATATACATATGCTTGACAGCTCCCCTCTTACTGCTGAGGAAAAAGGGAGTGATATTAGCAGCAGCCAGCTCTGCAACCCCCCTTTCCAGGGCATCCTTCCTCTCTATCTGCTCCCAGCTGCTGGGGTTGCGTCTCCCTCTTAGCCCTTCAGCTGTGGCCTTACTTGTTAACTGGTCTTCCACTTAGATTCATAGAATCATAGAAGATTAGGGTTGGAAGAGACCTCAGGAGGTCATCTAGTCTAACCCCCTGCTCAAAGCAGGACCAACACCAACTAAATCATCCCAGCCAGGGCTTTGTCAAGCCGGGCCTTAAAAACTTCTAAGGATGGAGATTCCACCACCTCCCGGAGGTAACCCATTCCAGTGCTTCACCACCCTCTTAGTGAAATAGTTCTACCTAATATCCAGGTTAATTCCAATTAACCTATATTGATGGGGATTTCAGTGGCAGGTTGCTGAGTCAGAACCCCCCTGAGTTTGCAAGGATTGCACAGGGATTGCAAGAAAGGATGGCAGAAATCATTGCAGGAGTGACAAATGTGTGTGTGTGTGTCGGGGCAGGGGTGGGGTGGGGCGAGGCAGACAAACATCTTGCACTAGTTGGGCTCCCACAAAAAGACCATTACAAAAAAGGGATCACAGAGGGAACATCCACAGCCTGTCATTCAGCATAAAAGCTTTTGGGCTGTACTGCAGTGTCATTTGAAGCGGAGATGGTGACAGCTCAGCATGGAAATATCTCAAGCAGTGCATATTTGATGGCTGGTTTTAAAAATCCAAAGCCTAATCTGCAAGCCTGCCTTACATTCTGACGCACACAGGAAGTCCCATGAGGCTCCCACAGAAGTTAATGGAACTACTCATGTGAGTAGATTACTCATTGTGGGCAAGAGGGTGAAAACTTCTTCACTCCTGTTGGCTTATAGGTACTCAGTGCTAAGTGAAATATCCACCCTGCTAATGACTATGGCGACAGCCAAATAAGGCATAAATACTTGGATTAATTCAAGAGTAACTTTTCCAGAACAATTAGGCTCATTTTAACCAGTAGAGTCATATTGTAATTACAGCAGTAGGAACAAGTACTGGAAATACACGTTTACAGTAAACTTGTCATTTTCTAAAACTACTTACATGTCTTAAATGGCACTTTTGTTAGTATAAAAATGAACACTAAATGTGAGAGCAATAGAATGATATATTAAACAAATACTTGCTTAGTTGGCATAATTCCCAGAATGTACTATGGTGAAATTTTTGATTGGAGATATTAGTAGGTGATAATAATTTTTTGAAAGGTTCATGTATATTTTTTCCACAGTCTCTGAAAAAAAGGAGGCCAAACTATCACAAAAAGGGAGTATTAAATTCAAATTCCACCCTAAATTAAAGGTGCTTGGCTTATGCTGTCACATAAGATTTTGTTTTTGACAGGCCAATATATCTGGATTTGTTCAGAGAGTGAACTAGAAGTACTGCACATTTCTGAGGGCTGGGTTACCATTAAAAGACTACATACTGTCTCACAACAGTAGATCAGCTCTCAGGAGCTCTTTCTGAGATTCATAGATTCTAGGGCCAGAAGGGACCATTATGATCATCTAGTTTGACCTCCTGCATAACACAGGAAGGTATTTCAAAACCAAAGCCTCAGACAAGAACATTTTGCATTCAAGATTTCCATTAGAATAAACATCTGGCAAATACAAATAATCAAAAGTTCCAGGGACTTTCCTCTACACTAGTGGTTCCCAAACTTGTTCTGCCGCTTGTGCAGGGAAAGCCCCTGGCGGGCCGGGCCGGTTTGTGTACCTGCCGCATCTGCAGGTTCAGCCAATCGCGGCTCCCAGTGGCTGCGGTTCGTTGCTCTGGGCCAATGGGAGCTGCTGGAAGTGGCAGCTCAGCCCGCACTATTTTCCCTGCTCAAGCGGTGGAACAAGTTTGGGAACCACCGCTCTACACAATTCTTTAAGTGTGTTAGATATAATGTGCTCACTGTGGCTCTAGATCAGTGGTGTAGCCAGGTTCTAAGAGCAGGGGTAGCAAACATTAAAAAGGCGCCCCCCTTGGCTCCTCCTCTGGCCACGCCCCCTTGGCTGCTCCTCCGGCCACCCCTGCAGCCCCCCCTCAGCTCCTCTGGCCATGCTGCAGGCTGCCATGCTGCGCCCCCCCTCGCTCCTCCAGCCGCGATGCCCCCTCCCACGGCTCCTCTGGCTGTGCCGTTCTGCTCCCGCGCCCCTCCCCATGGCTCCTCCAACCGTGCCGCCCTCTTCTCATGGCTCCTCGGGCTGTGCCGCCCTCTCCCCATGGCTCCTCCGGCTGCGCCACCCCCACTTGCTTGCAGGAGTCCCGTGCCGGCCTGGCAGGCCAAGCTTCAGAGCGGAGCATGGGATCCGCCTGCTGGCACCATGGTAACCCCTAACTAAGGTGCTGCTTTTGGAAAATGTACTGAGGGGAAGTGGCTGCTTCCCCTGCACCCCACCAGCTACGCTACTGCTCTAGATGAGTGCAAAGTGGGACAGCACATAGAAGAGGGAGGAGTGCCTCAATGGCATGAACAGTGAGCAGCTCCAGAGAATGCCAAAGCCCTCCCAGTGCGGGAAGGGCATGGTGAGGGAAGGCATCTGAGGAATATGCCTAGAGGAGTAGAAAGAGCTAGAGAGTCCCTGTCTTTCTCTCTGTTTGGTGTGGATTCCCACTAGAAATGTGTATAGTAGTTATTGTTAGTTGCACCAGCAGAAATTCCCCAAGCTCCAACTTGCGCTGGGGGCCCACATTAGTACAGACTGGCCCAAAGATCTGGGAGCTGTAAAAGTTGCTGGACTAGTAGATCTGGCCCAATAATTTTTTTATAGACCATCTTCATTGCATACAATGTCAAAGGGCTTGGTAAACACAGATGAATTACACTTTGCCATATTTTATTCTCAGAGGCTGGGCTAGCCCATTGGGGGCCATAAGCAGGAATATTTTGCCCCCCCAACACATAATAAAAAGTGAATTGGGGCCCTAAGCACTGGCTCTGCTTATTTTTATCCCCATTTTACTACTGAGAAAAACTCTGGCACAGAGATTCCTTATAGTGAGTCAGTGGTAAAGCCAGGGACAGATCATGGAACCAGAGTCCTCCATTCCAGACCCTTGGTCTAGACGCCTAGACATAATACACTTATAGTTTTTTTTTTATTTTGTATTTTTTAATGCCATATAAAAAGGAAAATCTAAAAATCTCTTCTTTCAAATTCCTCCTTAAATCGTATTTCTTCTAAGACGCTTCAGCCCTCTAGCCTACTTAATTTTTGAGATACCTTTTGTCCAAAAATTAATTAATGAAGGAAGTAAAAGGAGTTAAAAATACTCGAGGAGTCAGTTTTCCTTTAGGTCTCCCATTGCATTTGCACTAGCCATCTACTTACATTGCAAGCGCCTTAGGACAGTCTATGACGTTGCACTCCATATGTTTTATGGAAATGTGTTTATGAGTGTGAATATGATGTAACTGGAATATGCTTTATGCAAAAAGTGTCTTGTAGGGTATCATAACAAAGATTATAACCTACTGAACATATTCCTCCTATTTGTATGTATGTATCATTCTTGTATCTGAAGTTAGAAATACGAAGTATAACTCTGAGGTCTTATTGCAGTTATACAAAGTGTGGGCCATTAATGGTGGTTTAGAATCTTGATGGCTCCCATTGACTAGGACAATTGGTTGTAAATGGTTTATTTACCTGCAAACCCAGGAAGAATGGGTCTTACAGTGACATGTGATCATGTCACATGATACTGGTATCCATCTTAATCCTTGTACTTTTCCATTGATGAGGCGGGGGTGGGAACAAGCACAGACAAAAGATTCCTGCCTTGTGCCAAAGCTATAAAAGGGGTTGGAGCAGGACAACCGGGGAAGCTGTCATGAGAAAACCCCTGCTTACCACCTGAGATGTCTGCTGGATCTAACAAAGGCTGTACCAGGGGAAAGGATTAGGCCCAGGCTAGGAAGGAGTCTAGTCTGTGAGAGAAGCTTATTGGAACATCTTTGAGGGTGAGATATTACCAGTAATCATTACAATTACCAGTGTATTAGGCTTAGACTTGCGTGTTTTGTTTTATTTTGCTTTGTGACTTACTTTGTTCTGTCTGTTATTACTTCAAACCACTTAAATCCTACTTGGTATACTTAATAAATCACTTCTGTTTATTAATAAACCCAGAGTAAGTGAGTAAAATGGATTTATTTGGGGTTTGGTGACTGGTAACCTGCTGAGCTGTTTTTAGTTGAAGTCTGCACCTTTGGGGGAATGCCCCAGACCCTGGGTCTGTGTTGCAGCAGACTAGCATGTCTGGCTCAACAAGGCAGGGTTCTGGAGTCCCAAGCTGGCAGGGAAAATGGGCTCAGAGGTAATTTCAGCACATCAGATGACAGTCCCAAGGGGATCTCTGTGGCCGAACCCGTCACACAAGGATCATTCACATGGTTTGCACTTAATGATTAATAAAAAATAAGTAATAAACATTGCAAATTTATCCTTGTTTCTAAAATCTCATGCACAGTTTGGGCCCATTGCTGCAACTCACTCCACATGGGCAGAGTCCTGGGGGCAGGGGTGTACAGGGGAGTAAGTGTGCACCCATGAAGTATGAGTTTCAGGATTAGGGCCTATATTCATAAAACATAAATTATTTATGTTTTAAGCACTTTGTGGCCATCCTGATGTTTTTAAAGCTAAGCATTTAAAGTGCAAATGCAAGATTTTAGATCACCTTGAAATGTCTCACAGTAATCAGCATTTGTCTGCTAAATGTGAGTTATTGTTCTGCAACCCACAACCACCCAGTCCCTGACTCAGGTGCAGTTAAAATAAGAAAGATTAAATTGTGTAGTTTCTGAGGAGGAATGCCTAACAAGGTGACAAAGGCTGTAAGTAATTTTGCAAAAATGAGTTGATTTGTAGTCAAGACCAGATGACCTATAGCCTTACCTTAATGCGGTTTGGAAGATTCCATAGTCTGTGCTGCCCACCAGGATAAGAGGTTTCTTTTTATGTTGCATATTTCTAATAATTGATTTATCTTCCTGTAAAAAATATAACCCTTAAAAAATATGGTTGTTTCCCATGCACTGCCCAACCTTCCTGTACAGTGTAACATACTAAGATTTCCTAAAAACTTAGGAGTGCAGATATACAGCCAGGCAGTTGGCATGTGTTTGCAAAACTTAGGCCAAGAAACAATTAACTGTCTTGGGTCTTCACATCTGAAATGATTGGCCTTTAAAAGTCTGACAAGTTTCAGTTTTATTACAGCGCTGATTCTCAAGAAGAGCCTGGTCATGGATGGTGTTGAGTGGTGCTGAATCTTACTGGCTTTGCTGGGAATTGAGAGTGCTCAGCACCTCACAGGGCCAGGCCTTTAAACAATCATCAAGAACAAAACCATGTAGTTCATTTATTCTTCAAATAATATATAGGCTACATTCAACAATCAATAAAGTTATTTATACAATTGTAAAAACAGCTCTTGGCAGTCAATAAAATAGACTATAAACACATATCCCTGTCTACGCAAATCCTGCAGGGACAAGGATGCCACACCCCAAACAGATGTTTTGCTGTCATGACTTCCACTTTTGACTGTACATTCTCAAGAGTCCCAAATTTAGTGATAATCTTTTTAGTGCATTATGATATCAATAAACTATTGTAATAAGAACCTGCTAAGACCTTTGCCTAGATTCAGAATTCAAACTAAGTCAAACCCAACCCTGATTTTTAACATTTTCTTTTTAAAATTTTCAGAAGTAATTAGCCGCCCCCCAAAAGTAATACAATAAGCAGACATTTAAATTAACAACATTGAATAATAGACATCAGCATAGAGGAATGTAAACAGACAATGCTTTTAGATTATTTTTTCCCCTCTCTCTTTAAAAAAAAGGCACAGCAAAGGATCACTACTTTATCTTAAGATCAGTTTATATAAATTAGAAATGCATCCTAAAAGTGTTTTAGATATAACATCATATATAACAGTTTCATTAATGCCTCCAAGGGTCACCAAATTTCCATGTATTTTTCCTCAATTTGTTATCAATGTAAGGTTATTTTCACCATCAAAGCTATGTCTGACAGTTCTTTCAATCATTCTGAATAAACGGAATGAATGGAGCTAATAAACATGTTCAGATTTCCTTTTTTTTGGACACCCTTTGTCCAAAATTCAATTTCCAAACCCATTCTCCTATCCCGGCGCATTGGTTTAACTGTCACCTCTGCACAGTAAACTGCTGGAATATGGTCCTTTGCACTAGGAAAAACGTATGTGCTTCAGAGTTTTTACAGTCTGGGCTAGCAGAAGATTTATTTTGTTATCTTTGGCTTTTCATTGCATCTTGTGCCGATGTCTGCTTAGCAGCAGATAACTCTATGGAAGCAAAAAACAAGCTGAGTAGAGGCTTCAGTGAATTCCTGCCTTCTTGAAAAAAAAAGATCTTGTGTTCTCACCTTTCTTAGGATGGTTGTTTCTGTGAAATCACTTGTTGTGTGACAAAGACTGACTCAAAAAGGGCACACACACACACATTAGCCAAAGGCACACTTTGGTGGGTTGAAAACCTTGTTCTTATTTTCACAGTTAAATGAATGAAAATACAAAAGTAGTTTAGGAAAATACTATTAAAAGTCAAATTAAAAAACATAAGAAATTATGTTCAGGAACTGTAAATATATCCAAATTTCAATCAGCTACTTATTGTAAAATGTTAAAACTTGACCTTTAAATGGATTGGGGTCAGGGGGAGGAGAGGGATCTCATTTGCAGCAGTTATCTCCAAATGACTGAAAAATGTCTTCCTTAGTACTCAGTTACTAGAAATTTGAGTGTCCCTAGTCGAGACTGCAGCTGTTATAGTTTCAATTATTTCTTACTTTATCTCCCCCCATTATTAACCACATGGCTGCAGTGCCATCCAGTCCAGGTAACAATGGGATGCCTACTAAGAAAACCCAACTCCCTGTGTTGAGTTAACATGAGGAGAATCAGAGCTCCTGTTCATTTTTCTAAAGCCCGGGGCAAGGTTTAAAAAAATTGCTATGGTGCCCCGTTCTCTTACCCATCTGCTTGTGGCAACTTTAAAAAAGATACCCCAGCTTGTTCCTGATTCGCCGCCGTTATTAAGAAATATAACTGCACTGGTGTACAGCTTCATGATAAATAGCTATGGCTCAAGGGTGTTACATTCAGATATCTCCAAGATAGAGAGGCATTCCAATGGCATTATGAAGAACACTTTAATCTTTTTCCTTTATAGGATAAAGGATTGTAGGCTGTGCAATCAGTGCACTGTCACTAATTTAGTGGATAACAAACATCATTTTTTTTGTTCTAAGTAGTGATTTTTTAAAATTCAAATTGATTTTTTACATTTAAATATGATCTTTTATTTATATGATGCTAGTTCTCTACTTTCTTCCCATTTATAGTCTTGCCAAGTGGATATTTTGCATTTGTTTTTAAATTGTTTTTGTAATTGTTAGTAGAATTTTAGATTTTCCATAGTGATCTTTTCTACTAAGAAGTTTCACAGTTAAAATGCTCCTCTATACTGAAAAAGACAAGTCTAAGGTGTCATTAACATAGCCGCTGTGAAAACAACATGAACTCAGACACAAAGTTGATAAGCAAATAACCTGGGATGCCTTCACAACCAACACCCTTTCCGATATATTGAACTTCCACACATCAAAAAAGCTAAAATGTTTTGACTAGCTTCTACTTTTCCATGAGGGTTTGCAGTTTGATGTCAATGGGACTAGTGCTCTGAAGTCACTTAGATGTTCTGCAAAATCCCATCCTTTAGTGCCTAAAAATGGGTTTAGGAGCCTAACTCTAGACTCCTATTTCTGAAAAATGTTGGTTTGTGTGTACAAAAACATTCACAATAACTTTGTTAATGTATTAAAAGTTTAAATAACCTGTCATTGCTAACACTGAAGTACTTTTGTTTTGAAGTGACAAAGATTTGATTCTACTAAGAGAAAAGGTTTTAATAAAAATACAATTTTAGTTATATGCCTGCTTAATGGTGTATAGGATCAGGGCCTTAATTTTCTATATTTTATTTATTCTTTAGAGTAGTTTTGTAAAATTCAAATTAGTTACCATACCAGTAATGGCATTCAAAAGAAAACCAGTTTATTACAAATTTTAATCTATACTTGCAGTAGCACAAATCTTCCAATTAGTTTTACAAAGCCTCAGCCTGATTTAAATAATTTAAAAAAAAATCACGATATTAATCAATTATTGAAACTGCCACCACAATCACTAGCCATTTTTATCTCCCTTCAGTAGATCTTTTCAATATCAGTTATATCCTTCTTGAGGTTAGGTAACCAAATCTGGATATAGTCACCAGCTGAAGGCACATCATTGTTTTACATGGGTATATAGCCTCATTTTCACAGGTGCTGAGCACTCTCAGTGCTTCAAATCAGATAATTAATATATGACATTATAATGAGAGTTCCTATATTTTTTCCCCGCCTTTTTAACAACCAGACATCCTATTTGCTATTTTAGCTGCTGGTGCTTTCTAGTAACTGGAGCTCAACTTTGAACTGACAATGAAAATTTCCTACATCTTATTTCTTAGAGGATCCCAAAAGATCAGTGCCCATCCACTGGAAAAAAAATAAGACAGAAATTCATGTTTCAGTCCAGCTGCAGAGGTTGATTGATCCTTCTTATAGGAGGTACTAAGAGTGGCGCACTAGCTGAGAATTTGGTTCTTCAAGTGCAAATACTTTTCTGGTGTGTGAATTCAAAACTCTGTTTTCACAAATGTTTGCACGCGCAACTTTGAAATACATAGGGTCAACTTTTGTGCCAGTAAAGTTTTGTCAGCCAAATGTTCACAGCAAATGAATACAAAAAAGGTACAAATATAGCTGAGGTGGTTCATTATGCATTCAAAAATGGTTATAGGAAAGATAAAGGCATCAGATGAAATGTGGATAAAGGTAAAGGTTCAAACAAGAACATAAAAAGTTGGACACAAGCCCAGATATCAGTATACAAATGCCTTCTTGGTGAAAAGTGAGACATACTTCAAATGGCTTGATGAATGTACACAGCCAGCAAAATGTGGGTTTTTTAATTGATACTTTTAATTGATACTTTTAATTGGAATAAAATTAATGGTGGGGGTCCAGGGGTAGAATGTGACATGAGTGCATGAAGTTCTGTTCCAGCTGGGAGAGAAAATGAAACTCAGCAGTAGGAAGAACTTCGTAAAATCAAAGCTTTAAAAAGTGAATTCATATGTGAGATTTCCATTCCTGGGATCAAAACCCAGTAGTAGTTGTGAATGCATCCATCTAGTGCAGAAAGAGTGGTTATGTGACAGTTCTTCTGCTGAACAGATTATGTTTTGACTGACTCACATGATGTTAATGAGCACCAACATATACTTACATCAACTGGCAAAAGATCTTGGCAACTCAATCAATCTGCTAGTACTTTGGATTTGCCTACAAATTCAACCTCAATAAAAAAATGAGCTGGATCTTAGTACAGCTACTTAACAACTGAATTTTTAGACTAGCAGGTCTGCTGCTTAGATAAGCCACTGAATGGTCACAGTTACCTACACGTTTTCTTCTGAGGAGGCACTAAGTTGTTGAGTGTTAGATAGACTGTAACTCTGATTATATTCATCTGAGCCCCCTAGCATATCAAAATCGATGGCTAGAACCATCAGCAGTTGCAGTTCTATCTAAAAAGACAATTACATAGTCTGTTGTTGATGATAATAATTATTCAAATCTATTTGCAAATACTACGACTGGAATATTTGGCAATTCCTTCTGAAATACAGAGAATTTCCTGAGCAAATAGTTTGTATTTGGCATGTGTGACGCAGCTTGGGGTGCAATCCAGGCCAGTGAGAGATTGTGTCACCACTTGCCCTGAAACCCTGGGTGTTTTACAATAATTTCCTACTGTAGGTCCCAGACTGGGATGCTCACAACCAGCCTACCAGCATGTAGGTCATGCCCTGAGTGTCTGTATGCTAGACAGCCCTGGTTCAGCAGCTCTGACCCCAGCAGCCTGTCTACAACCTCACAGCCCCTCTCTGGCTTCTACCAGCCTTGGTTACCACTAGCCTGGTGACCCCAACATGCTCCCAGTCCTGAATTTTCCCAAAACAATGAGCTCTGTAATCTACAGCTCTCTCCTGGACAGTTCAGACAAATAATAAGGTTCATTTGTTCCTCTAAAAACACAAAACCCACCAGCTTGCCACATTAACTGGAGTTAACATTCATTCTAATTCAAACACAGCACTGGTATTTTAGATTAATAGTAAAACAATTTTATTAACAAAAGAAGATAGGGTTTTCAGTGAATTCAGGTATAAGAGATGGTTACAAGCAAATAAAAGTGAAAACACACATCTAAAAGTCTAAAACTTAATCTAGCAAGGTACAGGCTTGTTCAAGATGGTTTCTCACCTGTATTCAATTTCCAGATACTTGAACCCACCATGGTTGAAGGACCCATCTTTCTCAGCTTGCAAGAGCTCTGTTCCCTTTTGTCTGTCTCATGATGGATGCCAAAGATGGATAGATAGATATATAATCCTTGCCTATATTTTCCAAAGTTCAATTAACTTGTTTCAAGAGGCAAGATGATATCATGCTGTTTTCCCCTTCCTGTGGGCTTCCTATCCCCCTTATGTGAATGGGGCTTCTGTTGTTTTGATTCCACCATGCTTCATTTACATAGGAGCTAGATAAATAGCTGCCTTCCCTTCTATCTGGGAGCGAACCTGTTTCTTCCTGTTTGGCCACAGTCTTTAAACCATGATATTATTAAGTATCCTTATTTCCTCATAATGTTAATACATACATTTCACAAGGATATTGATCACCAGTGAGTCATTGGCTTTCAGAAAAGACCTCACTCTATACACTTTTATAATACAGTAATATGGCATAAAATCCATTGATTCAATTGTTTATCACTTGAGATCCAGCCCCCTGTCTTTATAGACTTTGTAAACTTTGAAATGGATTCTTCTGAGGGGTACCCCTCAAAGTGAAGTTTATTCAAAATGGGAGGAAGATGACATGGAGTCTGGTGGGGAAGGAAGCTCCATGCTTTTTCTTCTCCCATTTGTTAGCTTAATAGCTTTGTTTTCCCTAGTTTGTAGAAATGGACCTTCACTGTCTCTGCCATAAGACTGGGCTGGTCAGAGAATCAAATATACATTCCCTTGTCTTAGGCAGACCTGTCTCCCTTTATACTTCCATGCAGGTTGCATTGCTGTTTTCAAATGTTTTCATTGCCTCCTTCTCCTCTTTCATCCAAACTAGTAGCGCTAAATCCCAGTAATCACTCTACCACGGCAGTATCTCAGGCTAGCAGACGCTGAATTCTTTCTCTTTCTCACAAATTGGCCTCAAGTTTGGAAAATCAGAAGACCACAAGTGTGAATTCTGTCATTCCTAGTTTCCTCCATTTCACCTCCACTCATACCTTGTTCAGAATGACAGGCCTGAGGTTTGAAGCTGGCTGCTTGTCAGTTTTAAAGAAGTTCCTACAAACGCTACACAGAATAACCATCTCTAGAAGCCCCATGGTAACTAACCTGCACCTTGTTGGCACTCTGCAGTGCTAACCACATACTGTCATATGTAAACAAGCCTAAATGTTGTTTGGTCAAATGTACTTACAACAGTTCTGGTATTACTGTATTTAGAATAAATCAGTACAATTTGGCTCTCACCAACATTAATGTTTATCAAAATATGCCTATTCTCACTCCTAATCCCTCCATTCTATATAAAAGAGATTTTCTTGATATATCTCAACTGGATTTGAATAGCCAGCTATCAAAAATCAGGAGACTGAGTATCAGGCAAATAGTTCAATGCTTTTAGACAATCACATACTGCTGTGAAGGAGCAGGGTGCAAATGCTCAACATTAACCTTGCTTAATCTGTTACTTTGGGAAGACACCAGCAGCCAAATCCTGAACTCATCCATACTAGGTTCAACTAGGGAAGTGAACACCTGCACCGCCCTCAAGTGTAAATCTGGGCAGAGGTGCTGGAACGAGGGGAGCAGGGGTGCTGCCGCACTCTCTGGCTTGAAGTAGTAATAACAACCCAAATACATGATTTCTGCCTTTAGAAGCCCCACTATAAAAATTGTTCCAGTACCACTGAATCTGGGGTAACTGCATGGACTTTAATGGACATACTCCAGATTTATACCACCCTGACAGAGATCAAAATCTGTTTAAACAGATACATATCTTGCCAATGATTGCGCCTATAGGCAAATAGTACATGACCCGGTAAGAAAGTATACAAGATATACAGATCATCCGCCATTCCTTATTTGCTGATGTGGAAATCCACTATTATTTATAATCTACTTTAGTCTAATAACAGTTATTTTACCATTCTTCAACACTCACACTACTAAAACCATATACAAATTTAACCAGCATTGAAATAAGACTGATACTGGCAAAAAGATGGTAATATGTGCTTTAAATTGCTACTCATTCCATAAATACATGTATGATATGCTGATTATTCCATATGGGAAACCTGGCCCACATCAACTCATTCATAATATATCTGAAACACTTTTTAATGATATATTAAAAACTAACTTGGCCTAAAGGGACAGACCAGTCCAAATTCTCTAAGAAAGTGATTATATGACAATATGTATTATATATGGTTAATAAACTATTTTTAGGTAAAAGTGATTCCCATTACACTGCTCTAACTCATAACCACTCAGCAAACACGGGATGTGATATACAGTTTTATCTCACCAGCTGACCTCCCTATATGTGGTTGGACATTTTTTCCTAACTAATTACGTGTGTTTTTGATAGTGAGCAACCCAAATGTTTTAATGGGGAGAAAAGAAAGGCTATGTTTTAATGTAATGAACAATTAGGAATTTAAAACAATTTGGCTCATCAATCAGAACATTCAAATGTTCAAAAAAGACCCCATCTAGTTTAACAGTCTTTTCACCTGGGGCTCATTAGTGCAGGGATTGTTTCTCTCTCCTGCTTCTAACTAATGCACTGCTGGGAGGCTAAGCAGGTGTTCTTTTCAGTGCTGTCTGCTCCCAGCAACTCTATCTGAGAACTCCATTTCTAGTCATACCACACTAATGTAACCTTTTGCACTGGTTCTATTAAATTAGAGCACCCTCCAATTCCATATTAGCAAATGGAAATATTAATCTCTAGCTTAAGACAACACCACTTGGGTGCCTGAAATGTGACATTTGATTGGAGTTCTGTCTGTATAGGAATCAGCCCGATCAACATGTTAAAGATTTCTTAAGGGAACATTAAAAATGTATAATGGTTTTCTTTTTTCTAACGATGGGGTGTTATCCTAAAAGAAGAAATGGCTTGATTTAGAAATAAAACTGGGCTAATTTCTGCTCTCAGTAAAACTGTGGTAAATCTAGAGTAATGCCATTTGAATAAACCTGCAAATGGACTACATGGGTTCAAATTTGTTTAACCTACACAAGCCAGACAATACAAGGCTCTTTCAATTCTACTTCTAACTGTTCATGAGCAATGAATCCAATTCCATTATTCTGGGTCTATAAGAGTTTAACTGAGACCATAATTTGCCCCATTTTGTAGTACATACAGATTATATTAGGTACCATGTAATCATTTTCCAAGCTGTTGGTTTTATTTACAATTGAATAAAAAAATTTTAGTGACCAAGTTTTATTAAATTTGTGCATGTCAGCAAATATATGTAATGAATGTATGGCCAACCCTCAGCCCCCAATATGCCCCTTCCCCTTGTGCCAGAGTATGACATAACAGCTCAGAGTATGACATAATCATATGATTCTTGACCTTTACCATTAATATTTAGTTAAAATTTCATTTGCATTTTCTGTGTTTCAGTACAACTCCTTGGAAGAGGGTTCTCATTCTTGTGCACTGCAATTTAACTGAATTAAAATTATGATCTTGTTAATCTCATATTGATGTTTGTGTGTGTGTTTCTATAACATTTAAAGCTTTTCTCATAGGCTGGGCATGTTAGGGGTTTCCTGCTTCCTTCATTACTTGCAGCTGCTTCATCTTTGACCTGCAGTTTAGAGCTAAGGGTTAATAGAATACCCACATAATCGATAGTGTCCATGCAGGATGCCTGAGCTTCTTGGTGCCCAATGTGAGGCATCTCAAGCTGGACATCCAAAAATTAAATCACTCAAAATTAATGGACATTTGAAAATATAAACCTGAGTAGTTTAATTAACCATCAGAATGGATCTACTGTCACAAAGAGGTTAGCTTGGCGAATAGTGAAAACTGTTGAAATGAAAACAAAACAGTAAGAACGTGAGAAGTATCACTTGCCTATGAATTTCTGAACTGAAATACACTATACATCAGGAAACATGATCATGTTGTCATTGAAGCCAATGGGAATTTTACCATTAATTTGAGACGGGAGATTTGCCTGAGTTAGGAATGTAGGATCAGGATCAATGTGCATTTTTAAGTCACAATTGTTGGAACAGCAGCTCTTGTACATTCAGAGAACAAATTACCTTCTCTTCCTATGTTTCATTTTAAACTTTTTCCTTCTGAAATTTCCTAATAAAACCCAAGTTAAACAACAAGGAAACATTTTATGGAGGTAATGTGAAGGCTTTCACTAAAACCCACAGAAGAAAGCAAATCAGAGCTGATGTTAAAAATTGGGCTTGATACTATGAGCCAAATGTTCATAACTGGCCACCTAAATTGCATGCAAAAATTTTCCATTTGTGTGTAAAAATGGGAAGGTGCAGGTCCAATAATTTCCACACAAAATTTTGGTGTCCAGTTTTGAAATTGTGCTGTGCCCTTACCATATACTGCTGCACTTTTTTTTTTTTTTGCACTTTCGGGACCAGAACAGCAGAGCGCTATCATTCCAAGGATTTGGAAACCCACCGCATCACCAGAAGCAGAAACAAAATGATTATAGTGAATCCCAAAGAGGAAGAGTATCTACTTCAGACTTCTCTTTTACTGGGGATAGCAGTAGATTTGGAAGCTGGATGCCAACGGAAGCTATTTTTTCCCATCATAACAAATACAGTTTTCTGCCACAAAAACCATGCAAAGCCCAAAGAATGAGCCAGTAGATGCAACAGAACATTATTATGGGTATGATTTACACATGAAAGGTCATCAAAGATTATTAGACATATATCTAGAGATGAGCCTGAACAAAAAGTCCAACATTTTGACAGTCTGGATTTGGGGGACATTTTGATTCAAATATATATATGAACTTTGCAGTTAGTCTCTAGCTCTGTAATGGGTTAAATCAAAACCAGCTGAGTGGCAAAATCTCCCAAATTTGAGGAAGCTCAGATCCAGAGTCCAAACTTGCAGCTGAGATTCATTGGTACTCATGTCTTAGCTGCCCTAACTTTTGTGGGATTAAATTAAATCACACATTTAATAATTCTTTTACCAGTGTTTGTAGTAATGAGTTTCCTTACTGGTTAATCTGACTAGGGCTAAGCAGAAACCCTTTGAAAAGCTTAGTTCTCGATTTAATTGTTAATTTCAACATGCTGTTGCTTGTTTTTCCCTCCACTTGCCTAGCAAACTTTAGCAGTAACATACACCACTTGTTATTACAAAGTTCCTGCAAGTGATTTATGGAACTCAGCATGTATTTTATTTAAGGGGGAAAGCACAGCAGGGAAAAGATTTCATGCCTGTATGTGGCCCTCTCTTGGCTTGCCTACTTGTTGCCTCCCAATAAATGACACATGTGCAACTCCAATCATTTCCTTCTTTTTATAATGTATTTGCAGTATTTACATGCAAGTGAATGAAAATTCTGGGCACCTTTTGGCATTAAGGTTTGTACATGTGTGAAACGTAGCTCAGGTGACCATAATAAAAAATATCACTCAATATATGGGAAAATGTCGTAGTGAAAATGGTAAGAATGAGCAAACAAAGTTATTGAGTAAACAATGACTTAGTTAGATTTATTATAAATCACTGAATAACACAAAAGCAAATTTTTAACCAGCCCTTTTCCTGTGCAGAAAGCTAGAAATGGACATTAATACTCAGAGGCATGCCAAAAGCGAGCAGACTTGAACTCCTGCCATACTGAGTTTATTAAAGTTTAATGTGGAAGGAAAGTACTGAGAAAGGATGAAAAGACATTGCATAGGGCCAGATCTGCTATCTTCGGCTGTAGAACTAATGCTAACCACCCCATTGCAATCAATAGGACTAATGGGTTGCCTAAGTGATCAATAGCATGGATACCCATGGCTGTAGATCCCATGAAACAGAAACAGTGTGTGTTTGGAAGCCTTTGGAGTTTGTGGGAAGTGGTTAGCTGGAGGAGAGGCTCTCCATACAGCACATCTTCCCAGCAAACCCTTTGAAGGGACCTCAGGGTAGTATAGCTCCTTAGAGGGGATTAGATGTTGCTCCAAGATGACTGGTCCAAACTGGGGGTGAAGAGTGAGCTCTGGGAAGCACTGTGCTTCTTAGAGGCACTAGAGTTTCTGGGAGTGTAACAGCTGTGCATGCTGTCCCCTCCACAGATGTCCTGCTCTGCTGACCAAGAAGGGAGTGGTGATAAGGTCATGGCTCCATTTCTTCCCTGCCTATCCCTTCTGGTGTGGCTAGAGGGAGTGCTCACAGGGAGTAGTCTATGAGCATTACAGGGTAACAGTTGTATATGGCCCTGCACATGGGGAAGCACTGGACAGTGGGAAAGGAAGAAAGTTTTCTTGTGAACATCCTCATGCACCCGCATGCAACGTCAAGGCATAGTTGGGCCCTAAATTAGGATGGTTTTGCCATATTTCATATGGGCCAAATACACCCCTTGCGTAACTCAATTGACATTCATGGAATTATACCAGAGCTGAACTTGACACAGTGAATGTATCATACCAGGCAAACGTAAAGGGCCAAATATTGCTCAGTTACACCAGTGTAAATCTGGCATATTGCCACTGAATTCAATGGCGATAGCTACAGTAGTGTAAATCCAGAGTGTCCCCACTGAAATCAGTGGCCTTTCTCTGGACTTGCACTATTGTATATGAGAACGGAATGAACAGAAACAGACCATAATATGAACAGCAAAGTATTTCCATAGTGACTCAGTCCCCCATATATAAGTAACTGAAACTGGTAGTTACTAGGAAGCCTCATTGGTCCACAGCAGGAAGTGGGCAGAAGTGTAATGCAAGAGTTTTCATAACAATTGCATTCTGATGGTAAAATGCCAGGCCAAGGTCTGTCAGATCTGAACCTATTTTATTCATTCATGAAATGCTTATGATATTGTTTGCGAATTGTAAGAAATAAAATCTCCCCAAGCAGAAATAAAATCTTGGTCTGGCAACTAAGTGAAGAGTGCGACCCTTTCCACGCTGGAAAGATTGGTAAGGTGCTATCCTTGCAAAATTATTCCCTCCTCAGTGTTACTCAGCATATCATGTCTTCTCTGTGTTTGTCTTTAATTATAAGATCTCTGAGGCAGTGACTGTCTCCTCTGTCTTATACGGTGCTCAGCATACTTGGTGCTTACTATAGAATAAAAACTTCATTCTGCACCCAAAATACGTGATAGTAATTCAAAACAGGCTGATTATCAGGCAGATAATTCTGTTCATCCCATCTACATTTGGCCTGAAGACGACAAGCCAGGTTGCATCCTCTCATAGGGAAACCAGCAGGGAGGGGGAAAGGAGACTCAAATATTTCCAAGAGGTTCCTCCACATGCTCCTGTGAGGGTGGAGGGGTTTTCAGCTCGAGTGCAATCTGCTGACAACTGTTGACTTTTCTAATAGTGATCCGTCTACCATGTAAAATGGAATTTGGTTCAGAGTATTTTCTTCAAGTAGCTTTAGTTATATTACATTATTATGTGGAACTCTGATATTTGCTGGTGTCAACTGGTTGATTTCAGTGATGTAGTGCTAGTTTACACCAACAGAGAATGTGGTCTTAGCGGTAGACAAAGGGATTTAGCCACCTAATTGTCACTTAAGCTTCATGATGCCACTTCAGTTACCTATGTCCAATATTTAGGTGTCACTGAGACCCTCAAAACCCACTGCTCAGCTGCCACTTAACCCTGTGGGCACCTAAGTTTCTGCTGGTAAAGTCCCCAAGCAGCCTAACTCAATGCAGGTGGGCATGCGTAGAACTGCCTAAGTCCTGGTGCTGACAAGGCACTCTAGCTCATGCCTGCCCCATCAAGATTCTCAGACCAAGCATTCTTCCTCCTAGATCACCTGTGGGGCCTGATCTGGTAAACTTGCTCAGAGCAGACCTGCTGGATTGGGCCCCACACACAGCCAGACAGAGATGAGCAGATTGGGAATATGGCTGGCTGCCATGCACAGGTGTATCCCCGTGCCAATAGCTCAATGGTGAAGGCATTCACTGGTGTATCCCCTAGCACAAATCAAGCAGAGAAGTGCTTTGTAATCAGGTCTCCCACATCTCAGCTGAGTGCCCTAACACTGGGCCATTGGGTGTCATCTCTTGTTAGTCACAAGAAAGGGCTGAGGTGATTTAGGTGCCTAATTTCAAGAGAGGATTCACAGCTGTGAAACCCAAATGGCAGGACGCACGTCCCTCTGGCCTGGAGTTAGGCACCTAACTACTTTGTGGGGCAGGCTTAAGACCCAGTCCTCTCCTTGCCATTTCCTATTGGCTAGCTTAGGGAACTCCCCTTTTGGCTTCTTTGTATCCCTTTCTTAGGCATCTAACTCTCCTCAGGCCCTGTATGGAGAGCCCGGGAGACAAACTCGGAACAGAGAATTCAATAGGATGGCAGCGTGACTAGGAGTTAGGCATTGCAATGCTTTTTGTGGGTCTAGCCCTGAGGTCTTTAAGAAAATGAAGGTATTTAGTTCAAATACACCTTACATATAAGGTTTCTCACTATGGATAGGCTAACCTAGTTTGCAGAAATTTCACTTGCCTTGGTATAAGGAGATATTTTTAGGTAACAATACAGTGAATACGTTTTGCTGTTAGTGCCTTATCTTATCTATCTGGGTGTCAGTTTCATTCCCAGAAGTGCATCTGGGAATAACAGTGTAGTACTGGTTCATTGGTGCTATAAGGTCACATTTCTCACAGGGAACCAGGGTTCAGAAACCCTCAATGATATTGAATAGTATCTTACTCCATGAAAAGTCTTGCTGAGACCAATGAGACAATGCATGGAGTACAGTGTTACTCAACATGAATTAGCACGGCAGAATCTGCGACTGAGTGACTGCAACACCTAAGGTCAGGAAGAAATCCCCACCTTTCTCCAGGCAAGATGGAGGAAAAGTCAGGAGTTTGTCCATTTTTTTCTGTGTAGTACTGAGCAGTAACTCTCATTTAGGATCAGGTGCATATACCACACAAGATCAGTTTCCTAAAACTTCAGGGACAGATGGTTTTGGACCTCATTCCTTCTAATCATCATCTTCTAAGTTTGTGTGAAAGTGCCAGAAGCACCATGTCTGGATGTAAATACTTCTATGAATATTATCCCTGTGCAATGTTTCATTACTCCGAAGGATTCACAGATACTTTGACTTTAGGTTGTCTCCAGATTTCAATGCCGAAAATTGATCTATTTTTGGGCCATTTTCATTTTATTCCTATCAACAATTATTCAGATTCCTATTTAACATACAGTGCTTGTAAATGCTGATAAATTAAGTAAGTGGGACACTGGCTCAACTAATTACTTTCACATGGTAAAGTCAACACTATTGGCCTTAGCAATATCAACCCCAACAAGTTTACAAAATTGTTATTACATTTTACTGCATTTTTATGACCCTGATAAATGAAAACATTTAAGTTGGGGTTTTCAAAAGCCCCTAAGTGAGTTAGGAGCACAAGCCCCATTGAATTTCACAGGGACTTGTGCTCCTAAATCACTGAGATTCATTTGAAAATCCTAACCAAATTGTGAGATCTGGTTAAACCTTGGATTGAAATCTAGCAAGAACAGCTAATCTTGAGAGATTACAGCTGCACTGAAATATGGATCTGATCTGTTAGAGGATTTGGATCTGGTGATTCTAATCAAAACCACTCCAGGATGCAAAGAGTTCAGCTGTTGACCTCTCTCTTATCAGAGTCCCTATAAGACAGAACTGACATCTTAATTATTGTTACTGTAATATTTCACAGAGGCTAAAATACGGGCATAATAAAGACATCAGATAAAACCAAAGAAACGCTGTGGAGATTTTTTAAATAGCTTAAAAATTCTTTGATCTTTTAGACCCATAAACTAAAATAAATGACACACCTCCTTGCTTTGCTCTGTTTATGCTTAGCATTTATCTTGCAGTTAATTAAGGTAAATGTTTCTCTATTTTTAGCAGACCAGTGAATTTTCCTTAAAAGAAAAGAAAAGAAATCATCCTTCCTTTGTCAGTTATTACTAATCTCTTGAAATGAAGCTCTACTAATTAATCAAAAACTTCTTACGGGCTCAACAATCCAACCCCAACTGACCCTGACCCTGTGTAAATGAAAACACAGAAGTAAAAACAAGATTTCTCAGCCAAGGAAAACATCTTTATTCTTTAAATAGGCCTGGGGGAAAGGCTATTTAGTACAGGAGACTCCACAAAAACCCAGCTTTTTCATCATGGATGGAGCAAATGAGAAATATGCGGTATATAATATAATATAGGAATGGGGTTTTCAAAAGCATGCAGTGCTGGTTTGCGTTCATTCCCATTGAAGTCAATGATAAAATTGTCATTGACTCCAACGGGAAGTCAGGCCAGTGTTGAGTGTTTTTGAAAATTGCATCCTAATTGTGCTGTTGCCATCCCGGGATTTCCTCAAGCTGCTGCAAAAGAGGATAGTTTGGAAAATCAGCTGCCTCAGAAATTCACCCCCATTCATAGGACCAGGACTAGGACTCTGAACAATTGATGTCCTTCTGACAACTATAGCACTTATTCTGCCTTTGCTATAGGGCTTAAATTGTACTTCAGTGGAATTTGTCCTCAGACTTCTTCGGCAGGAGTGTATGTCACTCAGTATGCACGGTGGGCATTGGTCTGTAGGAAAGAAAGCTTTTACAAGAAGAACTTTAGTTTTAGTTGCTGCTATTTTAGCAAATGTCTACGTCCAATCAAAGAATGCTTCTGGTTGTGGTTTGAAGCAGGCAGTGTGAGGAAGTCATAGGGCTGAAGTAAATCAGGGATTTGGTTAAAAGGTCATAAAAAAGGATCAAAAAGCCACTTAGGAAAGTGTCATAAAATTTTCAAGATGAGGAGAAGACTAGTCTGCAATAAACTTGCACTTTCTTTCCATTGTGCATTGCCAACACCCCAGATGAAGGACCTTTCAAAGAGCTGTCCTAATGTGACACCTTGTTACTGCTTTAAACATTGCATTAAAGAAGGTGTGGCACTACACTGCATGTCTTGCTTTAAGGGGATTCCGGATAGCTGTTCAGCAACCCATGTTCCCCATGGTTCATTGGGCCGGATTCGGTTACCCTCACTCCTGCCATATGGACCTTTCCCCAGAAAGCCTTCCATTGACTTCAGTTGGGCCATTTGAGGAGTATTGTACTACTCAACAGAAGTAAGACTTTCTTCTTTGAAACACTCCTGGGATGGTGCAGCGATGTGCTGCCTCTTGCTATGATACAATCTAGCCCATTATTATTTCCCACCCCTATTTTCCCGAATGTGACAAAAGCACCTGGAGCTCATTGGGAATTACCAATAGCCTAAGGCTGTCCTTTAAACATTACAACCATTTAAAGTCATAGGAGCTTAAAACGACTTCTGAAAAAATGTTATTTGTTTTAAAATGCCACATTTTTTCATGCTTAAAAAGAGATGAACAGATTTTCTTCAGCTTTTAAAAATACTCACTCTTGGACTGAGAATAAGCGTGAAAAGTTTCATCCCTGAAAGTCCTTTTGTTGCTGTCTTTCTGAAAGAGGCTGAGTATTAAGTCCATGGAACAAGCTGTGTGATAGATCCAGAGTCGTCCTATTTCTCCCTGCCCCCCACTGCCTCAAAATCTAAAAACAACAACATGGCTGCTTAAAGGGTGCACATAGTAATTTAAAATAGATTTCCAAACATTTTGGCTTAAAAACCTCTCCTTTTTAAGGAAAAGTTGGCTGGCTACGCTTTGGAAGTACTGTTATTTACTGTTGTACAAACACTGCTGCTGTCTTCTCAGTCTTAAATTAGAATATTCATCCCCAGAGGTTCTAAGACCCTAACTTTAAAGATAAACTAAGACTGTTTCCTTGAAGAATCCCTTCCTCAGTTACAGTGCCAACCACATGCTGAAATGCAGCAGTTTCACAAGTTCATTTCTATCTTGGGCTTGGATTTTAAACTGCAACTTTAGCAGGAAGCTATTGTATGTATTCCCAGTGTATTGTTACACATAGAGTAAGGGAGTATTTAGCTCACAGTTCTGGATGAGGCTAACCAAATACTTTCAATTTAATTATAAAATAAAGCAAACACTCCTTAAATAATTGTTTGGATAACCTGACTTTGAATATTTTAAAGACATACTCTGCAGTTTCAATATTCATACTCAGACAGTCTTTCCAAGATATTACACCAGCAGTGGCATTAAATCTATCATTGCAGACTCGCTAACAATTAGAGATCTGCTGTCATAATTTTTAGCTTTCTGTCTTTCTCACTTCTGATGTGGATTAAAGTCTGCAGTCACAACTCTTGCTGATAGTTTAAAGATATTTGATCCTATAGTATTTATCCATTATTGGCTTTGTTTACCCTAGGGAAAATTAAGTGCTGTGCCTTAGAACAGTGAGATCTGTAATCCACTGATGCCTTAACTGATCTCTGACAGATGTTGGTCTTTGGGAAAAAAATGAAAAGCTACGTCATTAGCTTGGGAAGCCAGTTTTACAAACTTACTGTGCTTCTGCAGGTGCACATGCAGTTATTTGTCATGAAAACTGTACAATGGTGAGAACATTTCTGATGAAAATGGTGATTCCATTTTATTTTATTTTTTATTTTGCCTGCCTGACAGGTTAAAAAGGTGCCTTTTAACACTGAAAGCATATTTTTTCATGCACTTAGTTCTGTTTCATCTTCCATGGATAGAAACCTTGACTTAGATACAGTCTAGTGATTTTTCGGCTTTACTCAATGTGCCTTTAGCTTTTCCAAAGTAAACCATGGAGAAATTTTTCTCTATCAAGTTTAGAGGATTCACAGGGTTTTTTTATGCTAGTAATAAGAAGAGTATAGATTGAGACCCTGTTCCAAGATGGTAGTATATACATTTGTTCCAAGGAATAATATGCAGTAGGAACTCCCTCTGATGTTGGGGAGCGTGCTTAAAAACATACACAATAATTACTTAGGGTCTGATCTCTCACCCTTACCCACACTGTCAATAGTCATAAAGGGAAGTGTGTACTCTCAATGCATACAAGAGCATCCTAGGACAGTTAATTTACCTGAATGTTGTCAGTAGAAAATATTTCCTTGCTTAAGATATTGCTTCTGATGGATGGCTAATTTGACGACCACAGCTAACCTGCAGACCACCCAGATTCCCTTCTGTTTAAGAAAACAGAAGATAGATTTGTCCTCAATTAACTGCAAGTCGGAAATGAACCATTCATACCATAACCTATAAGCAGTCCCAGCACTGGAACAGATTAAAAGCCCAGTCTTGATAGATGTTGACAGCCCTCACCTCCCATTGGCTTCAGTACTAAGGCATGCAGCACTTTGCAGGATAAGATCCAATAGGATTTAAATGTAGATCATCTTGGAGACTCTGACAGTGTCTCTGGCAACCCCCTCTAGATTGGTTCTGGAACAACGCAAAACATGGGCTCCACAAAGAGCTGTTCTCATATACTTTGGGTAGGTAGCAACATGATATATTAATGGTCTGAAACATAAACGTGAAAGAGCAGAATAAGCATAGAAGGTTCATTAAAAAGAAAAGCCATGATCCACTTAGATTTATCATAGGAGAGTTGCTTTCTGGTATAAATGTGTATACATTCTATTTAAAAGATTGAAGTGATTCACAGCAGACTGAGGGAGAAAATACTGAAAATGCTATTTTAGAGAATTTGCTTTCGAACCAGCTTAAAGAAGAAGGGTCCCAATTTTCCTACCTTTACTCACATTGAGTAGAGCACCACTATATGAGTAATCCCATTGAAACCAAGACAGAGACATAATAAAGCACTAATCTAAGGGCCAACTCCAGCTCCTATTGTCAGTAGAATGACTCCTACTAAATTTAATGGGAGCTGGATCAGGTACAGTGTAAGTAAGAGTGACAGGATAAACCCTTTAGCCCCAGATCCTCAAAGGAAGTTAGGTGCCTAATTTCCATTGATTTCAATGGGATTTAGGGGCCTAAATACTTTTGAGAACCTGGACTTTGGGAACCATGTTGTATGTTTCTTAGAAAGATCTCCAGCATCACAGGCAGTTCCTACTTCTCATTTCCCTGGAATAAATGTACACTCTTCTTATTGTCAGAACAAAGATCCCTGAACTTTTTAAACATGATAGATCATAATTTCTTCTTAGTCCTTCAGGCAAAAGAGCTTGTCATTGTTTCCTAGAGAAGAAAATGTCATAACTATCCTTGCAATAAACATCACAGTTCAAAAGAATGTTTTAGGAGATTCCTAGCAACCTTAATAGTAATCCTAGCTCCTATATGGATCTTTTCCTTAGTGCTATTATTTATCATTACAAAGGAGGTCAGTATAATTATTTCCATTTTACATACGGGGAAACTGAAACACAGAGATGGGAAGTGATTTGCTTATGGACAT
This sequence comes from Chrysemys picta bellii, assembly GCF_011386835.1. NCBI lineage: Eukaryota > Metazoa > Chordata > Testudines > Emydidae > Chrysemys > Chrysemys picta. The sequence goes on from NC_088792.1 coordinate 233,978,966, forward strand.
CCAGCAGCAGAATCAGGAACAGATCCCAATTCTCCTGACTCCTAGACTGCTGTTCCATTCATGAGGCCACACTGTCTCCTCACAGCCTACATGTAATACCTGCTTATGTCATATAAAATAGTTTCAAAAACTAGAGGGATTGATTGTGTCAAAGCACTGAACCTTTTGTTCATCCATGCTACAGGTATTATGTTGCACGTACCTAGTTTGCCTAGCTACTGATTCCAAAAATGTTCTCTAGTGGATTTGGGGGGAACTTCAGGCTTTTTGATCATCGATTCCATACCTTTTGGAAAAAGAGATCATGCTGAAGTATTTGTTTTGAGGGGGGAGGAGTGTTACATTTATGGAGACAAAAACGAAGCTATCCACTATACAGTTGGGAAACTCCAGAGGCAAATGAGATCAGAGTCTGGCCACAAGGTCTGTTAAAGCTACAACAAACTTTAAAGTTGTATATAACATGGCTGCCACAGCATCTCTAAAACAAGAGCAAAACAATGGTTAGCAGAAGGACTTTTGAACAAAAATTAGGCAACAAGAAGCAGCCCCATTTTTTAAGAAGGATATTTTACTTTCCTTTGCAAATATAGTTTGAAGTAACATTAGAAAAAAATTGGGGCCAGATCAATATATTTCCATTGAAGTCAATGGAACTACATCACTTTACACCAGCTGATGTTTACAAAAACAGCTGTGTTAAAAAAAAGAGGTTAACAAAACTAGACGCTTGTAAAACAAGCACATTTAGAATTCTCTATATTGTCACATTACTGTGGGCCAAATTCAGACACTGTATGAAAAATGTAATTTTTGTGGCCCTAAATATACAACTTAGATCTTCCATCCCAAGCTCAATGAGAGCTATGAAAGTACCTATTTGCAGTGAAATATTTTTAATTGTTTTCATAACATGACAATGACAATTATGCAGCTATTGATGGGTTGGATTATAAATGTTGTCCTTAAACAACTGCCTGTTTTTCAATAGACTGGACTGCAGCTACATTTCTGCACAGACTGTTGCAGTAGGTGGTGGCAAAGGCAAAAAATGACCATTCAGGTAAAAGGGAAAATGTAAGTTCCCAGTCCTGAGAAAGGCAAGCACTATAATATATTATCTACTGAAGCCACTGTACCCAGCCCTTTTCAAATATGCAAGAATGATTGATTTAAGACACTATGCAAAACTTCCCTTTCTCAGTAAGGGTACAGTTACTATTGAAACATATGTGCCTTGTTTTAAACAATCTCCATGAAAGAAGGACACAAAAGGCTCATTTGGGCTAAAATTATTTCACAGATTATGGAATTTACTGTGTCTTATTTATAAAAGAGGCTACCATCCCAGATGTGAACTGCCCAAACAGACAGAACTGATTGATTACTCCATAGATAAACTCATTTCACACATCATCAAGAAAAATTAACATTTGAAATATGGGAATAAGTAAAGAATCAATTCAGTTCCAAGCAGAATAGTGCAATTAAAATTAGTTTGTTAAACGGAAACTAACATGATTTAGAAAAACCTTGACGTCTAATATTTAAAGCTAGTCAGATTTGATTAACAGAATCATTACTTAGTCCAGTTTCTGTTTGCTGTTTGTTTTCCTTCTTAAATTACATTTATAGTCAAATCTAGCAAGTATATGTTATCATCACCATACAAATATAGGATATATCAAACGGAGTGTATGACTCACACACAGTAAGCTGAAAGTCTGCTTTTTTGTGTCTTCATAAAGGATATGGTTAATAATGTAGTTGTCTATAACAGCAATGTCAGCAATACAGTAACATCTGGTTTTGACAGTAACCTAGAATATAACTTGTATTAAAAATATGTTCCCTTTGAACCATCTTTCTAAAAATTTAGGAATGAAATCCTGACCCCACTGAAGTCAGTGAAAATTTTGCCCTTGGCTTCCATGAATTAGAATTTCACCCCAGCACCCTCTATATATGCAATCCCTGCTTAGTAGTAGTAATAGGGTGACCAGCCAGCAAATGTGAAAAACTGGGACATGGATGGGGGGGTAATAGGAACCTATATAAGAAAAAGACCCCCAAAATCGGGACTATCCCTATAAAATCAGGACATCTAGTCACCCTAAGTAGTAATAGCATTTATATTACAATAGTTTCTAGAGGTTTCAACAGAGATCAAGGCCCCATTGTACTAGGCACTGTACAAACACGTAGTGAGAGACCGTCCCTGCCTCAAAGACCTAAATAGACCAAACAGATAAGGGGTGGGAGAGGAAGCACAGATACAGAGCAGTAGAGTGACAGGTCAAGGGCAAACAGCAGGTTAGTAACAGAGCTATAAATAAAACCCAGGTCTCCTGGCTCCCATTCCAGTGCTTGAACCCCAAGTCAGTGCTCTATTTACTGGGTCACACTGCTTCTCCTCTGTGTTTAACCACAAAGTATTATCCCAATGGGCTGGGTAATTCTGAATTACCTATGCAAACTGTTGCTGGAGTAAATAGATAGTGGAGGGGACAAAGAGCTTTAAAAATCTCAGCAAGCCTCAAAGGCCATTCTCTCTATCATAGGATCTGCAGTTTGCACAGTAGCCATTTCAGTGTGTGTCCGACATTCAGGGAGACAAGTTTTCATCTGCAGTGATGGATTGGAAAAAAAAATTAAAACCAAATTCCTCACTGAAATTTATTACCAAATCACAGGTTGCACTGATAGTAAAGAATCCACATGTCTTGGGCACAAAGTAAAGACAATATCTGTATTTTATATTGTTCCAAAGTTCTGTCGTGGAATATCAGCCACCAATGTCATTCTCCTTTCACAATCAGTAGCATCCACAAAGGGATCGTGTGTGGTTCTCCCTGATACTGGGAACTCCTTAAATCTTAGCAACGAGATTCAGCTGTACCTATGAGCTTTTTCTGATCTGCAATGTACAAATATTCACACAACACTCACAAAATTTCCAAGATCCTCCTATCCCAGCAACCCCTTGGCACAGTGTAAAACGTGGGATGGATTTTCTGGGGGAAGTCTCTTGTTAGGTTGTTCTGGTCAGGAACGTAGAGAGGACATCCCAAAACCATTGCACTGTGCATCGTACCAGAAAGTAATCGCAATTGCTAGTTTACCAAAGTTTTCTTTCGAACACACTGTATTGGATCCTGAGTGGGGAGAGATGTGAGGCAAAGACTTTCCACCTTCTCAGGTCATGGACTATATTATATTTACTTCTTATGAAGATGATTACTTGGGTAGTGCCACAAGTGTGCTAGGCTAGAGCATCATACAAAAATATAATACAAATTATATTACCCCCATCCTGCAAGTCTGTCTGTGCAAGGTGGGCCCTGCAGAGCCCCATTGACTTCAATGCAGGGATCTACCCACATGGAGTAACTCATAGGATCAGGGCCTAACTTTTTAATTTGCAACAAGGTCATGGAACTAATTTTAGTGTGAAGAGGTTTTCTGGCTTGTCAGATTGGGTATCAAACTACAATGATCACACGAGGTCCGGCAATACACGGCCTGATGTAAACAATGAGCTTGGAGGACAGGTACTACTTGCTGGGCAAACATAGGTGCAACTGCAATGTGGAAAGAAAAGGGGATGGGAGGGACATGCATCACCATTTGTCCCTCAAACTTTTGCTAGGGTCCACTTTTTATTTAAAATGCCACATCTCATGTCCACAAGGAAGGAGGAGATTCTTGTAGCTTTTTGACTGCCCAGTAGTCTAATGAATGAATCCCTTCTTACTTTAAACTTAAAGCAGGCTGGGCTTGGAAGAAAAGTTTTGAACAATGGAGCATAACCAATTTTTCTCAGGAAGCAGCCCCTTGCACTATTTGTGCACTGTTTAATGCACTATATCAGGGGTGGCCAACCTGCGGCTCTGGAGCCACATGCGGCTCTTCAGAAGTTAATATGCGGCTCCTTGTATAGGCACCAACTCCGGGGCTGGAGCTACAGGTGCCAATTTTCCAATGTGCTGGGGGGTGCTCACTGCTCAACCCCTGGCTCTGCCACAGGCCCTGCCCCCACTTCACCCCTTCCCGCCCCATCCCCTGAGCCTGCCATGCCCTCGCTCCTCCCTCCTCTCCCCCAGCCTCCTGCACACCACAAAACAGCTGATCGGGAGGTGCAGGGAGGGAGGGGGAGGTGCTGATTGGCAGGGCTGCCAGTGGGTGGGAAGCACTGGGAACAGGGGGCGGGGGGAGGAAGTTGATGGGGGGCTGCTGACGTATTACTGTGGCTCTTTGGCAATGTACATTGGTAAATTCTGGCTCCTTCTCAGGCTCAGGTTGGCCACCCCTGCACTATGGGAAGCCCATAGCTCACAAGGCAAAGGAAGCTCCAACTGTAATTGATGAAGCAGTGAATGATATGAGCAAATTCAGCATTCACTCAGCAAAATTATCCATTTTCCTGTCTTGATAAGTTAAAAACATACTTCTGCAGGTCCGTGAAACAGGAGCACCTAAATTACTTTGCTATTTTCAGTGCATGTTTGGAAAGAATGTACCGTACTGATAATCTTTCAGTAGCAAAGGAGTGTGTCCAAAAATGTGACTCATGATGTGGTACTTCTGGAAATGTCCAGTTAGATTTTAAGAGGTGTGCTAGTGTAATACCAGTCACTGAATTTTTTTGCACTGTTTTTGCTTTGCCTTTGTATTGTATGACTAGCTGCACTGAATTAGATATTGTCCTTTTAGATTTGTTTAACAATCAGCCAACCCTGCATAAACCATGCTCATGTGTGGTCCAAAGTTGGTCATCACAAAGCCAAACAATCATACGTCCAGACACCTTCTGTATGAGCGTGTATAGCACAGGATGGGTTGTTTTAATGGAAAAAGAATCAGGCCTACATACACCCTTGTAGTTGCAGGCCTGTATGGTGGAGGGAAAGTCTTATATGCCCTTTGCTCTTTTAAAGGGAAAAAGGTGCTATTGGGTTGATGGGCTGAAAGTGACATTGAGGGAAATACCAAATCTTAAAAGAACCCCAGAAAATATTTTCAAGAAGGGCAGTTTTTGGTGAATGTCACTAAGGAGATGCTGCCTTAGTAGAGTTTACAGACCATTTTTAATTACTGCATAATCTTTCTCTCTCAACTGCAAGGCAAGAAGCCCTGTGATGTTTGCTACTACCCACATCTAATTGCAGTTCACCTGAGATTTGCCAGCAAGATAGAAGTTACAAAAGACAAGCCATAAGATAAATATTTCTGCAGATTTGCTACATTTTAGCCAGCCAAAAATATTCCTTCCACTGCCCAGCACACAAACACCCATTCTACTGCTAGGTTTTATGACTGCTCAGGATGGAAGTTGTAAATAATGTGATACCTTTGTGCTTTCCCCCCAACTTATTTGGGGAAATCTAGCTCAAAAAGCAATTTATGTGTAGGAAACTTAATTTATTAGCAATACCTTTTTTAGGGATACAGAAGAGAACAATACCATAAATATGTTTTACAAATTCTGGACACAGACCACCCCTTATTATTGCCAGAGACTAGAATCCTGGGATAAGATAGCACCATGCTCCTTCTCCACTTCTAACAGCTCTGCATTAATATGGTGCGAAAATCCTATATATAGAATACTTTTGTTAAAATCAGATTATACTAATTCTATATGAAGTGCTTTAATGAAAAATGTTTAATGGCTGAAATACTATAAGACTGCAGTTAGAGTGCAGGTGCAAAAATGATATTCTACACTCCCTGGAGAGCAAACTTGTACATACTGTGAAATATCAATTAAAGTTTATAGTTGCCTGTGCCGGTTAAATGTCTTTGTCATGGGAAATTTTTGTCCTCTCTTATGAAGCAATCATTTTGGGTTAAAATGTGTACTGAATTATGTGGGCATTTTGAGTTATTAAGGAATAGGTTTGTTTTACAAGCAAGCTGTAAGCATTCTTTGCTGTTTTTATGAGGTCATCTACATGACTTTTAAATGGGGCTCTTGGCCAACGCCGATTCTCACATCAGTTCATTAATTCACACAGCTGTCTTTAAAAACTACAAGAATAATATATACTGCAGTCTGAAAGAGAGAGGTGGATTTCAAGGCTGTATTTCAATCAAGGGGTCCTGCTGACATCATAAACTATGAGAAGACAGCTTAAGCTGTTTGGTGAACAGCAGCAACCCCTTGATTGAAATACAGCCTGTTTTAATTGATTTTTTTTTAATATATGGAGAAAGGATACAGACAATCATTTTCCTGTTAGCACAGATATTACAGAACAGGACCCTGCTATGCGTAACACATTGTCTAGGCCACATGCAATACTCAAGACTGGCAAAGGTCATCCCAAAAAACCTATCCATGCTATATCATCATGTGCCGGGGCAGGTGGCCTACAGTAGTAAGAAAGGTCTTGTAGATAAGACACCAGACTGGGATTCAGAAGATCTGGGATTAGTTCCTGGCTCTGCCACAGATTCCTGGTGATGTTCTGTGCCTCAGTTTACAGTTGTTTCCTTTCCCCCCACCCTTTGTCTGTCTTGTAGCCTATAAGATTTCTGGGTCAGGGATTGTCTCTTTCTATGTGTTATATAGTACCCTAGCACAATGGATCCCCAGGCTTGGTTGGGGCCTCAGGGCACTACTATAATACAAATCATAACAATACATCAAATGATAAATAACTTAATAAAATACTTTGTGTTTGACATATAGAGAAAATTTTAAAAATGCTTTAAAGAATTCATCCTGGGCCAACAGATATGGATAAAAAGAGGACTACAATGTGCCCTCTGGAGCTATGTCAAATTTTGGTTAACCTGTTATACTTATTTCCACGGGCCTCTAACAGATCTTCATGTTGGCTGCGACAAGAAGTGGATGCACCAAAATATCTGAGATGGGGATAGCGGGGGCAAGGGTGTAAATTGTCGTAGATCCATTGATAATGCAACTATGACAACTTACACCCAATGAGGATCTGCCGTAGGATTGACTTGTGGTACTTCCAGCTTGACCGCAAACAGGAAATTCCCAAAATCTCAACACAAAGCTAATTCTCATGATATTTTCATCATAGTATCTATAGTCAGGTGATTTGGATAAATTAAAATAAGCTTCTTATATCTGAGCATATCTGAGCTGATTGGTCTGGAGCAGCAAACCGCGGCCACTGGGAGCCACTGGGAGCCGCGATCAGCCAAACCTGTGGACGTGGCAGGTAAACAAACTGGCCCGGCCTGCCAGGGGCTTTCCCTGCACAAGTGGCGGAACAAGTTTGGGGAACCACTGCTCTGGAGGATAGTCCTTCACTAATGTTTTTGAACAGTTTCTACACTGTTCTGGTTTCTAAATTCACTTGAAGTGGGGCTTCGGGTGTTGATAATAGGATACAGATCCTCTCCTCTCTAGATCACTAGTTCCAATCCAGTCCTAGTCAGTAGTGACCAAAACCTAGTACTAACCAATGGCTGTTGTTTGGCCTATGTGGAATGAACTGATGGTCTCAGACCAGGTCCTCATTACAAAACCTAGTACAACAGTTTTGTGGTTGCGATGCTTCCCAGTGGTACCCAGGGTGTGAGGCACTTTGCTACCACATGCTCTTAGCATGAGGGAACCTTGTATGGGCCTTCCCAACTCCACTGGCCATGGGCAACACAAGCACTCCCCTCTAAGTCTATGCAGGCCCCGCTGTCTCTCTAGAGGCTAGCAATATGCACACTCCAACCCCCGAGCGTCTCCCTGGAGTGTCCAGCCCACTGCACACTAACAGTAGTCACAGCTCTGCTGTTTCCAAAGAACCAGTGCCCCCCAGCCTGCCACTTCCTCCCCAGATCACTGATCAGCTTAACACACAGCACTTGGATATGTTTATAGTGAAATTAAGTGTAAGTTTTATAGACCTCTATCATATCCACCTTTAGTCGTCTCTTTTCCAAGCTGAAAAGTTACAATCTTATTAATCTCGCCTCATACCAAAGCTGTTCCATACCCCTAAACATTTTTGTTGCCCTTTTCTGAACCTTTTCCAATTCCAATATATCTTTTTTGAGATGGGGTGACCACACATCTGCATGCAGTATTCAAGATGTGGGCATACCACAGATTTATATAGAGGCAATATGATTTTTCTGTCTTATTATCTATCCCTTTCTTAATGATTCCCAACATTATGTTCGCTTTTTTGTCGTAAGGAGAACCAGGAAAACTGGATGGGACATGAGAGATGACCTTCTGTGCACTACAACATGCATCTTGAAATGGCTTCTTGTTCATTACGAAGTGGAATCTCTGCACATTTGCAAAAAACAGATTCTCTTTGATGTTGCTGGCAGCGTAAGGAAAACCAATCATACAGTCCACATGATATTTGAATTCTGCAGTAAACTGAGTAAAACTATGAGACAGTGAAGGCTATGACAGCTTATACTTCTCCAGTTATCGCCCTGAAAAGACCTTTTTGATTCAGCATTACTTTCTGTGATCTGGGACAATTTCTAGAGACTGAAGTTAGCTGCTATACCAGATGCAGCATGACTCCCTCTTTGGGTCTGATAACAGAGATGCAGCATGACTCCCTCTTTGGGTCTGAACCAATTTATTTACCTATTGTTTTTTAAGCCCAAAGCAGAATTGACTATGAAGAGCCAATCTGCTTTCCTTGTGCTGCCTGTGTTTTCTTGGGCTGGTGCATGTCATTATAAAGAAAATGACTGTCCAATGTTACTCAGCTTGTCCATCTGTTAACTGTTCAAATCCACATGTTTACTTTATTACACAGATCTGTAATATAGTGCTCAATTGTCTCACCTGACTTCTTGTAAAGAAAATGTCTATTCTATTTTATATAGGTCAGGGGTCGGCAACCTTTCAGAAGTGGTGTGCCGAGACTTCATTTATTCACTCTAATTTAAGGTTTTGCGTGCCAGTAATACATTTTAACGTTTTTAGAAGGTCTCTTTCTAGAAGTCTATAATATATAACTAAACTATTGTTGTATGTAAAGTTAATAAGGTTTCAAAATGTTTAAGAAGCTTAATTTAAAATTAAATTAAAATGCAGAGCCCCCTGGACTGGTGGCCAGGACCCAGTGTGAGTCCACTGAAAATCAGCCCGTGTGCCACCTTCAGCACCTGTGCCATGGGTTGCCTACTGCTGATATAGGTTCTTATACCATGACTTTCCCAAGTGACATTTTTGCATTGATCATAGTATTCTTGAAAGTTTTAAATGACTTTGTCTAGCAGTTTGCATTCTCCTTTATTTTCACATTGGAATTTATTGTAGATCCCCATTATTTCCAACTTTTTTTTCGATACCACTTGCTTCCAGGAACAACTGGCAGCACCAAAATCACCTGCTCCAGTTCTCTCAGTTTCCCTTCCATACTGAAGGATACAGACACTTTCATTTGTTCCATTTTTGCCAAAAGACCTAGTTTCTAACACCAGGTAATCAAGACACGACATACAGGAGTCTTTGAAAGAGACTGTCTGTATTCACTGGCCCCACTCACATAACGTTGGTCAGGGTTTCTGGAGGTTACATGGCAAGGATGAGTATCCACTGACCTGAAGGATTCAGATACTATCAGGGACCTTAGGAGGTCATCTAGTCCAGCCCCCTGCTCAAAGCAGGGCCAATCCCCAGACAGATTTTTGCCCCAGATCCCTAAATGGCCCCCTCAAGGATTGAACTCACAACACTGGGTTTAGCAGGCCAATGCTCAAACCACTGAGCTATCCCTGGGTGTTCTGATGAGGTGCTGCGTGCCCTCCACTTAATTTAAATCAACAGGAATTGAGGGCTCCTGGCACCTAACAGATAGTGGGAAGTGGGCTGATTGAGGTATATGTGACTTCTCATGTTCCTATTGGCTAGAAATGCATGGGAAATGCAAATAGTGATACATTATTGCAATGGTTGCTCTAGCCGGTAGCTTTGTTTAATTAATTAGGTTGATGACTGAGATCTATAGGAGAGCATTTGAAAGCAATGGGGGAGAGAAGTGCCTGGAAGCTGGTTGTATTGTTATAGTCATCCTTAGCATGCCTAGGAATTTTTATTCTCTGATTCAATAACAGTACAGCATTGGTTAAAGAAATCCAGGGATATTTTATAAATTTTGAATGTATTACAGGGAATATTTGGCAAGAATGATAGGATCTTGTTAAGATTAGCTAAAGGTTTTCCAATTTGCTCCCAGACAAATTATTTTTGGATCTGATCCCAAGAGAACAGTACATTTCTAGAAAAAAAAACTTCAAATTTTCATTTCTTTTGATGAAAATATTAAGAGCTTTGATGCTTATCTTAACCATTTGGAAAAGTTCTTTATAGCTAACAATAATGCCAAAGGGGAAAAAAGGTACATAATGTAATGCTGTATTTTTGCCCATTGTGGGAAGAAAAACACACACATGAATATTGACTGACTTAATGATACCGCAGAAGCCAAATTTTGTTTAAAGACATAAAAGCTCTCATTTTGCTTTTAAAAGCTCTCATTTTGCCAAAAACCCTACTTTTATTGCAGAATATTACAAGTTATGCCTGAGAAACCAGATGCAAGGGGAAACTCTTTCCCAGTACCTGATGAATTTGAAGAAAATGACAAGAATATGTCATTTTGGGCAGTTCTTCTATATAACCTCCGAGTTATGAACACCTTGAGAATGGAGATTGCTCATAACTCTGATATGCTTGTAACTCTGAATAAAACATTATGGTTGTTCTTTCAAAAGTTTACAACTGAACATTGAGTTAATACAGCTTTGAAACTTTACTATGCAGAAGAAAAATGCTGCTTTCCCTTTATGTTTTTAGTAGTTTACACTTAACACAATACTCTACTGTATTTGCTTTCATAGAATATCAGGGTTGGAAGGACCTTAGGAGGTCATCTAGTTCACCCCCAAAACGGATTTTTGCCCCAGATCCCTAAATGGCCCCCTGAAAAATTGAACAAACAACCCTGGGTTTAGCAGGCCAATGTGGCAAATCACTGAGCTATCCCTCCCCTCCTTTGTGAATGAGTGAGTGAGTGTGTGTTTGTCTCTCTCTCTCTCTCTGTTGCTGCCTGATTGCATACTTCCGGTTCCAAATGAGGTGTGTGGTTGACTGGTCAGTTCGTAACTCTAGTGTTCATAACTCTGAGGTTCAACTGTAAAATGCTCAGTGACAGATTTGTTTGTGCACAAAGCCCTGAGCTACAAGATCACTCACTGCAAGCTACTCACACATAAGACTTAACACTGTAATTTCTGGGGGGAGAAAGCTGGAAATCCTCAACTTGTGATTTCAAAAATATTTTAAGGCTTATTCTTCATTATTAACCTGTTCAGTGAATCCCAGTTTTCTTGCAATATGCAGCAAATTGTCCAGGCACAATCCCCAGTGCAAGCCTGCAATTGCTCTTGCTCAAAGGGGCTTGCCTGCAAACATTCGATCTGAACATAAACAGCACATGTGCACTTATAAAGGAGATAATTGAAATCAGTGCCAGTGAACTTAGAAGCCATCAGAGCCTTTGGGTCTGTACACAGTCTTTTTATAGGATCATTTTCATTGTTTACTGAGTTTATAATCTGCCATAAAAATTTGATATGAGCCAATACTTTGCCAACTTCTAACTATATGACAGCTTGTGCATAAATGTTTCTTACGGACACCAAATGTGCATATATTAAGTCAGAAATAGTATTCTCTAGAGTATAGCGGGCTTAAATATTAGTGCGGATAAGATGGTAGATATTAAGAACACAAAATTGAAAATGTTGGAAATATTAATACTTTCAACTCAGCTGCTATGATTGGCTAGTGAGAGAGGTGGGTGAAGTAATATCTTTTATTGGACTAACATCTGTTGGTGACAGAGACAAGCTTTTGAGTTTACACAGAGACACTTTAAAGCATAGAATCATAGACATGCGTGGCTCGAAGGGACCTCAAGAGGTCATCAGGTCCAGCCCCCTGCACTGAGGCAGGACCAAATAAACATCCTTGACAGGTGTTTGTTTAATCTTTTTCTTGAAAATTTCCAATGACGTGGATTCCACAACCTCTCTTGAAAACCTGCTCCAGAATGTAACTAGTCTTACAGGTAAAAAGTTTTTCCTAATATCTAACCTAACTCTCTCTTGCTGCAGGTTAAGTGCATTACATCTTGTCCTACTTTCGGTGGACATGGAGAACAATTAATCACCAACTTCTTTATAACAGCCCTGAACATATTTGAAGTCTTATCAGGTCCCCCAGTCTTCTTTTCTCAAGCCTAAACAGGGCCCATTTTTTAACCTTTCCTCTGAGTTCAGGTTTTCTAAACTTTTTATCGTTTTGTTGCTCTCCTCTGGACTCTCTCCAATTTTTCCACATCTTTCCTAAAATGTGGCACCCAGAATTGGACAGAGTACTCCAGCTGAAGCTACATCAGTGCCAAATAGAGCAGGACAATTACCTCCCGTATCGGACCTTCAACTCCTGTGAATACACCCCAGAATGATAATTAGTCTTTTTTGCAACTGCTTCACATTGTTGATTCATATTCAATTTGTGATCCACTATAACCCCCAGATCTTTTTCGGCAGTACTACCACCTACCCCCTCTTTGCAGTTGCACATTTAATTTTTCCTTCTTACATGTAGCACTTTGCACTTCTCTTATTTGAGTTTCATTTTGTTGATTTCAGACCAATTGTCTAATCTGTAAAAGTTATTTTGAATTCTAATCCTGTCCTCCAAAGCACTTACAACCCCTCCTAGGTTGGTGTCATTGGCAAGTTTTATAAGCACTCCATTATCCAAGTCATTTATATCGAATAGTACCAGACACAGGAGGGACCCCTGCAGGACCTCCCTGGATACACCCTCGCAGTCTGACAGTGAGCTATTGATAACTACTCATTCAGTACAGTCTTCCAATCAGTTGTGCATCCACCTTATATGTAAGCACCTACAGGGCTAGAATCTGGGACTATGAGGGTTCTATGCAGCTGCTGCATCATCACTGGAGGCTTAGGTTGGGCTCCTATGGGAGGTCCATGTGAGGCTGGGGTTGGCAGGAAGAACTGCCCAGCAGGACCTAAGTGACATCCCCTCACAGCCCATTGATAAGCTGGTACCAGTACTTAAACCAGGAAGCCAGGATGGGAAGCTGCCTGAGCAACAATGCAGTATGTCCTGCCCCCAGCTCTGTCTTCTGGTGGGGCTGCTGTACAGACGGAGGAAACCCTTCATGGAAGGGATGGGGGTGGTAAAGCTGCTCCTCCTGTTTCTTTCTGGTACACCGTACCAGCTATAAATATCTTGCTGATACGGCTTATCATACCATACCACCCTACTTGCACTGCTGCTCTTTGTTTCCCCTTTTAAAGATAGATACTATCTTCTCCTGTCCTCTAGGACCTCACCCATCCTCAACAAGTTATGGAAGATAATTCCTAATGGTTCTGAGATTGCATCAGCTAATTCTTTGAGTATCTGAGGATGAATTTCATCAGGCCCTGCTGACTTTAATACATCTAACTTACCTAAATATTATTTAACCTTTTCTTTCCCTATTTTGACTTGCATTCCTTTCCCCTTGTTGTTCATATTAATTTTGTTAAGTATCTGATCACCACTAACTCTTTTTGTGAAGCCTGAAACAAAAAAGGCATTAAACACCAGGCTTCTTGAAGTTAACAGGTATTAGCTCTCCTTCCCCACTAAGCAGCGGTCCTATACTTTCCTTTGCCTTTCTCATGCTCCTAATATATTTACAGAACCTCTTCTTATTGCCTTTATGTCCCTTGCTAGGCGTAACTCATTTTGAGCCTTAGCCTTTCTGATTTTGTCCCTACATAGTTGTGCTGTTCTTTTGTACTTCTCCTGAGCAATTAATCCACTTTTTCTGGATTCCTTTTTGATTTTCAGATAATTAAAGAGCTCAGGATGGAGCTATGTTGTCCTCTTACTATTTTTCCCATCTTTCCTTCTCACTGGGATAGTTTGCAGTTGTGCCTTTAATAATGTCTCCTTGAGAAACTGCCAGCTCTCCTGAGCTCCTTTATTCCTTAGATTTTCTTCCCATGGGACTTTACCTATCAGTTCTCTCAGATTGTTAAAGTCTGGGGTTTTTTTGAAGTCCATTGTTCTTGTTCTGCTGCTCCCACCCCTTCCTTTCCTTAGAATCATTAAATCTATCATTTCATGATCCCTTTCACCTAAATTGTGTTCCATCTTTAGATCTGTAACCAATTCCACCCTCTTGGTCAGAATCAAGTCTCAAATGGCCAGCCCCTTGGTTACCTCCTCCACTTCCTGAAACAACAGGTTGTCCCCAGTACATTCCAATAACTTAACAGATATCTTTATACCTAAAGTCCTCCATTGCTAGTAGGTCTTGTGTTTTCAATATTTCTGTTATTTGTTCTAGAAATGCTTCATCCACATCTTCTTCCTGATTTGTCGGTCTATAGTAGAGCTGTCCCATGATGTCACCACTATTTTCTCCTTTTATCTTTATTCAGAGACTTTCATCTTCTTTGCCTCATGCCTCATTCTGGCCCTCAGAACAAATGTATCTATAGGCTGCCCTATGGGCCACACCACTCAGGGCTGGCTCCAGGCACCAGTGAAGGAAGCAGGTGCTTGGGGCGGCCAATGGAAAGGGGTGGCACGTCTGGGTCTTTGGCAGCAATTCGGCGGCGGGTCCCTTGGTCCCTCTCGGAGCGAAGGACCCGCCGCCGAATTGCTGCTGAAGAATGAAGCGGTGTGGCTGAGCTGCCGCCGAAGTGCCACTGATCGGGGCTTTTTCTTTTTCTTTTTTTTCGCTTCGCTGCTTGGGGCAGCAAAAAAGCTGGAGCCAGCCCTGACACCACTGCCCAGAATTTCCACAGCTCTGTGTGGAACATCCAACACACCCCTCCTGCCCCCATTCCTACCCCCCTACATTACGAGTTGTTAGGGGGTCCTCTGGAGGAAGCCTTATGACTCTTCCACGGTGCCTTCACCAGAGTATCCTCCCCTATGGATATACAGGGCTTTTAGGGCCCCTTTACTCCACTCTAGCTCTTTTACTTGGTGTAAAGGGACCAGAGTGCAGGGGAGGAACTAAGCCCATTTTCCCCCTGATATTCTTTCAGGGTGATTTTCTCCATTTATCGTGTGACCCTAACATCCAGTGTGTGTCATCTGGACTCTGGGACTAGAAAGGCAAGTGAAAAGTCTCACAGACCAGACTCAACTACTTGTCAGCAAAACAGAGGTCTGTCTGGTCAGTGCATCCTTCTAGCTGTCAGCTTTCAGTCTTCCACTAACAGATGATGGCCTCTCTTCAGCTTGTGCATCAGATAGTTTTAGTAAGATCTTGTCTATAGCAAAGATATTAGAGATGCTGATACCCAGCCCTATGAGCCAACACAGCTCCTGGCCTTGGGTCATCTTCTTCAGCCAAGTTCCCTTAGGGCTTTCAGTAGCGTCTATATTTATAACATTCCCCTTGAGCTCTGATTCACTCAGCTCTCAGGCTGAGTGTAGGATATGCAGAACAGCCTGCCCATAATGGAGACTTTCTATATGGCTTCAAGACCCCTACTGAGCATGCTCAGTAACTACTACACCTGTCTTCTGGGTGTTTCTGGGCTCTTCCCTACCCCTGTTCTCTGCACATGTGCAGAAGCACAGATGATTTAAAATATTCATCTTTATTCACCACTGCTGCTCCCCCTTTTCTGCACTTCAAGCACATGGGTTACAACCATCACACACAGGAAAGTATTCCAGTTGAATAAATAAAAATATCAGTTCCATTTTTCCTCAGTGCAAAATTGATGTATGATTTTCATGAAATATTCCCATTGCCAACTATGATGAGAAGCCAACCAACTAGAAATTACAAGTTGCAACCCCCATCCACAAATTGGTTGCATTGCGTGTCTGTTTTTAAAAAATAAAATGTTAAGTATTATACTGCACAGCCCAAATACTGTTTCAATACCTACTCCAGTGAATGACTAATCAGATAAACAATGAACATTCTTTAAAATGTCTAAACATATTTTGGGTCTGATTCTAATTTACACAGGGCCCCTTTATATAGCTCTGGTAATTTAAGGGGGTCTTAAAAAGGGGAAAGCTGTAATTGGGTTACCTTGGGCAAATTGTTTAATCTCTCTGTGCTGCAGATGTAAAATGGGGATAATTCTACCGGCCTCAGAGGACTGTAAAGAGAGTAAATGTGTGGGAGACACTCACATACTACTGTGATGAGGGGCCTTGTAAGTAAACACAAAGGATGAAATTCCATCCTCAATTCATTGTGCTCATTCATTGCCGGGGCTCCTAAAAGCAGGGATCATAGGGCACATGCAGTAATATGGGCTATAATCTACACACATTTTACTTGTGCATGCAGAATGACTCTAGAATACACTTTTCTATGTATTGCAACTCATAGGCACTATACGCAGAGTTAAGAATGGTGTTTCAGACTTTGACATTTCCTAGCTTTTGTGGGTCTACTTTAGAACTTTAATGTTGTCTGAATACAGTTTCCTGTGCTTTACTATCAGAGGTATTGTGTAGCTATATACATGTTAAAAATGCAGGTTTTATGAAATAGAAATAAAGATGGTCAAAGCCTACAGCATAAGCTCAAAATTTATAGCTGGAGGAAAGGGGAGGGAGTTACTGTTCAGACATCTTGATTGCAGGCTACAATGAATTCTTGTGTACTTCAGTTTTACAGTGCTCAGGTTGATAGTTATGGTAAATACATTCCCGATGGCATATGTTTTTAAGGGTCTTGCCTTCATCTTTTTTAAAAATTAAGCTTTTCTTTTAGGTACATATATTTTAAACGCCCATTTTCACTTGCTTTGTAGTCAGTGACAATACCAACTAAAAGCAAAGCTGGAGAGAAAATGAAAATCAGTTCAACTATTATAAATTAATAATTAATGGGTGAGATTTTAATGGAAAGAGTTTGCAGTAACCAAGACATTAGACAGAACCATTATTCAAATCAAAATGTCTTACCATAACTTCAGATCAGTCTAAAGCCCTTTTTAAAAACACATTCCATAAAATAAAGATGGGGCTCAGACCGAGTTCCCAAACAGACAGCAATAAAGTCTCTGACATGCCACTTCATTACACATTCCATCAATGCCACTTGTTTTGTTTCAGGTTTGATATCATTTAGGCTGACTTTACTTTTTCCTCCTACAAAGTAGATTACTCACTATGAGGGAGATGTTCAAAGGCACAATTAGCAGTTAGGAGCATCGCTCCCCACTGGCTTTCAATGTGAGTTGGGCACCTAACTGACATTTGTGCCTTTGAAAATCTGCCTGTATGGATAGACGAGGCCAAATAAAGCAGATGGAACTTCACTGACTTCAGTGCAGTTCACCGGGGCCCACATCCATGCACCTGCTATGCACAATGCATATTGCTGGGGGACAGGGCCACTGGGGGCAGAGAAGGGATAGTTTGCCATACGCCCCCATTTCAGAGGGCCCCAAACCAAGTGGTATTGTGACCTGGCAGGCAGTGTCGCATCACCGCTTAGGGGGAGGCTGCTGGGCCAAACCTGAGTGGTGCTGCAACCTTACGTGGCAGGTCGCTGTGCCCAGAGTGGGGAGCCAGGGCCAGCCCCAGGAGAAATGAGCCACCACTACAGTCCCAGGATTGAACATGGTAAGTGCACATTTAAAGTTGCACTGGTATTTTAATTTTATAAGTATCCAAGCTAGAAATGTATAATACATTTGCCTGATGGTTGACATTAAATTAGAAGTTGTATTATTGTAATCATTAGCATTTTAATTTTTTTATCTGCCTCTTTTGCTGCTAAGTGTATGTGTAGACACTATGCTAAGTTAAAGTGAGAGTGGTTCAGTTGTTCATACCATGTGAAAAATTTCTGGGGCACCCCTTGTTCTCACTTGTCTTACACCAGGGTTGACTCTTGTTTAACACCATCTGCCTGCATAAGGAAAGAACTGCAGCTGTGGGGCTAAAGTCACTTCATTTCACCTCTCCATCTATTTTGGAGCTTTTCATACAATGTTTCACCATATACAATGAAATTCTGGCCTCAATGGGAGTTTTGCTGCACAGTTAGATTCAACTTGCATAATGAGGTCTGTAGTGGACTTCCCAATGTTTTGAAACCTAGGCTGTGGATAGCGGAATACAGGAATTGATGTGATAGTTACCGTAACACATTACTAAAACTAATAATTCCCAAGAATGAGCTAAGCACCACATAAAAATGACTCATAGATTCTATCCTTGCCATGATGTGCATACAAACTCAAATAACAACAAATGGTAGACAAAAGCAAACCAGAAAGAAGACTGGGGAAATGAAGCTGAGGATGACATGTCTTCGGGGTAACACAGTAAGGAATGTACAAAGCTTGATGATCCTGTAAAAACTCTTTTAAAAATGTGTTATTTTTAGTCTCCATTGTTTCTCATAGGTGAGAAGAAGAATTTCCATCTGGTGAAATAATCTTAGTTCATATACTGAACAATGAGACCTTCAGTAAACCAGATAAAAAGAATGAACGGCAGAGCTGGAATTCGCTAGCTGAAACAAGGTAGCTAGCTAATTTGAGATGATTTGCCACCTTGATATTGCTTAAGGTCTACAGTTACATTCTTAACACCTGGTCCTGTGAAAAATCCATCTCTAAGAGAGGAGAGTCATGGAGCTGCATAATCTCAGATTTAAAAGCTTTATTGTAGATGTGACAATTTTACTTGCTATTAAAATAAAAGCTACTATTGCAGCAAAAATCATGTGTTTGTATTTCAAAAGAGTCATTCCACATATAGAATCCTCAAATCAACTGGGCTTTGTTAAGAACAGAATTGCCAAGAAAGTTCTGGGAAAGTTATGCAATACAATGAATGTAATGGAGCCTCATAACATCTCTCTCTCCAACATCTGTATCTGAGAGAAAATGCTGTGAGGCAAGTCTTTGAAATGTCTGGCTGAGCTTTCTTCCCCAGCCCCTGGATCTGAATAAGATTTCAATTCACTGTGCAACTTCTGATCTTGATTTGAATTGTTCCCTCGACAAGATTCATGCACAACGAGGACATTCCCTTTGCAGATCTCACTGCCTTATGGCGCTGCTTCATCCCCACGGAGGCCACTTTGCAGGTCTGGGGTTTGCACTGGGAGAGGTGACTGAGAAAGCTGAGGGTGTGCAGGGGGATACACATTGTTCCCCTCCACTCTGGCCCCGCAGAGAATGCCTGGAAAGCATTATACTGTCTGGGGCCACAGCTGAACTGGACAAATATAACTGGTGTGTCCTAAAGGCAGAAATCTTTGTATTGCTTTACCAACTCTATCTACAATAATCATACATACTATTTATATACTATACCTATGATATATTATAATATTTATACTTTCCAAATACTATGCCTATATAAATGTACACTATAGTATACTATGTACACTATAACACGATATTACTGTGTTGATATGACTTGTAACAAGGCTTCTCCATTTTTTCCCTGGTGTGGACCACATCTTAACAGTGTCTCATGGATCACATCCCTTTCCATTTTTGATCATATAACATTGCAGTGGCAGCTACAGTATTTGCTTACATGGAAGATTGATATTAGGGATATATTTTAGCCATCTTTAAATGCAAATATCAGCTGAAAACAAGGACAGGAACCAGCAGTATGTGACCACCAGTATGCCGCAGACATGGGCCACAATCTGATAGACACTGACAAACATTATATCTCTACCATGTGAAGAATCTGTTTCCCTTGAGATCCTTTCCAGTTTTGCCTTTGTAATTAAACAATATTACTTTGGTATTCATGGTATTGCCTAAACTTCCCTGTAGTCAGTATAAAGAATAATTACCATAGGGAATACTGAAGTAATATTTACAGTAATCTCAGGTAACTGAAAGAAAAGCCTTTTTAAAAGGTGATCGCTCTGTATTGTATATCTTACATTTTATGAATGACCTAATAGCCAAAGAGTCGGAAGTACAAATTGTTTTATCAAGTTTTCTTCAGAAAAGAAGTTTGGTTTCTATTGGGATTTAATACAATACGTACATTGCAGTAGTAGAATCATAGAAATTAGATCTGGAAATGACCACTGACAAATTCTTCAGTACCATTGGCTCATCTAATCTATAATTCTTACCAAAACAGGATTGTTCTCGACAAAATATTCCCAAGACTTTTGTCCAATCTACTTTTAAATGACCCCAGTCTAATAAATCTGTTAGGATATTTTTCATGGTATTCAGACTAAGTTTGCCTTCCATTTACATTTGCTTTGTTCTTTCCTTCCAATTTAGTTTTTTAAAAGCATATATTATCATCAAAAAAGAAAATAATTTTTTGTGTAATTGTTATGTGTACCTAGACAATAATATTTTTAAATATTTGTTTCCAGTAAAAAGTCCACTTTTTTAAAGTAGGTCCTAGTTTGGGAGAGCTGATAGCTTTTTCAATCAGTTTGTCTTCCATTTTAACTCAAACACATCACAATATGATCCAAATTTCAGAAATAATGTAATAGACAATACACACCAGGCCACCTCTCTGCCTTTGATGTTCACAGAGCGAATCATTTTATAGGACTGACATACTGTAAAAGAGAGGGTATTAGAGGTGAAATGAGGAACAAATGAGAGGCCCCCAACCCAATGAAATATATCTGATGAACAGTGCAAGATATCTTTATCTTCTAACTCCTTCTAGTCTCCTCTCCCCACCAAGGTCAGCCACTCTGAGGAGCAATTTATAAACTCACAGCTCATATTGTGGTTGCAGTTCCAGAAATGACATGAAATTAAATCAGTCTTGAGTGCAGTAGGATACAAAAGTTACCTTCCTAGTTTAGTGAGCCCTTCACGGCTCCCAATAAATCTTCGAAAGGTAGCATTCCACTGCTTAACCACTTAAGTCAGTTGCTTCCATGCATGTCTTTTTCTGTGGTATGAAAAATGACTTCAAAGAAAACCCCTCTGTTTCCATTTCCTTACAAAAAGACCTTGAAATGGAAACAGAGGGGTTTTCTTTGAAGTCATTTTTCATACCACAGAAAAAGACATGCATGGAAGCAACTGACTTAAGTGGTTCCCCCTTCTTGTTCGAAGCATTTTATGAAAAGTTTTAAATGGGATTCTTCCCTTAATCCCCAGCATTCCTAATTGCTGCAGCCACATGAAGTTAAAGAGTTGCTGAAAAAGCATGAGCTGATGTCAACAAAGGCTTCTTTTAAAAAAGATAAAGGCAAAGCTCTTTAAAACATGTGGGGCAGCAGGAAAGTAGGGTACTTAATCGAACGATAGCCTCTCCTGTAGATTGTAAAACTCAAGCAAACATAAGTTAACAATTGGCCTGGAATTGATATTGATAACGGATGTGTATGCAGCATATGCATGTATAATTATTAAATACACTAGACCAGATTCATCTCTGATAGAACATCCTTAATTTCAGTAGAATTAGACCTAGGCTGAATCAGGCCCAATCAGATTAAATGTTTGCATTTATACTTCATAATGCAGAACAAAATAGATCTCTCCCTGAAGACCACATGTTGAGCTTGATTCACTGAGGGTCTGTGGGCTTTTGTTGGTGCCTAGTCTTGCACAGGTCTCCCTGCAATAGTAAATATGCTTGGATGGGGAATGAGGTGACCCAAGACACTCACAACCTCCCTTCTATTGGGAGACTTGTAGCCAACCAGCATATCTCCAAAAGTGGGTGCCCAGGGGGATGCATCAATTAATCACATCCACATTGAAGCCTGCAATAGCAGGGCTCTTCTGGAGTTCTCACCTGATATTAACATGCTCCTCCACTGATGCATCCCCCAGAGGGAGGGTGGCCTTTGAAACACTGGCTCCCTTTCCCTGAGGTATCCCCTGGCACAGAAGCCCTTCCTGGTATACCAGCAAAGGTTAACCTAGTCCACTGTTTAATAAAGTGTTATCCTAATTTCTTTGGTACTGCATCAATAAGATTCTCACTAGCCTAAATGGTATATATTAGATATGGCCTTAAACAAAACCTTGGAACCTAACCCCTTCCAAACTTATATCCCGATTCAAATCCAATCTTTGTGACTTAGGCCCACCTCTATTTTATATACAGAACCGTCCCAATCTCGCACTCTGTGAATGTGCTCTGAAAAGAACTCCCACACGAGATAGCTGTGAAGCCTTCATTTTTTGTTACGCTGCCTAAAGTGTTATTGGAAAACTTTGTAGGGCAGCTCAAGGGAGTGAAAATGATTTGCCTAGGATGAATGTAACCACCAGTGCATTACTTCACATAATCTAAACAGAGTTTCAGGCACACTTCATCTATCATTCCTTGAAAGAGAGAGGCTGAGTTAATGCTCGCTGACAAATATTATGTTTCTCAAGCAGCCCTGGTGCTGTCTTCCACATTTCCTGACCTACTTTGATTAGATATATAAACAGCAGGAGTAAAACATAGTTCGAGTTTTGCTGTTAGAAATACAAGATAAGGATTCCATAAAGATTCATCAACACCCTATTGCTTTCTGAGTGAGATGCGGAGCACTCAGGAGATCACAGATTCTTTCTCACTGCTGTAAGATGAGTCAGTGGGCTAATAACTATGATTTATAGCAGGGTTTTAATAGATCTGTGGGCTTTCTAACTAAGGTAGGAAGGGGTAAGCGGTAGGGTGTCACACCTCAGGATGATTGCCTCCCCTAAGGGAGGCTGGAAGGAAGGGAGACATTAGGGTGAAGTGGGACAGTAATCTTGCACTAGTGAGATATCTAATATCCAACATTGTTAAGGGTGCTGGCAGACTTGCAGCTGCTAATAAGCATCACTCAGAGCACTGCTGATGAAGACCCAAAGAAGCTAGAGAAGCATGTGAAAGGAGGGAAGTTGATTACGTCCTAATGAAGGCTTCACAGATAACTGCATTTCCCCCTAAATCTAAAACTAATGTTTAGGTCACGACATAAAGCTGACAAAAGGCAAGAACATTCCATCTCAAATCCACTGTCTTCTTTACGAAAACAATTCTTGAAAAATGAACAAGTCAGCATGTTTTATTTATTGCAATGAATGCACAAGAGAATGGGTTAGTCAGCCCCAAAGAACAGTTGTGCACAGTTTATTGTTATTTATTATTATTTATTTTTAAATGGCCCCATCCGAAGCTCTGGGACCATGTACAAAAAAGTAATCAAAAGAAAAATGAAACATTATCCTGAACATAAAATCCTCCCACACCCATCAAATTAGGATTCCTCCACTATCCAGTGCAATGCATTCCATCCACATTCCCGGAAAGAAGCTTTACAGCATGACCTGAAGGTCATCAAATGATGTACTAGATACAAAAATTAAGATTGTAAGCCCTTTGGGTGGAGAACTCCCAATAAGAACAGAAACATTTTTCCTATCTCTGATTTCTATAACACCCTCCCAAAACTTTTGCTCTCCCAAGAAGGAGCGTTTACTATTGGTGAAAGTACGGAACTACTGAACATTGATCTGGGTTTTGGTCCCAGCAATGTGCCTGACTTGGGTGACCTTGGACAAGACATGTGTAAGCCATACCCAGTCAGCATAGCACTCTGTCCCGCTCTAGCAGTGGCTGAGCCACACATAGAGGTTGAGGAACTTGCAACAGCCTCAGCTAACAGAGCTGGGTCTTCTAGTTCAGACAGTGGAGGCTCATTCTTTAAATCCAGAGGTTCTGGGTTTGATTCCCTCTGCCAACTACCTCCCCAAGAGTGTTTTGGTACACATGCAATCAGAACTGGGTGGGGGATGGTTTTCCCCTCCTTCAAGAATTTTTGAGATTTCAGTAGACTTTCCTGTCCTATTCCAGGACAAAAAGTCAAAACTGCAAAAATCTTTGCAAACTGAAAATGCAAAAATCAGACCAGGTCAATTAAAACATTTTGTGTTTATAAACATCAAGGCTTTCAGCTTGATTTCAGCCTTCTTAATTTACTCTGCTTCCCTATCTGTAAAATGAGATTAAAGTCAGATACCTCCCCATGGAGCTATGAGGTGTACAGTAATTCAGTAGTATTTGGAAAGCACTTTTTAAGATGCTTGGATGAAAGATGAGTGGAAAGCACTCTCTTTTTCTCTGGGAAATGTTTAAACATGTTTTTACAGCTCCACTTCATGTTTCTATCTAAAATTTTCTGCAAGCTGCTAACTGGACAATTACTATAATGTGAAGTGGCTACATAATACATGGTGTTGAGGAGTTTAGTTCCTTCACTGAAAAAAGGGAAGATGCTAATTTTATAGATGTCTAAATTAAAGTCTCTTTTTGGAGTGGGAATGGGAAGAAGAGCATTCTAGGGTCATTTGTGTTATCATATTATTTGATATGTGCTGTCCCAAGTACTTCCTCAGCTGCCAAGGGTGCTGCATGGCCTAGCCAGTTTGGTCTCTTATTCACATCACTTACACAGTCTGTTCCTTTTCTCCAAGTTTACCTTAATCATTAGATTTCAAGCACTGCAGAATATAGCACAGACATGTATCAGGGGAACCCTTTCACCCAGCTTTCTCTACCACAACCAGCTCACTCTCCCAGCCCCCTTACTTTCTCTTCCTGCCAATTCTATATCTTCCTTATGGAGCTAGTTACCTCAGTAGCCCAATCATTGTTCCAAAGTGTCAACAGCCGCCACCACAGCAGGTTAATCGATTCCAATTAGGCCTGTAATCTTCTATAGCTAGCGCTCTGACACCTGCACCAATTTGCATTAGGTTTAGTGGAATTGTTGTAAATGATGCATCTTCACATTTTGAAAGAAGGTTTTCAGAAAAATACTTATGAAAATCATTTCTCCTAAGGAAGTAAATCAGCCATTAAGGAATTTCCTTTGTGGGTTTGCTTTTCCTTAGATTGGATGGGTCTTGAGCTACTATCAAATAACAATATTTCAGGTAACTTTAGGTACCTCCATTTATTACAGCACAAAGACTTAGATTCTATAAATATCCTAGATTTTGTGCAGTAAACCTTCTCATCTAATAAATGAATTACCTCAGTAATAAAATTACAAATTAAATCCATAAAGCAGTATGGACTAACCAAGGCCCAGAGTCTAAAATTAGCAACACTACTTGAGAGTTAAGGTGGCACTCAGTATGAGTAAAGTTAGTAGAATTTGGGCCTAATAAGATAGTGATCAATGTACCTATACCAGTGCATCTTGTGAGTCATAAAGCAATAGAATATGCATAATCAGTTAGCTAACTAGTTACTTAACCCTACTATTCTAGTCCTCTAGCTTCCCTTCAGCCTTCTCTACTAATAAAAGAAAGGGATAGAAAAAGAAAGCTGCTCCCTTTGAATATATATTGAGCCCAACCCCACCTCTCTCCCAGGTGTCAATATTTAGGGATCATATCCTTTCTAACAAGCTTCAGCTAGCCTATAGCACTTGCTAGGTTGATCAGTTAATAAGGGGATTGATGTATCTTCCCTAGCTTGTTCAAAGAAGCTTTCGCCCTTTGTTTGCATCAAGACACTTAGGGGTATGAGAAAGGCATTGCTTGAGCCACACCAAATACATATCCATGTGATAGTTGATCCATTCCTCACAAAAGCACGCTCTATAGCTCCGCAGCACTACGGGGTTGTTAATTTGAGCTATTACTAGGTTGTAGACATTCTGTGATTCAGAGTGAATGTAAATATTGATTTTGTCTTTTCAAGTTTGGACAAACATGTTTGGTCTGATTTAAAACTCACTCAGGCCATCTGAGTTTACAGCTGAGCTTACAGACTTGAGTTTTCAGGGCTTGTGCTCTGCCTTGCCTGCTCCTGCTTGAAACCTAGTTCCTGGTTTAAAATGTAAGTTACCTCCTGGGTTCAAATGATGCTCCATCTTTCTTCCTGGGCTTGAAATGAGATGAGAGCTGCTGTCTTGTGAGATTTGGAGCCCATAAAAGCTGGAGTCATTGGTTCTGAACAAACTCACAACAGGAGCAGCTTATTCAGGAGTAGCTCTGCTGGAGTCAGGAGAGTTTCAGTAAAGTTATTTTCTCCCTTTCTCCTTTTGCAGAGTTCTCTCTGCTCTTCCTCACAATGGGCCTGACTCAGCTCTCACTGTGGGAATTCACCCAGGTCGGGGACAGGTCAGTGGACAGGCCAGAGTAGGGAATGGGAAGAAGGAGGCATGACCAAGATGGATCTTCACCCTGGCAATTGTGTGTCACTGCACTTGTCCATAGGGGCCATTGTAACAGGGGGCACAAATTCCTCAGGATTGCCTTAGCTTGCGCCTGGGGTCATACCCCAAATAGAAAGGAACAAGCTGCTTCTCTTAATACCTGCACCATCCCACATACCCCTCCTCTAGCCTACTCCTGACCAGGGCTGGCTCTAGGTTTCTTGCCGCCCCAAGCAAAAAAAAAAAAAAAAAAGCCTCTGAGATCGCAAGTGCTGCCCCGGGAATGCCACCCCTGGAACTGTGCCGTGCTTGGTTTGCTGGTGCCTAGAGCCGGCCCTGCTCCTGACATGTCACTGCCTGCCCCTATGCTGCCTACTCCAGCCAATCCAGGGATCTGATCTGAAGTCAATGGGAGTCTTTCCATGGACTTGAGTAAATTGTGGATCTGGCCCTTGTATTACTATGTTCTGTTGCAGGAACTTGTAACTACTATGTTGTTGAAATTAGCTTAATTAATAATGACCCATGTGGGAGAGCACTACGGTAGATAGCTGCTTTGCCAGTACTTATACTGCCCTTCCACTCCCGGTGGCGCTGAACTGGGCTGCGAATGTCTATAAAATGCCAACATGAGAAATGACAGCAAGGGCATCCACTAGTGTCTGTGACTCTGAAAGCCTTTGGAAGGGTCATCTGGCTTCAGTTTGTGGAAGACCACACACATTCCAGTAGCAGTGCCACCTGTTATGCATTTCTTGCCAGTTACTGCACTGCTCTGTTATGGTGCTGCTGGATGCCCTTAAAAACATTCCCATTTTGAGAACTAGACAACAGTACTGCAGTACTCCTGATATTTTGCTATGCACTTATACCTAGGGCAAACCACAGACACAGAGTATGCTATTATTTAGCAAATGCAAAATCAGTTTGTCAAGGTGACCTCTCCAGCCAGCTAAATATTTGCTTGTTTAATAAGGGCACACCCGGGGGTCAATACTGTTTTGGGGGGGTTGTCTTTCTTTGACCCTCTTTAAGACAAACAACACGTGTTACAGCACCTGTTGTTTTGTCCTCCCACTTATTGCTCGGTTGAGTCAACCTCCCCTGAGGCAAGTAACACAGCTCACAGGACTGCACCCAAGCACTAGCAGTGCTCCGCAGCTGTACGCTCCCTGGCAGCGAGCGCTGTGCTGTGTGACGTAGTTACTGCTACAGTAACAAAGATGCTCGATGAGCAAGAGCACTCACTTGTGCCACTGCTGTTTTTGAGGGGCGTGAGGCTGTGGGGTTCACCCAGACTAGTGAGGGGTTCTGTCACTGCCTGCCTTGTAACCTTCACTCCTTCTGTGCTGTGTAGAGCCCTGACACCAGCCACCTGCTCACAGCACAATGGCCTCACCCTGGCTTCCACCAACCTACTTACTCTTTGCAGGGTGACGCTAACATCCCCTCCAGTCCCAAGTCTCCCTCAAACCGTCTCCTCTGCAGTGTCCTGTTCCTGTCACTGGCCCCTCACAGAAGTTATTCAGTTGGCTGCCTCCAGAGAGACAGAGCACACACCTGCTGAGTAGTTTAATGAAGACCCATGCTTTACTTTATTACACAGCACAGAGATAATTTTCTAATAAAACAAGAGTAAGTTTATTAACAAAGACCAGAGATTTAAGTGATAACAGATAAGAATAGAAGACACAAGTATGGTTACAAGTAAAACAAAACAACGCACACTTTCTAGTGACTGAAACTTAATTTCAGCAAGTCACATTCTTTGTCTATGCAGGTTTCTCACTTACCTAAAGTCTCCAGCAACTCTTGCATTCCAGGGTAAGAGGATCCAGTTTTCAAAGGCTCAGAGGGTGCTGTACTCTATCGTCCCCTCAGTGATAGATGCCAAAATGGTTTTCTGCCTTTGCTTATACTTCCCAAAGTCTATTGTCTCTGTCTCAAGAGCCAGGAAGTCTTCCTGGGGGCACAGGATCCATACTCATGGGGATCACCAAGCAGTCTCCCCACCCCCAAACCCTCCTCATTTAACTTGCTGGCTTTGTTTGCCTTCTATGTAGATGTACTTTTCATTGTCCTTCGAGGCATTACCTGCCTCAATTTACATTGGAGACACAGGAAGACAGATGAAACTACATTCCTTTGTCTAGGACAGGCTGGGATTATAAACAACTTGCGAAACACTTTTTAACAACATATTTCCATCACGCATCTATAATGCTTTACACACTGCCATGGCCAGTGTGTCACCAGTTCACATACAATACTCTCATGACAACTTTTAGATACAAATTATGACAACAGTGTATTCAGGCAATGAGTATGTCAGGCCGGATGTGAGTTATGGTATGGTGTGCCCTCTGTCAGTTGGCATTGAGGGACTCACTGGGTCACCATGGGTATTGTCTCTCTAGAGCAGTGGTGGGCAACCTGTGGGCCGCACATGGCCCATCAGGGTAATCCGCTGGCGGGCCGCAAGACAGTTTGTTTACATTGATTGTCTGCAGGCACGGCCGCCCGCAGCTCCCAGTTGGTGCGGTTCACCGTTCCCTGCCAATGGGAGCTACTGGAAGTGGTGCGGGCTGCAGGGACATGGGTATGTTGGGAAAACAAAATCTAGTGATCTTACTGTTAGAAAACAAGAAACAATTACTGTGATGGTGAAGAAGCCCTTGGCACCAGCTGCTACTGTAGCAAACACCCTAGGAATGTGAGATACTGTATTCTCTCATGCTTTGGTAGAGCAAATGGTTTGCTACTATTCTAGGTGGAAATTTCGGTAGTGAGGAGTCATGTAACATAGGGCAGGATGTCGCTGATGATTCAACTAGGGATGAGTTCAGCAACATTGATGCTGAATACATCTCTGAATCTGAAAATTTGTTTAATATGCCAGAGGTCACATGAATCTCTCAGGGTTTGCAAAGAATGTCTCAGGCTGGAAAGATGACTTCTGAAATAAGGTAGCAGCAAAGAGTTTAGAAGAATTTGCATCTAGCAAACTAATTGCTCTGTCACAGGTAACAGTCTGGAAATACACACATTATTCTAGGGTGAAATCTTGGCTCCATGGAAGTCAAAATAAGTTTTATCACTAACTTCATTGGGGCCAGAATTTCAGCTCAGGCTTGATCTAATCTGTGCTATTGCTACGAAGATGTTCACCTTGCTTACAGCTTTCTGGTAAGATTGCTCTGTGGGAGAGGATGGATAGTCCTGTGGTCAGGGCACTAGCTTAGGATTTCAGAGACCTGGAATTCCGTGCTCCACCACAGACTTCCTGTGTGACCTTGGGCAAGTCAATTAGCCTCCGTTTCTCTCAGCTCCCCATATGTAAAATGAGGATAATAACTCAGCCCTACCTCTCAGGGGTGTTTTGAGGATAAACACAGTAAAGACGCTAGGCACATACTTGGGACAGAGACTACATTGAAAATAGTGCTATCTCAATGAGCACTAGTACAGCTATGTCTCCTCCAGCTGGGAATCAAACACCCCAGCTCCAAATGTAGACATACCCTAAGATAGATAGATTCTGGTGACGCATCATTCAAATAAATGCAACATTAAGACATGCCAGATATATGGGATGGAACAGAAGATTTATGTTTGCTGAATATAAGATTACAAAATGCTACTTTGTTTTTACCAAAGTATTTTGCCTTCCATGACCCTAGCTAGTCAGATATATTAGAAAACAAAAACAAACAGCCAAGGATTGATAAACACTTAAATGATGTTTTAGTTTTATTTTCTTCGGTCTCTCATATCTCTCCCTGGCCGGTCAGATTAACATATATATTTATTACTATGCAGGAAATACGGGAGGTAAGATTTTCCCATGATTACACATAGTGTAGTAATCCAAGATTCAGCCCATTACCAATCAGTTTGGCTTTATCTAAAGGCCATTGTGCTGTCGCTGATGTAAAATAGATTTGCAGACAAAGAATTAAAAAGTAATCTTTTAAAACAGAAAATGCTCAGTGCCGCAGTTAGAATTTCATTGTTTATATATGGAGTCATTAATACATGGTTTATGAGTTGCTCAGGACTAATTTGTATATTATTGAATTTATTCAGATAACTGGATGATGCTTTTATGACTCTGCTGGAGAACAAACAGAGCTAAAGGGTGACTCACAGTGCTTGTTCTGGGCTGTTGACTCCATCCTTAACTCCCTCAGCACCTCCCTCCTTTTATCTTTCTTCAGTGAACATTATGAGAAGTTTGTCCTTTGTTTCTTTTTGAAGAACACAGAGACACATAGCTCCACTGCAGCCCCAAAAGCCAGGTACCTCCGTTCTCCTCTGATCTACCTGCATTTCATCCCCTCTTCCATCCTATCCGCTCTCTCATTATCTATGGATCCAGTTCAGATTAGAGTTAGGCACATACTTAAGTGCTTTGCTGAACTGGGGCCTATCTGATTCAAAAGCCTGCTTCCTGGATCATGCATTTTAACCCTCAGTTGTCATCTCTTGCCTAGACTTTTCCTGGTCTCTTGCTGTCACCCCCATTTTTAGAAAAATTCCTTGCTTGATTTCTTTTCACTGTCTAACTATCAACATTGTCATTTTCCCTTTGTATAACAAAGTTCTGGAGAAAGTGCTTTCTCTTGCCTCTCTGACCACTATTGCTAATTCACTGCAGCACAAACTCCTTGACTACTTTCACGCCGGCTTCCAGTCCTTTCCCAATACCAGCCTTGCTTCTCCCTGCTTGGTTAATCACCTATGCTTCTGATCATGATTCTTTTGACTCCTTTTATCTGACATCATTTCACTGTGACCTTTATTTCTCCTCCAAAATGGTTATTCAGTAATACTACAGGGTAACAGAGAACCTTTAAAGACAAGGTACAGTTCATTTGTCTCTGATGAAAGAATGAAGATAGCAGTGCAATGTACTATTAGCTACTTGACCGTATTAATAAAGAACTCCATAAAATAACAAGGTTGTTTTCACATGTTCATGGCTGTGTTAACCATGGAACAAAGAGTATGGTGAAATGTTTGTATTGTGTTCATTGTAATATCATGAAACAAGTGAAAAATTAGAATAGAAAACCTGGAAACATGGGGTGCAGTCCTGGCTTTATTCAAGACAATGGGAATGTTGCAATTGAGGGGGACCAGGATTTCTCATATTCATTCTAGACAAGTAGAGAGATGCTTGCCAAAAACAAAATCAAGCAAGCAAGCTCAGATCTTGTGCAATAAGATACCCTCATGAACCTGGCACCTATAATGACAAGGTGAGAGTTGTGAAGAATAAGATACGAGCCAGGGCCACCTGGGGGGGGGGGGGGGAGGCAAGTGGGGCAATTTGCCCCAGGCCCCGCAGGGGCCCTCACGAGAATGTCGGCGGCTCGCCACTGCCTTCGCCTTCCCCCTGCGCCTCAGCGCGCCGCATCCAGGACCGGCCCCGGACAGCGCTGCAGCGGCGTGGTTTGGGCGGGGCCTGAGGTCCTCCCACTCGGAGCCGCTTGGTAAGGGGGCGGGGTGTGAGCTCTGGCAGGCTGAGCGGTAGGAGCTCCTGGACGCGACTCGCTGAGGCTGTGGGAGAGGGGGGAGGCGGCATGGTAAGCCCCTCTGAGCCGGGCGCCCCCCGACCCCATCCCCCCCCAGCCCTGATACCCAGCTCCGAGCCCAGCCCCTCTGAACCGGATACCCCCCTGACCCCATCCCCATCCCCCCACAGCCCTGACCCACAGCTCCGAGCCCAGCTCCTCTGAGCTGGGCACCCCCCGAGCCCAGCTCCCCACAGCCCTGACCCCCAGCTCCGAGCCCAGCCCCTCTGATCCGGGCACCCCCCAACCCCATCCCCCCACAGCCCTGTCCCCCAGCTCTGAGCCCAGCTCCTCTCAGCCGGGCACCCCCCTGACACCATCCCCAGCCCCCCACAGCCTTGACCCCCAGCTCTGAGCCCAGCCCCTCTGAGCCGGGCACCCCCCGACCCAGAGCCCAGCTCCCCACCCAGCCCTGAGTAACAGTAGTGCCACCCCCAGGCAGCGACAGCCCATTGGCACCAACCATCACCATCACCCAGTGACAGCCCATTATATAACTGCAAATGTATACATACCATTAAAGCATTTAATGTTTTTAAATAATGTATTTCGTGTATTTTCAAATTATTATAAATTAATTTTTGAATGTATTTCACTGGTTATTTTTTACATTTCCAAATACATGTTACTATAGTATTGCAACTTTTTTTTATGGAAGGGGCCCCCAAAATTGCTTTGCCCCAGGCTCCCAGAATCAGCTGGGTGGCCCTGATATGAGCCCATGTGGAGGATTAGCAACAATGTTTTTGAGTAAGACAAAAGTTTTCTCTGGTGGAATCAGCCCATTCTACTGCCAGATAATCCGTCCATTGTGTCTTCATCTTATTTTTCCTTACCAGATCCATCTTACATGGTGCTTTATACAAATATGGAATAAGCTTTCTCATTAAACTATTTTTTTCAGAAGAGGATGCTTCCAAGTAAGTACTTTCGTCAGTTATTTGTGTAATCTTCTGGTATGTGTTACACATTTAAACTGGTAGTGAAATAGGTCAGAAGGAGGTGAATTGAAGAGGCACTGAGCTTTCTCAAACATAATAAGTTCGTGTCCTTTTATATGTCCCGGCCCCTCCCTGTATCTATCACTTTTCCATCTCTGAAATATTACTCTCATGTGATCATCTGGCTCTGTGGATGAAACTGGGTTACTATAGAAAATATGGAGATTTTAACTGATTAGATCCCACTGCTTCCAAGCATTTGTCCAAGGTATTATTAATATATCTAATCATATAGGTGCAGAAGGGGAAGGGAGTTGTCTTCCTAATTAACACTGAGTTAGTTTCCCAGCAGTACCTCATGCGCTTTCAGAACATTAATTAGCTGGGGGAGGGGGCTGTCTTCCTCTGCAACATGGGGCATGGATCATTGGCAGGTTTGAATAGAGTAAATGGTGGATTCTTTGTAATGTGAAGTCTCTAAATCATGAGTTGATGATTTCAATAACTCAGTCAGAGGTTATGGGCCTATTACAGGAGTGGGTGGGTGAGGTTCTGTGGCCTGCAATGAGCAGGAGGTCAGACTAGATGATCATGATAGTCCCTTCTGCCCTTAAAGTCTATGAGCCTGTGATATCTTGCTTCTAGGACAATATAACAGGGCCAGGACAGCTTTATTAATTATTAATTATTATTATTATCTTATTTATTATTTATTCTATCCTGGTTGAATATGAAAAAGTCTCCTCTCCAACTTTGAATCCTTTCCTTTTTAACCACTCATTTGAAATTGCTTATTGAGTCATCACACCATTTCTTCCTGCTTCCCAGTTTATAATGCTTCAAGGATTTTCTTGGCCTTCTCCTCTCCTTCATCCATTTTCTCTTGCTGCTTGTCAGCCGCTCGCTCATCGCCCACTTGCTTTCCAGCTTCAAGGCTCTGATCCCTGCTCTTTGCCCTCCCATGTGAGCCAGGTTCTGGAAGGCTCTGCCTTGTGAGGGGTGGAGGTGGGGGGTCGATAAGACCCTCTCCCTATTCCACAGTGTGAGCCAAGATCTGGGGGGTATCAGAGCCACTCGTCTTCCCTACATAGCCTCCAACAGTGAGAAGGGGCTCCAGACTCACCCTTCCGCCGATGCAGTTCCTTCTAGGAGGAATGGGAAAGCCAGAGAAGTGCAGGGGAGTGTAGAAAGGAAAGGAGGGAGTCAGTTCAATCGGGAATGTCGGGGGCGGGGGGCGGGAACTTCACATCTCTTTAGATCCTCCCCATTTTTGCCCCAAACATGCCCCCACAGTGCTGATTCCAGGGTGGGGAACTTGAACAGGCTTGTTCAGTGGACAGCACAGGCACACAGTGCTGAGGGGAGGTGGGGAGTTGAGAACAGGCTTGCTCGATTCATGGCACAGAGCTATAATGCAGAGACCAGGTGAGAAGCCAGAAATGTTTGCTGCATGGCACAGTACACAGCATTGAAATCTGAGTTGGGATCTGAGAACAGGCATGCTCAGAGCATGCACCAAGCACATAGTGCTGAGGTTGGGGTAAGAAGCAGAGATCAGGCATACTTGATACATGGCACAGACCCACCAGCCCTGACACCATGAGAGGGGGAGGAGCTACCCACTAAAATGAATGGAGCAGTTGACACGTCTCGGAGCTATTGTTTCAGGCTTCATTCAGCTGACAATATCTCATTGAGATGAATGGGCTGCTTCACACGTCTCTGAGCCTCCAGTGCTACAGATGGATGTGCAGAGCCCCTTCCCATATACTAGGCCCAGATTTGGGGCAGGGACTCTGCATCTCCAGTCTCCTGCCTCTTCCTACCTCCAGCTGGTACTTGCACTCCTCACAGCCTCACCACATTCCCTCTTCCCCAAGCTTACAAGGGGGATGGAGTGGCAACGAGGAGCTGTGTGTGTGTGAGAGAGAGAGAGGAATAGAGGGCATCAGAATTGTGCAGTGGAGTATGTTGGGCATAATCTCTTTCCCCCAGACATCGCACACCCATGTCCCTCCAAGTCCGTCTCCCTCTTCAGTAAATGTCCCTACTGATTCCATGCTAGCCCCTGCGCCACTCTTGCATCCTCTCTCCAGCTCTTCAACCTCTGGGGCCTGTGCTGCTCCATGAGGAAGGGGGCTGAAGAGGGAGAACCAGGCTGGACAGGCAGAGAGATGGGAGATGAGGAGAAGATGAAGGGACAGTGAAGGGACTAACATGCAGCCAAGGAAATCATTGCCAAGGAGCCAGAGGCAGTGGATGGGGAGAGCTAGGCTGTGGCACATGGGGGTGCTGAGAATTTATTTAAAAAAAACCAAAGAAATGAAATGCCCCAAAACTTCATTAACACAGAGTTAGTTTCCCAGCAGTACCTCATGCCCTTTCAGAATATTGAATTAGCTACCTCTGAAAACCTCTGAAAACCAGGAGATGAAGAGTTAAGGTAACACAAACTTAACTGTCTCAAAACCAGGAAGTAAAGAATTAAAGTACACATTACCCCTGCAATGTAACCTTAACTCTGCCCTCTTCGGAAGTTGTCCCGCACACTAATAATGTACATGCTAACACTCCACCCTCACAGCTGCTGGCGAACACTCTGGGAAGAGAGCCCATGAACACTGTTGGACACAGTCTAACATATTCTCTTTGCTAAGGCAAAACTTGGGTGTAGCAAATGGGAGCTACTTACACCTACTTATGTTCAAACATTGAGCCCATTCCATACAATCCATCCAGACTTGCTAAATGTTACCACCCTGTCACCTGGGTGCCCCTCAGTGCCAACTGGCAAAGGGCCCTCATTGTACTGTAATGCATATCAGGCCTGACACACTCATTACCCCCAACACACTGTCATCATAATATGTATCAAGAAGGTGTCATTTGAGGTATCATAGATAAATCAGTGACACGCTGGTCCCAAAAATCATTGTGTGACTTATGTTCGAGTTGAGTACAAAGAATTATAGATGCGTGCTGGAAATATGTTCTTAAAATGGGTTTGGGAGGCAGGTCATACATCCAGCCTGCCCTAGACAAAAGAATGTGTATCTACATGTCTGACCAGCCTGATTACTGGCAAAGGACAATGAAAGGACATTTATATAGAAGGTAAACAAAGCCATTAAGCTAATGAGCTGTAGAGAAGACAATTTAGAGATCAAGTTGGGGGACAGTTTCAAGGAAGCTACATGAATTCTTTGCATTAGTCTTCACTGCAGAGGATTATGAGGGAGATTCCCACATCTGAGCCATTCTTTTCAGCTGACAAATCTGAGAAACTATCCCAGAGTGAGACATCGATAGAAGAGGTTTTGGAACAAACTGATATATTAAATAGTAATAAGTCCACAGGACCAGATGGTATTCACCCAAGAGTTCCGAAGGAACTCAAATATGAAATTGCAGAACTACTAACTGCGGTATGTAACCTATCACTTAAATTAGCCTCTCTTATAAATGACTGGAGGATAGCTCACAGTTCTAGGTGCCATGAGCAGATATCATACACCCTTTCACCTTGGCCCTAAAGATTCCTTCTGAGACATTACCACCACCCACAATGCCCTGGAGTATCCAAATATTGCTCACAACCCATAGGACAAGAAGACCTTGGTGCACCACTACTGACACAGTCTATAGAACCCAGCATTAAAATGAAGCTTACATGATCCTTTGAAGTACGAATGCACCTCTCCTCATATCACAGGAACAATTATGCCACCCTTCGCCAACTAATCCCCCACCATTCAATACAACTACAACACACACAGGGAGTGTAGCTGGAATGCATGCTGAGAAATGCTGGAATTCAAATCTGTGGAACATGACACAAATAATGGCACATTCTCTTAGAACTTCCTCGTGTCTCCCTGTTGCGGCACACACATCTCTTATTGAACCATTCCCAGTGGCTACTGCCAGAGTTGAGGGGCAGAGTTAAGGCTGTGTTGCAGTGGTGGCATGTACCTCAGCTCTGTATTTCCTGGTTTTCAGAAGTTTGAGTGTTGCTGAATTCATTGTTCTGGAATGGCATGGACATCGCTGCACAACTTTAATGCTGTTTTGGGGCATTTAATCAACTTTATGGTTATTACACTCAAGTCTCCCTCTCCCTCTTCACTCTCCATCCCATTTCTGCCCATATACCTACCTGCTTTGACTTTCAGCACTTGTCTAAACCATAACTTCCTACTGCTGACTGCTTTAGAGAATGCAATCCTCCTTTCAGGAACATCAATACAATTTCATCTCCCCAAATCATGCTCCTTATCCCAGATTTCAACTTTGCTTCCCAAACTCCTGGGATCAGACTTGACCATGAATCTATTTCTCTTTCCATATCGCCTTATCTCTAATACCTCCTTCTCATATCTTCTTAGTGCCCCCTTGTTTACATGACCAGAATTCATCCTTGTCTTGAATCTACCTCTACTGAACTCCTTAGTACACACCTTAATCATTTCCTGTCTCAGTTACTGTAACAACTTCTTTTTTGGACTTCCTGATTCCCTATTCTCTACATCAGGGGTCGGCAACGTTCGGCATGCGGCACATCCCTCAGCCTGCGCTGCTTCCCGCCGCCCCCATTGGCCCAGGACGGCGAACCGCGGCCAGTGGGGGCCGCGATCGGCTGAACCTGCCGCGTCACCAGGTAAATAAACTAGCCCGGCCCACCAGGGTGCTTACCCTGGCGAGCCGCATGCCGAACATTGCCGACCCCTGCTCTACATTAAGGGGATCCCAAATGCTGCAACCAGGCAACTGTCTGGCTTAGGAGTCAAGTTTCTCCCCTCATCCTTCATCACCATGACTGTCTTCTTATCCATTTCAGAATGCAGATCAAAATTACTCTCCTGCTTTTGGAAACTCTCCGTGGACTTGCTTTGTCATGCCTCTCTGATGCTACGTTCAGCTACCTGCTTAACAGCTCACTCCATTAGTTTGAACTTGGTCCCTGATTCCCATTTGCATGTTAAAACCCTGTATGGTATGACTGGCATTTCTTCATGAATGCATCTTTCTATCCTCCCTTCAAGATAAGTAGCCTGAAAGAAGAGGTTTTTCCATCCTTACCTGCTTATACCATTCAGCTGCCTCTTCTCTGACCCTTCTCCCTGCTGTATGCTATTTTTCCCTTGCTACACTCTGCTGGGCACTCAACTCAGTGCTGTAAGACACGCTCTCCCTCGCCATTCTACGTGTTGCTGGGAAGCGTTTTGTGATGCTGTATATGAAGGAGGTATTAAAATAAATGGCATTATGCACGAGATTAGGGAGAGCATGATGCAGAATGTTTCTTTTCAAACAGGGAGGCAAAATCACTGTGGTTTACAGTGCAGCTTGTAATTAGTGCCATTAGTGTAAGATGGCACTTTATAATGGACATCACCAAGTAGGTGAGCTGAAGCAGGAAATTCTTTGCTTACTAGGCTTTCTGGTCCTAAAAGAGTCTCAATCTATTCCACTGCTAAATAAGGGCATTTCGGATTTTCTCAGGAGGAAGCATTTTATTGCTCTGGCTGATTTAATTCACATGATCAGAGTCCTTTATCAGTCTGAACTTCCCAGCAACTCTCTGCTTCACTTCCTGGTTCTCCTGGGCGCATGCCCTAGGCAGCCAGGTCTCTGGTTTCAGCAACCACACTGCTACAGACTTCACTCTAAATCTGCATAAGCATGACATCTGTACTCTGATTCTTCCAGAACTTTCCCCACACTGGGGAGAGATGTCCTAATTGGTCCCACAACTGCTAGATCACACTAGAGCACCTTCCCTGCTTCAAAACTTCGCAAGCCAATTCCTAGGGCTAACTAATAATAATGAGCCCTTCTGTATCACTTGGAGGGGCTAAATTGTGGCCTAAAACCACAGCTCACACTGGAGCACATGGAGGTGCACCACCCCTGCGAGAACTGTCAGAGGCATTGTGCCTGCCAGGCAGCACAGCTGCTGTGCCACCACCGGTGCGTCAGTGCACACAGTCTCCGTGGAGGAAGGGAGTGTCATGGCCCTACCATCTCCCAAATTCACCAGGAACTACACCGGTCTCTGCCAGCAGAACTGCGTACATCTCAGGTGGAGGGCAGTCGGTGTTTCTGCCATTGACCTCCATAGGTTTTCTACCAGATGTGGACAGCTCTTACTCCTATCAGGGGTCCAAAGGAGCTCCCCTGGCAGGAGGTTAACTGGTGCACTACTGAATCAGCAGGCTCCCCAGATGCCCTGGCCACACAACTTTTCCTGACACCGCCAATCAGTATTGGCCCTTTTTCCTTAGAACTGAAATTGCTATTTTATTTTATTTTTTGCCACCACATGCTGGGGCCCTGGCAGGTGCCACCATTAAAAAAACATCCTCCAAGGATTATTGGCCCTTTGGCATCGCTGGATCTTAATACTTGTTTAAATACAGATCTATGTGTAAGGTGCCCAAGTAAACAACACACATTTGACAATTTTTACTAGTCAGGCTTCCAAAAATAGTACAAAACAATTTAAATAATGATTTACATGTAAGTGCGTATATGTGTAAAATGACTGTATACATTATATATCATGCTTGCCTTCTCAAACTGTTTTTAAATGTCATAAAAGTGTTTATCCCCTCCCCCCCCTCCAAATTACTACTTTTCTCGGTGTCCTGGTGCACATTGGCTTGGGATTCTGGAGCTAACTGTGGATTTGGGACCGCCCTGGATTTCCAAGCTGTGTTGTCACCCTGATTTGTGGAAGAGCTATGGCTATAAATTTCATCTGGCTGTGAACCTGCTATGTCTAGGTCACAGTAAATAAAATAAAATTAAACCACTTGGAGATTTGGGAAGTTGCTAACAACACCAGTCAAACGGTCCTCTCTGCCAGCCAATCCTCAGAGTGGCTTTGGGGTTAGCCTTGCATGTGTGTACGGGAGGGATGGATATGGTTATCCATACTTTCAACCATAATGACAGGCAGCTGCTAAGTGAGTACAAGAGGCAAGAACATAAAAGAATGAAAATGAAACATTTCAAATTAAAAGTTAAAACTGATTAAGAGCTCCCCCCTGCTGAAAGCCCCGTGTGCAAACTCCTCTGAATTCTGTACACTAAAGGTTTACAGAATCAGGACGTAAAACTTCAGATGGTGATTGCTTCTGTTCTGAAGTAACTGTGTTGCTTCCCTTGCTTCACTTAAAAGAATATTCTAAAGATCAAAATTTCTTAAGAAATATTAGAGAGACAAGGTGAGTGAGGGAATACCTTTTATTGGACCAACTTCTATTGGTGAGAGAGACACGCTTTTGAGCCACATAGAGCTCTTCTTCATAGCTTCATGTGGCTTGAAAGCTTGTCTCACTCATCAACAGAAGTTGGTCCAATAAAAGATATTACCTCACCCACCTTGTCTCTCTAATATCCTGGGACCAACACAACTATAACTACACTGCATTCAGAAATATTGTCATTCACTGCCATCTAGTGTTAATCTGAGAGACTGCCAAAACCAGCAAATGACTGTCCTCTGCTTTTCACAGGCGTAGTGGTTTTTCATTTGCAGACCCCTAAAATATTTTGAATGGAGGTTTGGACCCCTTTGGAAATTCAACCTGTGGTCCGAGGACCCCTACCATAAAAGTCTTAGACTGAAAACTGACTGAACAGAATTCAACTATAAATGTATATATGTGCTCAGCCTGGCATTTGACACAGTGTGAGAAAGGGCATTAAACTGTGGGCCTCTATGGTACTGACAAGACTTCCAGCTTTTGACCTGTAGGTGGGGGTATTTGCATACTTTTGATGGATCAGAAAACGTAATGCCTTCTCTGGGATCTGAAACTTTATTTTCATGATCACCTTTTGCGGACCCCTTAGACAGTCTGTGGACCCTGAGGGGTCTGCAGACCACAGGTTGAAAACCACTGGCTTAGGCCAACATTTTAATACGTGGGGGGGCTGAAGTTAGATACTTAACTTCATAGTTTTTAAAAAGTGGCTTGATTTTCATAGGTACGGAGCATCCCCATATTTCCCTGACAGTGGGAACTGCAGATGCTCAGCAACTCAGTCAGGCCACATGGCAGGACTGCCCTGGAGCCCCACATCCTGCAAGTCCAGGGTCCCTGTCCCTGGGGCAGGCCACATGGCAGGGCTCTGGAGCCACGGACCCTGGATCCCCATCCGAGGATTTCTTGGCTTCATAGCAGGGAAGAGAGAATTGACTAGAGCTGGATCTCTCAGGGCTTCCAGGACTTGCAGGCTCCTGGCTCTGACTAGCTCTATTTTAAAGTAATAGCTCTGTTTAGTCAGTGGAAGCTGGGTGTACTTGAAACCTTTGAAACCCAGACCACTTATTTTGATGCCTAAATATGAATTAAGATGCCTGATTTTACGCTAGTTTCAAAATCTGACCCACTGCTGCCAGAGTTTGTCTGTGGGGTTTCACTCTAGGAGTGAAGAGCCACCTGATGAGCAATCTCAGAAGAGATTCCTGGACATCTTTCCAGAAGCAGCTCTTAGGAGAACGGTCACCACTTGAACTTGAAAGCAGGAGGAAAAGGGGAGGGGCAAACCTGGGAAATGTCCTCCATCTTCAAAAGAAGAGATCAATAGAAGCTGTGTCTACTTGCACCTGTGGCTGGATTCAGGCTACAGAACTCAAAAGGCAGCAATGGCTCAATAAGATTCGCCACTGAAGGGCAGAGGCAAGTGGCCCTTCCTGTTCTCCCATAGGAATCCAGGAATCTTCAGCAATCCAGCAGCTGACTGCACTTCACCTTTGGTAGTCCCAGCAGAATAGCTGTGAGAACAGAGAGAACCTGTTTCTTTCCCTATTCTCATTCAACAGCAGCATCAGGGAGTATGAAGATGAGCAGATACTAACTAGCTCCAGCTCTGGACTATAGCCAGTTTTGAGTTAGAGATGTTGAGTGAGGTGATATCCTCACTGAAATCATAGTGTGATGTTATCTATGCTACCTCACTCTAGGCAGTTTTAAAGCACAAATGCCATTAATTTGCATTGAGGCGCCCTGCCTTTTGTGTGGATTAGTGAGGTTCCACATTGTATGACATCATTCCCAGTACTTAGTTTACCATTACCTGAATAATAAGGTATTCTTTAGAGACTGAGTAAAATGATGTGCAAAGGCTAAAAGTAAAATATGTCTGAACACAAAGGCAGAGCACTGATGGTGACAACCAAATACAGACATAAGCAGTTTATTGTTACCATTTCTGAAACTGAAAATACAGTACAGCATTTCAACAGTACAGTTTAATTCATGTTTATGGTATACCTACATGTATATTACTGTATTCCACATAATGCATTTTATATTCTGTGAATAAATAACAGGACCCAAAGTGCAGATTAAGCTAACAAGATGAGTTGTGATGGTAGAACCAAGAGAAAAGGTATGTCTGCTATGCAGCTGGGTCCATGCTTCCCAGCCCAGGTAAACACATACAGGCTAGCTCTGTGAGGCTTAGGCTAGGTATCCAGTGGGTTGGGCAGGTTTGGACTCGGTTGGCCATCCTGAACCACCACTCATGGTGCCACGGCCACACTGCTATTTCTAGCACACTAGCTGGAGCAGCAGTAGTGTGTGTCTGTTCACCTGTGCTGGAAAGCACCATGACAGTTTCAGTGTAGACAAACCTTAAACGTACTATGTACAAGGGACAATAGTTCAAAGTGACTGACAGAATTAAATTCTGCATTCTGCTATTTGTATTTTAGGCTGTACTTATCTGATGGCAGAATCTGGCCTTTCAGTTGCAC
Source organism: Chrysemys picta bellii (assembly GCF_011386835.1). Taxonomy (NCBI): domain Eukaryota; kingdom Metazoa; phylum Chordata; order Testudines; family Emydidae; genus Chrysemys; species Chrysemys picta. Next base: position 234,021,417 of record NC_088792.1, read on the forward strand.
AATAGGTTCACAATCTTACATTTATTTTGTACCTTTCAGGGCCTGATCCTGCAGTCCTTACTCAGTCAAAACTCCCAATGAAATCAGTCTGGCTCAGTTTCTTGTTTTACATTAAATGATTTTTTACATAAAGTGATTCCTTTACCCATCTGTCCCAAAAAGTCAGGTTATTATAGGAATTAGTATACTTTGAATGCATCAAAAAAGATGTTCATAACAGCAAAACAGGTCAGTAAATACAGAGCTAAGAGGTTTATTGTATTTCTTGTAAACCCTATCTGGGAACCTGTTCTATACTTGTGTACATGATGTGAGTACCATTAACATTACACATGAGCATAGGAGAGGAGAACCTAAAGTGAAGCAATTTTACAAGTAATATATGATGTGATATTCATGTTCAGAAAGAGTTGTTGTTTTCAGCTGTGTTAGAGCTAGGGGCATTTTGATTTTACAGCTTTTAACACAGTATCCCATTTACTGTTCATGTGTTCTAACTGCTGTTTCCTAAACCTATGCTGAAATAAATCATTACTGTCTTCATCATCAGCCTCTGATACTATCTCCATTTTTTGTATGATCAGTTTAATGAGCTCATGCTGTTTTTCCAAGAGTGTTGACATATCCTTAAGCCTAAAACAAAAGAAGTATATACACAGAGTAAATTTTATAATGTAGTTTTACAGCAGATTTCATAGAATCATAAACATTAAAGATGCAAAAGACCTATTAGATCATCAAGTTCACTCCTCTGCCAAGAAAAAAAAGTTCCCTAGAGTATATTTAATATCTCATGCCATGGTGCTTCCCCCATTTCAGGAATATTGGGTTGGAAAATGAGCTGCATGGTCCTTGAGAAAAGTGATATATAACTGTACATTTTAAATATAAGAGCAGAGATCTGTCCTATCCTGAAGCAGAATTATCACTTGCAGGGCATGATCCTGCAAAGCCCTTTCTATCCACAATAGTTACTCATTTGTGTAGTCCCACCGAGGTAAAAAAGGCCAGATTTTTAAAGGTATTTAGGTGCCTAAAGAGGCAGATTGGTGTCTAGAGGATTTTCAAAAGTGCTTTGGCACCTGCCTAACTAAATCTGGCCCAAAGGGATTACTGAGGATTTAGTATTAGCCCTATAGAATGCAATTTGACATATACGTCTTTTTGTTATATTTTACAAAAGCAATTAATTACAAAAATGGAATCCATCTCCATGGGTTACTGAATGAGTGTGTTGAAAACTCCAGTGGTGGTCCAATGGTAGAGCAGTGAGGCTCGGGAACTGCAAGGGGATCTTTAATGTGTTTCCTGTGGCTTTTTGCGGCACATAATATTAAAATATTGGGAGATTTAATTATTAACCAATCTGGATCCTTTTACTAAATTATTAACCAATTCTAGAATACTTGGTCAGTCATTTTGCTGTGAGAATTAAAATATCTATCTATCTATATATATATATATATATACACACAGCAAAATGACTGATCAAGTATATAGTAACTGAAACAATGAATTCACACTACTGTAACTCTTTTGGGTAATGCTGATCATGAATTTGGCTCCTGAACCACTGAGATCTGTCACTGGCCTAGAACATGGAAGACCTGCGATCAACTCCCTGCTCTGTCACAGATGTCCTGTGTGATCTTTGGCAAGTCATTTAGGTCCACATTTTTTTAATGAAATTTAGGCTCCTAAATCAGTTAGGGGTTACAACCCTGAATACAGCAATGCCTAAATATCTTTTAAAATCTTGACCTTAGTGTCTCTGTGCCATAGTTCTCCATCTGTAAAATGAGGACAATAAGACTTCACTACCTCACAAGGCTGTTGTGCATCTAATACATTAAATATTGTGAAATATTCAGATATTACGTATTCAGATATGAGGGCCATCTGAGTACCTTAGATAGATTTAATTTCACTTTATGAGTACAACACTAAGTGCTATGACACTGGCATTAACTGAAAATATATTCGCAATGCTGATTCTGCTTATTAGTGCAGAAATAAAACAACAAAAATAAATACCTGTATTTCTGTTTCAAAATTTCCAGTTCTAAAGTTGTATCAGCATTCTGAGCATCTGTGACAGAGTCTTCATAACCAAAGCAATAGTTGAACACGCTCTAAACAGGAAATTGTTTAGACATTACAATTCAGACATTACAGTGATACACAAAACCCTAGAGAGATAAATGCAGCAATTTCTCCTCCCCAGAGTGAAAGTTGCAGCTTCTATCATAAAGCTATATTTTAGCACCCTTATAACTTTGGCTTAGAAAATGTATTTGGCCTGAAAACAGCTAGTTTCACTTTGCCAGCAAAATAACAAGTTCTCTCAAAGTTGGAAAAAAATATTCTGTGCTGCAGGTCATTAAACTATTACCCTTGTTTGAATTATATTAGTTTATCTCATATTTCGTCTCTCTCTGCCAAGCTTCCCGCATGGTTACACTTCCTTGAAAACTCATGACCAACTATAGTTGCTTAATCACAACTTAGTTTCTTCAAAGTTATGTTATTTTTGTTGTGGATAGTTTGAGGCCTAATCCTGTGCCCAGTGATGTCAATGGAAGATTTTGCCATTAACTTTAATGAGGACAACATTGTATCCTCTGGTTCCAATCCTGCACACAGCAACATTAATGACAACATTCCTATTGACTTCAGTCCATGAAAAAAGAGCCCCAAGTGTGTGTCAACATTTTACTCTAGGATACATCAACTTACCATAAATCCACAGTATCTTGGCCTATTAGGATACACGGTGATTGATTCCTGGTCCACCCGACTTAGGAACCAATATGGCAGCTTCTTCTCTAAATTTGTGTGAAGATTAACCTAAACATATTTTTGCATTTAGAGTAGTAATTAACATAGCATAACACAATTCTCTTTAGATCAAAATACATGATTCGGATGATGTAAATGTCCTACTCATTCTGGTAATAGGTTTAAAAAAAAAAAAAACATTTGCTTCATTGTTTTGAAATTTAGACCTTCATCCAATGTATAATATGTAAAGCTGGTTGTTATGGCCAAAAAGAGGAAAAGTCATGTGTTAGTCATAGTAAAATAATGCAAATGTAAAATATTTATAGAGAAAGAATGCAAAAAGTCACTGGAGACACTTCTTTAGTGGATGCTGGGTGGGCAGGGAAACATCTGGCGTCCAGCATAGTTTGTAAATCTCAGTCTCAGAGCTCAGGATGGATGGCTTTGTGCTTAAGGCCGTGGATGCAGTCTTCAGAGACTTGGATCTCTTGCTCTACCACAGACATAATGTGTGACCCTGGCCAGTCACTTACTGTTTCTGTGCCTCAGCTCTCCATCAGCAGAATAGGAATACTAGTAATTCCCTGCTTTTTATTGATGTATTGTAAGAGGCTCTCAGATACTCTGCTGATGAGGGCTATGTAAGCAGCTAAGATAGAGAGACTGGTATTGAGGGTTTCAGTGGGATTCAGGGAGGATCGTGCAGTTGTCAAAAGGTTAGATCAGAGAGGATTTCCATCACTTGAAGAAGCTGGGTTTGCAGGACTATTAATAGGATTAGTAATAACAGGTATTAGGAGAGATTCTGCAATAGGATGGTGATTGGGTACTTGACACAGTGGTAGGATCTGAGACCATTCAGCAGTTGGAGTGGGTATTATGAAGCCCTGACATGCAGGGGGCATGGGCCTATGGTAGGGCCGCTGTAGAGTAGCCTAAGCTGCCTTGTGTAAAACTGGTACCTGTAGGAATTCTCCCCTGGCTTAATTCAGGGCTCCCCTGGGCCTTTTTATACTGTTGCTGCTGCGTGATGAATCCCTCTGTGATGGGGTGTACAAACTCCATCCTGTGCCTGCAGGGGTTATCAGACAATACTGGACCCAGGGAGCCTGCCGGCAGCGCATGCTCCAGCTTGAGAGGAAGCTTAAAAGGGAGCCACTCAGCTCAGAAGGGAAGAGGCTGGGAAGAAGACAGACCTACCCTGAGGGCTCCTGAACAAGGGAACTGAAGAAGCCTCACTCTGAGCAAGAGGACTATCTGCTGAGGCCAACTAGGGCTGAAGGTTTAGTTGTCTTTTCTTTTGCTATCTTATATTTAACTTGGAGACCTTGGGCCAGACGGATGGCAGGAAGTGACCCAGGGAGGCAAGCTCTAGGGCACTCCAAATTGTCCAACACTTTATAGGTCCCTGGGTCAGAACCTGGTGCAGTGGGAGGGCCCAGGATCCCCTGCCAACTGCTCTTGTTGCAGGAGGGCATAAACCTCATTCCCTCCCCCCACTTCCCCCCAAGTAAGGAGAGACTAAAGATGTTGAAAATCCTGAGGCGAGGATAAGCCACATACAAGAGTTAGGAACTGGATGGAAAGTCCTTGCTGCTGGGAGGTGAGAGACTGGAAACTGGGTCCTGGCCCTTTGAGGACTCTACTACACCCTCCCATCCATTTAAACTATTAAGGAAATACTGAACATGTATACTTATTTCTTTAAACATGAAATACTATATCAGCTCATTTCAGTTATTCATAGCATTGGTATTTCATGTTTTTGTCAAACATGGAAAAGGTCACATAGGTCATTTGAAGTTTCAAAACACAGATATTTGAGTTTTCTGATAACTAACTGTGCTCTACACATCACTAGGTGACTTCTAATGACCATGCCTGGGGAATAGCATTCGACGCATCTGACGCCCCATCCTTCAGTTTTTCGTCCGTGGTCTCACTCTCTTTGGAGTCAGATTACTCCTTATCTTCTCTTTCCTGGTTCTGGATTTACCACTGCAGCCTACTCAACTCCCATGGCTACTTCACCCCTCCTGGCCTCTTACCAGACTTCTTACTCCAGTACAGGATGCCAGGGCTTGCTCTCCCAGTGGACTTCCTCTTTGTTCCTGGAGGCCGCCTTCCTCCCAGGGAACAACTGCAGACTCCTTCCTCTGCAGCCCTCTTCTGCTTTCAGCCTCTTGGTTTTATAGTGCTGGCCCTGCCCTTTCCCATCTGGGCTTCACTCTCAATTAACCTTGGCCCTCCTTTTTTCAGGTGATGCAAAGTGAACTAATTGGCCTCTTAGACCCTCATTATCCCTATCAGAGCTGGTGTGGGGTGAAAACCCCATCACACCAACCAATAAATAAATAAGTGCAAAACATGCATTTCTTCTTCAAGAATTGCCTCTGTATTCCATCCCAAACCCCTGCTTTCAGTCATTTGTATCTCTAGCAAAAGAAATTCCTTTTGGGATGAAATTTCTCATGCTGTAAGCTAAAAACAAATTTTTAAAATACGTTTGAACATAGTCAGTTCAGCTAATTGTGAATTTTGTGAGCATCAAAAGAAAAGGTTACTCACCAGTAAGTGTAGTTCTTTGAGTGTATTGCCTCTGCACACTTCTGGGATATATGCTGCAGCACTGTGAAGCTCTGGGAACTTTCTAGAAAGCAGTGCAAACCAGCGCCACATGTGCACCCCCTCTTGACAGTGAGTTCCTGAATGTTCAAAGCTGAAACTACAAAACAGCTGTACACTCCCAATCACCTCAGTTCCTTCCACCAAACTTTGGAGCTCTAGAGAAGTAGAACTCCAAGGTAGTGTGAGGCTGCAGAAGCAATACATTCTAAGACAATTGCATAGTCTTCATGTTTCCACTTGTGGAAGTCTAGTGATCATACAACCTACAAGTAGGTGGGCTGAGTTCTAAATAAATGTGTGTACAGAACTCCAAGCAGCAGACCTGCAGATTTCTTAAGTGAAAACGTTACAAAGTCATGTCACCTAAGCTGCCTTACTCCAGTAAGCAAGCCCCAAGTCCTAGATTTTTAAAGGATTTTAGGCACCTAAAGATGCAGATAGGTACACAGTGAGGTTTCCAGAAGTGCATAAATGAGTTAACTATGAGAGGGGTAGCCGTGTTAGTCTGGATCTGTAAAAAGCAACAAAGAGTCCTGTTAGACTAACAGATGTATTGGAACATAAGCTTTCGTGGGTGAATACCCACTTCGTGGGTCTGACAAAGTGGGTATTCACCCACGAAAGCTTATGCTCCAATACATCTGTTAGTCTATAAGGTGCCACAGGACTCTTTGTTGATAAATGAATTAGGTGCTCATGTACTTTTGAAAACCTCACCAACTGCATCTTTAGGCACCTAAATACCTTTGAATTAAGTCCCTTCATTACTGTCATTGGCTACCATATAATATGTCTCAATACATAGCCTCTGATATGTTGCAGGGGATCTGGTGTCCTTCACATTTTCATGAATCTTGATTATTTTTAGGCTAAATAGATTCTCCCCTTCAAAGAGAAAGCAATAAATCCCCCAAATGACACATACTACTTTTGGCTTTCATGCTCACATAAATAAAATTGGCTGAATTGACTGTTCAAACTTACTTGAACAATTTATTTTTAGCTAAAAGCATGAAAAATTTCATTCTATAAGGAACTTTTGTATAGTTATACAAATGACCAAAAGCTGGGATTTAGGATGGAATGCACTTGTCAACCTACCTAGCTTACAGAGATGTTGGAATATAATTTTACCATAGTGATAAAAATGATACTAAAAATGACACTACAGACCAATAATATTAATGCTAAATAAACCAGTTCTTTCAAGGTGATATTGAAGCAATTACAGCTGCTACTTACACCCTACAAGCCGAACATACACTACGAACCTGCATTGCAATCCTTTTCAGTGCCGCATATTTTTGCACCTCAGCAATGTCTCCAACAGCCAAACCAATCTAAAAATACAACATAGAATCAAACAAGTATTTTTAATTACCTGATATTTTACATTGGGTGGTTTAAATTATATTCCTCACTGGTATTATGATCTGAAAAGCCTTTTGCTAAATCATATTGTATCAGCAGAACACTTCCCCACTAAACACAGAAGATTTGGCCATACTTAAAATCCATAATCAAGAAAGTTAATTGTTTGTTTAATGCTATTTTCATTTTCTTAGCAAATTATATTTGCTTATCACTGATGCTCTTTTTAACTACTTCTAAGAACTGTTCAAAAACGAATACACTTTCTTTAAGGCCCTTTATTGCTTTCATTGACTTCAATTGAAGCAGGATCAGGCCAACATCCTGTAAAGTAAAAATCTTTGTATCATTTCTTATCAAACATGTTGTTTAATGAGGCATAGGCAAAGATGATACATTAAATATTTTCTCGCGCGCGCTCTCTTTGCTACAGTTCCAGTCTGCTTATTCTTTTTATTTACATCAGTCCTACCATTTAGTGTTCAACAATACTTCCGGTGGGATAAGTAATTCATTTATTTAATACAACCCACTGAGATTTGCTTAAGCAATTTGTTTAAATATGACTCTAAGAACATCAAGCTGTAAATTACTACAGTTAGGACTAGATATTGGCTTTTATGCCCTGGATGGGGTCACTCTGAAGCCACATTAGTTCAGGAGGAGCACTGGAGAAACTATGCCTCAGACAGGCACAGTCTCTGCTCGGGCTTGTCCATGGACATGGGTAGGGGGCACAAACTGGCTGGTACAAGGCTGCTCTCCATGGTGTGCCACCCTGCCTCTGTCAGCTGGTGTGGGGCCATGATCTTGCTTCCTTCCTTGAGCCTTTTTGGGTTCATTGCTTCCTAAGGAAGGGGGAGGAACTGGTAGTCTCTAGACTCCATGGAGCATAGGGGCTAATAGTGAGGAAGAGCAACATAAGGGGCTGGCTTCTTGCATGGCCACCTTATACTTTGCAGTTGCACAAGGCCCATCACAATCTGGCTCTAAATACATAAATACTCAAACTTGTTCTGCAAAAATGACAGAAAAACACTTGTTTTAGGTAGTAAAACGAAGGAAGATTGGAGAAAAGAGAACCAGAGAAAGGCAAAAGGAAACACCTCAATGTCTTCTTAAAAAAAAAAAGTCATGTTACTAACTAATGAACAAAGTTTGCTGCAAATCAGCGTGCACATACACAAATTATCCTATCCAATAATGATGTGTATACACAGCTATGTTCCCAAATCTCCATATTTTACTATATGAAATACTTACCAGCAAGTTCATAAGAAGAATTGGAATAAGCAAGGTGAAGACGATGAGAACTGCATAACTCAAGAACGGATAGGGCAAATTATCACTTAGCAGTGGATCAAGGAAAGCCTCATGATAATTAATATCTCCCAGCATCATAGCAAATGTCTGCATTACAGAAAGGAGCGGAGTCTTGTAATGTTGCTGAAAAAAGAAATAATGCAGGCAATGTAAACAGGCACATTTTTTAAATCTGTAATGTCACCTCTTTTTTTTTTCAGATTCTCAATTCATGAATATTGGTTGTGGTGTATTTAAAACTTGCACATAGATCTGTAAAATTTACAAATACAAGATAGAGTGGGCCAGATCTTCTGCTGGTGTAAACTGGTGCAACTCCATTGACTATTCAGCCTTGCAAAAACTATTATCCTAAATACCATACCGAAAGATTCAAACTGGAGCGATGCACTTCTGGAGTGGATTAATTTCTGACTAGAGAGAAATGAGGGGACACAGAATCAGGATATTCTCTCCTATTCTATTTTTATTTACAATGTTCACATAGGGACAAATTGGGCTCCCATCTGTGCTAGTGTAAAAGGACTTCTGACAGTTGAACTTGAGAGTTTCTCTGCTGCACATGGCACTAAGTTCAAATACCTTACAGAAGTCTAAGTACATTATATCAACACATACCCCTTTATCAACCAAACATAATCTCATACAAAAATGATTTCAAGTTCCTTTAACAAGACCTATAGTATTTTCCATACAACCTGGTTGACTGGTATTAATCATGTTACCATTCTTCAATTCTTAATTGACTGAGTCAAGTGTCAGCCTTTCCATTATTTTACCTGAGAGCAATGTCAAGGTACAATTATCTAGATACAATAACCTAGGTTATCTAGGGTTTTTTTCCTTTTTTAATACTGACACCTGTTAGTACCCTTCCAGTCCTCTGGAACTTCCCCAGCATTCCAAGATATATTAAAAAATTAATATCAACAGTCCAGAGAACTTCTTGTCCAATTTTTTTTTTCATCTTGGGGAAGATCTGTGCAAGAAGGGCTCCAACAACACTGGGGTTATTATGGGGCAATTTATCCTTCTATATTTTCTTTTATAGGGAAAAACAACAGTAGCACTTTTTGGATCGGTTTCTGAATTATTATAAATATGTTATTTTTTCAAAGATAGAAATTATTTTTCCCTACATTATAAATTGTCCTAATTTTAAAGTACCTCATCAATTGTATCTATCAAATATCTGAATTCAGGAAACATTAGGGTGACCAGATCACCAAAGACAAATATCGGGACGCGGGGGGGGGGGGTGACGTGGGGGGGCGTGGCGGGGGGGGTGACGTGGCGGGGGGCGGGGCAAAAAAAAAAAAAACAAAAAAAAAACACCTTCCTCCGCAAGTGCTGGAGGGAGGCCCGGGAGACTCAGGGGAAGCGCGGGGCCGGGGTGAGTAAGAGTCCGGCCTGGCCCCGAGCAGGCAGGACTCAGTCGGGTGGTAGGGAGAGGAGGGGGGCGGCCCGCGGGGCCAGGCGGCAGCTGTTGTTGTCCCCCCGGGCAGCGGGACTCGGGAGCAGCCGCTGCTGCAGCTCCCACTGCCGCGGGGGAGGAAGCGGTCATGGCGCTCGGCGGCTCTGGCGCCCCCAAACCCCCCGAGCCAGGGCCTGCTGCGGGGACCCAGCAGCGCACACGCTGCGCCCAGCCCCTGGCCAGCGTCTGGGCTGCTGCCCAGCTGGTGCTATCGCGCGGCGGCCCCGTAGTGGGGGCAGCAGGCCCCAGCCCCCCCGTGCCTCCGCCCCGGGGCCACCGCGCGATAGCACCAGCTGGGCAGCCCAGACGTGCCTAGCCAGGGGCTGGGCCCAGCGTACGCGCTGCTGCAGGCCCCGGCTCGGGGGGTTCGGGGGCGCCAGAGCCGCCGAGCGCCGTGGCCGCTTCCTCCCCCGTCGCCTGGCCCCGCGGGTCGCCCCCTTCCTCTCCCAACCACCCGACTGAGTCCTGCCTGCACTGGGCCAGGCCGGACTGTTACTCACCCCGGCCCCGCGCTTCCCCTGCGTCTCCCGGGCCTCCCTCCAGCACTTGCGGAGGGAGGGGGAATGGTGAGCCCGGGGAAGAGGCGGGGATTCGGGGAGGGAGCCAATCGGGGGAGGAGGGGGCGGAGTCGGGGCAGGGGGGGGGGCGCGAGCACTTCCGGGCTCAAGGCTCGGGGCATTTCCTTGTTTGTCCGGTTGTCCCGACCGCACGTCGGTCGGGACGCGGGACAAACAAGGAAATATCGGGACGGTCCCGATAAAATCGGGACGTCTGGTCACCCTAGGAAACATACAAACAGTATTATTAACAATGACAACAAATAACTATGCCATTAATCTAACCTGTGAACACAGAAGGACAAAGAAGCTGAGTCCAAAGGCCAATATCAGGAAAAAGAACACAACAGCAATCCGAATCAAAGTCCTCAGAATTTCCCAGAACATTACAATGTAGATTCCATAGTTTTCAAATCTAAGGAAATGTTTGTAGGTAAAAATTAACCACCATCAAATACTATAACAGGTTACTTTTCGTGCCATATCTATAAAGCAGAGCACAATCCTAATACATGCAGCCCAGTTGACATTTTGCTTCTAGGAAAGATTTTTAAATGGTCAGTACATTTTTCTAATTTCATGCACGCAAAAGTGGAAAAAGTCCAGTTTGTCACAAGTTTAGAACAGGGGTTCTCAGATTTTTTAATATGGTGGATCACATTTTAATTGAAAGATGATTGTCTCATGGCTGGCTTCTCTCCCATTCATGATCCCACCTCCTCTTCCATCTAAGAATGCCTAACCCCCCATATCATGTACACCAACTGATTACAGGAAAAGTAATATTAGAAACCCAGTCCATCTTTATAGCTGTCTTTTAATGTGACTTAGCCACTAGAAACCAGGAGAGCTGGTACCATGAGATAAGCCAGCTCTCCAATTTAGAATATCTTCCTTCTTTTGCAATAAGGGGTAAAATGTGCTATGCCTTTAAAAGCTGCAGCAAAAAGCTCACAGTTGAGGTCAAGGGGCAGGCTACCATGGCTTTAAGACACCTTTGTAGCCTCCTGATATTGTGCTACAGAGGGCTGCCTATGTAACAGTTTTTCAAGCTGGCCTATGCACAGAAGTGCTACCCACAATCCCTGCAGCATTATGTCCCATGTCAACGCCCCCTCCTAACTGTGATATTCCCCTCCCACTCTTTGCTTCACCCCCAAAGCTGCCCCTACACCAGAGCTTACAGAGGGGTTCTCATAGGGCACTAGAGATGCCTTACAGAAAGCTTGCACTGGGTGAATTCCCACACTCCCTCCCCTAGCCAGATTCAGGGCTTTCACAGCTCTTTGACACTGCCACAGCAGCCTAAAATAGGGTTACCATTCGTCCGGATTTACCCGGACATGTCCTCCTTTTTGTGCTAAAAATAGCGTCCGGGGGGAATTTGTAAAGCACTCACAATGTCCGGGATTTCCCCCTCCCCCGGCAGAGCGAGCGGCTGGGAGGGCTGCAGGGAAGTCCCGGGCTGGACTCAGGAGCAGCTGTAGAGGAGCCGGATCCGCCCTGCATTCTGAGCCGGCAGCTCCCTTGCAGCCCAGTCCGGCAGCACTGTGCAGGGCCAGACCGGGTTTTGTTGTGCAGGGCCAGGGACCGGGTTTTGTTGTGCTGGGGAGCTCAGCCACGTGTCCGGCTCGGCTGCACAGAGCCCAACACTCTGTTCTGAGCAGCAGGGTAAGGAGGTCAGGGGGCAGGAAGGTTCTGGAGGTGGCAGTCAAGAAACGGGGGGGGGGCTTTTTGGGGGGAGTGGAGAAAGTTTTGGGCAGTCAGGGTACAGGTAGGGGGTAGGGTCCTGGGGGGCAGTTGGGGGGGGTCTTAGGAGGGGGCAGTTAGGGGACAAGGAACAGGGAGTCTTAGGTAGGGGGTGGGGTTCTGGAGGGCAGTTAGGAGCAGGGGTCCCAGGAGGGGGCAGTCAGGGGACAAGGAGCAGGGGGGGAGTGTTTGGGAGTTCTGGGGGGGGCTGTCAGGTGGCAGGGGTGGGGAGATGGATCGGAGCAGTCAGGGGACAGGGAGCAGAGGGGTTTAGATGGGTTGGGAGTTCTGGGGAGGGCTGTCAGGGGGTGGGGAGTGGTTGGATGGGGCGTGGGAGTCCCAGGGGTCTGTCTGGGGGTGGGGGTGTGGATAAGGGTTGGGGCAGTCAGGGGACAAGAGGCAGGGAGGCTTAGATAGGGAGTGGAGTCCTGGGGGGCAGTTAGGGGCAGGGGTCCCAGGAGGGGGCAGTCAGGGGACAAGGAACGGGGGGAGGGTTGGGGGTTCTGGGGGGGCGGGAAGTGGGAGGGGCAGGGGCGGGGCTAGGGCGGGGCTCCTCCCGTCCTCTTTTTTTCTTGCTGAAATATGGTAACCCTACCTAAAAGGGCCATACCAGATGGAAAAATCCCAGCTTTGTGTTTCTCCAATGATATATTATGCGTTAGTTCAGAGGAGCAGTTTTGGGAATAGTGGACCTAATCTTTTTCTGTTTTACATTGTGTATATCAGGAGTAACTCCATTGAAGGCAAAGGAGTCATACTGGTGTAAAATGATGTAACTGAGAAAAGAGTCAATCCTATTGTATTAGGCAACTGATGTAAATGGTACCTAAAAGTTTCTGCTGGTATACAAAATCAAAAGTGCTTTGGGGAGAGGAAGCATTTCACCAGGGAGAAGAAGGATGGTTGAGCAGTTATGGTACCAGCCTTAGACTTAAACTTAGGAGACCCTGGTTCAAGTCCCTGCTTTACCACAGACTTTTTGTATGATTCTGGGCCAGCTATTTAGGCCTGGTCCATAATTAAAAATTAGATTGATCTAGCTATGTTGCTCAGTGCTGTGAAAAATTTTGTAAGCTGTGCAGGATAGTTAGATTGAGTTAACCCCTGTGTAGATGCAGCTAAGTTGACAGAAGAATTCTTCTGTCTACCTGGCTACTGCTTCTCAAAGAGCTGGACTAACTACATAGATGGGAAAAAAAACCCTTCTGTTGATGTAGGAAGCATCTATGCTATGGTGCTGCAGTGCCATAGTTGTGTTGCTGCAGCAGCTGTAGTGTAGACCCTTAGAGTATGTCTACACTTCAAACTAAAGGTATCAATTCCAGTTGGAGGCAATATACCTGCATTAGCTCTTATTGAGCTAGCATGCTAAAAATAGAGTGTAGCTGCAGCAATAGGAGGGCTAGTTGCCCTGAGTACATGGGTTATGTACTTAGGGCTGCTAGTCCTTTCCACCACTATAGTTATGTTTTATTTTTAACATGCTAACTTGATCAGTGCTAACCCAGGTACATCTTCTCAAGCTTGAATTTGTACCGCCAGCTCAAAGTGTAGAGGTATCCTAAGGGGGTACACTGCACACCCAGGCTCTGACTCAGGTTGGAGCCCAAGCTCCCCTTCCGTCCACAAACAAATCATTCTGATTTGGGTCAGCAAGCACTCAGGACCAGGCTCCTAGGATCTTGGTTGGGGGGCATGGGTCAGAGCCCAAGTCCCCCTGTGACTCAGGTCCCCAAGCTCTGTCATTTTGCAGTGTGGACAGAGCTCAAGCTGTAGACCTGAGTCAGAAGGTCTGCACAGAGCAGTATGGTCATGTTAGCACAGCTGAGAGACCCAGGTTGAGCAATTGTAAACCCAGGTTTACAATGCAGTGTAGATGTTCAAACACAGACTTGGAAACACCGAGTTTTCACAAGCCAATGTCCCACAGACCCAGGTTTACAAAGCAGTGTAGACATACCCTTAATAGCTCCGTGTCTTGGGTTCCCAATTTGTTAAATAGATATAACTTCTTCCATAGCTCACAGGGGTGTTGTGAGGATAACTATTCTACAGATTATTAGGTGTCCCGACACTATGGTAATGGGGACCATATAAGTACTTGATAGACAATCAGTCAGCCATGGAAAAATCTTACCCACCCCAGCTCCCTGTTAAAATAGGAGGGTGGGGGGAAAAAAATCATTTACTCCATAAAATGATACTACACAGCTGCTCTGGAGTAAAAAAACAAAACAAAACAAAACAAAACACCTTTTCCTCAGGTGAGGAGCAGTCTCAATAGCTAAAAACTAAAGGGCAGGCTGCCGTAGGCTAGTGAAGGCTGCTTTCTTCTGGATATAACCCAAAACAAGAAACATTTCCTTTTATTAGGAGTAACTAATCTTTCTCTTCAGAATTTTTTTCTCTTATGATTTTTCAAATGATAGCAAAAAAAATCCTGCTTTCTGAAGCTGAAAGGATATAAGACATAACATTTTAAAAAATTTGTATTCAGGCCACTAAAAAAAACTAAAGATCCTTTCTTTTCTTACAAAGTGATATGGAGAGTGTTAATCACATTATCTATTATTTCTTCAATTGGTGTTATGTACTTTGGAGTTTTCATTATGAAAAACAATGAATCACAATTCAAAATTCCTTAGGGAAAACAGAAACAGAGTAAAGGCCTAATCCATACATGTGTTATAATTTTACACATGGAATTATTCCTACCGAATTAATGTTTGTAATGTATTGTATTAAGTGTTTGGAGAATCAGGACCTAAATTTTACCTTTGAAGATAAAGCAAGAAGTTCATCCAAGATAAATATACAGAAATTGCTCCACATTCCCACTGCAGGCGAACTGGGATATTAACAAATAAGGAAGACACAAAAATTATGCTTGAAGTATAAATTGTCCAGTCTAATAGATTAGAATAATCCAACAGGTACTTCAATTTCTAGAATTTGAAAGAGAGAAAAAATTAGCATACTGACAAGTATGAAACCATTAAAAATAATACATTATATATTATTTTTCTGTCCTCTTAAGTTTTATTGTATCTTGAGTATAACCCTAAGTTAGGATTTTCCTTATAATAAAAGAAAAATCCAGCAGTGTTTTTAATATCAAACAAATTATTTAGACAAATTGAGTATGATAAATTATATATATATATATATATATACCTGTTGAAAGAGCTGAAATATCTCTTTGCAGATTCCAAATAAACTCATGGTAAAAACTAAACACATACATACTCTTATGAAGTATGAATCCTGAAACAGAAACCAGAAAGGACAACAAAATGGTAAATATAATAGAAACTTTGGCTGAAGTTCTAATTAGGACTCTCACGTTGCATTGACAAGTCTGCTAACTCTTCACAGAACAAAAAAGAATATCATTAAAATAGTAATAAAAATGTTCTAACAACATTTATGGTGAAATCCACTCCATCTGCATTGAGTTCAGACAATGAGGCTCTATACTGATAATGAAGCACTATACTGGAGGGGTTGTAGAGGTGAAATCCAGCCCTACAACTCAGAGTCAGTGACCAGGACTCGTGTGCAGCCCCCCGTAGAGCTGCTATTCAAACCTCTGAGCTGAAATGGTAGCCACTGCCCATCTATACCACTTGCACAGAGTGTTGGGGCCACTGGATGTGTGTAATCACTGAACCTGTGGCCCATCATCTCTGCACTATTATGATCTCCCATGCTGGCCAGTATTCAGGGCTAGCAAAAGGATCCTTTCCATGGTACTTAAAGGGTGTGCAGGCACCCCTAACTGGCTACTCTCCCTTGATGTCTCCCAATGCAGCCACTATGAAGAACCTTAGTGACATGGAGTGCCTCACACTCACCCCCACACCACTGGTGAATTTCATAATCACTAAATAAATTCAGACTGCGTCTTAGTCATATCTTTTCTCAGACACATTCACATGCCAGCAGCAGAGCTGCTCTCACTTCCTTGCCAGTGTATCAACAATTACCTGACAGGAACAAATGAGTTTTAAATCTACACCATGGGCCAAATTCTGCCTCACATACACCGTGCTGCCTCAAGTACTTGGCTTACATCTGGTCATATCTTGACTTCAGAGTTGCAGCATGGTTTTAAGCAAGGGCAAAACTTGGCCACGTATTCCAGCAACTTCCACAAGATGCATAAGCCTTGGCTGCAAAGTCACACACAGAGCTACTGTATGTCTTGTTTCTGGATGTTTTTGTCACTGATCTTGCCAGCAAACTGCATGTTGTGGATTTTCCTCCTAGGCACATTTAATCATTTATAATTATATTAACCATGTGTATATAACTGATACTCTGAAATTAACATTATTTTCAATGTTTTGGGCTTTTTGTGGGGAGGAGATATTGCAATATAATTTAGATTTCCTCTCCCCTTTTTTTCTGTTCCGTGAGTTGATTTATATTTACCTTAATATTCATTTTGGAACCATGACATCACAAAATAAAACAAACATGCAGTATTTTAAAATCATTGTTTGAGTGTTCTTGGAAACCTGAAAAGGAAAAGAATCAATACCACCACCACGCCAAACATTAAAGTTGCATATATTTGATATTATTATTGTAACCTTCAACTCTATCTTTTAGTTTTCAGGTTCTTATCTCACTGCAGTATATCAACATCTATCCTTCTCTTTAGTTTCCTCTGCCCATTAGCTTGTTGCTTTTCATTTGTGTGTAAAGCACAATGCTGACTGAGGATGCTGTATAAATAATGAATTCCCAGCTATCTATAGCAACAGAATATTGAGGATACCGAGTTAAGCATTCAAAAGTAAGCAGATGACAAAGTTAAGGCTGCGTACACAACCTTTACAATGGGTTTTGATTAAGTCTTGTTATGCAACAGCATTCTATTTCCCAAGTAGGGTATCATACATATTGTTGCACAGCAGCCCTTCTTCAACACTTTTACAATTTACAAAGTGCCCTTGAAATATACGCAGGAGGATTTCTTTAACCCCTTACACGATGAACACAGGCTGAGGTAATGGCTTAGCAGTATTCCTATACTACATTTTTCACTATAGCTACAGCTAAGTTAGCCATGCACAGTACAACCCTTCTTAGCTGAATATTTTTTGAGCTTAGTGCAAAATGTACTGTGCTTGTGTGGCCTGTGAATGTCAAAGTCACAAAACATGGCCAAGTAAAACCCAATGTTCACCGGAATACTCAAAAGCACTTCTCTTTCATCATGAATATATCCATGCCAGATTTCAAACTTGCAACTTTGGACATCACCCATTTTGCTGCTTTTTATTTTTAAGAAAAAGGGAGAAAGCGTATTGTTTTCAGTCACTTCATACTAAAAAACAGCTTAATCCATTTTGTTCACACTCTGCCTTAAGACTGAGATGGAAACTGAAAAAAAAATGTGCCCAAAAGGTAAAATTTTCAGAAAGTAAGTATAAATAGGGAAAAATACAGTGGAATTCAAACTACAGGAGTTACCACTTCCAATTCCAGGACAATTGCAGAATGAGAATAGATTGTTTGCATGTATATGTTTTATAATTATATGCCTTATTGTTGCAAAGTGACTAATAATTCTAGAAAACCATTTCAATTATCATATCATCTTGTTTTTAAATGATATATTGTAACTAATTAAAAATAGTACCTCATAGTCTAATGGTCCTGTTTGATGGGTTTCTGTTGCATTGGAAGATATTCCTGGTCGTATGCGGGTGATCAGAAGAGTCAGAGGAATGAGACCAAGAGAATACACACCGAGGTTCATAATATGTGCTCGGAACCCATAGGCCATCCTGGAAGATGAAAAATGAAAAAAGGTTATATTTGGAAGGTTGTATTTCCAATGGTCCTTTTGTGATAATGGAGAAATGCACATTAAGGTTGCAATCATGCAAATACAACTGTATAAATATTCTTAGTGACTGGCCTTGCCCCGGGAGTTCAAGGTGAACAAAGGCTTAATGGCTGTCTTTAGGGTCTCTGGGCCAAACTCTGCTCTTGTTTCCTTTGAAGTTAATGAAGTGACACCAGATTTTCTATGATGGAAATGAAAATAAAACTTGTGCCAATATAGATTGGGGTGAGTTTCTGCCTCTTGTAAGTTCAAAAGAATCTGCAAGAATCTTTGCTGACATTCAAGCAACCTTTTTATTTTATCTGCTAATGGTTGAGATATTTAAATATTCTTATCAGGGTGACTGGATGGGAGTGAAACTGACTTAAATTCTACAGTTAAAATTATCTTTCTTTGTAACAAATCTTTTCCATAGGACATATAAACATTTTTATAGTAATGTGTTTCTTTGTATATTCCATTTTATTGAAAACCTGATTAAGAGATTAAAAAACACAATTTACTCTAAAATCTGTTTTAGAGGTCCAATTAACAGATACATACCACTTCATGAGCAAATATTCTTTACATACAGGATGATTGAGAAGCTCCATGCGATTATGACGTACCATAGCCTACAAAATGTGTAAGCAAATGTATCAAACATACAGTATATCCACTTCAGTTGAGTGACCCAGCTACAAACCAATTGTTTAGACTACCTATTTCAGTACACTAGAACCCCCTTTATTTGAGCCTCCATTATCTGGCTCTCCGTATCAACCAAACCACCAACTGCCAGGGGCTGACAGCAGGGAGTCCCACTGCCCATTCTCCAGTTTATCCGGATTTTTATTATCCCATTTGGCTCAGGTCCCAGATAGATCAGATAATCAGGATCCCACTGTACTTTACATGAATTCTAGCCTATTGAAAGGTACAGTACATTTGAAGTGATCTTATTTATCTAATTTTATTATGATTGAATTGGAAAGGACAGAATATTCTTTGAGGCTAATGTTGTGTGAGAACATTGGAATTTGTTTTAGATCAATAAAACATTTTGCAATCTGCATGTGAAGAAAGGAAATAGTGAATACATCATGACCACTTGTACCCTGGCCAGATCCCTCCCTTAGAAATGTTTTTTCTGCAATTCTGTTTACATTTCAGGATGTGGTCGCAAGTGATGAAGGATGAGTTTGCTTAGATATATGCACATCCACACACACTGTACCCTTTCAAAATATCTGAAGTGTATAAATAAGTTCATAACTTCTATCTATATCTAATAACTGGTTAAAATATTTATTATATCAACTATAAGAACTTCAGATGGCAAATTAATGCCCAAATTTCAACCCAATGTGCTTTAAAACTGCTGAGTTACAACCCCTGGAAAAGAGGGTTTACAATGAAAAAAAATTTACCTTTAGCTCCAGCAATACCAATGTACAATATTTTGATAGTTAAAAAACAGAACTTACATTTAGAGTGGTAAGCGGTTCATAGACAATTTCTTCATCTGCCTTTACTTTTTTGTTAAGTATTAGTGGACACTGAAGATACCTGAAGTTATATTCAATCTGTACAGTAAATACATATATTAGTGTGTGTTTATGACAATATTGATGTAGCAGTTCAGTCTTGGTGCATCAGAGCAAACAAAACAAAAAACAATTAAATATTCTTCAGAAAAAATATGACTGTTGTGGCAGAATAACTATCAACATGGACACTCTGTACTTATCAATCACTCAGTAAAACTATGCAATCTATATAACCAGCTATGATTATTATGGATTTTCATCACTATCAGTAAAATAAATGGGATCTTAAAATACTCTAAAAGAGTATTTCCCCTAAAATATTATAATTTTAAATAATTGTTCTAGATTTTTTTTAAATATTTTAGCATCAGCTACAAGGTAAACGTTATATAGGTAATATAAGAAAGAAACCACATAGTATTATATTAATTTTCCAAACAATCTGTTAATGTTGTGGACACAATCCAATGTGAAAATCTACTTGAGATGTTTTAATATAAATCCCAAATTAGTGCAATTGTAAAAGCAACTAAGACTTAAAAATATATCCTGCTTCCTTGGATATCTGTAAGGTGACTGTTTTAGATTTTGGAAGTGATAAGATGATGTGCCAATTTACATACAGAAGCCATATTCAGGTTTGGAATAAGCACATCCTGGTTAAAAAGACAACCTGGTTTAGAGGGGACGTGAAGGCAGTTATAAAAATTAATATCTAACAAATGGAAGAAAGGGGAAATTGATAGTAATGAATATTAATCAGATGTTATGAATTGTAGAAAATTGATATGGGAAGCTGAGGGACATAAGAAGAAAGCTATGGCCAGCAGAATGAAAGACAATAAGGAGTTTTTAAAATATACTAGGAACAAAAAGAATCCTGACAATTGCATTGGTCCATTACAAGATGGAAATGGTAGAATTATCAATAACAACAGAGAAAAGGCAGAAGTGTTCAATAAATATTTCTGTTCTGCCTTTGAGGGAAAAACAGATGATATAGTCTCATAATATGGTGATGATAACACTTCTTCCATTCCACTAGTATCACTAAAGGATGTTAAACAGCAGCTATTAAGGTTAGACATTTTAAAATCAGCAGGTCCAGATAACTTGCATCCAAGACATTTAAAAGAGTTAGCTGAGGAGCTCACTGGACCATTAATACTGATTTTCAATCAGTCTTGGAGCTCTGGAAAAGTTCCTAAAGACTGGAAGAAAGCTAATGCTGTTGTGCCAATATTTAGAAAGGATAAACGGGATGACCTTGTTAATTATAGGTCTTACATCAATCCCAAGCAAGATAATGGAGTGGCTGATATGGGACCCAAGTAATAAAGAATTAAAGGAGGGTACAGTAATTAATGCATATCAACATGGGTTTATGGAAAATAGATCCTATCAAACTAACTTGATATATTTTTTTGATGAGATTACAAGTTTGGTTGATAAAGGTAATATTGTTGACGTAATCTATTTACTTTAGCCTTCTCTAAGGCATTGCACTTGGTATCATATGGCATGCTGATTAAAAACTAGAATGATATAAAATTAATATGGTATACCTTAAATGGATGAAAAACTGGCTAACTGCTATATCTCAAAATGTTACTGTAAATGGGGAATCATCATAAAGCGGGTGTTTTTCCAGTGGTGTCCTGGAGGGATCAGTTCTTGGCCCTACGCTATTAACCATTTTTTTTATCAATGATCTTGAAGAAAACATAAAATCATCACTGATATAGTATGCCGGTGACACAAAAATTGAGGGAGTGATAAATAATGAAGAGGACAGGTCACTGATTCAGAGTGATCTGGGTACCTTGGTAAAAGGAGTGCAAGCAAACAATATGTTTTAATATGGCTAAATAGAAATATATACATATCGGAACAAAGAATGGAAGCCATGCTTATAGGATGGAGGGGTCTATCCTAGGAAACAGTGATTCTGAAAAAGATTTGGGGGTCATGGTGGATAATCAGCTGAACATAAGCTCTCTGTGGCCAAAAGAGCTAATGGATCCGAGGATGCATAAACAGAGGGATCTCAAGTAATAGTAGAGAGATTATTTTAACTTTGTATTTGGCACTGGTGCGACTGCTGCTGGAATACTGTGTCCAGTTGTGGTGCCCACAATTCAAGAAAGATGTTGATAAATTGGAGAGGGTTTCATGAAGAGCCACAGAATGATTAAAGGATTAGAAAACATGCCTTATAGCGAGACTCAAAGAGCTCAATCTATTGAGTTCAAAAGAGAAGTTTAGGGGGTGACTTGCTTAGTCTATAAGTAGCTACATGGGGAACAAATATTTGATAATGGACTCATCAATCTAGCAGAAAAAGGTTCAACATGATCCAAAGACTGGAAGTAGCAGCTAGACAAATTCAGATTGGAAATATGGTGTAATTTTTAACAGTGAGAGTAATTAACCATGGGAACAATTTACCAAGGGTCATGATGGATTTTCCATCACTGACAATTTTAAAATCAAGACAGGATGTTCTTCTAAAAGATCTGTTCTAGGAATTATTTTGAGGAAGTTCTGTGGCCTGTATTATACAGGAGGTCACACTAGATGATCATAATGGTCCCTTCAGGCCTTGGAGTCTATATGTAAATCTATGAACACTGAAGATAGCTGCACCACTTAAACCAGGTGTGTGTTTGACTCAGAAAATGAGTCAACGATGTACTCATCGTTAAGAAAATAGGGTATATTCTGGAAAATTTATAACCTTTGATTCCAGATTCATTTCAAGAGGTATTTTAGCAGAGTTGAAGACCTATAAATTGCTAAAGTTTAAATTATAGTTATAACAATTTCTAAACATGAAAATTACAGCAACTGACCTTCAAAACAGGACAAAGAGCAAAATAAGACAACATACCTGGAAGCATGTATTTACGTTATGTGTATGTTATCTATCTGTGTGTGTGTATATATATATACACACACACACACACACACACACGCACGCAAAATTATATACACCTACTGAACTGCTAAGCCAATTGTGAATGTGTCCATTTCAATCTCAACTACTATAAACAAAAATGATCAAGGGTATAGAACATCTTCCATACAAGGAGAGACTTAAAAGATTAAGCTATTTAGCTTAAAAAAAAAGAAATGACTAAGGGGGATCTGATAGAGGTCTATAAAATCATGAATGGTGTGGAAAAAGTGAATAGAGAAGTGTTATTCACCCATTACCCAATACAAAAACGAGGAGGCATCAAATGAACTTAATAAACCTCAGGCTTAATACAAACAAGAGGAAATATTTTTTCACACAATGCACAACTAACCTGTGGAACTCATTGCCATGGGATGTTGTGATGGCCAAAAGCATACTATGTTCAAAAAAGAACTGGATGAGTTCATGAAGGATAGGAATGCAACCCCATGCTTGGGGCAACTCTAAACCTCTGACTACCAGAAGCTGAGAAAAGAAGACTGGATGGATCACTCCATAATCACTCTATTCTGTCCACTCCCCCTGAAGCTTTGGCATGGTCAGAGACAACTACTAAGCAGATGGATCATAGTCTGACTTGGTATGGCAGCTATTATGTTCTTATGTTTTAATTTCATGCAGAAGGTGGAAAGGGGATACCAGGGGCATCCCTTGGAACAAGATATTTCTTCCCTTGTAAATATAAAAAGGTGACAGCATCAATTGCATACATATTTCACCAACTGGTCCATATACTGAATAGATTACTTTGCTATCAGATTTGAAAGGGCCTTCAGTTCAAGGAACTACATAATATGAAGACTATAGCCTTTTGTGGGTTCCTGATTAAATAGAATGGCTTTAGCAGTGCTCTCCTCCAAAAAGCAAAGTGTGAAGCTGTCTCTTCCTCTTGTCTCCAGATAGATGTGTAGATTTTAAGGAGATTCTTCTATTGCCTTTAAATGGCAATTCTGATTTCATGAATCCTCTTTCTTTTTCTTCTTATCCCAGTTTGGCTCATGTTACTGAACCATCTGGGGAGGAACATGCATCAACACTTTAGGCATGACATCAGCACAACTTGTGCTGAAGTTGCTGGAGCCAAGGATGCTGACTGTACTGAAGCATGTTATGAAATTGTGTGATGACAGCTTCAAAGGTTAGAGAACAAACAGGGATGTTAAATATACACATCATGATTTTAGCACCAAAACCACCTAAGGTCTAACCATGAAACTCTTGAAGTGAATGAAAGTTGCCATTAAGTTTAATTGGAGGACATTGAATCAGTTTGGTAGGGGGAAGTACTGGGAAACTGCTTAAACCAGTTGATACACGTACACAGATTGACAGAGGTGAAGTCAAGTGATAACAAGTATTCACCAGGCTATTTAACATGTCTGGCTGTGGCTTAGATACTGGAGTACTAAGAAAGACCCTGAGGATTTGAATGATCAGAGTTCTCAAGGAGTTTGAAACAGACATCAAAAGCAGCCAAGGATCTGTGGTAACAAAAGATCACCACAGTGTAGCCTTAACCTGAGCTTTATAGGACACTCATTTTCAGTTGAGTTCTCCTAGAAAAGGATTTTTCAAAACCTACTGCTTTGAAGCCAAAGAGGGTCCTCCCAGCTTGTATTTACAATAGATGAAGGAACAATTTATGGCGTGGTAGTGTTTCTGTAAAGTCTGTTTCAGCAGACCTATAAAAGCAGGGAGTAAAAGGAACACCATTACAGGCTGCAATGAAAAAGGGACTGATAATGACGGCACTGCATCTTAAGATGATTGTCTGGATTGCTGGGGGAAGGAGTATACCTCTTTAAGAGGCAGAGAAGCACTAATGTTGGTGCAGCCGAAGAGCAGCTCAATGTGGGAACGCTGAATCATACTTCCAGGTGACCAGTCCAGAAGGGAGGGGAAAGTATATAGAGTAAGCCAGGTGGGAAAAACCCTCTCTCACCTGGACCAAGGCAAGGTGGGGGATTTTTTGTCTTCCTCACAGCAGGTAGGTAGGGTAGGGCATAGGTAGGGCAAACAGGAACAGGAGTTAGGCTTTGATGTCACAACTCATTATGTAAGCATGGGGCAGATGTCCTATGCAAGTACTCCATAGGAAAGGGATAGAGTGATTAGATAAATGGATTGGTAAAGGATTTAAAGGAGGTGTTTGTTAAACGAATGGAAATAGGGGGGTTCGGGGCTGCCATGACTAGAACAGCAGGGAGCTACCCTCCCCCCCCCCTTTAGAGCCCCCTTAACCCTAATTCGAGGGTTGGGGGATGGTAAGGACCCAGCAGCGGATTGGCTGGGAACCAGGATGGAAAAGGGGTAGGGCTAATGGAAGCCCCCTGGGTAGATATTGAAATGACCATGGATTTACCTGCACTGTACACTTTTATCTGTCAGGTACTACCAGACAGTTGCAGTCTAATTAAACCATATCCAGTGTCTCTTATCCTCCTTCTGGTATAGCCAGACAATTAGAGGCAGTTGGTACCACTGAATTTACTAGGTAAATTCATGCTACCAACTGATGAGGTGATTTAAATTATTTATTCTAAACTAAAGGGATTCTTGCCAATCACCTACCGGGAGCACAGACCCACGAGTTTACTCAGCTTACCTTTGGTGAATTTCAGTTGCACAATGATCCAGATATAAACTATCTAAAACATGTTAAAAAGGGATTAAACTTTACAGAGTAAGCAAGTTTAAGCAGATATAAACTACACTGATGATTTGCTAAGGTTCAGAAAGTGCCAAGTTCACTCAATTTACTACAATCCAAATTTTTAGCAAATGATTTATCACTACTAATATATTGCAGGTACATTATGACATATCTTACTGTAAGAAGAGTTTTAATAATTAAAAGGTACTAGTTTTAATTACTTTTTTTCTTCCACTTACATAGAAGTCTCGACTTGTCTTTTCCTCTGAAGACTCAATCATACAGTTGTCCAAAACCAACTTTCAGCGTGTAAAGAAAAATAATTAATTTGCATAAATTAATGATCATGATTGCTGAAAATTAGGACTGTTCAGAAAAAAAGGAAGATTTCCATACTTTAGAAAAAAAAGTTTCCACGGTCTTCAACAATACAGCAGCCCTTCTAACAAAAATAATTATTCAATCCACATTTACAGCATACATAGTGATGTGCACAACCTATATTTGTACATATATGTTAACAAATGGGAAATTTTACCTTGTTTACCTGGGTATATGACAATATGCACTTGCACATGCCAAATCTTTATAAATACTCACACTTGCAGATTTACTTGCAAATTTCACAGAATTTTTAGAATGAGGTAAATTCTTAATGTGTAGACTAAACAATCTTACCTTTAAAGATTCAGGAACATATTCAACCATTTCCAACAAAGGACACTTATTGGCAGTAGAAGAGTGAGAAAATGTTGTCACAGCTTCTTCCCATCTGCAAGAATAAGTTGAAATAGTGGAGAATTAATTCTATGCTTCTCGGCAAAGGATAAGAAGTTAAACTTCAACTTTATAATGAAAGAAAAATGGATTATGTTATTTTGAAATCTAATTATTTTTAGACCAGATGAGCTGTTATTTCAGAAATTATTCTGCAAATTACAATGTGTAACGAATTTATATGCCATGAAGTGAAAATCAGCTGTTGAAGCCATAATTGAATAATATCCCTATATGTTTCCCTAAGAATGATTCATGTTTAATCCTGTTTTCAGATAAGCAGTGATGTTTTGCAAATCACAGGATATACCGAGCTCTTCTTAAAACCTTGGACTCATTATGAACCCTAAACTGATACTGGAAGTCTATATCTTGGGCTCACGAAATTCTGAAGGTAATAAAAAAATACTGCCACTCTTAGCATGAGTGGTGATCACTCATGGTACAATTCCGCCACTCCTGAAATGGACCCAACAGGTTTAGCAAACTGATGGCATATATAACATGTCCCATCTAAACTTCAACAAACTCTCATAAGAACATAAGAATGAACATAAGAACAGTCATACTGGGTCAGACCAAAGGTCCATCTAGCCCAGTATCCTGTCTTTTGACAGTGGCCAATGCCAGATGCCACAAAGGGAATGAATGGAACAGGTAATAATTAAGAGATCCATCTCCTATTGCCCATTCCCAGCTTCTGGCAAACAGGTTAGGGACACCATCCCTGCCCATTCTGGCTAATAGCTATTGATGGACCTATCCTCCATGAACTTATCTAGTTCTCTTTTGAACCCTGTTGTAATCTTGGCCTTCACAATATTCTCTGGCAAGGAGTTCCACGGGTTGACTGTGCATTGTCTGAAAAATACTTCCTTTTGTTTGTTTTAAACCTGCTGCCTATTGATTTTATTTGGTGTCCTCTAGTTCTTGTGTTAGGAGGAGTAAATAACACGTCCTTATTTACTTTCTCCACACCAGTCATGATTTTATAGACCTCAATCATATCGGCCTTAGTCGTCTTTTTTCCAAGTTGAAAAGTCCCAGACTTACTAATCTCTCCTCATATGGAAGCCGTTCCATACCCCTAATCATTTTTGTTGCCCTTTTCTGAACCTTTTCCAATTCCAATATATCTTTTTTGAGATGGGGCAACCACATCTGCATGCAGTATTGGAGCTAGTTAACAGCGGATTTTGTGAGGGAGTTCTCTGGATGAAGGAGGAGCATTTATGTGACCCTGGGGGTAAGATTGTTGTCTGTAGTGTGTGTGTTTGTGTTTGTGGTGTGCTTGCTGCTTTACTGAAATATACCATGTGGTCTGTTTATTTGGGGGACTGTGTTCTGAGCCTAGCCCATCAACCCTTAATCAGGGGGTTGAGCTACTCAGGAAGACCACGGCTTTAAAAAGCCAGCTCCTAAGCAACCTGAGGAGCTAGTGAACAGGAGTGGCTAATGGGAGTTTTGCAAGGGAGTTTAGAGAGGGAGTGGGGACTAAATAAACTTAACATTCTTTAAACTTAAAGCCAAAAACACCCCATGTTGAGGAGACTGAAAGTCTCAGGGAAGGAGAACATCCAACTGGAGCAGAGGGAAATGATCCCATATTTGGGACCCTCCTTCCAGATGATGTCATGGTATCCTCTCATACTGAGGATACCTCTCCAGGGGTGGGAACTCCAGTTATTAGGAAGAGACAGGTAAAAGTTATGAGGGATTCGATCATTAGAAACATAAATAGCAGGGTTTGCGATGACCGGGAGAACCGCATGGTGATTTGCTTGCCTGGTACAATCTATCAATGGAGAGTCTCTATGTCCTAGTAAGGAGGAGAGGATGAAAGATGATAAAATATAGGTAGGATCTGATGAGAAATAGTCAAATGAAAAAGAGTATCATTCAACTATATTATGTAATGTCAGACAGCTAAAAAGTGAAAAGTTTTTAAAGTGCTTAAATACAAATGCTAGAAATCTAAATAATAAGATGGGTGAACTAGAGTGCCTTGTATTAAATGAGGATATTGATATAACTGGCATCACAGAAACTTGGTGGAATGAGGATAATCAATGGCACACAGTAATACCAGGGTACAAAATATATCAGAAGGACAGAATAGCTCATGCTGGTGAAGGAATGGCACTATATGTGAAAAAAAAGCGTAGAATCAAATGAAGTCAAAATCTTAAATGAACCAAACGGTACCATAGAATTTCTATAGATAGTAATTCCATGCTCTAATAATAAGAATATAGAAGTAGGGATATATTACAGACCACCTGACCAGGATGGTGATAGTGACTGTGAAATGCTCAGGAAGATTAGAGAGGCTATAAAAATAAAAAACCTCAATAATAATGGGGGATTTCAACTATCCCCGTATTGACTGGGTACAATGTCACCTCAGGATAGGATGCAGAAATAAAGTTTCTTGACAGCTTAAATGATTGCATCTTAGAGCAGCTAGTCCTGGAACCCACATTAGACAATTCTTGAATGGCATTCAGAGGTTTAGGGACACCCAGGAGTTGTGTCCCTGACCATCTTGGCTAATAGCCACTGATGGACCTGTCCTCCATGAATTTATCTAATTCTGTTTTGAACCCAGTTATACTTTTGGCCTTCACAACATCCCTGGCAACTAGTTCCACAGGTTGACTGTGCATTTTGTGAAGAAGCATGTCCTTATGTTTGTTTTAAACCTGTTGCCTATTGATTTCATTGGGTGATCCTTGGTTTGCATGTTATGTGAAGGGGGAAAATTACACTTCCTTATTCACTTTCTCCACACCATTCATAATTTTCTAGAAATCTATCATATCCCCCCTTAGTTGTCTTTTTTGTTTAAGCCTTTGGTGAGGGACCTTCTCAAAGGCTTTCTGAAAGTCCAAGTACACTATATCCACTGAATTACCCTTGTCCACATGTTTGTTGACTCCCTCAAAAAATTCTAATAGATTGGTGAGAGATGATTTCCCTTTAGAAAAGCCATGTTGACTCTTTCCCAACAAACCTTTTTCATCTATGATCATTCTGTTCTTTACTATAATTTCAAACAATCTGCCTGGTACTAAGATTAGGTTTATTGGCCTGTAATTGCCAGGCTTGTCTCTGGAGTATTACATTAGCTATCCACCAGTCATCTGGTACAGAGGCTGATTTAAGTGATAAATTACATACCACAATTAGTAGTTCTGCAAGTTCATATCTGAGTTCCTTCAGAACTCTTGGATGAATACCATCTGGTCCTGGTGATTTGTCACTGTTTAATTTATCAATTTGATCCAAATCCTTCTCTAATGACACCCCAGACTGGGATAGTTCCTCGGATTTGTCACCAAAAAAGAATGGCTCAGGTGTGGGATTCTCCCTCACATCCTCTGCAGTGAAGATCAATGCAAAGAATTCATTTAGCTTCTCTGCAACAGCCTTTTCTTCCTTGAGTCTTCCCCATGTACTTAAACATTTGCAACAGTTTTACCCAGCAATTTTAAATTAAATCCCTGGAATTATGAGACTTGTGCTCAGGTTTTGATAAAAATTTTGCATCTTTGTACCATTACAGTACCATATTCTAGAGCAAGAAGTACTCATTCTCTTGGTTTCTTGCCATGTTTCTTGCAGTCCTTGAACAATTGCTCTGACATGCAGAGGATTTCCTTCCAATAGCTGATTGTTATTTATTTTACCATTTCCTCCCGATTCTCATTATACATATTATATCAGTATTAATTTTTTGAATATGGAAAATACATATCTGATCAACCGTGGTATATTGCATGCTCAGTACTTTAACTGCCAGTGAAAAAAGAGAAGAAAATGGACACTAAACACCTGAAACTATTAAAAAGTGTTGTATAGGCATCTCACCTTTTATTCAGAATGACAGCAGACACTACATCTTTACGCCTCTTGTGTATTGCTTCATGGAAAAAAGAGGCTGATGCTTTATTCAAGATTATTTTGGCACCACCATCAAGAAGCAGTCTCACCGCTTTCGCATGTCCTTCTTTTGCAGCAAGATGAAGAGCTGTGTTCTTTTCAGAAAGACAACATACCAAAACATTACTAGGAATCACTATGCTTAAAAGAAATGTACAACCCTTTCCCCCTCCCCTCCCACTCCTCAAGGGTAAGATTCTGCTCTCGATTCATAGAACCATAGGACTGTAAGGGACCTTGAGAGGTCATCTAAGCCAGTCCCCTGCACTAATGGCAAGACTAAGTATTATCTAGACCATCTGAATCACTTCAGTGGTGGTATAAAAGAACAGAATTTTGTCCCAAGTGCTTAATTATATATGCTTGTACCATTACAGAAAAAACAAACTGCATATAGGAAAGGGCAAAGCGTATACAAGGGATACTAATTATTAACGTCTCATAGTTTTGCAATTAATGAAAGCAAGATGTTAAAAATAAAACTGTCCTGTGTCAACAGATTCACAGAATCTATATTTGAGTGTCAGGAAGAGAAGAATCTGAAATTAGTTTCCACCAGTGTGGTACTACGCATAGGTCTGCAGGGAATTATTTGCAAGCAGCTCTCTGAGAGGAGGATTTTGCCCTCAGTGACTTGCATAAAACTGAGGTAAATGGTTGTGATTTTCAAAAGCACTAAAAGGCCTTAGAAGCACAAGCCCAATTGCAAGTTAGTGGGCAGGAAGACAAGTGCTTCTAGATCTCTTTGGCAGTCTTCTCTGAGCAATGTACAAAGAAGGACTACACAATGGCTTCTGATTAGCTTCTAGTGAAAGCTGAAGTGCTGTTTTTAATCTAGCAGGTCCTAAATGCTTTGAGCCCTGATTACTTAAAAGATTGTCTCTCTCCCATTTTGGTAAAACAACAGTTGCTTGATCTGAACATCCCCTGGTTTCTGAGAGGGGATTGTTGATGCATCATTTCCCACAAAAGGTCTTCAGCTCTGGAACTGGATTCCTCTCCTGGCCAAAAGATCTTGGTTTTGACAAACTTCAGAACAAGCTGCAAGCATAGCTACTAGGCTTTTCCAGGGGGAATAGACTGAGAAGTTTGAAGAGGTTTGTTGATGAGTCATTATTTATGGTGGGTTTCCTTTCATTGTTATGAGCTCTTCATATTGTGAGTTTATTATGTTATTATATACTGTTGCACTGTTATGTGGGTCATGTGGTATAGTTAGTAAAGTCTAAAGTGCTTTGTACTTTACATTTTGTGTTAATGATGTTGATCTTCTGTTTGTACAGCTCCTAGAACTTGGATGGGCATTTCACTAATTATAAATAAACCTAAACAATATATGTTAACAAGAACAAAATAGTAAGAGTTTTATAACTGCCAGAATAAATATATTATCATAAACACAGTCTCTCATAATCTTCAACAGTGAAACAAGTTTGCTAACAGGGATTACATATTTGATTGCAATGAGACAACAGAGTGGAAACAAACAAAAATTATACATATACGTACCCCGTCTTCATCCACTCTGTCTGTAGATTTCACATTAGTGTCCAAAATGATTTGCATTGTGCGAGTGTATCCTCCGAAGGCAGCATGATGTAGGGCTGTCCAGCCTTTATAATCACTTTTGAAACAGTAGATATGATGTTATTCACATATTCTTACAAGTATAACCTACAACCTTGAGCTCATGGGCCTGATTCTCCTCTCCCTCACAATAGTTTCCCCACTGTTGTTCTCCATCAATGTCAATGTCTTTTTGCTGAGTAAAGTACAATAGTCTCCTACTAGTACTAAACTCAGCCATGTAAGGGTAATCTCAACTGTGTAGAAGTAATTGGGTCTCATAAAGGCAGTTATGTGATCTTGTGGGATCTTGCCTGTTTCACGGGATTCGCCTCTGAAATAAGTGAGAAACTTACCAGACCCTGGTATTATCACATAACAGCTGATGTTGCATACAACACTGTAGTACTGTTGAATTGTACATTTAAGGCAACCGACAAGCATTAAAAGCACACAATTTTATTTATATTAACATTATTTCATGTTAATATTGTGACATCCTATGTGTTAGTGAATTGTCCCGGACTAATAACACATTATATGAAAAGCCCCCTGAATCATGTTCATTGTAGAATATTCTTAATGACTTAAACAAAAGTGTTATATACAATGTTAGTGTACATGTGATAATTCATACCTTAGCTTTAATGCAAACTTGTGTGGACAATCCAGCACAACTTTAGAGATGAGTACAAAATGTCAGTAATAAAGTAACTCAGTAACACTAATTATTTTAAAGAAAGGAAACCCATACACTTACCACAGGAAGAGGGCACCCTTCTTCAGTAGAAATTGCACAACCTTTTCATGACCATTTTGGGCTGCCAAGTGAAGGGGAGTCATTCCCTTCTTATCACCTTCATTCAAAAGTCTTGTGTCATTCATGCCTCTGAGAAGTCGCTGACAGGTGTTGATGCGCCCATAGCTTTAAAAGATTAATGTACAGGATAATACTGAGAAAATCTGAATGTATAAAATGGCATTGATACATTGTATAGACTGCACCACTTACCTGGCTGCAAAATGCAAGGGAGACTTCTTGTCTCTATTTTTAGAATAGACAGAAACATTCAAGTCGAGCAAGCTATTTACAGAGAAGGGCACTCCTTGTCTGCACGCATAATGTAGTGGAGTGCACCCCTCGTCATCTTCTTCCACTACAAGATCTTTAATATGTTTCATCTGTTGGCAAAAATAAATGGCTGTATACATATTACCAATGCAACTGTGGGTCCTAGTTAGTTAGCAGTAATTTTTGAAGCTACATTTAAAAATACATTTTTATGGAACTTTAAGAAAGGTAAAATTAAAAACAAAAGCAACAAAAACAAGAGAGCCTTTTACAAATATGTACGCTGATTGATGGTTTTCAGTGAATTTACACTTCACAAGAAGAACTCAGCAACTTGCAGTATTGGGCCCTCAAGCTCTCTATTTATCCACAGAACAGGTACAATACAGGAAGTACAAGATTCTCTTACTCTGCCACACCATGCACCTCAACCACATCAGGGAGGAAAATGAAGGCATGTCAGCCTACATGCCTGCTGAATATTTGGTCTCTCTGTGGGGCTATTCAGAAGGTGGCCAGTGAGGATGGCGGTAATTTTACAGTGTGGACACCTGCAAAGCCATCAGAAGGTGAAAAAATTTGGTCACAAATTACCTGAGGCTAAATTTGCCCACAGTAGTAGAGAGAGGCAGAAACTGAACTCTTGTGCAAGTGGGAGCAGCTGCACTACAGCAGAGATTCAATCTCAGGGGCTGGGAGACAGCATTTGCCAACACTCTCCTCTTGGGGGTTCAAATGGAAGTGAAGGCCTTTAAAGCAGAAGTGTCAAGTGGAATGAATTATGTTTAATTGTGTTCCATGGGCTGGGATATAAATTTAGGAGTATATATTCCCCAGAGTATACAATGGAATGCCCTCTGATGTCAGGTTTGCACAGAGCGCAATAGGAGAATAGAGCCTTTAGGTAGTAATGAAACATTTAGTTATTTATTCAGTGCCTCATTGTCACATTCACTACTCAGTGAGAGAATATGCTTCCCTCGAGGCATCACTATTTCTGCTTTGTGTTTCTCTTCCTTCCCCATCCTTTCTCTTTCCCTCCTCTAATTTTGTGAGTCTCCTCTTTTCTCTGCATTTCCCTTCCTGCAGCAACTTCCAATTCCCACTCCAGTGTACTTCACTCCCAGCCTCTAAGCCCATTCCACCCACTGAAATGATCAGTGATTAAATAATTTTAAAAGTTGACAAAGTGACATGCAAGAGTCATCATTGTTCTTTGAAGTTGATTCTCCAATCAGATTAATATGGGGAGTTCACACCTCTGACTCATGGTTTCAAGCTGTCTGCAGATTCAGGCAGACATAACTGCAGCCGTTATACTTGGCTCACATCTGAAATGTTATCTCTGCAGCTACGATGGCTAGAAACTTACAATATTTACTTTAAATGAAAGCTTAGATTCAGAGAATCTGAATATTTCAAGTGGCCCATATAAATACATCAAACAGGCCAAATGCAGAATTATGTTTGATACTCCTGTTTTAAAATATGGCTAGGGATTTATTGAAACCCAGGCAATGGAGACTTCCTAAAGAATTTGCTGCAGCGTGCAGCATATCCCAGGGTTTGATTGCCTATTAACTGGCAAAGTAGAAGAAAAGGTTCTATAATATATTGCTAATCTCCTGAGCCATTCAATTCCCCGGCAGCAAATAACTTTATTCCTTTGCCTTCCAGAGAGATCCATATTATTGGCTTGATCGTATTTATTTTTATATTTGTAGCTATTTAAATTACCCTGTGGGGACAGTGAGGTGAGTTTACAAATAAAATGAATTTCCATAAATGTTCTGGAAGAAAAGAAAATCCTTGGACAAAGAGATTGAATTCATCAGAGAAAGATACAAATAGATCCTCACTGTACCTGCAGAAATTTCTCATCTAGATGTTGTAATCCTCCAGGCTGCAGTACTGTCAAATGCAAGAAATTCCGACCAAGCTGATCCTTTAAAGATACATTTGCTCCTAAATAAATATGGAGATAAATACTAGCAATTCTGATAACTAATCATGTTTGATTAAAATACACAAGCTAAAATGAAATTAAAAATACAATTATTTCAGCCAATGCAACAACAAATATCACACCAAGACTTCTACTGACTCTAAGCTTTCAATTTACAGTAATGTATGAATTTCATTTGTTCCACTGTAGCACTCAGATTTATAGGGGTGTGATATTCGGAAATGTTGAGCCTCCACAACTGCTGGTATGAATGGAGGCTGCATGATCAACACCTCTAAATATATCAGGCTCATAGTGTACTGCTGCCGTAGTCATATTGTTTCAACTGGAATTCTATGTTTCAATATCAGTTTACTTCAGTGCTGTTATATGAATAATCTATGATAACATTATAATAGTTGGGCAACATGGAAATGGAGTGTCTTTCTTATTGGAAGCAAGAGAGTGCCTTGCTAAGTCCATAACAGTTTTACTGTAAGCTTTCTATTTAAAAAAAAGAATGGTTTGTTAATAAAAATTAATGTTATAAATATTGAGAGAAATACTCACAAGAATATTTACAGTAGCTTACTCTTAAAAATGTGGCAACTGACAATTAAAGATGAAACTTCATTAAGGGTTTGGTTTAGTTAGTAAAGTTTCAGGTGACACTAAACTGTGACCACTTACTACAGCTTAGGTTTAATACTTAAAATCCATTAATGGTCAGAAACTTGACCATGTCAAAGTGGCATCTTCGTGTTCAATAATACTATTCCCTCTCTGTGTACTCAATAGTGCAGAGCTGCCTTGAGCTTGTGGAGAGTGTAAGGGGAATGCACACCAACCCTTAGGAGGGTGCAGCATGTGCTTTCCTTCCACAGCCCACACACTCTGTAGGTTGATGTGGAGGGGCAGGGACATGGCTCTGCTTCCTCCTTTCCCTTCCTGAGGATTTAGCACTCCAGAGGGTGCTAGCCTGGAGCAGTTCAGGTGTTCACTTGTGCCTGCCATCTACGTAGGAGGCTTGAAGAGGAGTCCCTTGAGAGAGAATCTTAACTTGTATGGACCCTTCTCAGAAAAAAAAAACCACAGAATACTTGTTTGTTCCTTTGTACCTTTAGAGAGTAGTAAATTCACAATTTTCCATGATCCACAGGAAGTAGCCAGTAGAAGTGGTGACCGACCCTCAATGTCAAGTCTATCAATATTTGCTCCCTGCAATGAAAAAAAACCAGGTTTATCACGGATTCATGAACAAATACTATTTAGCAATGAGTTGTAAACAGAGCAGAATTACAGGCATAGTTAGTCACTTTCACTTGCTTTAAATTATGTAAGTTCAATAAAAAAATTCTTTCTTAATTTAAATAAATTTAGGTCAAAGTTTTCAAACTCGAGTGCCTAAGGTTAGGTATCTAAACCCATATTTAGTCATCTAAATAACAGCATCTTGATTTTAAGACGTGCTGAGCTGGGGAACATCAGGTCCTTTATGTGGAGTTAGGCAAGGCCGGATTTAGAGCCAGGCGACCACCTGGGTTGCTGGGCTTCGGGGGTGCCAGGCTCAGGGTGCTGTTTTTGTTGTTAGTGACAAAAGGGAAAATATAATGTTTGAAGTAAAATGTTTCAGGTATTCTGTATCTGGATTCATTTTTCATTAACATCCTAGAAAGTTCTGGTCCTTTGTAGAATCTCGTGGAACCTTCAAGGACTTTTTGAGAACTACATTTTCCTTGAACCTCCTAGAATCTTGTCAGCCATGCCCTCACTGTACATAACGGGCGGGGCATCGCCAGTCAGTAAATTAGTGAGATATAAGCATGAAGTGAAGTGAAAGCCCAGCTGCAATACTGTGAACCTTGTTTTATTGTGTAATTGTGGATGTGTACTTGTGTTTTGAGATTTGAAGAGTATAAGTAGCAACTAATAAAGGACATGAAGACTTTCTAAGACTGTGGATCATAAACTTTTGCTCTCCCTAATACTGTCTCTTTTCCCCCCATAGAAAATAAAAGATCCTATAGAAAATAAAAGATCCCCCCAAAGAAGCCTTCAAAAGGTCAGTATAGGAAGCGAAAAGCTCAATTGCAATGTAGTTTGCAGCAAGGGGCAAATTTGATGGGAAAATATCTGAAACAGAACAACATAGACTGGGCTTTAGACAGTAGTGATCATCCCAGTGCAGAAGAAATTGAGGAGTGAAGCATAAATGATGGAAGTCCTATTACTAAGGAATTAGCAGATTTACATGAAGATAAGTAATGGAAATGTGAGGAAAGTTACGGAGAATTGTCCAGTTTTCCTGGCAAGCTAAAGGAGAGTAATGATAAAGAAGAATGTGGCTCACATGAAAAGGAGAGTAATGACAAAGAAAAATCTGGTTTACATGAAAAGGAGAGAAAATATAAAGAAGAATCAACCTCACATGGTGACAGAAACAGCAGTGAGAAAAATTGCACACCACAAATCGATACATCAGATCCTGCTTTATGCCCGGCGATCCTAAACTCTGCTGATATTGATTGTAAAATTTTGAACGGGCCGGGCGAAACTGAGGATATGTCGTTTCCAGTAAATGAGTAGAAGCGACACTTCTCAAAGTCACCCTGCGAAAGAGTGCTCGAGAATGGTGAGAAACTGAATTGACATTGGCTAGCTTATTCAAAATCAACTGACAAAGTGCTCTGGTTTTGTTGCAAAATATTTGACAAGAATGTCAAATCATTGCTTGCACTTTCCTCGTAAAATTACTGGCATAACTTAGCTGATGCTCTGAAGCAACATGAAAAGTAACCCAGCCATTTTATGGCCTACTCCAAATGGATGGAGGTCGAGTCCAGGCTCAAGCTGAATAAATGCATAGATGCAGAAAACCAATGCATTAATAATGTAGAAACCCATCATTGGAGAAATGTGTTCAAGTGTCTGATCTCAATTGCCCTCTTCCTTGCAAAGAATAATTTGGCTCTTCTGGGCTCTTCTGATACATTGTTCACTAAACATAATGGTAATTTCCTTGGTTTGGTAGCGCTCCTTGGGAAATACGACACTGTCACTCATGAACACCTACATCGAGTAGTTCGTAAAGAATCTATGACCCATTCCTGCAGCAAAACAATTCAAAATGAATTGACTGACATGGCAAGGAAGTTGCTTGACAACATATTGATGCAACTCAGCAAAGCAAAGTACTATGCCTTGTGACAAAGTTCCTCCTCTATCTTAGAATCATAGAATCATAGAATATCAGGGTTGGAAGGGACCTCAGGAGGTCATCTAGTCCAACCCCCTGCTCAAAGCAGGACCAATTCCCAACTAAATCATCCCAGCCAGGGCTTTGTCAAGCCGGGCCTTAAAAACCTCCAAGGAAGGAGATTCCACCACCACCCTAGGTAATGCATTCCAGTGATTCACCACCCTCCTAGTGAAATAGTGTTTCCTAATATCCAATCTAGACCTCCCCCACTGCAACTTGAGACCATTACTCCTTGTTCTGTCATCTGCCACCACTGAGAACAGCCGAGCACCATCCTCTTTGGAACCCCCCTTCAGGTAGTTGAAGGCTGCTATCAAATCCCCCCTCATTCTTCTCTTCTGGAGACTAAACAATCCCAGTTCCCTCAGCCTCTCCTCATAAGTCACGTGCTTCAGACCCCTAATCATTTTTGTTGCCCTCCGCTGGACTCTTTCCAATATTTCCACATCCTTCTTGTAGTGTGGGGCCCAAAACTGGACACAGTACTCCAGATGAGGCCTCACCAATGTCGAATAAAGGGGAACGATCAGTTTCCTCGATCTGCTGGCAATGCCCCTACTTATACAGCCCAAAATGCCGTTAGCCTTCTTGGCAACATGAGCACACTGTTGACTCGTATCCAGCTTCTCGTCCACTGTGACCCCTAGGTCCTTTTCTGCAGAACTGCCACCTAGCCATTCGGTCCCTAGTCTGTAGCAGTGCATAGGATTCTTCCATCCTAAGTGCAGGACTCTGCACTTGTCCTTGTTGAACCTCATCAGGTTTTTTTTGGCCCAATCCTCTAATTTGTCTAGGTCCCTCTGTATCCGATCCTCACCCTCCAGCATATCTACCATGCCTCCCAGTTTAGTGTCATCTGCAAACTTGCTGAGAGTGCACTCCACACCATCCTCCAGATCATTAATAAAGATATTAAACAAAACTGGCCCCAGGACCGACCCTTGGGGCACTCCGCTTGAAACCAACTGCCAACTAGACATGGAGCCGTTGATCACTACCCGTTGAGCCCGACCATCTAGCCAGCTTTCTATCCACCTTACAGTCCATTCATCCAGCCCATACTTCTTTAACTTGGTGGCAAGAATACTGTGGGAGACCGTATCAAAAGCTTTGCTAAAGTCAAGGAATAACACATCCACTGCTTTCCCCCCATCCACAGAGCCAGTTATCTCATCATAGAAGGCAATTAGGTTAGTCAGGCACAACTTGTCCTTGGTGAATCCATGCTGACTGTTCCTGATCACTTTCCTCTCCTCTAAGTGTTTCATAATTGATTCCTTGAGGACCTGCTCCATGATTTTTCCAGGGACTGAGGTGAGGCTGCCTCCCTGTAGTTCCCCGGATCCTCCTTCTTCCCTTTATTAAAGATGGGCACTACATTAGCGTTTTTTCCAGTCATCCGGGACCTCCCTCGATCACCATGAGTTTTCAAAGATGATGGCCAATGGCTCCGCAATCACATCCGCCAACTCCTTTAGCACCCTCGGATGCAGCGCATCCGGCCCCATGGATTTGTGCTCATCCAGTTTTTCTAAATAGTCCCGAACCACTTCTTTCTCCACGGAGAGCTGGTCACCTCCTCCCCATACTGTGCTGCCCAGTCCAGCAGTCTGGGAGCTGACCTTGTTTGTGAAGACAGAGGCAAAAAAAGCATTGAGTACATTAGCTTTTTCCACATCCTCTGTCACTAGGTTGCCTCCCTCATTCAGTAAGGGGCCCACACTTTCCTTGACTTTCTTCTTGTTGCTAACATACCTGAAGAAACCCTTCTTGTTACTCTTAACATCTCTTGCTAGCTGCAACTCCATGTGAGATTTTGCCTTCCTGATTTCACTCTTGCATGCCTGAGCGATATTTTTATACTCCTCCCTGGTCATTTGTCCAATCTTTCACTTCTTGTAAGCTTCTTTTTTGTGTTTAAGGTCAGCAAGAATTTCACTGTTAAGCCAAGCTGGTCGCCTGCCATATTTACTATTCTTTCTACAAATCGGGATGGTTTCTTCCTGCAACCGCAATAAGGATTCTTTAAAATACAGCCAGCTCTCCTGGACCCCTTTGCCCTTCATGTTATTCTCCCAGGGGATCCTGCCCATCTGTTCCCTGAGGGAGTCAAAGTCTGTTTTTCTGAAGTCCAGGTTCCGTATTCTGCTGCTCTCCTTTCTTCCTTGTGTCAGGATCCTGAACTCGACCATCTCATGATCACTGCCTCCCAGGTTCCCATCCACTTTCGCTTCCCCTACTAATTCTTCCCTGTTTGTAAGCAGCAGGTCAAGAAAAGCTCTGCCCCTAGTTGGTTCCTCCAGCACTTGCACCAGGAAATTGTCCCCTACACTTTCCAAAAACTTCCTGGATTGTCTGTGCACCGCTGTATTCCTCTCCCAGCAGATATCTTGGTGGGTCCTGTGCTTATTGGCAGATTTTCTTGCCTCAGAGATTCACCATGTGGGTTGGAGAACAGCCCAGAGACCTTCCCCTCTGGAAGAACCCACACTCCAGGTTAATTGGGAGGTTTGGGGGGAACCTGTGCCCGCCCTCTACTCCGGGTTCCAGCCCAGGGCCCTGTGGACTGCAGCTGTCTATAGTGCCTCCTGTAACAGCTGCATGACAGCTACAACTCCCTGGGCTACTTCCCCATGGCCTCCTCCAAACACCTTCCTTAGTCTCACCACAGGACCTTCCTCCTAGTGTCTGATAACGCTTGTGCTCCTTAGTCCTCCAGCAGCACACCCTCTCACTCTCAGCTCCTTGCGCCTCTTGCTCCCAGCTCCTCACACTCACACCACAAACTGAAGTGAGCTCCTTTTAAAACCCAGGTGCCCTGATTAGCCTGCCTTAATTGATTCTAGCTTCTTCTTCTTAATTGGCTCCAGGTGTCCTAATTAGCCTGCCTGCCTTAACTGGTTCTAGCAGGTTCCTTATTACTTTAGTGCAGCCCCTTCTCTGGTCACTCAGGGAACAGAAAACTACTCATCCAGTGACCAGTATATTTGCCCTCTACCAGACTCCTGTACCCCACTGGTCTGGGTCTGTCACAGCCTTAATAATAGACTGCACTCACAGTGAAAAGATGTCATTTACAGTAAGATTTGTTGACGACAAGGATGGCTGTATCCAAGGAAAGGGACACTGTATCTGTTTGCAATCTGTGGATGACTTTCCTGGAAAAGGCCTAACAGAACTGTTTATGAACGTTTTGAATGAGAATAAAATAAAGCTTCAGGACTGCTGTGGCCAAGGCTATGACAACAGCATGAACATGAAGGGAAGAAACAGTGGTGCCCAAGCAAGGATATTGAATCCAAGAACTTTCTTCATGACTTGTGGCTGCCATTTCCTCAACCTGGTTGTGTCAGATGCAGCAGCATCTTCTTTAGATTCAGTATCTGTCTTCAGAGTACTGCAAATAATATACGTCCTATTTTCAACATCAACTATCAGGTGGAAGATCCTCACAGACAACGTTACAAATCAGACCATGAAGACACTAAGTGACTGATGCGCTGATGGCATTTGCACAGTCGAGTAAAGCCGAGGCTGGAATGCAACACGAGGCTCAAAGCCTGGCAAACCAGATCACTGACTTAAAATTTCTGGTCTCAATTGTGGTTTGGCACTATACCCTGTTCCAGGTAAACACTGTAACCAAGGCGTTACAAACTCAGTTGATGGACATCACGACCACTACTATTTTGATGAGAAGCTGCCTTGATTTCATTGTGATCTATAGAGACAACGGATTTGAAAATGCCATCATTACTGCCAAAAAAATGGCAGAAAACTTTGGAGTTGAGCCTGTCTTCAAGGAAACTTGTATTCATTGGAAGAAGAGACGGTTTGGTTCTGAGGGCAGAGATGAGGTGATGGAAAGCTCGGAAGAAAAATTCAAGAGAGTATTTTTTTGCTCGCTCATTGACACTGTTTGGATGTCCATCGAAGAAAAGTTTGGATAAATGAAACACCATGAAAAGACCTGGGGTTTTCTGTATGACCTTAG
Organism: Chrysemys picta bellii; assembly: GCF_011386835.1. Lineage (NCBI taxonomy): Eukaryota > Metazoa > Chordata > Testudines > Emydidae > Chrysemys > Chrysemys picta. The sequence continues at coordinate 234,062,877 of NC_088792.1, forward strand.
TAAGCTACCAGTGGACAGGAAACCACTCTTGAACAATTGTACAGACCTTCACCGGACACTGACATGTGGGGAATGTTCGGACGTCAATGATAAAACCCTCTATGGTGAATTGGACAACATCCATCATATTTTGCAACATGAGAAGCAATGTCCACCACAAGTTCTCCAATTCATTTCTGATGCAGAGCTGAAGGACACTTTTCTTAATGTGTGGATAGCTTGGAAGATTCTGCTCATGCTGCGGTGATAGTCGCGAGTGGTGAGCGCAGTTTTTTGAAGTTTGGGCTTGTTAAAACATACCTTTGATTGATAATGGCTGACGTGAGTCTGACATCACTTGTTATTTTATTGTTTGAAAGTGGCATTGGCCAGTCTTTGGATCTCTCTGACACTGTGCTTCAGTCCATGAGGGCAAAGGCGAGAAAAGTGACATTTTGAACTCAAGGACTAGGGTTAACATTTTAAGACTGTCACCTACTATAATACTATTGAATACTGGTTCACCCAATGTTGGTGCACAGTTCAATATTTTGATGTTAGTACGTTTCAGTTATTCTTAAAATTAAAAAGTTTCTATAAGCTTAGAGAAAACAATTTTTTTGATTTGCGTACATGTGGCATACAGATTTACAGATCCTAGTGTGCAAATTTATCAACTTATATGACAGGGATAAATCATGCATGCAAATTGTGCATCAAAGTCATGAAATGGGCTAGAAATGTAATAAAAAATAAGGGGGGAGGGCAGAAAAGACACTCCTCACCTGGGGTGCCATTTGCTCTAGGGTCAGCCCTGGAGTTAGGTGCCTATTTTAATGGACCCAAGTTTGAAAACAATAGACTTAGTGGTCTGGAAATGTACCAAAATTACAGCCCTGATGAATGAGGTTCCCTACTTATCCACATAATAGGCAGCAATAGTGCAAGCCTCTTCCAAACTAGCATATCACTGCAGTTTACCCCTGTTCTGGAGGAATGACATCCAGAAATTAATGTCATTTGCCCAATGCCTCTATGCCCAATAAATCCTTGTCTTCTCTGCTCAGGCTGCCAGGGAGTGCAAGTAAAGGGCCAATACGTGGCAGCTTCGATGGTGGATTTTGTGATGTGGATATTTCTAGAGCTGAGAGACGAACTCAGATCATGGAATTAAGACTAGGTTACATCTAATGAAAGTCTGACCCAAAACAATTGAAGTGAATGGGAGTCTTTCCATTAATTTCAACTGTCTTTGGATCAGGCCCTAAATCATGAGACAATTATTAACCAAAGCCACTATCAATATTTAACTTGAGGAACAATAAATCTTGTTGTTCATAGAAACGTGATAAGTTATATTGATTGTTATATACATAATGACTGTTTTCACCAGAAACACCAGAAAGTTATCTAGCAAGGCCACGAATTGCTTAAGGATAACAAATAATTCCCTGCCCCCGTCTCTCAGTTACCATTCATTCTGTAACTTAAGAGGCCAACTGGGGGGAGAGGGGATGTTCATTTCTGATGAGCCAATCAAACAGAGATTTTCCTATCTGATTGGCTATCAGAGTTTAAATATAATTTCACACGATACAGCTGCAGCAAGTCACAAATAGTCATTTACATAAACATTCTGAGTAGTTACCTTTACTCCAGACATTACTGTTGTTGACCTCTCAGGAACATGAATTCAACAATATTGTACATCCTATATGTTTTAATGTATTTAACAAGATTAAGACCAGTATATTATATATATATTTAACAAGGACATCAGGAATAGAAGATAATGTATATTTATAACATGCTCAAGTTATTGGTGCTCTACAAACCTTAACTTCTTGAATTTTCTGACTTGTGTAATTTAGTTATCCTGAAAGTTACTTTAATGTTATTCCTGCATTTAATATAGTTGTTTTTAATTGAAACAGGAGACAACGAAAATATAAAAGGAAAGAAGAAGAAAAAAAGAATAAAGAGCTAATAAAGTGCTTTAGAAGCCCCTTAGTGATATAAAATCACTTCAGGGAGAGAACCTTTCATTAAAATGTTCTTAACTCAAGATGCCTTAACTGAGGCAGTCCTTAAGAGAGACATCCTTAACTCACCATCTACTCAGGACACTCCCTACACTAACACAGGAACAAATCAACATACCCTTAGAGCCCCGACCGGGGTTATTCTATCTACTACCTAAGATCCACAAACCTGGAAATCCCGGACGCCCCATAATCTCGGGCATTGGCACTCTCACTGAAGGACTGTCTGGATATGTGGACTCCCTACTCAGACCCTACGCCACCAGCACTCCCAGCTATCTCCGTGACACCACAGATTTCCTGAGGAAACTACAATGCATTGGTGACCTCCCAGAAAACAACATCCTAGCCACCATGGATGTAGAGGCTCTCTACACTAACATCCCACATACAGATGGAATACAAGCTGTCAGGAACAGTATCCCTGATGATGACACAGCACAACTTATTGCTGAGCTCTGTGACTTTATCCTCACGCACAATTATTTCAAATTTGGTGACAATATATACCTCCAGACCAGTGGCACCGCTATGGGCACCCGCATGGCCCCACAATATGCCAACATTTTTATGGCTGACCTGGAACAACGCTTCCTCAGCTCCTGTCCACTCATGCCCCTTCTCTACCTACGCTATATTGATGACATCTTCATCATCTGGACCCATGGGAAGGAGGCCCTGGAAGAATTCCACCATGCTTTCAACAGCTTCCACCCCACCATCAACCTCAGCCTGGACCAATCTACACAGGAGGTCCACTTCCTGGACACCACCGTACAAATAAGCGATGGCCACATTAACACCACCCTATACCAAAAACCAACCGACCGCTACGCCTACCTTCATGCCTCCAGCTTCCACCCCGGTCACACCACACGATCCATCGTCTACAGCCAAGCACTGAGGTACAATCGCATCTGCTCCAACCCCTCAGACAGAGACCAACACCTACAAGATCTTCACCAAGCATTCTCAAAACTACGATACCCACACAAGGAAATAAAGAAACAAATCAACAGAGCCAGACGTGTACCCAGAAGCCTCCTGCTACAAGACAGGCCCAGAAGAGAAACCAACAGAACTCCACTGGCCATCACCTACAGTCCTCAGCTTAAACCTCTCCAACGCATCATCAGTGATCTACAACCCATCCTGGACAATGATCCCTCACTTTCACAGACCTTGGGAGGCAGGCCAGTTCTCGCCCACAGACAACCTGCCAACCTTAAGCATATTCTCACCAGCAACCACGCACCGCACCATAACAACTCTAACTCAGGAACCAACCCATGCAACAAACCTCGATGCCTACTCTGACCACATATCTACACCAGCAACACCATCACTGGACCTAACCAGATCAGCTACAACATCACCGGCTCATTCACCTGCACGTCCACTAATGTTATATATGCCATCATATGCCAGCAATGCCCCTCTGCTATGTACATTGGCCAAACTGGACAGTCACTATGCAAGAGGATAAATGGACACAAGTCAGATATCAGGAATGGCAATATACAAAAACCTGTAGGAGAACACTTCAACCTCCCTGGCCACACAATAGCAGATGTAAAGGTTGCCATCTTACAGCAAAAAAACTTCAGGACCAGACTCCAAAGAGAAACTGCTGAGCTCCAGTTCATTTGCAAATTTGACACCATCAGATCAGGATTAAACAAAGACTGTGAATGGCTATCCAACTACAGAAACAGTTTCTCCTCCCTTGGTGTTCACACCTCAACTGCTAGCAGAGCACCTCACCCTCCCTGATTGAACTAACCTCGTTATCTCCACACTGATATATACCTGCTTCTAGAGATTTCCATTACTTGCATCTGAAGAAGTGAGGTTCTTACCCACGAAAGCTTATGCTCCCAATACTTCTGTTAGTCTCAAAGGTGCCACAGGACCCTCTGTTGCTTGATCCTTAACTCAGGAAGTCTTGAGCATGTAAAGAGATCTCAAAGCTAACTTGTCCAGTATACACACCGAATTCTAAATCATTATAGCCTAAAGTCCTAATGAAATATGATGCAACCAATTCTAAAGCACATTTGTGAACATTTTGACTTTGCTGTTCTGATTTTTTTAAATTACTCACAACTGAATACCTAATATGTGTATGCAATTACATCATTTGTGTGCACAAATCAGATGCTTGCCAATACAGTAGAGACAAAGAACTGTCTATGTGTATATGCAAATATTATAGTTGTGAATATAATTGCACAAGCATTGGATACACAATTGAACACAATTTGCAAATACACTTTTTAAAATTAGATTCATAAAGTTCAAAACATTTAAAATAATGACCTAGATTTTCTTTTTCAAGCTTAATTTGTTTTGCTTCTTAAGGCCCTGATTTAGCAAAACACTTAAGCATATCAATTTCTGTACAAGAAATAACATCAGATGCTTAAGTCCCACCCAAGTTAAAGCACCTGCTGAAATGTTAGATGAACCAGGGCCTACATGAGGATGACAAAACAAACCATTAGTTCAATTTTTAGCTGCAGGGCTTGATTCTCCACTGCTTTGCATCTTGTGCAGTCATTCACATTGGGCACAATGAGTACAAAGTGGGTGTATAATGCTACAGGAGAATTCTGCTTTTGTGGGGATGATCAGGCTCTCATTGTCTAAAACATGACATATAACTTTATACCTGTTAAGAATGTTGTTGACAGCTGCCATTTTTATTTCCAAGTAGAAAAAGCACTTACAATAAGATAAATGTTTATACAAGCTAACATGTCTGAAATAAGATGCGGATTATTAAAGGATACAAGTGATAACCAAACCCAAAGTCAATATTTCTCTCTTTTTACTCTGGAGACAATAGGCAGGATCCTGAGCCATGTTGTGGCAGGAAAGCTGCACTAAACTGGGAGCTCATGAGTCCCATAGAGCAGTGAAATCGCTGTCTGACACAATCAGTTCTATACCACCCTTTCCCACTTAACCCTGCTCATACCCAGTGTAGAAGATGCCACAGAAGCATGCCAGGAGAGAGGAAACAGAGGTAACAGCTGAAATGTGCAGTATTTTGTTGATCTTAGCTGGTACTTTGGGGCTTATTAGAAGCCACTGCAAATGACAGCAGTCTTGAGGTGGTCTTAATTAATGTAGAGGTCTAAACCTGCTCCAAATTGCACCGGGGAGCAAGGAGTGCAAAGACAGCACATAGTCACTGTAATAGAATGCTAAACTGTACTATACTGTTCAGCCACTAGCCAGCAATGAGTGTATAAATACCTTATGTAAATGACCCTCAGCCATACCTGGAAGATCATTGAAGGATCTTATGATGAACATATCTGGTGTGTATAAGCAAGCTCTGAGCCCTGTCCATACCAGATACAGAAACATTACATGGTGTCAGGAGTAAGATAAGAACAGAAACAGAAGGAAAACAGCTATAAAGGTTGCAGACAGAAGGGACACAGCAACAAAGGTTGCAGGATCTTATCAACATGCCACTCTTCAATGCTCCAAAGAACTTCAGTTTGGATAAACCTTCAGAATGGACAGACTGGAACAATATTGTGCAAAATTTTGCATTGCTACCAAGCTGCACAAAGAACCTGAAGATATACAGGTATCGTCTTTAATTTATGCTGTGGGGAAGCAAGCAGGTCATATCTTTCAATCCTTTGACATTACTGAAGACAGTCACAAAGATGACTATTAAAGGGTTTTGGCTATGTTTGATGCATACTTTACACCTCAAAGAAACGTGGTTTATGAAAGAGCATGTTTTTACCAGAGAACTCAGAACCAAGGAAAAATGTTGAATGTTTTATAAGAGTTCTACATATATTGGCTGAAAACTGATTTGGGGAATGCAAAACATGAATATATCAGAGACACATTGGTTATTGGGTTAACAGATAAAAACCTTTCACAGCAGCTACAACTCAAGACAGATTTAATTCTAGCCATAGCTACTCAAATAGCAAAATAGTCTGAACTGGTGAAACAGGAAACCTAGAGAAACTTGACAAATTTAAAAACCCGAAACTAGCTTAGCAACTGCAGACACTTGAGTCTTAAAAGTCACTATCATAAAACCCCTGATGCAAGAAGAGAGAACTCCTAGGCTAAGAAGGACACATTCCAGCCTTCATGCACAAGGAGTGGAAAAAGTCATATCCCAAGAGATGATGAATGTCCAGTTAGAGGCACAGGTTGTAATAAAAGCATGAAATATGGACATTTTACAGCTGGGAGTTAACTCATATTACAAACAATCAAGAGCCCTTGTTTTGGGGACCTATCACTTACAATGATATGGAACAGGGGTCGGCAACCTTTCAGAAGTGGTGTGCCAAGTTTTCATTTATTCACTTTAATTTAAGGTTTCGCGTGCCGGTAATACATGTTCACGTTTTTTAGAGGTCTCTCTCTATAAGTCTATGTATAATATAACTAAACTACTGTTGTATGTAAAGTAAACAAGGTTTTCAAAATGTTTAAGAAGCTTAATTTAAAATTAAATCAAAATGCTGATCGTAAGCCGCCGACCTGCTCAGCCTGCTGCCAGCCTGGGGTTCCGTTCACCTAGGCCGGCAGCAGGCTGAGCAGGGTCTGCGGCCGGAACCCCAGACCAGCGGCGGGCTGAGCGGGGCCAGGGGCCGGGACCCCAGACCAGCGGCGGGCCGAGCAGCTCAGCCCGCTGCCAGTCTGGGATTCCGTCCACTGGTTCCTGCCATCCAGGGTCCTGGCTGCCGGCCCTGCTCAGCCCGCTGCCGGTCTGGGGTTCTGGCTGCCGGCCCGGGGTTCTGGCTGCCGGCCCCTTGCCAGCTGGGGTCCCAGCCGCCGGCCCCGCTCAGCCTGCTGCTGGCCTGGTATTCAGGGTGGGGGTGGGGATGTGGGGGGTGCAAGAGTCAGGGCATGAAGTGTGGGGGGGCTGGGTATGTGTGGGGAGTGCAGGAGTCAGGGCAGGGGTGTGTGGAGGGGCTGGGTATGTCTGGAGGGTGCAGGAGTCAGGGCAGAGGGCTGGGGGCATGTGAGGGGGTGCAGGAGTCAGGGCATGGGGTGTGGGAGGGCTGGGTATGTGTGGAGGGTGCAGGAATCAGGGATGGGGTTATGGGGAGGATGCAGGAGGCTGAGGTTCAAGGGGGGTGCAGGGGTCAGAGCATAGGGCTTGGGGGGGGCTGGGATCAGGGGGTGCTCCCAGCCCCCTGAGCAGCTCACGGCAGGGGGCTGGAGGGATACGCCCCACTCCTACCCTCCTTCCCCCTGCCTCTTCTCCGCCTCCTTACCGGTCTGAGCAGCGAGGGCACTGGGGCTGCTTTTCTCCCCTCCCTCGCAAGGGCCATCGGCGGCAGGGAGGGAGAGGAGGCAGGGCTCGACACAGCACGCTGGGGGAAGAGGCGGGGGAGGGGGAAGCTTGGTTTCCTTATTGGAAACAACGGGGAGGTGGGCGGGCACAAGCCCACCCACTTCTAAAGGGCCCTCCCCCAGCCTAGCGGAAGGGACCACTGGACCCAGGAACCAAATAATCTCTTGGGACCACTAATGAAAAAACAGGGAGTGGAGTGACGGTCAAAGGTTCAAAATCAGGGTCCCAGATGGGGAAGCTTGGTTGCTGGTGGAGCCTGCTGTACAGCAGCAGCCGGCAGGACCAAGCTTGCTTCTGCCCCCTGCCCCCGCCAGAGAGAGCGGTAGGCGGAGGGCGGAGAAGAGCAGGCTGGTTCAGGCAGGATTTTTAATGGCACGCTGCTGCCTGCCGGGGTCCATAGGTTCGCCTGCCATAGGTTGCCGACCTCTGATATAGAACCTGCCTGGACAGTGAAACTGAATATTCATGGCATGACTATTGACTTAAAAATTGACTCAGGAGCTGATGTCTCAGTCACCCCAGACAGCACTTACGATCACCTTCAACCCCTCCCAGAGCTGAAGACACCTGACATAGCTCTGACTAGCCCTGGAGATACTCTGAAATGCATAGGCCAGTTCACCACAGAAACAACTTACAAAGACAAAAGCTTTGCATTCAGAGTGCATGTGATCAGAGGATCAAAGATCAACAACCTTTTCAGCAGCAGTATGGCACCCATGATGGGCCTAGTGAGAAATGTGGAGGAAGCTGATGATATCAAACTTTTGAGAGGAGATTGAGCACAAATCAATTTAAGAGATAATGCTGAACAACAGTATACAAACACCTGTACCAGAAAGACCTTGGAAGAGGCTAGTGGCAGATTTATGCAAATTCAGAGAATATCGTTACCTGGTCATTTTGGACTATTTTTTCAGGTATATAGAAATAATGTACTTGGAAGACATAACATGTTGCAGTGTTATCAAGAAACTGAAGAGCACTTTTGCTTACTTTGGTATTCCGGAACAATTAGTGATGTACAATGTACCACAATTCATTGCACCAGAATTTAAGTCATTACAAATGAAATATGATTTTGATCATATTACTAGCTATACAGATAGCCAGGAAAATCTGACAGCATGAAGATCCATTCCTTGCTCTTCTGAGTTACAGATCAACACCAATAGTGATTACTTGATGCTGTCCTGCACAACTCCTGATGGGAAAGCAACACAGACCTACTCTTCCAACTTTGGGAAAGAATCTATTTCCAAAGTGGCCAGACATGAAGAGAGTTGCCAAATTGGATAAAAAGGCTAAAAGATCTTATGAACACTTTTACAACAGACATCACTCTGATGGAATGCACCCCAATATTCACACCCTACACACTACTGTAATAATCTTTGTATGAAATATGCCTTGTAAGATATCTTTTGAAAACAACTCATGGTCAATAATATCATGATGAAATGTGTGTAGTAAAATTATATGTAAAGTTATAAACATACGATGAAATCACGTCTAAAATGTGATTACCAGACAGATCTGGGTAAATCAGTTTCTCTAAGATAAAGGACAAGCTGACACCACTAGCCAGGTGTCATCAAAGTTGATGGGCAATCACCCATTAAGTAGCCATTCTTTGGCAAGGAAGGGGGGCAGGAACAAACAGATCTGCACTGTAGCAAACAACAGCATGAAACCTCTTTCACCATGAAATGTCCTCAGAGTGGGAATAAACTTTATCCAGTGGATATAGTGTATTTAGATTTTCAGAAAGTCTTTGACAAGGTCCCTCACCAAAGGCTCTTAAGCAAAATAAGCAGTCATGGGATGAGAGGGAAGGTTCTCTCATGGATTGGTAACTGGTTAAAAGATAGGAAACAAAGAGTAGGAATAAATGGTCAGTTTTCAGAATGGAGATAGGTAAATAGTGGTGTCCCCCAGGAATCTGTACTGGGCCCAGTCCTATTTAACATGTTCATAAACGATCTGGAAAAAGGGGTAAACAGTGAGGTGGCAAATTTGCAGATGATACAAAACTACACAAGATAGTTAAGTCCCAGGCAGACTGTGAAGAGCTACAAAAGGATCTCACAAAACTGGGTGACTGGGTAACAAAATGGCAGATGAAATTTAATGTTGATAAATGCAAAGTAATGCACATTGGAAAACATAATCCTAACTATACATCTATAAAGATAGGGTCTAAATTAGCTGTTACCACTCAAGAAAGAGATTTTGGAGTCATTGTTGATAGTTCTCTGAAATCATCCACTCAATGTGCAGTGGCAGTCAAAAATGCAAACAGAATGTTGGAAATCATCAAGAAAGGATAGATAATAAGACAGAAAATATCATATTGCCTCTATATAAATCCATGGCACGCCCACACCTTGAATACTGCATGCAGATGTGGTCGCCCCATCTCAAAAAAGATATATTGGAATTGGAAAAGGTTCAGAAAAGGGCAACAAAAATGATTAGGGGTATAGAATGGCTTCCGTATGAGGCGAGATTAATAAGACTGGGACTTTTCAGCTTGGAAAAGAGGCGACTAAGGGGTTATATGATAGAGGTCTATAAAATCATGAGTGGTATAGAGAAAGTAAACAAGGAGGTATTATTTACTGCTTCTCATAATACAAGAACAAGGAGCCACCAAATGAAATTAATAGGTAGTAGGTTTAAAACAAACACAAGAAAGTATTTTTTCACACAACGCACTGTCAACCTCTGGAACTCCTTGCCAGAGGGTGTTGTGAAGGCCAATACTATAACAGGGTTCAAAAGGGAGCTAGATACATTCATGGAAGATAGGTCCATCAATGGCTATTAGCCAGGATGGGCAGGAATGGTGTCCCTAGCCTCTGTTTGCCAGAAGCTGGGATTGGGTGACAGGGCATGGATCACTTGATGATAACCTGTCTGTTCATTCCCTTTGGGGCACCTGCCATTGGCCACTGTCAGAGGACAGGATACTGGGCTTAATGGACCTTTGGTCTGACCCAGTATGGCCGTTCTTATGTTCTTATAGAGGTAACCCTCAGGAAAATACATTGCAGAGGAGGACTGGACAATAAAGGAGAGGCAAAAACACCTCAATATATCTCTCCCTATCCATCTCTTGCTCTTTCACCTAAGAAGACAAAATAAACCATCCCATTTACCTTTGGGAGAGATCCTGACCTGAAATTTGGTCAGCCCTGTTGCTGGGAGTATGTGGTAAGAATTTTATCTTGAGCCACGTTAAGTTTTAGCACTAGAAAGCATTTTATCTTTATTTCTCTTTTAACCATTTCTAACTTTAATACCTTATACTTGTACTCATGTAAAATCTATCTCTTTGTAGTTAAATAAACTTGTTTTATTCTTTAATTAAAACTAATCCAGTGTTGTCTTTAAACTGAACTGTATGGGGTAATTCCATTTATGGTAGTAAACTCTTGTATATTGATCCCCTTAGAGGGGCAATGGGCCTAATATATCTGGATACCAGGAGAGGGCCAGACAGTGCAGAACACAGGTTTTGGGGGAAAATCTGGGACTGGGAGTGTGTTTGGGGTCACCCTGAAAGTGGTAACCAAGGCTGGTGGAAGCCAGAGTGTGACTGATGTATGGCTGGCGGGCTGCAGCTATACACAGACACTCAGGGCACGCTAGAAGGCTGTTTGTGAGCAGCCCAGGTTGGAGCTATAGCAGCAAAGCATTGTGAGGCACCCAAGTTTGCAGGGCAGGGATGATACAGCCCCTCAGTGGTCTGGATTGTACGGCCCAGAATGTCACAGTCGCTCATTTAGAGAACTGCCAGGTCTAGAATTTGGTGGCCATGTTCATGTCAAATTGGATGGAGAAAAGGGATGAACCTGTCATAAAGAAAAAGAATTCAGCACTCAGATCATATGTAATCAAGAGCGACAGTGGAAAGTTCAACAGAAACTGTTGCCATATAGAGTTTGTTCCTCAATAGAGAACAATCAACAGAGCAAACTCTACGGATGTCGGATGTGGAACACGAAGAAGACAACTCAAGGATTCTGCACTGACTACAGCCAGTTGTTGCAAGTAATGGACAGCCAGATGATCAAGTTGTTACATTTGGGTAGTGTAATTAGAAAGCCAGTATGATTCAGAGACACTTAGCAGATTGATACATATTCAATTTCTAAGTCAGCATGATAGTGTAAATTGGTGGTTTTAAACTTTTGTACTGATGACCCCTTTCACATAGCAAGCCTCTGAGTGTGACCCTCCTTATAAATTAAAAACACCTTTTTATATATTTAACACCATTATAAATGATGGAGGCAAAGTGGGGCTTGGTGTGGAGGCTGACAGCTCACGACCCCCCCATGTAATAACCTCGTGATCCCCTGAGGAGTCCCAACCCCCAGTCTGAGAACCCCTGGTGTAAATACTGTAAATCGTAGGAATGTAGAACTTAAAGGGGGAGATGTAATGTGCCTGTTACTACCCAAGGATAAGTTTAAGTAGTCTAATACCAAGTGTCAGCATTTATTGTCTGTTGACATAACATTAAAGGCAAAATCTTCAGCTAATATAAACTGGCATAGCTCTACTGACTCCCGACAATTTGCTCAGCACTGTACTAACACAGAGGATATAGTAGAGCATACAGCGAATATAAAAATCTTTTTCTTTCCCAATTATTCCATGAACAAACCCAATAAATCTCCTGTGGGATGTGTGTGTGTGTACAAGATATTGCTGGACCACACATGAACCCTCTTCCACACCTAGAAATGTCTTTGTGATGCCTGTAACACACACACACACACGACGGGTGTGAGATTTCACTTTTGAAAAAATGTATATTTAAATTTTATTTCCTTTCCTTGTGAATTACTTTAAAAGTGAGGTCAGCTGAGTCATTCTGGCATATTCTATAAACACTTCTGAATGTTAAAACTCTGTCTAAATAATTCAAATACAAATACAGATTCAGTTTTGCAGCATCATTATGAACCCCTACAGAATTCTACAGTGGAATCATAACTATAGCAGTACTGTAATTTGCAGCTGTGTATTATGAAATATATTTAAACAAAAAAACCTGTTCCTGAAGAAACATCCCTCTTTTGTAATTTCCTGTACTTGCTAAACAGGAAATTATTTTTTAAGTAAAAGTCTTTAATAGATGTTTCTATACAACCTGCATTAGTACCTAGCAACAATCTTTGTTAATATATGCCTTGATTAAATATTTACCATTGAAATTAAATACTCTGCCAGTTCATAGTGATCAAATAATGCAGTCCTGTGGGGGAAAAACATATAGTTATTTTAGAAAGGTCAATGAACTTTAAAAGTAAAGGCCAATGCTTTTCTACATCTGCTGCTTCTTTTAGTGCTTTCAAATAATTTTCTTTATATAAACAGAGAGAAAGAGAGACTAAAAATGCTTCCTTCATAATAGCTCATAGAATAAATTATTGTGGACCTTGTGGACTCCCTGTATTGTGGACCTTGGATTTTTAACCATATTCAATTCTACAGATATGCTAAAAACTCATTGAGTGAAATCCTGGGCCCCGCTAAAGTCAATGGTAAAACTCCTATTGACTCCAATACAGCCAGAAATTAGTACCTTTTATAATACCATAAAATGTTGATACAAAGTATTATGCACCAGGGGCTCGACTTATTCTGTGTACACCTGAAACTCCAAATGATTTCAATGGGATATGGCACCCGGAACTCCCACTGACCTTACTAGAAGCTTTAGATGTATACAGAATGCCAGATCAGGCCGTGTAATTGCTTGACTCTGCTCAGGGAATATTCTGATTGTGGTAATCAATTCCATACCAAAACTAGAGAACGAATTAAAACATACCTCAGGGCAAGGGGAGGGTGGGGCATGTTATTAACTTAACAAAAGATATTTTTTAAATATTTGTATATTGTACAAATCTAAAGTTTTATGCTGCAGTAGGATATTAAAATGTAATATTGTAGGGAAAAAATAAAATGAACCAAGCACTTTCAGAAAAATGATGAAGTTAGAAATTTAAAATGTTTTGAGAAATTGGGACTTTGCTGCATTTCTGATCAACTATATTAAAGAATTGTTATCTTCTCTGTTCCATTAAGGCTTAACACTAAATTTTACAACAGGTGATCTCAGTGTAATGTAGTTATACACAATTCCAGCGCCAAGGTAATAAAATTTCTCAGAGATACCACCTGACACATTGGTGGAGTTATTTTATAGACTGCGGAACATTATACTTAGAACTGATGATATTAAAAGGGTGATTTTTAAAATAATATCAGTGATTCAAGTGTGTGGAGAGACTTCTACTAGATACAGGAAATATTTCCTGCCAGGAAGATCAAATATTTAGCATATGGACAAAAGAAACTCCAAGATGATAGGACATAGGCTTTGTAAAATATTCAAACTGAAGCCTGAAACCAGAACTCTAACTGGGTCTCATCCCACACACCCTTGCTGCCCTTAACAGATCAGGGCCCCTATCTACTTTATGGAGTCTTCTGAGGAATCCTGTTAACAATGAACTCTTCTTGTGATGCCTGGTGGCACATTCCTCATCCAAAATTCATTGGGTGGTGAGAAAAATCATCTGCTGTTGAGCAAATGGCCTGCTTTCCTATTTTCCTGCCTTTCTTCACCAGCAAAATCCTGATCTTGCTACTGCTGTTGCTTTAATTTACTCCGGGCTGAGATGCAGTTATATGTATAAATGGCCATTTACAAATTCTTGATTTGCATAAGCAGTCATAGTAACTGTACATGGATGTGCAGTTGTACCCTGATTTTTTTGAAAATCAGGCACTAAATGGTTTTGTTACAGAACAGTGTAATAGACTCCAGTGCGCTTTTGATATTCCTTCTTCATTCATTTGTTTGGGACGGTCCAATGAATCCTATTAAAACAAGTTTAGCATTTATTTGGGCCTGGTGCCTCAAGAGTTCCAAAACATGTTTGATAGTTCCAAAACATCATCTTCTTCTATCTTCCCATGAGTATCCCTTTTCCAGTACTGCAATTTCTTTCAGCTGGTCTGCCCTCTGATCCTACACTAGAGTAGTTTTCCAGTTCAAAGAGGCAGTGTAAGTTGCTGAATGTACTATGTCAGATGCCAGAATCTCGATCTCTCTTTGGTCTTGACCCTAGGCACAGGACTCCAAGCATCCAGCAGCTTGATCAATCAACCAATTACACTGTGTCCTACTGAGATCACCTACCTCCTGAATCCACATATCAGTAAGAATCCCTCCAGATGTGGATGCACATCCCCTGTTTTCTCTAATTAGTTGAAGTTATATTGTTGGCTATTGTTGGAACTGAAACAGTGATTATGAATATGATGTTAGAGGATTCTCTTACCTGTGAAGCAGTGTTTCCTTATTCCCATCTAGTGCGTCAATAATAGATTCATCACCAGCATAGGATGACATCATTAATTTAACAATCTCAGTTGCTCCTTGGGTGGCAGCAAAATGAAGAGCTGTGCATTTTTCATTCTGCAAACAGGATTATAAGGCACAATTTAAAATCAAATTAATTTTCAATCAATTCAATCTGCTTAAAAGATCAGTCATAGCCTGGTAGCCTGACTTCAGTGACATGAACTGCCATGCAGGAGACCACACTTCAGTTTGTACACTTTGACTCTTACATATTAGGCTACAGAAGTCTAGGAATAATGCAGTATTAATTAGATCATTTTTAAGGCCTACCTAATACTCTTAGTCATTGAACATCAGCCCCTTGAGCTGAATGACATAGAGTAGGTCTACACTACCCGGTAGTTCGGCGGCAAACAAATCGAACTTCTGGGTTCGACTTATCGTGTCTTGTCTGGACGAGATAAGTCGAACCCGGAAGTGCTCGCCATCGACTGTGGTACTCCAGCTCGGCGAGCGGAGTACCGCGAAGTCGACGGGGGAGCCTGCCTGCCGCGTCTGGACCGAGGTAGGTTCAAACTAAGGTACTTCGAACTTCAGCTACATTATTCACGTAGCTGAAGTTGCGTACCTGAGTTCGAATTGGGGGGTTAGTGTAGACCTGCCCATAGATGGACTGTGAAAAAGTCCAAGCTGTCCTTTGTAGCTTGAATAATAATGGCCACACTGAGTAGCCTTGAAGATTGGAGGCTAAAGCAGAGGAAATCATCTGTAGGTAGGTAGGTACAACAATTCTCACAGGAAAAAATAGTCATTTTTTGTCATGTTAATTATTATGTTTAATTTATTTCCTGAGATATATTTTCCAATTTCTTCATTTTATAAAAAGTAATTGTTTGCTTGTTAGCCCTTATTATCCATGTTAATATGTGATCTGTTTGACTGGGTGAATCATATACACCCTTGACAGATGTCTGAGCAGCCTTGTGTTTTTCCTTTTGGCTACACATGTATAACTTTTAATGACCAGAAAGTCTCATTTAATTGAAATAGTATTTTTCATGGTGCCATATCCATGCTTAAATACTCCCTGCACCATCCACTCACCAAAAAGGAAAAGCACAAGTGTTGTATTAACAGTTTCACCACCAGATGATCTCATTTAGATACTACATATCCAAACAACAAATACATAAAGGAAAGAACGGGAGTACTTGTGGCACTCTAGAGACTAACACATTTATTTGAGCATAAGCTTTCATGGGCTACAGCCCACATCATCAGATGTACAGAATGGAACATATAGTAAGGAGATATATATACATACAGAACATGAAAAGGTGGAAGTAGCCATATCAACTCTAAGAGGCTAATTAATTAAGATGAGCTATAATCAGTAGGAGAAAAAAACTTTTGTAGTGATAATCAAGATGGGCCATTGCAGACAGTTGACACGGGGTGTGAGGATACTTAACATGGGGAAATAGTCTCTAAGGTGCCACAAGTACTCCTGTTCTTTTTGCGAATACAGACTAACATGCTGCTACTCTGAAATCTGTCATAAAGGAAAGACACTCCTTTTTGTCAAGTCATGCAAATCCTTACTCACATGAGTCTTCCATATTCACATGAGTAGAATTTACTCACACAAGTAATCTGATTAAGGTCTGGGCTCTCATCAGAAATATGTATTTGTTAGAAAACTGAATGAAGAACATAAGACTGTTCCACATTTAGCTGCATTAATAGAAATTCTGTAGCACACCCTCTTCCTCTCCAGCTTCCACGGGTCCACTAGTCTGATTGTAATCAGTAGGATTTCTTGTTTTACTTACACCAGTAGTCCTACTTATTACAACCAGACTAGTGGTCAGAGCGAGGTGAGCAGGATTTGACTTTTTAGATATAAAAAGTACTACAATCTTTCGGTGAGTAAATGTTGCTTGATCCAGCATATCCTTACTAATGTAAGAAGTCCTTACTCACACAAGGAGTCCTGTGGAAGTCAATAAGATAGCTTGCATGAGAAAGACAAACAGGGTCTGGTCAATAATTTGTTCTCCTGAGTCATTCAACAACCCGTTTGTCACTGCAGGCCTTCTCTGCAAAGTTTACCACTGAAATAACTATTTGTAAATACCACATGCTTTTCATTTAGCTTTTCTAACAGAAATACATTGTTTTAAATGTCCCAACTTCCAGCAAAGTGCTGTTAAGCACTGTATAACTGGAAGTGCACTTCAGAACACAAATCCATGCCAGTAATATTTCCGCTTTCAAGCTTATCCTCATATTCCACAGTGTTTCTCTGGTTCACAATTGTCTTTCAGAATTGAGGAGCAGCTTCTGACACTGCTTCATCTGGTACAAAGGGGCCTTAAAACTGCCTTAGCCAATTGAGGATTTCTCCTGACTTCAGCATGTTGCTCCTCATCTTCTCACAACCACATTACCTTCCAACAGCTCTGCTATCACAACATTTATTTCAAAATCTAGTTCACAACTACCTTCTCTTGTGGTGAAATACTGGCTCCATTTAAGCCAACAGGAATTTTGCCATTGACTTCAAGGGGGCCAGGATTTCATGCTTTGTTTGTAGGAGTTTTCTTGTCTTTGGATTTGCTCCAATCTCCCTCAGAAACCTTTTCTCATTCTACTCTCCTGGATGACACCACTTATCTAGCACTTAGTTTACTCTCTGCTGAGCTATGCAATCTAACCAGTGGTGGAGGGAGGGTCTTCTCTTCTGCAGTTCCTGCCATCTGGAAAAGTCTTCTTTTATTTCTTTATCTCTGATTCTCCATTTATTCACAAATTTCACCTGAAACCTTATTTTGGCTCATTTGCTTATTCCTCTTAATTTCCCTTAACTATCTGTGGAATTGCATTATTTCTCTGTGTAAAACTTTTCAGAATACAGTTTGTAAGGGAAAAAAGCTACTTACACTATTTCTAACAGACACAAGTATATTGCTAAGGCCCTTCATTTTTTGTTTGTATTTTATTTTTCCCAGGAATTTATCAGTGTTTATTTCTACAACAACAAAAACAGGTGAAATAGGTGGAAAAAAACATTTTTCTGGGTAAATATTGAGGTTTATTTTGGTGGACTGAAGGACGGGAAAAAAGTATTCAATAGATTAATGCTTTGATGAATGGAACTCAATGTGCTTTGCTGCAGAATTAAAACAGAACTCAAAACATAATGCCACCTCTGAGTTTAAGAAAACAATATATCTCTAATCCCCAAATAAAACTTTTCATTTGAATAAACAGTTTACTCTTGTAGACTTAGAACTATCAGCCTATAAATGTTTACATTAAATAATTGGGCCACATCATTTCCAGCACATACACTCAATTTCATCCTTTTCTCCTGTTTTTGTTTTTTTTAAACTTTCAAATACTTCCTTATGTTCTGAAACTTATTCTGATACAGATTTTTATTTTCTTCCCATTTTAGTATATCAGGTCTTTAAACCATTATCTGCTAGCAGCTTGAAATGTGTATGTGATGGGCATGAGATTCATCAGTAGGTTCAGATGGGCATGCACTTCAGAGCTTGAGTGTGTGCCTGTTCGCTTATTGTGCATATCTTCTAGACTAATACAAAGCCTTACTTTAACAGGCAGCTTTTCATGTACACACAGACTGATGTTTTATTGTAATACATATATCTCATGCAATACATTGTATTTTCCTAATAAAACAAGTTATTTTTATATATTTGAATAATACAAAATTGGAAAAAAACAAATACCTTCTGTAAAACCCGGGATTTTTTCGGTAAAATCAGTTTAAACGGAAAACGAAGGGGATTATGTATTGTATTATATTAACAGTTACCTGTTTCAGATCTATCTGTGCTCCAAATTCAATGCACATTTTAATCATTTCCAAGTCTCCACTCTGAACTGCCAGATGAAGAGGACTGCACTTTCCATTATTGGTAAAATTGATGTGACTTTCAGTAGAATGGCCTAACTCTTCACCTGAGAAAGAAAACAAAGTACAAACATATTAAATAAAGATAACACAAGAAATCAAGATTTAAAAAACAAACAAATATAGGGATATATTTTCCCCCACAATACCAACATGTAACTCCTGTTAACACTCATGGAGTTCATTGAAGGGAGCATATAAGTTATGGCCCTTATTGTACAAGCACTTACTCATATGTGTAACTTTACTCATTGGAGCATTCTCATTGAACTTGTAGAGAGTTATAGTGTGTAAATGTTTGCAGGATCAAAACCTTTGTTTGCACAGTCCTTTGAGAAGCAAAGTACTAAATACGCACTAAGTGTTACTACAGGTATGTTTGGGAGATGCGATTCCCAGCTCGCTTAGGCATACCCGCATTAGCTCTGCTCGAGCTAGTGTCTAAAAATGGCAGTGTGTCTCAGCAGCACAGGCGGCCACATGGGCTAGCCGGCGCAAGTATAATCCCACCTGATCCCTGGGCACATACTCAGGCAGCTAGCCTGAGACACCGCCTGTGCCACCACGGACACACTACTTTTTTAGGCACTAGCACAAGCAGAACTCATGGATGTACCTCTATACAAGCCTCCCAGCTCAACTATTAGCTGTACCGTAACAGGATAACTGGCCCATTAAATGAAACTGGGCTCAGCTCTCCTGTCCCAGTCTAGGTACTCCCAGTTGGGCTAATTAAGAGGATGGGGCAGCACCTGGGGGCCTATAAAAGGTCAGTTAAAAGTCAGAGCTGGGTCAGTCAGTCAGGAGTCAGACAGGAGAAGGGAGAGGAAAGATGCCATAGAAAGAAGGCAGTCCCTGGGAGAAGTCTGAAGGCAGGAGAGCAGCAAGAAGGTCTTGCTGGCTGGCTGGCATCCTCAAGTCAGAAAGCCAGGGCTGGAGACGGCTAAAGATAATAATAATAGGAGGAGAAGGAGCAGCAGCAGTAGCAGAGAGAGAGAGATTCCTGTTGGCTCTAAGCCAGAGCCAACAGCCAGAAAAGGCTGAAGGAAGGGGCAGCAGCAGAGGGCTTACCAACTGATGTCTCCTTGCTGGAGAGCTGGATCCAGAGAAAGAATGAAAGGAGGATACTCCCAGAAGAGAGGCTTTGGGAGTTCCCATGAGGAGAGCGGGGTTGCCCCCCAAAAGGAAGGCCTGGGCTAGCTGTTAAAGCTGAGAAACAAAGGACTGACAAAGAGTCCAGGTGTAGCAGAAGATGCCAGAATGTGGTCCATGTTATGTCAGTGGCCAAAAGGATATGTGATTTTTAAGGACTACTTGCACTGGGGTAATATGGACTATGTTTTGGAACTTTTACTATGGTCTATTTGCACTATGTTTTATTAATCAACTGTGTGTGGATTAGAAGATAAGCTTCCACAGAGATACTGGGGACTCAAAAGGGAAACTGAGGTGAGGGGCCAATTGAAGGGCTGCCTTGAGACCACGAGAGGGCAGCTGGGAGGAGGCTGCTCATTTACAGTACCCTGTAACTAATAAGGATGAAACAAAAGAGATTTGGAACATTTATTTACCTTTTTTTAAAATAATTTCCATACATGCTTTTGCACCTGAAAAGGCAGCTGCATGGACAGGCATACATCCAGTTTTGTTTGATTTACATAACTTTCCTCCATTTTCAAGCTGAAAAATAGTGTTCACATATAGTTAAATGGCATGCTGAACATTATGACCAAATAACACATTATCATAGATGTACTTTCTCACTTGTAATGTCTGTCTTTAGTCTATGTTTTGATGATCTTTAAAGTACATGATTTATTTGAAAAAAAAATAGAATAGCAGGCTAGACTTATACATATAAATCCAATAAACAGTGAAGTGTAATTCCTCAAGGAGCATGCTTGAAGTTTACCCCTCCGTTTTCTAAAATTCACATTTCCAAAATCACGTTTCATTTGGGGTTTTCTGGGTTTTTTTAAATATACTTGACCAAAGTGGGGTGAGTTTTTTCACCTTCCTCACAGCAGATCCCAGACCCAGTGCAGGAGCTTAGTAGATAGTAGGTGTAGCAGCTGTCCAGTGCAGGCACACGGTACAGGGGGAATACAGTTCCCTGATAAACTCAATTTGGAAAAGAATTTAGGGGAAGACACTGGGGAAATGGGGCTGGGGCTCCTAATGTCTAGTGCAGTGGGGACACTGGTCCCCTTTTTTCAGCCCCCCACAACCCTCATTCAATGGTGCTGGGGTCCCAGTGACAGACTGGGACCAGGTTGGGAAGGGGGAGGGCAGACAGCAGTTCTCCCAAATAGGAGAAAACAATTAAGAAAATAATAATGACCCACGCTGTATGATTTATTGCTGGGTATTCCCAGATATTTTAAGAGAATAAAGTTGCAGCCTAATTAAACTACATCCATAACCTCTTTTCTTTCCTCCAGCTTGGCCAGGACAAGATATTTTTCTCAGGAATGGGCATTGTTTTCACCTAATGCACTCAAGAATCCTGTTAACACTTTTTTTCATAGTGTTGCTGTAAGTACAAACAGATTTAAAAGATTCTCAAGGAAGGACAGGCACATGCTGGCAGATAAAACACACTGCTTTTCAGAAAAAAGGAAAAAAATGTACCTCATGCAAGATGCTAAAATGTCTTTTTTCTAGCTTAAGACACCAATTTTGCAAATAGATGCATCCTTACATGTAATGGAACTATATGAGAGCACAAGGATGTGACACATTTATTTGCAGTATTATAGGGATCCATTGAAGTGAACGGGGCTCCACTCAGGCACATGCAACTTGCAGTACTGGGGCAGGGCTGTCCTTACCCATACGCAAAGTAAGCAGCTGCGTAGGGCACCAGGAAATTTGGGGCACCAAATTGCCCCAAATTTCCTGGTGCCCTATGCAGCTGCATGCTGCTCCAGCAGCCAGCCCAATCCCCTGGCTGGCTGAGCTGTCCAGGAAAGCTGCCTCTGCCCGGCTCTGCCTTTTCCCCATGGCCCCTGCCCCTGCTCCATCCCAGCCCCGCCTCCACACCATCCTTTCCCCAAAGCCCCCACCCCTGCTGCACCCCCACCCCGCCTCTTCCCGTCCCTGCTCCGCTCCAGCCCCGCCCCCACTACACCCCTTCCTCTGAGCAACGTCCTGGGGGACTGCAACAGGGGTCGGGTGCACCCTGCACTCACCAGGCGGTAGGAAGTGGAGCGACCCGGCCCCAGCCCACTCTGCAGCGCCGGTGAATGCTGTGGGGCAGTTCCCCCTTGCCCTCCAAGTCCCAGGGCTGGGAGCCAGGGGAGCAGAGCGGAGCAGGCTGGGGCCATGTCACTCCACTTCCAGCCGCCCCATGAGTGCAGGGTTAGGCCCTCGCTGCAATCATCGGACAGCAGGAAGTGGAGCAACACAGCCCCAACCCGCTCCACCGGCTCATGCTGGGGGGTGGTTTCCCTCTTGCCCCCCAAGCCTGCTCCTGCCTCCCCATGGAGGTCTGGGACCCCCCACTCCCTCGCAGAGGCCTGGGGCCACACCCCCCCACAGGGGGCTGCGTAGGTCACCAAAATGTCTAGGGATAGCCCTGTACTGGGGCTTTAATTTATGTTTACGCTTCTTTGGTTAAGCAGAGATATACAAAGTAGAAAAACAGACAACACATTGTATTAAGATAAGCGGAAGAACATTAGGGAAAATCAAATAATTCTACGTACCAGAAGTGTCAGTGCCTCAGGGTTTTCTTTGTAACATGCTAGTATTATAGGTGTGTTGCCAGTTTCTCCTTCCAGATTAACATCTGTACTGCTGTGTTGGACCAACACCTAGACAGTAAACATAAGAACGGCCATAGTGGGTCAGACCAATGGTCCATCTAGCCTATTACCCTGTTTTCCGACAGTGGCCAAAACCACGTGCTTCAGAGGGAAGGAACAGAATAGGTAATCATCAAGTGATCCTCCCGTCACCCATTCCCAGCTTCTGGCAAACAGAGGCTAGGGACACCATTCTTGCCCATCCTGGCTAATAGCCACAAAAGAGAACCTTTAAAATTTTCCACTAATTTAATTGCTTATCATGAATCTTTTCTTATTATTAGTGTTCTATTTGAGGAGCAACAGCACGCAGAATAAAGGAGTAATGGAAGGAGAGGAAAGGAGTTCCAGATGTATGTACCACAGTGTAAGAAGGTGCAGGTGAGAGTAGATCAGGGAAACAAAGCTTATGTTTACAGTAGAGCAGGACTGGCTCTAGGCACCAGCAAACCAAGCATGTGCTTGGGGTGGCACAATTCCAGGGGTGGCATTCCGGGTGGTTTTTTTTTTTTTTTTTGCTTCGGCAGTTGCGCTCTCGGAGTGTGTTTTTTTTTTTTTTTTGCTTGGAGCAGCAAAAAACCTAGAACCAGCCCTGCAGTAGAGAATCACTAGTAATTGAGCTAGTGGGTCAAGACTGCTGTAAGCACCAACAGTAAAGTGACTCCACACTAGCTATACTATTTTGGGTCAAGTTCTGATTCAGTTTCGCCCTGTGTTTACACTGGCACTGAACTATATACCACTGAATTTCTACTTTTGTCTGGATATCTATCAAAGTTACCAGCACAGGTCTAAGAAGCAATGGATTCTGGGAGATCTGAGAAAAATTAAATGTCTCTAGATATTATCTATATTTCTCTTTCTGTGTTTTCTCTTGCTAAATAAACTTTACTTTATTTCCCTTTCTAATAGCTCCCATATGCCTTGTCTGCACTGGAGAATTTGGCATATTAACTAGCTTTTGGAAAGGGAAACAAAGGGAGAGTTAGGTTGAATAGAGGAAAGTGAGGGGGAAGACATGAGAGCATATACGTAAGCATGAGCAGACTTGTGCAGAGTCTTGAAGATGAATTTAGACCTAAATCCAGAATTCAATTTTCAAATTCCAACGTGTTCCAGATTTGTTTTTAACAGATAGTGCATATGTGCATTGCAAAAGCTATGAGGGGGAAGCTGGAGGTTTGGTAGCTGTTTAGGGGAATCTCTGACATTTTACAGAACTTTATTTAAACTATGGAACACAGTGGTGTTTTCTTCCTTTTTGTGTTTGAGAAAACTATTAGAAGAGTTTGGATTCAATTTAGAAAAGTGCTTTTCTGCTGATGTTATAACAAAGGCACGAGCTAGTAACTTCCAGAATTCTACCCATACAACATATGCCTAGTCAAAAATGGGGAAATAGTTTTGCTAAAAATTTCAAAGTTGTTTCTGTTTCACAGGATTTGGAATAGTCCCATTTGCTGCTAAATTTTTCATAATATTTTATCAACATTTTAATTTCAGCTTTATCAATATGTATATTGAAATTGTTTTCAACATGGTTATAAAATGTTTTGTTTACTAAAAACCAAATTTTCTTACTAAAAATCATTGTCAGAACAAATCTTAATGGAAAACTTTGTTGATAAGTCACTTTTTCTTATCAACTTCTGAGTACAGATTATCTCTTTTGTGAGTGCCACATGCTAAACAGCATTCCTGCCATTTGAAGAACTTAAAGGGATATATTTTCAGTGGATATAAGCCTCTTGTGTGTGAATTTCTACACTTGGAATTTTGCATACAACTAGTGAAATTGTGTGTCCAGGTGGCTCTTGAGCCCTTTATGCATGTATATTTACTTGGACTATAATCTTACCTTAACTATTTCATTGTGAAGGCACTGCACAGCTAGATGAAGAGGTGCCATCATACTGGAGTTTAGAATGTTTGGGTTAGCGCCTCTGCTGAGAAGTAATTTAACACTTTCAACCTGGTTTTTTTTTGTGGCCCAGTGCAGTGGGGTGTTTCCAGAGGAGTCCATCACATTTAGCACTAGGTCAAAAGGTAAAAAAAAAAAAAAGTAAATACTACAATAAACATGTAGCTGGCAAATGTTCTGATGTAGTTAATAGACAACTGATTTTCCTGTGAAATACCATATTTTCAGTAGAGGCTCTCTGTCATTGGGTTTGTTTGTTTGTTTGTTTGTTTGTTTGTAGGTTTGTTTAAATAAATCATCAACTGTGAAAGACTCTTGCTGATATTACTAAGCTGCCAGTTACATTATAAATGAATTTCAGGTAATTAATTACATCCTATGCTGAATCCACAATATTATTATTGAGAGGAAATGTTACATAATTTATTAATTAGAAATGTCAACATACTACAACAGAGGAGAGTAAGGATGAACATGTAGCAAAGGTACCAAAACAATGTTAAGAAAATCATGATTCCTCTGTGAAAATGGCAGTAATAAATCCAAACACCAGTCTACACCATTGAAGTAATGAATGCTTTTATTTAACTATTTTTATTTAATGATACAGAAGATAATTTAATAATGTATTACCTTCATTGGAAGAATCATCTAAAATCATCTCCATTAATTCTATTTGACCTCCTCCTGCAGCATGATGCAATGGTGTGGCATTCAGTTCATCCAATTTGCTAAGCCCGGAACGATTTTTCTTAATGAAACTCCGTAATCTGCAAGCACTTCCATCTGAAATCACCTAATTTTGGGTGCAAATATTGTAAATTTCTTTCTTTTTTTCTAGTAAACTAGACTTTAGTGACACCATATGCTAAAAAGTAGATCAGAATAAAATTTCTCTCTGTCTTATTTGCCTATCAGTTTCAGAAGCAGTTGGACTACATATATTACTTTTATTTTTGCTAAGGACCTTGCACACATTTTTCATTATGTGAAATATAAAGGTGTGATTTGTTCCTGGCCTTACCATTCAATTAGTTTCTAAAAGGAAAAGACGTTATTTCTGAAAATGTTCAACTTTTTCATTGATTTATCATAATAAATCTTATAATTGATTTGAGCTTTCAATATATCAAAGACAAACTAAATGGATCAACCAACTAATATATAAACCAGCTGGCAACAGAAAATTAAAAAACAGGCACTTTCACACCAATCCAAACGTGAAATACAATATTTAAAAGTATAAATGTAATTCAACATCCTTACTCCAGCTTCTAATTTTCCCTTTTGCTAAAAAGAATGGCAAAGAATAAGAATCAGAAAATACCACATGAATTGCTGTATAATTTGCATATTATTGCTCCTGTTTTACAGCCTGATAATGCATATAAGTAGCTGTATTCAAATACTGAAATGAGTATGTGCTCTTTGCAGTTGGTACAACCAGAAACCTCCATAGCTCATCAACTGCACAGCTCCATGCCGAAGGAATCAAATCCTGCTTCATTGAAGCCAATGGTAAAACTCTCATTGACTTCAATGAGTGCAGAATCAAGCCCAAAACAAGCAGCAAAATGAAATTAACAAAAATGAAAGTAATCTAGACTCAACTGTTTTCCCTTCTGCATAAGGTCAGAGATCTTCCTACCCACCAGCCTCTATTCTGTTCCCCTGTGTCCAGGGGAAAGAGTTTAACCATGAAGGAAAATAAATAATCTTGTCCATTTCCCTGAAGAGAACTTTACACTGAGATTGAGAATGATTCTGGGCTGTGCCTTCAAGTCACACTTCAAAGAGAGGGGGCTTGTGCCCTCAGGATTTTGAGCTGCTCTGGAGAAAAAAATCCATTAAAATGTTCACAGTTGCAGGAAATTATGCAGCTGCATGTCAGCAGGGCCGGCTCTGGCTTTTTTGCCGCCCGAGGCAAAAAAGCCTCCCGCCGCCCCCCCACTCCCGCTCCCGGTGGGGAGCACAGCAGGGGAGGGCGCCAAGCCCGGCCGCGGGCCCGCTCTCCCCAACCGGCCGGAGCGCCAAGGGGAGGGCAGCGAGCCCGCTGCGACTCCGCTCTCCCCGGCTGCCAGAGCGCCAGGAGGAGGGTGGAGAGCCCGGCCGGGGCTCTGGTCTCCCCGGCGGTGAGCCCGCCGCGGTTCCGCTCTCCCCGGTGGCTGGAGCACCGCGGGAGGGCGGCGATCCCAGTCCCGGCCCCGCTCTCGGGCCCTAGGGCCGCGCCGCCCCCCTCCAGGTGCCGCCCCAAGCACATGCTTGGTGGGCTGGTGCCCGGAGCCGGCCCTGCATGTCAGACAATAGAAGGGGTCAGACAATCATTATTTAATGAGAGTAGACACTGAGATTCAAAACGTTCAAGCTATAGTACCATTAAAATCTAAATTGTCAATATCCCATCCCCAAATATACCAAGTAATCTTAGATCAAACTCTGGTAAGTTCTCAAGGGACACAAGGTAGGTGAGGCAACATCTTGTATTGGGCCAACTTCTGTGGGTGAGAGAGACAAGCCTTCAAGCCACACAGAGCTCTTCTTCATGTCATGATAGCTAATACTAATCTAGGAATATCCAAAATCATAGTAGCTAATTTCTGGGGACCAACAGGGCTGCACCATCACTACAGGCAAGTTCTCAAGCGGCATTTTTCTTCCTTCCCCGGGCTGTACATTTGGACTGTTACCCATGGAAATACAGTGTGTGTGTGTGGGGGGGGGGGTGTTAGTGGGTGTAGGGGGAAATGGAGGGTTGCTGATATTGACCAATAAAAATCCAACCCTTCCAGGCCTCCTCCTGCCCCACGCCCTCTGTGCCCCCTGCAGTCTCCAGCCTCTCCCATGCCCCCACCTTAGACAGCTCACCTCCCCCATCTCCCCCGGCAGAGCCTTCCCTGCGCCCTCAGCGCCTGCCCCTGCCCCATTCGCCAGCCCGTCTGCCCTCCCTGCCCCGCTTCTCTCCGCACCGACCTTAAACACGTCCTGCGAGGCGAGGGAGGCGGCATCGGCTTCGCACACGACCCCGTGGTAGGAGCCGCCGCACGCCGCCTTCTCCCGCGGCTGGAACATCTTCAGCAGGGCGCGCTTCATGGCTCTGTCCGCCGCCCGCTCCAGCCACCTGGAAGGCAGCGAGAGCAGCGAGTGAGTCCCGCACCGGGGGAGCGCCTGTGGCGGGGCGCGGAGCGCGGCCAGCCAGCCAGGGACACGCCTCATGCCACGCACCTCAGCTCCCCCTCCGCTTCCCCACGGGCGGCCCCCGCCTGCAGCCCCGCAGCCCGGCGAGGCTGGGGGACCCGCAGCTGGAAGACCCGCTAGGGAAGCGAAGCGCTGGGGGCACTTAGGAAACGTCTCCCCGCCTCCTTCACCGGGGCCAAGGAAACCAGCCCTTGCCCGCCCCCTTTCCACCAGCCTGGAGCCCCAGGCTCAGGGAACGTTTTCCTGAGCTGCACGAGGGGCGCTCAGCCGGGGTCTTTCCCCGCCCCGCCACGAGCGAAGCCCTTTGCCCAGGAGTGAGCTGAGTGTTCAGCGGGGAAGGAAGGGGGTGACTGTGAGGGAGATTCACCACCACAACTAGGGTGACCAGATGTCCCGATTTTATAGGGATAGCCTGAATTTTGGGTCTTTTTCTTATATAGGCTCCTATTACCCCCTACCCCCTGTCCTGATTTTTCACATTTGCTGTCTGGTCACCATTAGAGGGGCAGGCACTGTGATGGCTGTAAATCGACCTAACATAGGTCAATTTAAGTTTGGAGTGTAGACATAGCCTTACTCTTTCTTGTTTGATTGTTCTCTTAGGTAACTTAGAATTCACAGTGACGCTGCTGATCTTCATCCGATTTGGATTGTTTTTCTTTCCTCAGTGAAAACGAATATAATCATTCTAATTTAGAAGTGCCTTGCTTAAGCTTCCTTCAAGTTATACAACTCCACAATTTTTATTGGAATGTGAAAAACGTAGGGCTTTTTATTAATCGCAGTTAACTCACGCGATTAACTAAAAAAATTAATCATGATTTTAAAAATTAATATTTAAATAAATGGTATTCTAGTATTGTTTAACGGCACGATTAATCACGCGATTAATTGCAATTAATTTTGACAGCACTAGAAAAAAAGTGATTTTATTTTCATACTGACTTGATTTAGCCTTCTTTCAATCATATGTGGTTAAACATTACACAAAAATCACATTCAGGCTGAAATCAATCATGGAACGTTTCAGACTAAAATTTGGTTTGTTTGTTTTTTTAAGAAAATTATGGTCAACGAGTAAAAGGGGTTAGTGTGGAAAACATGGCCAGGCTTTTCAAAAATAAAAAAAGTTAGGTTCCTAATCTATATGTAGGCACCTGAATAAGTAGAAAGCAACAGAGGGTCCTGTGGCACCTTTGAGACTAACAGAAGTACTGAGAGCATAAGCTTTCGTGGGTAAGAACCTCACTTCTTCAGATGCAAGTCTTGCCCACGAAAGCTTATGCTCCCAGTACTTCTGTTAGTCTCAAAGGTGCCACAGGACCCTCTGTTGCTTTTTACAGATACATTTTTCAGACTAACACGGCTACCCCTCTGATACTGAATAAGTAGAGTGATATTCAAATGTGCTGGCAGCCCAGCAGCCCCTCACTGAAGTCATCCAGGTTGGAAAACCTTTGGCTTATACTGTACAGTAGTTCTTGTAATAGATGGACCAAATTCCATTCCTATTTACACCAATGTGAATCTAATGGGAGTCAGCTGAGTTACCCTGATATTTCAGCATTATAACCGAGAGCAAGATTTAGCCCAGTGGATTTACGTTAAAACGTTTAAACTTTGGGTTTAAGTATACCAAGAGTGGAATACCGAAATGAATTATGGAACAATTTATGCAGTTTTTAGCATACGCAGAGGTTACTGAGACTTCAGCAACTATAAATAAGTGCAAAAATGTAATACTAAAGGGAAATACAGTGTTACATTTTGCTTTCAATTCATGTATGGATCTCCAAGTGACATCACTGGAACTTCTATGTATGGATCAAGGACAGTATATAGCCCACAGTTTCCCATTGTCATCTAATCATGTACCCAGTAGCACAACTGTATACTGCTAAAAACAAAATAGTTCAATAGCTGGGTCACCAAACTGACAAGCAGAGCATAGGAAAATTGTTATAGTGCTCACAATAAAGTGTCAGAAGATCTATACCATGTAAATACACACTTTAAGTCAAATAATGGCTTCCCCAGATGAGAGTAATAAAGGAGAACAGGTGCCTCTTTCCACCAGAGCTTACTGCATGTTCAGGAGCCACCTAAAAGGCTGTCTAACTTTCCTGAGCACAGGGGACAAAGGACATGGGTGGATATTAGCACTGCTGGCAGCACTCTAACTCAAAATAGGCATGTTCAGATAGCTTGAAGGGGTGGCCTTGTTCCATACATGAGATCTATTCTGCAAAGGTGTAGAAATAGCCATTGATGAATGATCCTCACAGCATACTTGCATCCCCATCTCTGAGCACTTCCCCAGTAATTCCATCAAGAGCAGGCAATAACGCTCACAGCTCACAGGTGCATCTATCCACTATGAACCAATTTTCGATACCTAGGGTACATCTACACTACAGGGGGGAGTCGATTTAAGATACGCAAATTCAGCTACGTGAATAGCGTAGCTGAATTCGACGTATCGCAGCCGACTTACCCCGTTGTGAGGACGGCGGCAAAATCGACTTCTGCGGCTTTCTGTCGGCGGCGCTTACTACCACCTCCGCTGGTGGAGTAAGAGCGCCGATTCGGGGATTGATTGTCGCGTCCCAACGGGACGCGATAAATCGATCCCCGAGAGGTCAATTTCTACCCGCCGATTCAGGCGGGTAGTATAGACCTAGCCCTAGAGTGGCTTTGGCAATGGGGGCCCTTTGTTTTAATATGTACTCTTATTTTTTATTAGAAATACAACATAACATCTGACATTCTAACTACACTAAGAAAAAAATAAATGTCATTTTCTGCAGGGATGTTTACTTTGTTATGAAGAGCATAATGTACCAAAGAACTAATCTGTAGTTTGTATTTAACTAATATTTGTTAGGATCATATCAGCCATCCCCTTTTACATAAAATTCCCATGGACTTCAGCCAGAATTCCTTGTGTGGAACAATGGCAGGCTATGTCCCCAAATAAAGTGCCATCATTAGGCTGTTACACTGGTTTTAGTGATAGTCTTGAGACTGTTTTCTTTTTCAATCACTCTCAGAAGTCTTTACAGTGATGAGTAGAGGAAATGTTGAGAGTGCGAAAAAAGAATATGCACATTTTTAGTTCCCAAGAGGAATCAAATGGAATCATAAGCCTACTGACCACAGATTCAGATTTCTACATAATGACTTGACATAAGAAACTAATTCAAATAAGCAGTCAAAAAGTAACTCTTCTTAGAATCGTTTTCCCTAGAGTGGACTGAAAACAAATTTATACTATTTTCTTTTAGATATGAGCTCACTAATGGTAAAACAATGGATCCATTAGTACAGCAAAATTCCACAGAGAGAATTTTCATTGAAAATATGACTGTTTAGTAACTGAATTGCATGTACAGTAAATATACAAGTGCCCAAGGCAGGCAAAACTTCAAATGAAGTCAAGTTTCATAGGCATAGTCACTGCAAAATCAGCCCTGCATAAATAAACGGAAAGATTACACTATCATTTTTACTATGAAGGTGATCCCGTTTGGCAGCATTGTCAGATAGGAATATTGTAAAATATTGATATGTAAAATAATCTTATTTAGAGTTTTACATTGTTTAACTTAATTGAATAAACCATATTAATCCCTGGTATAACTCTACTGAAGTCAATGGAGTTACCCAGAGATTAATTTGATCCACTGTCTAGATTTACAAAATTATGGTCCCATAGTAGCTTTTAATAAGCACACTGGTATGCCTTGATTGTAAAGAACAACAATATTGTCTTTATATACTTGTCTTTTCCTTTGCATAATCCTGTTTCTTTTAACTATGAATTTAATTTAAAACTTTACACAAATCTCATGAATCATTTTACTGCATTATCTCTTAATGGGATTTTACTAAGGACTACACTGATTGCTTTCAAGAAAGTGGCTTAACTTGCTGTAACAAATGTGTAATGTGCCTCATAAAATCAAAATGGGGACTGGAAAACAAGAATGGATATTACCACTACATCCTGAAATGCTGAAAATCTTTTTAAAATGTAGAGTAGGAATACAAAACAAGATCTTGAACTGTAGTATTGCCCTAGAATATTGTAACATGAATGTGGAGAAATGAAAAAAAATAGGAATAGACTGAGATTTTGTGTGCACTGTCCAAAGCTGATGAGATGGAAATATGAAACATGAGTGCCTCAAGTTAATAGGTATTCACATTGAATATAGGCCCCTCCACCTAATAAATATATCCCTAATCAGGATCTCTCACAGGGAGTCAATTGAAGCCTGACAAATAATTAAGCCAATTGCAGTGGTTGTTGCTTAAAGGAGACAGATTCTGCTTAATGGATATGTGTTCTTGTGACAAATTGATGCTTAATTCTGGCTATGTTTTATCTCCTGCTGGGTCTGTATGTTTACTCCTCTGACAATTCTGTTCAGATTTTTTGAATGCTACTGCCTGTTCTTAGCTTGACCCTTCCACATCAACTACATATGCTAGACCAGTGGCCCGTCAGGGTAAGCTGCTGGCAGGGCGCCAGACTGTTTGTTTACATTTGCATGACCGCCTGCAGCTTCCAGTGACCGCAGTTCACCATTTCCAGCCAATGGGAGCTGTGAGAAGCAACGGCCACGCCGTATGTGTGACAACCTCACTAGCTTCCCAGACAACAATATCACTACTGCAATAATATTTTTCATTAACCAGGAATTCTGTTTGCTCAGGAGAAAAGGCCATCTACAGAGATACCTTGGTTAAGTAGATCTTACTCTATCTAGCAGTATAATGAGTTAGAAAGAGCCCTGCGTGGGACTATTTTTTTAATCCCATTCCCATTCTGCCCCACAATACCCACTCCCACCCTCAGATACCAATTGCTCCAACTTTCCAGTGTATCAATGGCCATCAGGTGGAATGGCTGCTCCTCTTTGTTTCTAACAGCTTTTATAGGTCTCTGTGTCCTTTTACAGTAATTAACCTGGGCACTTGTAGAAGCAGCTGAAAGCAAAGAACAGAACCCGCATCCTAGCAGAAGCTAGCTCTCTGCAGGTCACCCGTAAGTCACCAGAAGTCTGTAAACCACAGGTGGGAATAGCTCAAATAGGACATACATTTTTCAGAGTACAATTATGGGGCACACTGGCAATGGCAGGGTACGCTGCCGGCACCTACTTCCCAAGAATATCTGATCATTTGACATTCAAGATGGCAGTAAAAATGTATATATTGATCTTAGCACAATGGGGTCCTAAGCCATGACTAGGGCTCGTAGGTGCTATTGTAATATAAATAACAAATAATAATAATAATAATTCTGCTTTCAGTTATGTTCATGCAACTCCACTGATACCCCACTGAGCTGAACTTGGTCCATTAAGTGATTCTTCTGGGTGGGATGGGAGAAACTTGCTAAAAATGTAGAATATGTAGTCAAAAGGATTCTTGCAAAATATTGCAAATCTATCAAATGAAATCTCTGCTTTCTTAAAAAAAAATACAAAGAAAAATAAATTTAAAATTGGGTTATAGTTTTGCTTTAGACTTGCCTAATTATATATGGTTGAAATTCTACTATGGATTTAATCTGGAAATATAAAATGGAAATTATATATATTTCCTTTTAAAATTAGTTATGCTGTTTAAACGAGCAGAATTCAGGAAACTCCAAGTGATGTGTCAGCTTTCGTTCTGACATGTCAGTTGAACCAAGAAGGTAATCAGTAATTAAACACATTTTAAAAAACAAACAAATCCTTCATCTGCATAAAATGGATTTAATCCAGCACTCTGGTAGTGGGGCAGTTTGTAAAATATGTCCTGTGGGCTCAGTGCAGCAAGGCACTGAAGCACTTTCCCCCCAACCTAAGCAGATGAGGAGTCTCATTGAAGTCAATGGGACTACTCATTTGCTTGAAGTTCAATAAGTGCTTCACCAGTTCAGGGCCTAAGCACTTAAAACCTTACAGGGGAAAGTCCTGCATGCT
This sequence comes from Chrysemys picta bellii, assembly GCF_011386835.1. Classification (NCBI taxonomy): domain Eukaryota; kingdom Metazoa; phylum Chordata; order Testudines; family Emydidae; genus Chrysemys; species Chrysemys picta. The sequence continues at coordinate 234,096,481 of NC_088792.1, forward strand.
TAGTAGAGTACAACAACACTGAATTGGGGACCTATTTGAAATATATATACTGCATAGTGTGTTTAGTAGAAATGAACTGATCATTACCACAGCTACATTATTCTTATCTAATAACTGCATAATCTCTCCAGAAGCAAATATAATTAATTCTATGTTTCAAACAATACTTAGTATAAATATAATTAATGTAACATCTACTAGTAACTGAAGTGCCTTGTTTAGATATACTTTTTTTCCTATGGCAGCAATGCTTACTAGGATCTATTTAAGGAAAGAAACAATATATTTCTTATGGTAAAAATAAAAAGCTACTCAGTGAACAAGTTTACATGATGAAAAGATGTATTAAAGAACTGACATTTCATATTAATCTCATTTTTCCATTAGGAGAAAGTGGATTTTATTAAAGTTCATTATGGCCCTTAGGGTACAGATTCTTCATTAGTTCAAAATTAGGCTAAATTTATATCTAAAATAAATTGCAAGATAATTCATCTTGTATTTTACAGTATAAAGAAGCATATTTTAAAACAAACAAACAAAAAGAGCAACATGCCTAGGCTGCAATTTTATTTGATCTACCGAAAAACAATATTATACTTACCCTTCAGAGAGATTTGCAGAAGCTGATGACGGTAACACCTACATAAAGATATCAAAAATAAGACTCTCTGAATCTTGATTTGCTGATACTTTTATACAGTAGTTCCAGTGGAGCATGCATCCTGCAGTTATGTCACGGTGGTTTGCACTGTTTGCGAGAATTCTTTTATTTACTAAAAGTGTCCCTGTAATGGACAAAGTGGGAGGAGTATCAATATTCATGAAGTGACTCTTAAAGACATTTTTTTAACATCTGACTAAACCCATCCATTTTCATTATGGGCTGCAAATGTACCTATAAATGTACCTGTCATTTCAGAATTTTTTTCTAATGCAATATCACAGAACAGTTTTAGATTTGTTAGGTGGTCACTAGAGGGTATTTGTTTACCTATTTGCAATGAACTAATTGCTTTTAATGGATAATCCAAACATCAGTGGACAAGAATGTAGGCTACTTATTGAGATCCATGTACTAATAAATGTTTCAAAAAAACAGAATTAGTGTATAAAAAGTAGCAGAATGTGATCAATACCTAATGCAATATGGAATAGTAGAAAGAATTGCATGTACTTCCTTTCTGAAATATAAATTGCACTTTATTTTCTCTATTTTACTTTGAAACTGCACAAAATTGCTTGGTTTATTTGAGCTAATTCTCTAATGCATCTTAGGCCTCATCTGCTCTACAGAAAGAATCATGCTACACATAACCTCTGTCTGATATGCTTTTTTGATATGGGAACAGTTTGAGTGGTTTAGCGCATCTATACATAACAATATTTCCTAGCACAATCATATTTCAACCAAGTTGTCTAGTCACACATACCAAACAGCACAACTGTATTTGTATTTGTGTAGTCTGGAGAAATTTGGCTAGCAACAGTATATTATACTGCCTAATTTACTGGGTGCAATGATCAAATGATTATGAGAGTTTTTCAAAATATTCCTTCTCCTAACTCATCTTCTGGTTTCAGAGTCCATCAGTTCCAGAGGGCATTTTCAAACCAGGGTGTTTGGTGGTTCAGAGTAGTGCATTCTCTAGCTTTGCTGTTTTCACACTTGATTGTATAGAAAGAGGACAAAACAGAAATGTATAAAACACAGTAATCTAATCTGAAAACATAGTAATCTAAAATAATATCTAAAAAGAAAGCAACTTCTGATGCAAAAGTTCATCTCTTGAGCCTGTTGATTTGTGCCAAATGGTGTTTGATCTGTTGATCAAGTCCAGCTCTACTCACTAGTGGGATAAGGTTGTGACTAAAGCGAACTGAGAATGAATAGCTGGCCCCCTTTGAAATGATCAAAACAACTATAAAATTTCTGTGTCTGGATCTTGCCCTAACATTATAGCACTATTCTATCCATAGGCAAATATCCATCGCTGTGGAGATGAGAATTGATATAATTATGGAATATACTAAGTCAAGGTTTCTCAAACTTCATTGCACTGCAATCCCTTTCTGACAACAAAAATCAATACATGATCCCATGAAGGGGGACTAAAAGCCTGAGCCTTACTGTCCCAGGCGGGGGGGCCAAAGCTGAAGCCCGAGCCCCACCGCCCTGTGGTGGGGGCCGAAGCTTGAGGCTTTCAGTCCCAAGTCAGGGCTGTAACCTGAGCCTAGCTCATAGACTTTAATGTCAGAAGGGACCATTATGATTGTCTAGTCTGACCTCCTGCACAATGCAGGCCACAGAATCTCACCCACCCACTCCTGTATCAAACCCCTAACCTATGTCTGAGCTATTGAAGTCCTCAAATCATGGTTTAAAGACTTCAAGGTGCAGAGAATCCTCCAGCAAGTGACACCCCCCTCACGCTGCAGAAGAAGGCGAAAAACCCCCAGGGCCTCTGCCAATCTGTCCTGGAGGAAAATTCCTTCCTGACCCCAAATATGGCGATCAGCTAAACCCTGAGCATGTGGGCAAGACTCACCAGCCAGACACCCAGGAAAGAATTCTCTGTAGTAACTCAGATCCCACACCATCTAACATCCCATCACAGGCCATTGGGCATATTTACCGCTAATAGTCAAAGATCAATTAATTGCCAAAATTAGGCTATCCCATCATACCATCCCCCCCCCTAAACTTATCAAGCTTAGTCTTGAAGCCAGATGTCTTTTGCCCCCACTGCTCTCCTTGGAAGGCTGTTCCAGAACTTCATTCCTCTGATGGTTAGAAACCTTCATCTAATTTCAAGTCTAAACTTCCTGATGGCCAGTTTATATCCATTTGTTCTTGTGTCCACATTGGTACTGAGCTTAAATAATTCCTCTCCCTCCCTGGTATTTATACCTCAGATATATTTATAGAGAGCAATCACATCTCCCCTCAGCCTTCTTTTGAGTAAGCTAAACAAGCCAAGCTCTTTGAGTATCCTTTCATAAGACAGGTTTTCCATTCCTCGGATCATCCTAGTAGCCCTTCTCTGTACCTGTTCCAGTTTGAATTCATCCTTCTTAAACATGGGATACCAGAACTGCACACAGTATTTCAGATGAGGTCTCACCAGTGCCTTGTATAATGGTACTAACACCTCCTTATCTCTACAGGAAATATCCCGCCTGATGCATCCCAAGACAGCATTAGCTTTTTTCACAGCCATATCACATTGGCAGCTCATAGTCATCCTGTGATCAACCAATACTCCAAGGTCCTTCTCCACCTCTGTTACTTCCAACTGATGTGTCCCCAGCTTATAACAAAAATTCTTGTTATTAATTCCTAAATGCATGATCTTGGACTTTTCACTATTAAATTTCATCCTATTACTATTACTCCAGTTTACAAGGTCTTCCTGTATGATATCCTGGTCCTTCTCTGTATTGGCAATACCTCCCAGCTTTGTGTCATCTGCAAACTTTATTAGCACACTCCCCCTTTTTGTGCCAAGGTCAGTAATAAAAAGATTAAATAAGATTGGTCCCAAAACCGATCCCTGAGGAACTCCACTAGTAACCTCCCTCCAGACTGACAGTTCACCTTTCAGTATGACCCATTGTAGTCTCCCCTTTAACCAGTTCCTTATCCGCCTTTCAATTTTCATATTGATCTCCATCTTTTCCAATTTAACTAATAATTCCCCACGTGGAACCGTATCAAATGCCTTGCTGAAATCGAGGTAAATTAGATCCACTGTTTCCTTTGTCTAAAAAATCTGTTACCTTCTCAAAGAAGGCGATCACGTTGGTTTGGCATGATCTACCTTTTGTAAAACCATGTTGTATTTTGTCCCAATTACCATTGACCTCAATCTCCTTAACTACTTTTGCCTTCAAATTTTTTTCCAAGGCCTTACATACTACAGATGTCAAACTAACAGGCCTGTAGTTACCCGGATCACTTTTTTTTCCTTTCTTAAAAATAGGAACTACATTAGCAATTCTCCAGTCATACGGTACAACCCCTGAGTTTACAGATTCATTACAAATTCTTGCTAATGGGCTTGCAATTCCATTAATATTAATTATTCCTTTAATATTCTTGGATGAAGATTATCTGGGCTCCCTGATTTAGTCCCATTAAGCTGTTCGAGTTTGCCCAGGGCTGAAGCCGAAGCCTGACCCCCCGCAGCCCTGGGCAGTGGGGCTCAGACTTTGACGTCAGCTGCAGGCCCCACAAGTCTAATGCCAGCCCTGGCAACCCCATTAAAACGGGGTCATGACCCACTTTGGGGTCCACACCCACAGTTTGAGAACTGCTGCCTAAGTGATACACAAATATCTTACACCAAAAGTGGTTAACATTACAAATTAAGGGATTTGAGAGGGAGTGGGGCTCACAGTTGTAGTAAGGTTATTAATGGAATCTCCTTTCAGTGTTTCCAAATCAAAAATTTTCAGAATTTCTGTTCTGGAAGAAATTCTGAAATTTTGTCTTTTCATTCCAATTTGGAACAAAATCAAATTTTGAAATGTCAGAAATTAGTAAATGTTCTGATGTAATGTGGTACAAGAATCCCATTCACCTCCATCATAACACACTGAAATTCTTGAAAATGTTGGTATTTGTGTGGGCAGCTGATGTCAATTAGAGCTGCTTAGAAAATGGAATTTCCATTCCATAGGAATTCTGACATTTCAAAATTTGATTTTATTTCAAACTTGAATGAAAAGACAAAATTTCAGAATTTCTCATAAGACAGAAAAAATTGGGGAATCCAGCCTACCTGATGTTGCTCTGGTATTAAAGTCAAACCACAACTACTCCAATATGGACAAGTGATCTTCATCTGTCACCTCATTTATCTAAGGCACATGTTCCCCATTACCTGAGTACCTCACAATCTTCATTGTATTTATCCTCAAAACACCCCTGTGTGGTAGGGAAGTATTATCCCCAATTTACAGTTGGGGAACTGAGGCATTGAGAGACTAAAAAAGGGTATGTCTACACTACAAGCACTACAATGGCACGGCTGCAGTGCAATATCTATGCTGCTGTACTGTAAACACTTAGGCAGCTTTTGTAGACAAAACAATGGAGGCGTACTCACTACAATGCTCCTTCCACCAACAAAACTCTCCTGCTTTGCCAGCAAAATAAAACCACCTCGTTGAGAGGCATAGAGCTTTTTGCGGCAAGGTTAGATTGACAAAGCATTACTGTAGACACTGCATTCATTATGTTGCCATAACTGGTCTCCAGGAGTCCCCCCCTCATTCCTGGCACATTCAGCCCTTGTCCCCTGCAGCCAAGCCCAGGCAGGGAGCAGGCCACACTGCCTCCCAGCCTGGCTTTCTCAAGCAGAAGCATCTCCGTTCCACTCCCTGCCCAACTGCCAGGGAGAGCTACCAAATGTGTTAGAAGAAAAAGGTGCAGGGAGAGAAGGACAGAGACCCTCTCCCTCCCACCCCTGGCAAGCCAATCTGGGGGGGCACTTGACCCTGCATGCCCCCCCTAAGCATGGGATAGCAGCTCACGGTGCACTGCTCTGTGTTGATGCAAGAGCTGATGTTGTGGATGTGCTCTGCCAACACAAGGAGCATACTGTGGACATGCAACAGCAGTTTAATTACAGTGGTGGCTGTATGTCGGCATAACTTACGTCGATAAAACTTTGTAGTGTAGAGAAGACCTTAGGTACTTCCACACTTAAACTGCTACAGCAGCACAGTTGCAGTGCTGTAACACTTCAGTGTAGACAATACCTCTTCCAACAGAAGGGGTTCTCCCACTAGGTAGGTAATCCACCTCCCCAAGAGGTGGTAGCTAGGTTAACGGAAGCTGTCTAAACGGGGAGTGAGGACAGAATAACTATGTCTCTCTGTGCTGGGGCAGCTCCAGGCACCAGCGCAGCAAGCGTGTGCCTGGGGCGGCAAGCCACCGGGGGCGGCCTGCCAGTCGCTGGGAGGGCGGCAGTCAGGCGGCCTTCGGTAGCATGCCTGCGGGAGGTCCGACGGTGCCGCGGTTTCGGCGGCAATTCAGCGGTGGGGACGCCGAAGGTGGGGCACCGGTGGACCTCCCGCAGGCATGCCGCCGAATCTGCATGACCAGCGGCGGCCCACAGGCACGCCGCTGAAAGCCGCCTGACTGCCGTGCTTGGGATGGCAAAAAACATAGAGCCGCCCCTGTCTCTGTGGTGTGAATTTGTCACACCCCTAAGAGACATAGTTATGCCAGTGTAAGTCACCAGTATAGACCAGCCCTTACAATAGTGACACAGTAGTAAATCCACCCCTCGAGAGGTGGTAACTAGGTTGATGGAAGAATTCTTCTGTTGACCTAGCAGTGTCTATAACAGGGCTTATGTCAGCTTATGGGGAGGGATAGCTCAGTGGTTTGAGCATTGGCCTGCTAAACCCAGCATTGTGAGCTCAATCCTTGAGGGGGCCACCTAGGGGTCTGGGGCAAAATCAGTACTTGGTCCTGCTAGTGAAGGCAGGGGGCTAGACTCAATGACCTTTCCAGGTCCCTTCCAGTTCTAGGAGATAGGATATCTCCATTTATTACATTAAAAGCTTAACTACATCTCTCAGGAGTGTGAATTTTTCACACGCCTGAGTGACCTAACTAGGTTAACCTATGTTTTAACAGTAGAACTGAGCTTAGAGATTTGCCCAAGGACACACAGGAAATCTGTTGTGGAGCAGGGAATCATACCCAGGTCGCCCAAGCCCTGAACACTGGATCATCCTTCCTCTTATCAGGAGAAGGATGCTGGTGAAATATGCTTCTGACAGACTAAAGGGGAAATGGAGATGTCTACTGATGTGCAGCGTTAGGTATACTTGGTCCTGTCTTAATGCAAGGGGAGGGACTAAATGATCTCTCGAGGTCCATTCTAGCCCCACATTTCTATGACTAATGATCTTAAATGACTGCAAAATGACTAGTGTGTTTTCCCCAACCTTTGAGAAAACAATGGAGAATGTTACATCAGGGCACAGGCCTTTGCAGCAGCCTGGAATATGTGTGTGGGAGTTGGCAGGGAAGGGAATACTGTGAAGGTGGCTTTTGCCAGGAGGCCTCAGATGAACGAGACAATCAAAGGAGGAATGTTTTGTATCATTGTTGTGCCAGTAGAGCAGCTGCAGAGAAGGTGGGCTCATATTAAAAAGGTGCACCACTGATGCTTCCAGAGCGACAATAGAGTTGGAGGTTTTACATATAAATTATAGCATTGAGCATGGGTTGGTTCCTGAGTTAGAGTTGTTATGGTGCGGTGCATGGTTGCTGGTGAGAATATGCTTAAGGTTGGCAGGTTGTCTGTGGGCAAGGACTGGCCTGCCTCCCAAGGTCTGTGAAAGTGAGGGATCATTGTCCAGGATGGGTTGTAGATCAGGAACCAACCCATGCAACAAACCTCGATGCCAACTCTGCCCACATATCTACACCAACAACACCATCACAGGACCTAACCAGATCAGCTACAACATCACCGGCTCATTCACCTGCATGTCCACCAATGTTATATATGCCATCATATGCCAGCAATGCCCCTCTGCTATGTACATTGGCCAAACTGGACAGTCACTACGCAAGAGGATAAATGGACACAAGTCAGATATCAGGAATGGCAATATACAAAAACCTGTAGGAGAACACTTCAACCTCCCTGGCCACACAATAGCAGATGTAAAAGTAGCCATCTTACAGCAAAAAAACTTCAGGACCAGACTCCAAAGAGAAACTGCTGAGCTCCAGTTCATTTGCAAATTTGACACCATCAGATCAGGATTAACAAAGACTGTGAATGGCTATCCAACTACAGAAGCAGTTTCTCCTCCCTTGGTGTTCACACCTCAACTGCTAGCAGAGCACCTCACCCTCCCTGATTGAACTGACCTCGTTATCTCCATACTGATTTATACCTGCCTCTGGAGATTTCCATTACTTGCATCTGAAGAAGTGAGGTTCTTACCCACGAAAGCTTATGCTCCCAATACTTCTGTTAGTCTCAAAGGTGCCACAGGACCATTTATAAAATGTTTCTTGTAAGTCTATCAGACTCCTGGACATACCACTCAGAAAGCTGGAGAAGAGTTCTGGGTAGAATTAGTAGTCTTAGGGTATGTCTACATTGCAATGTAAGCACATGCGTGAATCTAGGATTAAAATACAATGTAGATACTCAAGTCCAAGGTTCCCTAACACAGGTCAGCTGACTCAAGTCCTACTAACTCTGGGCTTACATTTCAGACATACCCTAAATAGAACATACAGTAGATAGATGAGATATCAGTGTGGTAAATTATTTGCACTAAGTGTCTTTTGTAGTATAGACCATGCAAACAACTTAATATTTATAATCCTAACATAATCCATATAATAAAGGATGTTCTTGCAAACATCATGAGATGGAACTTTCTTTTCCTATTCAGTTCAGATTAAAAATATAGCAGGAAAAAAGGCAATGTGAACCAGACCCCAGTCAATTACACAATCAGAAATACAGTTGCACTTTGTTTCAGTGTTCTTTTGGTAATTAACAAAAAATAAAATGATATCATCTTATTGCACATGGCAAAATTATCAATCTGTACTGTGCATGCCACTTGCATTGAAATGGTCCATGCAAACAGTCATCTTTAGGGGAATAAAATAGGTTTTCCAAAGAGAAGATGCTGAATTCAGTCAAATTTTTCATTAGATACCAAAAGCAAACACTTTCATAGTAGATGTTGCCTGGACATTTATAGGCTTGACTAACAATCTGAAGAAGGAAAGGAAGTTGGACAGGGACACTTCTTTATAGAAAAGAAATAGGAGGGAGTTGGAGACTTCCTACAAAATAATCTCATAATTACAGTTTGGTGTTATTAATGGACCATCTATTATGTTCAAGAGCCATTATAAAGAGCCAACCTGGAATGAAAGCCACCTCAATACACTTACTACCTTGAAAAAAAATGTGCTTCCCTAAAAAATGAACCCTAACCGTGAAGTGAACTCAATAAATATTATAACAGCACCATTTCCCCTAGCATGGGTAAAGTGCTGTCTGCACTCCCATTATAAATTCATTATAAATTCTGTCTTTGTTTATACAACCTGTGAATATAATTTTTCTGTTGGTGTTACTCATTATGCAACACAGATGAGAACAAACCTTTGTTTGATAGAGTCTAATCCAAAGGAGCCATTTCAGTATATTAAGATATAGTATGTTATTAAGTACTTTGTTTAAAATCTGGTGTCCTATGTATTTACCCAAGAAAATGCAGTAGCTCAGGGTCCTTCTAGTCTCATGAGTAAACAGTTATGTTTACACACTAGTGGGAAACATTTTGCTTTTAAAACCAACAGAGGGAAAAGGTATCCAGTTTGCTATACAGCTCAGCAGACACAATATGAAGCAGTTCTAGATGACTGAGTGACACAATCATATCAAAAAAACCCAACCCAAACTGCTAAGTGTAAAAGTCTCCAAAAATGCAGAAGAAGAAACATCCCAGCAAGTGAAAGGAATGGATAAAACAAAACAAAGCTCTCACCAAAAGAGAAGCAGTAGAAACTCATGAACTTGGGAAGAAGAGAACAGCGAGGGATTGGCTTAGAAATGGTGAAAGAAAAAGATGGTGGTAGTTATATATAAAAAGGAATTGGCTGGGATGGGGTGGTGGGGAGGTATAGGAGGAGGAGAGATCTGAACTTTAAAAACATTCTAAGAGGCTCAAACAAGCACATGTCCTAGAAAATAGGTCTAGGTGCAAGCATGTCCCCCTTTTTAGATTGCCCAAAGAGATTATTCCACTTAAATTAGAGGACTTTCTGGAACATAGATTTTAAAATATGCCTGAAAGAATGAGGTTACTGTAGGTGCTCAGACTCTGATGATGAATGCCATAGAAATGCCTGCCTATAAATATAGAATCAATGCAGAGTCCAAGTGAGAAAACAAAAAGACTTTGTGGGAGCCAGCCTTACCCTATTATTATAATGTTCCTATACTGGCACTAGGAAAAACTAGTATTGAGGCACGCACAACATGCAGATCCATTGTTCTGTAATGTAACCAGACCTAATCATTATTTTTTTTGTACAAATATAAAGTTCCAGTCATGGCCCTGTTTGGTGCCCTGTTGGGTCAAGCATAATACAGACACACAGAAAGACATGATCTCTGCCTTTGAGCTTACAATCTCATTCAAGACAAGATGCAACCAGTGACAGAGAGGATAAGGGTAAGGGTAATAAGAACCTATACCTCCAGAGGCTACCTGCGAATACCAATTGATGGTGCTAAATCTGTTAAAAAGGTGGGTACATTTTAAACACTAATAAAGATCAGCAATCTTGTATCCCAGCAGGATTCTTACAGGTTTAGTTTAAGTTCCTCCAACAGCTAAAAACAATTGGGTAATACTGCTGGCATGTAGGGATGCATAGCTCCCGAATCGTCAGCCCACAGGCGCAGCAAACTGCTCCCATGGCTATGAGGCAGGAGTGACCTTCAATCCAGCGTTTGTGTTTGGGAAACTTATTTGGCTGATTTGATTGTACCCTCGCAGCTGGTGTTCACGCGCTCAAAAGATGGGTTCGTTATCTTATGTGCATGTATACTGCCTGGCTTTTCTATGCGCAAGATTTGTACCAATGAGAAGCGTTGTAAGCAGGGAAGTGTAAAGAATAAAAGCCCCAGGAAAAGTTCCTGGAGGTAGAGGGGCTTTTCGGCTACCACAGACCTGGTGTTCTGTTTCCTTTCCTGCGTCGTCACCACAGCTGGTGACCCCGACGTGACGACCCCATACTCACCGGCTGGATATGCCGAGCGCGCCCGCGGCTGTTTGCCGCCCCTTATTCGTGAGTATGGGGGTCGAACTTTCCAGTGCCCAGAAGGAGCACACAAGAGAGTTCAAGATTACACGGCAGCGATCATGCATCGTTGTCCCGGTCGCTCATATTGAGGACCCCCTAAGGGAAATAGACCGCCAGTGCCCCTGGTATCCGGACTGCAGGTCGGTATGGCTTCTTGACTGGAAAACAGGTTGGAAACTTTGAGGGCATAGAGGAAGGAAAGGAGTAAGTAATTATAGGCATGGGGATTTTAAATCCCCAGGATGATAACTGGAATGGTAAAATGTGTATGAGACAGAGTTTTTGTACCAAGGTGCAAAGCTCTCCTTTATTCTGCAGAATAAAGCAACTCCTCCTTATCCCTATCTGGCTGTCATTGGCTCTCAGCCAGGTGGACCCGATATTTCGGTAACAGTTTCTGGTGACTCCGCCGGGACTCTCCTGGCTCGGACATTGGACTCCGGACGGCTGCGGCGAACTGGGAACGGCGCCAACGGGGTGTTTCACCCCTTTTCTCTGCTTCACCGCAGCCCCTGGGGTTCGTGCTCCGATAAGGTGAGTCCTAATAGGATAAGGAGACACTCTCTGGTAAAACCCTCTAAGGATAGCTCTTTGAATTATATGTTAAGTAAATGGCCTTTACCCGGTGTTTAAAAAGAAATAGTTACACCTTGTGTAGAAATTGATGTGGCTAGTGTTGTGGAAATTGAATTGTGGAAAACACGTGCAGTATATATTGTAGTAGAGGTATAAGAAATGCAAACCTACCAATATAAGTTGTGTTGTCTTGTTTAGATCACTGTAAAGAAGTAAAAGGCAATCAAAAGTCCGGGAAAGTTAATTGTGTCCCTTTTTAAGTAAGAATCTTTCAGCCATGGATAGCTTTGGATCTGGAAGCAAGCCAGAAAGCATCTGTATTAATGCAATTTTCTAACTAATAAGGTAGTAGCCACTGAAACCTGGGCTGCATATGAAACAAATACAAGGAAATATGTGGTGATTTCTCTGTTTTGCCTAAAATCAACAAAAGTATGTGTATATAAAGGAAATATTTTAAGTAATGACTGACTGCCCAGAAGGGGTAGACCTCGGTTCTTTTGTCTTTCAGATCATCAGAGAAAACGGATGCCAGCTGAATAGCATTCGATGTACCATGCATTTACTGGTACAATAGGAATTATTTTTGTGTTCTTTGTCCTGTCTTGTGATGTTTGTCTTGTGGCCAGAATTGTTGGATTTAATATTTTCATAGGACAGTCTAGCTCAAATTTAAATAGAAGGGTTAAATCAAAAAGCAGATACTTGTTTTATTCATCTTGGAATACAAAGTGTTTGGATAAATCAGGAAAATGTGATATACTAAAGTCTGATATATTTGCTTAAGTAAGAAAAAGAAACTTCATTGGCCAGATTTTTAATTGCAAAATTGTTGTTAAAATTTGCATACCAACAGTCTTTGGAAACAAGGACATGGAAGGTTAACCCACTCCCCATATTGCCCATGGGATCCTTCTGGCTACCTCAGATTTCTAGCCAGAGGGCTGGGGAGGGAGGAAAGCGATTAGACACCTGAGGTTGTACCGAGTGAACCCCTCAAAAGTGGGTGTGCTTGTCCCGGTTTGTTGCTCCAAAGCTCTGTAATAAAGTTATTTTACTGGAAGAGTGTACATGGCATACATTGAATAATAAGACTAATGTACTGTATAATGGCAATGTGTATGCGTTCATTGTTGGAAAAAAGTGTATAAGTGAAGAGTGAAAGTTTCCTTTGTAGGTTAAAAGAAGCCGAGAAAGGGAGAAGAGGAAAAAGCACGGAATGAGTTAACTGAGGAAAAAATAGCTAGCAAGCTCAGTCCAAAGATAAGACCTGGCTGACAGCCACAAAAAGGGGGGGCCTGAATGTGCCCAAACAACTGAGATTTGTAAAACAATGCCAGGCACTAATGAAATGTGTTAGGTTTTTTTCTCACAGATATAAGAAGTGCTACCCAAAGACCCTAGCAGCCCTGCCGTTTATTGAAACAAGGAAACGGAGTCTATGTAAAGTCCATCAATGAAAGACTGCTTTGGCTCCACACTGGAAAGGCCCTTTCCAAGTCCTGTTAACCACCAACACTGCTGTGAAGTGCCAAGGACTGCCCACCTGGACCCATGCTTCTCACTGCAAAAAGACCCCTCCACCTGGAGAGGATTCTCCAGCTGCTAATCAGCCTATTTCTCCTGCTAGCTCTGCTGTGCCTCCTGGACAGCAGGGAAAGAGAACAAGGTGAAGTGCTAGTAACCTCTCCCTTGTCCACTGACAGACCTACTGTTGCTTTGAATTTTTCTAGAAGAAGCAAAACCATTACAGGGTGATGTGCTAGTAACCTCTCCCCTACATGATGCTAAACCACACTGTTTCAGGAAAAGAGAAGAAGGAACACTTGCTTAATTGAAACCATAAAGTCCAGGAATTCCTGACTACAAAAGACATTAAGAACTGGCCCTGGTGAAGAAACAAAGAATTATACCCTAGCAGAAAGAAACTTGTGGGACCCATGCTTGGGAACGTGGTATTGATTAGATTTTAAGGTTTATTTTACAGGCTGCGCCCTGTGTTTTGGATAAGTCCTTCAGCATGTATTGCCCTCCCTAGTTGGATTTTAAATGATAAGTACCAAAGGCACCTTGTTGCCATTGCCCCTGCCATCTCCTCCATTACACTATTACCCCTGTAACACATCCAAATACAGACAATGACCCAGAAGTTGCTGACAGAGATGGTATTGAATATCACTGAGGCTGGGAAGGCATTGCAGTGGGATCTAGCATGTTCAGAAATTCAGGATTTCCTGAATGACTAGCTAATGGCCATTCGGAATGATCTAGAGCATCAGGCTTGGCCCACTGCCCTTACAGACACATCAGGAGTACCATCTGATCTGCGGCCATGGAGACATACTTAGAGACTTTCTGGGTAAAAGTGCAAACGTTCTCAATGCTCCTTCCAAGCATATGGACCGGTTGAGGGGGTGTGGGCTCCCACATACCGAATCCTGCCGGGTCCATAGGGAGGATGCATGCGGGATTGGGTAATTCACCAAGACATCTGGGAAATTAGACTACCTGGTATGCCCAATTGATTTTAGTAAGTGCTCCGGAGATTACATCTGACATTTGGATGGGGTTAGGGAGTCAATGGACATTTTGGTCGTTAGAACCCCCACAGCTTCAGTGTATATGTAAACTGAAGCCAGGAGAAGTTGTCACTGTTTATGACTACGTTTGCTGCGAGGGTAGGGGACAAGGAACTACCCTGACAGGACACTTACTCTTTTAAGCTAATGATAGCTGTGTGTATGTTAAAGCCTCCACATTGCAAGACATACATTTTAATCTCACTACCACTGCAGGCAATCATATCATTTACTGGCCTGCAGATAGAGTTTTTCAAGTAGCCCTTAGGTTCCAGATACCCTTTAATTGGACTAGTTTAGTATCTGATTTCAGAATTTGTTTTCACTGTTACCAGAGATTCCGAAAATCTCTGAAGTACAAGGGCAAATTCACATGCTTTATAATATATATTAAGTTGAAAAGTATGCTTTCCAGACAGCTTATAGAGTATCCATTTTATGTACTAAGTAGGATGTATTGTGCTTTATGATTAAGATTGTACAACAGCCCCATTATATTATTGTTATGGGAATGTTATTGCTTGTGTTGCTATTAGTTAGCTTAGGATTATGTTATTATTGTTGTAAAAGACGTAATAATAGTAATACTTTTCATGCTTATGCTAATTATGCATTGTCATTACATCCAATCAGAACCCCTAAGATTGAAGCATCTGATGTAGAATTTGAAGTCCAGGGCTTAATGCAAATAGAGATTTAAGAATGTTTGTTGTACTAGAAGTAAAAAAAATAAAATAAAAAAGGGGGGAGGGGTCGTGGAAGCAGAGAAAGAACTGTCAGAAAAGAACTGCTATGCATGACAGTTTGTTAGCAAGAGTCAGGCTAACTGTAACCCTGATAACGCGAGATTTGTAGAAGCGAGGATTGTGTGAGGCGAGTGGGAAAGAACTGTGTGAGAAGTTGTTGCGACCTTGTGTAGATAAGGTCTAGAAAATATTGTATGTTGGCAAGAGTCAAAACAAGTAAGGAATTAAGATATCAAGATGGCCTATGTATAACAAAATGCAGCTGTCCCTCATTATTTCTGTAATGAAAAGTATAAATGCAAGGTCTGTTAAGTACCTGCCTTGTTCCTGTTTGCAAACCACTCAATTTGCAATAATAGAGTATTGATTAGGTATAGCTTTATACCCCCTTTGTAGCAAATTATGCTAATAATACTTGTGCCAAAGTAGTTAATTGTTTTATTTACAAACCCTGTGGAGGTGTTTGGCAATTGGTCAAGCCTTATGGGATTGACATTTTGCTTTGCTGTTTTGCTTAGTGTATACCCAATCTAGTGGCATTGTGTATGTTACCCTGCGAAGGTGCTTTGTTTAAACACCGCATCTATAAAATAAAACAGGGCGGGATGTAGGGATGCATAGCTCCCGAATCGTCAGCCCACAGGCGCAGCAAACTGCTCCCATGGCTATGAGGCAGGAGTGACCTTCAATCCAGCGTTTGTGTTTGGGAAACTTATTTGGCTGATTTGATTGTACCCTCGCAGCTGGTGTTCACGCGCTCAAAAGATGGGTTCGTTATCTTATGTGCATGTATACTGCCTGGCTTTTCTATGCGCAAGATTTGTACCAATGAGAAGCGTTGTAAGCAGGGAAGTGTAAAGAATAAAAGCCCCAGGAAAAGTTCCTGGAGGTAGAGGGGCTTTTCGGCTACCACAGACCTGGTGTTCTGTTTCCTTTCCTGCGTCGTCACCACACTGGCATAGAACAGATGCGGTGTTTACCCTTGACGTAGAGGATTTCAATAGTTGATGAGTAATCCCTAAAAACTGTATATAGTTTGCAAATAAGTTTGGAATGTTCCTGGCAGGGTTGGAATAAGAATAAACAAGACCTGAATCCACCAAAACTTTGGGATCACCTTACAAATTTTTCCTCCTACCTTAAGTCTCACTCCTCCCCAGAAAAACTCATCCTCCAGTTCTGTCCCACTTGGCAGGTGGCCGCACTTCAGCTATTAGCTGCATCCTATAGCCCTGACTGCTACTCTGCCTTTGCCTGATACAGTCATAAAATTTAAGGCCAGCAGAGACCATAATGATCATCTAGACTGACCATCTGCATAGCACAGGCCATAGCATTTCACCACTTTTATATTTTGGGGCCAAGGATCCTACCTTTGATCGTCCCTTTCCGCGGGGAAAGATGATGTAATAAATATAAAGGACAGATCCTTAGCTAGTGTAAACTGGCATTGCTCAGTTGAAGTCAATGGAGGTAGATTGGTTTATACCAACTGGGGATCTGGCTCAAGGTGTTGTATTAACCGTCTACTTTTGCTTCTTTCACTGCTAATTATTTCTTTTTTCTGTCTTGCCTCCTAACCTCTCAGACATTTCAGAGATATTAATTACTTTCTACACCAGGTTCCCTACCTTTTATGGAGTATCCATGGGATCTTGGAAGGGAGGATGGAATACAGTCTAGTCTAGAAATATCAGGAGAAAATAATAAACCATGAAATATTTCAGTTTGTTGCACTGACACAAAACACTTCATTTTGAGTCAGTTAAATATTAGACTGCATCTCCCTATGCTTCTGCATTGCTTCATGGTAGGTGCAGTTCATGTACCTCATGCACCAGTCTTTCCCCATGTGGTGGTCTCTCCAGCCAGGCCACATCTCCCACGATGCATTGTGGTCTCCCCGCTGATGGAGTCACATGAGAATGCAGAATGAGAAATGGCATTTGGATTTGGGAATATCAAAATGTTTAGTTTGGACTGAAAGTGCAGAACAAAACTGTTAGCCATTTTTAACTGAATTTTTTTAGAACTTTCCAATCCATGAAAAATTTCTATATTTCAGCTTTCTGTCGCAACTGTGATGAAAACAAATATCAACATTTCAGAATGTCCCAGGGGATGGGAATTCTGATTTTTGCTCTGCTCTACTGCAGAGGCCCAGTAGGAGAAATATGGATGTACTTCCCCTGGCAATGGACCAAAAGAGGTTATCCATTAGTGTAACCGGTGCTGCCTTGGTAGAAGAGAGGTTATCCTGAAGACTATTTTTAGATAGCTTATTGATTGGCTTGCTTAAAGGGAGGTTGGAAAGTGGGTGATAGTTTGCAAGGTTACAGGAATTGAAAGAGTGGAATTAGCATTGTACATGTTATGGCATGTTTAAGGGTCGGAGGTAGAATTCCTCCTTCAGAGGAGGTGCTGATGCCATCCTGGATGTGCTCAACTGTATTTCCTCAACCAGGAAGGGCAAAGTCAAGAGTCTCTAGTGGCAATCCCAAGTGCTGTCAGTGGTTTTATCATTTATTCTTTTCAGAATGGGCTGAATTCTTGGAAAGGGAAAGTTTATGGCCCCAACCTGAGGTTTCATTTCCTGTTTCCAGAGACTCTTGTGGTGGTCTTAGATGTGAATGAGCTTTTCTGATTAAAAGAAAAAGTAATAAGGATAATTCCACACAATGAGAGATGCTAGGTTCTGCCAGGGACCAGCCTGCAGCAGAGCCTGGTGGCCTAATGAATGCAGCTGGTCCTGATAGGTGTCTGATTGACTGCACCACCAAACTGGTTGCAGGAATCAGCAGGCTGATACTTAAGCTGACTAGCTGCTGCTTAACACATTCCTAGCCCACAGCTGTGCTTGGTCTTGTCCCTGCCTCTAGCCTTGCTCTAATTGGTAGGCCAGACTCTTGCTCCAACCATTAGGCCATACCGCTCAGACACAGTCACTGACAGGTTCTGATGTTGCATGAAGGCATTGTTACAAAGTATTTGTTCTCCAAAAGAGCCAAGTGCTGAGACTTTGCTGCCTTTGTAGCCAACAACAAGTAAGCCATACTAGTCTGCACTGCAGCAATGACATAAGTTAAGAAGAATTCTTTGTGTCCAAATCTGTCTGTGCCAGACCATGTTTTTCTCCAATGTTTTGCTTCCTTCCCTTTTTTCCCCCAAGTTGGCAGGCAAACGTGAGGATCTGTGCAGGCAGTGGGTTGGGATGAAATGCTTTGGTGCCAAAGTACTTATTGCACTTGCCAATTGTGCAATTGAATGTCTTTGTTAATTCTACTATTCCATAATCTCTTGATTGAGAGAAATATCCCCTAGTGAAATGTCAGACTTTGGCAGAGTGCAGAAGTATTTGCGGGTAAACCTTGGTGATAGCTTCTTCTCATTTTGTGATAGGAGAGGTTATGCTGTGTAGGAGGAAGTGGCCTGTCCTAGTGAAAAGGGTAGTTCTTATGCTCCATACATCTACATCGAACTCTAGAATCCACTTCAAGGTGTTTCTTCAAGAGATTACCTGTATGAAACCAAAGATGCAGAGGCTGAATGAGAGATTTTTGTGCTGCTGTGTCCAAGATATTGTCTGCAGGATAATGAGTCATAAGAATCTCAATACTTTGTCAGATAATGCATCAGCTGGCTCTTCATTTTTGTCTGGAGGCCTATAGATAGCAGGCTGCCCAAATCTGATCAGCTGTTGATCTCCAAAGTTAGATGAATGTATGAAAAATATTGTGTTAACTGAATCTTTCCTGTGCTTGAACCTGGAAGAAAGGAGGATGGCTGTGTTACCTCCAGATAAGTTTTCCCTGGGATCCTCCACCTATAACTAATATTTTCTACAGGGATACAAAACCTAATGTTCCAAAGTTATTTCCTTTGAGAGGTGAACTCTATTCTTGTGCCAGTTTGAAGTTATATACTTTTTTGCTACAATTATTGCTACATTCATGAGTATGGCCTGACGTGATAAGTCCCACTTCAGATCAATCATTTACCAAACAGACTTTTGAAATGTCCATGTTGAAGATGTTATTCCAGAAATATGGGTTTTCTCTACACTCACAAAGCAAATGACAGAGATTCCCCAATATAGATTTTAACATTATTTTGTATTGATTTAATTCCTTTATAGCTGTTCAAGCATGAAAGACAGTATATTAAAGGCCAGCAATTTAGCATTTGTAGCTTATTTTTTTTAGTGTTCATAATTCTGATCATATTTCATGTGTATATTCCATTCTCAAATCCTTTCCCTATTTATATTTGGTTTTATATAGATCTTCATTTTTCCACATTAAAATTATTATATATTTGTAACTCCAGCACTTTCTGTTGCAATGGGGGAAAAGGATACGTTTACATTCTAATGAATTTAACATGAGTACATTGAATGCTTCCCTGACTACTTTCCTTGCCAAAGAGAGTCTAATTTGAAGGAAGCCAAAGATAATGTTTAGGCATATTGAATTTATCTTAATGAAATAACGATTTCTCTGAATAATCATTTTAGTGTCATACCTCTGCCTCATTTGCGACTAGTAGACACCAGGCTAGGAGTTAGAATCCATTCAGAGGCACTATGTTGACTCTTATTGCAGCACCTGTTTTCCCTTTGACATAATGGCAAGACAATGTGTGTAGTTCTGTGTTCTGGAGATTTAATCTCTGTTTGATGTATTTTTCTGATTAATAATTACCTTTTACATTTATAGATTGGCTTTTCTTCTAAGGATTCCAATATGTTTTACAACAAATACAGTATGTATACACTAATCACTTCATGCATCTCTGCATTGAAACATGGTAGTTGTTTAATAGCACACAGAAGTAATCCTATACACAGTAGAATGCCATATGAATTTGAAACTACTCTTTCATGTTTTGAGACCAGAAATTATGTACCACTTGTATTAGGCCCGTATAGCATTAAAATTTTACATTTGCAGGCAGAGACCAGTACCAGCAACTGTAGTCATCCACCTTCAGTGCAGAGCTCTAGTGTTTGAGAGTGGTAGCCAAGAGACACCATCTCAGCATGCTGCCAGCTGGCCAGAAGCTAACACTGAGGTACTGAATTGTCTCTGGTGGAGGCAAGCAGAGCCCATGATTACAGGAACAAGAACTAGAATGCCAAGCAACATAACATTTCCGAAAAGCTGGCAGAGCACAGAATCCACCGACAGGACCTCCATGCTGGGGGGAAAAAAACAAGGAGATTAAGATGCTCTGTCAGAAGGCAAAAGACCAAACTCCCACCCTGGTAATTCCCTGAGAACATACCCATTCTACCATGAGGTCAACTATGTCATTAGCAGCACCCCAAGCAGACCCCAATTTCACATTAGATCCCAGGCAAGGTTGTGGCTTGGGCTCAGAGGATTCTGACGCAGGCCAAGAGTAGCTGGTGCTTCCTGCTCCTGATCTCAACTAGTCCTACCTTGGCCTGGAGTCCCAGACCCTGTTTAGGACCTGAATACACTACCCCATGTACACCAAGTGCTTATCACTGTATGGGTCAACTGGTTTTGGGGCAACTTTGGAACCTGTGACCAGTGAATTGAGCAACAGCCTTTTTAAAACAAAGTATTTGAATTTAGCAGTCAGAACAAAGCATTAGGGAAAAAAACAGATTTTAAAACAAACAGCTGGTGTGCACAGTTTGTCTTATCTTACCTAAAATACTGCTATCCCATTATGACTACCCTGGCATAATTCTTCAAACACCCTCATGGGTTTTAGTGTCTGAGTCTGTCTGGTTCTCGCCTACCTTTTGAAGGCTAGGGTTCTTCATTCTCCAGGAGGCTTCAAGTATTGGTGGCTTTGGACTTCTCTTGGTCAAACCAGTTGCATTGGTAGTCTGAGGGAATGAGGTAAAGTCATAAGTTCTGGTTTTATCCATTAATCACTCTTAAATGGAAGCTGTTAGATGACCATCTCAAAACATCTTCTCCGCCCTGCCTGGATTGTCCCAGAAAGTCCCTTGTTGGGAAGCTTTTAAACAAATATTTGTACAGAAATATCATGCAAGTGACAGATCCAGATACAGTCTTGATGGTTACAAAAGAGCACTCCCATATTTGTCACACTGTGCTTTAGAGATTTTTTTTTTTAAATTACAGGTCTAAGAATATATGAAGCTATCACGTAATGTTTGTTGCATGTGTGGCAGCAGCAAGTATGAATTGCTAAGAAAAATGAAAGTCATGAAACAGAAGCAAGCAATTTTATTGCACTTTAATTAATGCTTTTCATTCAAATCTTTACCAAAGTCATATTATCAGTTAAAGGAGATGAGTTTAAAAATACTATGTGATGAAATAAGATCAGGGACATTTCGTGTCTTTCTTTTCCCCTTTTTTTACCTCGGTCCATGAGTACACCACACCAAGTATGTCTATAAACAGTTTAGATCAGCTGTAAACTGGAAAAGTGAAATGTGATGTTATTTCCTTTTGTGTATATACACAGAATGGAAGTGGAATAAATGAGGTATTTTTAAAAGTTTTAATTTCTTGCATGTTATACTGTATAAGAAGTATCCACCCTATCCCTTCAACCACAAGTTGTACTCAAGCGCCAAAGCTCAGGATATCTTCAAGCTGCAAACATTTCTTTGTTTTTCTTTACAGTTATTAGCAAACTACTAAGTCCCTTCTTGAATCTTGGGGGTCTGAACATAGTAACAAATCATTCAATTTTTTTATAATATGTAACTTTTCCTTTATTATACTGTATGTTTGTTTACCCGAATACACTTTTTTTTAAAGGGAAAATATCTTAAGTTTTGCTGCTAATTCAAAAAGACTCACTCCAAAAATTCACACACCAAAGACAGACACATCTATTTCCAGTTTTCTGGACAGCAAAAGCAAACAGAATTTTCCTGTACTGTAATTTAAAACTACCACTAGAAGGCATTTGAAGCACTGTGTGCACCTGCACATATTATATGCATGGTAGAAGAGACATGAATGAAAACTCTTTACATTTCAGACTTTCAAAATATCTCCTAGGTTTTAATCAACTGACTATATGAAGACAGTGAGAGCCTGGTGGTTGTAGTCTCTTACATGCACCATTAAGGAAACAGAAGTGGAAGCCACAGAACTTTAGTTATTAACTTTTTATTGATGTTTTTATATTGTCAGAGAACTCAAACCCTCAAAATGAGTGGATTCAAAACACATTCTTATCACCCTTACTTTCGGATGAATAATCTCTGCATTTCAAAGTAGTTGCCTTTTTCAAAGGCTAGACAAGAAGAGAAAATAGGTTTACGGTAAAACGGCTTCCACTCAAGATATTCTAAAGCAACTTCAATCATTTAGAAGCTGGTACTGTAGAATTTATGTGGAGAAATGGGGCAGCCACTATGCTTTCAGAAAGAGCAAAGGAAAGCTTTGGCAATTAAAACCTATTTTATTTTATTTTATTTTATTGAAAGGGGACATTAACCAGGACACCATAGTTATCACCTCTCGTACCTGTATAAGATAATGTCACTTTCTACAACTACCAAATCTGACACCTTTCACATAGAAGATAGAAGCAGTTGAGACACAAAAAAGCACACAAGCGCACACATACCTGCAGTGGGGGAGGTGATTGATTAGGGAAGTTGCTTGTTCAAGCTGGTGGTGTGTTTGCATAATAGTGGTATGACTGATTAGTTAGTGGGACTGATGTGGTGGTTCAGCAAAGCATTGTTGCTGTGAACACAGCAAACTCTTCAACATGATCTCCAACTAACAATACGTCCCCCCAAAAGACTCCCAAAACTGTCATGTTTCCCATGCCTTTACCCAGCCCTCCCCTGGAAATTCATAGAACATCATAACAGACTCACACAGGTTATCAACACCATACAGTCTGAAGCACGGGGACTGCTAATGTGGGCGGCACCTGAACAGACATAGAATGGGTAGGGGATGGAAGGAAACTTCATGCTTGCTCTTGTGTGGGCTAGGGGCTGCTCACAATCTGAGCCTAAAAAGAGATAAAAATACCAAACTAGATATACCTTAGTTATTTTTATTAAACAGTAAAAACCAAACTCCATCCAATGGTAATGCTTCTAGCAGCAAAAACTGTTATAACCCTCCAGTGTAAATTTCATTACACAGTACATAAAAACAGCATTAAGTGACAACCAACCTTCACTGAGACACAGCACATCAGCTCATTACTAATCAAATGCTCCCTTAGGAGCCAAGTAAATATTTGCAGACAATCCTCCTGTGTTGAATAAACCAAAAGAAAAAAATAGAGTGGAAGCTGCAATCTAGACTGTTAGAAAAGACTCCAAAGTCTATAATTACACAAATCAGCCAGGAGGAGTCACACCTCCATCTGACACTCACTAAAGTCCTAATTTAGAAAAAGTATTCAAATATCTGCTAAATTTTAAACATGTGTTTAAGTCCACCCCTATTTAGCAAAGTACTATAATGTTGTGCAGGGAAAGACCATTTTCAGATCTCACCTAAATCTGGGTTTATTAGGCTGGATAAATAATCTTGCAATCTGGGTAAATATTTTAACCAATTTATAAAAGAAATTAAGTGGGAATTTGTACACAGGGATGGCTCTTTTCCCAACTTCTAAGTGTTTAAACCTGTCTCAAGGGAGTAATTTAAGGTTTCCAGTGAAAAATAGATGACTCTATCCACTAATGGTTTGATTTCTGGCCCAGTTTCAGGAAAGCACTTAAGTATGTGCTTAATTTTAAGCACATCAGTAATGCCACTGATTTCAAAACAAGGGATATGCTTAAATATCTCATTGCATAAGGGCCTTAAATCCATTCAAATTAATGGCAAAATACCTATTTATTCTACTGGTAGCATGACTGTGTTTTATTCAAAATGTAGTTATATTCAAAAGGAACTACAGTCCATCTCCTTTTCCTTGTTATGCTTCTCAAGGTCTTTTAGAATTTCATGCACTGCACATTGGTTGGCTTTGTCCAATTATAATAATACTTTGTCTCTTTTGACAAGTATGTCTTTTCTAAAAATGTAAGCCATCTTCCCTGATTATTATATGAGAAAGGAAACTGCATTATAAATGTCATCAATTCCCTCGTGATCACTTTAGGACTCAATAAGGGCCCAGACTCTCCCCTACATTCTGACTCCTCTGCAGAAAGGCTAGAAAGCAGCTGACCAGGCCAGCTGAGAATTCCCTTAGCACAGGGAAGCTCTCAGATTGTGCAGAGCCAGCACGCTTGGACTAGCACCACCTCAAAATGCAGATTTGGTGTAAGACCAGGGAAGGCGTAGGTATGATTGGATTATAGTGCACTCTGACAATCCACATGTGGTGTACAGTGGCGTGGGCTGGGGCAGAGTGGTCCAGAGAATTAGGGAGCTGTAACTGGCTCCATGACATCTGCACTCCCATGCTGAGCATAAAATGGGATAATAGATTGTCTGGGGAAAGAGTTATGTCATTGGTTAACACACTCATATTAAAAAGTCAGCATTCACCAACGCAACCACACAGTGGTTTGAGATAGATCTCTAGCCAAAGTATAAGGCGATAACTGGTGTGGCCAGCTGATCCTCTGTAGTAACTCCTGGTCAGTGATGACATTTTACATATGTTCTGTTCTATTATATAAATTTTATTTTAGCAAGTCACAAGTGGCAACTACACAGGTGGCCAGCTCCTCAGCATAGCACCATTGAAGCCAGTGGAGCCAATTTACACAAGTTGATTGTCTGGACCTCTATTTTTACCAGTCATTTCACATTATAACCACAACTTCTAGAGTGACAACAAAAATAAGTATCAGAGGGGTAGCCGTGTTAGTCTGGATCTGTAAAAAGCAACAGAGAGTCCTGTGGCACCTTTAAGACTAACAGACGAATTGGAGCATAAGCTTTTGTGGGTGAATGCCCACTTCATCAGACATGCCATTACATGTATCTGACGAAGTGGTATTCACCCACGAAAGCTTATGCTCCAATACATCTGTTAGTCTTAAAGGTGCAACAAAAATAAAATCCCTCAGTTTTATAAATAAATAGTATCCTTACGTTTGGTTCTTAATTCTCTTGACTCTCTGAAAGGGTTCTTCCCCAACTATATAGTCTTGACCTCTGTCTTTCTCAGCTGTTTCTTCATATCATTTGCCCTAAAATTTTTGTCTGAGGTTGAAATGGCTAAGAAGAGTTCTAATTCTATTGACTCTTAAGCAGACCATATCCAATAGTATACCGTGTAACCCTACAGTTCTGAGGAGGACTTCCAGGAGGACAAGACAAGAACTATCTGGTAACGTGAGACACACGGGAAGGTTGTCCTTCTATTTGGCCTGGGTCTACTAAATTTAATTGGGTTCAGCCTCTTGGAACTTCCTGTGAAGTTCGGAAGCAAGTTATAAGCATTAAACATTGCCATTCTCCCCCTCTCCCCCACATACACACCATGCAGAAATTTAAATTTTACAGAGTTTTTAAAAACGGATAAATTTAACCAGTGTTCAAAATATGCTATATTTCTGTGGAAAAAACTGGTAGAAAAGCCAGAAAGAGTGAAATATCATCATAACACAATTTTGCAAGCTAGTCCATTCTTTAGGCTCCTGAACTCTATAAGGCAGGAATGTAATCCCTCATTAGAGCTGGTCGAATTGTTGGGTCAGTTTTGATAAATCTTCCAATCCTAAAATTAAACAAAAAAAATGTTAATTTTCTGGTTCAGAATGACTTCATTTCAAAATTTTACTGAACTTATAAGAAAGAAAAGTTCTTAAAAAGTCAAAGTTGAAATGAAGCATTTCAAAATTATCAAAGCAAAATGTTTTGATTGACCCGATTTGAAGTTCAGATTATCAGTTCATGGAAATTTCAGATTTCAATCTTTCGTCCCAATTTATGATTTAAAAAACCTTCAAGATCTTGTGAAATGGCAAAACGATTACTTGCTCAGCTCTATCCAGCATGCCATTTTACATGAGAACTATGTAGGATTGGGACAGCAAATATCTGAAAACTGAAGAGACTAGAAAACAGCCACTCCAAAGGATGAGGTGGGAAAAATCAGTTGAGAGGTATGAGTGCAAACTGGATACAAAATTCACAGGCGTAATGAAAAGCGGGTAGTATTAAAGTGGGCAATAAATAGTGAAAAGAAATAAATTGCATGGGTGCAAGTAATTTAACTTCTACCAACACATTTACACTGTATATTGTGCAGAGAGTTACAATACTTAACTTATTTGAACTTTGAAGCACCTTACAAACACTGAGTAATTCCCATACAGTTATGAGATAGATAACAATTGTTAGCCTTTCCACTGCACATATCCAACAAGCAGTCATATTTCTTGGGCAGAGACCAATGTCTCTTCCCCTCCTGAGTCAGATATTCCCAGGCTGCAGAGTTCTCTGTTTACACTTTGAATTCCCCACCAACACAAACTGCCTCAGTAGGCCTGATTTGCCTTCTCCTCAGAAGCTATGAACTGCTGTGACAGGATCACCAGGATAGAACCTGGAACTGTGGGACCACTGTGCCTGGGCTATCTCTCACAATTTTTTGCCACTGAAAAGCAGTAAACCCCTCCAGGCACTGTTATCACTCAGCCACCGGTATGCAGAGACTCACCCAGCTAAGTGGCATGAACGCTCTCCAAGCCATTTATTAACTATAGAGAGGGAGACACCAGCAAATCCTTCCAGCCCCCAGCCTTGTACCCCCAGAAATGTACCATCTTACATTGCTCAAGACCGTCTCTTGAACAATGCAAGCTCATTAGTTTGCCACTTTGTCAAAGGATAGTGGACATGCACCAGCCTTTGTAATCTGAGCAGGTTCCCCAAGCAATTTTGACAAATTCACTGGATAACGTTTTAAGGATAAAACGTTAAAATAAATTTATTAACTACAGAAAGATAGATTTTAAATGATTACAAGTGGTAGACATAAAAGTCAGAGATAGTTACTTAAGAAAAAAAAAAGTCAACACATTCTAAATCCTAAACTTTCAGACTAAGCAGGATTTGAATCAAATACCTTTAACCCCAGTGGATGTTACAGGCAGATTACACTTCTTAATACACAGGCAGAATTTCCTTCTCAGCCTGGGACCAATCTCCTCAGTTCTAAGTCTTTGTCTTCCCAGAGTTCTTGTTGCCTTCACAGTAGGTGGGAGCAGGAGAGAGGTGGTCTCATTATGACACTTTCCCTTATTTTATATTCTCAATTCATGTCCCAGGAAGATACCCAGACATGTCCTGGTGGGCCTTGCTGAGTTACAGAGTTGTGCAATCCCCAACATGTGGTGCTTGCGCAACTGTCTCTTACAGAATTGTAAATCTCTTGTTTACAATTCCCCTGGTAGTCAATGGCTCATGATAGTCCCATTTGGGTGTGGGTCACTTCCATTGTTGCCACTAGAGAGCTAGCAATGACAGTCTCCAGGGCACCCAATATTTCAGGAACTACTATATCACACATATCATAATTCCATACACTATGATGGTACACATTTTGACAGAACAATAAGTTTTAGCAGATACCTTGCAAGGCATGCTTTGTATGAAATATCACAACCAGATACAAATGATGAATATGGGGGTTACAGGGTGCTATTTTAAGGTACAGTATGTCACAACCGCCTAATTACCCACAGTTGTCACCATACATTCTTAGTGCAGTGGGGGAGGATTAGGTTGGATATTAGGAAAAACTTTTTCACTAGGAGGGTGGTAGAGCACTGGAATGGGTTACCTAGGGAGGTGGTGGAATCTCCTTCCTTAGAGGTTTAAGGTCAGGCTTGACAAAGCCCTGGCTGGGATGATTTAGTTGGGGATTGGTCCTGCTTTGAGCAGGGGGTTGGACTAGATGATCTCCTGAGGTCCCTTCCAACCCTGATATTCTGTGATTCTATGATTTATTCTTAATGTAAAAGCATTACAGAGAAAACATTAAAAAACAATAAAGAACCTAAATGAATTTTAATAAACTGAGATCACCCCCAACTCCAGCAGGTAAACGGTCCTTCAAACCCTAAAGAGGGGTTTTCCTGTGTTTACAAGTTCACAACTCCTTTTGCCTTGCTCAGAACAAGAACACCCATGAATCTGTGAGTTCCTCTTTTATGGCATTTGGGCCTTTTCATCCAGGGAATAAATCTGTAGACAAAGGTCTCCTCCCAGGGCGAAGCTTCAAGAGATCAGATCTGGAAATGGGCATTTGCATTCTCCTCCTTGCAACCCTACTTGTTGCGTAGTGGAAGTAGAGACCAAAAGGATTAAATCCAACAAAGTTTTATTTAGACAACTACCATGCATCTTCAGAAGTAGTTGCAGCAGTCATACCTGACCACAGTTGTGACACACATACAAAAACTAACAGGAAGCAGGGAGTGAGTGTAACACAAAGACCATAACTTCCAGCATGCAACACCAGATCTAGCAACACCATATTTCCCCTTATCTTAGGAACAAACCCAATCTTACAAATTAATAAACACCCATGAAGTAATTAGCAAATAATTAAGAAGAAATGGTTATGTAACTATAATTAAACCACTAATTATAACAAAAACTAATATTTTTTGGTTAATTACATAACAGTCTCTAGTCCATACAGGTGGCTGTCTGACTCTGGGCCTGACAGACATGCTGTCAATGTCCTGTCGGTTATCCTATACTGTCAGTGGCAAAATAAAATCATCTAAACCAGTTAGTTTATCTGAAACATATCTGCTTTGTTCATGGTAAGCAAGTGCAAGATGAATAGCATTTCATACACAACCATCTGACAGTTTTTAAGTGTATGGTCCTTTTTTATAACAATTTTCAATAGAGATGTGAACCTGGGTGTTCCTTTTTGTAAGATGCCAAGTTTTTGTACTCATATAAACAAACCACATTTGAATTTCAGTGCCTTGGTGTTTAGCTGTAGACATCTTATATTTTTGGTGTTTCTGTTTAACCATCGGTCTTATCTGGCTGCATGGATATATCAGATGTAGGCCCGTGTAATCCAGCAATATTTAATTTAGTCTCTACCATGCAACAATGCAGCAAGTGACTTGTGTGGTGGCATGGCACATAGCCCTGTCAATCTGTAAGAAATCAGTAGTGAAGGTTGTCCACACTTTTCTTTCCAACATAGCTGTCTGCAGACTATCTTCCAAACTTCTTTTGAATTGTTCAATTTCTCCATTAGCATAAGGGTAATACTTGGATGATCATCTATGTCTAATATTCCTCTGTGCCAGAAAGTTTCAAATTCCAATGAGGTATATTGCACTGTCAGATGCTAATCCTTTGGGGCTCCCTTTCCTGCTAAAGGCTGAAAAAAAACTTGATCATTGTAGCAGAGGCAACCTGTAACAAACACCACTTCCTTCCATTTACTGAAGTAGGGTGATAGTGTAGCGACAATCACTGGGTGCATTGTCAACTGGACCTACAGTATCAATGTCAACCTTTTCCCATGCCGCATCTTCAGGAAGAATAGGTTGTAAGGGTGGCACATGCATCACCACCATCTTATCATGTAATTGGCAAGTAACTCATGTTTTTATAGCTTAAACATCCATTCCGGACCACCTATTCACACCCTGTAAACACTGTTTCATTCTGACAATTCCTTGATGTGTGTCTCACACAAGATGTAAGAATTTTGGCTGCTGTTCATCTGGCACAATTAACTGACAAGTACCTCATATCACGCATCCATCTTGTAGAAAAAATTCATAGTGTACCTATAAAGTAAGGTACCAAATTAAAGCATTTGGGGTTCTGTGGCCATTTTACCATCAGCAGTTCCCACAATCTTTGTTGAATCTGGTATGCTAAAGCAAACAGTTTTGAATTGTTCTTGTGTAATGCCTGCATTACATGTAATATAAATGTTACTTTATAAGTGTTACTACTTCTTTATTGTCATCTATCTGTATGTGAGGTGAAGGCAAGGACAGGTGGGACAAGCAGTCAGCTGTCACGTTTTTAATTCCCTGCCTATACTTTTGCATACGTGAAAGACAGTAGTCCTGCTGGCCATCTAACAATTTGGCTTCCCACTCATTCGAGTCCTTTAGATGCTAACAATGTCATAAAAGGGTTGTGATCTGTATGTAGTATGGAAGTAAGTCCCTGTCACATTTTGGGGTGCAATCCAGACCAGTGAAGGGTTTCGCTGCCTGCCCTGTAATCCTGATTGCCTCAAAATGATCTGCTGCTGTAGCTCTTTTGCCTGGATGCTCCCAGCCATCAGACAAGCATGAACGGCATACAAACATGTCTGTGTTAACCAGCTCTGGCTTAGAAATTCTGATTCCAGCAGCCTGCTTGTTACACCACTGCCACATTCTGGCTTCTACCAGTCTTGATTACACTTGGCAAGATAACCCCAATATTTCCCAGTCCCAAATTTTCCCAAAACCATACAGTCAGCAATGTCCAGCCCTCTCCTGGGCCATTCAGAGAGTATTAAGATTTGTTTCTTTAAAAAAAGATGCAATACCCAGCAGCTTGCCACATTAACTGGAGTTAACATTCACTTTAAGTCAAACACAGCACTGGGTTAGTTCTGATTAAAAGTAAAACAAATGTATTAACAAAAATGGAAAGGATTGTAAGTGAATTAAAGTACAAAGAATAGAGTTAGAAATGGTTACAAGCAAATAAAAGTGAAAAGTGCTTTATAGAACCTAAGAATTAACAAAACAAGCTATAGATTTTGTTCAAGGTAGTTTCCAGCAAGATGGCTGACCACCCCCTGGTCAAGATTGCCCACGAAGTCCAAAGTGCTTGGTTCCTTTACCTTCTTAGGTAAAAGATAAAATAAGGGCAAAACCCCCCCAAGTTATAATCCAGTGCACCTTTGTGATAGATTTTTCTGAAGATTACCCCTCAAAGTAAAGTTTATTCAAGCTGTGAGGAAGGTGACATGGAGTTTGGTGGTGAAGAAAGTGCTATGCTGGTTTCTTCCCCTGCTGGTGTTTGCTAAAATGCAAATTGTTCCATTTCCTCCAGTCTCCTCCCCCTGCTGTGATGCGGAGTGGTTATCTCCTCCCCTTGTTGGCTATACGGTCCTTAAATTCACTTAAAGCACTACCGCATGTCAATTAACCCCTTGCCCTTTTGCATTAGGATGCTGTTAGGGTCACCACTCCTTCACTACTATCAGTGGGACCCATTCAGATAATGCAATCTCTTCAATACCACTATTCTGTACTAAATTTTTTTTTAAGTTCTTGCAATACAGCATCCCTAACAGAGTGGTAGATGGTGCAACTTCTGTCATACAAGGGTCACATTAGGTGAAAGTTTAATTTTGTGAATAAATCCAAATGCACGGCCAAGGGCCTCCTCTGTACCATCCTTGTTAAAGGTGGAGCCTGGAGTATGTGTTATAGCGGTGCCAGATGGGGTAGAGGCAATGTGCCCATTGACTAACTGCATGTTCAGTGCAGCAAACAAATCTGTGCCTGATGTTATTGTTTTGAGTGTGACTGGAAGGAGGAGGGAAGCCTTAGGGCAGTAGAATTAATGTTGGACATCAGTTCAGCAGTTTCTATACAGCCTGAATCTATTTACTTGCAATAGTTTGGCCATGGGCCACTTAGTGAACGAAGCTTAGACTTAGTGTGCTACTTGATGAGCCCCATTCCTGTCATTGGTTGCTTATCTATAACTGACTTCTAATACATACTGCATACTGGCAGAATTCTATATCATTCAGGGTCAGGAAAGCCCTCCTCATTGCCAGTGTGTTGCGTGGTGGGAGTCAAGACAGAAAGGGTGAAATCCAGCTAAGATTTATTTAGAACCACATGCAGATCCAGAAGCAGTTGCATCAGTAGTCCCTGAACACAGCCCTCTCTCTCTCACACGCACACACACACTTTTCTTGCTAGTTTTTACTAACTCAAAGACTACAATTCCCAGTATGCCATACTGGATCTAGCAACACCACACTACTCAACTAAGAGTTTCATTCTGATCTTACCCGATTGTTTAAAAGAGAGTCCTTTGAATTGCATAACACTTCCTAAGGTTTACATTATTCACATCTCCTAGACAAGTTACATGCAATCCTACAATAACACATACACATTTGCATTTTTAATACAATGAGCTCCTAAGAGACTTAATTCAGTAAAGTTTAACACAATTCCATATGGTTTGTCCATGTTATTTCAAGAAATTGCCATCCCTGTCCAAAGGCCTATTTTACAGACTGCTTATCTGAGACACTGAGGTTAAGTGACTTTCCCAAGGCCACAGGGGGAATCTGTTTCACAACAAATTTTACAACTCAGTGTAAGGATGTGGGAAGTTTGGCCTAGCAGTCACAGATGGGCTGGAGTCCACAAGTCAGAGACAGTAGTCAGTGAGCAGGAGTCAGAGGAATTGCTAGAGCTGGGGTCAGAATCAGGCCAGGGTCAGAGACCAGAGCCGGCCCTGAGACCAGCCCTCTAGTCCACAGATCCTTACACTCTGGAGCATATGGCTCTCAGCTTAGACCATTCCTTCTGTGAGGTTAATTACACTGTGACAGGGTTGGCACTCACCACCGTGGCGCCTCCCACTGGCTGCTCCAGGAATTAGCTCAGTCCATGGGAAGCGCCCTCTGCTGGTGGTGTCCCATCCATCATCTGTTCTCTGCTGGTGTCCAGACCTGCATTACTCCCCGCTCGGCAACGTCCATTTCAGGCCACTGCCCTCCGGCAGTGCTCCCTAGTCCATCCTCATCCCCTTCTGGCAGGGAGGGGGGGAAGAAGGGTTAACAGCAGTCTTTCTCTGCACCACAGCCACAGTGGTCAACCACATCCCAAAGTCTAACCCCTTGTGTCAGAGGTCTGGTGCAGTCCACTACTGCCACGTCCAATGGCTGGGTGTACATGCAAGGGGGAAGGGAGGGACCCAGGCCCGCCCTCCACACTGCGTCCCAACCTTTTATCCCCTTGTGCATCATTCTCCCTGGGCTGCTTCCCCTTCAGCCCCTTTGCACCAGTTAGGCCCTTCCCTCAGGGCCCGCAGCCTGGCAGGTATCAGGCTGGAGTTCCCTTCAGCTCCCCCAAGCCTGCCCAGCACTGCACTGCACTGCACTGCACTGCACTGCACTGTCCCAGGTGCTAGTCTCCTCACGCAGGAGACAGACCTTCACCCTTTAAAGGCCTGGGAGAGACTGCCTGCTCCGCTCCTAGGCAGCCTTTATATAGGGCCTAGCCTAGCCCTGATTGGCTGGCTCTAATCTCGGCCCTGGTTGGCTCTCAGTAGGCCCTTCCCTGATTGGCTGCCAGACTGCGCAACTGCTCTGACCTACTCTAGCCCCCTCCCGCATGGGGGTGGGGCAGCTGCCCCACCACACACCCTCCCCCTTAAAAATCCTCACGGGGGGGAAGGAAAGGCATCCTATCGCCCCAGCTTCCTTGCAGCTGTGCTCGCAAGGCATCCCTTTCCTCTCGCAGGCCCTCCACCATCTGGAGCAGCCTGCTTCCTATTTCTAGGGTTTGAGTCCCCACCGTAGACTCCCTGGTCCTACGTGGGTTCCCACTTCTGTTTGGGTTCCCACATCAGCCCTCGCAGCCCCTATATGGGTTCCCTCTTTTATGTGGGGCCTCTCTCCCACAGCACCTTTCTTCCTAGGGGCCTCGGTCTTCACCATTCCTTCCCTGGGGCTGGTCTCTGACGGAGCCCTGGTCTCGGACACTCCCCCTTTCCACCTCTGGGGGCAGTGCCTCTTTAAATGACCCCTTTCGTGGCAGTGGAAGCACTTTTTGGGTCTTCCCCCTGCCACAGCTGTACTCCTGCTTGTTTGGGCCCTAGCTCTTCCTTCTGGGCTCACCCGGGCCTTGGGAGCCCTGTAGGGGCACTCTCTCTTCAGGCGTCCTGGTTCCCCACAGACAGTGGCGTAGCCAGCTTCTAAGAGGAGGGGGAGCAAACATAAAAAAGGCGCACCGCCTTATCTCCTCCTTTGGCCACGCCCCCCTTGGCTCTTCCTCTGACCACACCACCCCTCCCCACCCATGGCTCCTCCGGCCCTGCCATGCCACCCCCGTGCCACCCCCCCTCACTTCTCCAGCCGTGCCCGCCACCTCCCCATGGCTGCCGGCTGCGCTGCGGGCCATCAGCCTGCGCCCTCCCCCGTTCCTTCGGCCCGCATGCTGTGCTCCCCGCTCCTCCGGCCGCGCGCCCCCCCGCTCCTCCGGCCGTGCCCGCCACCCCCACATGGCTGCTGGCCGCGCTGCGGGCCACCAGCCTCTGCCCCCCCTCGCTCCTCCAGCCGCTTTTGGAAAGGCGGGGGAAGCGGCTGCTTCCCCTGCACCCCACTAGCTACGCTACTGCCCACAGATCCAACAAGCTGGGGGCCCTCCTGTTACTCTCACAGGGGCACCTTTTCCGGGTGGGGCCCCTCCGCCCCCTCCCAGTAGGGGCACTCCCTCTTGTAGTGGCCCCTTCGCCCATAGGCGAAACAGTTCAGAGATCCCAACCCCGGCATCTCGCCTTTGGTGCCGGATCTCTTGCTTGGTCTGGGTGCCCACCCTCGCAGCAGCCAGAACAACTCCCTCGGCAAGCCGAGCCACCCAGGCCCTCCAATACAAGTCTCTTTTCTCCACCATTTTGTCTCAGTCTCTCAATGTGGCACAATCTGGCTAGTCCTCGCACTTGCCCCTTGTGTCGGGGTGGACCGCAGTGCCCACATTCTCCACCACTTGTGACTGGGTTGGGATTCACCACCGTGGCACCTCCTGCTGGTCGCTCCAGGAATTAGCTCAGTCCATGGGGAGCGCCCTCTGCTGATGGTGTCCCGTCCATCGTCTGTTCTCTGCTGGTGTCCGGACCAGTGTTGCTCCCTGCTCGGCGATGTCCATTTCAGGCCACTGCCCTCCGGCAATACCCCCTAGTCCATCCTCATGCCCTTCCAGGGGGAGAATAGGGGGGTTAAACATCAGTCTTTCTCTGTGCCCCCGCCATAGTGGTTAACCACATCCCAAAGTCTAACCCCTTGTGTCAGGGGTCTGGTGCAGTCCGCTACTGCCACATCCAATGGCTGAGTGTATGTGCAAGGGGGAAGGGGGGGACCCAGGCCCGCCCTCCACACTGGGTCCCGACCCAGGGACCCTTTGGTGGCAGCCTTCCTGCCCTCCTTCTCTCCCCCTGATTGGCTCTCAGTAGGCCCTTCCCTGATTGGCTGCCAGCCTGCACAGCCACTCTGGCCTACTCTAGCCCCCTCTCGCATGGGGGTGGGGCAGCCACCCCACCACATTCACTTTTTTAGAAAAAGTAACTATGAAAACTAAAATGACTGGACTTGCTTCATTCCACCACTTGGGAGCCATCCCCGGCATGTGAAAATAACTCATGGATCCTACTCTCATCTACTCATCTGGTATACACATTCTCTCTTTTCAATCATATAATAGAATATTTAAAATTTCAATTTACCACCAGACTAAGAT
The DNA here is from genome assembly GCF_011386835.1 of Chrysemys picta bellii. Taxonomy (NCBI): domain Eukaryota; kingdom Metazoa; phylum Chordata; order Testudines; family Emydidae; genus Chrysemys; species Chrysemys picta. The sequence goes on from NC_088792.1 coordinate 234,131,692, forward strand.
ATTTACCCAAGCGCCAGGTGTAGAGCACTAATGGACTGCGGTAGAAAAAGAAAGAGACGAAATGTTCTTGACTTCATTTTACCACACAGAGTTTTGATATTGTTCATCTCATTTCAGGCCTATTTTAAATATTTGAGTTGAAAGTATTAGCTGGGTGAATGATGTAACAGGCAAATGGAAAAATCTGCCTATACCACAAAATGGCTGATTCAACACTTTTAGTCTTGTTTTATATTTCATTCTTACAAATTCCCCATGTGTCAATCTACACTCTTCTTTGATGCCACCCAATTACTTTGGATAGACCTGCCTTCTCCCAGGACTTGAGACTACAGGTCAGGAGAAAGGTCTTTTCAAAGTTATCTTCAGCCCCGTTGATGATGAATGCATGGTGTCAGCATCAAATATGTGTTAAACACAAAGATTTCAGTTTACAGGTGCCTCTAGATAACATTTTAGATGACCTCAGTCCTAAGTGATTCAGTGATTCCCAGTGTTTTCATCCCCAATGGTCAGCATTCCCCATGTTTTCAACTTCTCTAGTTCTTATACTTTTTGGGGGGGAAGAGGGGGAGTGGATAATACAATACTAATATGTACTCATGAAATGTGCCACTTCAAACACTCCTTATTTTTAACATGCTGAGTTAGACAGATTATCTATAGCTTTGTTCTGATGGATTACCTCCATTGGACTGTGATTACAGAATGGTTTACAATGTACCAGAGAAAGGTTAGCAGATTCCATAACTGAAAACCAATAGATGAGCTGACGTGCTTAAGTGCAGATATATTATCTTGTAGAGTAGCTTGTGTGCTTCCGAAGGGAACGGGAAAGATTATTCCTTCCTTCCGCCTTTTAATTTATTTTTGTTTTGGCCCAAACCAGTGCTTCAAACATTGGTCTCTATTCATTTGTAAATGATTGGTTTCAGTTTGAGAGAGTGACTCAGACTCCACTGAAGCTGTCTTAGCCTCCAAAGGCCAGATTTTCCAAAGTGCTCAGCCTTTAGCAGCTCCCATTGCAACACTTATGGCTTGAACATACTGAGCTCTTTTGAAAGACTGGCCGTAAGTATTTTATGTTTTTTAATGACACGGGGCCTAATTCTCCATTCACTGACACTAGTTTTACATCCTGATAGCTTTGTTCACCTCACTAGTGTTATTCTTGATTTACAACAGAGAAAGTGAGAAGAGAATCAGGCCCATAGTGCCTGATCCTATAAACCCCCTCCATGCAGAACTCCCACTGAAGTTAATGTGAGCTCTGCAGTCAGTTAGTGAAACTGACCTCTGGGCGGTGCACCAACACTAGCTCTAGGCACCACTTATGTCCCACTTAAGTTCTCAAAGCTTAAGTGGACTTACCTGGTACATAGAACCTATGCTAAGGAGTCAGTTTCTCCCAGAGGGCTTGCAGGATTATTTCACAACCCTGTTAAAGTGTTCTATTCAGAGAAGGGAGTTTGCAGAAATAGCAGCCTGGAGTTCCATGATTATTGTAACAGTGAAATCCACTCTAATTCGTTCTGTTTACAAGTTAAAAGGAGCTTTTTTTTTTAATTGCTACCCATTCAAACTCAAGATGGCTTCAGCAAATCAAGCTGGGCTGCTTTTGTCTTGCACTTCATCATCAGTAATAAAAATTCTTCAGTTGGAACGTAATGCTTGATCCAAAGTTCTCTGAAATCAATGGGAGTCTTTTCACTGACTTTAGGGCACTTACACCCTATTCCTCTGTCTCTACACCTTATCCTGGGGTAACCCTGGCCATTCTTAGAGATTCAGTGATCGTACCTGCATGGAAGATTCACAAATCTTCCTCTCTATTCCTGACATATGATTGCCTTTCTGATATGTTATTTTGGATGGTCCACTGCCAAGCAAACCCCACAATGGCTAAAACCAGGCATAATTGACCTCAGTTGGACTGTCTACAGGGTTTGATATTTAGCATTAAAAGCATGAGCCTCTAACCACTTGAAGTAAAGAAGTATCTCCATTAGCTAGCAGCAGTAGACTCAGAGTATGTCTACACTGCAATTTAACACTCACAGCTGACCCGTGTCAGGTGACTCGGGCTCAGGCACCAGGACTGTAAAATGACAGTGTAGACGTTCGGGTGTGGGCTGGAGCCTTGGCGCTGGACCCTCCCCCTCAAGAAGAGCCTAATTTCAAGTGGATCTGAACACCAACAATTCCCATTACATTCCCATTAGACCCGAATAGGCAACTTATTTAGATGCCTACAAATATTTAACAAATAAAATATAGAGGGGAAGAGGGAAAATTGAGAACATTTGGGGGAAATGTTTCTTGTTTTCTCATTGAAATTTAAAATGGTGACCAAAAATGTCATCACAATTTTGTAATCTGAAAAAATTCGACGAGGTCTAACTGATAATTAAGATTAAACTTTTGGTTTATATAGCACCTTTCTTCACCTCCTTTCCTGTGTATTGGCTCTTTTCGCTTTGCTAATAGACAACATTCTGCTGGTACTGAGTATCGACCCAGAGGGTAGAATGTGTTTCTAACCCCTTTCCCCAACCCATTCAATAAAGCAAATTATTTCCTAAAGTAGTTTTTAATTGTCATGGAAGTCAGGAAGCCACTTCTAATTGTGGCTGAAACCCTTGAACAATACCATTAAACAAAACCTCAGTCCTCTGAAGACAGTAATATTGAGATAAGTTTCCCTTTAGTTTGTGAGATCAAAATGTCACTTTAAAGCTTTTATTGCCAGCAGACTGCTTATAATGCAGACTACTAGCTATAGAACTTTGCTTCACTTAAAAAAAAACATTTTAAAATGAAACATCTTGAAAATGATTGAGAATAGTAGACTCGAAGTTTAGCAAAGAAAAAGCATTACTGACCACTTCAAAATGTAATTCTTACCACAAGCAACAGACCACATTCACATGGCAAAAAATGACTTTAAATCTGAGGGCAAATAAGAGCAGCAAAATGTTTTTTTCTGTATAGAGAGAAGTGGTTTCTAAACTTGCAAGTAAATATGCCAGAACAGTAAAAATATGAACTACATAGATAGTGTCCATGCTTTAGTTCACTGTTGAAACACACTTACTCCATATATATTTAAATATTAGACAAATAGGGGTCATTTTCAAAGTTATGAATCGGACTTGAGTTCCCAACTCCAATTGACATTCCTTGTGACTTTGGTGCTTAACTGTTCTTTGTGTCTTTGAAAATCTTTCTCAATAAACATAGATACAGATTACCTTTAACCTGAGGTTCATAGTCCATATAGGTTGTATGTTTTCTCTCTTTTGTGGAGCTGCCTGCTCAGTGAAGTTTAAACCAACCCATAACAAAATACTGGATGTATGCGGCAATATTTTGTTATAGGTTGGTTTACACTTCACCGAACGGGCAGCTCCACACAAAACACAGGCAGAAATGGAGGCTGCTCAGGAATCTGAACTGGGGCATGGAGCAGGTTTTTTTTTGGATATTGGATATTGATATTGATACACTGGATATTGAGAGAGTGTGTGTGTGTGTGTGTGTGTGTGTGTGTGCAAGAGAGAGAAAAGCAGAAGAAATACTGAAGAATCAGAGAGAGAAGCAGCAGAAATCCAAGGACATGGCCAGAATATTAGGAATGTGGCCCTGAGAAAAGCCTAGAGAGAGAGAGCTTTAGTGCAAAGTGCAGGCTGGAAAGGGGCTGTGAACCATGAGCAAAGAAACTGTCCCCTGCTGTTTAATACCTATGTGTTCAGGAGAAAAGGACTTCGTACATTCTTTGTAAATAAATAGGATTGTATAAAAAAAAAACCTGACTCCGTCATCAATTTTTTCCTCATGACAGAAACAATCCTCAGGACCCTGAATTTTAGCTAACTGCTGGGATTAAAAGGGGGTAATAATATACTATTCAGTTTTTTTTAAAAAATATCAAATAGGCCATATAAGAGAACAATGAGGAGAGGGGTAGTACAGAGTAAGTTTGAAGTGATAATGTCACTCAATTTATTGGGAATTTTAAGAGTGAATTGTAGATTTCACTGTGCGACTCTGCAGTTTCATGTATTGGTGCACTGTAAGCAAAGTACCTTCATAATGACTGTATCATTCTGATGTTTGGAAGTAGTCTAATGTCTTTAAACCATTTCAACCCATTTCCACGCTGAGTAATATATTCATGATTTGCTCTTAATGTTGGTGCTGTATTTTTGGGCTCTATTTTTTGCATAGCTCAGTGGTTTAGGCACTGGCCTGCTAAACCCAGGGTTGTGAGTTTAATCCTTGAGGGGTCCATTTAGGGATCTGGGGCAAAAATCTGTCTGGGGATTGGTCCTGTTTTGAGCAGGGGGTTGGACTAGATGACCTTCTGAGGTCCCTTTCAACCCTGATATTCTATGATTCTGGATTGGTTTAATTAACTTGTCTGATTTTTTCACAATACATTTGCTTCCTCCTTAGGTTTATTTTTTCACTTTATGTTTTGTTATTTCCCAGACTAGGGAATTCCTCATAACTCATGTAATCAGCAGAAAATATGTATTGCTAATAAACTCTTAGAGAAGCAGAATGAGCAAAATCATTAAGTACACATTTAAATCCCTTTTCTTCCTTGTAATAAGGCTCTCTCTAATAAGCTGGAATATAGCTTTTCTTGCCCTCTGTCTTTGTTGACATTGATGGCCAAGTATTATCCGAATAGCGTATTTTTTTAAGATAATATTTATAAATTAACCAATAAGCTTTCAAAATATTGTTAATGTTGGTAAAACTTGTCTTGGAGAGTGAATGCCAATATTTAGCTGCCCAACAGTTAAAATGAAGTCAGCAGCAATGTAGGATCCATCCTCTGGACTGACAATATGCCTTCACACCGATCTGGAAGGACAATATGTCTCCATGTCCAGTGAGTATTTGGGCTTTCAAAAAAACTTAACTAAGCTGCCAGCTAGTGCCTGTTTTGTTGATGGTTTTTACAATGAGGATACCTGTCCAGCAGATATGGAAAGGGGTCCAACAAATCATTTCACCTGATACTGAACAACCATAAAATTATGACTTTTTTTCACTACTTATCTGGTCTGGATTTGAAGCCAAATTCACTCTAGATGTGAAATGCACTTTATCCCTTTATTGATCTTCTTTAAAATAATGTTCATTAAAAACAAATGTCAAAATAACACTAAAAATGGATTGTCAGAGATGGCCTGTGTGTTTGCATATTCAATTATTACTTTATTTTAAAAATGTTTCTCCTAGTGAATCATCGGCACAAATAATAGCAGTTAGACATGTAGCGTCGAGTTGTCTGCTGGTGCAAGCTAGCACAGTTCTATTGACTTCATTGGAACTGCATCAGAAAAGAGAAGTTGGTTCTTAACTAGTTCTTTGTACCCTATAAGTCAGGTCATTAGGTTCTAACTAGTAATGTTTGTTTCTGCAATGAATTTTAGATGCAAAAATGCAGGCACCGTTATTTGAGGACACAAAAATTACTGGGTCATAGTCTGTCATAAATCAGGTCCTACAAGGATACTGTCAGCTCACATTTAACCCACAATTCTGACTTTCCAAAAGGAAGGATTTACAAATTGTAGAACCAAGAGAGATGTGCTCATGGCATTTAAAAAAAAAATCTAATGAAAACAGTTCAGTATTTTTTTTAAAAAGCTGTACCTTTACTCATTATATACATTTTGACACTCTTCCATGATACTGTGCCAATAAATGCACATCTTTACACTGCATGGCCCCTTTTTTTCCCACCCTCTTTTTTTTTTTTTTGGTCCATTGAGCAGGCTGCATAATTCTGGAAGTTCCTCCTACCCTTTCATCCCTTTCCCGGAGTCTTTAGGTTTCTTTTTGGACCCAGAGGACATTATGAAAAATTTTTTTTACATATTATTTAATTTATCATTATTTGAAGCATTATAAATAACAGAGTAAATAGAGATTTTATGCCTCATCCCCATTTTAAGAGGATTTTTTTTACGAAGTTAGTTTATTTCTAAATAAAGTCTTAAGGTCAGAGGACTAAAGTAGTATTAAAACATACACAGAATCACACATTTTCAAAGAAAAATGTTTTTATGCATTTACATAGTACACTTTTTAAATAAAGCTGATTAAACAATTCCAGAAAGGCCACAAAATATTAGTGATAGAGAGTGAAAACCTAACTTTAGTGGTATTTACCTTGTTGTTTTACAGTCTTCATTCAGAGCTGTCCAAGAAAGTTTTTAAAAATCCATAATGGAAAAAAAGAGAAAACAAAAGCAGGATACCCCGTTAGCTACTAGCAGCCAAATGGCAGAACTTCAGTTCTGGGGGCTTGCAAGCAACCCCACCTCACCTGCTGAGCCAACTAGAAGACAATCTTTAACCACATGACCATTAGCGCAAACATACCTCCCCCTTTCCCTGAACCAACCAGAATATATCTGCAGCATGGTTGGGGTGTGGCTACTGGCTGTTGGATGGTTTGAAAAATGCATCTTTTTTGCAGAGCCTGTCATAAATGGTCTCCTACTGATTGGGGCACTAGAAAAACACTAACCAAAACCTGTTTGACCTTTGTGAATAAAACCAGGCTTTTTTGCAAGAGATCTTTGACAGGGAGCCGAAAGGTTGGATTATGGCATTTTGGAAGACACCTACAGGCTCCAAGAAGCTTGAACTGCCTTTGGGTGCATCTGCTCGTGATCAGGAAAGATGACCTACGTACATTTATTTCACTGAACTGGCAGCACTGATACTGAATGCTGTTTTCCATCTAGAAATTGATCCAAAGAGGCAGGGAGATCCCAAGGAGATATCCATGCCTGTAAGTGGGGGAAAAGACATAACTGTACCATACATGCTTGAGGAGAGGGTGCCAGGAGCCCTCTTGCCTGCTTCAGAGCAGACAGAGTCAAGGTATGAGGTAAGGCATTCTACAGAATTTTATAAGAAGTTGCTGTAAAATTATAAGAAGCTAAATGTATTCATGTATTTCTTGATAGAGGTAGGAGGAATAGCCCATATATATGAGCACAGTAGCTGGGGGGGCCATTGGAGGACAGCAAGAGCAAGTCAGTATTTGACGATCCAGCGATAGATGACAATGTCATTACAGTAATGCCGCTGACTTTTTTTACTATCCCTCTGTCTCTGAAAACCTATCACAATTAAGAGTCTAAAACAGGCTCTCTTTTCTTTGTTGTTTTGTTTTTGATACGTACCTAGGACTGAGAGTCACCTTGTTATCCTCCTGCCTCTAACATGAGGCAGTCTTCCCTGTACTTAGCTGGGTGTCAGCTTCCAAACACCAACAGCCTTCTAGCCACTCAAGCACTCTCCTGTGGGCTATGCCAGCCCTTACTTTGACTTGTGGGTTAATAATAGGTGCACCCCAGTCCCCAAGTCCCTTTGAGGCATTCCCCTATGATATCCAGGCCTTGTCATGGCTACTCACAGAAATACTAGGTCTGCTATCCCCAAAGGACCAGTATATATACCAGCTTGTAAGATTCAGCTCTGGTCCAGAAGGTTGCTCAATATCACAGCTCTTAGATATATTTATAGTGAAAATAGAATAAGTTTACTAAAAAAAGATTCAAGATTCAAGTGATAGTGAGTAAGGATATTGGAAACAAAACATGTATGTATAAAACAAAATCATAACACACTTTCTAGAGACTAAAATTAACTAACAGGTTAATATCAAGCTTAAAGTTTTTCACCCAGTGTCCAGTTCGCTGTATAGAAAAACACATCTCAAAAGGGAACAACCCTTGTAATGGCTCAAAGAAAGGGTATTTAGAATTAATCCATACAAAGAACCCACATCCAGCCCCAAATAACACATTTTTAAATTTAGAAATATCCTGGTATTGACGTCTTTTTTTTACTAACTAATACATAATAGCATTGTAAAACACACTAACATGGGTTTTTCATTTTTTAAAGGTGGTATAGATTACATTTTAAAAATTAATTTTCATTCCCATTTTATTTAGTCCTTTATTAAAAACAATTTCTTTAGCAAAGGGATATTGAAAGAATGGCCTACATGACCCCATAAACCCCACATAAAATCCCTTGGTTTTAGCTCAAGAATTTAGAAATCCAAGACTTGAATTTTATTTTTTTATGGAAACACAGATGTAAAAGTAGGTATAATAAATATTGACATTCCCTTGTATTTATGTCTGTACTTTAGACAATTTTAAACTTACAAACACACATTTGTAAATGGGGATACTGCTATTGCCAAGACACCTGTTTCTTCCCAAATTACAAACTATATCTGTATAAACTATTTTTACAGGAGATTTTGCATATTACACACTTTGTTTAGGCAAAGCTTTGCTAAACTTGAGATGTAACAGGGACCTGACTCTCTGGTGCAGAATGATAATTATTTAATTATGGAAATTATGTAAACTTAGCAATTTCCTGTTCTTGGCCTTTCTAGGATGTAATGTATAGATCCTATCTAAAAACAGACGCATGTTATGTTTAAAAGGATGGACTAGTATAGCTTTTAAACATTTTATTTCAAGTCTCATTTTATTTAATTTTAATCCTATGATTAAAAAAATATTTTGCTGAATACACTGCAAAAGATGGTTTTCTTAGGAAAAAGGATGAGGGGTTGTGGGGGACATGTTTCTCAGGGCAAGTCTACACTACAAAATTAAGTCGAACTAAGTTACATTGAAGTACAGCCACCGCATTAATTGAATCAATTTTATGGGTCCGTACTACCCTCCTTTTGTTGGTGGTGCACGTCCTCACCAGGAGCACTTGCACCTATTTAACTGCCAAAGTTGGGCATTGTGGGATGGTTTCTAAAAGGCCGCAATAGTCGATGTAAGTAACGCAGTATCTACACTGACACCGCATCGACCTCACTACATTGACTTAAGCGCTTCGCCTCTTGCAGAGGTAGAGTTATTAAGTCAGTGTAGTGAGTGAGTTACATTGGTGGGAGCTACATTTTAGTGCAGCTGCTTACAGAGCTAGGTTGACGTAAGCTGCCTTACATTGATCCAACTCTGTAGTGTCCTGTAGACCAGGCCTCAGGAAAGAGCATCAGAGGGGGTAGTCTTTATCTATCTCCTTCACACAGTTACAAAAATATAGCTTGTCTTTTTTAACTTTTTTTTTTAATTGTAAAACTCCTTTGTAAATTGTGGAGATGTTATGCGGATCTCAAAAAATCTTTACAATTTACAAATGGTGTCCTGTAAACTGGTGCTACAGAATTTAAATTCAGAGGCCTGCACACAGCTGAAGTCAAAAGGCACCTATTTCCAATAAATATAAAAGGCTATGAAGAAATATATTACTTTAAGTAAACAGAATAAGGGAAATTGGTATAAAGATTAGGCACGTTTTTCATTAGGGTCTGTCTATCATTTTTTATAGACTGGTGTGGCCAACCTGAGCCTGAGAAGGAGCCAGAATTTACCAATGTACATTGCCAAAGAGCTGCAGTAATATGTCAACAGCCCCCCAGCAGCTCCCCCACTCCCAGCTTCTCCCACCCACCAGCAGCCCACCCACCAGTGCCTCCTCCTCCCTCCCCGCACTTCCCAATCAGCTGTTTTGTGGCATGCAGGAGGCTCTGGGGGAGATGGGGAGGAATGAGGGCACGGCAGACTCAGGGGAGGGCATGGGAAGGGGTGGAGTGGTGGCAGAGTCTGTGGCAGAGCCAGGGGTGAGCAGTGAGCACCCCCAGGCACACTGGAAAGTTGGAGCCTGTAGCTCCAGCCCCAGAGTTGGTGCCTATACAAGGAGCCGCATATTAACTTCTGAAGAGCCGCATGTGACACCAGAGCCACAGGTTGGCCACCCCTGTTATAGACAAATGCTAAAGCCATTATGTAGAAAGAAGAAGTTTGGTTCCTGGTACAGGATTAAAAACAAATAAGGCTGTCTGCAACATTTGCATAGATTTTGTTAAAAGGCTGATAAAGAAATCAACATGCACATTCCTTTTGTTTGGTATTTTAGCTCCAATTTACATTTTAATATGATGCAATAAATAAAGCAGTGTGTTCACAGTGACTGAAAAAATATGCAGTAATTAAATATCAGTGGATAAACCATAACGTGCTGTGTTCAGAATAACACAGAAAAATTTGATGCATTTTAAAAGAGGCCCCGTGGTTAAAGACTACCTTTTGATTGACTCAGCCAAGCAGGCATAGCATCAGAGGGTTCGAAGGGCATGGTTTGTCACAAGCTCTCAGGACAGGGGTTTCTGCCATTTGACCAGTAATAATCTGTGGGTTGAGATGCTTTTCTCTTCTCTCTGACTTTTACCCTTTCTGGATGTTCTGAAACTTTCTTGGTCATCTCTGAAAGGTGCCTGTCCCTTGTAGTATGCAACTAATCCTCTGGTTATAATTTTGCTCTTTATCATTAATATTTTGTGACCTTTGTGCAATTGTTTCATCAGCTTTATTTAGAAATGTACTACCTGCATACGATTATTTTTTTCTGAAAATGCACTCTTCTCTCTATATGAATACTTCTCCTTTATTCCTCTATCATTGAGACTTTGTACAATTGTTTTAATGACTTTATTTAGAAATATACTAATTGCATATAAAATATTTAAAAAACCTTTTAGCTCTATTGGCCATTTAGAAAAAATGCTCATGTCAAAAAATGAGACCTAGGATGGGACCTAAAGCAGAAAAGAGGCATGGAAATGTACATGATGAGGAAAGGTATAGCTTTTTTTTACTGCTTAGCTCTTTTAAAACAAAACACACACCTTCAATATGTGTAATTCAAGCATTGCAGAATTAAGAATTTGAAAATGAAACTGACACCATTAAGTTTCACAGATTCATAGAGTGCAAGGTCAGAAGGAACCACTGTGATCATCTAGTCTGACCTCCTGTATAGTACAGGCCATAGAACTGCCCCCAAAATAATTCCTTTTGGGGGCAGATCCTTTAAAAGAAAGTTCAATCTTGATTTTAAAATGGCCAGTGATGGAAAATCCACCACGATCTAGGTAAATTGTTCCAGTGGTTAATTAGCCTCACTGTAATTATATCCAGTCTGAATTTGTCTAGCTTCAACTTCCAGCCATTGGCCTTTTGTCTCATATCTTCCCCCTTTTTACCCTCACCTTCTCTGGTTTGTTTAAAGCTCTCCTTACTACTCTAGCAGTCAGTCCTAGAAGAGATTGGTTCCCCTTCTGCTGGGGTGGAGGCCATCCAAACTATACAGCCCTCTCTCCCCATAGAGGATGGACCAATGTTCCACCAAACCAATCTCCCTTGCCCTCTTCACCACGTATCTAGCCAGTGGTTCACTTACAGAAATTCTGCCTTCTGTCTTCCTTCTCTCATGGGACAGGCAGAATCTTGGACATTCTTCTTCTTCAGCATGCTTCCAAGTTCCCTGAAGTCATCTATCATCTGTGAGATATCTCATGACACAGTGTCATTAGTGGTGATATGACCAATGGATCCTTGCCAGTTGACTTCTGAAGTCTACCCAATCTCAGAGTGATGTCTTGGTTCTTGGCTCTGGGAAAACAATACACCCTTATGGTGTCTGCCTGTTGCTTGTATAATCTTCTTTTGATTCTTCTTAGTTGTGAATCTCCAACAACAATTCCTTGGACAGTTGGAGATCTGTGTGTTCACTCTCAAAACTGAGAGAATAGCAAAAAGTAAATACATGGCATATACAGTGAAAAGTAAATAGTATTTCTTTAATTTTCTTTCCATTTTAATATTCTATGGCATTTGGTAACTGTTATAGATTTGTTAATTCTCTCATGTATAAAATAAAAGCCAGAACCTGTAAATAATCACATACTGTGTGTATGATCATGGCTTGTTTTGAGACTATAGCCCAAGTCCATATACCAAAACTTGTAATTTATTCAGCTTTCAGATACCTTTTGTTTGAAGTGGCATGTTTAGTTTGAAATAACCAAATCTTAGCCAAGATCAGGTGATTGTGTTTGTCTCTGCCTAGCCCATAGTCAATTTGAACCTGTCTTCAACAAAAGAGCATGGGACAATCCTGGGAGCTAAAAAAACAATAACCCTTACTTCACTCCACTACCGAGTAAATTAGCTGAAAGAACTAAAATGATACAAGAGATTGACAGGCATGGCAAACCAGCACAGCTCTGTAAAATAAAATCCTATTTCACCAGCTTGCTAGAATTCTTTGAGGAAGTCAATAAACTAGTGGATAAAGAAGTGACACTATAATACATTCAGCTTTGCAACAAGCCTTTGATAAGGTTCCTCACTAAAAATATATATGTTCTCACTATATTCAGGTAGATTTTTACCTGATAATTTTCAAGTCTTAGAGTAAAATTGACCTTGAAAACCATATGCTGATTGGCTCATCATTCCAAATGTTTATTTTTCTGCAATAGGTGCAGATGCAAAGGTTAAGTATCAATATCATGTGGATCTATTTGCTTATTATGAATCAGCCAATCCTTCTCAAATGTCAACATTGACTAAAACATTTAGGAAGGATGCCAGATATTGGAATAGTTTTGATGGAAAAAATAGAAAAAAACAGATGGTCCCAGCAAAGTCATCCCAATCTGAGGTGCAAAATTATTGCTGGAATTTTCAAAGGAGGCTAACGGAGTCAGGTGCCCAGTTCCCACTGAAATTTTTATCTTTCAAGGATCATGGAAGACAAAGGGACTTAAGCACATGCTGAAAGTTAAGCACATGCTTACATGCTTTGCTGAATCAGGGCTTTACTGAGTAAGTGGCAGTTATAGGGAGAAATTAAGAGATTAGAGGCTCTTTGCTCCATTTGAGATATAAAGCAGGTACAGCAGTTTTCCCTCTGTTTTGAGCAAGCATTTTGAGTGTCTGTTCCCTGTGAGAACCTCAAAAGGATTCTTCTACACAGCCAGGGATCATGAGTGCCAATTTTCTTCTGTATTCAGGTTCCTGTAAAACCTGAATGCACAGCTCTTGCCTTGTTATAGGAAAATCTGGGAGTATCACATCCTTGGTGTCAAGTATCAGAGGGGTAACATTCTTGGTGGAATCCCTCTAACTCTGTCTTCAAAGAACTAATTATTGCTCAGTGGGATTTAAGTACATTCTTAAAGTTAAACACATGCTTAAGTGCTTTGATGGCTTGGGGTCTAGGTGCCCCTTTCCCTCATCCCCTGGTGGTTTCCGTTATAACACCAGCCTTTTCTCCTTTCCCTCTAAATGGTGCCTACCTTCCCCTGGCAACCCCTGTCCCACTCCCTTTTGTATCCACTTCCCCTCCTCCCCATTTCCTTTAGGACAAATCAACCTTTGGATTTAGGGGACAGTCATCAAGCTTGTATTTTGGCTCCCCTACCCCCACATAAAGCCCCACTGTGTCTTCAGACTTCACAGGCCCCAAAAATCAACCCTGTGAAGCAATAGGGATTATTCAGTTTCTGGCAAGGACTGCCTTATAAACATATTTAAACAAGCTTTTTGAGTCCTGTGATTTCCTTATGAACAAAAGCAATTCCATCCCAGCGCAATGGCAGATCTAGTACTTCTTGAAACTACTTTAAACTTTGCCTCTAACAGAAATGAAGCACTACTGAAAATGGAAAAAAAAATACTATCTATAACTAGGGTAAAAGAATAAATTCCACTATTAATGCAAGTCACTGCAACAAAGTCAAATAAGGCTAATCTAAACATTCTTCTCAGTTCTGCATTTAGATTCCTGGAGCTCCTAATCACTCAAGAATTTCAACCACAATTTACATGAGATATCCTGTTGCAATAAGATGAAGATAATCCTCGATGAATAATCTTCCGTTGGGACAAAAAAGCATCACTCTGACTTGGTGTATACATGGCAAGGCTTACCAAAGCGCCAGAAGCAATAACAAAACAGGGAAGGTGAAAAGCAGCATCTCATCATTTGAACGGCCTGGACCTCCACAGACATATAGTTCCTGTTGCAGTAGAATATCCACCATTATTCATCCCCTTCCAACTACACTTAGCACAACCACAGAGAGAGAGAAAACTGAAATGTACTTATGATGCCTCATAAAAACTAAATCTAAAAAATAGTTTAATATTATGCATAGCCAACAATTAAAATAATAGGGCTTTTTTATACCTTTATTATTTTTTGCCAGTGCAGTGACCTGCTTCTACTGGGAACATACCCTATAAGTATAACTTTCCATTTTACCTAGGCAGCACGAGTTTTCTTAGCTGTACAAAAGCAATTGTCCTATCTCTGGGTAGTCCCTGTTAATACTGACTATTAGTTTAGACAGCTTCCAGAAATAGTTATCTGACTTCACGAGCAAGGAAAATCCTGCAGGGACAAGCATATTTTGGTGCTCAAGAATTCCATTTGGGGCGTCCTTACTGTGAGGTATTTAAATAAATTGCCTTTCAGATCCAATTTAAGGGTTTTATAAACTAAAACAATTTCAAATGTCAGTTTCCTATTAGAAATACACAGGGAACAAATTACAGGATAAATCACAGGGTGCTGTATATCTATTGAACCCTATACACTGCTACAGTGATCAACAGAACCAGATCTATGGATCCTGCACATTCCTGTCACAACACGTGGCGGACCTCATCCAATGCACTAAATAGCACAACAACAACTATGTGGGGGAAACCAGACAATCACCACACTCTCAAATGAACTCACACAGGAAAATGATGAAAGACAAAAACACCACATCACCTGTGGGTGAACACTTCACATCTAAATCTGACCTCTTAGTCCTTATCCTGAAAGGAAACCTGTGCAATACCTTCAAAAAACAAGCCTGGAAGCTTAAATTCATAACTTTGCTACACACTAAAAATCATGGATTGAATAGAGACAGTGAATAGATTTAGCAATCTATAACCCACTAACATCCTCTCCTTCCTCTCCCCCTCTCCCCCCGTGACTGGAGGGGTGTTAACGAGTCTCTTCACATTGAAATTTCCCTTGAAATATGTTAAAAGTTAACTACTTTTGCTAAACAATCTGTTCCACCTTGTATTTAGCTGTCACACTCTAAGGGTAGGTTTACACTACAAACTTGCACTGATGCAGCTGTGCCACTGTAGCGCTGCTGGTGAAGATGCTCTAAGTTGATGGGAGAGAGCTCCCCTGAGAGGCGGTAGCTATGTCAGCGGGAGAAGCTCTCCCGCCGACATAGTGCTGTCTACACAGGGGTTAAAGATTGGTATAATTTTATGCTGATGTCTATGCCCATCATCTCTTTGATGGACGAGATTTCCACCAGCAAGAAGTGGTACAACTCTATTTGGAATGAACACAGCTCCATGAAGTCTTTCTACTTCAATTTTTGCAGCATTAGTGATGAACTGCATCAGCTTATCATAATTCATGCACAATCCATGAAGGTGTAGCATATCAATTAAATTGGGAGACCGAACGTCACGATGTAGCTGTGCAGCAAGGCTTATGTGCAGTGGTGAGATAATTTTGGAATTTCTGTGTACTCTGTAATTGAGAGATATCTTCTCTGAATGTCTTCTGAAGGATGATACTCATTGCTATCTGAATTATTTTCCACTTTATCTATCAACCAAAGGTAAAACTCCTGCACCAATTAGGGCTCAAAATTGGTTGACCTCTGTAAGCCACAATCCTCTGGCTTTGGATAATATTCTGAGGTTTTCATTTTGGCTATTTCAGACCAAAGGATTGAAGTGACATTTTACAAAACCACTTCTTCATTTGAAAGCTGTTCATCGGGCTCACTTACCGGAAGAACATCCCTTTGGAAAATTGAAGTTTCTGCTCTGGATTGCTAACAACTTGGATAACATTAGCTAATGTTATTGCGCTGCATAGAACAATGGTAGATTTGCCTTGTCCATGTTGTGCATGGTATGAAATTGCTGAACCATAGTGCCAAATATCAGAGTGGTAGCCGTGTTAGTCTGCATCCACAAAAACAACGAGGAGTCCGGTGGCACCTTAAAGACTAACAGATTAATTTGGGCATAAGCTTTCGTGGGTAAACAAACCCACTTCTTCAACCCCACTTCTTCAGATGCAACATGTTGCATCTGAAGAAGTGAGGGGTTTTACCCACAAAAGCTTATGCCCAAATAAATCTGTTAGTCTTTAAGGTGCCAATGAACCATAGTGTTTTCCTTATGTTGCCTGTAATTTGATACTGAAATAGCTTGCGGTTTCTGCATCTGAGGGAAGTAGGGCTTTATGTCTTTGTTGCAGCTTGGGCAGGAGAAGAGCCTTCTTGCTGTTCATAAGATTGTTGGCTATCTCTCCAATCAGCTGATACAAGGCAAAGTTGTAAGGTGACTGTATTGTTGCAGTGTAACTAGATGGTTTTGCTTTAAGAGTCTTTTTACTTAAATAGGAAGAAAGGCACATTGAGTGATAAACAGCATTCTTAGCAATCAAATCTTCCACAGATCTTACGAGCAACATGTCATCATCTTCTCGTTGAAGTGCTGCTTAGATAGGTTGATATTTCAAATGTTTATTTTTATGAAGTTTCTTGTCTTTCTTGTGAGTATTTCTCAAGCAAATAATGTGAGAGGACCAACGGCTGGAGGGTATGCTTGTTCTGGTGACTGTAGAAGCAGGTGAATATGATGTTCTCTGATAAGAGTAAGAGTCTGCTTCCCCCCCCCCCCCCCCCCCCGAGTTCAATCCAACTCTGAGATGTGCCAAATTTGACTTACTTGAGTATTTCTGAAAGCAATGCCTATGAAAGTATTGGTGGCACATCATCTAAATCAGCAAACTCATCCACTAGCCACCAATACAATTAATCTCTCCTGGCTTCTGGTGCCAGCACCACAGAATTCCACCCAGCACTGGTGGCTTTTGACAATTTTGCATTCTTTTGATTTTCTTGACAAATAACACATTTTTCAAAGTTTGTGGCGAATCTTTTTCTCTTTTATGCAAGCTTAGAGGGGCTTGTATCCTCCATGTCTTCATAGACTATAACTTCCCTGTAGAGGTAAAATTCCCAAAGTATATTGTTAGCATTACGACCGCCATTTTTCATTTTGTACAAATGTATAGATCAGTGCTAAATTAGATATAAATTAGATCCATATGTTATTATCAGAATTGCCATTTTTGTCGAGTGAGCACTTTGATTAAAGCACAATACAAAGCTGTGTAATGTCATGTCTATGGCTAACATTGACTTGTGCATAAATGTCACTGAATTTAAAAACTAGTTTCTAGAATGTTTCAAAGGCTAGTGCTGCATGCATAGGCAATCTTCTACCAGGCAGACTAGATGCTACGTTGTATGTACAAAAGCTTACAAATAGAGAAGCAGTGCTTTAGGAATTCAGGTACATTTATAGCTACCCACTCTGCAGTACAAACTGTAGGCACACAATCTACTTACACTGGTGCATAGCCCTCAGTTTGAGGCTGATCTGGTCAGCAAATTTCAATTGAAAATATGGAAAAGTATTATAATCACTTGTGAGATACGTTGACAATTAAAAATATGCAATGTGAAAAGCTTTCATTTTCATATATCACAAAATGTTAATATTTGCCATTTTTGCTGCATGCTAAGGGAGGAGCCAGGGAGATAGAGGTGGCTCTCCCATGGTGGCTGCAGAAGTGCGAAGTCCCTGAGAGAAGGACTCTGAGCCAACGGACGGGGTTGGTGGCTGGGAGATGGAGGAGTCCCTACAATGGCTGGTCAAACAGCAGGAGCAGATGCAGAAGGCCCTGCAGGGCTTCCAGCAGTCCCACCAGGCCAAGAGACAGGCCTTGCTAACCTGGCAGGTAGAAGAGCAGAAAAGCCTACAGGACTTTATAAGAGAGCAGGCCAGCATGCAGCAGCAACTCCTGCAATGAAAGCTGAGTAGGGGATGGCACCCAGCCGCCGGGCTAGGGACTCTGTAAAATGTGCCCAGCAGATTATCTGGATGCCTTCCTCAGTACGTTCGAGAGGGTAGCCATGGGCACTGGATGGGATAGGGCAACCTGGGTCCTCCGGCTGGCTCCCTACCTGACGGGAGAAGCTCAAGCGGCCTACATGGCTTTGAGCAAGGAACAGACCTGGAATTATGAGACAGTGAGGGCAGCCATCCTAGACCAGGTGGGCCTGTCGGTGGAGAAATACCACCAAACGTTTCAGTCGGCCAGATGGACGGGGGCTATGTGGCCCTGGGCATTCACTCAGAGACTGATGGACTGGTCCACCTGTTGGCTGAGGCCCAAGACGCAAATGGAGATAATGGATGCCCTTGTCCTAGAACAATTGCTACAGGGCCTCCCTGAGAATATCTGAGTCTGGGTCAGGCAACATCAGCCAATCAGCCAAGTACAGTCGATGTGGCAGTCAAGCTAACTGAGGAGTACACGGAGGCAGATGTTCCCCAAACAGAGGGCCGACCCTATAAAGACAGAGAGTTGGGGAAGAAGCTGAGGGAACTCTTTCCTGGGAAAGGCCCCGAGAGGAAGGAGGAACCCCGAGGAGCTCCCAGTAGAGCCGGTGTGATTGTTTGCTGGCAGTGCAGGTGGCCGGGACATAAAAAGGGGGACTGCCCAGATATGGAATGTGGGTGGGCTGAATTTTGTGGCTGGACTAATGCTGGAAGGCAGACAAAGGGGCAGATGCTGTCCACCATCCCAGTGAGGGTGGGGAGGAAACCCCATAGGGGCCTGGTGGATACAGCTTCAATCTGCTTGCTTGTCCAGAGGGGGCTGGTAAAACCACACCGGATAATTCGAGGTGCATGGATGGCCCTAGAGTGTATCCACGGGAACAGGACATACTGCCTGGTGGCCCAGGTGCCCCTAGAATTGCGGGGCAGCTTTAAATGGAAGTGGGTCGGGGTAGTAGAGGGGTTACCATACCCCGTTGTGTTAGGTACGGACTGGGGCCCTCCCCAGGAGGGAGAAGGAAAGGTTCCCTGAAGAAGGGGTGGGGACCCCTACACTGAGAAGCCCTGGGAAGGAAGAGGTGCAAGGTCCTCAGGGTAGCAACCATGAAAACCCTAGACAACAGAGCCCGGATAGGGTAGACAGAGGAGAAGGAGATGCAGGGAAGATGGCCAGCCCAAGCCCCTTAAAGGGAGAAAAGGGGCAACTGGAGCTCCCCACAGTGCAGCTCCCAGGAAAAGAAACGGGGACCCCGCTTGATGGCTTGGGAGAACCTGAGGTCTGATGTGTCCAGCAGGAGATCAGGATTGGCCCTGACTCCCTACCATAAGAAAAGGGGATAAAGGAGAAGGGACGCCCTCAAGGGTGCGATTGGTGTGAGGACCTGTGGGTGGCAGCAGAGCTATGGAGACGTCTACCCCCCAACCAGTGTACTTTTTGCGGGTGGGGGATGAAGGAACCCACAGGATTCCTGGCTGGGATGATTTAGTTGGGGATTGGTCCTGCTTTGAGCAGGGGGTTGGACTAGATGACCTCCTGAGGTCCCTTCCAACCCTGATGTTCTATGATTCTAGGAGATTATGCAGGTGATCGCCCGAAAGAGTGGGAGAGACTTCCCCAGACAAACCCCACCGGAAGGGGGAGGAGAGGCCGAGGAAGGACGAACCTGGTGGTTCATAAGGGGGGAGGTATGTGACAGGGTGCTGGCTAGGAAGCCCTGAGCCAGACCTCTGTCATGCCAGCTCCAATCAGGAAAGGGGAATTGGAGCTGGCTGAGTAAGCCCAGGCCTAAGTGGCATATGGGGAACAGCTGCTGGCCCTGTTAGCCAGGGGCTACATAAAGGCTTGCAAGAAGGAAGCCAGGGGGAGAGGAAAGGGAGGAGCCAGGGAGTTAGAGGCTGCTCTCCCTTGGTGGGTGAAGAACCTAGCAGTTCCTGAGGCTGTAAGCCTCATGCTGTCTGTAGCTACAAGGTGATGGGAACATGTACTATAAATAAAGAGCACGGGTGATTGTGCTAACACAGAGATCTCTGGCTGGTTTGTGGGCGCAGAAGTGGCTGAAGATAAAGAGGCCCTGCGCCCTGTTACAGTGGGACTTCAAATTCAAACACACTTTAGAAAAAGTTTAGATTCAGAGCCTAGCTTTGTACCTTTATCAACTAAGAATGCTAAACAACTAGTTTCAAGAGGCAATGTGTATTCACAACAGCAATTCATGAAGATGCCCATTTGTGTGGGATTGCGGTCTGTTACTTTCTCAAATATAACAATAGTAACTAAAAAAAGCAATCTAGATCTAACATTTTTCAATCAACCAGCTGATGGCAGCATTTCCCCAATGTAGTCGAGCAATAAGGGTATGTTACTGAGAAGTGCTTGTTTGTTTGTTGCCCATTATATTATGAGATGGTACTACCTATAAAAAAATTGCTGTTTTTGTGCCAATTTTCCCATGATCTGCATTTATTCACATGTGATCCTTTGTATTCCCTGCAGTACCTTACTTAATGAAGACAGCAGTTCTTAGGTTATTAATAGCTCCTCCGACTTATCCTGTAATGCTTATTGTCCTCCATTTCAGCTTATGTAATTACAAAAGTGTCACTTTGGGAAATAAACATTAAGGAGCAAGTGGTGCTTTGACTAGCCCAGGTGCATAGGAACAAGAAAGGGCACAAGGAGCCTCTTGAAGAGAAGCAAAGAAGGAGCAGTGTCAAAGGAGCAGTTCAGAACAGGGATGTTCTTATTGCGCAACCTGGAAGACCAACCCTGAGATGCACAAAGGGACTTAGGCCTTGCAACACTCAGCATCACAGTGCCTAATGTTTAGGCCCCTAGAAAAATCATAGGAACAACACTGTGATCCACCAAGCTAAGTTAGGCCCCCAAGACCTCCAGAGAGTTAATGGGAAGAGATAGGTGCCTAGGAATGCAATCCACCAAGCCAGTAAATTAGCAGGAAGCCACCTACACCAGCCAATGGGAGACTCCAATGAGAAGGGTGTGTACTAAGCCCCACCCCTCTATCAGAGATAGTTGCCTAAGTCTAGGCTGCAGAGAGGCACCTATCTGTGCTTGAGATGCACGAATGCGAACCCACCAATTGGAGTCAGGCAGCTTCAGAATATAAGATATTTCCTGCAGGAATGAATTAGGTGCCTGCCTTGCATCACACAAAACTGCACCCCAGCCTTAGAAAACTTTTAGCTCAGTGGTTACAGCACTCACCTGGGTTCAGTTCCCTCCTCTATCTGATGGGGAGAAAGGAGTTAAACAGGAGTCTCCCATCTCTCAGGAGAACAGTCTGATCACTGAGCCATGAGATAGTCTGATGTCAGTCTTCCTCAGTCTCTCCTGTTGAAACTGTTCCCCTGTGGATAAATAATGAATGAGTAACTGGAATAGAGGGACCGGATACAGGATCTCCCACCTCCTGGGTGCATGCCCTAACCATGGCACTACACAGTCATCCCCACTCTCTCTTTCTCTCACCCAATGACTGGTCCTCTGTAGATAAATAATGAAAAAGTCATTGGGCCAAAAAGAGACAGAGAGAGAGAGAGACTCTCTATAGCCCAGTGGTTAGGATAGCCACCTGGGATGTGGGGACCCCCTGCTCAGATCCACCAAGAAAACAGGAACAACACTCCACCGAGCTAGCATGCTAAGTGGGTAGCCACATAGTCCAGCCAGGCCTCCAGACAGCAGCCGTGACTCAGACAGGCACAAGCCTGACCCCACACTCAGATGGTCATGCAGGACAATGGCTCCAGTGAAACTCTGCTCTAATAAGTTCCCCACATTGGACAGCACAGGGACACACAAATGATCTGTGAAGTACATATCTTACATGGATTGCAAGGACACACTCAGAAAAGACACCACCAGGATCTGGGAATCCACTAAGTCCCACACATGGTCCCAGTTCTGGTGATGAAGGAAGCCCTGCCCCACTGGCACAAGATTGTTCCTGCCTCCCTATCAACCAGAATGAGGCTGGGCATGCTAAAGGCCTCGATCAAATGCTGGGATGGACAGCTCAAAGAGGCACATGTGAACAATGTCCACCAAGGCTGGGTTTACAAGGCCATTTCATTGCAGAATCAGGAGCTGGACATCCAGATTGCAGTGGTTAATGGCATAGCTTAGGGTTACCATACGTCCGGATTTTCCCGGACATGTCCGGCTTTTTGGGCCTCAAATCCCCGTCCGGGGGGAAATCCCAAAAAGCCGAACATGTCCGGGAAAATAGGGACATGCGGGGCTGGGCATGCTGGGCCGGGGGCCGGGGCCCAGCGGTGCTGGGCCGGGGACTGGCGGTGCTGGGCCGGGGGGCCGGGCCGGGGGCCGGCGGTGCTGGGCCGGGGGCCGGGGTGCTGGGCCGGCGGTGCTGGGCCGGCACCCCAGGGCCCGAGCCGAGCCAGGCTGGAGACGCTGGGGCTGGGGCCGGGGCCGGCCACCGGAGGGAGCCGCTCGGTTGCGGGGGGGGTAGACTGGGCCGTGCCTCCTCCCCCCCCACTCCCCTGCTTCCTGCTTCAGGCTTCCCGCGAATCAAATGTTCGCGGGAAGCAGGGGAGGGGGTGGAGTTGGGGCAGGGACTTTGGGGAAGGGGTGGAGTTGGGGCGGGGGCGGGGCGGGGCCCTGTGGAGTGTCCTCTTTTTGGACACTCAAAATATGGTAACCCTAGCATAGCTGATACATTTATGCTTATGGTCACCCATAACCAGGAGGTTCACGTTCAACCCACACTAGCAGGGTCTCAGCATTGACACTGCTGGAGACCAGCCCCACCCCAGCACCCCCAGATGTTCACTGTCATCACATGGGGCATGGCCATGCTGCAGATTGCCCTCTTACCCTCCTCCTTCCCCCCAACCTTCTCTCTCTACTTTCTTTCTCCTTGCTCTACTGTCCTTCTCCCCATCCCTTCTCTTCTGGCCCTCCTCTTCTCTCTCCTCCTGCTCTCTGTCCTATCTCTTCTGTCCATTCTCCTCCTGTTGTCTCATATCTACTCCCTCCTCACTCACCTCCTATTCCTTCTTGCTCCCCTAATCCCTGTCCACCTCTGACCTTTTCTCTCTGCTCTCTAGTATCTTCTTTCTATTCCTTCTCACTTCCCTCCCCTCTTCATATTCTCCTCTGAATCCTGGAGCCCCATCCATGTTCCTCCATTGAGCACTCTCATCCTGTCCAGGCCCCTCATCAATCTCTGCTTGTCTCTCAGTTTCATTTGTCAAGCACCCCATCTCTTTTCTCTGTTACCCACTTTGGTCAGCTCTTGACAAATGGCTTGTTCCTCAGAGTGCAGTGCTACCCACTGGTGGATTTTTTACTTTTATGTTCAGCTGTTCCCCCTCCAGCTCCCAATGTGGTCCTCTCCTCCTGATCTTTCTCTCCTGCCTCTCCTCCCCAGCTCCTCACCTGCTTCCTGACCCACACCATTCCCTGTCTCTCCCTGTCTGGGGGCCTCCCTCCTCTTTCTCCCCACCCTGTTCCCCCACAGAAGAAGCTATTCCACCCCTAACCTTGACTTTCTCTTTCCCTCTTCCTGGACCATCCCTTTTTTTCCCCTAAGATTGCTAAGAACAGCTCTTGCTCCCATATTCTCCTTCCTCTGTCAACCACGGACAGTGGGCTTCATGCACATGACCCATCATGGATGCTGGTGTTGCCCAACCTTGGCAGCCGCAAGAGGTTACTCCTCCTCCTCCAGCTCCTTCTTCTCTGTGAGTGTGGCCCCTCAGAACAGGAATCCCCCACTACTTAGCAATGTTATACAAAATGCAGCATGCCAGGAAGATCCGTCTGGGATTGTACTATAGTGTCCCACAGGAGGTATGGGAGATGCTGAAGGATCTCTTTATCACCTACCAGGTGGTGGCATGGGCACAGTTGTACCGCTCCTCTGCCCAGCTGGAGGGGTTCCTGATGGGGGTGAGGAGTCCAGATTAGACGAGAGATCCTTTGTCACCTGTGGCGAGGACATGTGTAGCAGGGGTTAGACACCTATCCCCATAAAAGGATTGGACGTGGTGGGTTCTGAATGGTCAGTATTGGCTTGGGTGGGGCATGCATTGGACAGGGGCAATGGAAGAATATATGGGGTGGGGTGGGGTGATGTGAGGAAGGGAAGCCTACTCCCAGATCCTCCAATGTATGTAGGCTCCTAACATCCATTGAACTCAATGGGAAATTAAATTAAATACGGCTGCATATGATGTCATGTATTGTCATAGTGGAAGCACTATCAACTAACTCATAAATGTTAATTAAAACAGCACTACAATAGCATAGTGTATAATAGTACTAGAAAAAATTAGTATAACACTGTTATAATACTAAATATTAAAAAATCAGACTATAAATCCTCCAGCTTCAACATATAAGCCAACATCTAATTATTTTTGAGGAAATTTTCCCTGGAGACAGGTTATTCCATAACTGCCTACTGCAGGGTTTTTCCTCTGAAGCAATTAGTACAGGCCATTGTCAGGGACAGGATGTTGTACTGGATAAACGATTTTTCTGATTAAATATGGCAAGTCATACTTTCCTGAGAATTGCCGTTCCCAACTGACTCCTCAAAACAAACTTAATTCCCTCATCAGTGAATTGACTAACTTTTAAAAAGCAAACCAGTGTCCAATCCTCTTCCACATATACTGCATACATGTAACTAAATTCACTCACCCTCTCCGTCTCCAGAAAACAAAAATTGTGGATTCCAAATGCTATGGAATCATTTTAGCCAACATAAAATGACAATTACAACTACAAACATTATTTAAACAACAGCAACTACAATTTAAACAAGAATGCTAATAAATGTATTTATTTATTTAAATTAAACAAACTCGGCTAAAATTAACATTAATCCTATGGTAGTGGAAAGTTGGCCGGTCTATGTATCAAAGTGACTGCTGCTCTCTGCTTCCATCTATTATCTATGTATCTATCTTGGGTACCTGTATGCCCCTCTTACCATAGCATCTGAGTACCTCATGATCTTCCATTTATTCATCCTCACAATACCCCTCTGAGGTAGGGCAGTGCTATTATTCTCATTACAGACACAGGGAATTGAGGCACAGACACACTAAATGACAATACTAGGCCTCACAGAATGTCTGTGGGATCCCATGGAATTGAACCCTCATCTCCTAGGCAAGGACTGGCACCCTAACCACCAGCCCATCCTTCCTCACATTGGGGAATAAAACTTGTTTTATTTTAAAAAGGACAGGGAACTGACTCATACATTCAATCAAAATGAAATTTCTGTTCTTTTGCCTATAAACACACTACTATTAGTTTTATAATCAAAAAGAAATGAATCCCCAGGTTTGATATAGCATTTATAGTAAGTGTATCAAATAAGCAATGATAGGATAGAAGTTGTGACTGCTCACATGGCTTAAGGCAGTTAAAAATCAAATTGCCGCAGAGGCATCTAAGCCATGCAAATAGAAAAGGGCAAGGAAAAAGAAAAAGAGCACTGAGACATAGGTTCTATACTTCCAGAACAAGGAGGCAAAAAAGATTGAAGGCGGTTGAAGCTTCAGTAGAAATACTTTCCTTGAGTGACAGCTTTTGTCTGCCCCCCTCCTGTCCTTGTTAGTGGAGACATGTTGCACCAAACAATGCCAAAACCATGATTCTCTGAGTACTTCTCAGTAGTCTGTGGAGAGCTGAGTTTCTAGCTCTGCTTCCTTTATTCAGCTACAGCCAGGACACCTGTGGAAGGAAGGAGGAGCACCTCTAGAGGGTATTCTATAAGGCCTGACAATATACTTGCTGCACATTCAAAACTTTCACTGACTGTAACAGGAGTTTTGAGTGTGGTACAATCACAAAACTGGGCCTGTAGTGGTTAGTTTATTATATTGCTACATGATGTGATACTCAGCTCTGAAGCCTTGGGTATGTCTACAGAAAGAAAAACCCACAGCACCAGTCTCACAGCCCAGGACAGCTGACTTGGGCTCTGGCTGCAGGGCTAAAAATAGCAGTGTGGACATTTGGGCTTGGCCTGGAGCCCAGGCTTGGAGACCCACCCCCCTCGCAAGATCTCAAAACCTGGGTTCCAGTCTGAATCTAAAAGTCTATACTGTTATTTTATAGCTCCACAGACCAAGCCCCACAAGCCCAGGTTAGCCAACTAGGGCCATGCTGCAGGTCTTTTATTTTCGGTGTGCCCTTAGAGTATAGGCATTTTTTAAAAATTGTTCTAATGCTATCAGTTGTTGATCCAGCTTCATCACTTCCTTTTTTCTACCAATGAAATCCCTCATTTGTCCAATTCCACCCCTCTCTCTGTTTTAAGAACATAAAAATGGCCACACTGGGTCAGACCAAGGGTCCATCTAGCCCAATATCCTGTCTTCCGACAGTGACCAATGCAAGGTGCCACATAGGGAATGAACGGAACAGGTAATCATCAAGTGATCCATCCCATGGTGCCCATTCCCAGCTTCTGGCAAACAGAGGCTAGGAGCACCATCCCTGCCCATCCTGGCTAATAGCCATTGATGGACCTATCCTCCATGAACTTATCTAGTTCTTTTTTGAACTCTGTTATAGTCTTGACCTTCACAACACCCTCTGGCAAAGAGGTCCACAGGTTGACTGTACATTGTGTGAAGAAATACTTCCTTTTGTTTGTTTTAAACCTGCTGCCTATTAATTTCATTTGGTGACCCCTAGTTCTTGTGTTATGAGAAGGAGTAAATAACAATTCCTTATTTACTTTCTCCACACCAGTCATAATTTTATAGACCTCTATCATATCCCCCCTTAGTTGTCTCTTTTCCAAGCTGAAAAGTCCCAGTCTTATTGATCTCTCCTCATACGGCAGCATTCCATACCCCTAATCATTTTGTTGCCCTTTTCTGAACCTTTTCCAAGTCCAATATATCTTTTTTGAGATGGGGCGACCACATCTGCATGCAGTATTCAAGATGTGGGCATACTATGGAATTATATAGAGGCAATAGGAGATTTTCTGTCTTATTATCTATTTTTCTTAATGATTTCCAACATTCTGTTCGCTTTTTTGATAGCCGCTGCACATTGAGTGGATCTTTTCAGAGAACTATCCACAATGACTCAAAGATCTTTCTTGAGCGGTAACAGCTAATTTAGATCCCATAATTTTATACGTATCATTGAGATTATGTTTTCCAATGTGCATTTTGTTGCCCAGTCACCCAGTTGTGAGAGATCCTTTTGTAGCTCTTTGTAGTTGGCCTGGGACTTTACTATCTTGAGTAGTTTTGTATCATCTGCAAATTTTGCCACCTCACCATTTCCCTCTTTTTCCAGATCATTTATGAATATGCTAAATAGGACTGGCCCCAGCATAGACCGCTGGGGGACACCACTATTTACCTCTCTTCATCCTGAAAACTGACCATTTAGCCCTACCCTTTGTTTCCTATCTTTTAACCAGTTACTTTGCTCCTGCCCCCCTGTCTTCACCCCCACACTTACCTACTTCACTCTCGCCATTCTTATTGTTCTGTATGTTTAGCAAGTGGCTTTTTATTGTTTATATATCTTTGTTTGTCTCTTGTCTACTTAGATTGTAAACTCTTTGGGGCAGGGACTCTCTTCTATTCTATATGTGTACAGTGCCTAGCGCAGCAGCTACTGGAATACACATAATAATAATTAACTCCCACAATCCCATCTTCTTTCCACTTTTCCCCTTTCTCATTTCAACCCAAGTGCCCATTCAAAATATGCATACTATAAATAAAATATTAGCTCAGATCATACTATCACTAAAAGATATAATCACAGCTTAACATGCACATTAGGAATATATCCTTCATTCATGCCCCAGCAACATTTTCAGAAGTGGCCACTAATTTAGTGGGCCTCAATCTTTAGGTGCCTAACTTGCCACACATTGTTCCTGATTTTCAGAGCTATTGAGGATCTGTAGCTCTACTGAAGTCAGTAGGAGTAGGACTGAGCCTTTAGGGACTGACCTGCCATGAGATGTGTGAGAGTGGACACCTGTGCCTGTATGGAGCCCTAGTGAAGTCATTGGGTCTCCAGTGGGGAGCAGGGATAGGCTTTTACACCTCTCAGAGCAAGTCTTTGTTTGTAAAGACATGTATTCATTCTGAACCAAAAGACAGACATGGTATTGTCTTATACTTACTGAAGTCTGGGTTTTTCTGGGGCGAGGGGGCAGGGTTCAGTGTTGGACACAGCTCTCCTACCTAGTATACATGGGGAGAATAAACACAAATTTCTCTCACTTATGCACAATTTTTGATCAGCGTGTGTATAAGTACAGCAATAATTCAGTCCACTCAGGAATGCCTTGATGAAAACAATACTGTAGACTGCAAACAGCTACCAATGCTTAGAAACCAGGGGACAAAACTCTCTGTTAGCATAAGTGGGTAAAACTCCATTGAACTCAGTGAAGCTGCACCCATTTACACTAGCAAAGAATTTGGCTCAAAGCTGATGGACACCTTAGAAATAAATAAAGGGTGAAATCCTAGTCCAACCAATGTCAATGAGAGTTTTCCCGTTGACTTCAATGGGTCCAGGATTTCACCCAAGGTACATATCTTATCTGTCGCAATTTACCTAATTACTCTTCAAACAGGTAAAGCAACTGGAATTTAACCCTTTCACATATAGAGACTAATCACTGTGTGGCAGATTATGTTTTTAAAAATATGTCCAGGGAGATACATACCACATAAGGATACCGACCTGATGGAGATATTGATTTGCCATTCTTGGCATAACTTTTTGACAGCTAATAATTCATTCTGTTTCATGTTTAAGGTTGTACTGTTATCATCTCTATAAGCCAGCAGAGCATGAAGATGTTGGAATCTGTATTCAACCATAACCAAAGAGTAACCACAGTAATGTTTTAAAGTTCTTCGTTTTGAGGCGTAATCTATTGCAGATGAAACATTAAGAGAAGAAGCAAGAACTAAGCCACTGAGATATATGAACACAGACTCAAGTATAATGAGTGTATTAACTCTGTTTACAGATGACATTAGACAATGCAGTACATGGAATTTTAATCACTTACACACCCAAAGAGCTGTTTGCAGATTTTTCCATATGCGGCTTCTACAATGCTCATAGCGATTTTGCTGTGTAACATTAAATATCTGTGCCAAAATCAGCAGCAGACTCCTTTTTCATCCTCTGCCAACTAAATACTTAGCAGATGATAGAACAGTTTATCATCAGTAAATACTGATGTGATTGATGTAGGAATTTGTTAACTACCAATCCGTATTTTTTCATTTACGCATTGTGGTTATGTTCTCTAGCTCTTGGGTGATCTTTGGTTAATACTATGATATTTGTTCTTTCAACTACTTCCAAAATAAAGAATACCACAAGCAAGCATGCAATACTTCTACAAGATATATTATCATGAACAATTAGTGTGAAATGTTCTTCTTGTCTTGTCCCTGAATTTACAGTTTCTATGCTATTCCAGACTCCACAGTGAAGCTCCGTGATCTGTGCACGCTGATGTACTTGTCCAGTTAGAATAGAAAAAGGTACCCCTTTGTTCAGAATATTGCCCTTTACCAATGTAAAGGAAACAAGTGGCAACATGTAAACAATGCATCTCTTTTACTTGGCCTGGTATTCTTCCAAATATGTCTGGCGTATTTTTAAATTTCTATCTCTTACCTTGGCCATCACTCTCTGCTTGAGTTCAAGGCAAGAAGGCAGAACAGAAGTAGGAATTAACTATATTATGTCCCATCCAGAGTTTTTCCCATACCATTGCCACTACTGCTGAGATTTTTTTCACAAATACATAATACAAGATCCTAGATTTCAAAATGTTAAGGGAATAATGTTGTTTCCGCATGCTCTGGTGCACTTGACAGTGCAAGGACCATCCTTCCCTTGAACCCTGCATATAGGGGCCAGACACAGCAGCTGTCCATGTTCTCAGGGACTACAAGGACTCCACAGAGCTAGTGACACTGTTAGTGCAGCCCCTTTTCCACCCCGGTATCAGTCTGCAGAACTGACTGAGCACAGAGAAGGGCAGATACATCACCTTTTCCAGGAGTGACCCAATGGTTGGGCTCCCTGGACTCTAACAGGCATTGTGCCTGAGTCTGGTATGATGCTTCATAGAACTATTGCTGAGACAGGTCACCCTCTACAAGGTCTCCAGTGCACGGTTCTGGCAGTGTCACAATCTGGCCTTACCATAACATCGCATCATACTAGATGTCTTAATATATTATGAAAAAAATATTATTCCTAAATGTCATAGGCACAGGTACGTTGTATGTAAGAATGTTCAAGGGATGGTTTGGCAGGGACCCATTCACCGGTGCTCGGTTGGCTAGAGCCTTTTGGATCGAGCCTGCACAGAGACATATTGCATTTGTTGTTGTTTGCTGTTTTTAAAAGCTGCACGCAGAACGGGTCTCTTGACACACAGTGTAAAAGGTTTTAAAATCCTGTTATGAAAAAATACAAAGATGCCTGACATGTATTTCTTACTGTAAATTTTTCAGCAGCTGAGCGATGGTTCTTCAGAGGACTTGGAGGTTCTGGACACCGACAGCTCCAAAGGGCCGAGCGGATTAGGCCCGATCTGCTTTTGCCCAGACCCAAAACCAGATGCTCAACAGAATGCTAAAACAGAGGGGGATGTTTATTCCATAGGCCTGTACTGTCTAAAGTTGAGGGAGAAATTCGGTATTAAGCCTGTGCAAGTTCATACCTGTAAAATCATGATGTGTGCAATTGTGCAAGCAGCTGTGCACAGAATCATCAAGCACTCCCTGAGAGAGAAACAAAATGAGGATTGCCCTGAGTGTGTCATAGATGCCCCTGGTCAGAGGCATCACAACTGCGTGTACTGGTCTTTAGATGATGTGAACAGTAAAATTAAAGAAATTAGTTTGTGTATGGAGAGTGTGTTAAATATCATCATCACATTGGGATATGCACTGCAGTGCCTCTGTTTAACCCAGGAACTTTTAGCTCTAGGGGCAGAATTGGTGGACAAAGTGACAGAGGCCGAGGACTCAAACAGCGTTTTAGATGTAATCATCAAACCGACAGATAAATGATTAATGCGAAATGTTGAACGTCTACTTCGTTCAGCAAATTACAAAATCTTACTAAGAAAAAACACTAAAAGTTAGAGGATATTTAGGGAACAAAACAGGGCATGTTGTAAAATAAAATGTCAGTTGAAAATAACAGTGTGAAGCATGTTTTTATGGAGTTCAAGGGGTGTGGGATATGTCAAAAGGGAAGTAGATTGCCCCCGTAGTATACATGCAGTTAGGTTACAGTTTGTCAACAACAAGAGGTATATAAGTGGCTTGTTCCTCTAACAAAGACCCACCCACTCTATCCAGCCCTGGCGCCTGTGCATGAGGGATAGAGGCGGTTGGGGCATCTGGACCATTGCAAAGCAGTCCCAGAACCCCTCTTAAATCATACTGTCTTCCGCTTTGGCTAGTCCTTTTTATTCCCCCCCGCCCCCATCCCGGGCCCTCTGCATTAGGGCTTAATCATAACCCCTCTGATTTCAACAATGTCTCAGGTCTCTCATCTACTGGTTCATATTATTAAATGCTGTACTGCATCTAGGGCTACAGTTTGCAGAAAAGTGTTTTATAAAAACAAAACAAAAAAATATTTCCTAGGGGCTTAGATAAGATACTGATAAACAAAATTGTAATTGTTGATTTCCAGGCACTGCTACAAAGTATCTTTAAGTCTGTTTTTGTTAATATTTCTGATAGGTCATAGGATGGGGGAGATAATACCTCATAAAGTGGGAAAGTGTTTCCAACTGACCAACACTTGACCGTGCTAAAGCATAACAACTAACGTAGAATGGCTACCTACAAAACTGATTCACTGAAAGAGTTATCAACATTCCCCCTAAAACTCAGGACAACTTTCTTACCCCCATGGCCTGATCTCTACAGCTGTGGATTTTTTTTAAATTTGTTTGTCCTCAGTTTAGATTTTAAAAAACATTAGAAAAGAATAAAGTGGGGCGGAGGGTAGGGAATGAATAGGAAGTTGGGGGGGAGGGGGCAGACTCTGTATCTCTGGTAAAAAACAGCTAACTTTTTTTACATACGCTAATTTTTTCTTGTGTTTTTTGTATAAATCCAAACTTTAAAAAGCAATCCTGTGTAATTTTTTGTTAATTTTGTTTTTTTATTAAAACACATATGTAAATTCCTCTCAATTGCCAGTTTTCATATTTTTACCCAGTTGCTGTTTTGGTACTTTAAAAACCCTATTTTTAAAAGGACAGGCTAGTATCTTAAGCCTTTTTAGTTCACTAAACTTCTACAAAAGATCCCTAAGAGTGGCCTTGTTTTGTTTCAGCTCAGTCAATATTGCTTTTTCATGTTAAACTTTAAAAAACAAACAAACAAACAAAACTCATAATGCTTCAAATAGGCCTCACTGCATACAGAATATCCTTATTAAAGGTCATGTTATGTTGCATCTCAGTCAATGCTGTATTTTCATGTTAAATGTTAAAAAAAAACTTTATATAATGAAACACTGCACTTTTAGCAAGTGTTAAAAGTATGGGGGAAAGTCAAGTGGTGGGGTGTTCTTCAGATAGGCTATCCGTGAGCTTCATGCACTCACAAAGCGATGGTTTTTGTCTTTTACAATCAGTAAATGGAATAAAATACTTGTTATAACTTTCACGAAGTGTCTTTCAATGCAATCTCACCGTTTGTTAAAACTTTAACAGCGTTTAAAAAGTTAGGAAAGAAGTCTGTGTAAAAAAACAAGCAACCTGAAGGGGTGACACCTGGAGCATTGCTAAGGCAGACTATAGTGTATGGATCACTGGATAGCTTAATTAGTCTTATCTGTTTTTAAAACGTAGAGAAAGCCACAGCTCCAGCCTGTGATGTATTATTTTAATAACCCAAAGTAAACACAGGAGCTTGTACCTGTGTCTCAGCACACGGTTTGCAAACATTTAAAAGCAAAAAAATTCTGATAATGCAACAGAAAAAAATCATACTTAAATCTAAAAGTCCTAAGAAATGAAAGCTTAATATAACTTTCACATGGATTTGTTAAAAAGTGGGGAGGAAAATAAAGTTCTCTCTGATCCACTGGATTACAGAATAAGGGGAATATAAACTAGCTGTTACTAAGGTCCTGTGGTTTTAACTCTGGGGTGTTTCTCCAGGCTCATTTCTTTTTTATTGAAACGCACATGTACAAATGTTAAATGAAGGTCTCTGTCTTCATATAGGCTTGTTTTTTAAAGTGTTTATTCCTTTACAAATCTTAATATAACTTTCACTTGTATTCGTTAAAAAGTGGGGGAAGAAGCAGCCTTCTTATCTCTGATCCACTGGCTTACAAAAGCTGTCTAACAGTGGCTTTGCTGCAAAAGCATAATGCTTCAAATTATCCTTACTAAAACACGACCAATGTTAGACTAAAACATAGAGGGAAACTTTTTTATCACTATAATTTACTTTTATAAACGGTTCTCTGTGTTTTTTAACCCTGAGGTGTTTCTGCATGCTAACTTTTTATTTAAACATACGCAAAAGTGTTAAATGAAGGGATGTGTCTTCATATAGGCTTGTCTTTTAAAGTGTTTATTCCTTTACAAGACTTAATATAACTTTCACCTCTATTTGTTAAAAAGTGGGGGAAGAAACAATCTTCTTATCTCTGATCCGCTGGCTCACAGTCGCTGTTTTTGCTGCAGCTTCAAATTGTCCTCACTAAAAACATAGGGAAAAGCTTTTACAAACTTTTTGTTAGTAAGGGTTTGTGGGTTTAACCCTGGGGTGCATCTGCGTGCTCATTTTTTATTGAAACACAATGTAAAAGTGTTAAAAGGAGGGATGTTTCTTCAGATGGCCACTTGGAAAAAAATTGCCTTCTTCTTTTCTAATCCACTAATTTAGAAAGGCTGCTTCAAATTGTCCTCACTTAAAAAATTATCAATGTTAGCAAAAGCGTAGGCAAAAACTCTTTTTGTTACTATAAATTACTTTGATAAACTGACTGTCTGTGGTTTTAACCCTGGGGTGTTTCTGTATGCTCATTTTTTATTAAAACACCTATAAATAAAGGGCTATTTCTTCAAATAGGCTTGTCTTTTCAAGTGATTATAAAATAGAACTTTATTCCTTTACAAAACTTAATATAACTTTTACTTGCTTTTGTTCAAAGGTTTAAAAAGAAACAAACTTCTTATCTCTACGTTCTGGACATCTAACAACCTTCTTCTAATTCACTGGCTAACAAAGCTGCTTTTGCTGCAGCTTCAAATTGTCCTCACCAAAAGCATAGGGAAAAACTTTTAAAAACTGTCTGTTACTAAGGCCTTATGGTTTTAACCTTTATTAAAGCACCTATGTAAAAGTGTTACATGGCAGGAAAGATGCTTGGGTCTGTTTTTATAGATAAGAATAAGGCAGTTAAATGGGATGGGAGGAGGAGGGTAGTGAGGAGAGGCAGATGGTTCTTGTTTAAAATTTTTGGGACTATAGGATTGGTTCAGGAGAACGTATTCTATGACAGCTGTAGAACAGCATCTGATTGGTCCGATCCAAAGGCAGAGATAACTAGCCTGAGGAGTTGTGAGCCTTGGAAGCTCCCTCTTTCCCCAGGAACAGTCGCAACGGTAAGATCTCTCTCTCTCTCTCTCTGACTCAATCATGTGCTGCCTATCTTTGCCCTTAGCTAAGGGGCTTTCTTTTCCCTTTTCCTGCCATGTTCTCTCTTTTAACCTATCTTTATATTTTTCTCTTATTGAACTCTTTTTAAATGCTCTTTTCTTAACCTACCCTTTTATTTAATATTTTAAATGCTTCTCTATTAACGAACCTTTATATTTTTACCATGTGCTTACTAAACAGTTTCCTTTATATTCTTCTCTTTTATTTAATATTTTAAATGCTCTTTTCTTAACCTACCCTTATATTTAATACACCTTTTCAATTTATCTCAATTTTTTTTATTCTTTAATAACATGCCAAACTAGTCCTGTAAAAACAGCTCTCTTTACTAAACCTAACCAAAAATCTTTCTTTTCTTTAATAACTTAGAATACCAGGGTTGGAAGGGACCTCAAGAGGTCATCTAGTCCAACCCCCTGCTCAAAGCAGGACCAATCCCTAGACAGTTTTTACCCAAGTTCCCTAAATGGCCCCCTTCAAGGGTTGAACTCACAGCCCTGAATTTAGCAGGCCAATGCTCAAACCACTGAGCTATCCCACCCCCCAACTTGCCTCTATTCTTTCAAACTAACCCTTTAAAAACAAAAATCTTTAATTTTCTTTAAGTTCTCTCACTCTATTCTTTCAACCTTTTTCTCTAAACAATCAACCAAATGTATCAAAGCACAAGCACGCAACATTTCCCCTATTCAAACACAAAAGTAATAAAAAAAATTCAAAATGGTCAACGGCGCCAAACCTCAACACCAACGGAAACAGAAACAGAGGCGGGACATAAGCCCTAAAGGGGGCATGGAAACCTGTAAAAAAATATATGGTGATGAATACTATCTAGCCATATACTACTAAGCTGCCCTAATTAGGCCCCCAGAGCTTACGCTGGCATAAGGGGATCCCTGTGTGATTGGCATAGTTGGCTCTATCTCACCTAGACACATAGAGGTTAGGAGTAGGGGCATAGCCAGAACACTTTGGTACAAATTAGAGCAGAACTAAAGTAAAGCCTTCTTTAATTGGGAGGAAAGGGACACTGAACTGGCTCCCAACAAACCCAGAGAGAAGGTAGAAATAAAGATATCAAGTCCTGTTTGTGCCATCCCCTGTTTGAGTCCAGTGCTGAGCAAATAAATGATTTGTCAATTCAGTGGATGAACCCAAAAATCTGAAGAAAAAAAAAATATTGGTTCCTTTTGAACTGGAACTGAATTTTTTCAGTTTCTAGCTAAACAAAGAAACAAACACCCAGAATGTTGTTTGGATCAAACAAAATGTTTCTAATGTTGATTGAAATTGACAATTTTAAACAAAATGTTGATTTGAAACATTTAATCTAGAAAATGTTGTTCTGAAAGGAAATGTCCAAGGAGTTCATTTCAAAAATGTTGAAACAAAACATTGACATTTCCCCCCCCCCCGCCAAATTCTATTTTTTTTAGCCCAAAACTATTCCCCAAATTTGAGAATAATTGTGGTGCCCCAAAAAATCCTTTTCCCTCCTCTAATTTTCTCAACTCCAGTGCTGATACAGCTTAGCCAGATTTGAGGATCAGCACCTTAAATTCTTACTGACTTCAAATGCAAAACAGTGTACGTATTGAAGAGTCTTCACAAGTCTCATTTCCAGGGGTGGACACAGCAGGAGTATCCCCAGCACTTTCTGTTTGCACACACAAACATGAACACCCAGATCAGGTATTTGCAAATCTAGCTGTACATTAGCACATGCAGTTACTGGATTTTCAAATGCAAATGCCTTTTATAAATACAGAAGCTGGGGGCTGTCTGTACAGCAAGTGTATGTGATTTTTAGTAGGTTCATCTGAAAACTTGTCTCCTCTTCTCAGCAATTGTTGATTTGTACAACTTTACTTTCATTTGTTACATAATCCATTAATTCTACCATCAAAACAATCCCAGCCATGACAGATCACAAATCAAAAGTACTGTATTCAGATAGCCCTCTGGAACTGTGTGAAGTACGAAAACAAATGCCAAGTTATCCTGATATTACTAAATTACTATTTCGTTTAGTGACAACCTTTTTTCAAATGGTTGGTAACCCAGTGCCCTCCCCTCTCCCTCCTCATCCTCCTGGATAAGGCTACTTACAAGTAACACAAGAGAAAGAGGAGAAACAGACCAAATTCTTACTCCTAATTGGAGGCATCTCCTAAACCAAAGCAGATGACAAAATAGACTGTGGAACAGCTGACTCATCAGCTGATCAACTGTATTTAAAAGAGGAAAGCCAGAGAAGGGATCATCAGATTATCTCTCAAGAAAGTCTTTGACTGCCTGTAAGAATGTTTGCGAAATGAGAAAACTACCCTAAG
This sequence comes from Chrysemys picta bellii, assembly GCF_011386835.1. Lineage (NCBI taxonomy): Eukaryota > Metazoa > Chordata > Testudines > Emydidae > Chrysemys > Chrysemys picta. Next base: position 234,168,626 of record NC_088792.1, read on the forward strand.
ATAAAAAGAAGACATTTGTTTTCCTGAGGAGGGAGGAATAGTACATCAGCCATTGCAATCTGCAAGTTTACCCTTCCAACTAGCTGTTGAAGGCGTAGAGACACTTTCCAATATTAAGAAATTGGTGAAATGAAAATTAATGCATTAAAGTTTCTCTAGAAACGATGAGTGCCTGATCCTACACTCTTCATTCACGCTAATCACCTGTTTGTTTCAATGGGAGTTTTCCAAGCCTCAGGACCACAGGACTGAGCCAATTGTTATTGTACATGATAGCAAAATTCATATTAAGTCCTCATTACTTGATTGCATGATAGGTATAAATAATTGTTAGTGGATTTCCTGTTTCTAAATATCGGTAAATCACAGCAATTCTATGTCAGTTTTAATGCAGTTTTGAATTATTCAACGTTACAGCTTTTTTTTATGGTAGCTCCCTTATAATACTTATGGATCAAATCATAGAGAAAGTTCACAGGCCTGATTCGCCATTGCCCTGCACCATGCATAGTCATCTGCATGCCAGATTGATAGTGTTTTACAATCACTTTGCATTGGTATAAATGATTATAAGAGATGCTGGCCAATAGAGTATTCAACCCTGCATATTTTAACCACACTTCTTTGAGAAACATGCTTTGCTACCTTTTGAAAACATTAGGAGTAATATAACACCACACAATATAGACCTACTTGTGTTGTACTTGATTACAGCGTAAGTCATTCATCTTAGGCCGAGATCAACTCTGTCTCCCATTACCTCTTATTGATTGGCATTAGAAATGCGGATTCATTAAAATGAAGTTACAGAAAACTTTAAATGTGTTACAGAAATGAATCCCACATCATTTCAAGCTTCCTGCTCAACTATCGCTGGAAATGCTTTTCTAATGATAATGGGTAGCCTTATAATGTATGTTTTTAATTATAATGTACAAGTGCTTAGATATTATGGTTATTAGTACTTTAAAATGACTAAATAAATAAAAAGTCTGTTTTTATGTCTTTTGATATTATCTTTCACACATTTTCAAGCCCTATGTTCCACATTTGAGTCATGGAGAGTTGAAAGCTACGTACACACTTGATGTATTAGAACTAATTTTATGCTGGATCAATTTCTGTGTATCCAGTATTGGTACAATTGTACTTCACCGGCCTCACAAATCTATTAAATGCCATATGCAAGAGTTTGTAATGAACCAGAATGAAAATCTTGGATGAAAGTGCTGTAGTATTTGGTCCTAATTTTGCATTTAACTTCAAATGGAGTTTTGGGTTTACTGACAATGTAAACTCGGGTCTGTAGTGGGGCGTCCTGGCTTCCAGGCGCCCCTGGAAGCGATGAGCCAGAACAGCCACCAGAGTGGGCGGAGCCACCGCGGCCTGTCCCCGCCCCCCGGAAGTCAAGGGGCGGGACAGGAAGTATAAAGGCCAGGCCACAGCGCTCAGTAGCTGGCCGGCAGCGGGAGAGGACCGACGCTGGTGCCCGAGCTCCCGCGGACCTGAGCCTGCCGAGAGCCCGGTATCCCGAGGAGGACTGGCCGAGCCTGCCGAGAGCCCGGTATCCGGAGGAGCGGTCTGAGCTTCCCCCCGCCGAGGGCCCAGAGGGAGCGACAGACCTACCTGGTGCTCGGGGCCCGGAGGAGCCCATGATCTGCAACCCAGCAGACGGAACTCAGGAGGAGCAGGTACGCATGGAGGAGGAGATGGGAAGTGGCCCGGGGATAGCAGACCCCGAACCCATGTCAGTGTGTTGCGGTCAGGATCCCCACTGACTGCGCGGCAGACGGACTGCTGCGGATAGGGCCCCGGGCTGGAACACAGTGGAGTGGGTGGGCCTGTGTTCCCCCCTGCCACCCCGCACCGGGTGGCAGTCTCTCCTCCTCCTTGTCTAAGGGGCCTGGGCCCCTGACAGACTATCTGTTGGCTGCCCCGCCCTGACCTAGGGCCTGGGCTAACCCAAACTGACCCAGCCCCTGCTACAAGGCCTGGGCCACTGACTGACTATTGGTTGGTTTGCTGCCCCGCCCTGACCCAGGGCCTGAACTGTTAATTGTGTGCTCAGTCCCTGCACAAAGGTTGAGCTCTGAACTATCAATTGTGTGCTTAGCACCTACCCAAAGGTCGGGGCCCTAACTGTTATTCGCTTTGTAGTGGGGCGGCCTGGCTTCCAGGCGCCCCAGGAAGGGACGAGCCCCACCCCGGAACTACTACAGGGTCATAAAAGCACACAGTATTATTTATTTATACCCTCTCTACCTCTGATCTACCTCCTTCTCCCTAGTCCTGCATCTCAGCCTGTCTCTCCAACATGTCTTGGATGGCTTATTGTCATCTTAAATATAACTCACTCTCTATCAATGTCAATAACGCCACCATCTGCCCCATCACTCAGGTTTTTATTCTGGTAGTTAGTTTTTACCCTTTGCCCCACACATGCACGCCATATCCAACTCCTGTCACCCTTTTCTCCTAACCATCTCCAAGATCTAACCTTTTCTTTCCATCCCCCCTGATAAATCTCTCATTCAGGCTACATTATATCCCACTTTGGCTACTGCAACAATCTCCTCTCTGGCTTTTCTAAAGGCCACATTATCCCTCTCCAATCCACACAAAATGCTGCAGTGAAAGTCATTTCTTTGCCCAGGGATTTGATCATTTCAGTCCCTTTCCTGAGGCCCCGATCCTACAAAGTGCTTAAGCACAACTCTAACTTTAGGCACATGAGTGGCCTCACTAAAGACAATAATATTACTTACATGCTTAAAATTAGACACATACCTAAGTACCTTTTGAACCAAGGCCTTAATCCCTCCACTGACTCTTTGCTTATTATGGTATGAAGTTCAGCTATGTAACTCGGTCCCTTTGCTCTGCTTGACGATATCATTTCTTTTTGTCTGTCTGGAAAGTACCTATCAAATACAGGGTGCTACCACCTCATCATATTAACCTTTGTTCCCCTTTAGTGGCTGGACCACGTAAAGAGATTTATGACTCTGCTATTGCTTGTGAGCACACAGACCTGGTCCTTTAGCTCAACTATTTTGAGACTCATGCTTTTTAGATTCAGAGGACCTGAATTCGTATGCTGCTAGCCACCTGATGAAGGGCATGGTTACAATCATAAACAAGTCAATAATAATAAATATGCAGAATGAGACTATTTGGACATTGTGCTTATTTTTAAATGACAGGAATTATGTTACTCACTCTTTCATCTGATAATTGTCATTTAAAATATAAGTTTTATCTGTTTTTTTTCAACTATGTCATCTCCTTACTCCCAGCACGTAAGATCCAGCCTCATTATTTGAGAGATCAAACTGGAAAATAAATATGAAAAACAGATACCAGTATAGCATCCTACACCATGCAGTGTCCAGAGGCCTTCTAAGAAAGCGATGCACAAAATCATGAAGGCATTTAATAAACCCACATTTCTATCACTGCAAAAAATCACACTTCAGCAGAGTTAAATTTCAGAGTCTCAATGTTTAAAATAGAAACAAAAGAAAGCCAAAAAATACCATTGACTCTTTAAATTGGTTATTTTATGGATGTATGTATTTTCCATAAATTATCTGTTCCATTTAAAATGTTAATGCAGCACTTTTTTATTTTGTGAATATCGGAACATAGGAATTCCTATGCCAAATTAGAACAGTGAAAGGTGCAAGAAACCCTGCTAAGGACAATTCTGAAATAACTTCCCCTATTGGCTGGTTTTCTCTACCCACTCATCCCAGTCAGGCAGTGCTGGGCTTATGCTTTCAAGTATGAGGGTTTATATTCTTTGGACAGTGTTTTATCCTATTTGACATAACTGTGGGTGTTACTATTATCCAGATACGTGTCTAATCCTTTTTTGAGTTCTACTAAGCTCTTGATATCAATCGTTTCTTGTGGCAATTGATTAAATGAGTATTTTCTTTTTATCATGTATTGCATTTCAATTTCATAGGCTGTCCCCTTTTTTGTGCATAATGAGTGAGGTTAATCAGGAGTGTCTGGTTAGCCTCTCTATGCCATTTGCTATTGTATATATGTTTATCACGCCTTTATCTGCTCTTTAAAGAATTCCAATCTTTTCAATGTATTTCAGTTTCTACATCCCCTGTTGCAGATGTTAATTATAAGAAGGTTATTTTTTAGTGATTATTGAAGTAATGTTTTTATAATATTCCTTACACTGAGTAAAGATAAAGGAAATTCTGTATACCTTTAAATGACATTAAGAATGTGTGTGATCTTAGCAACTGGTTTAATTCAGAATCAGATTAACAGATAGGCCAGAACCTAGGGCCCTAGCTCTGTGAGTCACCTGAGGAGATCAGAATCTTGGCTCACATTTTAAAAAACTGTTTCTGTCCTTCCTGTATGCAAATAAGAACTTCACATTGTGACCTCAGTGTTGTCACTGCCTGTCTGAGTCTGCAGACAGCCTGGAACAATAGCTCAAGGAAGTGTAGGCTGTCCCATTCATCTTAACTTTAAATCCTGCTGCTATCACAAGGAGGAATGGAGACATGGCATGGGGGCAGAGTCACAGCATGAGACTGGGGCCATGATTGAACCATGTATGGTATGCTTAGGGCTCCATATCGACTTAAATCAAACCTGGTTTTGGTGCATTAAATGTAACAATTTATTTTTTCCCTAGATTTACAGATAATAGTCAAAAATATGATTAATTTGAACTGAGATGCATCATGTGAGTGTAACCTAGAGGAGGGGAGAGTAACCCTAATAACCCAGTTATATAGGTTAGCTCTGTGCTTAACTTGATGGTTTCAAAAGTTTTTCAAGAGCCAGAGTTTTGAAACACATTTTTCAGTACTTATCAAGATTTTAAACATGTATCTCTCTTTTGCATTATTTAATTCACCTGGTATATCATTGAGAACGTAAAGGGCTCCTGTTAAACTGAAAGTACATTTTGTTTTTTTTCTACTGAAGGTACAATTCTTTACAATCCCAGAATATGACAACGCTGGGCCACTTGTCCACAATCCTTCCAATACAATCCAGACTACTTGGAATAATTCTCATTGTAATGGCAGAAGTGAAAAGAAGTGAATATTTGCTTGAATGCAAAATGGAATGACCTTCCCACCTCTGTCTGTACCCCTTCTGTGAATTTTCTAGCAAACAGGTTGATTGTTAGGAATATCCATGGAAACAGCACACTTTAATTAAATTTTAGAGCATATTCTTTGAAAATGAATGTTGAACTTGTAAAAAGGATTACTTACTGGAAACCTGAGTCTAAGTCTAAGAGTTAGGCCCATTCAATCCACCAGGCATCAGAAACAGTAATATGAAACCTAACCAATGCAGCTCAACTATCAAATACTTGTAGCAGGTTGTCAACAATCTATGGAACAAGAATTAGTCACAGATAATAGGAAGCAAATAGCTTTGAGTAATAAACATTTATGAAAGATGCAATCTGCTAGTGGACAATTTGTGATCAGAACGCTTTGAATACAGTATTTATCACTATATGACTTATTCACTCAGCCCTAAAATGAATGCACTTATTCACTTTCTTTTTAGCTTCACTCTGTCATAGTTTATGATGTCACCAGAAAAATACCCTTAATAGAATTATAAGCCCATCATTCTGCTTTTATTCTCCTGGTATTCTCATAGACTCACGGACTTTAAAACCAGAAGGGATCATCATGATCATCTAGTGTGACCTCCTGCACATTGCAAATCACAGAATCTCACCCACCCACTTCTGAGGTAGGCCCATAACCTCTGGCTGAGCTATTAAGTCCTCAAATCTTGATTTTAAGTCTTCAAGTTACAGAAATTCACCATTTACTCTTGTTCAAACCAGCAAGTCACCCGTGCCCCACGCTGCAGAGGAAGGTGAAAAAATCCCACTGTCTCTTCCAATCCCGACCCCAAAAATGGCGCTCAGCTACTCCCTAAGCATATGAGCAACACCCACCAGACAGAAGCCTGGGAAAGAATTCTCTGTAGTAACTCAGAGCCTCCCCCTCTAGTGTCCTATCTCCAGCTACTGGAGATATTTCCTAATGCAGTGTTGTTGTAGTCCTGTCTGTCCCAGAATATTAGAGAGACAAGGTGGGTGAAGTAACATCGTTTATTGGGCCAATTTCTGTTGGTGAGAGAGACAAGCTGAGAAGACGAAGAGCTCTGTGTAAGCTGAAATGCTTGTCTCTCTCACCAACAGAAGATGGTCCAATCAGGGCTGGTGCAAGGATATTTCGCACCCTAGGCAAAACTTCCACCTTGCGCCCCGCCTCCGGCCCGGGGAGCCCTGCAGCAGCTCCCCGCATCCCCCCCCGCCCTGCGGTGCCCCCTCTGCAGCAGCTCCCTGCCCCGCCTGGGGAGCCCCCCTGTGGCAGCTCCTCGCCCCAGCTCACTTCCACTCCGCCTCCTCCCCTGAGCACGCTGGCACCGCTCCACTTCTCCCGCCTCCTAGGCTTGTGGCACCAAACAGCTGTTTGGCGCAGCAAGCCTGGGAGGGGAGGAAAATTAGAGTGGGGGTGGCATTGTCAGGGTAGGAGGTGGAGCAGAGGTGAGCTGGGGCGGGGAGCGGTTCCCCTGAGCGCCCCCTCCCCCCGTTACTTGCTACGGGCGGCCCTCCCCACACACCCCTGCCCCAGCTCACCTCCACTCCACCTCCTCCCCTGAGCGCACTTTTTGGCGCCCCCAACCACTTGGCACCCTAGGCGGCCGCCTAGTTCACCTAGTGGTTGCACCGACCCTGGGTCCAATAAAAGATTTACCTCACCTACCTTGTCCCTCTTATATTTGCTAATTGCAGTTATGGATTGGCCATATGCCATTGAAGGCAATCTCATCATACCATTCTATATGTTGTATCAGGCTACATACACAACTCTCAGCTCGGTGGGAAACATTCATTTAGGTCTGTTTGCTACTTATTTGAGTTGTAAAGCAACTGGACTGCTTAAAGTGTCATTTTTGCATTTCTCTATAAAAGTCTTGTCTTTTGTAAGCTTCCCTGTTACTAGCTCTGTCTGTAGAGAAGTCCCAGCAGACATCAGAATGAGGCATTTGGGGAAAATGTGGAAATAATGAAAAAAGGCCCTGTTAGAAGGTGTTGAAGTACTGCTGCAGAAAATTCAGTCATGAACTAAACACAACATCGAAAGCACACAACAAAGATGACAAGTAGACAGGCCTTCTTGTTCTTTTTCAAACAGATTTCACCAATCCAAAAATATGAACCATTTCACTCTATATTGAGCAAACCTCTGCTGTGTCTACAGTGAAGTAATGCAACATAAATAAATAATGAAGTGGTGCTCTCAGAAGCATGACTTTTCTACATAATGAGAATCAGAAGATCCACAACAAGACTAAGACTAGTTCTTAGGAAGTGGTGTGGCTATAAAAGAAAACATATTTTAAAAACCACTAACATTTGAAACAGCAAGGTTTTAAAATCTCTCTCTTTTTTTTTTTTTTTTTTTTTGAGGCGGGAAGATGGGTCTAAATCTGAAGGGATTTCTAACAAAGCATGGTGATCTTTCAGAGAAGTCATCCTATTTAAAGAATATGTTGGACAAAACCATTTGTTTGTGACATTTTCTCACAAACAGATATATGCTTGGTGGAGTAACCCTAAGATGGAGCAAATTAACAGCATTTCCTCACCAGACAGCTGTCTGCCATCTGCTTTGTAATTACTGTGGTTAGAATGTTCCATTTTATTCACTCCATTAAATAAAATCTACAAATAAAGAAGAGAGAGTATAAATGTTTCACATGCATTTTAATTCCCTTTTTTCTTAATTTTGGTTGATAGGGTAATTTTCCATTTGGCTTAGGTTATCAAAGCAATTACTGGTATGTCCTTTGATGAAATCCTACCATAAACCACTTGATGGCAACAAAGCAGTTCAAATACTAACAAAGTTTAGAGTGCTGTTTTATAGATATATAAAGGTCTCCATGATCAAGATAATTTTAGACATCTAAACTAACAGACAAATACTTTGACGAGTATAAACCACAGGGGACCAAAGTTCATCTTGCAATTATTCCAACAGGTTCCTTAGCTAAACCCTCCAACTCAGGAATGAAGGCAGATAAAAGGGATAATTATCAAAAGCTACTCCCCCTTAAAGACTGTTGACTACGGGGCTCTGTGTTAGAAATAGAAAGTGATACACCTGCCAAAGTCTTTTGATCCAAATGGATAAATGAAAGGACAGCACAGCCCATAGGAGAGGTTCTATTCACTCCATTTTCCAGTGGTAGAAGTAGGTAGAATGAAGGTTGCAGTTGCTCAGTGGCAGAAAGTTCACCTGGAGGGGAGTTACAGCAGCACAATGTCCTTACCAATCCCTTCTCTTCCTGGGGGCCTGGTGCCAGACAGCACAGCCCCAGAATAAACGGCACTGTCAAGGGAGAGGGTATGGTAGGGGTGCCTGAGGAATACACTGGATCTGTGTATCTCCCAGGCCTTCTTTGTGTAGCCCCAGCAAAAAGACAAGGAGATGTTACGGGTAATCAGGTGGTGATATCATGGGAGAAAAAGTATTGCCTGTTATGGAGAGACAGAAGAGACTGTAGATTGTAAACCTCCCAGGACAGGAGCTCTTTTAGTTTGTAGAGAGCTCAGCAAAATGGGGCCTCGATACTGTTGAGGGCTGCAATAATAATAATAATAGGTAATAGTGTCAAGGAATTTGAGGGGCATAAAGAACTGGCTGGAAAATAAGATAAGGAACTGCTTGATTATTCATAGTACAAGAGATACCCCAGAGCTCATTAGATTTTAATACAGACGCTGGTCCAATGATACTGAGGCCTCACAATGAAGTTGGCAGGATGTCAGCAAAAGATAGAGTGTTCATGGAAGAGAAGCCAGGTCAAGAAAAAGGAAGGGCTGCATAAGGCTGAGGAGGAAAGTGACTCAGAGGGAAATAGTTTACCTACATAATTAGAAACACCTGAGTCTAGGTCAGGGCAATGTCAGCCATACAACTGATTGCACTTAGAAGGAGGAAGAAAGAAGGGAAGCAAGTTTTAGTTGTGGGAAATGGGGAAAAGGAAGGTTGGGAGGAGGGAAGGCAGACACCGAAATAGTTAGAATATGGTTTGGATTGGCATCAATACTTGGGGGGGGGGGGAGAGAAGCGGGTGCACCTCCCCAAAGAGGAGATGGGCTCTGCATCTTGATTCAACTGACAATTGGATATTTGGTATTTAAGGAGACCATAAAGAAGTAAATTACAACAGTCTAGATAAGAAATCATCCTCACAAAAGCCAAAGTAAGAATATTAGCAGAGTAGTGGTTGAAATAGCACCCAGTGTGGGCACTATCTTAGAGGTGAGAGTAGTAAATATATAACTGAAAGATCTGAGAGGCAGAAGTGCTTACGGTCAAGGGAGAGGAGAAGGAACCATATATGAGAAATGCTAGTTATGTAACTTAATGCCCTTCTGGAAGGCACTCAGATGGGCATGAAAATCCAAACAGAAAAGAAGAGAAGAGAAGATAGTCCCTGAAAAGAGATTTCTACTTCTCTCCTGCTGCAAATCCATATTCAAACCACACTGAAGCAGTCGACAGTCCTCTCCATTTTTGTTCACTTTTTTATGTAACTCCTCACTTAATGTCATCCTGGTTAATATTCTTTCATTGTTATATCCCTGATTTGTTAGAGAACATACACATTTAAAGTTGTGCAATGTTTCCTTATAATGTTGTTTGGCCGTGGGGGCTTGAAACCAAGATGGGCCAGCAGCCACCTATCGGATCTCCTCCACCACCACCCCAGAACCTCCTGCCTGCTGGCGGCCCTGTGGAGCAGCAACTCTCCCTTCCCCACGCCTCCCACCTGCAGCAATCAGCTGTTTCGCAGGCATTCAGGAGGCTACCAGAGTTCAAAAGGTATGAGTGGGAAATAATCATTCTATACAAAATGAGATAGGAAGGCAAAGGAGAATTCTACCACAATGACCATAGATACTGACATCAGGAAGAGAAGATGCTGGACATCAGGATGGAATCACATTGGTGCTGAAGCCAAAGGAAAGCCAGGCCCTTATAGGTTTTAATCTGATATCTCCTCATATGTTGAAGGTAAAATTTAGCATCAAATCCAGTGCAGTCACAATAATACAAGTATATGAGCCAAACTCAGCTGCACCCAAGGAAAAAATTGACAAATTTGACAATGATCCTTAGAAAACAATATAAAAAGTTTCAACACAAAATGTGTTATTGGTGATGAGAGATTTTAATTGAAAGTAGGCTCCAACTGGAATTCCGAGGCTGAAGCAATAGGAAGATTCAGACCTGGTGAAGCAAATGAAAGAGGGGGACATTTCTGCCTAGTTAACAACCGGGTGATAACAAACATGCTATTTCATGCGGTGAAAGAAGAATTGAACACTAAAGATACATGCAATAGTGTAAAAAACAGGATTAAGAGTGGTTGAACAAGGGTTGTCTATAAGGCCAAAACAAAGAAATCAAGGTGGATAACAAATGATGTGTTTCAGCTGAGTAATGAGCATAATGTCATGACTGGGGTGAGGGCTGTCAGACCTAATGGTCAAAGCAGGAGTCAGGCCAGAGGGCAAACCAAAAATCAGGAGGCAGGGAGGGTCAGGTTACCAGGAGATCTGGGTGGTGCACCAAGTTACAGACAGCAACTGAATAATGAAGTCAAGACAGACCAGGGTCAGAAGCCGGAATCTAGGGTCTATAGCAAGCAGGGCGTGGAGCAGAGAAAGGCAGGAGTCTGTGTTGTTGCTCAGACAGCTCCCTTTGTGGCTTCCTGGTTTAAATACTGGTATTGGCAAATCAGGGGATTGTGAGGGGCTGCCACTCAGGTCCTGCTGGGTGGTACTTCCTGCCAAGCCCAGCCTCATAGGGTCCTCTCATGGGTGCCTAGCCTAAGCCTCCTGTGGCGATGCAGAGGTGGTCAGCAGCCCAAAACCAACCAGGTTCCAGCCCTGCTGGTTCTAACACATAGGAAGCTGAAGGAGAATAAAAAGGAAGATGCAAGTCTAAGAGCTGAGTGCAATAGGTTGAGCAGAGAGATAGTGAAAAGAGAAAGAAGCAACTGGGTATGTGAACAATGTATAAAAAGCAGAAGAATACATGAAGAGAAATGCACTACAGAAGTTGTATTTCAAGATAACAGGCCTGAGTGGGACATATGAGTTGAAGATGTTGGCAGCAAAAGATAAGTGCAGACAAATAATTGAGAGCAAAGAATAAGTGATAGAATATTTTA